>NC_135667.1:14741194-15980147 GCF_964188315.1 Podarcis muralis | reverse complement strand
CGGACTTTGCGAGCTGGACCGGCTCCTGCAGGAACTCAACGCGACCCAGTTCAACATCACAGGTACGCCAAGTGGGGTGGGAAATGGTGCTTGGGGTGTGGATTTCCAGAGAGAGAGAGAAGGAGAGTGAAGACTCTAATGGAACAGTGAGAGGAATTATTTATCTGTTGTATGTGCATGCATTTCTCACACGCGGCCACGAGAAGATGCTAGCGTAGGTTTAAAAACACAAACCACAGTGGGAAACATAAGAAGCTGCCTTATTCTGAGTCAGGGGCATGGCCCATCAACTCAGCACCTCCTACACTGGCTGGCAGCAGCTGTCCAAAATTTCAGACAAGTAGTATTGCTACCTGGAGGTGCTGGGGTTTGAACCTGGTGTTTTCCGAGCGCAAGGCACTGAGCTCCTACAGCCCTTCCCCACTGACAGAGCCTCTGTATATAAGTTGTGGCACAGCTCTGCTGGGAACGGGGAACAAGGAGCGACTGCTGCAGTCTGCGGTCTGTGAGTTTCTCAGGCTGGCCATGAATTGCTGGACCAAGAGGATTTCCTCTTGTGTTCTTAAATATCCCTTGGAGCTGACTTATCCTGCCTGCCAGGGTCCTTTTCCAATCTCCAGTGTTTGAGAGCAGGCAACGGTTGCCCTTGCTCAGAGGCATTGCATTGTTTTCGTTTAGCGATGAGGTCACACACTCCAGGCTATGGCACTGGCTCAGGTCCCGATGCTGAGCCTGGATTTGTTGTGAGTCAGATGAAGCCCTGAGGGTGACGTTCTCTGCTCCCCTTACACCTTGCATCTCGTGTCTCCTAATGAAGCTCTCTCCCTTCAACCCTGTCAGGACGACTGGACCAGCCTCCCTGTTTTCGACAAGCAGCCCACAGTTTGCTCTGGGTGTCCTGTGCTCTCAGCATTCTTTGTTGGGCTACAGCTCCCATCGTTCCCTGACCACTGGCTAAGCTGGCCTGGGATGATGGGATTTGTAGTCCGACAACATCTGGGGAACAAAGCTTGAAGGACGCTGCAAGCTGAGTGATGTCTCTTGCACGCTAAGTTGGGGAGCAGTAGGGATTGGCCTCATGAGCTGTGGGGCCCCGTGGGGCTCTTGCTATTTCCTGCAACGAAGCACAACATTGCAGGTTCCCCTTGTGCCATGTGCTTTGTTCCTTTGTTCCTGCATGAGGAGGCCAGGTCCCAACCTGGGGCAGACCACACGGCAGACATTTCTAGCCACTTTCTGCCGCTCCGAATTTGCCGCCTGAGGTAGCTGCCTCACTCTGCCTCTTGGGAGGGTGAGCCCAGGCTGTGAGGTAAAACTAGACCCCTGCTGGCTACAGCAGGAGATGGACAGAGGGGGACGGTCTGCAGAGGCTGCATCTTCTACCTTTTTAAAGACAGTGTAAGCGGAAACTCCTGGTGATACCTGGCTGGTTTTTTTATTATTATTTATCCACTCGGTTTATGAATTATTATTATTATTATTATTATTATTATTATTATTATTATTATTAATACCCCACCCATCTGGCTGGGTTTCCCAGCCACTCTGGGCGGCTCCCAACAGAATTAAAAACACAACAGAACATCAAACATTAAAAACTTCCCTAAACAGGGCTGCCTTCAGATGTCTTCTAAAAGTCAGATAGTTGTTTATTTCCTTGACATCTGATGGGAAGTTGTTCCACAGGGTGGGTGCCACCACTGATAAGGCCCTCTGCCTGGTTCCCTGTAATACGCCCCTAAGCGACTTACAAAGCTTTGAAAACATAAAGCGTGATATCAAATCCAAAAGGCAAGAGGCAAAATACCGTATTTTTCGCCCTATAGGACACACTTTCCCCCCTCCAAAAATGAAGGGGAAATGTGTGTGCGTCCTATGGGGCGAATACAGGCTTTCGCTGAAGCCTGGAGAGCGAGAGGGGTCGGTGCGCACAGACCCCTCTCGCTCTCCAGGCTTCAGGAAGCTATCCGCAAGCCTTGGGAGCCCGTGGGAGTTCCCGCCGGGCTCCCTAGGCTTGCGGATAGCAGCCTGTTCTGGGGGCTGGAGTCGGGGTTCCCGCGCCCCAGCCCCGCGCCTGGGGGGGAAATAATTTTTTTTCTTTATTCCCCCCCCCAAAAAAAACACTAGGTGCGCCCTATGGGCCGGTGCGCCCTATAGGGCAAAAAATACGGTACATTGCAATCAAGACAGTACAAAATCCCTAGAACAGAGGCAGTGAAACAGCAGCAGAATGCATTGCCTCACTTTCAGATGGTGAAAGGCCTTTAGGCTCATCCAAGACATGCTAAGCAGTGTGAGGGGGACACTCTGCAAATTCTCAGAGGCACTGCCACCATGTTATGGAGTGGTTCCAGTCTTTTGTGGCTCTGAGCCCTGGCCCCGGACCAAAGTGCTGCTTGAGTGCCCTTCTTGCTGTTAGAAGCACATCAGTGCTGCCATCTCCTGGCAAGGATGTGAAATGGCAAGTGATAAAAAAGATGTATTCTCATTCTCTCTCTCCTCATCCCAGATGAAATAATGTCTCAGTTCCCAACCAGCAAAAGCCCAGGTGGAGACAAGGGCAAAGACAGGCCGGAAGAATCTATAGACGGCAGCTCCATTTCCCGGTAAGCAGATGGTTGATGGGGTAGTATGGGCGATCAATGGCAAGCAAAGGCACTGCACCAAAAGAGCTGCGCTTTGGGTCTTGGCAAATGAATGTTTGTTGCAAGCTCCCATTTCCATCCTAATGATCTATGTAGGCACAACCTGTGGCTCTCCAGGTGTTGCTGGACTCCAACTCCCATCAGCTCCAACTCCCATGACCAGCTGGTAGGGAGGATGGGAATCGGAGTTCAGAATATATCAGGAGGCCCATAGTTTCCCCAGCAGAGGTGGGGAACTGGATCTGGCGTGGGGGGGGGGGGCAGATTATGAATTCCCACCATCCCACTTTGTGGGCCAACATTGACAGGTGGGCGGGACCAGAATGGTGTCAGGTGACTGACAGCTGCCAAAGTTCCAAGGGGCTCAGCTGATCATTGCTTACACAGAGGCCTTTGAAGTCCTCTTGCATTTTTCCTCTGCTGGTGGTTTCCTTCCAAGGCAGACTTCTGGCCCCAGCAGGGATCCCTGTCAGCTGATCAGCACCAAGAGGGAGCCTTGCTTGCAAAGGAACAATTGGGGGCTCACTTTAAGCTCCCGGTTGGTTCCTTTGCAACCATGTCCATACCTGATGCCACATTTGGTGCCAGGTCACGTGGGTGTGGTTTAAGGGGAGTGGCTTCATGGGCTAATTAGGTCTTTGGACCACTGCCGTACGGCTAGGATTGCCATATTTCAAAAAGTAAAAACCAGGATAGTTGTTGTGGTTTTTTTTTTTAGCAAAACCCAATAGTTTTCCTAAACATTTTTAGTCAAACCCCAAAGTTGCTGAGCTTTTTTTTTTAAACAAAATCTCAAATAAACCCACTGATTTTCGGTTTGCTTGCCCCCAGATATCACTTCCGCCTTAGAAATCCTGGACGTATGGCAGCCCTAGTACAGCTTGCCTTCATTCTTCTACCCCACAGACACTCCTAAGATCTTAACCAGGTTCAAATGCAAACACTTTGAGTTGCTTTCACAGCATCCCAGTGAGGATGAGTTTGCTACTATATTCCCATATACAGACTACAGAACAGAGCTTATGGGAGAGGTGGGACCTGGTGTTGCCAGCCCCCTCACCTGAGAGAGCGTCTGTATCTTTCAGAGTTTCATGGAAGGGAGAATTTTCCTGTCCCAGTGCTACTAGGGTAAAGGAAGCCGTGCTGGTGGATTCCTCATACTAAAGTACAGAAGCCATCAGTGCGCCTGTAGATGGCTGCCAAAGTGGGCTTTGAACTCGTGTCACTAAAATGAAGGATCTGTAAAATATCTCAGAATCAAATTGCAATTGAGAGAACTGGATCTTTGTTCCTGCCCCTTGACGCTTTGTTCTTACTCTCAGGTCAGCAGCTCCTCCGCCTGCAAAGCCATCGGCTACGTCTGCCACCTTGGAGCTGGACAAGCTGATGGCCTCCCTGTCAGATTTCCGGGTCCAGAGCAATGTGAGTGTGGGGCTTGGGTACCACTGGGACTGAAGAAGGGGTGGAGAGGGGTTACTTCCAGGGCTGTTCGCGATTTGGCAATAGGAACTTGCAAATACAGGGATTGTGTGCAGAATTATGAACCTGAAAAGCCCAGATTTCTTTTTTTAAAAAAAGGCAAGTTTCTAGTCATTATGGCTGCAGAGTGAGGCAGCTAAACCTAGCAAAGTTGCCAAAGCTATTTATGCTATTTAAACAAAGTGACAATTGCCAGCCAAATATTCCACTTGCTATTTGCAAGCAGCAAAATTGAGGGGAGGGGGATTTCGCCAAATATTATGCTGGGGGACGTGAAATTTTCTAACTTTTTTTTTTTTAAGTGGCACTTTGTAGCTAGTGCATATTGGTGGATGAGGGGAGCAATGGGCAAAGAGGGGACTGGAAGGAGCAGGGAGTATTTACTGCCTTCAACAATAATGAAGTAAGATGGAGCAATATTAAAGCTAGACACACAGGCGTGCCAAAATTCATGGGTGCTGAAACTGAGGCCATTTCACCCAAATGTGCTCGATGGGAGGATGGAAATTCTCCATTGGTTCGGGGCAGGAAGAGAGGAAACATTCAAAGTTGTCTGGAAATGTTTTTTTGTTTGGTTTTTTTTGGTGAGAAATCTCAGCTCTACCCATATCCATCTCTGACCTTCTAGCTCCCAGGAGCCTCCACCTCCACCACTGTGTCGCCCCCTCCAGCACCTGCCCGAGTCTCCTCAGCGCAGCTGCCGGTGGTCTCATCCGTCTGCCCCAGCCCCGCTGCTGCGCCCCCACAGACCTCCTCAGCGCAGCCGAGCGGGAACCTGGACAGCATGCTTGTGATGTTGGAGTCGGATCTCAGCCGCCAAGGGATCTCCACCACTGCAAAGGGGCTGTGCGCATCCTGCCAGAAACCCATCGCAGGGCAGGTGAGTGCTGGCCGCTGGTGGAGAACGGGCTTCTCCTTGGAGGGGTCAGCAGGTGGGGCAGATAAATGATTGCCAAACCCAAACCGGGGGAAGACCAGGCTGGAGAAAGGTGGATTTGGGATTAGGGAAGGGCTCCTCAACCAAGTAGTTTTTGTGCGTGCCGTCGGCCATTTTCAAGGGCCACGGAATCTTGCCGCAATTGTCGCTCACAACATCTTTGGAAGTTCTTGGCCACTGCTGGATGTAGCATGAGAAGCAGAGGTGCACCACCCCGTGTGGTACGCATGATGTGCTCCCTCTCAAAACTTGCGAGCCCCAGAATCATCTGTCGCTACCTGAACTCAGATGGATCTTTGCTTTCCCTGCCTCCTCTCCCCGCTCCCATTTGCCCAGGTGGTCACAGCACTGGGAAGTACCTGGCACCCCGAGCATTTCGTGTGTAGCCACTGCCAGAAGGAGATGGGGGGCAGCAACTTCTTTGAGAAGGATGGCGCCCCCTACTGCGAGAGGGACTACTTCCAGCTCTTTTCGCCCCGCTGTGGACTCTGCAATGAACCCATCCTGGACGTGAGTTGCCCTAACCCTCAGCTGGTCCCTACTTCCTTACAGATGGTTGTAGAATACTGTACAGCCCCGAGAGACTCTCAGTGCCTTACAAAAGATTTGCACACAAAAAAGCCTATTTTAAAAAAATATACAGGGAAATAACATCACAGTTAGAGGCAACCAAGCTTTGTGAGGCAGGAATCTTTTGTCTGATGTGGGGCTCAAACTCATAACCCTGAGATTAAGGGTCTCATGCTCTACCGACTGAGCTATTATTTCAGGGCTGGTGCACATGGTACCCTCCGGTGGTTGTTGGACTCCAGCTCCCATCAGCCCCAGAAGATGTAGCCAATGGTTAAGGATGATGGGAGTTGTAGTCCAACTACATTTTGATGCATTACATTGGCTACCCCTCATTAATTTCCTTCAGTTTCATGCTGTGAGATAGACCACCCTGAGGCATCATTTCTGTTTTATTCTTTTGTGGAGAGGGCTGCTGGTGCCTTCTTTGGTGATTCAGACTATGTCTCCTAGATCTCTGGTCATTACGTGCTGCAAAAAAAGTAATTGTGCCAAATGTTCTTAAAATACACCGCTCCCCCCCCCCACCAGACCTTTTGCACTTTTACAGTTGGAGTATATCAAGAGCAATCCTTTGAACCTGACTATTGTCCCCTAGACCAAAACTCCTTTCCTCTCCCTTCCTGCTGAAACCTAAAACGGCACTCCAGGCATGGGCAGTGTGTCTGAATTCAGTGTAATCCAGAAAATGTTACTGAATATGACAACAGTATTTAGTGCTTGCCTTGGCACGTCTGGATTTTTGAGCAAGTGCTGGGGCGCCGTTCAAAAAATGGCTGCCGTGGCGACAGCATGGCTCAACACAAAATGGCTGCCACATGTGAAAGAGTGGGAGAAGAGATAGGACCACAGAATATGGATATGTGGGCATGTTCCAGTCCATACAGGAACTGAACAGGAGGTGCAAATGATCTCTTGCACATTGTCATTTTTTGGGAGGGGATATTTATGGAGACTGTTTGTGGGTGCCAGAGTGGCAAGGAGACACCAAAGAGGCCAAGCCTGGAAAACACAGGTCTGTCGTGTCTAGTTTGCTGCTTTGCCGCCAAGTTGCTGTTTCCTCATTGACGCGACCTCCTTTTCCCCTCTGCCCCGCATCTACCCGACTCCTGTAGAAAATGGTGACCGCATTGGATAAGAACTGGCACCCAGAGCACTTCTGCTGCGTCAAGTGTGGGCGGCCATTTGGGGAGGAAGGTGAGTGTCGGCGGGGCCTTAGTGAGTGGCCCCTCAAATGATGGGCAGGGAAGAAAAACAACAAACACACACACACACACACACACACACACACACACACACACACACAGAGGCATGATTAGCCTTTCTTGGAAATAGTGGATAAAGAATTATAGGCCTGTTTGTACTTTATGTGTAAGCTTGCTGTTGTTTATGAGAGTCAAACATGGCTAGAGCAGAGACAGGGAAACGTCCTCAAACTGAGGGCCACATTTTTCTTGTGGGAAGCCTTCCCGGGGCCGTATGCCAATTGCCCACTCTCCAACAATTCTCCGCTGAAAATAGCTGACTTCCTAAGGTAAAAGCAGGAAATTCTGGGTTTGGATCAGAAACTGGGAGGGCTTCTGTAAATCCAGGACTGCCCCAGGAAAATAGGGACACTCGGAGGGTCTGCAAAAGTGAACATGGCAAAAGTGTGGACAGCCCACCCCAATCCTCCATCCACGGAAACAAGCGGCAATCGCTCAGTTCAAGGAGTCCTTGTTGTTCCCCGCAGGCTTCCACGAGAAGGACGGGAAGCAGTACTGCCGCCAGGACTTCTATGAGCTCTTCTCCACCCGCTGCCAGGGGTGCAGCCAGGCCATCTTGGAGAACTACATCTCGGCCCTGAATGCCTTGTGGCACCCAGAATGCTTTGTTTGCAGGGTATGCATGTCTGGACAGGGGCCCTATGGCTGGCAGGGCTTTGTGGGGGTGTGGGGAAGCCAGCGAGGGAGGCAGCCAAGTGAGAAAGTGATGGGTTAATTAGGGCTCCGCCCAAAGCCCCGCAGGGAACTTTTCCTGCAAAAATTGGTGGGTGGGTGTTGGGGATCAGCGAATGAAAATCTGGACATGAGCTGTGTTTACTCAATACATTTAAAGCACTGTGATACACTTTAAACAGCCATGGCTTCCCCCACAGAATTCTGGGAGCTGTGGTTTGTTGTTAGGAAGCCCCTATTCTCCTCACAGAGCTACGATTTCCAGAGATGTTTAGGAATCTATCCCTCTTCACTCTGGGAATTGTAACTCAGCTGGTGGGGGGGGGGGAATAGGGGGCTGATGCTAAGGAAGCCTTGCTGATGTGAACAGCAGTTGGTGGAGGGAGGCAGCTGAGATATCAGGAATTTTTTTGGGGGGGGGGGCGATAACTTCCATTTCCCAATGTTAATTGTACTCAAGAGTAGCCCAGTTAAAATCAATGGACCTAAATTAGTATTGGTCATTAGTTTCAATGGGTCTACATTGAGTAGAATTAACATTGGATCCAAACCACAGTGTCCAGGACTTGGTGTGAGATGCGAGTGGCACTGACCGTAGTGCTATCACCTCAATTGAAAATTTCTGAGAAAATCCAGCATTATCCCATTGGATTTGAAAAGAGGAATTGATTTTTAAAATAATTAAGAGCAGTTAAGAGGGATAAATTTATCCAGGCCCACCCCCACCTCCAATCTGGAGGTTATTTAAAGCCACAATAACAGAAGCTCATCTAGAAAGTAAGAAAGGAAGCGATCAAGTCCAATAAGATATTGGCACGTGGTTTACAAGCAACAAAGCTTCTCCTCAACAGTGGAAGGTCTTGCCCAAGTGAGGAAACGAAAAGGAGCACAAATTCTGGCAAAGCAAACATAAGTTAACAAAAAGGGAAATTGAGGAGCATGCTGAAAGTGTGAGCACCAAAAATAAAAATAAAAAATACACAAGATGTAGAAAACAAGATGCAGCTGGGCCACTAAATAAGAGTTGTTCCCTACACAGGGGTGTGTGGCACCTTCAATGTGCATTTTTTGGCGAATGCTGAACATGCACCTGTTTACCATGGCCGTTGACTCCCGAGATGTGTATTTTTAGGCCCTGGCGTATTTTTGTAAGTTGTTTAAAAGTAATTTTTTCACGTTGCCTTTCAAACTGCTGAAACGCCTCTGCCTTTCTCCCCGCTGCAGGAATGCTACACGCCATTTGTGAACGGGAGCTTCTTTGAGCACGCCGGCCGCCCGTTCTGCGAGATCCACTACCACAAGCAGCGCGGCTCGCTCTGTTCGGGCTGCGAGAAGCCCATCACCGGCCGCTGCATCACGGCCATGGCGCGCAAGTTCCACCCTGAGCATTTTGTCTGCGCCTTCTGCCTCAAGCAGCTCAACAAGGGCACCTTCAAGGAGCAGAACGACAAACCCTACTGCCACCCTTGCTTCATCAAGCTCTTTGGGTGACCAGGAGGGCGCCACGGCCGTGCCATGCCCGCTACCAGCATGGGAAGGGGGAAGGCCCACCAATCCCAGCCTTTGACCGAGCCACACCCACTGCCACGCATGGGAGAGGCCTGTGCCTTATGGGTTCCACCCCGGCGGAGCCACCACACGATTGCCAAAGCCACGCCTCTAGCCAAAGGCGAGAAGCTGGACTTGTCCGCTTCTCCCACTCTACTCAGGAGCCAATCCCACCGCAGCCACGAGCAGCCAATCCTTGGCCCTCACCCCATCACATGCTACTTTAAGCCACACCCACACAGCGCCAGCGCTTCAGACAGGAGGCAGTGCCTTAAGCCGCAACTCACACAAGACTAGCTGGCGATGTCATCCAGGTAGAAGGTGGGGCCATAAAGAAGCGACACCCCCTCCGCTCCCTGTGAAGTCTGTTCCCGCAATGCCGTCCGGTGTCAGAAAGGAAGCACCTGAAACCCATCTCTCTATTCTCAAGCCATAAAAGCCGTTCAGGTGGGAGGCAGGGGGAAAAACCCTTTACTTCCAGGTCCTTTGGTATCTTTTACCGCTTTGGCCTTCGGGTGCAAGGTGAGGGGCTATTTCACTTTGGGGCTGCCCTAAAGCACTTACGATTGTGATCAAGTATGATCTAAAATGGTTCAACTACAAGAGGGGAGAGACAGCAGTAACTGTGGCCCATCCTTCAGTGGCAGAGATTTTGGGGCGAGTTTACGTGTAAACAGCTTTGACAGCACCCCAAGGGTTATATCTGTGAGCTGTCAGTGGGATTTGGGAAGATGCCTCTCCCTTAGGGACCCTTAGAGTCCTAAGGAGGTTTGTGGTATGGCAAGAGTGAAGCCTCCCTAATGGGAGATGACTGGCTGGTGTTGAGGAAAGAAGTGGCATCCCACCCCACCTCCCTTTGCATGTTGCAGTTTTTAAAAAGCCCTGCATTGCAAATAATTAAAACACTTTTGGTTTGGGTTTTAAAGAATCAAGGAGGAAGGGAATGGGTGGGTGGGGGAATGTGCCTGAGCTTGCAGTTTTACTTTATCAGGGTCATTTTTTTAAAAAAATCTTACGGTGTAAACCCAAATTGAGGCTTTTATTATGATAGAACTTGGGTCGGGAGTCCAAGGAGCATGTGGTTTTCCTTCTGCCGCCAACTTTTTACCCTCACACTGCTGTATATTATATAATAAAATTCACGTATATTAAAAAAAAAAGGATCCAGACAGTTGTCATGTGTGTTGGTTCAGCTAAAAAATGGACTTACAAGTTAGTGTGGTAGATATTGGAAAACTTTGCACTCCAAAATAAACTCTTGTCCTTCTCCCCAATAGCATGGAAATATTATCAGGATGCTTTTCTTTAGGAGAGGGATTATCAGTCCGTTTAGGTCCCTGGGCATCATCCCCTCTGGCCACTTCTCTATCCCCACCCCTGACAACACACATTTTGCTTTTCTGAGGGAACTGGGTAACGGCCGAATCCAGGAGAAATAACCTAAGCCTTGAGAAGCACAGTGCTGACAGAGGAAGTAGGCAAAGAGTGGCATTCCTTCGACTTCCTCCTTCAGCTCTATGCACTTTTCAAGTGATTCTTAACCACCTTTACCACAAAAAGAGCAACAGGGCAAAGACCTGAAGGGCACCTTATTTTGGAGGGAAGATCTTTCAGAGCTTCTACGCTGGTTGGTCCTCTTCCCACACAAAGAGCACAGCTTCCTCTCTTTGTGGTTTGACGCCAAGGCGCAAAATCAGTCCTGAGGGAAGTTTTTGTCCCCATCACTTCTCCTTCCAAAGTTTCATATAACTCATCATTACCCACATGCCTCGCCCATAATTCAAATGAGCTGAATCCAAGCTAGTTGCACTTATCTTCTACTGAAATCAACAGGGGCGCCGACTTATAAAAAATATCGGGGGGGCCCATACCGGGGAGGGTGGAGCCAACTAGGCTGGCGGGGGGCGGGCGCGGCCGGTGCAGAGAAAGCCGGAGCGGCGACTGCGCTTTGAACCAGCTGTCAGTCAGCCGGGGCTGAAAGGCAGACTTTCTCCCTCGGTTCTTCGTTTGCCCGCCCGCCCGTGCGGGATCCCACCAGGGAGGCGGAGTGCTGAATGCCGTTACAGTTTTATTTTGGGCGCCTCCGGTCTCCTCCTCCTGCTTTTCCCGTGCTCCATCCCCTCGGCGACTTCGCGCTTCCAGCAGAGAAGCTGCGCGCAGCTCCGGGCGGCAGATGGGAAGACCCCCTCGCGGGTTTTTCACGCCTGGAGAGCGCCGGTTCGGAGCGGGTCGCAGTCTCCACTGTTGCCGGCTAAGCAGGAGCGCCGAAGAACCAAGAGTGGGCGGGGACGAAGGGAGACGAAGCCGGGAAGTGACGGAGGCGACAGAAGGTAGCGGTGCGCTTCACCTTTTATCTGAGGCGCGTGGAAGCGGAATGAAGCGGCTGGCAGAGAATCGCCGGGGGGGGGGGGCGTAATGAGGCCGAACTAATAATTTTCTTAAATTATTGGGGGGGCAGAGCCCCCCCAAACGAATTTTTGAGGGGGCTCGGGCCCCCTCAGGCCCCATGGAGTCGGCGCCTATGGAAATCAATGGGACAAGGTAGCCACGATTACTTTGCTCCCACTGATTTCAAGAGGAATGAAGTGTGATGATCTTGGTCCTTAAGCCACTGTCCAAAGCCTGCCCTTCCTAAATGGTCTCATATACAAAAATAAAACACTTGTTTTCTTGATGGGCAAATCGAGGTATTCCCTCAAGCTCCTCCCCTCCATCAGCATGAGGAGGATCCCACAGATGGCAATATTACTACATCTCTTTGCCTTCTATGTTGGGGGAAAGAGAGCATCCTCTGGGAAATTTGATTAGACCCAGGGGGCTCTGGTTGCTGATCCCCTCTCTAGGCCCTAGTGTGCTATACAACAAAACTTAGGGAAAGTTATTCAGTGCCCCATTAGTTTCATTATCCCCACTTCTAATACCCAGATACTGGTGTTAGAAATCAGGCATTTGAGTCAATTAAATGCATCTTGATCTTCTTTCCAATTAATTGTGGGGGCATCTCCTTTATCAATGCTTTTAATCAAATAATTGACTAAATATTGCAATCCTTCTTGGAAGGATTTTAAGGCCTAAAGAGAAGACCATCATTGGCCATCTTTCTTTTCAGAGCTGACAGAACATTATGGAATAATGTCCAGTCTGTTTTTGGCCCCTTTGGCTCACCACTCTTTCAAAATCTTAGTCTCTCAAAGGGAAAACCAAATATCCCTACAAGATGAAGCATTGTGGATTTTCTTGAACGTTAGAGCAGCTCCTGGAAGGAGTTTCCATTAAATCAAGCATTCAGCTCTTGCATAACTTCAAATTTCATCACTCGGAGGAAACAAACATTTGAAGATTGAACAGACCAAAACAGAATTGACAAATGCAAGGGCAAACACAAAAATATAGTGTTTTGGAAAATGTTTGGATTACTTTTTGCACATGTGCATTTCACACGAAAGCTAAACCATAGTTTAGTGCAGGGCAAGGGTCCCTTTTAGCCTGAGGGCTGGATTAAGGCTGAGCCAACCCTCTGAGAGCCACAGAGACAGCCCCGCTTGTTGAAAATAGGTCAGCTTCTTGTGGTTTGAAGTCAGCTTCTTTCAACAAGCCATAGTTAATCTTAACTATATTTTGTGTGACAACCGAGCAAGCTTTGGGTGATTTAAACAGGGCCAAAAGTTCCCATGCTGCTCCTTATACCCGAGGAAGCAGTGCTATTGGCTTTGGGGTCCTTTCAAAGACATTTTTTTTAAAAAATGTAAAAAGACAATTAAAAAAAGTTTTATGGACACACACTGAATTGGCACATTGGGTCTCTTCCGTGAAATCCATGGATGGTGGGATATTTCTTTCACAAGGAGAGAAAAAAAATATTTTGTAGCACCAAGTGGAATGCAGGAAAAAATAGCAGCTGTGGTAATTGTTAACCCTTAATAACAGTGCTATGCTAGAGAAATTTCTGTTCTTATACTCTCAAAATTCTACACAGAGAAAAAACAGAGGACAGGTTTTCTACTCCTTTAAAAAAAAAAAAATCTCAAGTGTGCATCTTTCAGCGTTCCATACTTTGTGAGTCTGTCCACTGTTTTGCTGGTGCACATAGGAGCATCATCTGAAAGTAAAGAGTGAGGGGAGGATAATAGCCTGTTTGTGAAAGGAGCCCCCACCTATGTGCCCATCTGTGGAAACCAATGAGGGGAACACCTCTGCTTTCCCCTGCTTCTGGCAGGCAACAATGCCTGTGCGACATTACCAGTCACCACTCCGATGTCCACCTTCATCTCATACCTGTTTGCATGCCCAGCAACCAACGCACCTCACACTAAGCGACGAGGCGAAAGTTGCCATGCTCACTGGCACTGGAAGGCAAAGGGTCAAGAATGAATACAGAGATGAGCAAACAGCCAGTAGAGCTATCCCATACACACCGCAAAAATAAAGGCAAGAATGGCGCATCCAGATGTTGATAGACTACAAATCCCATCATCCCTCACCACTGGCCACAGCTACTGGGGATGATGGGATGAAGAGTCCAACGGCATCTGGACCTCCAAGGCAAGGTTCTCAATGGCCAGCTGTGGGCTACAGGATAGCCAGAGCGGACGCCTCTCCCCCGTGCAGCGCCTGATGCTCCACCAGCTGCGCCTTCGAGCCGAAGCTCACCCCGCACTCGGCGCACGTGTTTGGCTTCTCTCCTGTGTGGGTCCTTTTGTGCTTCGTCAGGGTGGAGCTGTCGCAGAACCCCTTGTTGCAATAGGGACATTTGTAGGGCCGCTCCCCCGTGTGGAGTCTCCGGTGAATGACCAGCTGCGACCACTGGCGGAAGGCGCGGCCGCAGTCGGGGCAGCCAAAAGGCTTCTCCCCGGTGTGAGTCCGGCGGTGGTTCAGGTAGACGGAGCTCAGCACAAAGGCCTTGCCGCACACATCGCACTTGTAGGGCTTCTCCCCGGTGTGGCTCCGCCGGTGGATGATGAGGGAGGATGTGTCGGCAAAGCCCTTCCCGCACTCCTCACATTTGTAAGGCCGCTCCCCGGTGTGGCTCCTCTGGTGCGTCACCAGGTGGGAGCTGAGGCTGAAGCTCTTGCCGCACTCCACGCACCGGTGGGGCCTCTCCCCGGTGTGGATCCGCTGGTGCTTCCTCAGCGTTGAGTTCTCGATGAAGCTCTTTCCGCAGTCCGGGCACTTGTGGGGCCGCTCGCCCGTGTGGATGCGCTGGTGCTGGATGAGGTGCGAACTCTGGCCGAAGCTCTTCTGGCACATGGGACACTGGAAGGGCTTGTCCCGCGCGTGGTACCTCTGGTGGCGGATCAGGTTGGAGGCCTCGCTGAAGTGGACCCCGCACTGGGCGCACCGGTACGGCTTCTCGCCCGTGTGAATCCTTTGGTGCTTCGTCAGGTTGGAGTAGAGGCTGAAGGTCTTGCCGCAGTCGGAGCAGCTGTGGGCCACGCCGCTCGTGTCGATGGCAGTGGCCTCCCCGTTGCTGTCGATGAGGTAGGCCACCTCCGTCAGGTGAGTCCTTTGGTGCACCCGGAGCCGGGCGCTCTCGTTGAAACTCTTCCCGCACCGGGGGCACTTGTAGGGCTTGTCTCCCGTATGGATCCTCCGGTGCCTGAGGAGAATGGAGCTGCGGTTGAAGGTCTTCCCGCACTCGGGACATTTGAAAGGCTTCTCTCCCGTGTGGATCCTCTCGTGCTCGGCCAGGTTGTTGCTCCGAGTGAACCTTTTCCCGCACTGCAAGCATTTGTAGGGCTTCTCGCCCGTGTGGATCTTCTCGTGCTGGACCAGGTTGGATGTCTTGTTGAACCTCTTTCGGCAAACAGAGCACTTGTAAGGGGCCGGCTCGCCCGCAAGTCCCCCCATCCCAGGCCCACCGCTTGCTATGTGTCCTCTAGGAGCCTCAGGTAGATCTCTTGAACTCTGGGTAATCAGATCCTCTTCCTGCTCCATTCTAGGAGCCTGGAGGACATGAGATCCTGGACTGAGACTGACAAAAAACAACACAGAAATGGGGTTATGGATCGCACAAGCTCTGTCAAGAATCATTTAGGAGTCTTTTCTATTTCCTTGCCATTATGTTGAAAACCTGCTTAATATTTTAAAAATCTCTATGTAGTGTACAACTTAAAAGCAGCAGAACAATATCTTTAAAACAAAATACAACATAAAACCAGCAAAATGGAATGTAAAAGCAAATTGAAGCATATAAAAACGGGAATTCAAACAGATAAAAACAGGCCCCAATCTTATTGGTCAGGGAAGGTCTTGGTAAAAATATATGCCTTTAGAAGATATTTGAAGCAATGTATGGCAGAGGGAAGGGACTTTCATAGAAGAGGGGCAACAATAGAAAATGCCTGGTTTGGGGTCACTGCCCTATGAAATTCTGTAGTGTGGTACCATGAATAGAATTTCCTCAGATGATCTAATTCTAAATGATCTTACAGGAGCAAACAGTCCCTTTTAAAAGGTCAGGTTAACCTCCATAAATTGGGTTATATCCTCCTCTTTATCTTCAAAACATGCTATTTAACTGTGTGAGGTCATTGGGGGATTTGCAGGTAACTCTGGGTTCTAGTTATCTTTTTCATCAAAACCCAGGTGAGGTGTGTTGTTAAATCAGTGGCTTGACGTGGAAATGGATTGGATGAGGGCCAATAAACAAGGCTCAATCCAGACAAAATGTTGTTGGTACTGTTAATAGGTGGTTCCTCTGTGTTCAACCTGTTCTGTAGGAGGTTGCACTCTCCCTCAAGGGCCAGTTTTGTAGTTCAGAGGTACTTGTGGAGCAATCTTAGTCATTAACTCAGAGTGCCTCTTCCCAGCCTAGGTTTGTACCCCAGCTATAGGTAAAGGACCCCTCGACTGTTAAGTCCAGTCAGAGGCAACTATGGGATGTGGCACTCATCTCGCTTTCAGGCTGAGAGAGCTGGTGTTTGTCCACAGACAGCATTCTGGGTCATCTGGCCAGCATGACTATACCACTTCTGGTGCAACGGGACACCGTGACAGAAGCCATGAGTGCATGGAAACGCCATTTAGCTTCCCGCCACAGCGGTACCTATTTATCTACTTGTACTGGTATGCTTTCGAACTGCTAGCTTGGCAGGAGCTGGGACAGCTATAACTCTACCAGGGCAGAGAAAGCCTTGCTCTGGTGATCCATGCCCATGTAATCTCGCATCTGGGTTATTACAACATGTCGTGAGGTGGAGGGGACTGCCTTTGAAAACTATCCAGAAACTCCGGCTGGTAAGGAACATGGCAGCAAGATTGCTCGCTGGGGCTGAGTGTTAAAAACCTCTTACACCATACACGTTATTTTGGCATATGCATTGGCTCACAGTCTGTTTCTGGAACATATTCAAAATGCTGTTTTAAGGCCCTTCATAGCATGGAACGGGGGTACCTGAAGGGTTGCCTCTCCTAACGTACCTACCTGGACCCTGAGATCAAAGCTGGAGGATCTTCTTTAGGTGTCCCCAGCAGGGGAGAGATGTCAAATGAATCGAAGGGTATTTTCAGTGGTGGCACACCCTCCACAGAGAGGCTTCCTTGGCACTAACCTTAATTTCCTAGGGCTTTTAAATCTTGCTGTTTTCATTTTTGACACTCCCCTTTTTGTTTCTGAGCTTAATGTGGAATTTAAATTCTGCTTCACATTGTATTCTATTAATTTTCCTATTGTTGTCTTTTAACTTTTTGGGTTAATTCAGCTGTCCTGAGAACTTTTTGATATAGAAGAGCCTACAAATGCTGAAAAACAAACAGGTAAGGTAGGTTTAGCCAAGCCCAATGAGTTTAGGGGCCTAAAAGAGAGTTATTACCCATCTATGTCAAATGCTTTGACCAGTAAACACCCCTGGTTTGCAATTTGGGAAGCTAATATTGTACTTCTTTCCACAATTTCTTTAATGGTATTTATACTTAGTAACTCATTTTCATTAGAAGATACCTTTATTTTAGATATGTTAACAGCTACCATGAATTCCAAAGCACACACATATATATAGAAAGCTAACCTACTGTATTTTGTTCAGAGGGATAAAATTCTGAATTCTTGGAATTTTGATTTATTATTATTATTAATAGTTTTTTATTGGATGAAGCGACCCCCACCCCCAATGCAAAGACTGACCAGAGAAATTATGAGAAGTGGTAAAATGCATTAAAATGCCTTACTCGAGAAGTCAGAAACCAACAAGAGATCAAGTTCTTAAAATGATGGGTCCTTTTTATAAGTCATTGGAATGAAAGGGTTAGTGCAGTGTTTCCCAACCTTTTTTGGGCAAAGGCACACTTGTTTCATGAAAAAAATCTCGAGGCACACCACCATGCCAGATGGGGAAAGGTCACTTTTTACTTATGTAAAAAAAAAAAAAAAATAGTAACAGCATAGAAGGTAATGAAAGGATATGTTGATGGTTCAAAGGGGAGTCAAGAGAAAACTTGCTTCACCAGCAGATCAGTAAGCAATTAGGAAATAAACTTTGGTGCTCTGAGGTATACAAAAGTTAACCGTGGAAAAGAATGTATATGCTTGCTGCAAATAGTGAGATGATGCAACATTAGTTATGGGGGCGATCCGTCCAAATGTAACACTTTTAGGTCATTTTCAGTAGGAAAGATTTAAGAATGGGTTGCATCTCCCCCCCCCCCCCCCCCGGAATGGCTTAAAATAGTGATTCACTTGGGTTGCACACCCTGTTCTATGCATTTGTTGTTGAGAACTGGCGCATCTGGGACTCCTGGGCCAGGTGAGAGGGACGTTGGCTTTGCCTCTTGGCGGTTTGAGAAGCATCCCTGACCTTTGCGGGTGTCCACACACTTCCACGTCGCGCTCCTGGGATCGTGTGGGGACTAAGAGACGGCTGGAGGGGGATCTGGCGAGCCCCTGGGCACGATCACCCTCGATTACGGGGAGCAGGGGGCTCTTCTGAGGGGAAAGCGGAGCGCAAGGGGGGGGGGAGAGCGCGCTCCCCGCCAGAACCGAAAGGAAGAGCCGGTTCGGGGCGGGGGGGGGAGCCAGAGCAGCGGCTGCCCCCCTCCCGGCTCCCACGGGGCCTTCCGCCTGAGGGAAACCCTTTTCCCGCCCCCGGAGAGCCTCGCGCGCGGGGTCCAGAGGGGGGAGGGGGAGAGAGGCAGAGAGCAGAGGGCGCGCACCCCCCCAGCCACGCATGCGCGCCTCAGCCGCGCCTGCTGGGCGGTCCTTTCCCCTGGGCTCCGCCCCTCGCGACACAGGGCCGCCCGTCGCAGCGTCGTCCCGCGGGGCTGGCGACGGGCGCGGCCACGGAAACAGCGAGCGAGGAGCGAGAGCGCGCCCGCCCTCGGCTGGCTGACTGGCTGGGCCGGCGCGGCGAGGGGCAGAGGCGAGAGGCTGCGCGCGGATCCGGCGGCGGCGCGCCCCCGCCGCCGGAGGAGAGCAGAGGCAGGAGGAGGAGGACGAAGGCGCTGCCGAGGAGGCGCGCCAACTTCGGCGCCCGCCCCGTCGCCGCAGGCTCCTCCCGGCCGAGAGCCAAGAGGATCGGCCGGCGGCGGAGCAGGAGGAGGAGGATCGGGTTTGGCGACGGCTGCTGCGTCCTCTCCAAGCGCGGGGCTGGCCTCCGCCGCGCCCGATCCTCTCGCCGCCCGACTCGCCCGCCTCCCTCCCACGGCACACCAGGCAACGTCTCGCGGCACACTAGTGTGCCGCGGAACACCGGTTGGGAAACACTGGGTTAGTGATAACACACACACACAACCCATTTTCAAATACCTTTCCTCTGCACTACATATACAATCTCTCTCTCTCTCTCTCTCTCACACACACACACACTTTTCTCCACCCTTTTCTCTCTCTCTCTTTCTTCCTTCCTTCCTTCCTTCCTTCCTTCCTTCCTTCCTTCCTTCCTTCCTTCTCCCCACCCCTTCTCTTTTCCCCTCTCTATTTTTCTTTTCCTTGGTATCCTCTATCTTATATAATGTACCTTGGTTATTACTGTTCTTACTATTGGTCCCCCCACAAAATCCTTTCTACTGGTTTCCTGTGTGTGTCTTTTGTATTTAAATTAGGGGCATTTCTAATGGATGAGGTAGGGTGAAATATGCTGGATGAGGTAGGATGAAATATGCTGTTTTCTTCCCATTTGCTTTCAACCTTTTATTTTTCGGGCACCCCTACCCACAACAACAACAAAAAGCAATGATGGGAGAGCACTAAAATGCCTGAACTACACGACAATACAAAACGTTAATCTGAGTTAATTTTATAAAAGTTAAATGTAAAAATGAGAAAAGAAACAGAATATAAACATGGTAAAAAATGGCTCTAGTGTAATTTCAACTCCTAACTGAGCTTTTATTGTAAAATGCTATTTGTATGTGTGTACGTGTGTGTGTGTCTGTGTATGCTCCACTCAATTTATTATAAAAAGGTTGATTCCCTCATGCATGTTTTTTTTATTATATATTTGCATAGTGCCATTAGTGTGCATAGAACTTTACACAGTACAAGAAAACAGGTCCCTGCCCTGAGAAGGTTACAGTCTATAATTCAACACAGGGAAAGAACAAAGAGAGGGAAGGAATAAGCATTATGTAAGGGCATGCAAAACAGAGGACTGGGCCAAAGGAATCACTGATAAAGTAGATTCTGAAGATGGATCCAAATGTTGACTTCTCCGTATTTAATAAGGCCCTTATCTGCAAAATGGGAACAGCAAGGTCATATAATTCACACAACCACCATGATGGTCAGCCCACTACAGAAGTTAAAGCACATTATTAAAAAGGCTACCTTTACACTGCTTCCTATTTCTCATTCTCAGTCCCAGTCCCACCCTGTCCCAAGCTACAATATGAGGGGAATAATATTGACCTATATTACATGGTGGTTGGAAGGGTTACTGAGATCATTGTACACGAAGGACTTTGAGCACTCAAGAACACTATATTATACCCTTAGTAGTTTTAAACACCTGTAGGAAGGAATCAGAATGTACAACAAAACTAGAGAGATATTGCAGCTGCTTATCCAGTACTGGAATAAAATGTGGCTGGAGGACAATAGGAGGCAGGCAGGCAGCAAGCAGCTGGCACTATTGTAAGAGAATATATAAATTTAATGAATAAAATAAATAAAATAATACTAATAAAGCTGTAAGTAAATAAAATTAAGATCAAAGGTTCAACCCCTTGTAGTACCTTAATGCTGCAATATTAATCCCACTTTTCTGGGAGTAACTCACCTTGAATTCAGGACTCAATTCTGACCAGACCTGCTTAGGATTGTGCTGTAAATAATGAGGGTTTCTTTATAAACGTTTACCGGACTTTGCCATTGCAACTATTGGGGGAGAATTACTATGTTGGATCCTGCAGTGAGATGTGCATTTTCTTTTTTTGGTCCTCCCTTTTGTTTACCTTTCTTTTTCGGCATGCAATGTATAATTAAATATCCGCAAGTAAAGCTACAATTCATTCCTAAGCATTATACTATAGAACACCCATTATATCTTCTCTCCCACCCACTGCATTCCACTGCCGTTTCCCTGCGCCGTTCATCTCCTTTCTGCCCGCCTCTCTCTCAGTTGGTTGGAACGCGTTGATGAGAACGCCAAGGTTGCAGGTTCGATCCCCGTATGCGCCAGCTGCATATTTCTGCATCGCAGAGGGGGCTGGACTAGATGATCGTCGGGCCCCCAACGCTATGATCACATATATATAGCACACATCAGTCCTCTTTCTCTTTCTCCCTTCGCCCACGCCCGGCCAACTTACCGAACTCAGGGTATTTGTGCCCCTGACATCACCATCCCCGCCTCCCCCTCCGGATGGCTCCTGGCACAAGCCGCCTCCCCAGGTGGCTTAAAGCATCCACCAGCCAGCAAAGCCCAGCTGGAGGGAGAAGCAGCCACGGAGGAAGGTGCACCCTTTATTAGAGCTCCCCTTCTCTTTTCCTGCAGCGATCTCCAACATCTTCAGGAACCACCAGCCTGGCTGGCAGAAAGCTGGGAATGCCGCGGTCGCTCTGTGGTTTTAACTCTTTGCTCTCCCGCTTTGCCGCTGCTGATGGTGGTTTTTTCTTAAGCATGATGGTTTGCAGCAAGTTAGCAGAATGCCCTCTTGTCGCTGGATCAGGCCAGAGCCCCATCTAATCCAGCACCCCTGTTCTCATGGGATGCCTTTGGGAAATCCAGCGAGCTGGCAAGAGCGCTCCGCCGTCCCCGCCGTTGTGATTTCTAGTAGCTGGTATAAAAGATGTCAACAGGGCTCTTTGGAAATATTAATTGATCCCTTATTTCCTTTGACGATTTATATGCCGCTTAATTACAATCTGATGCAATGCAACGAAGAGTTAAAATTATAAAACCAGACTTCAGTTAAAATGCATGCTGGAATAAAAAAAGAATTCAGTAGGTGGGGCTGACTCATCACATCTGGAAGAGAGTTCCATAAAACTGGGCCCATAATATCGAATGCTTGCACCTGGTGGGTACAAGCTGTGCATCTGAGCCACGGGGGAACAACTCCCAGTGACTCCCCTGGAATGAGGGATCAAGTGGTCCCTGAGGGATCCTTCGCCAAAGTTGTCAAGAACCTTGTAAATTAATGCAAGGACCTTGAACACAATTAACTCACCAATCTCTGGTGATACTCTGGCTATTTTTCTTCTACCTTACAAGGTATAGTAAGGTAAAGGTACCCCTGCCCGTACGGGCCAGTCTTGACAGACTCTGGGGTTGTGCGCCCATCTCACTCTATAGGCCGGGGGCTAGCGCTGTCCGAAGACACTTCCGGGTCACGTGGCCAGCGTGACAAGCTGCATCTGGCGAGCCAGCGCAGCACACGGAACGCCGTTTACCTTCCCGCTGGTAAGCGGTCCCTATTTATCTACTTGCACCCGGGGGTGCTTTCGAACTGCTAGGTTGGCAGGCGCTGGGACCGAACGACGGGAGCTTCGAACCGCCGACCATGCGATCGGCAAGTCCTAGGCGCTGAGGTTTTACGCACAGCGCCACCCGCGTCCCCCTCCTTACAAGGTATAGTCACTTCCAATTAGGTGAGGGATGGAAGAGGGTTGCTCCAATTTTTCCCTTAAGGCAACAGGGCAACTTCTTTGGACATGTAAATTATGCTACTTAGCTGGCCAGCTAAAGCAATTATCTTACAAAGAAACTGGACACAGAACCACAAGCCTCTAAGGGTTTCATGGATAAATCAGACTTGACCCACAACAAACCTATACAAATATATTGCTATTTAGGTCAAGAATAGCCAGTGTGATGTTCTTCTGATGTTTTTGGATGACAACTCCTATTATCCTTGGCTTTTAGCCAAAATAGCTTGGACTAATGGGAGTTGTAGTCCAATAACATGGAGTGCAGCTCTACATATAAAGCTTCCTCAGGTCTGACCCCAATACATTTCCCTTATCTATCTATCTATCTATAAAAAAAGGAAGCAGGATACTATATTTGTGATGACAGTGTCATTTTAATTTTGAATTTCTTTCTTCCCGTCTGCTTCCAAGAGAAACACAAGGTCAGCTTGCAAATGCAGTGAGTTCACGTCACTGCACAAAAGTGGTATTGCAGTGCTGGACTCAGCCATAAATAATCCCATATAGTCATTTCTGTCCTGCTATTATTTCTCTACATCACCTCACCACTGGTCGCCAAAGTACAGGAAAGAGGAAGTTGAATTTTTCATATATCTGTATTTTTAAATAGCAAGGAAGTTTACCACAAGCGGATGAACGACAGACTTCTCCCCCAGGGCTATATTTGGTCAGACTAATCAGCTTGTGTCTATTTCTTTTGCTGGGTGAGGAAAATAAAGTTTCTAGCTCTCACTGATGTGTCACTTCTGCCAATTTTAGATGATGTGTTCTTGGCATATATCCCTTAAAAATTCAAGTCCTGGAGGAATATGACAAATGCTTCAGTTATCCCTGTTTATTAGGGACAGTTCTTATCTCCTCCCTGTCTCGGGCAAATCACTGTCCCTGATTTGTGTGTTTATGCTTTTTGACAATGTCTTGTTAAAATTTTGTGAGCTTGAATTGCTAAAGTTATTATTTTTCAGGAATCAGCTCCCTTTCTAAAGTCCTCTTATAAGTTAAATGGAGGTGTGATATATGTGATATACAGATAGGATTTTTAATTTTTTTTTAATAGCAATTCTACTGTGGTGGGGATAACTTTGCTGCCACTTCCGCAGTGACAGTGACGGCTGCAGCACACTCCTTGGAGTCTGGATCTACTGTCTCCTCGGCAGCCCCTCCCTAGACCGCCTCTACAGCAGCCTCCTGGTGAACCCTTATTCTAAACCTTGTTCCAGATGTAGCTCTTTAGTCCCCCCTTGTTCCTGAGGTAGATCTTCACTCTATTTTGTGGTTCACCTCAGGTGCCAAAATGTCTTGGCCCAGTCCTGCTGGTTGGGCTGCTAGAAGGCCACTGGGACATGACAATTGAGCCTTCCAGCTACCCTTTCCATCATGCATCTGTAGCCCTGCTGATTCTGAAAGGTCTACCAGGAGAGTGGGTCTGCCTTAACAGCTGACCAAGAGTTGTTATATTCTCTGCCTGGATTGCCCTTATGACAACGTTCAGGTTTATGTTTTTCCTTTCCAGATGACAATAATGTGCTAGCATTGGGGAAACATCAGGACACAAACTAAAGCAGAATAAACCCACCACTGTATTTGTCAGAAACCTTTGACAGAATATACCAATCTGGAGCCGCTCTTAAGGCATTCTGGGATACATGGTTTATTCACATATAGATTCGGCATAGATTCATGGCATGCTTAACATACCCTGACTGCCACCAGATTTTGGAGTGGGGGAGAAGGTTTGCACCCCAGTGATGTTTCAAGAGCTGCGTTTTACACTCTGACCTGCAGCCCGACTCTTCTCTAAACCTCTCCCTGATGTAGCTTCTCAATATGTTATCTTTGCTCACACAGACTCAGTCAGCACATTTCAGAGCTCAGAGGAGTGAGGGATAAAGCTTAGGCCTCTTTCCAAAATGCTCTCCTCTTCCGAAAGAGCTAGAGGCAGCAACCTTAGTAATGTGGAAAAGTATTTTGCCACTTTGCCAGGCCACCAAAGTAATCCTGGTTCTCTTAGCACTCTCCTGTTCAAACCATCAAGTGCCACGAGGCTGAAAAAGACCCTAAGAGCACATCTAGCCCAGCCGCTAATCCCATTGCAATCACTTTATGGATATCCAGCCATGAAGTATGTTGCACATTAAGTTGGAAAAGGACACCAAATTGCCTCTTTAAAGTGTGGCACATTTAATGGATAGATCCTAGGGAGCAAATGTTTCTCTCCTTTTCTTTAAAAGACAAAGAAAAGGGGGCACAACAGTTAGATGTTCACGAGACAAGGAAGTGGGTTTTAAAGCAGCCAAACCACTGCGATGTGGCTTGTATCAGCCAGAATGTGCACTTATGGGCTGCAGCCACCTGACAACATTGTGAGCAAAGCCACAGCAGCGGGTCGTGTGAGAGAGATGGAAAAGAGCTGCAGTATTGAGCAATGCTTTGAGAAGCAAAAAATATTTTTATGTAGCTGATGGGAACTTTGCAGGGGTAACTATTTTATCATGCTCAGTCCTCCTCATTCTGTTGCTGCAAGGGTCTAATGCAGGCATCCTGCTTTCATTTCAAGGAAATTACATTTCCCCAGTATATTTTGCTGGGAGGACCATGTTCCTACAACCATAGGAGCTGACTACTAGGGGCCGCATCCCTTCAGCCCCCCAATAAAATATTTAATGGGGCTGCCCACCCCCAAGTTGGTGGCCATTGCCATTCAAATGGTTGTGTGTGCTGCGTCTTGTGATTGATTATGCAGAGCAGGGCTTCAAACCCCCCCTCAATATTTTATTCAAGTGCACAGGGGCCAACAAAGGCATTGTGACACAAAGGCAGGGCATTGCTACATAGGGTGCATGTGCAACGTCCCTACGTACGATGCATACGCCATACATAGCAATGCCGCACATGCGCTGCACATGGCGGTTTGCTTCAGCGCCATACGGACGGTGCCAGGACCCTCTGCTCACGGCTGCAGCCGCAAACGGAGGACCCTCCACATGCGACTGCGGCGGCGCAATGGCTGCTCGCGCTGCCACGGCGGGGCGAGCCCCTGTGTGGTGCCTTCTTGTCACCCCCCCCAGAGATGGCACTGGGGGCACACCTCCCCCCGCCGCCCCCATTGCGACGACACTGCAAGTGCAACTGCTTTGGTTAGTTACACCTACAGTGGTACCTCGGGTTAAGTACTTAATTCGTTCTGGAGGTCTGTTCTTAACCTGAAACTGTTCTTAACCTGAGGTACCACTTTAGCTAATGGGGCCTCCCGCTGCTGCCGCACGATTTCTGTTCTCATCCTGAGGTAAAGTTCTTAACCCGAGGTAATATTTCTGGGTTAGCGGAGTCTGTAACCTGAAGTGTATGTAACCTGAAGCGTATGTAACCCGAGCTACCACTGTATTGGCTTTTGCCTATGGTATTTTTAAAGGTGAATAAAAAATCAGGTGACTAGCAGTCAGAAAGCCTTCAGTATTTCCTGCCACCTGGTGAAATGTGTAGTTCTGTTTCTCAGCTGTGAGTTCCCCTTCTCTAGTGTTGGCGTGTGCATATTTCCCAGTGGTTTTTTTGGTCACATCAGGTGTGAACAGTCCATGTGAACAGCAAGGCCAACCAACCTTGTAAAGCTTGTAGTGCTAAAATTTATAAGATCACTGTTTCTGCAGCTTTACTTAACCTTCATTAGAGCTAAGGTGGTTGTGATCTGGAAAAGATAGAAAGTTTTGAATCAGCTGCTGTACCCTTGGCCCAGAAGCAGTATCTTGACTTGGGATGATTGATCTCTGGGTTTGTTTGATTATTATTATTTTTTGCAAGAATCAAGATTTAGGATTTTGCAAACCTTAGCAACAAATTGAGAAGAGGAACATAATCCTTCTGCTTTCTGTTCGTTCCTTTGAGACTTTTGTGGGGAACCAGAATAGAAAGGGCGGCTGGAATCCAAGGACTGATTTGGGCCACTTAGACATACAAAAGTATCTGCTGCATCATTTCCTTATGTATATTGTTCCTTTCTTTCAATGAGTAAAAGGCATCATATGAGGTTCTTCTCTGTTCCCCCAGTTTTATCTACACAACAACCCTATGAGGTGGGTGAGGCTGACAGGTAAAAGCACTTTCTTCAAAGTGGATGGCAAGGTAAAGTGAACTTTCGGGAACCAATAACAATAGAGCTTTTCATCTTCTTTCGTATAACACTTAGGTTGGAAATGTAGCAAACACACAAAAAACTCACTACTGAAAGCACTACTGAAATTCAGTAGTTTTCCCTGGCACATTGTTAATACAAACTACATTCCCCCCCCTTTTTTTACTGTAGTATTAATTTCACAAAATGCAAATGATATTGTGTGACTGCCATGATAATTTAGTAAGAATATTTTAAGGACGTATACAGTCAAACTGGCCTAAGCTTGGTGTGGAGTACACAGGTACTGATTGTTCTCTTTAGCAACTAGAGGAAAGTGGCAAGCCTATGTAGAGTGATCTAAGCATAATGTCACCCAATCTGAGGGAAGGGAGATAATAGCTGATCTGCCAGTGACTCTTATGAATGAGCACACATTAGGAAATATTCAGGGGGGTTGGGTGTAGTGATGGAGGGATCATGATGAGTGCCCCCACTTCATCACACAGCAGCTCCCATTTGAAAGAGAAACTGCTATAAAGAACAAGACTAAAAGTTAACATGAATAATGAAAACCTCAGAGGAGTTCCTGAAATATTTGCCCGATTTAATAAACTAATCACTTTGAAGGTAAACCCCACTAGAAACTGTGGTGGAATCTCCACACATATAAAAACCGTTTTGAAAATGCTTTTTTAAAAAGCGTTTTTAAAAATACATTGAATTTTCGATAAGGCTCACCATCGCCATCTAATTTCACATTGTACTGTATATTGCACTTAAAACACACTTAAAATGTGTGTGGGGTTTTTTTTGCAGCTGTATATAACAACAACAACAACAACAACAACAACAACAACAACAACAATTTATTTATACCCCGCCCATCTGGCTGGGCCTCCCCAGCCACTCTGGGCGGCTTCCATAGAAACCAAAAATACAGTAAAATATCACATGTTAAAAACTTCCCTGAACAGGGCTGCCGTATAGCTGAGTCCTGTGTGTGTGTGGTTCTTTCTTCACTATACAGCGGTACCTCAGGTTACATACGCTTCAGGTTACAGACTCCACTCACCCAGAAATAGTACCTCGGGTTAAGAACTTTGCTTCAGGATGAGAACAGAAATCATGCGGCGGTGGCACGGTGGCAGCAGGAGGCCCCATTAGCTAAAGTGGTACCTCAGGTTAAGAACAGTTTCAGGTTAAGAACGGACATCCAGAACGAATTAAGTTCTTAACCCGAGGTACCACTGTACATTCAAAGCAGCGTTATACTGCTTTAAACAGTCATGGCTTCCCCCAGAGAATAATGGGAAATGAAGTTTGTTAATGTTGCTGAGAGTTATAAGAAGACACATATCCCCTTCACAGAACTAAAGTTCCCAGGAATTGTACGGTTCTTTAAATGTATAGTGCATATGGGGCCTGTGTTTATGTTTATGTGTGCATGTGTATGTATGCTGCAATGTCTACTCAGAGCTAAGTCTCATTGAGTTCAATGGGGCTTACTTCCAGATAAGAGAGGTTAGGATTGCTGCTTTAGGATTAGCTGCAATCATTTCCATATTATGCCTGTAGGCTTTTATGTGTGTTTGTAGGATTTCAGTGTGTGTGTTTCTGGGGGCAGGGAATGGGTGTCTAGAGTCTCCGCTGATAGCCCCTCTCCATGTTCTTTGAAAAATTCAAAACCCATTTATTTATTTCATAAAAATTTACATACCACTTGATTGGGGGAAAAACAACCCCTCAAATCAGTTTATAAAAAGCTGAAATGATAAAATCAGCAAAATTTACAAAACTTTAAAACATACTGTTATGAGTTTGTGGGGGACCAGATCCCCTTAAATACTTGGGTCAAATAAAAGTTTGAATTAATTAATGTTTGGAAGGTTAAACTGAAATTTGACCTTAAGTAGCTGGCCTCAGCTTTCCCTGTCCAGGAAACCACCTGGGAGAGAGGAACCACCAAGGGGAACCAAGCTAATAATGGCCAAGTCATGAACCTAACAAAAGACAGAAAGAGAAGCCACCAGCAAGTCTAAGACCATGTAGTTAACACCATATATTTGGCATTTCTTTCCATGTTGCTGTTATCCCTATATGTTGGTGTCTGCAGTAGGTGGATACAGTGGAACTGAAAATGAATAAAAATATTAATGGGGGAAAATGAATGTTTTTAAATGTGGGCAGTTTAAGATAGATAGCAGACCTTTTAAAAAATAAATCGCTTATCAACTGCCCACCTCCTATGCTTTTCAGCAGCAGTCTGTGACCCACAGAAATTTACTAGGTGAACCTTTGCTGAAAAGGAGCTATCATGGTTATTTGCAACTCACACCGTCAGAAATGTTGTGTTGCCAAAACTTTAATTTTGCTTCCAGGAAATACTGGCGACAGTTCCACAGCCTTGATAAAAACCAGCAGGCTTCAACACTGGACAGCTTTATAGGAAACAATCAAAGGCATCATTCTTTGTGGACCATACTCTCAGAGAGGAAGGCTTAAGTGTGATTTAAAACAATATAGCAGGTCTGGGGAACCTTTGGTCCTCTAGCTCAGTGTTTCCCAACCAGTGTTCCGCGGCACACTAGTGTGCCGCGAGACGTTGCCTGGTGTGCCGTGGGAGGGAGGCGGGCGAGTCGGGCGGCGAGAGGCGGGGCAGCGGCGGCGAGGATCCGCGTCGAGCCGGGGGCGGCTCCGTGGTGGTGGTGCCGAGGTTTCTCTCTCCATTCTCCCCTCACACACACACACACAGGAAATAACACAGGATCAGCTGACAGGACCCGGCCAATGGGGCGGCGGCGGGGCAGCGCGCGCAAAAGGGAGGAGCGCGAGACAGCGGACGAGGAGGAGGCCGGCATGTCCGGGCAGCAGCAGCAACAACAGCAGCAGCAACTCCCGGCGACGGCTCCTCAAGCCCCGGGCAACCCTACTCCCTCACCGGCCTCGGCCGCCCTCCTGCTCCACCCGCCGCCGCCTCCCCCGCCGCCGCCGGCCACCTCGGCCCCGCCGCCGCCCCCTCCTCCGCCCGCTATCGCCGCCACCACCACAACAGCCGCCGCCGCCTCAGCTGGGCCCATGCCTGCCGGGAGCGGCGGCGGCAGCAGCAGCAGCAGCGCCCCGGCGCCCTTCCCTCCCGGCGTGGCGCTGCGCGCTGACGTCACGGGGCTGTAATGGTGGTGTGCCTCAAGATTTTTTTCATCAAACAAGTGTGCCTTTGCCCAAAAAAGGTTGGGAAACACTGCTCTAGCTGTTGCTGAACCACAACCACCATCAGCCCCAGGTTGCATGGCCAATAACCAGGGATGATGGGAGTTGCTGTTGAGCAACATCTGGAAGGCCATAGGTTTCCCTGACTTGCTACTTAGTGATGCAACTCAACTATGGTTTGTTTGATTGATGTGAACCATTATATGAAATGGCTGACCTGGGAAGAAATGTATGCAGGAAGTCACTTATATTGGTAGAAGCCAATGGAGAATAAAGCCAGGTTGCTGGGAGAGCACTTTGCCCTTCACAGAGGTACAATTCCCAGAGTTCCCTGGAAAGAGGGATTGACTGTTAAACCATTCTGGGAATTGCAGCTGTACAAGAGCAACAGAGGTCTGTGAGGTTCTGGTATATAATATTGTATGTAATAGTAGTGTAATTGAGGTAAATGTAAAGGGAAACCTGTTGGAAGAATTAAGGTGAAGTAAGGGGGGGGGGAGAGTGAGTTTGGAATGTTGGCGGTGCATGCTGATTGGATGGGAGTTTTGAAAAGGAATTTGAATGCTGGCAGTTGAGAGTCAGTTGAGAGTTCACTTAAGAGCAGAATGGGGGTGGGAGGAGAGTTGGCAGTGGGTGTGAAGCAGGGCTGGTTAGTTAGTAGAGGAACCAGACATGGCCCACCCCTGAGGTGGGGTGAAGCAATGCCAGAGGCGGCAGGGCAGGCTGTGTGGCATGGCGGCAGGGCAGGGCGGCACTTCCCATTTCGCCTCAAGTGGCAAAATGGGATGCGCCGGCCCTGACAGGAACAGTAATATAGAAGCCAGTGCTGCATACGAAACAAAGCAACGAAAAAGAGAAAGAGGAATTGAAACCATATGCTTATGTACACCAAATGATTATATAAGCATTGTTTATCATTTATGTTTAAGAAATTAATTGCATGACACTACCTACTTCTCATTTGGCTAGGCTAGAGGTGGAGTATTCAGATATATGTTATCCTTGGTGGCAGAAGGAATAAAGGGGGATTCGTGAACTACCCATCCAAAAGCCAGCTCATAGGTGTACATCTTATTAAGAGAGGGAAGGTGGTGCAGAGGGTTGCAGGGACTGCCAGAGCATCTCATCGCACAGATGGGGGCTGGTGGCACAACAGGGTCTTCTAGCTACTCTTAGCAACTTTAACAAACGACAGTTCCCCAGATTCTTTGGAGGAAGCTGTTAATGTAGAATGCTGCTTTACTACTTTAAATGTGTGAGGCAAATGTGGCCTAAGGACAGGTCAATGTTCCATTCTGGGTAGGGGGTCGTGGGCTGAGGAGTTCCAGCCCCAGTGGTGTGTGGGTGTGAAAATGAGTATACAAAATAATATCCTGGAAGTCCAATTTCAGTCTAGGAAGTAAGACTGGGCCAACTGGGAGTCAGGCTCCAGGAATGCAAAGTCAATAAGCAGAGAGGTCCAATGGAACAAGGTCAGGCTGAGCGCCAATGAGACTATTCAGTGAGTCAGAGTGCAGAGTTCACAGAAAATTCAGGGAAGGAATACATCAAATTTAGAGAAGGCAAAAGAAGCAAAGGAGGTAGCATCTTGGACAGCTCAGAATGTAAGTGAAGCCTATGTTTAAAAGAACCCAGCCAGTTTCAGGAGCTATTGACTCCAGTGGCATTGGGGGTGAAAGGGGTGCCAACTGGAGGGCCCAAGTAAGCCCCCCCAGTCAATTACATGATGCAGTGCATGTGACTATTTGAATGGCAATGCCCACCAACTCTTGGGGGGGCAGCCCTCTCAAGTATTTTATTGCGGGGGGAAGGGACCTTGTCTTCTAGAATTTGGCTCCCATGGCCGGGGAGGGGGTTCTGTACTTTTGCTGAGGGCTTTGAGTCAGTGAGACCTTAGCCACACCCACACCTTAAAACCTATTCAGTGCACAATTAAAGCAAATAGCTTTCCTCAAAGGCTCCTGGGAACTGTAGTTTACTCACCACAGAACTACAACTCCCACCACCTTTCACAAACAACAGTTCTCAGGGTTCTTTAGCAAAAAAAGCCAAGTGCTTTAAAAGTATGGCGTGGATGTGGCCCCCTGAGATGAAGATGCACTGACAACACAGATTCTACTAGTGCTGGAGATTCGAAGAAGGTTTTTGAAGGCAACTCCTCTTCCCAGTCACCTCTTGCACATGCACATACCTCCAACTTCTCCTCTTGACCTTTCTCTTACACAGCCACTTGTCCAGATGCTGGCTGCTTGCAGAGGCACACATCTCCAACTTCTCCTCTTGACCTTTTTCTTCATATGGAGTGAAGAAATCTATCAGTAGCAACTCTCACCTCTCACCTCAAGCCTGTAGTTCAGCCTTCTCTGAGGCACTTTTTTCCTCCTCAAGCTCTCCCATGTCTCCCCCGCTGGCTGGCTTCTGAACAATCAAAGGCTCTTTCTACTGCACTGCTGACTGCAATTCTTTACAAGTTCTCCAGCTGCCCATCTGCTCATGCAGTGTTCCCTGGAAAGAGGGGTTGATTGTTAAACCACTCTTTGGGGGGGGGGACAAGGGTCTCCTAACAATTCTCAGCACCCTTAAAAAGCTACTGTTCCCAGGATTCCTTGGGGAAAGATATAAAGTGTTTAAAGTGGTATGCTATCTAGGGCTCGCTGATCAGAAGGTTGGTGGTTTGAATCCCCACGCAGGATGAGCTCCCATTGCTCAGTCCCTGCACCTGCCAACCTAGCAGTTTGAAAGTACGCAGTGCAAGTAGATAAATAGGCACCGCTCTGGCGAAAAGGTAAATGGCGTTTCCGTGCGCTGCTCTGGTTCGCCAGAAGCGGATTAATCATGCTAGCTACATGACCCGGAAGCTGTACATCGGCACCCTCAGCCAGAAAAGCGAGATGAGCTCCACAACCCCAGAGTCATCCACGACTGGACCTAACGGTCAGGGGTCCCTTTACCTTTACCTTACTGCTTTAAATGTACAGTGCAAATGGGGCTTAGTATGTTTAAACTGAGATGGATGTCATTATATTTTTAATGTGAGCTTTTGATGTTTTCTTTTTTTCAATTTTGTTGTTAAACTTCTTGTATAAAACAAAACAACTAGTTGCATGTGTGAGAGAGAATTCAACAAGCAGGTCCAATTTTTCTCATCCCAGCGTAAGCTGCTGGTGGTTTTAAAAAGCCTCCTTTTATTAACACAGCAGTTCAGGGCCCTCTCTTCTTTGGCCTCTGATCTTGCTGGCTTTCCATTTCGCTCATTTTCCCACCCCCTTCCAGTAGCCACACTTTCTGACTCACACAATCTGTTCTAGTCCGCCCCCCTCCCCTTGAGGGCTGGGCTTTCTTCTCAGACTCTGTATCAGATAAAGTTACACTTCTGTACTTTATGTATTCAGCTGTTTAGCTGCCAGTTACCTTCAAAGCAGCTCCATTGCCTGCTGGGCACCCTGCTTTTCTACTCTTTTCTCCACTGGTCATTTCATCCCAGTTTAAATAATACTAGGCATGGATCTCCCAGCACTTCTTTTTTACCTGGGTACAGGTAAGTGATAACAGCAAGGGAGTCTGAGGGTGTGAACTGGGGTGGGTGGGTGCTCATCCAAATCTTTTAAAAAGCAACCTGCTCGGTCCAAATTGAGATAAGAAAAAACAAAGTGTATCTATTTCTTGTGAAACCTAGTTGCAAAACAACAGCCCTGTATGGTAGTCAAAGTTATTGTCTCTTTGCATTCTACGGAAGCAGCATTAAAAAAAAGAAGCAGCTTCCTGCTACTTCTTTTCACCTGCTTGAAACGGCTTCATTGTTTGAAATAAATTTGCTCTAGCCTCACTTGCTCCACAAACACACAATTCACGCAATGACCGTGCTGCAGAGTAGGGGCAACTCTGACCTTAACTCTGTCCTTTGTATGTTCTCTCCATCCAAGAGAGAAGCTATGTAGAATCAAATGAATAGAATGTGAGAAAAACTGGGCAATTTTGATGAGAACTGGAAAGTTTTTTTAAACAAAAAACAAAAATTGGCCCTGTTTGTAGCAACTTTTTGAGATTCCTGTAGGAATGTAAATTTGAATTACTGTAAATAATTTCCTTCAGCATGCATTCCCCAGACCAATTGCTTTCAGCTCCATGAGGACTTGCCTTTGCCTTTAGTATTTCATTACATGCTCCAGGGATAGCCAATTTGGTGCCCTCCGTATGTTGTTGGGCTCCAACTCCCATCAGTCCCAGGTAGCATCATCCCATGGATGATGGGAGTTGTTGTCCAGCAAAATCTGGAGGGCCAACCATGCTGTTAACTGCCCTGCCTTAACACATTGTCTTCAGACTAGATTGAAGTCTGGATCTGAGCCTTGACTCAATTCCAATGCTGAGCAACAATAGTAATTGTTCTGGGTTAATTAACCTGGAGGGGTTGCTTCAGTTGCCTCAGACTTTTCCATAAGGACTTTATTATTTGTCTCATGACTGTTGCACCACAGCATACTATAACCAACTATTGGTATTCCTTGGATACAGATTTGAGGCTTGGCTGGAAAAACTTTGGGACTTGATTTTCATGGGCAAATTGACAAATGTTCGTTTGTTACAGATGCCTTTTATCCAACTTGATTTATCTTTATTTCTTACGTATTTCAAAATAAGCATGAATAGAGGCCATGGAGATCTATAGAAATAAAGCTTCAACTAGTATGTGTAATGATGACCTATCTAAACACCTTACAGTAGTAACTTTGATGTACTCTCTTGTCGGGTATGGGTCCCCACTTTTCTTGTTGTATCTGGAAAAGACAAAATATTTTTTTAAATCAACCTGGAATGGGTTGTGTGTGTGTGTGTGTGTGTGTAAGTGGTGTACTGAGAGTCCCTTTAACTCTTGCAGTGCTGGTGTCGCGGTGTTGTGGATTTAGCTTGGATGTGGCTACACCAACCATCTTTCAGATAAGAACTCAGAGCTTTGGGAGCAGCGTGGCACAGACCAGGAATGAGTAAGAGGAAGCTGATTTGGTGTCAGGGACAGGGGAGGAGGGCTTGGAAGGAAGATGGGAAGGAAATGGCACTGGGGAACAAAAACAGCAAGGCCCTTAATTGGCAACACTTTTTGTATGCATTGTGATATTTTCAGTGGCCTGACCTGACCCCTAACTTCCTAGGCTTTCCTTCCTTACTTGCAACCTATATTTCTTCAGCTCCACCACCCACAGTTGCTTCACGTTTTTCCTTTTCTCCTGAATGACTGTTAAGATTCTTTCGTGCTATTCTGTCTATAGGGATGGATGAATCTGTTCATTTCAATTTCTGTTTCTCATTTCTCGAATCTTAAATTCTGTAGCAGTCTACATATCTATCTGTCTATCTATCTATCTATCTATCTATCTATCTATCTATCTATCTATCATCTATCTATCTATCTATCTATCTATCTATCTATCTGTCTGTCTGTCTATCTATCTTCAACACTTTGACGCAAAGTTCTAATAATCACATTTTCCCATGCAGCTTTGACTAATACTAGGAAACATGTAGTGCATTTGAACTGCATTTTCATGAAAGTGTGGCTTTTTATGCACACTTCCCCCTTTTATATGCATTACTGTGCATGTTGGGATAGATTCAACTAAATAGTTGCACTGGTGGGAGTCAGTGCAACAAGTCCTGATAGTGTGATGGTTCTTTCCCCTCTCTTCCTCCATACACCCCCCCCCCCCACACACATTGGCTCAGAGATGGGGTTGGAAAACCCCCAGAACAGTGTGTGGAGTGAGGAGAGGGGAGATTGTTCCATCAGGCAAGCAAAAATGCTCGCATTGATGGAGCACTAAGGAAATTAGTGCTACTTTGAATTCGACCCATTACTTTAATGGAGGACTGCATTGTGAAATTTTGAGACATGTGAATTGTGAAGGATAGCTGTATTTCAGTCCATGTATTGGTTCAAGAAATGTGAATTAGGTCATTTCTTATTAAAATGCAAATTAAATGTAATTTCTCTCCCACCCCTACCTGTATGCATGGAATCCCCCCCCCGCCCATATTTCCCTCTCCCTCCCAAGCCCACCTTGTCTGAGCAGCTTTTGGCCTGATGCCTTAGTGCTGTTTCTCAGCTGAAGCAAAGCTGAAGTAACTGGTTTGGCTCAAGTTCATTCTTTGTTTTCTTGGCTGGCCACTCCCTTCTCTCCCTTCTCTCTTTGTTGTCTCGTGAGCTCCTTTTGGCAGAGCACTGTCTTTTCTTTCTTTGCTTAGGCAGGACTGGGGAGCCCGTGGCCTTCCAGATGCTGCTGAACTACAACTCTCAACAAGCTCCAGCAAACATGACCAATGGTCAGTGGTGATGGGAGTTGCGGAAACATCTGAAGGGCCAAAGGTTCCCCACACCTGGCTCAGGTTACATCATAAAGTGTCACTGTATAGATACTAATCACCTGCCTATTGCCCCCCTCACCTCAGGGTGCTTGTCGGTGCCCCACTTCAGCATGGACAAGTGAACGAAATTGGTAAACTTTACCGGTGCGTCTACAGCTCAAGTGCCTGTACGGAGATTAGCATCCAACGTAGGTAACTTCTAAGTTTCAAATGAAGCTGGTCCTATCTGGGAAAAGCCAAATGGTGGTCCAGGTTCTCTCAGAGAGAGGGGAGAGGGAGGTATGGGGTCAGGGTAGCCTGGGCTTGTGGTCGCTGTTGCAGGAGTGAGTAAGGTTTTTTTCCACAGAATTTGGGACTGGATTGTGTGAGAGAGGTAGGATGTCTGAGTTTCAGTTCAAGAGAAGTGAGATCTTGTGGGAAGCGACAAAGAGGAGGAAGTGAGACTAGTTTCTAAACTGTAAGGCTATAGTAGCCTGAGGTCAGAGCGAGACTCTCAGACATTTTCCTACAGATCTGAGATTGCTATAAAGCTGCCTTTGCCAACCTGATGACCACCAGATGCTGTTGGACTCCAGTGCCCATCAGTCCCAATCAGAATGGTCAGTGGCCAGGGATGACAGGACTTGCTGCCCAACAGCATCCGGAAGGTACCAGGTTGTCTCCCCCTGTTTATCTCTGTTTCCATTTCCCCATGCCCTCTGTTGTTTCCCTGCACCTGTTTTTAGACTGTAAGCCCCTTAGGGCAAGGACCTATCAATGTACCTCAGTACTGTCTGGTAGCTGCTGTACAGGGTTTCAGAGAAGGTTCTTTCCTAGCCCTACCTGGAGATGCTGGGGATTGTACCTGATACCTTCTGAGTGCAAAGCAAATGCTCTGCCACTGAGTTAATATAGTTGTTCTTCTCCCTTCTTAATGATTAATAATCTCAGCATGATTACTATTATTTCTTTCAGGGCCTATAGATGCTGTCAATATGTCCCTTGGTCTGTCCATGGTTGCCAGGGATTCTCAAATCTTGGTAAATTCTTCTCTCTCTCTCTCTCTCTCTCTCTCTCTCTCTCTCTCTCTTTTGGCACTCTGGTGGGAAATCGGCATTGTTGGAGGGAAATAATTGAGTTTGAATGGGCCCAGATTAAAATCCTCTCCTAGTCAAATAGCATACTCAGCAAATTTGAACATATCATGAAAACTCCCTCTTTGTTCACTTGGAAGGTGTGCGGCCCCACAGTACACAGGGCCTGTGGAACAAACATGTATCTGAACGGCTACTGTTTCCTTCTGGATCAAAAGCTCCAAAAGTTCCAGCAATTTCCAGAGATCTTACCAGGTGAGACCTTGGGATGAGTGAATCTGTCAATTGCTCTTGGACTCTCAATTTGCAAATTTCAAGTTGAGTTCTCCTTATTTCCATAGTGCTCTCTCTCTCTCTCTCTCTGTGTGTGTGTGTGTGTGTGTTTGCATGTTTCAAAGTCCTAATTTCAGCATTTTAGCGTGGATTTCTCCTAATATACAGTGGTACCTCGGGTTAAGTACTTAATTCATTCTGGAGGTCCGTTCTTAACCTGAAACTGTTCTTAAACTGAAGCACCACTTTAGCTAATGGGGCCTCCTGCTGCCGCCGCACCGCCAGAGCCCGATTTCTGTTCTTATCCTGAAGCAAAGTTCTTAACCTGAAGCACTATTTCTAGGTTAGTGGAGTGTGTAATCTGAAGTGTATGTAACCTGAAGCGTATGTAACCCGAGGTACCACTGTACACATTTTTGCAAGCAATTTTACCTATTTAATGCATTTTACATGTTGTTTTCATTCATATATGTATTTTTATGCACACTTTCCCCTAATATACACATTTATGCACACATTGCTTGGTTGGAGAACTGCACTGCAAAATTTGGAGAAGTGCAAGTTTAGAAGGATGGCATGTTTTGGTTTGCAATTGTTTCAGGAAGTGAAAATTAAGTTGGTTTGCTTAATAGTGATCACTCCTAGGAAACTGTGCATAGGATTGAAGTTGTGCTGATCCTAATTAATTGGGTATTAAGCTATGTATTGTTGAACTTTGGTGTGTGCATGTGTGTGTGTAAGAATGGATCAACTCAGCTGCCTGCATTTTTGGACTCTCCTTTGGGGAGTTCATAAACTCTCTTTGGTGGTGTGGCTGCGGGGGGCTGTCATGATGAGCTTTCAGAATTTACCACCACACCACTGGATATAAGGTAGATTGAAATGTTCCTTTATGTATCCCCCAGAATGCACTACCCACCCAACAGATATTGTGTTCTTGATTGATGGCTCAGGCAGCGTCAGTAACCAGGACTTCGAAAGAATGAAGTGGTTTGTCTCTGAGGTCATCAAGAGGTTGTCTGGCAGGAACACGCGGGTAATGGACACGAGGGGGGTGCTGGAGGGCACCATCATGCAATCTTATTGTGTTTTGGGAGGTCAGTCCTTTCCAGGGGGGAGGAAGACCAGCACTGGCCCCATGTAGGCACCTTTCTGTTAGCTGTGGGTATTGGCAACACTTCAGTTCCTTATATAAAACCTACATTCCTGGCTCCACCAACTAGTAGGAGGGCTTTTGCAAGTGTACTAAATGCATTATTTTAAGCATGAGAGTTTTTTTGTGAGTGCAAAGCACTCACCCACAGATAACGCTGCCTGCTGCATCTTTGAATAAATCTTCATTTCAGTCTTGCCTCCTTCCAAAGGTTTTTCCGTTGCACCATTGACATCCACCAGTCAGTCCCAGTGCAGAGGCACCACAAATCTCTCTCCTTGGAGAAGGCTGTCTCTTGCATATCTGCATGAGTTGCTAGTTTGAGTTGGTGGTTTTTAGGTGGGTTGAGGAGTTGTAGCCAGAATAGTGACATGTAGAAACATATTGGCAGTGGGCTCTTTTGAGAGCAGACAGTTTGTTTCCTTACTCTAAATGTAATCCTTTTGGGGTGTTAGAGTGAAACTGTGTCTCCAATTTTATACAGAAAACAAACTAGGTTTGGGACGTGCCTGCTGTGTGCAGACACATAACTTAAAAAGTGGTTTAGAGAATTCAGAATGTGCTTTGAACTCTGGGTGAGATCCAGTTAGTCATGCTCAGAGTAGACTCGTTAAAATCAAAGGATCTACCGGTAAGTAGCATGCATGGCGTTGCATTGCATTCTCTTTTTAATGTTCATGTGGCTGTCATATGTTATCAGTGAATTGAAAGCTGATACATGCTAGAGCTGCATGCCAGATGATCTGTCACTGCCACATCTTTACCCCCACAATTCTCATGTTTGGGTTTCTTCCATCTTGATAGATTGAATGGGGCCAGCATACAGAATTACTGGCTTCCTGATGTGACATTGAAATGTGTCTGCAGTGGCAAAACATCCCAGAGTTTCCTTGGCAAAGTTCATGTACATTCAAGTTAGGGTTCTTCCAGATAGGGACATAATATTGCAAACAGATTGTTAATATATTGCAGATGGATTGATAGCAACAAGTTTGTTTTTAATTTAATTTATTTTCTATGGAAAGAGTAAATCCTGATTAAATGGCGGTGGGGATATGGACTTCATGTTGCACAGATATTGTGAAAAACTTGCATGCATGAAGAACACCCTCTGTGATACAGCAGAAGCCACAGGTGGGATTTTTCCTAAGCCTAGCTCACTCTGTATGTTATTGGACAAAACTGCAAGGAGCCTTTAAAGCCATAGTGAGAAAATCCATGATTGCAACTTTCATCATCCCATGCTAGCTAGGACTGATGGCCATGTGAGTCCAACAATACCTACTTTAAAATTAAACTCCGTCCCTGCAAACAGAAAGCCAGCATAGCATTCAAAGGGCTAGGCTAGAATCTTTCTTCCAGCTGTGCTCATATTTTGTTTGCTGGGTGCTCTGTGTTTGTGTTCACAATCAAAAGTGGAATCCCCAAATTTGTAGCCTGAAAGTGGTACAATCCATTTTGCCACCTCATTCCACTTCCAAGTATAGAACCAGCTCAACATTACCTGTTTCTTTGTGCAATGCAGCGGCGGAGGAAGCCGTTCGGGCGCCTGGGGCGGCGCGCCCAGGGGCAGGGTGAGCCGCCCATAGGGGCAGGGCGCCCCGTGGGGCCTCCAGAGTCTGCCTGCCTCCTCCTACTCAGCTGCCCACAGCTGGGGGGGGGGAGGCAGTGGGCGGACTGTTTGGACAGTGCAGAGCCTGCATGCACCCAAGCCACCACGTCTCTCCCAGGAGAGATGCATGGTTTGGGCGCACTGCAGGCCCCGCAGTGAGTGCCACCCAGCATTTTGTCACCCCCCTCAATGGTGGCACCTAGGGCAGCCTGCACCCATCTCACCCCCCTTCCTCCACCCCTGGTGCAATGCCATCACAGAGAATCACTTTTTGGGTAGGCTACAATGTCAGTTAGCAGGACACTCTGTTAACCAGCCCTCTGTCACTTGTGAATGCAAGAGGGAAAGGGGTGTTTTTGCTGTTGATGAAAGTAACTGGTTTCCCGCCCAGCTGTGAACCCTGTGCAGGAAACTGCGCTAATACCACATGTTAATTGTAAAGTTTGACAATCCTGCAAGTGTTGCGTGTGGCGCATGCAAGGCCCTCTGTCAGTGGTGGGGCAGCAGGCTTTGCATGCAGAAATTTCCAGCTTCTATTCTCTGGTTAAAAGGACTGGTTATGAGATCATGTGACAGAGCGCTGCCTGAGGACCTGGAGGTGTGGGGCCTTTAGTCCTCCAGATGTTGCTGAACTATAACTCCCACCATCCCTAGGCATTGGCTATGCTTGCTGGTGCTGTTCAGAGTTGTAGTTTAGCAACATCTGAAGTGCCAAAGGTTTCCCACAACTCCCCTGAAGAGTCAACATCAGAGCTCATCCACACTTACCTTTGCTCTGTGCTTTCTAGGCACAGGTCCAGGCTTTCCAGATCTGTGTCCAAGCACTTTTTTATGTGTCTCTGCACCTTCCCTGGGGAAACCCATGTTTTACTGCTGAATCAGAGCAAATGTTTAAAAGCCAAACACTTCCTTAGGTTCAGTGGCAAACAGCAGGTTTTCTGGTGGGAAACTGGTGGGACAAAACAAAAAAACCCACTCATACCTGTGCCTACAAATCACGGACCTGTGCCTAGAACCTGTGGCACAAATGGAAGTGTGGACAAGACCTTAACCTATCACACTCCGAGGGGCTTGGCCTGCTACTTCAGCCAGCTCCCAGGTTTCACTCACTAAGGGTCTCTTACAGTGCAATCTACTATGTTCTAATCAGAAGTAATTGTCTTGTTGAGTTCAGCGGGGCTTCTTCCCAGGTAAGAGGGTATAGGATTGCTTCTTGGACCTCTGGAGACCAGGTAGCCCTATTCATTAACTCCCTTTTTTGTCTTTCTCTTGTTAGTTTGCCCTGGCACAGTATTCCACTGGCTTCACAGAACACTTTGATTTCAATGCTCCAGATCCTTCTAATAATGTCTTGGGTATCACACAAAATCGCGGCTTGACCTATACAGCCACTGCCATCAGAAAAGTTGTGTATGTTCAAGAACCTTATTTCTCTGCAGAAACAGCTTGCTCCATCTCTTCCCCTTTTAGGCACAAACTAGGCATGAGTAATGGTTCAGTTCTGTTATCAGAATGAATTGCTAGGTTAGGGACCTGTGAAGAGTTTTTAAGATGTTCCAACATCATTGTGGTCCAATATCCAAAAAATCAAAAAAAAAAAAAAAAAAAAAAAAAAAATCAAAAGGTGTCCCAACAGCTCATTAATATTACAGGCTGGGAGAAGAACTAGAAGCTTGCTGTTTAGGGCTCATCCTCTTCACTCTCAGCTTCATCACTATCTCCCACTCCCTCTCTATCTCTTTCCAAACTTTAGCTCTCAGCTCAGTTCAGTTAGCTTAGATCCACAGGAAAATTCTGCTCCCTAGACACAGCAAGCAAAACAAATTCATGCTCAATCAATGCAAGCAACAGTGACTATGCCTGGCTTCCATGGTGAGAGACAGTATGCTTCTGAATGCCAGTTGCTGGGAATCATAAGTGGAGAGTGTACTGTTGCATTCAGGCCCTGCATGCAGGCTTCCCATAGGCATCTGGCTGGCCACTGTGAGAACAGGATGCTGGACTAGATGGGCCACTGGCCTGATCCAGCAGGCTGTTCTTATGTTCTTAAGATTGTGCAGTTGGTTGCTAAGTCCTAGTAAACCCGCTGAACATCTCCCATTATCTATCAGCTTTTACCTGATCATCCCTGGGATGGTGGCTCAGGCCCCCAACCAATATTGGGAGGGACTCTTTTGTGGTCCCTCTAGCAGCCACAATCCCTTCTGGGCAGTCTTTCAGGGGCCACACGCTAGTGATGGACAGGGCCAGAGGCAAAAGTGCTTCTTGCTTGCCTGGGTAGAGGACAGAGAGGGGTGTGTGGATGTGCATAGAAAGTAGCCTACTGTAGTGTACTGTACTGTAATGTTTACATTATCACCACCACTTTTGTTCCTGGCTCTATCCACCACTAGCATGTGGATGTTGGAAGGTTTCTCAGAAAACAATTTGGCCCTCAGTCTGCAAAAGATTTCACACTTCTGATGTAATGAACGTGTGCTGAGCTCTCATAGGATCTTCTTCACACTATGTCGCTGCCCATGTCTAAACTCTGCCTTTTTAGAGAGGAGTAAGAATAGCACTAAAGGCATTTACACTTGTGGAAATTCTGCTATTTTTCCCTTCTGGGAAAGCTACTTTTAGGAAAAGTCAGACTTTCTGTTGTCTACAGAAAACTGGAAGAACTGCGGGGAAAATACTAGATGGCAATGACTGGATTAGGCAATGTGTGGATGCACCACAAAAAGTGAGTGGATGAAGAATGGCAATTCCACACTATGTGTCTTCTGGGGAAGCATTGTAAGTTAATGCCTGATCAGTGTGCACATGGGAGAGAAAACTGAGGAAACATTTGAACATCATCAATTAGGCTTTCACATTTGTATTAGGAAGCAATTTTTGATACAGTAAGACCCCCCTTTAAGTTCAATGCATGAAGCCTGTTTTTAAAGAGGTTGCCCTCAGAGATGGGCACTCTGTGGTCCTCCATATGTTGCTGGACATTAGCCCCAGCCAACATGGCCAATGGTGATGTATGAGGAGAGCTATAGGCTAGCAACATCTGGAGGGAAACAGGTTCTCCTCCCCAGCGTTACCTCTTTACTCTATCCCCTCTTGTTTTCTCCTCTAGGCTGCTTTAGGGAAATGCAAACAATGAAGTCCTTATCCAGTTCTCTTCTCTTTCCAAGGAGGGAGATTTTTATCCCAAGGAAAGGCTCCAGAAATGGATCTACCAAGATTCTTGTTGTGATAACAGATGGTCAAAAGAATGATCAACTGCAGTATTGGGATGTGGTGCCAGAGGCTGAACGAGCAGGAATTATCCGTTATGCTATTGGGGTGAGGATTCTGCAAGGAGTCTTCTAGGTTTACTAAACAGTACTGTATGTGAATTTCCACAAAATCAGTTATTTAATTGCTTTTATTTGGATGTTTATAGCCTTTCTTGTTGGCAGTGCTAATTTCACATTTCCTGAGCATTTAGCTCATTATGCTTTATAGTTGTGGCTGTGCTCCTGCTCACATTGCTTACCAACCCCACCTACCCCCCTGTTGAAGTAGGAGTAGTGAAATTGCAGCTAAGAAGCTCAAATCATATTAATGACTGACTGGTACCCTTCTTTGGAAATTAAGCCAATGTCCAGACTTTCACTGAAAATTTTGGGGGAGCTCTGGCCCCCTGCTCCTCCCTACTTGGCACCACCCACTTGTTCAGACTTCTAGGACTTCCTCGTGAAATTGGTCTAAGGGCAGATGCACACCATATGTTTACAGCACATTCAACATCTATTTAATGCTCATGACCTCTGCCAAAGAATCCTGGGAACTATGGTTATCTTCTCCCAGAGCTACAGCTTCCAGCACCCATAACAAGCTACATTTACCAGAATTCATTGGTGGAAGCCATGGTGTTTGAATGTACTTTAAATGTATGTTGTAGATCTACCCTAAGTCTGAAGTACAGATACACCCTTAGAACATAAAATTCATAGAGATGGAGGGTGCTAGTTCAGTTACCTGCCCCCTGCCAAGTGGATTGCTCACCTGCATAGGGACCAAATGCTCACATCTTTTCTCTCTTCTGTCTGATGAAGGTTGGCAATGCTTTCTCAACTCAACGTGCCAGGGAAGAGCTGAATGCCATTGCTTCTGAACCTGACAACGAGCATGTATTTGCAGTGCACAATTTTGATGCCCTGAAAGGCATCCAGGATCAGCTACAGGATAAGATCTTTGCCATAGAAGGTAATAACAGGAACCTTAGCACTGAGAGGAGGCATTGAAGTCCCTTTCGCCAGTCCTTGTCTGGGACTGTGTATCACTGAGAATGGTTTATTCCATGATCATATGACATTTCTAATTTGCAAAGGGGTTTGTGGTCTTTACTTTGTTTGGCCTCACAATCACTCTATACGGTCAGTATTATTCCCATTTTACAGATGAAGACCTGTGATTGAGATAAATGAGCTATTTGCTGTAGAGGTATAACTTGAACATAGATCTCCTAGACTTAAAAGCCTGCACCTGGAATACTACCTCTCAATATGTGGTACAAAAGGAAAGTCCTCTAAGCTTCAGATGGGAAACCTGTGGTTCTCCAGATGCTGTTGGACGCTTTGCCTTGCTGGCTGGGCTGATGGGAGTTAAGAACATAAGAAGAGCCCTGCTGGATCATACCATAGTCCCATATTCTGTTCTCATAGTGCCTAACCATTTGCCTAGAGCAGTGGTTCTCAACCTGTGGGTACCCAGATGTTGTTGGACTACAACTCCCATCATCCCTGAGCTCTGGCCTTGCTAGCTAGGGGTGATGGGAGTTGTAGATCAACAACATCTGGGGACTCAGAAAGGCTAGCCTAGAGGAAGCCCACAAGCAGGACCTGGAATACAACAGCATATATGGAGGTCCGCATGTTTCTCATGCTTGCTATAGCACCATCTGGTGTGTCTGCTGCTAAAACAGGGAACAGCTTCGGCCTCTAACTATGTGGGATGCTATATATTGTTATAGGATTGGGTGATTAGTCTAAAAGTCATCCCTCCAAGACTGGTGTTTGTATATATTTTAAATGTAGGAAAAGTGACTTCCAACAAGGTCCAGCCAGTCTCTTTGTTAACTTAATGATTCTAGCTAAGTTTCTTAGGTATCACTTGGCTTAACTAAGGAATCCAAGAGACTGGTTGATACAGAAACTACTAGTTGGAGATGCTTTCAGAAAGTGGGCTAAAGAGGGCAGTTCCCCTCACCCTGGTTGGAGGTGGTGCTGTCATTAGATGTAGGGAAACAATAAACCTGGGGGGCAATCTCATATTCGAGTGGCTGAGAAAGAGCTACAGAGGCTTGAATTCTCTTTGTGTTGAATCCAAAGCCATGGCTTTGCCCAAAAAATCTAATAGGGGAGCAAGATCCACTGGAGTGTTAATGTCATTAGCTCGTTTACCTTATTCTTAGCTTGCAGTATAAATAAAACCACGTCACCAAGACATCACCACTTCCACAGTGAAGACTGTGGTTTCTTTATGATATGTGGTTTATTTACACATATATGCAACCTGAGCCAACAATATAGGGGCATTACTATTGACAGGCACAGATTTACAAAAGATCCCTGCATTGCAGCGGGTTGGACTAGATGACTCTCGTGGTCCCTACCAACTCTACACTTCTATGATTCCAGTGAGCTTCATTCTAGGGAAACCAAACCTGAGTTGTGCATTGGCACCCCTGAAACCTCTCACAGCTTGGAGATTGTGGACTGAACTATACAGCTACAAATAAAACATTTTAAATGTGTTGGAAAGTGCAATATACAAATGTGACACTAGATGATGACAGTGAGCTATGCCAAATTCAATGTATTTTTTTTATTAAAAAAATTAAGCATTTTCACAGGTTTTTAAAATATCTATGTAGATTCCACCTGGGTGGAATTTGGCAATTCAAATACAGGGTTTTCTTATAACCTCTCCTATGTGCTCTTCCCATTTGTCTGTGTCCTGTTCCCACCCTTCCTTGCAGGTACCCAATTCCAGAGCAGCAGTTCCTTCCAGATGGAAATGTCCCAGGAAGGATTCAGTGCCTTACTGACTCGGGTGAGTCTGGCCCCTAGAGTAGGGTGTGTGGAATCTTTGTTCTTCCAGATCTTGCTGAACTACAGATTCCATCTGCCCCAGTCAGCATGGCCAATGGCCAGGGATAGTGGCAGTTGTACTTCAGCAACCTCAGGAGGAAGAAAGTTGCCTGCAGGAAGAATCCAGGAGAGTCCTAAATGCCTGCAAGCAGAATGATTTTTGTTACTGAAGAATATATTCATAGATTAACTGCATGATCCCATTTCTATTACTGTATTCTGTTGTTCCATCAGCATGGACCTATTTTCCTCAGTGAAAGGAAATACAAAGTTGGAGATGGTATTCAGAGAGTGCTCAGGTGCTCAGGTCTTGGTTACATGCTTTCCATAGGCATGTGGCTGGCTACTGTGAGAACAGAATGCTGGATTAGATGGGCCAGCAGCGCTCATCTTATAGCCTGATGTTCTTGTCTTAAAGAATAATGGAGGGAGGACATGGCCGCAAGAGATATTTCTATACTCTTACTTGCAACCTTGAGAGTCAGAAACTTGCTTATAAAATTGAAAGTGAATATTCACAGGATGCTGAATTCAATCCCAGTTAGCAACAAGCTTAAAAATGATTGAAATTTGCGTTACTGCTTTAGGCTCACACAACCATGCTGGTTCTGGATGGATGATCCTGTGAGCCAAAGGGAGAAAAGATGGCTGGCTCAGCAGTGGTAGTGCTACTTATTGTAATGCTCAATTGCAGTTGTAGGGATTTTTTTTTTTTAATCTTTCAGTTTTTCATCTTTCCCTAATCCTCCTTTTTACTCTTTACCTCCTGTTGATGTTGATTTGTGGACAACTCTTCCTGCTGTGTTGCCTGCTGTGATTTAGGATGGTCCTGTCTTGGGAGCAGTAGGAGCATTTGACTGGTCTGGAGGCCTATTTCTGTATCAGAACAGTAACAGAGACTCAAGCTTTCTTAATGCCTCCAGCACCACTGAGGAGATGAAGAATGCTTATCTTGGTAAGTATTAAAACAAAACTCTCCAGCTAGTGGTGGTTGGTGCCCATGGGGGGGGGGGGACTGTTGGGGCAGAAGGCAGGGAGAGCAGCAGTAGGTGGGGCCAGACCCAATGACAGGCAGAGTCACCCCATGACTGGTTGGAAATAAGAAAGCAGGCAGATTGGGGACTGACTGAGGTTAGACTGAGGTTGGTGGGGCAGTGCCCCATTCACCCTAATGGACCAGCTTCTGCTGCCTTCCCCCCACCCCAGGTTTACCATGTTTTACTGTGATACATTTCCACCTCAGAGGCATCTGCATCTTGGCAGATGCTACCCTTTCTCCATTCAGGAGCACAGATAGAAAATACCATCTAGATACTCTTAGCACCACACATTTTCCCCCTGTCTCCACTCTTCAGATTCCTGCATCAAATAATTCATTATAAGAATTCTATGTAAACAACTGCACTAGCTGTATGCTATACTGAGAGACAGTGTGGTATAGTGGTTAAAACATCATGCTAGGGCTGGGAAAATTGCGGCTGAGATCCCAGTCAGGCATGAAGTGACCTTGGGCCCCTTGCTATCTAGGTGGGGAAAAGTTGTTTTGATCTGCTACTGGGTAGTTGAGAGGGAGAGACCCTTGCAAAGCAGTCAGAGATGTTCCAGGAGATCCCAATCAACCTTTTGCACACCCCTGCTCTAGGCTATTCTTCCCAAGCTGTCCTGCTTAATGGGAGAAGTGGCCTTGTAGTGGGAGCCCCCCGCTATGACTACGTGGGCAAAGTGGTTCTCTTTGAGAAAGCGGCCAGGAGTGGGAAGTGGCAACTAACAGCCGAGGCTGTTGGAGAACAGGTATGAACTGAGCTGGGCTAGGGCAAAGGAGACTGGTGGTGGAATGGAGAGACTGTTGAGAAAGCTTCTGAACCTGGAATGGAGGTGAGGAAGCTATGGCATCAACAATGAGATGATGAAAATGGCTTCAAGATAGAAGCCAGAAGTGGAGAACTTTGTTTTGTTGCTGTTAAGGGCTGGATTACTCAGCTGAGGGCCATGTGCTGGCTGTGTAGTCATAAGCAGCAGACAGGTCTGGGAACGGAAAGTAGAAGCGAAACTCAAGGGGACATTTGTCTGATGCCACAGGTTGGTTCCTATTTTGGAGCGGCGCTGTGCTCTGTGGACCTTGATCAAGACACTGATACGGACTTGGTGCTGGTTGGAGCCCCCATGTACTATGATGCTATTACAGGTGGAAGGGTTTATGTCTGTCATTTTAAGGTAAGGGAGAAGATGGGGAGAGTACATTAGATTGAGACCTTGAGGTGGGGTTGCTGGCTTGGAAATGTTTCAAGTGTTTTATTTGACTACTCTGTATAGCAAGGAAGACTTCACTGCACCATGACTTTGAAAGGAGAAGCAGGGCACGTTTTCAGTCGCTTTGGTGCCAGCATGGCAGAAACAGGTGACATCACCGGGGATAGATGGATGGATGTGGCGATTGGGGCACCCATGGAGAATGAGAATGTAGGAGCCTTATATATATTTGGGGGGAAACGAACATCTATCAACCCCAAGTACCTCCAGGTGAGCTCAATACCACTTCCAGCCTACAAAGGACCTACCTTGCTTGTGCTGCCTCCCAAGAGGCCCTTATTCTTTGTGCACTTAGAGGTACATCTAGAGTTGCTATACTGGTCCTTTTCTCTGAAATTTCTCTGAAATCGTTTTTATAGAGATTCCAGTCAGTGTTGTTTATTTGATGCAATCCAGTGTTTAACACTGGGTGGATTGGTTGGGGGGGAATACAATACTTTTGCAGCACGAACCTTTCCAGTGTTGGCAAAGTGCTATGGAGGCTTTTCATGGTTCCTCTGACTTTAAATTTTTCATTTTGGAGGGTCTGTTTATTTTATTTCTTCATGCCGATTTCAGTTAAAGGATAACCTCTTAAATTTGTCACTTGAATGGCTTCTCTTAGGGTGATTCCAGATGGTAACTGTTTTGCAGGTCAGGTTCAATCACATATTGACATTTGACATTATTACAAAGCAAGCCCACTTCTTGTGATGTCATGTAACCTACCCTCAAACAAATTAGGATAAATTCTCAATAAACATGTGATCTAAAAGCAACTTGGGTTGGTCCTAGGTCAGTTTCTGTTCCCATGGGAGGTAGGCTTTAATTTCTCTATGGGTTAGATCTAGGCTTATTCAGACTTAGAATTGATCCAATGAAGTTTCGTTAATTTCAGTACTTTTAGAATGACTGCATCTGGAGCAGGCCTATTATCTAACTATCTATATCTATCTATCTATCTATCATCTATCTGTCTATCTATCTATCTATCATCTATCTATCTATCTATCTATCATCTATCTATCTATCTATCTATCTATCTATCTATCTATCTATTTATCTATCTATCTATCTATCTATCTATCTATCTATCTATCTATCTATCATCTATCTATATCTATCTATCTATCTATCATCTATCTATCTATCTATCTATCTATCTATCTATCTATCTATCTATCATCTATCTATCTATCTATCTATCTATCTATCATCTATCTATCTATCTATCTATCTATCATCTATCTATCTATCATCTATCATCTATCTCTCTATCTCTCTATCATTGCATTAATTAATTAATTTAACTGCTTTTTTATATTTTTGAGTTTTTATGTCTTTCTAATTATGTAATTGCATTTTATTATAAATTCTTACTGTGAAGCATCCTGGGTATGGAGGGTAATATGCAAATATTTTCAACAAATAATTTTATTGTGAAAAATAACATGAAAGAAACTAGTAATTCTACATCCCTTTCAGGAATGGAAAAAGACATAGGGGCAATTCAGAGGCTATTAATTACTAGCCCTCCACCTGCTTTCATTAGAAATAAATTAACTGGACTGAACTGGAAAAATGTTTTGATTAATGTGACTTGGAATTTAAGAGAATGAGAACTACTCCAAAGTAAACACTGTAGAAGATTCTTGAGCAGGGGGGAAGGCATTGCTGAATAATATAGTACTGTGTGGAGGACCTCTTGAATTCCACACTTTCAGCTAAGTGTGGAAAAACAATGCCTCAGTATCACTCAAGGGCTCTAATGTGAAAGCAACCTAAGAGAGAAATTCTCAAGACGATTTGTACTCACTTGAAATGTTTGTGTCTGTTTTTACACCATTCCATACTAGAACGCTGCTAGGTTTTGATATTCTTTAAAAAGAAAAGCATAGTATAATATTTTGATGGGCTGTCTTTCAGTTGGGAATATGTACAGATCTTTTGATGCCTCCTTTGTTGTTAACCTTGTTTTGTGAGGATCACAGAGTCTCTCTGTCTGGCCTTGAGGCCACCTTCCTTCCATTTTGCATCCTTCATTTTTTGTTTGCAGCGCATTGAAGGGCTGAAGTTTTCTGGAGGGTTTTTGTACTTTGGTCAAGCTGTCAGTGGAGGAACAGACCTTACAGGGGATGGCCTGAAGGATATTGCAGTTGGACAAAAAGGAAGGGTCCTGTTATTGAGGTGAGAATGAGGAGCGGGGAAAGCCTTTCTCTCCCCTCCCTGTTCTTATTCTGTTTCCTCTGAACAGGAGAAAAGCCATTTCCATGGATGCCCCAGTAAAGAGGTAAATGTTATACGTAGAAGTACATATTCTCCTTTATTTCATTGTTTAAATTTAGTCCCTATCTTAATAAAGAGGCTCAGCACAGCTTACAGTTTTCAGTACACACAAAAGCTATCAAATGGCAGTGCAAAAACTGTGCAAATGGCTGTAGGAATAATAATTTTAAAAATATTCTTAAATACAGCTAGATGAATGCTGTGATTGCAGTGGGTACCAAATTCAACACCTGCAAAATTCAAATGGTTGTTGCCAGTGCTAGTCCTACTTAGAGTAGACCCATTGAGGTTAATGGGCATGTCTAACACTTTCCCCCAATGTTACAGTTTCCCCCAACATTATTTGGTTGGAGAACTGCATCACAAAATTCACAAAATCCTGCATTTTGAAGGATAGCTATGTTTTTCTTCCTGTACTGTTTTGGAAGGCATGAATTAAGTAAGTTGGTATTAAAATCCTAACCAAGCTGATTTTTTCCCTATCCCTACTGACAGGACACGTCCTGTTCTACATGTGTCGGTCTCCATTGAGTTCTTCCCACCTTTAATCCCCACCTCAAACTTCCAGTGTCAGGAACAGGAATCTCTCAAGGCTGAAGCCAGCATGGCAAAAGTGTGCTTTACCGTTGCTAAAGCTATTCAGGATAAACTAGGTGAGGCCACAATGCTTGCTCTGGCATAAGCCTATGTGGGACATGGAGTGGGGTTGGGAAGTGGTATAGCTCTCTTTGCATAACCTGAACCATCTTGGGTAAAGTCCTCTCTCTCGTGTACTTATGTGTGATGGGAGTTTTTGTCATGAGATGAATTCAAGCATCCCACCACATTCATCCAGAGGACTGTGCCACATGCCTCTCTACACATTGAAAAGGTTAAGAGATGCCCATCTCAGATGTGCCTTTTCTCTGTCTCAGCATAGCGTAGAATTCTAGGTCTCATCTTCCCTTGCTAGAAAGATTCAAGAAAGAGTCTGACACCAACTCTAGGTATTCCTCACCAGCCCCACTTTCAAGGGAGCTGCTCCTTGGCCTTCACAGTCAAGTCAGTTGGTGCTGAGTCCATCCTTACCTGGATGTCCTTATCTGTATGAAGATCTAGGGTTGCCAGTGGCAGGATGGGAATTCTTGCCCTCTCCTCCCAATGGGCAGAATCTGTGCCTTTAAGACAGAAATCAATAAGTGAAGCTTTTCCCAGCATGGAATTTTAGTGCTGGGGAAAATTTTAGTGCTGACTTCCACTTGCTTTTTAAATATACAAAACCTCTGTGTGCCCCCCCCCAAAAAAAGGGGGGATAAAGCTGCATTCCTCTGTAATCTGCCCTTCCCCAGATTCGTTGACATGGGAAGAGACTTGTATCCCATACCTTGAGTGGGCGGCTGAGTGGGAGGAGGCAGGCAGACTCTAGAGGCACTGTGGTGCGCCGCGCCCCTGGGCACGCCGCCCCAGGCGCCCAAGCGGCTTCCTCCGCCACTGCTAGTGAGAGGTTGTAGCTTGTGATATTCCAAGGGCCAGATACAGAGGCGTGGAGGGCCACATTCTGCCCTCAGATCTGAGCTTCACTGTTCCTGCCCTCCCAACTTCTTCCTCATTTCTTTTCTCATGCCAACCACAATCCCTACCCTCTTATTTCTCTTTCTCAGGTGAAATCTCTAGTGACCTGTACTACACTTTGGCCCTAGACCATGAGAGAACAAAGATTCGAGCCACCTTCAGCTCTAAATCAGTCCTGACTACAAACATTCAGATAGGCCTTGAGAATAAATGCCACAACCACCCAATTGAGTTGCCTGTAAGTTTGGCCTTATGTGCAGCGTTAATTCCCTTAAATATCTGAGGTGCAATATTGGGGGGGGGGGGTTCAGACCACCCACTATTTTGCTGTTTTGCAGGTGGGATTCAGGTGCACCCTGGCAAATTCAAGTTGCACAGTTAAAGTGGATTTGGCACCCTTGCACAACAGACCTGATTCTTTAAAAAAGGGTAGTAATGGGAAAATGTGATGGAAAGTGTGGAATAACACTTGTTTGATGTGACGTCATACAATCTCCCTGCAAACGAGTTGGAATGGATTATCCATAAACAGCCAACGTCATATAATCTTACCACAGACTTTGTGCAAACCAATGAGGATGAATGCTCAATAAACAGGTTGTCTGGAGAAAGTGTCTTAAATTTGAGAGGCTCTGTCTTTCATCTCCAATCTATATGGGAATTGTGAGTAGGGAGAGCACTGTTGTACATGGGTCCTGCTTGTGAGCTTCCCATAGTCATTTGATTGGCCCCTGTGAGAAGTTGGACTAGATGAGCCTGATACAGCAGTTCTTCTGATTTGTTTCACCACTAGATGGTGAACAGAGCATAACATTGTAAATGTGGCCAAGAGCATCCTATACAGTCATTCCTTATTTCTTGGCAGACTCTGATGGCTTGTATCCATTACTATATAAGCACATATCAGTGCAGTACTGGAATTGCATGTTTATTTTCTGCTAGGGAGGCACACACTTTATAAGTGCATTGCTGGTGCAGTGTTCTCCTGGCTTGCAGGAAAGCCACACAGAAAAGTAAAGATTTGAGAAATCCGAAGCCAACATGTTATTTTCAGTTCTCTTCCTTTTTCAGAGGGGAAAAGGGCTGGTGGGGAAATTGAAATATTTGTAGCATCCCTTTGACTATCTCGGATACATCTCTTTGGTTCAGAAGCAATATGTAAAGTAGACCTTCCCTGATATTATCATGCAGTGAAAAGAGAAACTCACTTTTAGCATGCAGAAACTCTATTTTTGTGCAGAGTGTATACATTCAGTATGCATTCCAAGGACATCTCTTTCTGTGCTCCAATCTTTTAGATCTGCATTGAGGATACTCTGACGCCTGTCACCTTGCGGCTCAATTTCAGCCTCGTAGGGAAGCCCATCGCTAAAGCCCCCACACTACAGCCCATCCTGAGCAAAGACTCAGAAAAGAACCACACAGCACTGGTGAGTACTTCAGCCCCAAGTCTTTTTATTACAAAATGAGAGCCAGCAACATTATAGCAGGATTCCCAGTTAAGGATGGGGATGAAATTCAGTTCTGTTTGCATTGAAAGGCAAATCTGCCTAATTCACACTTTCTGAAACAATTCATGAATGGAAACATAGTCATTCTTCAAAATTCCACACTTCTCCAGATTTACCATGTAGTTCTCCAGCCATGTTTTGTCCCCCACCCTGAAAAATGCAACTACTTGGGTAAAGAAAGCATAAAAATTCATACATTTGTGAAAATAACATACAAACCTGTGTTATATTAGGGGAATTTGTTTGCATTAATTTGTATATTAGGATAAATTCACACTAAGTGCTGATGAGTTTTCACAGGGACTTAAAAAAACAAACAGGCAAACTGAAGGGGAAATATGAAGAATTGAACTTTTGACTGGAAAAATGAGAAACTGAAAGGCCATTTTGCATATCCTTGCTCCTTGTTGAGTGAGCCCACTATATTATGGTCCTCATGGCACCTTCCCCCTGCTTACTGCTCCTAGGTGCCACTGACACCCTCATCTAGATTCTAGACAACCTTGTGGCCGTGAGCTATTGTGTAAGCACAGTGGGGGGGCATATGGTTTGTCATGTGTAAACGAACAATGTAAAAGAGGTGGTGATTGTGGGGGTGAAACACAGGAGAGGGAAAGGCTTGGCTGGACCTGAGTAGAGGTCATCCACCAAGGAACTGGGTTCCATCATTAGTATTTGGTGCTTAATTCTTCACTCCACTAAAAATTTCTGTGCCTACAAAAGTATAATGTTGTGACCTGCATGCTTTTACAGCTCCACTTTGAGAAAAATTGTGGCACGGATGGGAAATGTGAAGACCATTTAGAAGCTTCGTTTAATTTCTCAGGGTAGGAAAATATTTGCTCTCTCTATTTCTGTTTTGCCTCTCCATTATCTTCAATATATCTAGTTTTCTGGGCATCAGGACTCCAAAAAATAAATTTCTCTGTCTCATGGTTTTGTTACTGTTATAGGGATATTCCCTCCTCCCAATAGTTCCAGGATACACAGATATGCCATTTCTCACCTATGAGTGAGTTATTTCTCCAGTCACTCACTAGATTTATATTCTGCCTTACCATTACCAGGTTGATTTTAACACAACTTTCACACCCACTTTCACATTGGTAACTGGCGGCCTTGTACCCAGTATTGCTCAGAAATTCTAAGAAAACAAATCAGTGCCCATGAAGTGGGGTGAGATGAAGCATTTAGTATGTTTGCTCAATATTTGGTGTGTGCAAACATTAATGCATGCCCTCTTACTGTATTGGTTTTATTTTTGTTGTTCAAATTGAGTGGACTACATAGGAGAATTGCCTCCAGACTGTCAGTATTTTGTGGGAGGAGTTCAAGCACATACCGGATAGAAATTGAGATTGGTGCAATTAATGTCGATTAAAATGCTCTGGTGCAGCAAATCTACTTAACATCTTCCCCCCCAAAAAACCCTATGCAGTTAGGAAAGAGATGGGGAAATGCACTATTAAAGTGTGGGTAAAACAAATTATTAGTGGGAAGACAGATAGACACCCCACAAACAAGTCAGGGATGAATTCAGAATCAGTGCTCATTGTTGTATAACCTCCCTACAAACACTGGGTTTTCAGGGTCATTAGGAGGAGTCTAAATCTCTTGGATATTTGAAAATCTCTATGTATCTGAGACCTCTAATCCTGCACACATCCCTCTTTTCTACACACAGCTTGGACATTGTAGTTGTAGGTCTGACTGGTGAGTTCAATGTAACAGCTTCCATCCAGAATCATGGAGAGGACTCTTACAGCACCACACTGGGCTTTTTCTACCCTGCAGGGTTATCCTACCGCAAGGTCACTTTACCACAGGTGAGTGGAGCACTAGGGATGCAGGCATGGGGAAGAGCAGGAACAGTGAGCAGGTGGAGGGATGGGGGCTGCTTGGGAATTATTGTCTGGATCCATTCATAAACGATGAATGCCCCATCCTCTCTCAGCTCAGCAGGAGGGTCGTGAGTGTTAAGTGCCATTCAGTTACTGCGTCTGAGGAAGATGTCAGCAGGAACACCACCTGCAATATCAATCACCCAATTTTCTACAGTAAAGCAAAGGTATATTATATTCTTTGAATTCAATGCCACAAGATGTGTTCATAAGTGCTACCTTAAGGCTAACTGTCACATTGAGAGAAACAAACAAAAACAAAACAGGTGTCCTTCTGGAATTGTAGCATTTCAGAGGACATTGCATGATTAAATGCTCCCTCTAAGCTCAACTGCCTGTGGAAAGTTAGCATGTTAAGGAAAAGGGTTGTTGCCTAAACCCCTGTCAGCGGACAAATGCTGAGTCCCTCAGCCTGAAAGCGGAGTTGAGCGCCACACCTCATAGTCGAATTTGACTGGGCTTAACTGCCCAGGGGTCCTTTACCGTTACCTGATGCACTAGTCTATGTGCAGGGAGTTGTTTTTGTGTTCAGTGTGGAAAGAACGGCCTGATTCTCTTAAAAGAGAGATTGAAATGTCATTGAAGATGATTTTAATAATTGCCCCCCCCCAAAAAAAAATAAGGGAAAAAGAAGTATTTTTAACACAATATTGCTACCCCTCCGACAAACCCTCCAACCTGCAAATCAGATCCAATAAATAAAACTTACTGCTGCTTTGCAAAAAAAGTAGAGGCAAATGAAGGACATAGAACAGCATGAGTGGTACGCTGAGACGTAGGTTCAATCTTCAGCATATATTTTTATTATTATTATTGTGGTGGCGGTGGTTGTTATTGGTATATTCCACCTTTTATCTCCAAAGAGGTCCAAGTGCCATGCACACTTCTCCCCTTCTTGATTTTATCCTCACAACAATCCTGTGAAGTAGTTTAGGCTGGAAGAACAGTGGTTGACCAGTGGGCTTCATAGCTGAGTGGGGATTTGACCCCTGGTCTGTCAGGTCCTAGTCCAGCACTCTAACCACTACACCATGCAGCAGAATAGGGGGAATAAATCTCCCCCTCAGAAGCTGCTGCCAGCCAGAGTAGGCAAGATTAGCCTAGATGCGTCGGTGGTCTCAAGCAGGTTCATGTGTTACAGGCAGTCCAGGTATAGACTACCTTCTCTAAGGAAAGCCCTCCATACATAAAAACCTTCACATGTAGAAATAAGAAATCATATCATATGTTGGTGTATTGCAGGTTACCTTCATTGCCACATTTGACGTCTCCCCAGATGCTGATCTAGGGGACACTCTTCGGATCATGGCCAGTGCCAACAGGTGATGTTCACAGTTTTGCAGCTTTATGTGGCCTAATGTGGACCCCATGTTTCTTATAATGTAAAGGGCATGTTGGGTTTGGAGGAGAGAGAGAAGTGTGAAACAGATCTGGCTGCATTGTGACAGGGCAGTGGTGCTCGATGTAGTACATGATGGAAACACTAAACTGAAGCAGAGCATGATGGAATAGTGCATGATGTTCAAGCCCTTAAACAAAAAACTAACATATCTGTTCTCTTCCATTTGCCCAGTGACAACGGTGGCAACATCACCAAGGATATGGTTCATGAAGCAGAGTTGCCTGTCAAATATGCTGTGTATATCATTGTCACAGCGTAAGTAACTATGGATGTTTCAGGGGTAAAGCGGTGTTTGTAGAGTGCCCTCTAATAGAGCTAACCCTGATTCCTACTCACAAGGATATTACCTCTGAGATATCCCTTTCCCATCACCATCCTAGCCTGGTCCCTTTTCTCACGGATGTTCATTTCTCTTTCATCTTCACAGCATTGAGAAGTCAACCAAGTACATTAACTTCACAGCTGGCCAAGAGGATGCAAGCAAGAACGTGGAACATCGATATGAGGTGAAGGGCAAAGGGGATGGCAAAGGGTGGCTGGTAGGAAGAGGAAAATGGTACAGGCAAGGAGAGAATAATAAGGGAATGATGGGCAAGAATGAGGTCTCAACAAAAGCTTTAAAAGTGAGGTTACTTGAAACCAGGATTTCTGTAGACTTATATTAGTTTTATATTCATTTAGCTTGCCATAATAATCCAGGGCATTGTAGTTTGAGGTGCTTCTGGTCTGTCACTATTTTTGAGCTTTAAAAGTGAGGTTACTTGAAACCAGGATTTCTGTAGACTTATATTAGTTTTATATTCGTTTAGCTTGCCATAATAATCCAGGGCATTGTAGTTTGAGGTGCTTCTGGTCTGTCACTATTTTTGAGTGAGATTCAGTCATATACTGGCAAATTCAAGTTGCTTAATGAAAGTTGATTTGGGGTTCTTGTGCAACAAACCTGCTTCTTCCCCAAATCAGACTTGGTGCAAACCAGTCAGGACGAATGCTAAATAAACAGACTACCTGGAAATGACTTTGGTTGGGGTACTGAGAATTCCCTGCAGAAGAAGCTGCTTGGAAAAGGGCACCGGGTCCTCTCCCCTGTCGGCCATATGCTTAATTAGTCTTCTGACCGCTAATTAAGCTTTAACTCTGCCCCCAAACTAATTTGGGACTAGATCTGGTGTGGTCCATGGGTTGACCCAGGGTGGCTGTGCCTGATGGGGACACAGGGAGAATGGGAGGGAGCTGGGCATTGCCCGGGTTTCAAATGGTACTGAGTGGGGTGGAAGAAGACATCCAGGACCCATGGTGTGTTCTGTCTGCCTTGAACAGTGTCTATTTCACTTTCAGGTGAAAAATCTCCGTCAACGAAATGTCCCCATCTCTGTGACATTTCAGATCCCTGTAAAACTGAAAGGGATCCAGGTGTGGAATGTGTCTCAGGTTGTCTCTTCCCAGGTATAATTATCTGCTCATTCTCTAACCACCCCAATGTATAATACCCCTAATCTCTAATGAAGTGCCTCTGCTCACCTATTTATCTTGTTGGGGAAATAGGTAAAGCATGCCATGTCCTACTCCCAGCCTGCCAGATGTGGGGCTGGCTTGAACCTAGGACCTCCAAGAAGGAAGGTTGATTATTTAAACTGTCTCTTTTCCCACTTTCTCAGTTTGCCAAGTGTGTCTTGGAGAAAGAAAGTGCTGGCACCAAAGATTTCCCAGTGACAAAGGACCTCCCCCTTCTGGTGAGTTTAGCATACTGCAGCCTTTCCCCAGGATCACCTACATCTGTTGTATATAAAAGAACACAAGAAGAGCCCTGCCAGATCAGATCACTGGCCCCTTCCATCCAGCTAATGCCTGTTCTCAAAGTAGCCAGCTAATGCCTGTGGGAAGCCCAAAAGCAGGACTTGAAGCTCCTAGCTATCTAGAGCTAGTGTGATGTTGTGTTTAGATGGGTTTAACTAGGGCTAGGGAAGTCTGGATTCAGATCCTCACTCAGCCATGAAACTTTCTGAATGATCTTGGGCCAGCTACTCTCTTTCAGTCTAACCTGCCTCACAGAACTGTTGGGATAATAACAGGAGTGGAGAGACAACTCCTTGGAGGAAGAATGGGATTAAAGAAGCATATTATAATAACAGCAGAGACCATCCTCGGAACTATGGTGGCTAGAAACTTCTTTAATAAAAAGAAAGTAGATGTTTTCAGGATGTTGAATTGCCATGCTGCATGCTGGCTGAAGATATCTCTGCTCAGCAGTGAGTTTTCCCTTTGGCCTTGCTCACCCCAGCTTATCTTTCCACCTCTCTCAGGACTGCTCTGTAGCCTCCTGCAAGATAATCCGTTGTGACATTTTGTCACTGAAGACACGGGAGCCGCTGGAATTCAGGATCAAGGGGGATGTCGGTTTCCAGTGGGCATCTCAGGTATAGAGGTTGCCATTGATGGGTATTATATTGAGGGTTTTTTTTTAAAACAACAACAACAAAACAATTTTTTTTTGTGACCTGCAAAATGTTAATTTGCTCTGCTGGTCAGCAACTTGTCAGTGCCTGACAAGGGATTCCCCTCTCTCAGAAGGAATTGCTCTCTCTTCCCCAGATCCAGCAGAAGAAAGTTGTCTTGGTGAGCATCGCCCAGATTTCCTATGATGAGAAAAAATACACACAGAAGGAAGGCTTTGCACAGGCCCAGGTAATGGGGGGAAGGGGCAGTGGTGCATTTACTTGATTTTAGGACTCCCTCAGGTAACCTGCTTATTCATCCTTCATTCTCATTTGCTTGCACAAAGCTTATGCAGTGGTTAGGCACTGAACAGTTGAGAGTTAGACAGTGGTTTTACCGAACATTTGTGATATGGCAAGTATTCATTCTGCATTGATCGTGATTTGCTTTTGGAGTGTTTATGCATCTTCCCAGTAATCAGTTGTTTGCCCAACACTTTCCAATGCAGTTCCCTATCACTTTCCAAACCACAAAAAGTCCAGTATTTTTTTGAAGTGGACAAAACCCTTTGATCCACTTCAATTGTGCAAACCTTACATTTTTGGTATGTGTTTCAATCCCTCCTGCAAAATACTGGCAGTCTTTAGGCACCTTTAGACTCTGAACTATAAGGATATGATGCTGCTTTCAGGGCAGGGGGAGCAGCAGCCTCACCCAGTGCTTATAGCTGGGGCCTAACTCCTGGGTTTTTCTGCCAGAGATGTCTACCGTTGGACTAAGGGAGGGAGGGAGCAAGAGCAGAAAACTGGCAGCTGGACCTCTGTCCTCCCACTCGCCCCAGCACTTGGGTTAGAGGATGACATCAGGATGTCTTGGTTAGTCTGGTTCTGTTCAATTTCTCCCCACCCAGGTGCAGACCATGGTGGAACGAATAGAGCTCTACAACTACCTGCCTGCGATCATTGGCAGTGCCATTGCGGGGCTTGTCCTTCTCGCTGTCATTGCTGCAGTCCTCTACAAGGTGAGGCAGAGTTGCAAGGGGAATCTAATGAGAAGCGAAGGAGGGCTTAATCCAGATGTGGGGAAGGTTTGTAAGGCTTCTGAATTTGGTCTGTGAGGCCATTTTCGGCAAACCACACCGACCTGACATAAGATGTCAGGTTCACATATGTGTCATATTTATTTGTTTATACTGCAATTTCATTTTAAAAAATTGAGGTGGTTTACAATGTGTGTGTGTATGTGCACACACTTTAAAAAAAGGAAAACCACAGGTCATCAACTAACTTTTACAGAATATGTTTTTCTTAATTGTCTGCATCAGCCTGGTGGCAAAGAAAAGTATTCAGCAAATCTTTAAAGGTTAATATAGAAGGTGCCTGTCAAATTTCTACTGGAAGTGCATTCCACAGGGCTGGGCTGATGACACTATTCAATTTAACACTGAATCAAGTGAGCCTCACCAGCTTGGGGGACAACCAACAATGTGGCAACCAGTAATGTGGTGCCCACAGGCATCTACAAAAGTCTTCCCTAATTCCAAAATGGTCTGCTATGCCTGCCCCCCCCCACTGAAATTAGGCTTAAAATCAGCAGTTTAGTATAGCCTATAGAGTAGATTGTGGTGTGTGTGTGCGTGTGTGTGCAGCCCATGACAGTTTCTTTCATTTGTAAAGGTCCCAAAAGGCTGGTGATGCCTGCATTTCTGTTTGTGAAGTGACAACAGAAAGCATGTGCTTCTTGAGCATGTTCAGAGTGCTTTCCTCTCCTCAGTGGGGTAATCCTAGGTGGGTGGGAGGCAAATGGCTTCTGCTGCAATCAAAGGGTATGATTTCCATGCCACAATCTCAGAAATAAAGCACTATATTTCTAGAAGAGTGAAATGTAACATTATTCTTCTCTTTCACTTGCTCCCTGCTCCTTTCTTTCCTTCTAGGTTGGGTTCTTCAAGCGCCAATATAAGCAGATGCTTACTGAGGCTGGGGCTGATGACGAAGCTGCAGATCCCACCTCACAACCCACCCCTCAAGACCTAGACGCCTCTCCTCCCAGCAAAGACACTGTCTACTAATAAACCTCCTGTTCCTCTGCGACTTTTCGATACTCTGGGGAAGGTAACCCTCAAAAGCCCATTTTAAGGACATAAGAAAAGCCTTGCAGGACCTGATCAAATGTCTAGTTTCCCACAGTGGTCAACCAGATGCTTCTGAGACAAACGGGTCTTGGAGGCAATAGATTCCCCCCCCCCATTGTTGCTCCCTAGTGACTGGGATTCAGAGGATCCATTGCAGCTCTTTGATAGCCTTATTTTCTGTGAATCCTCCCCCTCCTTTAAAAGACATCTAAACTTTTGACCATCATGTATTGTGACATTTCTCCTTAACCAAAGAGATTCTCCTTTTACCCCTTCAGCACAATGGATATAAAAAACTACTGCAGTATTACAGTTTATCCCCAGCATAATGTGCCACATTTTCTAGCACAAATTTACATCTAATTCTGTGGGCTGATAGTAGAGTTGGAAGGCTACTTCAATTGTGCTGCAAAAATGCCACTGAGGATGTCAGACTAGGATTCTCTCAAGCAATTTTTGATCCAAAGCCTATTGAAGGGAAGTAATGGAGTCTTCAGTGTCCTTGGTAGCACATTTCATTTAGGCAGTACAATGATTAAGGGAACTGAAAGCAGTGGTTGTATTTGAAGCAGAGAAATATTATGCTGGAACTGTGGGTTTTTGAGGGGAAAGCTAAGAGATAGTGGTGTGGACAACTAGAGTTGAGGGAGAAATTTGGTTTGGTTTGCTGTTTCATGTGAACCTAACTAATTCAGTTTCTGAAACAATGCATAAATCACAGCACAGCTAGGCTTCAAAATTTGCCCTTCCCAGAACTTTGTGATGCAGTCTTCTGACTAAAAAAAGTGTGGATTATAGGAAAGCATGTATAAAATGCATATACTAATGAAATAATATATTAAATTTATGGGGAAACTGCTTGCAAAAATGTATAGTAGAGGAAATTTGGATTAAAATGCCGATGAATTTCCACGAGGACTGTCTTTTAAAAAAGGAAGTGTGGCAAATTTAACAACTTGAATTGTATTGTTTTTGTGTTCAATTGTTGTAAACAACTCTATTTTTTTTATAAATAGCAGTATCAAATTATTTTTATAAGTAAAAAAGAAGAAACTGAAGAGAAACCAAAATTGACAGATTTGTCAACCCCTAGAGACAACCTTACACAAAACGGAAGCATTCAGCAGTGTGAAAAAGAGAAATACATCTCAAAATAGTAAAATAAGGTAATTAAAAACTGATTTGAAAAAACAACAAACAAACTTGGAAAAGCACCCCTGCCCCATTGTTTCCAGTTTTATTAAACTCTAGCCCACAGAAGTTTACGTTGTTATAAATGTGTTAGTCTTGAAGATGCCACACACTGTTGTTTCTGTTGCAACAGAATATTGCAACAGGTATATTGCCATGGGACTATACTACAGGGTTGTAGAAAAATATATTTCAAAGATAGTAGAAAGTCATTTGTTAAAGAGTGAGGATGGCATCAGAGCTTGGGTGGTAGAGTACGGGGGGAGGGGGAGGTGAGCTGCTGCCTTGGTAGCAGGAGGGCATTCTTTGGAACTGGGTGGGTTGTGGATGAGTTGCCATCATGCAGGGATGCCACTGCATGTTTGTCATGGACTGGCTAGATGCAGAGGAGTGGTGGGAGGCCGTTGGGGAGAGTTCCTGTGATCACTGGGTCTGAGCTGTTTTGGTTTCTTTGAATAAAGTGTTAACTTCACTAGCCCCAGGTGTTTTATTGCTGACCTGCTCCGGACTCCAGCTCCCAGCAATGTTGCACCTTTGCATTTCATGATGTCACATAGCTGTGTAATATGCACTGAATCCCACTGCCAATACTTGATGCTCTTTACTGATGTAGAAGTCACATAGTTGGCAGTGAAGAGAGATCTGAAGGCCGGAATAGGATAAGTCTGGGTTCTTAAAGGTTTAGAAAAAGGGAGAGCTAGGCTCTGGTGGACAACTAAAAGCAAAGCATGGTAGGAAAAGAAATCTGTCAAAGGGGCAGAAACATGAAAGTGAGGAAGCCCATGCTCAACCAGCCTAGATGGAAGTAACAGTGTTTGGGGAAACATGTCAGAATTTTGCAAAAAAGTCATACTATCTCAAACACCAAATTTCAATTTGATATCAGACAAGTTAAATTTCAGCACATACTTTGTCATATGTTACTTACAATGTGCCCTAGTAGCCCCATTCTTATCTTATTAACGCAACTAGAGTATTCCCTGCTAGACACCCTCTGAAGACTGGGCAGTCTGCATTTGCTTTGAGTATAGCTATAAATAGACCCCAGGAATCCAAGGGTGGGGAGAAGAGGTTGGTTGGTTCCTGGGCCTCAAGCCAAGGGTAATGAGACCTTGGTCTTTAAACAAGTGTTAGTCGATGGTCTTCCTGGATAATGTTCAAGCTGGGCTATGTTTATCTCTCAGATTGATTGGCCAAGCATGGTCAGATGGGCATAACTGTCAGGTCTGGCAAAGGGGAGGAGAGGGCTGTGGTGTAGGGAGTGTGCAGGAAGGCCTTAAACACAGGAGAGTGAAGAGAGACCAACCAGCCCGACGAGGAGAGACCTCTATTGTTGACAACCTCGGACGTCCTTGGCTTCACACATGATTCCCTGGTGGAGGGCCACACGACTGGTGGCCCACGGACGAAAGCTTGCCACAGCAGCGGCTAGTGGGCACCATGGTGATGGGTCAGGTGGTAAGTGAATTCAGTAAGAGACAAGGCCAATAGCATAAATGATTACTGAAAAATTGTTGAGCAGCACCACTGTTCTTAGGTCATGATTGCTACCTATTTATTCTTTCTGTTACCTTAATGGTTCAGGGGAAAGTGTACACTTTTAAAAATTAATTTTAAGAAACTTTATTTCAACTTGGGGGACATAAATGATGCCTGAGATTTTATTTGCTCCTTGCTTCCACTTGCCTGTCCCTTGCCCAATTTTTGTTTCAAAAGACCTTTGCTTCCTTTATTAAATCTTTTATGGGGACACTATGCAAGGTATTATGTATTAGCATATGCCTTTTGGAATGGGGTCACTATGAGGTTTGGAGAAGTGTCTGTCCTAGGAAGCTAAGTACATATTAAAGTGACGGCTTCTTCCACTATCTAGTTCTATAAGTGCCCCTTTCTCTACACCCCCCCCCCCCGGCCAATTAACTGAAATGTACTACCCCATTGCTTTCCCTCTGGGTTTGTACTTTTGGAAAGATGCCGGTGATTTGGTATCTGATCTGTTTTCCACAAAAAAGGACAGCAAAGAAAGGGACCTTGAGAATGACCTTATTTCTCTGTTAGAGGGCACTGTGCAACAGCAGATCATAGAGTAGGTACTGGGCAGAGGGTATTTGCCCCCTGAGAATCAAAATGTGCCAGTGGCTCAGGAAAACACAAGGAGGCACTGTGTTGCTCCAAGGAAGTGGATGCTACAACAGCACACCAATGCCATCTGCTGCAGTTTATGCTCTGCATTTGGGATTACCCTGTCTTTCCTATTTGTGATGCAGTGCGAACATGGAAAATCTTATCCTTTGTGGTGGCACTTCCTGGAGTGGGTGTCTGCATGTTGAATGTCTATCTGCAACAAGCAAATCACCCGCATGAACCACCTGAGTTCATCCCATATCATCACCTGCGCCTCCGATCAAAGGTAAGAATTAAGCAGGAGAGTTCTGGTAATGGATTAGGAAGCATCATTTTCCAAAACAGATAGGTCAAGCTATGTGGCTTGGGATATTGATACTCAAAGGACACCATGTGAATTATTGTTTAGTCTTTTAAAATGTCAGCGGAGTTTGGTTTTTATTCTGTGCTTTTAGTTGTCTGCTATTTTACATCATACTGTGCTAGCTGCTTAAAAAAATATCATTGTGATGATTTTCTTCATTATATTAAGGGGTATGCAATTTAAAAAATAAATAGATGGAAGGGGTGTACTGGCAATCTAGCCCTCAGTTCTCTTTCTCTCTCCTTCTTTTTCAGCCTTTCCCCTGGGGTGATGGAAATCACACCTTCTTTCATAACCCTCACACCAACCCACTGCCCACAGGTTATGAAGGAGGCAGCCACCACTGAACCACTGCCATTCTTTCTTACGGGGGGACAGGGAGGCATATATCCCTGTATAACTTTATTACTGCTTTGAGACAGGTTTCCAGGGATAATAAAATCACATTTTGATGGATGGAGCACTTTCTTGGTATTTCAAATTGTATTGTATTGGAGGCAGTTTGGGGGAATGTTGGGGGGGGGGGAGTGTTGTTCTTCTGCCAAATTTTCAGGGAAAAGAGGTCAGCTGGGAAACAGTTGATGCCTAGTGCATTAGATGATAGCTTTCAGCCAGGGCTGCTGAGGTTAGCCTAGAGATGTTCAACCCCACCCCCGAAGAAGTCCTGATAGCCAATTAACAGTGAAAAATCTGTCAAGATTGCAGCTGATCTTGCTTGCATTGCCGTGCTTCCTATGTTTACAGTTCCTAAAGACCTGGGTGACTTCATGTGTATTTTTCTCAAATTTGCATCATGCAATTCTTTTTTTAAAAAATGTTGATAGTTATAAATTTATATCCACATACCAAGTCCAAGATGCAGCATAACTGTGAATGAAAGAAACAACCACGAGACTTCTTCAGGCAGCAACTGTTTGCACAGCAGATTAAGTTGCAGGAGGAACAATCTGATACATCTATCTCCAGTACGGGAACATGGTCCCCAGGCAGAAAAATCCCAGCATTTCACCAAAAGCATTTCATCTAAATGCTGTGCCTGAGATCTTAAAACCCAGGGCCAGGATTAATTTATGGGTAATAAGTGCATTTGCAGATATTTGCCCTTTTTTCTTCTTCCATGATCCATTTATTCAAAACCTTTTCTTTTTGCAAAAGCTGGGAGAATTTGGGGGTAGAGATAGTTATATCTGGAGTACAAGGGCAGGGACCAGTAAATAATTGCTATGGAAGATTGAGAAGGAACTGTGCAAGACACTTATGCCTCACCCCTTGACCACATAAATTTGGTTCAGTCTCCCTTCCGGCAGCTAAGATGCTGCTGTTCACATTCTTTTCAGTCTATGTTTATAAGGACAATAACATTTTACCACAGGTGTATTGCTGGATGTGCTACAAACATAAGACACTCTTTCTCACACTTCTGCAACATATGACTGAACTTCACCAGCCCATAGTCATAGGGATTAGAAGCCATGATCCCTAGCTTTCAAAGCCACGATAGGCGTATTTTCCTGCATAAAAAGCACTTTTTTGTAGGACTGTGTGTATGTCAGGAGTGGGGAACCTGTGGTCCTCCACCTGGCGTTAGACTCCAACTCCCATCAGGGAGTTGCTATTCAGCAACAGCTAGAGGACCACAAGTTGTCCATTCCCGGTACAGGCATTTCTCCACTTATGCATGTTTGACTTGCACATGAACATGTGAAGTTTTGGGAAACAATTAAATAAATTAATCTAAACTGCAAAAATATGTGAACAGGGCAAAAATGGCCTGAAAAGAACAGAAAAACTGCAAAAATGGCACGAAAATAGCGGGAAAATAGCTAGTAATTCCATAACCCCTTGCACTGATCTTTGAGGCCTTGGAGAATTGGAGTTTGAGAAAGGATGTTTGGAGGGAGTAATTTTGGTGGCTTTTTAGTGGAATTCAGCTTTTTAGATGTTGTTCCCCACTACACATGATTTCACGTACAGTGGACGCTCGGGTTGTGAACGTGATCCGTGCGGGATGCACGTTTGCAACCCGCAGCATTCACAACCCGCGTCTGCACGTCTGCAGTACTTCCGGGTTTCGGCGGTCTGCAACCTGAAAAAACACAACTTGAAGTGGCTGTAACCCGAGGTATGACTGTATGTGCACAGTACCTGGGAATGTAACCCCCATGTAAGTGGGGAGACGCCTGTATAGGTTATTACCAGTAATGATGTCACATGTACATATTTATCTGTGTGCTCACATACATACCCCCCAACATACCTCAGCATGTGAGCAACTGTGATACATGTGACGGTCATTTTCTACCATCAAAGTTCTTTCTATTTAAGGAAACTGCAATCTATGAAGCAGACCTCGGTTATGTTCAGGAGCAATTATCTCATCTTGTTCAGTCCATTTGATTATTGTGGGCATACTATAAGATACCCTATAGAAGGCATGGGTTGTGGGATTGGCTACCCTTTAGTAGCAGCAGTACTGGGGCCAGCACCACTGTCTTGTTGTGGGGATCCCGCCACCTCACCATCTCCTGCCTCCATCATTTGTTTGTATTGTCGTTTGAAGAAGCCAACCTGGAAAGAAGGGAAGAGAGCGACAAACACACACAGAGAGAAAATTCAGATGAAGGGTTTGCTCATCCTGGGGGTAATGGGTAAATGGTAAATGGCACCAGAAGAGTCAATGAAACAAGTATAGACCACGTTTGTACACTGGGCACCCCCACTTAGGTGTGGCAGCGTTCTGCCCCAGCCATCTTCCTACTTGTGTGTGTTTGATGTGGGCCAAAGTTACTCCCAAAGGCCCTCCCCTTACTTATAAGCATACTTCTAAATCTCAGTTCTTACCTTGTAAAGAACAGCAGCAATCAGGGCAAGAAGAATGAGTCCCCCCACACTGCTGCCAATAATAACAGGAAGGTAGTTGTAAGGCTCCAGGAATTCCACCACAGTATTCGCCTACAGGGTAAGAGGGAAAAAACTGAGAGGGAGAACCTCGTGACGTCATGCACTAGGGTTAATTCATTTGAACCGTGCCTCATCCAGAGCTACAAAAGGTAGCCTGGAATGCTAACTCCTTCCCAGCTCCTTCTAATCCTAGACAACATCTGGAAATATCCTGGCTCCGAGCTATGGCCTATGGACAGTGTGTCTCCTTTTGACCCATCATTACCTGATTCTGTGGAAGGCCCTCTTTCTGGGTATATATTTTCTCATCGTAAGAAATCCTTGCTGAGCTCACCAGGGTCACTTTCTTCTGCTGGGTCTGAAAGACAGAGACAAATCCTCTCAGAGGTGGGAAAGGTACTCACCTGAAATATTTCACCAAGAAGGGATCCAAAAGGAGTAACTGGCTCTTTACAAAAATAATTTTTTTTAAAATAAAAAAATTGCTTTGTTGATCTAGAGATGTAATTGACTGTGAGCATATCTACTATACAGCAACTTAAATTATTTGTATAACATATTGTCATAGGGTCCTCCAAAGATCCTAGGAACTGTCATTTGGTGAGGGTTCTGTTGAGAAGTCTGGTCACCACTGAAGAAGAGTTCCTGGGGTTCATAGAATGGCTGCACCCAAAGATGCAGCTGGTTTGGGTGTTCCGCACAGAAGCATGTTAACATCTTACATGACCTTCCCACCCCTGCACCAATAAAGCCCCAGCAGTGGCCTTCATACCTGGGAGACCCATTGGAATCCCATCTTCCCCTTGATGCTGAACTCCAGTGGTTGCTTCTGCCCCAGGGATGGAATGTTGCACCGGATCGTTTTACAGACGGCCACAGAGCAGTCCTGGAAGGAGGTGCAAGGATATCCTCAGATAAAGTGCTGATGCTGAGTATAGCTACCCCTTGACCTAAAGGGGTCCCCAGAGTCACCCAGTCCAGGTGCTTCTGAAATAAGGGGGTATACTTTACAGTGGGGATGTACTCACCAGAATGGAATTCTTTCTTAGTTCTGCCACAAAATCTTTGGCCCCTTGGGTGTCTGCTTCAGGGGCACACTGAGCTAGGTGGTTCATCTAGGGAAAGGGAAAGCAAATTTCATATATGTAAGGGGCTAAGAATAGCCATCACAGAAGCCTTTCACTTGTAATTCATGTATTTCCACACTGTTTGTCTAAACAAGTATGCTAGTTCAAGGCTCAGGGCACATGCAGAATATCTCTTAACACAGGTTAGGTAGGATGGTTCAACTGTACTGAGAATGACAGTGGGAAGAGGCGTGTTAAGCAGCAATGGAAGTCTGACACTGTTCATGCTTATGAGTAGAGGGCAGATTTTAATTCTTTTGTTGTGACCATGGAACCAGCAGGTAGGGAAGAACATAAAACTTGCTCTCACGAATCAGATAAAAGGAACAGCAGGTCCAGCAATGGCCAGTCAGGTACTTTTAGGAAACTCACAAGTAGACCGTGATGGAAACAGCCATCCACTGTTGTTTGTCCCAGCACCTGTTAGTCAGCAACACTGCCTCTGAACCTGGAGGATCCATTCTCCACTCATGGCCAGCAGCCATTGATAGGGCTATCCTCCATAATTTTGTCTAATTTGCCTCTATTTACTTATAGAATAGCCTGTAGAGGCTCTCAAAATAGCTTTAAAAAGATTCTCCGATTAAATCTCACTCAAATCTAGCACAGGAACTGAATAGGCAGGATTGAAACTGGGAGGGACTTTATTCATACGAAAGGAGCTTGCTGAATGAGCCCTGCCGCTAGAACATGGAGAAGGAGATGGCCCACTCTGGATATACACTCCTCTATTGAAAGAGAGCCATAAATTGATGTGGTATGTGGAGGGGTATTTTCTTTGTCCCCCTTGAATTTCCAGCCAATCAATTTTATTGCGTAACCCAAGTTCTAGTATTATGAAGGTTGAAAATTTCTGGTTGTATACTATTGCTACACCAGTACTTAATTCAGTCCTATTAACAAAAAAGAAATCATATTTGGTCTCAGAAGGATATACCTCAGGAAGGATGTCCGCGGATGCATTCCACACCCATGTCCCATTCAGTTGCACAGGGAACTGAAACGTGATTGAGACAGGAACCTTTCGTGTATATGTGTTCTTCACCTAAACAAGAAGAAGATCCTGTATAAATGTGACAGGAGCCCAGCAATCAGCCCATTGCTGTCACTAACAAAGATATATTTCCCCCATTTCTGAATAAGGATGGAAGAGAAATTCAATTCAATATGCATTTAAAGTCAAATCTACCTAAGTTAATAATAATAATAATTCTATTATTTATACCCTGCCCATCTGGCTGGGGAAACTTTGGGCAGCTTGCAATATATATAAAAACATAGTAAAACCTCAAACATTAAAAAACATTTGTACTTTCTGAAGCAATGTGCAAAATGAAACAAAGTCATCCTTTGAAAGGCACACTTCTCCAAATTTTGAGATGCAGTTCTCTAGCCAAATGCATATACAAATACTAGGGTAATGCACACACACACACACACACACACACACACACACACACACACACACACAGAGAGAGAGAGAGAGAGAGAGAGAGAGAGAATAATGTACCAAAATGCATTTTATTCAGGAAGATTGCTTTGCAAAAATGTGTAAATTAGGTAAAATTGTATACGGCATGTATATTGGGAGAAATTTGCACTAAAATGCTGGTGAATTTTCAAGAGAACTTTTTTTTTTAAAGCAAACTGATGTGGAAATGTGGAGTACTGAACTTAAGACTGGAAATTTGAGAAACTGATAGAAACCAAATGTGACATATTTTCCCATCCCCATCCTACAAATGATTGTTGTACTGCCAAGCCCTTCTCACCTACTGTATGGCTCAAGCAGTGGCAGCCTTGGGGCCAGGATAGCAGATGTACAAGGTGGGTGAGGGCTCTTTCCCTCTTTTTAAACTTTTAAACCAAGGAGCTTGTTTTGTGCTGCTTGCGCACACCCACCATGCCTCTTCTTTCTGCCTACATTTCCCAGAACAGCTTCAGAGCAACATAATACAAGATGATGTCCGGCAAGAGGGATGCAGCCAACCACACTCCCCAGAGTAGCTACAGTATGACATATTGTGTTGTGCTGCTCTGAAGCCCTTTGCTGAAGGTCTGGATTTATTCCCTAAACCTGATCCACAGAAATTTTGCCTTTTTCAAATTCTTAATTCCACAATGCTCCACAACCCCCTCACCTCATAGCGATGTTCCACAGTCTGATTTCCGTCTTCCTGGCCAGCAGAAAAATTGACATACTTGGTTGACACATCGACACTGGAAGAAAAGAGGTGGGGGTCTGAGAAAAATCACTATGTAATAAAGCAATCAATCTGGGTTTGACCAATGCATTCCAATGGCTTTTTGGAAGATCAAAGCATAGCATTGCTATGGCAATTTAGATGGGGTCAATATTTTCTAGCAGCCAATGCCATTCATTTTAGCATGTCCTCCTGAAATGAGTATATTCTGATTGAACCAAGAAAAGTGAGTAAGTGATTGATATCAGCTATGCTGATATCACCTTGAAGGTGACTCGGAAACTACAACTAATCCAGAATGCAGCAGCTAGATTGGTGACCCTCTGCCTGGTTCCCTGTAACTTCGCTTCTCACAGTGAGAGAACCAGCAGAAGACCCTTGGAGGAGGATCTTAGTGTCCGGGCTGAATGATGGGGGTGGAGATGCTCCTTCAGGTATACTGGGCTGAGACCATTTAGGGCTTTAAAGGTCAGCACCGACACCTTGAACTGTGCTCTGAAATGCACTGGGAGACAATGAAAATCCTTTAGGACTGGTGTTATACTGTATGATCCCAGCAGTCACTCACCAGTCACCAATCTAGCTGCTGCATTCTGGATTAGTTGTAGTTTCCGAGTCACGGAGATAGAGAACTACAGCCCTGTATTGGGAAGTTTTTAATGTTTGATGTTTTATTATGTTTCAATATATGCTGTAAGCTGATCAGAGTGGCTGGGGAAACCCAGCCATATGGGTGGGGTATAAATAATAAAAATATTTAAATTATTATTATGATGCACATCTACCTGAAAGGAAGGCCTGTTAAATTCAGTGGGACTTGCAAGTAGACATGCTTAGTATCACACTGCAGGGCAATAGCCAGCAAATAGAAATTGGCCAGTTATGTGCAAAATGGGGGTTATCCAATAAATCAGAAGTGGCAAATTCCAAAAGATTCAAATTCATTACGCTTGAATTCATCCAAAATAATTCATTAAACAGAAGAAAATGAGGAACTGAAAATTCAATATACATTGGAATAGAAATTGATTTCTAAATATATGTGGAAATATCACCAGATGGATCCTAACTACTTTGTTAGGGATTAATACAAAAGGATTGCAAGAAGACCACTATTTTACCCTCCACCAAAGTATCTAAACCTGTATAGAAAATGTGCAGCTTCTTGGGGAGGCAGAAGGAGTAGGCGTGTATGAGGTCAGTGTTGCTATCAGACTGAGTAATAGTAGTAACAGTAGTAGTGGTAGTAATAGTAATAGTAATACAGTATAGTAATAGGTTCCCTATCTCTGCTTTATAGGCTTATAAGGTAAGCTATCTGCTGAAGTTGAAATCTTTTGAAAGCCAGTCAAGTCCTGGAAAACCAGCAAATGCTGTTTCATCTAGGTCTTTCAACCCCTGAAACAAAGAGGGGGTGGGTTCCATTTAGTGGCTGAAATTACAGCGCCACCGTGAAACACAGACCCATGATAATTAGGAAAGAATATATGGCTGGAATTTCTTGTTTGTACAGAAGGATCATTATTCTAAGACACCAGCCCTAAGAAAAACAGTGGGTGTGCAAACAAGCTTCTGACAGTCAATAGTAAATTGAGAAGGGCAGCTGTGTGGTGGGCTGGGATGCTCCCAGAATACTTGCAGTCACGTACGCATTAACAAAGACATATACTGCATATTTAACAAGCAGCTTCGCTTGGTGAATCATGTCTGGAGTGACAGGGCCATTGTTGTCACTAGAAAAAAGAGAGAGGGGCAGAGTTAAGACTGGAACATTTATCACATATGCCACTACCCCATCATACACTTCTACATGCACTGTGGTTCTACAACATTAGGGCTTGGCGAATCTGTTCATTTTGCTTTCATTTTATCTCTTTTTCATTCTGAAGTTCAGTTCTCCACATCAGTCTGTGTTTTTTTTAAAGAGTCCCCATGAAAATTCACCAGTATCTGGGTCCAAACTTTTCAGAAAAGTACAGATTTTAAAGGGTGCCTGTGTTTTGGTTTCCATACTGTTTGGGGAATATGGTGGTGAATCCGGTAGATTTGCTTGCAAATGTGAAGTGGGTCAAATTTCTCCCCCATCCCACTGCCTGTTAGAATGTATTAGGGATACTCATGACCTGATTTGTATTTCTTAGACTAATATGCAAATTGGAATGCAGTTATCCTCTAGTTTTCATGCTTCTCAAAATGTTACAATGTAATTCTTAGCTCAAAAGTGTGGCATATAAATATGCATTTCTAAATGCATACAATATGTGCATCTGCGAAAAAAATACATATACAAGTAATACAAGTTGCTATATTGTTGTAATTTGTTATCACATGGAAATGAAAAAGAATCAGATGTCAAAGAAATAAACAACTATATGACATTCAGAAGACATCTGAAGGCAGCCGTGTTTAGGGAAGTTTTTAATGACTGATGTTTCAATGCATTTTTAACCTTCTGTTGGAAGATGCCCAGAGTGGCTGAGGAAACCCAGCCAGATGGGTGGGGTAGAAATAATAAATTATTTATGAATGAACACTCTCTGAGTCCCAGAACACACCATCGTTATACATTTAAGGCTGCAAATCTTATGTGACTGTAAGTTTCATTTACCGTAACTCAATGGGACTTACTTCTGATTAGAATTTATTGGGATTGCATTACAAACCAGTTTGAATGTGGCCTAGCCATCATGACAACTGAGGTGAAACTGATTCAAGCTGGTCAAATAGGAACATCTCCCAAGCCAGGCACATCAAACCTTACCTGCCAGCTGTGGCATTGATCTGTATCTCTCTCCCTAGATCTGCATTCTGGGAGACGGAAAAGGTGGCAATGAAAATAGCCTGCAACAGATGATGACACAATAAATGAGTGAGAGGGCAGCCAGGTGTTATTTGGGGAGAGAGGAGGAGTCTACTCTGTTAGAGTAGAGATCCTAACCAGATGACCACAGTTCCCTGGTCCACTTGCTTACAGAAGGACTTTACCTCAGCCCCAGCCCGAAAGATGGGGTGGTTGATGTTACAGGTGGTGTTCCTCATGGGGTCATCCTCTGCCGAAGGGGTAGAAGCACATTTAATAGCCACATTTCTCCTGTTGGACTGCAGTGGGACGGATCAGATTGGGGAATTGGTTAACATAGTGAGCAACAAACTTTTAGGCCAGCCCCGATCCCCTGTTGCCGAACTGCCACCTTTTGCCTCTTATACCTTCAATAGCGAGAGCCTGCGGTAGGACAGTGCGGAAGGGTAGAAGAAGGTTATAGTGGTGCCATAGGAATCCTCCCCATCATTCCGAATGAAGACTGTAGCATTGAGCTCAGGGGTCAGGCCCACCACCAGAGTGTCCAGGCTGAAGGGAAAAAAGAAGAGAGTCTCTTCTAAGCTTAAGAAAGTAAGAAGACCCTGCTAAATCAGGCCAAGGGCTCATCCAGACCAGAATCCAATTTTCACAGTGGCAAACCAGATGCCTATAGGAAGTCCACAAGCAGGACCTGAGTGCAATAGTGACTCTTCCCACCTGTGATTCTCTGCAACTGGTATTGAGAAGCATATGACCTTTGACAGTGGAGGCAGATCATAGCCTTCCGGGGTAGTAGCTGCTAATAGCCTTATCCTAAGACAATATGTCTTAGGGCTCAGTCCTGCCTGGAAGTCATTCCCTCCATTGTGGAGACCCTGACCCGGCCCACGGAAGCTCAGGGGGGTGGGGAGGGAACACTCTCTACATGCCCATCCTCCTTTGTTACTACATTATTGTTACTACATTTATTATTATGTGTTTCAGAGATGAGCCTTGGAAATCAAAGTGTATTCTGCATCTTGGCTCTAATTAAGCCATGAAGAGAGGAAATTATGGGGGGAGGCTAAGAGATGAGACCTAGCATTCTACCCTGCAATGCTCTAACACTGAAGTCACGAGCACCTGAAATGCACCAGGTTCAGTGAGTCTGGGCAGCAGAGTAGGGTGACATGAAGAAGAAAAACATACATTACCCTGAGAAATTGAAGGAGGTTTTTAGCTGGTCTTTACAGACTCCATCTGCACCACAATTCTTTTGAAAATGTAGCTGTGAAGAGAAGAAGGGTGGGGTACAGACATGGGCATAGTCAAGGGAGGGTGAGGGGCAGCTGCCCCCTAGGTCAAGTAAAGCAATAGAAATGCTTAACTTAACTGACCAATCACATCGGTTCTGTCCCCCTAACAAAAGTCCTGTCCCCCCAACAAAAGTCCTGCCCCTCACAACAAAAATCCTGGCTATGCCCATGGGTACAAACATTGTCAGAGTTTGAGGATGGGTGAAGCTAGTAACATTTTGTTGTCTAGAGCTGAAATGTGAAAATGTTTTCACATTTCCCACTTTCCTAACCTTCTGGAAGCAGCCTGCAAGCTGATGGCAGGGCCAAAACCAAAATGGGCTGGGCCACCCCACACACTCTCATACAACAACCTCATGTACTATCTCTCTTCCCTGTGGTTTCCACTCCTACTGTTCAGGTGACTAAGAAAAGGGAAGACTGAAGAGGAATTCCCCACCACCAATTAACATATAGAACGGGGTAGCAGATGGGTGGTGGAAGACAGCAACAGGAGCTGCTACCTCAAGGTGCATGGGACTTCTTAAAGCAACAATGTCTGAAGCAGAAAAGGGGCAATGGAAACCTTTGGGAATCTCCACTTGAAGGCGCTCTAGGTGACAACCCTGTCAAGGTAGGTTAGGCTGAGAGAGAGACCAGCCAAAGGTCGCAATGAGTTTCATGACCGAGTGGAAATCTGAACCTAAGTCTTCCTAGGAGTACAAGTCTTCCCTGCACCCTAGTGACAGCCAGCTGCATTTAATAACAGACTATGAAACTTAGGGTTCATCTAAACTTCCACCTAGAAGTTTTTCAAGCAATTTCCCCCTTGCCCTGCTCTGATTGAATTTGCTCTGAATGAATGCTAAAGAGCAGTTTTCTCTAGGGAAAAGCAGTGGGAGAAGAGCAAGAACATTTAGTCAACTGAACTGCTGAGATTTTTTTAGCTAGAATGTGCAACCAATGGCCCTTCTATATTGGAGGTTCTTCTTGCTGCTAAAGGAGAGTGTCAGGGGAGACACTTGCAGTGTGAAACGGTGAAAAATGGGAAGTGGTAAGAAAGGAAAATGATCAAAGACCATTTCCCTATATAAATTAAGCCCATCGTCTCTGCACTTCCATTTACAGACTGATCAACCAGACAGGAAACAGAGAGTGTGTGGACTCACCGGTGCTGTAAATATAGGGGAGCTATCTTTGTTTAGGATGGCTTGCAGGTTGTCAGCACCAGGAATGGGATCTCCAATGAGAGTATAATTCAACCGGAGGATTATGGGTGTGAAGCTGTCTTCTACGCAGGTCTTGCGTAATGGAGGGGGAGAAGAAATAAAAATAAGTGAGGATCTGCTTTATTTTGTGATTAGAGATGGGAAAGAAATTTGATTCAGGTTTCATTTGAAGCTGAATCTACCAAATTTGCACTTTCCAAAACAACATTCAAACAGAAATACAGCTATCCCTTGAAATTTGCACTTATCCAAATTTTGCTATGCAGTTTGCCAACTAACCAATGTTTACAAAAATGCATATGTTAGGGGAAGTGTACATCACATTGGTGAAAATAGCACACAAAATGTATTACATCAGGGAAAACTTTTTGTAAAATTGTGTATGTTAGTCAGAACTGCATATAAAAATGTGTTTATTAAGGAAAAAATGCATTAAAATATGGATTAATTTTCATAACTTTTTTTAAAAACCAGAAATTGCTGCAAAGTGAATTTAAGTGAATTTAAGATTGGAAAAATGAGAAACTGAGATTGACAGATCCTTCTATCCCTAGTGGTGACAACACTTGTTTCATGGACCCAAATGCCAACATTTGTCTTTGCTTTTAAACATCCACTGGATCTCTGAACTCACCGGCAACTTTATGCGATACTCCTCACAGTGTCTCTTCAGTCCCGTTTTTATCTCCTTGGTGATGGTGGAAGAGTCTGGGTTTCCGTTAAAAATGGCCCGAACCCTCATTCGACCAGGATCCAAGTTCAACTTGTACTGAATGGTGTTCAAAATGCTGCTGCCTGAGGGAGAGGAATTGAAAAGACAACACAGAGAATAGGATTCTGAGGGATTCAGTGTGCTGTGCAGATTCTCTGCAAAGGCCCTTTAGCACAAAATCCTTGTGAACTTCTGATGCTCGCAGCTAAAGCTATGCATCCAGTATTGAGGAATGAAATGCCTACCAAGTTAAGAGGAAGCTCACAATACTAGGTCTTATAACTGGGGGCCATCTCCTTGCTAACACCCTCCCTTCTGGGCTCTCTAGGGGCACTGGACTCAATGAAGGGCTCACATCAGAATCTGGCAGTAGCTTTCAAACAAGGCATTAGAGTTGTGCTCCAGGGTGAAATATTCAGTGCATGTGGGTGTGGAGTAAGCCTCTGGGACTTCACTGTTACCTCACACAAAGCAGAAGTTCACCCGGAGTGTGTCCAATTGTACCAGTATTCCTTTTCAGATGTACATTGCATGGGAAAGTCAGCAGTAAGCAAGCTATCTTGATGGGAAGCTGTCCATCATTAGTAATTGCAACATGGAAGAACTTCTGATAAGTTTCTCAGGGACCCAGAGGATTCTAGGAACACAGTTTGAAAAGCCACAGGAATATGGTAATGATGGGTAATCAAACTGTGTGGCAAGCCAGCTTCTCTGTTGCCCCACTTCTTGTACTGAGGGGTCCTCCTGTCCTCAGCATGTTATGTGCACTGTCAGCTAGTACCCAAGCCCAGCTTACTCCCTCAAAGTGCTTTGGGCCCACCTTGTGTAAACCGAGGATCCATCATAACAGTGAGGCAGACAGTTGCCTTACTGACTTCCTTGTTCAGAACATCCTGGTCCTGGCATTCAAAGGCAGCGATGGGGATCTCATTCGGGGTGAAGGTGATAGTGGGCACTACTCGTACCACGGGCCGAGCCCTGTTGCAGACAGAATGGGGTAGGAATTTGGGTTGGAGGGAGACAAAGGTTCATTACGTAGCCCACTGGGGAGCACAGGGCTAGTGCCATCCGGACATTCCAAGCATGGGTTATATTTGCAAAGTGTTTAAAAGAAGTGCATTCCAAACAATTGTCACATGTCCAGTCTGCATATCATCTTGTGCTGTGTGGGATATTTCTGTTGCTGGGATATTGCATGTTCTCAGCATTCAAATGACAGGGGAAATGCCATCACCGTCCTGGCTTACTGAGCAGGACTAAGCTGTACAAGAGTTGTGGTTTTGGATGAGGTCTTCAAAGGTGTCCCTACTTGAAGCAACAGCTCGCAACAGACTGTGGATGCCAACTCTGCCATTAAGGGAAGCAGAACGGAAGACACAACTCTGAGGTTCTCCTACATAGGCTTCTTTGTTATCAGTGTGAGCTATGTTCCATGATAATTAATTAGGGGAGGAGTTCTATTTGCATCTCCCACCTCAGCCACCAAAATACATTGGATCAGTCCAGAGAGCTCTTGCCATTCCTGCTTGTGACTGACACTACTACTTGCTCAACCATTTAAAAGGGTTATTTTAATTGATTAGAATTCCTTTTAAAAAATATTAATGAGAGACTGATTACTCTCTAATGTACTACAAAGGAAGTGTGCATGCAGACTTTTTTTTTAAAAGTTGGCTCCAAGAGTCCCGAAGCTCCTTACCTCAGCAGCAGCACTCTTCCTTGAGCCCCCACTGCTACGTCTGGGAGGCCATCTCCAGTCAGATCTCTCCCGGCACCAATAGCCTGGCCAAAGTAATGGAGCCTATTGGGAAGCAGAGAGCCTTGGATGCGCTAGGAGCAGGAGAAAGAAGGAGAGGTTGGTACCTGAGGTCTCCTTAGAGGAGGACCCTCCAGCAGATCTTCATACCACCAGTGACCCTGAAGAGCCTTTGGATCTAGATGACCTTGTCCCAAGACTGGGGGCCACCCATCCCAGATGTTTTGTTCCTGGCTGGCTCTTGGACTACCCCCACCACCCCAATCTACCCCAGGGACACAGGAGCTAAAGTGACAGTGAGCCAGGCAGGAACTTCAGGGCTGTTGGAATTGCCCAGTTATCTGCACAAGAGGCTACTCAGGAGGAGGGAACATGCATGGAAGTACCTGCCTGGATCATTAGATAGGAAGGGGTAAAGCCTCAAGCTCCTATATAAACTTCCAGTCTCAGCTCCTTCATTGATAAAGTAACTGCTTCAAGCTTCAGCCTTCTTGGACTACCAGACAGTGAAATGACAGCTGCCTGGGCTTCCTGCTATGGAGCAGGGGGGGCTGAGAGCTCACCTGGCTATATGCTGGGTTGATGGATCTTCTGCTCCCATGGAATATGTACACAGCTCCTCGGTTCTCATCCTCCATTGGAGCCCCAATCGCCACATCCGTCCATCGGTCCCCAGTTATTTCGCCTATTTCTGCTATGCTGGCTCCAAAGCGGCCCAAGGGCTGTTTAGCTGCCCCCCGCAATTTCTGGCTGCAGAAAAACCCATCCTCCTGGCAAATGATGAAAGGGGACACTTGAGGGGTTGAAACCAAAATAGTTCTGATGAAGTTGTTCCTTCTATTTTCAATCTTCTGCACTGTTTGTTCCATGGCACCCCCCTTGTGCAAGAAGGGGGACAGACTCAAAGGAATCAAACTAGTAAGACAGTGAATGCCCTGTAATTTGTAGAAATTATAGAAGCAGTCCCTTCTGACTTTCAGTCTGCACTTCCCATTTTTCCATTTGGCAAGACACTTTGGAGCCCTTGATGAAAAAAAGACCAGCTCACATTGGGCTCTGACCGTCCCCATTGATGGGCGCCAATTACTTTCCCCATCTCTTCATTTCTATAAGTAAAGCAGCTATCTATCTGGTTCTTTGGTGGATGTGCTAGTTCTCCTCTCCCCTGCTATCAGGGCTGGGAAAATCCATGAATGTCATTGAAAAACATGACATTCAAACACTATCTCCCTGCTTCCTCCACCCAGCAACTTGGAAGAGCTGCAACTTGTGCTATGTAACATCACAACATTCCATGTGTCCTTCCCTGACCTCACTCTACATCATTAGCTGCCAGCTGTCAGCAGCCAGGAGTACAGAAATACAGAACAATGTGATGCCCTATAAAGGGATCTGTTGCACTGTTTAATTAGCACTGCTCAGCCTTCCTTCAAACCTCTTGTGCTTTCGCAAAAGAAACCAAAGCACAAAACGTGCTCTAGGAAAGGAAAATACTTTTGATGTCCCACTGCTACAAAAAGAGCTGTGCTCAAATATGGATGGCAGAAAATTCTGATGAAAAGAAAAATTGGAGAAGAAATTGCTGATGTTCATGAATTCATCCCATTTCTGGAATGGAAACAAATCTAGTCAATACAATCAGTATTCACTGTTGTTGTTGCTTTTAGTCCACAACGATATGTCACTATGTTCCCCTCTCCCCCGCCTGCACCTTTGCATTGCATTTCTTTTGCAATGAAATGCATAGGCTGGAATAACTTCATGGTACTGTAACTTATGCTGTTTATGTGTTTAATTACATATGTAGACTATGAAAGTTATGGAATTTTGCCACATTGGACAGTAAGACAAATAGCATAGTTTTGGGTGGGAGATAAACTGTAGTGGAACAGAACAGTGCTGCATTCGATAAATACAGGGTGGAGTGGGAAAGGATGCCTTCCAGTGGCGTAGCGTGGGGGGTGCAGGGGGGGCCGGTCGCACCGGGCGCAACATCTGGGGTTAGGGCAAATCCACAGGTTAGGGGGCGCAAATCCACGGGTTAGGGGGCGCAAATCCACGGGTTAGGGGGCACAAATTACTTGCCTTGCCCCGGGTGCTGACAACCCACGCTACGCCACTGATGCCTTCTTACATCCCTGCCCTCAAATAACTGCTCTTGGTAGTTGCCTTGTGCCACCAAGTACAAAGGGCAGGCTTGCATTCCCCTTCACCTACCTGCCTCTCGCAGATGTAGACCATTCCTCCTGCCGTGCCGTCATAGTACATGGGAGCACCAATAAGAACCAGATCTGTGTTTTTGTCTCTATCAAGGTCCACGGAGCAAAGCGTAGCACCAAAGTATGAGCCAATCTGGGGGGACTAAAAATCACCATTGTTAAACCTTTTCCATTTCTTGATCTCCCTGACCCCAGGCATTTACACATCCTTCTCTTCTTCTTTTCCCCATCCAATGGACTCTCCCATCCATTCATTCATTGCCTGGGACTAAAAGAGAGGGAAATTTATACTGTAGGCAAACATGGTGCAGCAGCACATTTCAACCATTTTGAGACAGATGTAGTTGTCATAGCTTCCCAAAAAGAACACTGGAGACTACAATTTTATAATGATGCTAAAGGTTTCATATGCTAACAGTGCCCAGAATTCCCTAGGTGAGAGTAATGACAGTTAAAATGGTTTGAAATGGCAACCAGTTCATTGTTTGCAACTACAACACTTCCAGGATCAAACACCTTGCCCAAGTCTCTAGATACTTCAAAAGTTACTTTTGTTGTTGTGGTACTTAAAAATCGGAAACAGGGAACCTTCTCTAGCCTGAGGGCCACATTTCTTTCTGAGAAACTTTCTGGCGGCCACCTGCCAGTAATAGGTGGGACCAGAGGCAAAAGTGGGTGGAGAAATAAATATGACTGCTACCTTTGTACAGTAGGCTAGTTTCTTCACACCCACACCTTCCTCTCTAGCCTCCATTAAGGAAAGCAAAAAGCCTTATCATAGCTCAATGGCACATTCAAGTCAGGCACAAATACTGTGGGTTTATGACTTCCCCTAAACTCATGGGACCAAAGGGTGCTAGAATTTTATCAATGCTTGGGGTGTTAACCTGGGTGCCAGACATGGGATTTAGCAAGAGTTAAAATATAAAACCAGTCAGCTTCCCAAGTTCAGGAAATTGTCTGGGAGAAGAGCCACTAAGGAGAACAAAAGGAAAGTGATGGACCATTTAAAAAATGTCAAGGAAAGGAGATTCTGTGCCAGACAGCTCTTGTGTTTGAATCCAAAGCTGCAGCTATGGGAGAAGCAAGAACCTCATGGGGCTGTGAATCCCTTCATCGTAGGCTCAGGTTGTATAGAGTGGTACCTCCGGTTGTGGATGGGATCCATTCCAGAGCTCCGGTCAGATCCCAAGGTTTTCTCAACCGGAGGTGCCTATGCTGCACATGCGCGTGGCACGGTAGAGCGCTTCTGCGCATGCGCGCATGGCTAAACCCAGAAAAATACTTCCGGGTTTCCTGCATGCATATCCCGAAGGATACGTAACCAGAGGTGCTCATAAGTAGAGGTACCACTGTATGTGTAAATAAACCTTATATCATAAAGGCACCAAAGTCTCCACTGTGCCTAACTGCTGAAAGGAAACATGAACTCTGGGTAAGCGTGCCTGGAACTCCTTGGAATCTCACACCACTCAGAGATTGGGGACGACATGCAACATTACCTAAGGAGGGGCCAAAGCAGATGAAGTGAGGGGTGAGGCTAATGAGGGTGTATGGCCTGGGGAGAGTATTGAGGGCCAGATAGTGAGGTCTGGAGGTACATATGTGGATCCCTACCTGGGGTTCCATAAAATATAAAGACTGAGGCTCTGTTCTGTTATTCAAATGTACAGTGAGAATTAAAAACAGTTTGTCAGAATTAAGGGAAGTCATTTCAATGGGAGATCCTGCTTTATGGGCTGCATGGTCAACTTTAATTGCCACAGGCAAAGGAAACATGCTCAGATATGCACTGACACAACCCACAGTTCATCCTGAAGCCTTCTTACCTCCTTTGGAGACAACTCTGATGTCTTCCGCCACTGCAAATTTTGTCGGCTGAACAAAAAGACTTTGCCGGCATGTTGGTAACGAGGGGCTCCTACCACAAAGCTGCTCTGGCCGTTCACTTGAACCATCTGCATCACATAACCTTGTAGGGACACAAAGGCAGTGAGACAGGTACAAGGAGAAAACATAGCTGCATCTGGCAATGACAGAATCTCCTCTGTAGTTCCAGTTACAGATGGGTAGCCGTGTTGGTCTGCCATAGTCAAAACAAAAAAAATTCCTTCCAGTAGCACCTTAAAGACCAACTAAGTTAGTTCTTGGTATGAGCTTTCGTGTGCATGCACACGAAAGCTCATACCAAGAACTAACTTAGTTGGTCTTTAAGGTGCTACTGGAAGGAATTTTTTTTGTCTCCTCTGTAGTTCTTTCTTTCTTTCTTTCTTTCTTTCTTTCTTTCTTTCTTTCTTTCTTTCTTTCTTTCTTTCTTTCTTTCCTATACTGCTTTATATTTTTAAGAAATATCTCAAAGTGGTTTACAGCACATTAAAACATCAATAAAACATGATTCGATTGCGGCGAAGGAAGGTGAGCCGTGCTCTTTACTTGACACCCCCCCCCCCGACATTGCTAATGGCTGCTGTTTCTCTTCCTCAGCTCTGCCAGGCAAGGGGCTAAGTACCACAGACTGATCTTTCCCCACTGATCAGGGACCGTTGCCCCAGCCATGGGCAAAGATGACCCGAACAAGCTGCGGCAAGATGTCCTCATACGCTTATTTTGTGCAAACATGCCGCGAGGGTCATAAGAAGAAGCCCCCGGACATTTCAGTCAACTTTTTCGACTTCTCCAATAAATGCTCCAAGAGATGGCAGACAATGTCAGCAAAAGAAAAAGGCAAGTTTGAAGACATGGCAAAGGGTGACAAACTTTGTTATGATATGGAGATGAAAAATTATATTCCTTCTAAAGGGGAGAAGAAGAAGAAAAAGGACACCAATGCCCCCCAAAGATCACCACCTCCTTTCTTCCTTTTTTGTTCTGAGCATCACCCAAAGATAAACAGTGACCACCCAGGTTTGTCTATTGGCAAAGAAACTAGGCAAAATGTGGTCTGAGCAAACAGCAAAAGACAAACAGCCCTTTGAGCAGAAGGCAGCAAAACTAAAGGAGAAGTGTGAGAAGGATGTGCCAAGGGGAAGGGTGATGCAGGAAAGAAAGGTCCAGGTAGGCCAGCAGGCTCCAAGAAGAAAGTAGAACCTGAAGAGGAGGAGGAGGAGGAGGAAGAAGATGAAGAAGAGGAAGAAGGTGAGGAGGAGGAAGATGAAGATGAAGAGTGAAGCTCTAAAGCTGCTGTAAAGATTTTGTGCTCAAAAGGTCAATGATTTTGCTAAGAATGTGAAGTCGAGTGCAGCTCATTGTTAGATTCAGTATAAAAACTGTACAGAATTGTGTATAGGTAATGTGATTGTAGGGAGACCTGTATTCTAATGTAAGTAGTAGCTACATGCCACTACTGTTAGAATTTTAAAAGCTGATATTGTCAAAAGTTCAGGGATATTTAATGGTCCTTTGGATTCAGTGACAGCTTGATTTTGAGCAGTTTTTAAAAAAATTGTAGTAAAATTGGTAGTCAGCCTTGTCTTGCATACTATTGCATTGTATTACATTTTTAACAATTTTGTAATAAAATGATGAACATTATTCTTGTTACTATGCTGTAGTGTTAATTTGCTTAAACAGCTGGAGAGTCTAGTGTATGCCTGTAGTAATGTCATGAAGGGTAAGATAACCTTAAAGCAGCCTTCTCTACATTGGTATGCTCAAAACATTTTGAGCTGCAACTCATTTTCCTTGACAGTTTACTGGATTTAATGACATTTGTCCAGAACATTAATAAGGCATGAGGTTGGAGAAGGCTGACTTAAAGGAGAAGCTATATTAGACTTAATTCATGTTGCGACTTTGGAGACTGGTGTGACTACAAGCAACTTTCTCCTAATTTTCACATAAAGCAGAAGTAGGCAACCTGTGGCCCTTCAAATGTTGGACAACAATTCCCTTCCCTGACTATACTGATGGTAGTCATTCAGGAACAAGTGGAGGGCCAGAGGTTCCCCACTCCCAATTGTACAGCATTGCAAATGTTCCTCTTTATAACTAGGACTGTGTATCACATGCCTCTTAAAGTGGTACTCTAAAGTGGGGCTTGTAGAATGGAAAATCTTGTGTAAGCTCAGACCTAAAAAGTATGTAGGAGAAAATTAAAATGTCCAAGGAGCCCAATTCTATAAACAGGGATAGCTAACCTGTGGCCCTCCAGATGATGTTGGATTCCAACCCCTATCAGCCCCAGCCAGCATTACAAATGTTCAGGGATGATTTGAACTATAGTCCAGCAATATCTGGAGGGTCACAGATTAGTCACCTCTACTATAAAGGGGTGACTTCTCTGAACTTCCTACCGGATACTAGACAAACACATCCAGCACTTCATGCAGAGCCTTAGAGCACAAAAAAGAAACAATATTTGTTTTTGACACTTACCAAGATAAGCATCTTTCATATCCTTAGTGGAGCTGGGCACATCAATAAAGGCTGGTTTATCAGGGTCCCCATATAGGAAGAGTCCTCCAGACCAGTCATTGGCTCCTACTGCCCCCAAAATGGGTCCAACCTAATTCATCACAAGGAGTGGAAGAGATAATAATACCAAATCAGCAAAGAAGAGGTGGTGTTAACCAGCAGGAGGGGATAATCCTAAAATGTAGACTGCATGAGCACTCTCATTATTACACTATATCATTTTTTTTTTTTAAAACATGTTTACTTTTTGAGGAGCCAGTTCTACAGTTCCACTTGTACTGACCTTGCTTGGTCAAATCAGGTCTCCATGAGTCATCCCAACACTGGATAGGCCAGAACAATTCATGTCCCAATCAGGTCAGGCTTCCAAGAGGACTTAACTCCACAAACTTACCTAGCTCTTCAAAAGTTGGAACCGTATATATTCCATTTTGTGTTAGCAGGAGTTCATTCTGTCAGTGATTTGCCATATCTTCATAACCAAGTGGGCATTTGAATCTGGAGTCCTGTACCACCTAAATCTAAATTTCAGTGTATCAGGCTGGTCCTCTATGTGTCCAAATTTAGCTTGTTTTGGAGGATTGGGATGAGAAAGCTGAGATTTATCAACCTACAAAAAAGAAGAATTGGTAGGGGATTGAAGTGACTCACCGGGGTTAGCAAGGCACTGAATCCCTCCTGGGACATCTCATACTGGAAGGAGCTTTGGGATGTACCACCTTGGGAATGTGTACCTGTAGACAAAAGATGGCAAGAAAGAGATACAGGGTGGTAGAACTTGAGAGCTAAGGGGTAATATCTAGCTAACTGAGGATGGAGTCTTGTAGACAGAGGTGAAACCTCATCCTATTGGTGTGGCAGAGGATAGCCTCTGGTTGATCAGAACAAGACCCTAAATGGGGAGGGAAAGTGCAGAGGGAATGTTAAACCCTCTCAAACCAAGCAGGAAAATGTCTGCTCCCTCACATAGATATTCTAGTATACAGGTGAGAAACTAACCAGTAGGCCAAATCCTAATCCTCTCACAGACCTGCAAGCCTAGTTTGCACATACCAGTCACTTTATGCCGGGTGACAACATCACCTTCAAAGTCCATTTGCTTTGATACAAACTGCTTGGAAATTGACTTCAAAGTGAAAGCAGTCATGCTTTTTCCTGCCTCCCACCTGACATCAGGGTTTGAGGTAGATGGGTGTGGTTTGTGGGGAAACAGCATTGTTTTGGGTCAAGTTAGGACCCTGCTGGGCCTAATTTTCTCCTAATGTTATCCCTTAGAGTTTCCTAATAGACAATTCTCAAAAGTTGGCCAAAAATATCTGGATTTTTCAATATCAATATAATTATATATTACTCCAAATTATGGCAATGGCAGGACATGTAAATCAATAGATAGGTACTGCATAAATAAGATCAGATTAGATTCAGGCAGAAAGATTTATGTCTCCTCTTCTCCTCATACACCTTGATTCCTGATTGCCAGCCTTGTGTCTTTCAAATGTTTTGGTCTACAATTCCCACCAGTCTGCACCAAAACATCTGAAAGGAACCATGTTGGTGAAGGCTGGAGTAGACAATGGAATGATACTATGTGACATGGTATTCAAGAGAGGTCCCTAGATAGCCAGCTTTATGTAGTGGTTAGTGTTAGACTAGGATCTAAAGGCCAAGGTTCAAATCTCCACTCAGCCATGAAGCTGAGTGGAGATTGGGTTAGTCACAGCCTTTTGCTACATCACAGGGTTGTTGTGAGGGTTAATTGAGGAGGAACTTTGAGTTCTTTGGAGAAAAAGGTGGGATATAAAAGGTAGTTGAAGTGTTGGCATCCAGAGCCTGTAACAGTGTACAGTGGTACCTCGGGTTACATACGCTTCAGGTTACATACACTTCAGGTTACAGACCCTGCTAACCCAGAGTAGTACCTTGGGTTAAGAACTTTGCTTCAGGATGAAAACACAAATTGTGCTCCGGTGGCATGGCAGCAGCTGGAGGCCCCATTAGCTAACGTGGTGCCTCAGGTTAAGAACAGTTTCAGGTTAAGTACAGACCTCTGGAAAGAATTAAGTACTTAACACGAGGTACCACTGTATGCTAATCTGAACTGTTTCCATGCTTTATTCCTGTAGATCATGGCATCAGTGCAGTTGGCATAGCTTAACATATAAAGAAACCTCCATTAGGAGCTATTTTAACTCTGTTACTTGTTCTTATCTTGAACATGACCTGGAAGCTACAAGTAAATATCCTCACCTCCTAATATTTAATACTGTATAAAGATCAGCACACGAATCTTGTGTTACCAACCAAGTTTAATTATTACCTCTTGTAAGAGAGAACTAGACATATACCTCATAACAAGCCTATTTGTCGTGATGTGAATGTGAGCTGTCTCAATTTCATTTAGGCAGGGTAATGGCCAATAAAATATGGACTAGGTTCATGTCCAGATCTGGACTGAGTTAGAGTCTCCCAACCACAAGTCAAAAGCTACAGATCTTAGCATTATCTCTAGATCCCTAGAACCACCAGCTGCATTTGGTACCTTCAATGGCAAAAATTTTATCCTCAAGCTTGTTCTGGATGTCCTTGAGAGCATTAAAGTTGTTCACAGAGAAAACATGGTCCGAGGGCGGGTAAGAGGCAATTGTGTTGAGCTCTTGCCTTGGTTTGCCTTGAGAAAAAGCTGCTCCAACCTTTAACAGCATGCCAGAGAGGAGGGGGAGAAAGTAGAGAATGAAATGTACTGAATGTAATGATGCCACCAAACTTTGTAACTGCCTTGCTTAGAATACAAATCTGGCATATAGTAATACATATCTCACCTTTGAACTGTGTCTATTTCTTCCATGGTTCTTCTCTACTGTTGATTGCAATCTGAGCTAAGAAGAACTCTCAACTTCCACTCTCAAATATATGGCTGGCTCCTATGGAGAGGGAGGTCTCTTGCCCTTATCCTTCTGCAACTCCTTCCTCCACCTCTGTTTTACTCCAGCCTCTTGTTAGTGGCTGGAATAAAGCCATTTATTTATTTATTTATTTATTTATTTATTTATTTATTTATTTCTATACCGCTTTTTATTTTTATTATGGTATCATCACAGCCAGGGATGGCCAATCCCATTTCACCATTGGGGGCAAAAGAGGAATCCATAGAAATGTAGAGTTGGAAGGGACCACAAGGATCATCTAGTCCAAACCCTGCAATGCAGGGATCTTTTGCCCAATGTAGGGCTTGAACCCATGAGATTAAGCGTCTCATGCTCTACCAACTGAGCTATCCCAGTTGCCACCTTTTGTCCCTCCACTTGCCCCATGCTTCTGCTTCTGCTGCCACCACACCCTGTCTCTATCTGAACTCAGTGGGAGCTGAAGCGCTCCTCAAAGTATTGCCACTCTGCTTCTGCTATTGGGGAGGGGGAGCCAAACGTGGTGTGCAGGAACGCCCCAGCTCTTGCCAAACTTGTCAGGAGCCAGGGCACTCCTCATAGCATTGCTGCTCACTTGACTTCTCCACTTAGGGCAGGGAAGACAAGCAGCAACGCCACATGCTGGAACACCTCTCTCTTGTTGGTGCTTCTTGAATTTCTGCCACCTGAGGTGGGCATTTCACCTTCCCTCATGGGCAGGCAGGCTCTGATCACAGACATTTAGAAGAAATAATTTTTTTTGGAATTTTTGAGAGAGAGAAAATAATTTTTTTTCTATTTGCTCTGTCCATACTGTTTCAATTCATTGCCAACTGACCAGAAGAAAATAGAGCAGCCTGCTTTTAACCACAGCTTGATTCGCCAAAATGAAGAGGTGAAGCTTTTTTCAGAATTAAAATAGTCCTTCTTGCTAATAACTGTACACCATACTAGCATAACAGGTACAGGAGGCAGGGAGGGGGAGTTGGTTTTACTTATTCCACTCTTCTAACCTGACTTCCTTGTAATGTCTTGTGGATTTGCTTCTTAGTCTTCTTACCCCAATGGCAAAACGGATGATGCCAGCATTGTCAGCCTCTGGTATCACGTCACTATACTCCAGCTTGTCTTCAAATTTCTCTCCATCTGTTATCACAATGAGAATCTTAGAGGCACCACTGCGGGATCCTTTTGCTGGGACAAAGAGCTCACGCCTGGTGGGGGGGAAGGAGTATGAAGGCGAAACAATAAACAAAACTCTTTCTCAGATACTTCATTGAGTTCTAAAAACGTGACATACAAATCAAAGCTGAGTAAGCAATAAAGTGAAATGTTATAAATAAGCAGCAAACCAAGTAGCAAACAAAATAAGTGCTTAAAACTTAAGGATTTTAAGTGTGTGTGGGGTGTGTGGAATCAACACCAATCAGGTCTAAAAAGATCAGAGAATAACACAGGACAAAACCCTGGAATACAGTGTTTCAGAAATTACATGATGCGGATCCTTCTTTAAAAGTGACTGAATAAAAGATGATGTAAGGGACTAGACTGAAGAGGAATGGTGGAGCCCCCCGCCCCCGCCTCTGAACCTTGCCAAGAAGAGGAGGATAGTGTAGATTTACAATGGTAGTTTGCACAAGGTCATGATCCTGAGACATGACAGCGCTGGGAAATAATGGAAGGGGAGGAGGGGAAAGCAGCAGATCCAGAACAGCTGGCTGACACATTATCATTAGAAAGCATTTCCAACCTCACTTCTCCTAGAACCAGGAGGGCTGTGAAAGTGGAAGAGCAGAAAGCAAACAAACAAAGGGCCTCATGCAGCCACCGTAGAAGGGGTGACGCTGCAAATGACGTAGAGTAAAAGGAGGGAGATTATTCAGAGCTACACTATTGATTAATTAGGGAGTACATTCCTTTCTCTCTGTGTGTAAATCCTGAACAAATTGCGTGGTAAGCACTCTTCTTGTTACCTGTTTGGGTTTTTGTGTGTGTTTTTTTTGCCTCCAGTGGGGGAGGGAAAGGATTCCCTGAACCCTGACAGATGATAATTCTAAACTGAATGGAAGCACACAGTATCTCATGCAGAAACAGATGAACACAAAGGAGATACTTACACCACTTTCTGTATAAATGTAGCTGTGTGAGTAGCCCCGAACAGTTGTCTAACTGGTATAAGAAGTGTATTGGGATCTCGAGTGTTCTTGAACTGAAGAAAGTTGAAGTGTTCTTGATATAGGTTTGAATACTGGGCCAAGGCAAACTAAAATGGGAGTGAAAGATGTTAGATACAGCAGCTGAGTGGAAACTGAGGAAAGGATTTGGATACATGGTTGAGGGAAATAATGTACATGAAGTGTATGCATTTGGCTCTGTTTTGAGGAATGATCAGAGAGCTACAACCAAAGCTGTATAAACTCTCATCTGATACAGTATCCAAGTTGATGCGGTATCCAAATTTTGTGGGAAAGAAAATCTGAAGCCTGCAACCTATATAAGTTCTGCACATTAAGCAAAGTTGCCTCCATTTGCAATATTAAATTCAGTTTCTAGTAAACCTGGGAAGGGTTTAAAAAGTTATTGAAGGCACAATAAATCAGCTCAGTCCGTGGGCCACTAGAAACCCTAACAAGAGTATGGACATGTTACTGCTTACTCTACATCCAGTGCACTCACACTGCAAGTTTTCTAAGCCACATTCACAATATATTAGCCACAATCCATGGTGATCCTGTAGTTTCCTGTCAAATACAGCAGTTTGATGCATGTCTTCCCTCAAACTAGCTTCAATTTGACTAGAAAACTGGGTGCGGAGTAAGCAGTAGTGTGAATATTTGGGATACCCTTCACGGATGTGCAGAGGAGCGCATACACAAAGATGACAGCTTTGTGAATATGAGTTCTCTCTCTCTCTCTCTCTCTCTCTCTCTCTCTCTCTCTGTGTGTGTGTGTGTGTGTGTGTGTGGAAGGGGTGGAGAAATCAGAAAGGCCATGTGTGTTGGGTGAAGACATACTTGCCCTTTCTCCAATATGTGCAAAGGTGCAAATTGTGCAAATGTGGTTTGAAATGCAGTAGGGGAAAATGACTTTGCTACATTTTCAGCCACTTATGTGAACATTGCCTAAGACTCTGTTTGACTTCTCGGGTTTCAACAGGACTTTCCCACACATTTTTAAGTGCAGTCATAATGGGTAGAAACCAGCTTTAAATAAATAGAAGAGAGAAAGGAAAACAGAACTCTAAAATTCCCAGGATATGTTACTATGTATGTGCTTCTTTGGCATAATTGCTGAATCATGGAATACAGCCTGGTGATGGATCTCTGGAAATGAGAATTTGCCCAACTCACAGTGGACCTTTGAACTGACATACACAGATACGGCATGATATTCTGTGTTAATGATATGCATTCAAGTGATGGGCAGAGCTAGATGAAACCTTATCCAATAATAATGAGTAGTTCTGTCCTATTATTGCTCAGTTTTGGAGGGGAGTTGTGAGTTGAGAATTAAACTAGTTTTTAAAATACATCATTCATAGTGTCCACTCTGACATAATTAGCACTTTTTGAATATTGCCATGATGGACTGTGTGATATTGGCAGGATAGAAATTGGAATGTGAGACTGACCAGATGGATGGACAATATTTTAAAGTGAGCTATAGGGAGCCCCTGCTGATGAAGTGTCTCAGTTCCAGCTGACAAAGCACTAAGGCAAGTTAAGCAGACATATGAGTCCAGAAACACATTTGTTCTGTTAAGGCCAAGGTAGTAGACCTGGAAAAGCTAAAAGAGGCATGAAACCTTCAGTAGCTGTGCCCCACTCCCTTAATGATAGTTCCCCTGCTGTCAGAGAAAATGAGGGTCTTGGGGAAAGGAGAGTGTAATTTTGTGGAAGAGGGAAACATTCTCTTAGAAGGGACCCATTCCTTGTGGGACAAATAGCTATCCTCTCATTCTAAGCTATTTCTCTGGGGGTGGAAGGATCCCGTAGTGAGTGATTAAATTATTAGAAAGTGTGTGATGGGCATAGCACCACAAGGTGAATTGCCTGCCTGGCACAAAAGAGAGATGTTGTCCTTTACCTAGATAGCCTGGTAGATAGGGAGGAATCAGTGGTCATGGTGCATATTGGCACCAATGACATAGGGGAAATGTGGTTGTGAGCGAAAGGGCAGTTAAATGGCAGATGCAATTCAATGTAAACAAGTGTACAGTGATGCCTGTTTGGGCAAAAACATCTTAATTTCACATACGCACTCATGGGGTCTGAACTGGCACTGACTGACCAGGAATGATACTTTGGGGTTGTAGTAGATAGCTCAATGAAAATGTTGACTCCATGTGAAGAAGATGTGAAAAAGGCAAAATCCATGCCAGAAACTGAAAAGAAAACTACCCCACATCCCAATGTTACCTGGGTGTCAGTATTTTCAAAACGCTTTATGACCTCCGATATAAATGTCTTCATTTGTGGAAACTCGTGGCGCTTGATGCTTCCTGAACCATCTATCAGAAACACTATGTCAGAGAGCTGTTTTGGACATTCTAGGAGAGGAAACACCAGTTAAATGGTGGAGAGGTGAGATTGAGGCATGTAAAAGAGGGGCACAAAATCAAGAAACTCGCATAACACTTGTGTCATCATGCTATACAATCACATTTATTTATTTTTAGGTGGGGGTACCTCTGGCTACTAGTGGTTGTAGTGGAAAGGCCTACTGATATTTCCAAGCTAGTTAACCTGTTCAGCTGACCCAATCTTTTTTTTAAAAAGGTCGTATTTAATGCTAGTTCTACTCAGAGTGGACCCATTGAAGTTAATGGACATGATTAACTTAAGTTCATTAAGTTCATTGAGTTCAGGATTTATTTGAATACTATCCAAAGGGTTGCCACCTTTTTTATCAAAGAGGTGGTCCTGTGTGGTGATAAGCAATAATTTAACAGGCAAATCTTCCCCGTCACTGCACTCCCATGCTTGAAAAAGCATATCTAGCTGAGTTTCGACATGTTAAAAGTAGAAAACCACTGCCAGAAAACCTGTGATCAACATTCACCAATGCACATAACTACTACAACTGGTACCATATATCCTGTTCCCAATCTCTGCTTCCTCCCCCAGCCTCTAGACATTCAGGCCAGTGAGTTGTTTAATCACTAGTCCTTCTCTTGCCATTCCATCAGTGGTATCTAACTTTGATATTTGCTCATTCCTTCCTTGCTTCTCAATCTCACCTGGTTGGTTCTTAGGAAAGTGTTGTATCTCCCTCAAATTTTCATCCAGGTGAAAACAATAGCCCTTGAGGTATATGTTTTTCCCACAGGTCTGATGGACTGTGGGACCACACACCTGTAGAACCAAGAGAGTCGTCAGTAATGGTGAGGAGATGGTAAGGATAAGTTAGTTAGTTAGTTAGCTAGCTAGCTAGCTAGCTAGCTAGCTAGCTAGTTTATAGAGATGGAGTTCAAACCTGTGCAGATACCATACTACTGGACTTGAAAATCTTGTACAGTTATGCTCAGATGTGTGGAGACTAAGCTGGCAACTGGTTAACTGAGCTAGAATAAAAAGGCATTCTAGACATGCTCAAAGGCAAGCCCTTCTTAAATGAAACCCTGGCATTAGATGAGGTTCTAAGGGGGGAGCTGAACCCAAGCCCTGGCATAGTGAGACAGAAAGGCACGATGGTAAAGTGTCAGTTGTTGGGGAGGGGGTTGTGCCATGGGGCAGACAAGGCAGACATTTGAAAGAAAATTCCAAACCCAATTATCTTGATGTAGTGATCTGTTGAACATGTTCCTCACAGCAGCATTTCACTGTCACTATAGTCAAAGGTTTTTCACCCTGCTGCTACCTTCCTTTCCATGGGTCATTGGGTTGCTATGACTACAGTAGGTCTAAAGTGATATTGGCTGGGTTTTTTGCAACTTCCTAAGGAAATTAAGGAATTATTTAGGGAACTTAAGGTTGGATGTAGGGTTGTGAAATAACTGAGAGGGTTCCTTCGCTCACTTATAAGAAGAGCCTTTCTGGATCAGGCCAATGGCCGATGTAGTCAAGCATTTTGTTCTCACATTGACCAACTAGATGCCTGTGGGAAGCCTGAAAGAAGCACCTGAATGAAACAGCAATTCTCCCCACTTGTGATATCCAGCAACTGGTATTCACATTATGAGTCCATGATATACCTACAAGTAGGGTGGTACAGAATTAAGAAGCAGTGCTTCAGAAAGAAAGAAAGAGAAAGAGAAAGAGAAAGAGAAAGGGAAAGGGAAAGAGAAAGGGAAAGAGAAAGAGAAAGAGAAAGGGAAAGGGAAAGGGAAAGAAAGAAAGAAAGAAAGAAAGAAAGAAAGAAAGAATATTCTGAGGCAAATCTTGACAGCTTGTAGTGTTATGTAGTTGCAGGCCTTTTATTAGCAGCAGCTGCTTTTTGACATTATTATTATTGCTTAGTGGCATAGCTGAGAGTTTAGTCAGTTAGGGAGTCGAAGGGAAGACAGACCAGAGAAAAGCTATGGGGAATACTGAGGCCTGGAGGTGTCCACCCAGTGTATTATCAATATTTTTCTAGGAAAGATCAGGGGAAGGGAGGTGATGACTGAGTTGGTCTTAAGAAGCTGCCCTGCATAAAAGTCTTATCAGAGAAAGGTGACACAAGTGGGTTTTTTTAAAGTTGGCTAAACTGTCCAAACAGCCCAGAGTACAACCAGAGGAGCTTTGGGGTACAGATTGTCCCCAGTGGCTGCACTGGGTGGTGGTGTTTGTCTGTGGTGTTTTTTGGAAATTGACCTGAGGTAAAAGAGTCTTCGGAAAATGTCAACAAACACCTTTAAGTCCCTAACGTGTCACTATTACCTTATGCATATAGTATCCCTTTAATAAATCAATAATATTTGTTAAAAGATCATCCTGTCTCTAGTGTTAGTGTCCATCTTGTGCCTAAGCTTACCATCCCAGTTACTAGGAGGCTATTGAAAGGAAAATTAAAGAAGCACAGATACCTAAACTTGTGTTTATACAGGTACTTCTGAGGGAACCTGTATCCCTGACATGGACCTTGCTGCTTACCAGCAACTGGGAGTCTTGGACAGAGACAGACATACCAAGAGACATGTTCACAGCATCAATGGGTCCTGAAAGGGGAAATGTGTACTAAGGTGATAAGGCTAACAGAATATTACCATTATCAATGCAAGAACACTTGTTTGTTATTAATAGAGCATGTATATTACATCATAGGCTGAAACTCTATGCAAATTTACTTGCATTGTTTTAGTTTTAAACAAATAAATGTTTGACTGACTACTTGGGAGTAAACCTCTTTGAGTACTGTAAATAAATATGCATAGGCTTGGCTTGTTTTCTCTTGGCAAACATATTTAAATAATCTTTATGCCACAGCGCAAAAGTGTTAAGTAGAAATATATTTCCGTCTCATGGAGAAGGCAGACAATTGTTGTCTAAGAAACCTGCCAATAGCTTTTTCTAAAAAAAAATATGAATGCACCTACAGATGTTATTTCATTAGCCAGCAATCCCTATGAAGTAGTTATAGCCAACTGTTAATCCCTGAGTTTCTAAATTTTTATTATCTTTCTTTCTTCCTTTTGCTCTGGCTTCTCTTCCTTCACAAACTCTAACTGGCCTCACAGCCTCTAATAGCCCCTCCCCGCTTCAAATTCTAACTGACACTTAACGGATTTTAACTGCCTTGGAATGCTCCTGTCAATCAAAAGTAGCTCCATATGCCAACGTTCTCACAGGGCTAAGGCAGGCATGGGGAACCTCAAGTCCTGAGGCTGAATGCAGCCCTATAAACCTCTCTATCTCAACTTTGGGACTGTTCCCAGGCCACACTCGTCATCTGTCCTGCTCAGGGCCTTGCCTGGATGGTTTTGTCTGACCAGAATGTGTTCTTGAACTTTCACAATCCCCCTTGCACATTGTAGACTATCATTAGTGCACCTCTAAAAGCATACCTCAGCATCTCTCTGACACACAAAAATGGTGACGAAACAGGGGCACTGTTCTACTATGGGGCGGTACCACAAAACCTAAGTTCCTGGCCACCTCGGGATGTTGAAAAGTATGCATCTTAGGAATTCTGACTTCTCCTGACATTCTGACTTTAAACAGTGGTCAAATTAGACAATACAGTAATGCCTGAAAACATTTCCATTACTTTTTAAAAATTGCTTTTAAAAATAGCAGCAGTGCGGGACCTCAGACCAGATACAGACTGCAATGTAAACTTTTCAATGACATTGCCTGAACGCAAAGCTTTACTCCAAATTTTCTTCAGTCTGTTTCTTGCACCTGGTAGTGCCATTAGATATAAGTAGAGGCTGCAGATGCACCATACATTTTAAAGCACTTCCCACAAAGAATCCTGGCAGCTGTTGTTACTCCCCACAGACCCACAATTCCCAGCACATTTAACAAACTACAGTTCCAAGGATTCTTGGGGGGTGCTTTAAATACGTGGTGTGTACGCAGCCTTAGACTCTGGACTTGGTAGTCTTGTTGGAAAGGCTCCAAAATCACTTCCAAATGTGGTAAGCTAAGGTTACCAGATTTTTTCCAATGAATCCGGGGACACTTTTCAACTTCAATGGATTTTGTATGGGGACTGATCTGTAAATCTGGGGACTGTCCCAAGGAAACGGGGACGTCTGGTAACTTTACAGTAAGCTAGCCTTGCAATGTTTCAGGGCCCTCCTGCTCATTCTCCAGAGTGGGATTCTGCTCCATATTCCTCCCCTGATGGCATCAATCATTTGCTCTTATATCAGGGACAAATAGCAGCTTCTGGGGCTGGGGGTGCAGTTGGAGTGGGGGTGGGGGAAGCACGGAAGGAAAGGATTGACCACCCATGCACCATGCACCATGATCCAGATCCAGGTCAGGCACTCTCTGGCTGCTGTTTTAGTAACAAAAATTGTGAAAGGTACAGAAATGTGATCACACACTGAATGCATTGTTTAAGTCTGGCCCCTTTGGATTCAATACAATTCTCAGAGCCAATTTCTGTTCTTGCTCAATGGGCAGTGCGATTGCCGAATCACAGAAGAGAGGCACGCAGCATTGGGTGTTTGCTCCAGACTTAAGCCACAAGTCTTGGCTCCCAATTCTCTTCTTCTTTTGCAACTTCACAGGAACACAGACTCCACCCAGTGACATACTCACTTTGCACAAGGACCTCCTGGCAACTGCCTGATTTTCTTGGCCCCGGCTGACATTTGTAGAGTTTACCCGTTTCATTCACTCCCCCCATCTGGAGTGGGGCACCAACCAACAGCCTGTGGGAGCAAAAACACATGGAGACAATTCAGGGCTGTCTCTTCTGCCACTCCTGGGGACTGAATGATGAGACAGAAAGCTCTCCAAGGACCCAGAGAACCAGCAGTTGCATACCCTCCATTTCTTCCGCTTCCAAACTGCGCTACACTCTGCCCAAAGCCCAGTGCTGCTTCCTGGAAGACGGTTGGCTGTTCGGTATCCAAACTGAATCCATGGCATGGCATCAGCACTGCAGGGGATGATCAAAGAACTTCCTCAAGTTTGTTTTTTTTATACAGAAAGAGGGAATTTATTTGTTTTATTTATTTATTAAATCGGTATACTGCCCTTCATCTGAAGATCACAGGGCAGTTGACAACATTAAAACACAAAAGAAAAACACAAAATCTACAATAAAAATGAAAGCCGAAGGAAACCAGTTTAAAAGGACACCCCACAAACCCATTGAAAAGGACATCAAATTTTAATCACCCAAAGGCCTAGCGTCACATTCTGGGCATTTGTAAATACTCTCTTCAGTGTGCATTCTTTTATGTTTAATACGATTGAATGGAGAAGTAAAGCCCTTGTTGCACTCTGAGCATTTTTATCTCCTCTCCACTTCATAGGCTCTCTGGTGTGCGATAAGACCTGGCAGGGAAGGATACCTCCTATCACAGTCTGAACCTCTCCCCTGGTGTGCTTGAAGGCTGGTGCTGTAATTGAAGTTCTGCCCATATTCTGAGCAGTTATAAGGCCTCTATCCAGGGTGGAGGAGACCCCAAAGAGGCCAAAATAGTTTGGCAACTGCTGGGCTAGATTAACCAGCTAAATCTTAGAGCACGAGTAGCCAACATATTGCTCTCCAGGTGATGTTGGACTCCTACTCCTCATCAGCCCCCCAACCAATAGTCAGAAGTGACGGGAGTGGTAGTTCAACACCTGGAAGGCACCGCATTGGCTACCCCTGTTCTGGATGATTATCAAACTTTGGGTCTGGCAACCCATCGTTGAGGGTGATCAAGAGACACCTGTAAGGAGGTGTCGTGAATTCTAGTGGGCTGGCCATGATCTGCTGCTGCTAGATGGCAAATGGCAGCTGAGGGTCTCCCCTGAACTGGGATTTTGTTAGGAGCAGTTGTAAAGAGAAACCACTTGCTCACTCTATTATCTACTTTCATCAATAAATCTCTATATGTGGCCCACTTTCCTTTCATATTTAATTTTTTGCTCACTCTAGGTCTTTGGGTCAGTGCCTAGAGCAGCAGGCAATGCATATTGTCAGGCAAGAGGGGGTGAGCATAAGATTGGAAAAATGAGAAACAGAGAGTGAGCAACAATGACACATTTGCTCATTCCAAACATAACATCCCTACTTTTTCTCTGATAGTGGATCCTGATCTTGAGGAAGATACTGTGCCTTTAACAATGCATGACAGGTAAATCCAACAGGTGTTCCTTTACCTCAACACAATGGAGTTATGGCGATGAGAAGGGGAAAGCTAGGCCTGTTGAACTTCTGCCCATTAGTACACTGTCCAAATCACAGAGGCTCTAATTAGAAAAAGGGTGATGCCCCATGAGGTTTACATCACAACTTCTGGAGAATGGGTGTATGTGAAGGAGGGCATGAGACAGCAATGAATGGCTGATGTAGGGGGGAAAATTAGGGTGCTGAAAGCATAATTATTCAGAATGCAGTTTAGGAAGTAGCTGTCTGGTTATCTCTGCCAGACTAACTGGCTTTGTGACCTTTGAATTTGTTTATGCTGGGTCACACTGCAAACCCACGCAGATAGTACTTGCAACACATTTTCTTCATGCTATGGCCTCGGACATAGGCCCTCCTGTGAAACAAATAGAGAAGAGAGATCCTTGGTGACAGGAAGTTGGGGGAGGGAGGAAATGACTAAGTTGCATGGTTCTGGCCGAAGAAGAGTCTGATGACCGAGGGATATAGATCCTCTGCTTGCGACTGCAGCGGGATCCTGCCGCCATCCATAGGCATTCACTCCATAAGACGCACAGACATTTCCCCTTACTTTTTAGGAGGAAAAAAGTGTGTCTTATGGAGTGAAAAATATGTATATATTCCCAGGGTTCTTTGGGGGAAGCCATGCTGCCTTGAGGCAAATGCCTCAGCCTAGCTCACAGGCAGGCCAGCTCTGATCGGTGAGGTCAAATGCACTTGTATAATATTTTAGTTTATTGCGCCAAGCTCCTGTTAAGGATGGACCAATCTGTGAAGTTTGGTTCTCTCAGTTGCTAACTTTTCCATTTCAAATTCAGTCCTCCAAATTTCTGCACCTCTTCTTCTTCTTCTTCTTCTTCTTCTTCTTCTTCTTCTTCTTCTTCTTCTTCTTCTTCTCAACCATTAATCAAAACCATTAAGTGAAAAAAATCCATTTTGAAGCGATATTTACTTTCACAAATGTTCTAACTGTTGATCCATTTATCTTCTTTGACCAACCCAATATCAACATTTAAGGAGAATAATTCACTTTTGGCTAAATTAACTTTATACCTGAAATGTTATTTAATTTTATTGCAAGAATTCTTCTCTATTTGTCTGAAATATTACCATATTACCTGTGTATAGGGTTGCCATACGTCCAAATCATATTTGATCATACATTCTTTCAGAAAGGATCTTTCTAGCCTGTCAAACTCTAGCCAGTCAAATGCTTTTTCTGAATCTAAAAATACACATATTGTCAGTATATTCCCTAGTATAATGCATTTTTGAACATCATTTTCACTAATATATTCCTTTTGTATACGTATATTCCCCTAATGCATGCATTTTTGTAAACAATGGTTGCAGAACTGTATCACACAATTGTATTTCAAAGGATAGCTGCATTTTGAGAAGTGCAAATTAGAAAGTTTCTCATTAAAATGCAAACAAAATTAAACCTGCTTCCCAATCCCTAGCTTCCCCAAGCCCACCACTGTACCAGCTGAAAGGCTGGTGAGGACAATTTCATGATATATGGCTATAAGAGCTAAATGGAATCTCCATTTTCAAAGGCATTTCACATGCAACCATTTTCATGGACATGATTGCATGGCATGGAACTGACTGGTTCCATCTCTGACTTCCATGTTTCCATTGGAAGGTCGGAACAGCTTCTACATGTATAAGGGCCTCATAGGATTGATAAAGCCACTTTCACCCTTCAAAGGAGGTGGAGTTGTGGGCTTCACGGCCCCACCACGCGTGGTGGCTGGAGCCCAGCTCCGTGTGATTTGGGGGATTCCCGGCCTCGTCATCCCCTGGCCAGCCAATCGGCTGGCTCTGGGGGCATGGCCTGCCCTATTTAAGGCAGGACACAGCCCTCTTTCCCTGCCTGCCAGCTGTTCATGTTCAGTTTCTCATTTTTCCATCCTTCCAACTTCACATCACTTCAATTGTTTATTTTTCTAAAGCCCCCACAAAAATTAACCAGCATTTTAAAGCGGATTTCTCTCAATATAAATATTTTTGTTTGCAGTTTTTGCCTAATATAGACATTTTTGCAAGTCATTTCCTCCACTGTGTTTCAGTTTGCAAATTGTTTGGGGAAGTGTGAATTAGGCAAGTCCACTTTTAAATATGATCTATACAGGATTCCCCCTCACATTTCTAGGATATCAGCACATAATAAGAGCCCCTAAATTCTGGCGGGTTCCCTTCCCAGCCACACAAATGAAGTTTACCTGCATACATGTCCTAATGGGTGGGACCAGTAAAACAAGCCTGTTTTCCTCTTCACAGATTAACAGTAACAGATATGTTTGTGAGAACCCAGTTAATATATCTCTAGGAAGGTCTGGTACAAGAAAATTAGGGATGTCAAGCTATTAATTTTTTTTATTGATTAATTATCTGCATATTAGAGAACTGTTTCAATTTCAATACTTGAATGTTATCAAACTTCATTACATGGGTCTTTTCAGATACTAGAGGAAATGTGAGAACGCTTACAATTTAATAAATAAAAGCTACCACATTGCTCTGGTTATCTCCCGCTTGGACTACTGCAATGCGCTCTAGGTGGGGCTACCTTTGAAGGTGACCCGGAAACTACAACTAATCCAGAATGCGGCAGCCAGACTGGTGACTGGGGGCGGACGCCGAGACCACATAACACCGGTCTTGAAAGACCTACATTGGCTCCCAGTATGTTTCCGGGCACAATTCAAAGTGCTGGCGTTGACCTTTAAAGCCCTAAACAGCCTCGGCCCAGTATACCTGAAGGAGCGTCTCCACCCCCATCGTTCTGCCCGGACGCTGAGGTCCAGCGCCGAGGGCCTTCTGGCGGTTCCCTCATTGCGAGAAGCAAAGCTACAGGGAACCAGGCAGAGGGCCTTCTCGGTAGTGGTGCCCACCCTGTGGAACGCCCTCCCATCAGATGACAAAGCGATAACCAACTACCTGACATTCAGAAGACATCTTAAGGCAGCCCTGTTCAGGGAAGTTTTTAATGTGTGATATTTTAGTGTACTTTTGGTTTCTATGGAAGCCGCCCAGAGTGGCTGGGGAAACCCAGCCAGATGGGTGGGGTACAAATAATAAATTGTTGTTGTTGTTGTTGTTGTTGTTGTTATAATATAGAAGTAGCAGGAAAGCCCCCTTTATACAACCTTTGTTATTTCCTACAGCAGTAACAACAGTAACCATAGTAACAAATATCCCCAATGATTAATCAACCCAGCTTTAGCTGATTAATCTGCTGGCTGAAGCTAGCAGATCCAATTCTGTAGTTTTAAAAAAGTGTCCACTGCTATGCATTCTGTTCTTTTTCAAGGGTGAGTGATTTGCCCTCTCTCGTGTACTTCTGCTTTGCTCTGCCCTAATGGGTTTCTATTTATAAGAAAATCAACTGGTCTTGCCCCAGTCCTTCTGTTCTAGCTCAGAGACTCCGCTTTTCCAAATAACAGTAAGGAGGCACTTACCTGTGGCACACAAAGAGATGAGCAGCGGCAGAGAGTCCATCCTTGGCTAAGTGTTGGCTGTGCAGAAGCCTTGGGGAGGCTGGGTGGTGATTAGAAAGATTAGGCATCACCACACCCTCCAGAAGTGGGTGTTAAAGTTATGACCCTGTATGAAAAAAAGCGGTCGGATGAAGCAAACTTCAGTGCCCTTTGCAAAACAGAGGGAACAGAGGGATCGAAGGGGAAGCTGTGTCAAGAGCAGTGGTAGATGAAAGCATGTGGGATGTGAGGTTTCACCCACAAGAGTGGCCAAATATAGTACTCCATCAATACATTTCCTCTTCTATTATATTCTCCATTTCTACATTCACGTTGTGAGATGATTTTGATAGTTATGACAGCCATTCTTTATCCATATAACAGTCACTGGAGTTAAACCAGAGGCATCTCACTGACATATTAGATACACCTGCCTGGCAGACCTGTGTGCTGAGAGAAAAGTCTGTGTTTTTATTCTGGCCAAAATGTCCTGCAGTCAGCATAAGGAGAAATCCGCTGGAGCCAGAACAAGAATGACATTCAGTATGTTGATTTAACGGCAAATGCCTTTCACTCTGGACAATGGGACCATTCAACAGATTTGTAACTAGCGGCCCAAACCCTCACACCTTGTTAATCCACAGCTGTGAACCGAGAACAATATCTTTCAGCCACCAAATGCCTGGGCAAACAGGAATTTTTTTAAATTCTTCCCGTACTTCCCGTACTATTACTCCCACTGTAGTAATACATCAGTGTGTATGGCATTTGACAGTATGAAGTTAAAATTATGGTACAGCAGAGACAAGTGAGGAAGCGTAGAATAAAGGCATTCAATTCAGTGACACCTATTTTAGCTTTGTTCCAGTAGGGGATGAAAGGCAGCTCCTGAGGAAGGATTTGAAGAAAATGAGGAAATTATAGCAGTTATGCAAAAGAAAAGGGGTGGATTCAAAGTCTGCAATCAAATGTACTTTTGCTGTCCCCAGGATTTGTAGCACTCTATCCTTTCTTCTCCCCTTCATGGATCACTGCCTTGCCGTGGCGAAGGGGCTTGAATAACTCAGAGAGCTATGCCGTGCAAGGCCACCCAAGATGGACAGGTCATAGTGGAGAGTTTTGACCAAATGTGATCCACCTGGAGTAGGAACCGGCAAGCCACTCCAGTATCCCTGCCAAGAAAACTCCATGGACAAAGACAACAGGCATATAAAAGAGTGCCTGGCATGCTCTGGTCCATAGGATCACGAAGAGTCGGACACGACTAAATGACTAAACAACAATAACAACAACAACAACATCCTTTCTTCTGTTGTAAACCAACTTTATCAGCAGATGTAGCTATTTTTTTTCATATTTGTTAATAGTAAAAGTCAGGTCCTTTCATATTGTGAAGGAGGAGCCCAAGAACAACTGGCTCCTTTTATTTCATTCTGTAGGTCACAGTGAAATGAGTGCATCCTCTAGGCAGGCACAGCAGAGGAACTGATCCTTGGTGAGACTGGCTGTCCTCATTGACAAGTGATTGCTTATCCTCATGGGATTGAGAGGAGGGACACCTCCGGCAATCAAGTCCCAATATGATATGGACTTAGGACACCTTGTCCTGACTGGCTCGTCCCCTTCAACTCTGTTCCCTCGTCCCTCATTAAGTGGCAGGAAACTTGCGTGTTGTATCTGCATCTGTTTCGGAGTCTTTGGTCTGTCTGGCCTCTGTCTCAACATCTCCAGTGGTTCCTGGTGCCCATTGGGACTGGTAGGGCAGAAGGCCAGTAGTAGTTGGAGCCAAAGCCAACGGCAGGCAGAGACAGCTAATTCTAGCTTAGCCCTTGTCCTCCTTCCTGCTGAGATCTACAAGGAAGAAGCTGAAAGGCAGGTAGGTATACCCTGGACTGGATATACAGGCAGATAGAGGACAGACAAAGGCTGGTGGGGAAGGGACCTCATTTGCCCTAATGGACCACCCTTCACTGACTCATCTCAGTGGGTTAGAGTCTGGTGGCTGATACCGCCAAGGTTGCAGGTACAATCCCCATATGGGAAATCTGCACATCCCTGCATTGGATTAGATGATCCTGATGGTCCCTTCTAAATCTATAATTCTATGATTCTATTATTGTCTCAGGATGAGGTCCCCACCATGGTACCTGTGGCTACCATGGTGCCCTCAGGCATTTCCCATGGTATTTGCCAAGGCTCCTCCTTTTTTCAGTTGTTGTTTTTTAAATATTATTCAATTGTTGGGGGTGCTGCCTGAGTGTGGGTGCTTCCTGCCTTTCCCCCTCTGTGCTTCACTCGCTTATGGGTGAGGTATGAGACACTTCCTGCCTGCAAACTTGCAGCAAGGCTCAAACTAGGTGATACTGTCACTACATGGCTAGCAAGCATACCAGGGTCCTGAGGACAGAGGCAGATTTAGGGGAGTGAGGAGACATGGGGGTGCCACAGGGGGCACCACAACTATGAGGTAGAGTGGAAGGCAAGAGGCAGGGGACAAATTTTGAGTGTTGCACAGGGCATCGCTGAAATTTGAGACCCCAAGGTCTGAGGAACAGCACCCCTGTTGAAAGTCCACTGAATTTTTGTTATTTTTATTTTTTGTATGTGCTCTGTAACTGTCCCCCACGTTGAACTGTTTTATAATGTTTTGTACATCCCCTTGGGATATATGTGGAAGGTGATTAAACAGTAATAGTAATAATAATAACAATAATAAGTCAGTTTCCACATATATCCCAAGGTGATGTGCAAAATATATTGCCTTGGGACATATGCAGATGGTGAATAATAATAATAATAATCCTGGAAAGTATTAAAGGTGCTGGGAATTGTAGCTCTGTAGTGGGTAAACCACAGCCCCCTTGGATTCTTTGAGGGAACCCATATGATTTAAATGTTCTTAAAATGTGCTTAAATGTAGGGTATTGGCTTGAATATAAGCCACACTTTCCCCCCAAATTCCGACCATGAAAAGTTAAAGTGCAGCTTAAATTTGTGACCTTACAAAAATTGGCTTTTACAGAACAGACAAATGGGAGAACAGAGCATAAAAACATTTTATTGCCAATTTGCAAGCTTGAGACTCTTGTGCAGTTAATTCTAATGTCATTCATCACTTTACAGTGCAGTATTGATTCTTTATTTGCATTTAATTTGCATTTACGGTGCTATGAACAGGTGTTTAACCCATTTGTGGGTCCTCTCTAGTACGCATAAGATTTTCTTCTACATTTGCCATTTAGGGGTGTGAGTGCCTGCAGAACTTTAAGGGAGCAGCTTATATTCGGATATTGTCTTTTTTTCTTTCCTCCCGTTGAATTTTAAAGGTGCGGCTTATATTCGGGTGAGGCTTATATTCGGGTCAATACAGTATGGTGAGGGTGTGAATAACATGGGCTCAACCAATTCGATCCTTCTGACTTTTGATTCAAGATGAAATATTTTGAGAGATGTCCTGATGCCTAATGGGGGTGTGTGTGTGGAAAACACACTCTGCCTTTTTGTTTTGCAACTTCTTGCTCCGTTGCAGGAGATGGTCTCAAAGAGGGAGTAAGATCTAGAGTGTTGCAAGGAGGCAGATCAGGAAGATAAATTATTACACCTCAACCACTTCCCCTTTTCCTGTGCTGAGCAAGCTTTACATCCGGGCTCTCTTGGTGCTGGTCTGGCTCTCTGGTGAGCTGCAGCAGGCGTTTCATCTGCAGCATCTTATCTTGTGCTGATGTCCACAGCAGCAGTGATATAATCAGTAGATGGATTATAGCAGCTTAAGAGTGTTATATTGGTTAAATGCTTATACCTGAAGGAGCGTCTCCACCCCCATCGTCCAGCCCCACTGAGGTCCAGCGCCGAGGACCTTCTGGTGGTTCCCCTGCTGCAAGAAGTGAGGTTACAGGGAACCAGGCAGAGGGCCTTCTCGGTAGTGGTGCCTGCCCTATGGAACGCCCTCCCAGCAGATGTCAAGGCAATAAGCAACAATTTTACTTTTAAAAGACAACTGTTTAGGGAAGTTTTTAATGTTTGATGCTCTATTGTTTTTAATATTTGGTTGAAAGCAGCCCAGAGTGGCTGGGGAAACCCAACCAGATGGGTGGGGTATAAATAAATTATTATTATTATTATTAAATATTGAATCTTGCTTGATTTGGTATTATGGCTGCTGTGTAAGTTTTCATGAGGCTCAGGATTCCAATTGTGAGCAATTTTCAATCCCATATACGTCTATTTGGAAATAAGTTCCTACTAGTCTGTGCCTAGGGAAGCAGGTGGTGCTGTGGTCTAAACCACAGAGTCTAGGGCTTGCTGATCAGAATGTCGGCGGTTCAAATCCCTGCGATAGGGTGAGCTCCCGTTGCTCGGTCCCTGCTCCTGCCAACCTAGCAGTTCAAAAGCATGTCAAAGTGCAAGTACAGGTAGATAAATAGGCGGGAAGGTAAACGGTGTTTCCGTGTGCTGCTCTGGTTTAGCCAGAAGTGGCTTAGTCATGCTGGCCACATGACCTGGAAGCTGTATGCCGGCTCCCTCAGTCAATAAAGCGAGATGAGCACCACAACCCCAGAGTCGTCCATGACTGGACCCAATGGTCAGGGGTCCCTTTACCTTTACCTTTAGTCAATGCCTACTGAGCATGATGGCTATGTTCTCCCTCCACTGTTGGAGGCAGTGTGCCTTTGAACACCTGTTTCTGGGGCTCCCAAGTGGGGAGAGTTGCTCTTGTGCTCAAGTCCCACTTGTGGGCTTCCCATAGATATCTGGTCAGCCACTGTGAGGAAACCACTTCGCCCTCCCATTGAAATTGTAATTGCTAGGGATTTTTAACTGCATGCTCATTATTCAAACTACGACTCCCAGGAAACTTTGTGGGAAGCCATAGCAGTTAAAGGGGTTTACAGAACAACATCATTTTGCAATGCGTATCTGCTGAGTAGAGAGAGAAAGGGTATTGTGGGTGACTTCATTCTGCAAACCTTTTGGAGTTCCTGTTTGTACATATTAGGAACAGAAAGTATAGTTGTTTTGAAACAAGTAGACAGATCACGAACTACTCATTGTCTGAGGAGTTCCTCTCTTTTAGAAAGAAAATGCCCCTTTCTTCACCTTCCGAAGACAAGATAGCTGTTTTTAAAGACACTTGAAGGCTGTCACCCATGTTCATGTTCAGTAAGCTGGTTTTTTGACAGAGGGATAAAAGGAATGTGTTTAAATCAGGTGTGTTTGTGTGCATGCTCATAGAAATGCAAAGCGATTCTACTCTCAAAACACCTTAGTTAGTGAGAGAGGACCTGACCTGGTAGAAGTGTATAAAATAATGGAGGAAATGGATAGAGAAAAGCTCTTCTCCCTCTCTCATAACACTAGAACTTGTGGACGTCCAATAAAGAATGTTTGGAAGATTCACGACAGGCAAATTGAAGTGTGTCTTAACACATCATGTAGTGAAATTACAGAACTTGCTCCTACAAGATATACTCTTGGATGGCTTTAGAGGAGGATTTGAAGAGAAGGCAAATCATGGCTACTAGCCATGATTACTGTATGCTATCTCTACTGTGGAAGGCTGTATGTTTCTGAATGCCTTGGCCTGATCCAGCAGAACTCATCTTATGTTCTTGAGTGTATCAATCAAGGTCCAAGCTTGAGACCATTAAAAATGACATTGATCGCTCAGAAGAAGTAGAAAAAGAAGAAGCATGTAAGGTAAATTGGCATAGACCTCCTTGTTTCTTTACACCAATTTATTGTGCCTCCAAGACTCAGGCTTTCAAAAAGAAAAAAGAAAAGAAGGGACTCTTCTGTATTGTGATGGCAGATATAAATGGGTGGATGGAACAGAGGACATGGAGCTTGACTTAAGATGGCTGGTGTTGGGAGAGAGGAAGGGGCACAGCAGGCACTGGACTGGGGTACAGAGCTCTCTAGGGCCACCAGACCCCCATCCCCCAGCCACTGGGAGGCGTGCCCAGGCTCTCACTCATTTCTGAGCATGCAGACACTGCCCACATTTCCCCCCAGTTTTAGTTGGTGAACTACAAGGGCAGAGAAGTTGCATTTGGAAACCAATGAGGCGGCTAGGATTCCAGACTTGGTGCCAGATCCCGTGTTTATGCTGAAGTTATGACACTTCCGTTCCAGCAAGCGTATACCCGGAGGCAATATGGGTGTCTTTTCGAATGGGCTAGGGATGTGGCTCACACACTTTGGGGACATTTAAAGAGAGGCCATGGCTTGGTGTGTCTATAAAGTAAGAGCTGACTAGGTTTGGTGGTGCCGATAACTTCTTCCCAGGGTTGACTACGGCCCTTCTGGTTCTGGAGTGTAGATGACCAAAGGTTGGCTGTTCTTGCCCTTATCGTGCCAGCAGACATCAAAGAAGGGGTAGACAGTGCCCGTGAAGCGCTCGTGGAAGGCAAAGATGGGAACCAGGTTGTCTTCGTCACTGGCATCGTAGAAGGCAAGGATGCCGTCATCAAAGCTCAGGTAGATGCCGATACGGCTGGGCTTCCCCTCCAGCTTCAGCGACTGTGGGTCCTTGTGTTCCACGTGGGCCTCGTATGTCTTGCCTTCCTTGCAGCCCATCAGCCAAAAGCCATTGGAGGGGGTGGCATGGAGCCGGCCCTTGCGCCCTGCCTCGGCCGAGATGAGGCCCAGAGACCAGCGGGGCTTGTCGCTCACGATCACCTCCCAGTAATGCTCGCCTTGTGAGAAGCTCTGGTGCGACACCAGGCAGTTGGACTTATCGAAGCGCTGCGGGTCATCAGTGCTCACGGCTTGCTTGTGCTCCACACACTCCACTCGCTTGCCATTCTCGTTCACCACCAGGTTAGCTTGGGCCGTGTCTGGGTCAAAAGTGAGGTTCTCCAAGGCTGGGGAGGAGGAAGAAGGTGAGGTCAGGGGACAAGTGTGACTATAGACATCCGAAGCTGACTAGCAGGTGCTCTCTGGGGAGATGCTACCAGAGATTGAACCTGGACCTTCTACATGCCAAGCAGATGTGCTACCACTGAGCCATGACTCTTCCCTTCATTTACTTTTCTTAAGGCAAGGAGTAAATCCACAGATGGGATTTCCATGCTTTATTTTTGGAACAAAAATACTTGGAATCATATTGCTCATTTTAATGTGCTAAGTTGCACAATGCACCACAAAGGGATGTTGGTTTTTCGGTTGTGAGGGGAATTTGACTGGTCTTACAGATGCTGCAAGATATGTCATTTCCTTTGCATAGTTTTCCTGATCAAGATCACCCCTCTCAAAGGTGCTATTAGTGCAGTTTGATGGAGTGGGGGGGGGGGAGATGAGCACAATAAATACCTGTTCCCCCTTCTAGTAGCATCTAGGAGGGGAGGCAGTGTAGGACAGGGAAACAGCAGGGAATGGGACACCACTGCTCTAGGCAGAACTTCAGGCTCCCACAGCTGCTTTTAGTATTAAAAAGTCAAAGGATGTCCAGTCATGGCACTCTTGATTCACTCCTAAGATTTCTGGTGCTTCAAGGGTAAAGCTGTATTGTCCTGCTGAGTCCCTTTCTCCTTTCACTGATTGGTTAATGTAGAAACCAATGAATGTATGCAGATTTCCTGCATTTGCATAATTTATCTGAGCTGCAGGTATCAGCTTCCCCAGGTGTGGAATATGGGTTACCTGGATGAAATTTTTTAAAAACCTTGTTCAGAAAAGTACACATAGCCCTGTCCAACAGCTCCTCCCTCCTTGGATCTCTACCTGGCATGAGTGCACGGAACATCTTCCTCCAGACTTGGAACTTGAACTCATCTGAAATGATGGGGAGTTGGATGTCCATGCGAGCAATTGGAGGGGACTCTCCAAGAATCTTCTGCAATCTACAGAAAGGAAAAGAAGGTGTGCATTTGGGGGGGGGGGATAGAAATCCAAATTGCCACTCCCCCACCTCCAGAAATTCAAGGGCATCGTTTCTCCTCTAAACTTTCACACTGCTATTTTAAAGCTCTGCACCAGTGGTTCCCAAATCCCTCCCCGCCATGGACCACTTGAAACTTGCTGAGAGTCTTGGCAGATGACTAAGTTATTTATCTGCCTGCTGGAGCAACTGTAATGTGCTGTGCTCAGTGCTGTATGGTTTTTAATTGTATCTTAATCGCTTATTTTATTTCTTGTATTGTATTGCCATTTGAATTCCATAGAATTCAAATTGTAAGTGTACTTCACACACACATTGAGGACCACCTGAATGAAGCTTGTGGACCATTGATGGTCCATGGACCACAGTTTGGGAACCCTGCTCTGCTCTGCACAGTTCAAGTTCTGAAGATTTTCAGCAGTGGAAAGAGCGTCCCAAAATGCTGGTCCTTATGTAGCCAAAACAGCCCCACCCATGCAGACAAGGACAGACAAAGGTTTGCAGAAGTACAAAATATTTATATATTTAATATATATTTAAGTAAAGAAATAGCCAAGAGAGGAAAGCCCCCCCCCCCAGCAACCAAATGAGGACTGAGCATTCTCACTGGGCACAGAATGCTGGCAGTCAGTCTCTCTCTCTCTCTCTCTCTGTCTCTCTCTCTCTCTCTCTCTCTCTCTCTCTGTGTGTGTGTGTGTGTGTGTGTGTGTGTCTCCCTGTGTTTTTCTTTTTAAAACTGAGAGTAAGGAGAATGAAACATTTTTGAAGATAGCAGAGCTGGGGGATTGGCTGGCATCCTGAACAAGCACATTCCACAATGCATTCCATTGTAATGCAGGTTTCAACACAGTATTCAAGTAAAACAAGTGTGATGCAAAAGAAAACCTGTCATATTGAGGATCAAATTGAACTAGAATGGTGTTCAGATTATTGGAAAGCACCTGAATGGGCTTACATCAAGAAAAAGCAGGGCTTTTTATTCCTGCATCACCTCTCAGGTGGGCACCATTGCCATTCTCAGAGAACAAGGGAAGTTTTCATGGTGAGTTCCGGCACCTGTTTTTCTAGAAGAAAAAAGGTGAGTTTTTGTTGCTGTTGTAAAGAGTGGTATGGTGAAAGGTGACTGACTTAAGACAAAGCTTGGTTGTCTCTCTGTTCCCTGCCTTTTATTTATCTACCATTTATTAACAAAGATTTATAAGCCACTTAATGAACACTGTGTCTTATCTGCACAAGAGCAGTCATTGGCATTTCATGGACGGCATATTTCTGAATGGTTTGATCCTAACATAGGAACAGAGGGTCTCAGGAGGTCTGGAGGAATGCTATATATGTGGAGTGAGTGTCTTGTTCTGCTCATGAGGAGGTGGGTGAGGGCAGGACAGCGTCAAGTCAAGGTTAGGCAGAGCTCAGGGTTTAGAAAGGGACAGCTGCTCACCTGCTGGCCACCATACAGTATTTCTGCAGAGAAAAGACAGGGAAAAGAAATAGCTTAGATTAGAATAATAAGAAGCAGCTGCTATGCCCTATACCAGTAGGTCTCAAATTTCTTTCCCCCATGGACCACTTGAAAATTGCTTGAAAAGTCTTGGCAGAGCATTATGATTTTTCTGCCTTCTGTAGCAATCACAATGTGCTGTGCTAGGCACTGTATGGTTTTTAATTGTATTTTTCTATTGCTGCTTCATTTCTTACGTTGTTCACTATTGTATTAAGGAAATTCAATAAAAGAAAAGAAAAGAAAGCAGAAATAAAAGCACAATGAAAAATCAGCAATGTTTTAATTTCATTTTTTTATGTAATACAATTTTTATACACCATATAAAATAAAACATTAAAATCCTTGATCATGTGAGGATGGGTGTATTTCAGGGAGAAGTCATAGGGGGAAAAGATAAAATGGGTACCTGGGGGTTCTAGGATGGGGGTGGAGAGTTCCGTATTTTGGAACTATGGATTATGTAACCCAATTATGTATGCCTTCCCCACAAGCCCCAATGTTTCAAGTTTCCTTTTCTAAACATGATACCGACTAGGATTTCAGATGGAGACTCTGGATGACTTATGGGAAGTGGCAGAATGAGGTGCTGCTTGGTTGCTATTCCAACATTTTTAATTGTAGTCTTAGGCTGAAATGGGGAGAGGTTTCATTCCTCTAAACTGGAGGTGATACAAAACTGGGGAGTGTAAGGGAGGATTCTGTAGTACTGGATCAAATATATAATAGCTAGAAAAGAGTAAAAGATGCAGTAAACATAATATTAAAGATTGAACCCATGGAGGGATGGAAGGAGCTCTAAGAGTTTGAAAGAACTCTGTATTTTGTTGATTGAAAATGTTATGTTTTATATGTATTAAAAAAATGTTTGTTTTCAAAAACTTAATAACAAAATTATATAAAAATAAAATAAAAGTGGACAAGGAAAAGAACGGCCAATTGCATAAGCAGTGTAGGAATTGCATATATGTAGTGACTCATTAGCACTATGACCAAAAAAGAGAGAGAAAAAGTCAGGGATGAGGACCTTTGTGGCCCTGAAGAGCCTCACCCTGAGAAACTCGGTCTGTGGTTCGTCTTGCACCTCTCTCAGCACGACCTCCATCTGCCTGAGCTGGTCCAGGTAGCGGTTCATGGTCTTGCTCTCGTTTTGCAAGGCCTCTGTGGCCTGGTGCTGCACCCGCTCTGCCTCGCGGCCCAGAGAGGCCTCCAGCGCCCCCAGGAAGGCTCGCATCACCCCCAGCTGTTCGGACACTTGATGCTTGAAGCGCGACACCGTCTCCTGGGAAAGGAGAAAGAGGGCTCCTGGGATCACTTCTGCACTTCGTGCCCTAGTCTTTGGCATTTTCTTCCCGCCAAATAGCAGCTTTGTGTCATTCTTTCCCAGCATCCTCTTTGGCATGAAATGAAACCCCACTCAGCCTCCCTCGCAAATCCTGTGGTGTTTAGGTTAGCTGTTGAGGTGGTAGTTTACTCAGGAGGAGAATGAGCTGTGGAGACTTAAATATCTTAATTAATAAAGCTATTTAAGGCTGTGTATATGCCTTAAAGCACATCTGCCCTCAAGAATTCTGGAAACTGTAGTTTGTTATGGGCGATGGGAATTGTAGCTCTGTGAAGGGTAACTACAGTTCCCAATATTTTTTCTTCAGGGCTTTCTCTCCACATGAGGAACATAATTTTCAGGCTGGGGATTGAGTGTTAACTGGCCCTCACAGAACTGAACAATCCCTTCTTCGCCAGTGAGCAGTTAGGAAAAATAGGCAGGATTTTATCAAACAAGTCTTCCCAAATATTCTGATTAAATGTACTTTGGGCACACATCAACCCTACAAAGTGGCTTCATAGCCATTCCTTACTTCCCAGGGGACCACTGGGAATTGGAGTTCTGTGAGCAGAGCCTCTCAGAAGTCCCAGGGAGCCTTGACCACTTCCAGGCTTTGTTCGCTTAGCTATAATAAAAATGAAAAGCAATGACACACAAAAGCAAAACAAGGCACTGAGGAAGAGTGAGATATAATTGGAATACATATATATTTAATGTAACAAACACTTTTCTAGCTGAAAGTGTGTGTCACAGTTTGGTCTGATGTGCAAAAAAACAAGTTGTGAACCTCATCAAATGCCCCCCCCCCCATTGGCAAGTGTCTAAATTTGAGGCCTCCTTTGAGTTTGGAGCTCAGGTCAAATGGCCCTCCTGCTCTCCTCCTCTGATTGGCCCTGTCTGTGAGGAGCAGATGGGGATCTCCCACAGACAAGGCATTTTGCTGCCTGAGGCAAAGGACAATATGGCGGCCACTGCTTCCACATACAGACCATAACTGGTCAGTTGAATATTACGAAAACCCCAACAATGGGAGAGCACCTTCCAGAGCACCTGAGGGTAGAAGGTGAGTTAGTGGCTGTAGAACATGCCATGAGGTACACATATCTCAGTCTAAGCACCTGCTGCCTGAGGCACTTGCCTCACTCTGCCCATTGATGCGGCCGGCCTCAGCCACAGAGAATTATTGGGACTTCTACAGAAATACAAATCTCAAGATACTTTGTGGGGAAGCCATGTTAGTTAACCCCGTAAAAAAACAAACCTGTGATAATAAGTTTGTAGATTAAATGTGTCCTTGCAGATAATGTCACTCACCTCCACTTCTGCTATTTGCCGATTCAGAAGGGCAATTGTCTTCTCCTTGCGGACTTGGGCCTCTTGCAACTGGACTTGTTGCTGAGGAAGCTGCTTCTAAAATTGTGCCAAGAAAAGGGGAATAAGGCATGTGGGTCTAATCCAGAGAGGAAGTCACTACTATATCTATCATTTAAAACAAATAATAGAATAGAATAGAATAGAATAGAATAGAATAGAATAGAATAGAATAGAATAGATTCTTTATTGTCATTACACAAGTGCAACATTGCACAAGTGCAACGAAATTGGATGCCATCCCTTAAAAACAACAAAAGCAAAACAACAACAACAACCAAACAAACCACATTCCAGCCACACCCACACCAACACCCATCAAACTCCCAGGTCACACTATCGAGTTACAGCATTCAAAAAGGCCACAGCTCTTGGATAGAAACTGTTTTTCAGTCTATTTGTCCTTGACTTGATGTTTCTATATCTCCTGTCAGAAGGCAGTAGTGCAAACAGACTGTGTCCCGGGTGAGATGAATCCTGCAGGATGTTGTTTGCTTTCCTAAGACAACGGGAACCGTACAGTTATTTAGCTGGATTTCTTTCTCCCACCCTGGTTGCAAACCTGGGAACTCAGGGTGGATCTGGTGGGTAAACCACACAGGTTGTAGCCAATGCTAGATTGACTCAGACCCTTTGAAGTTAATGGGTGTGGTTGCTATTTATTCATTTCACTGGGTCTGCTCTGAGCAGGCCTAGCATGAGATGCAAACCCCACATTTGGGGCAAAATTCCCATTAAAAACACAAAAATACAGGTCTTAGTTCAGGTACAGAAAATATGCTCTGCATATCTAGCTCAAATCCCTGGCATCTCCAATAGGGCTGGGGAAGATTTCTGTCCAGTTGGGTAGCCAATATGGTGCTCTCCAGATGGTGCTGAACTACAACTCCCATCATCCCTGACCATGCAGGCTGAGCCTGATGTGAGTTGGAGTCTAGCAACATCTGGAGGGCACCATGTTGGCTAGCTCAGGGGCTTTCAACCGTAGGTCTCCAGGTGTTGGTCTACAACTCCCATAATCCTCAGACAGCTTAACCGATGTACAAGGATGATGGGTGTTGTAGTCCAATGTCTGCAGACCATAGGAGAGTTTTGCCACATGATACAGACTCTCCAATTGTCCCTAGTTTCCAGGAACGTCCCTGATTCAGAGAAGCCATCCTGGTTTCTGATTTGATCCTGGAATGTCCCACTATTCCTTAGGATGTCCCTATTTTCATTGGAGAAATGTTGGAGGGTCTGGAGTTATCCGACCCCCCAAGCGGTCTGAAGGCAATCATGTATAGGGAAGGGTTTTTTATGTTTAATGTTTTATTCTGTTTTTTTATATGTTGGAAGCTGCCCAGAGTGGCTGGGGCATCCCAGTAAGATGTGTTGGGTATAAATAGTAGAATTATCATTATGGAATGGGATGTCCCTATTTTATCAGAGAAATGTTGGAGGGTATGCATGATAAATTGCTCAGTTTAAACTGGGCGGTCATCTGAGTTAAATATATGAGGTTTGTCCACTGGAGTGATTTACAAGACCAGGTAAGTCTGGTGCCAGGTAGGTAGGCCTTCAAAAACTGACACCTACCTTCATCCTCTGGTGGGCTTCAGCTGCAGTGATGATGTTGTGTCCTTTGTGTTTGCCCAGGGAAGCGCACACCCCACAGATGACCTGTCGGTCCTGCTCACAGTACACGCTCAGGGGGTCCAGGTGCTCCTCGCAGTGGTCTCGGGGCACCTGCCGGAAGCTCTCCACCAGGTGCTCCATCTGTTGGTTGATGCACAGCTGTTCCACCTTGGTGATGGCCTGGCAGGTGGGGCACCCTGTGCTCTTGCCATCTTCTTCCTTGGGCACCTTGGACAGGCAATCCTGGCAGAAGGTGTGGCCGCATTCTGCCGTCACGGGAGATTGGAAGAGCTTGAGGCAGATGGGGCAGCTGAGGTCCTGGTGCATGCCCTGAATGAGAGGCTTCTTCGACATGGTGGCGGAAAGAGCAGGAACCTGGGGGCCAAAAGAGCTTGCACTTGAGATTTTGAACCCATGTTCTATTTTTATTTCGCTTAACCACACACATATCAGACCGCCAGTGCCTCCTTATTCTCTGCACTGGGGCAGGCACCCACCAGAAATTGGAAATACACTATTATTATTACTACCACTACCACTATTTATTATTTATTTGTTGCATTTATATCTCAGCGTTGCGCTCGAGGAGGCATATATGGTTCTCTCTTTCCTCATCGAATCCCCATGACAACTTTGTGAGGTAGTTTAGGCTGAGACGCAGTGACTTTCTGGCCCAAGGTCACCCTGTGAGCTTCATGGCAGAGTGCGGAATTTGAACCTTGGTCTTTCCCAGGTCCTAGTCCAATGCTCTAACCACTGTACCGCACTGACTCATTTAGAATTGTTACTGTAACATCACAGTTCTTTTAGGCCGGAGAAGCTTCCGTACAGATTCTGAGGGGAGTTGGAGACTGAGGGCGAGACAGAGAAAGAAGAGTTTGGATTTGATATCCCACTTTATCACTACCTGAAGGAGTCTCAAAGCGGCTAACATTCTCCTTTCCCTTCCTCCCCCACAACAAAAACTCTGTGAGGTGAGTGGGGCTGAGAGACTTCAGAGAAGTGTGACTAGCCCAAGGTCACCCAGCAGCTGCATGTGGAGGAGCGGAGACGCGAACCCGGTTCCCCAGATTACGAGTCTATCACTCTTGACCACTACACCACACTGGCTCTCCAGAGGAGATTCTGGTGAGAGTTAGTGACAGGCCAGAGAGACTGAGGAGATTATAGTGGCGAGGAAATCATAAAGGATCGTCCAGAGAAGACAGCAGTGCATCTTCCTCAACCAGAGTATGAGACCTCTACTTCCCAGAGTTCCCTGGGAAGAGGGATTTGATTGTTAAACTGCTCTGAGAGTTGTAGCTCTGTGAGGGGAATAGGGACCTCCTAACAACTCTCAGCACCCTTAACAAACCACAGCTCCCAGGATCCTTTGGAGGAACTCCTTAAAGTGGTATCATGATGCTTTAAATGCATGGTGTGGATGTGACCTTAGTCAATGTTTCTCAAGCTTGGGTCCTCAGCTGCTGTTGGACTACAACTCCCATCATTCCCAACATGCTAGCGAGGGATGATGGGAGTTGTAGTCCAACAGCAGCTTGGGACCCAACTTTGAGAAGCAGTGTGTGAATTTGTGGGAGAAACCCATTTCAACCCAGGCTCTCCCTGATTCACAGCTCAGTCTCTTAGTAACTGTCCTGCATGATAAAGGCACCCAAAGCTGGTGCCTTTCTCAAAGTGGGAATCCCAGGCTTGTTGCTCAATTGCAGAAGACTAGTGTAGTTCTTCTGAGCAAGCACCCCGTGATTTCCTTGCTTTCGCCACCTCTTCCTCCCAGGCCCCATCCTACTCAGGGCTGACTCAGGCTGAACTATTGCAAGCCGGAGAGGAATGTGATGCCTGCAAAGCAGCTGCTGGATAATCTACAGGCCAAGCTGACAAATGCCCTATAAATAGTTCAGAAGGGGAAACTGGCATGGTAACTGGAGCCCTGCTCTGCCTTGTGGTATATTCTTGCATTTCCCGATAAACTGCTTAGCGTTCGTCCTGCTGGTTGTTGTATTGCTCTGGACTGCATGGCACTGTAAATTTGGATCTAGACAATGTAGTTTACATCTGCAGTCTTCAATTTTATCGCCTCTGTGACCGGTTTTTATTTTTATCCTGCCTTTCGTCTAAGGAGCATGGGCAGCATACACTGTTCTCTCTCTCTCTCTTTGCCCCTTCTCAGGTTCATCAGAACAAGCTGCGTTGTGGGTTAGGCTGAGAGTTTGACGTTGATTAAGCCAAAGTCACCCAGTGATGACCTTGGGCATTAAGCAGGGATATGAACTGAAGGCTTCCTGGATCTCTGCTCGATTCTCCACACTGCCTCTCAATGATGGATGCAGGAGAAATGCAGTTGGGTTGGCATTTTAACGTGTGGCTGCCAACCCACATTTCCTGAAACAATGCATGAACACAGCTAACCACTGAATGCTGCACTTCTCCAACTTTTCCAACCCAGGTCTCCAACCATTGCATTGCATTGCAGGTGCATAGGTAAAGGTGTATTATTGGGGAAAGGTGTACATAAACATGCATATATTAGGTAAAATAACACCTATAAATGCATTATATGAGGGGGAAATGCATTTTAGTAAAAACATCCTGATGAACTTTCATGATAAGCTAATTCTAGATGGCAATAGAGAAAATACGTGTTTCATTTTTCAAAGGAATTTAGGCAAAGTTGGATTAACCTATGCCTTGAAAAGCAGAGAGGTTTGAAAGGGGAAGTGGAGAAGAGTGACATTCTTCCTCCTGCAGCTCTGTGTACTTTTTGGGGGAGGAAAAAGGAACTGCCCTCACCACCTCATGACAAAGGGGCCAGTGAGTGGGTTATGTGACCAGAGGCTTTGTGGGCACCAGGGGAAGAATTCAATGGCACCACTGTGCCCATGAGCACCATGTTGGCAACCCCTGCTCCATCAGATCCCTGAAAGTGGCACCTTTGGGGTGTTGTGTTAGCCTTTCAAGGGCGCAAGAAGCCCTCTGAAAGCCTTACCAAGATTTCCCAAGGATCAAGCATCAGATCCACCTTTAAGGTTCCAGCTTCAGAGTCCTTTCAAAAATTATAGTGTAACTCTCCATATTGTGCCTTTCTGCCTAGGACCACCTGGCTCATCTAATCTCCTTTTACAGAACAACCTGCAGCATCCACCTCACCTTTAATTTATGCTTGCAGTGGAGGCCCAGCAATAAATTCAAAAATGGGCGCAAATGCCAGATAGGTGCTTGCTGGCTGCAAAGAACAGGGGCTGCGCTGCCCAAGGCTTTCGTCTTATCTGCTGCACTCAACTGGGCAGCATTTGGACTTTTCTCCCCTCGGTCACTCCCTCCCACATTTGAAGAACCTGCAATACCCACCAGGTATTTTTTTTAATTAAAAATTATCTGTTTAACCAACCCTTAAATAAAACGCCAGCCCGATCCTCTAGCTTTTTGGGATGTATCTGGAACATGGTTAAAGGCATGAAGTAAGAATCGGAAGAGAAAGAAAGAAAAAGAAAGAAAGATCTTACTAGGACAGACAAGCGTTGAAGAGAGGCAGCAGCGTCCAGAGAGGGAACAGACAGAGATCAGAAAGGCAGCAAGGAGACACCAACCATCCCCGGACGGGCACAGAAGCCAAGTGAATGACCCTTGGTCCCGCCCTGATTCTAACTATATATAGCTCTATAGGGCACCGTACTTCTGGGAAGGCTGGGGTGCGGGGGGTGCCCTGGAGGAAAAGGCGGCTGGTGCGTGGGAGGATTCCTCCCCCTCACCAAAGATGCCACACAAATGACTTGGCCCAAGAATATTCAGTTCTTGATGCAGCCTTCTCTGCAGATTCAAGGGCGCCTCCTAGAGGCAAAGGCCCGACATTGTTGCATAAAATACATAACTCCCTGCTTGTTCCCATGCGGGGAGGGCAAGGGACAGCCCCTCAGTTGCATTCTTGAGTGCATGGAGCAGCTGAGGGCTGGGGAAAGTGGAAGCTCTAGAGTTTCCTAGCAAAGGATATTGCAGACTGACAGGCAACTTGACCATTACATTTGGCATTTGGGGATTTTCAAGAACAGGCAGAGGGAACTGAGCTGGGTGGAATAAGACATGGGTGGGGGATGAAGCGCGATCTTCTGGGTGAGTCATGGACTGGGTGGTATTTGGGGTGAACTTTGGGCACAGGAGGTGATTAGATGGTGAACCTGCACCACAACTGTGTATCAGGATGGGGGTTTTTTTTCTGGCCATGTGGGCAGTGCCGGATTTACCATATTTTTCGCCCTATAGGACGCACTTTCCCCCCTCCAAAAATGAAGGGGAAATGTGTGTGCGTCCTATGAGGCGAATGCAGTCTTTCGCTGAAGCCTGGAGAGCGAGAAGCGTCGGTGCGCACCGACCCCTCTCCCTCTCCAGGCTTCAGGAAGCTATCTGCAAGCCTTGGGAGCCCGCGGGAGTGCCCGCGGCATCTGGCATCTCTGTTTTCTAGAAGCACTGCCTGCAATCTGAAGTGGTTCAGCACTGACACAATTTTACATGATCCCCTCCTCCTCCAGGGACCTTACAAGGACCCTGCGAGAAAAGTTAGGAAGACTGGTGTGTTCGTAGTTGCAGTCCAAGCTTCAGGTCTAGTGAGGAATCTTTGAAGGAATGGGGGCCGTGACCCTGAGCCTTAAATCCGAAAGCCTGTCTCCCTCTCAACTGGGCAAGTGCAGAGTGATTAACTCCCCAGCTCCTTTTGGTACCATAGGTCAGGGGTCAGCAAGGTTTATTTTGCCTGGGCTGGATCAGTCCCGCAGAGATCCCTCTGTGGGCTGGATCGCCCAATTTCCGGTGCCGCGGAAGCGAGTCCCCTTGCTGCGCTGGTTTAGTGCAATGCGTGAGCAGGCAACTCAGTTCGGGGGTGGCTCGTGGGGTGGTCAAATGACCTCTGCAGGCCACTTCCAGCCCTTGGGCCTTAGGTTGCTGACCCCTGCCATAGGCTATGCAGCCTCCCATGCTGTCATCCAACCGCAAACTTTGTCAAGCTGTTCCCTTGAAGCAGCCCTACAGAGGCACCTAGTGGCTGACTTGTGGCGCCTCCACACTTCCTGGCTGGGTTTGTTTCTAGGTGGCCTGTTCTGGATGAATGTGTAATGATTTGTTTGCTGGGAGACTGGACAGTGCCTGGCTATTGAATGAGCATTGAATAGGCTAAGCAAATCAGTCTCTTAAGCTTAAGCCAAGAAAGAATTGAGTATCAATATACATATCAAGACTTTGAGATTAGGCCGCTGAAGAAGCCCGGAAAACTACCTTGGGAGTGTGCTACCTGCAAGCCCCAGTAAAAGGGCCCCATCGGGGGCGAACAGCGGCCTCTTGATTATTTGGACTGCCAGGGTGAAACAGGTGCAAAACGCTGGCACCCTGTCGTCTACAACTTTATTGTCTACAACTCCACTAGCATCTCTCGGTATTGTGAATAACACTGAACTTACCTTTGGTTGGTATCTTCATGACCTTATCTAAGAGCCAGTGTGGTGTAGTGGTTAAGAATGGTGGACTTGTAATCTGGTGAACCGGGCTCGCTTCCCCGCTCCTCCACATGCAGCTGCTGGGTGACCTTGGTCTAGTCACACTTCTCTGAAGTCTCTCAGCCCCACTCACCCCACAGAGTGTTTGTTGTGGGGGAGGAAGGGAAAGGAGAATGTTAGCCGCTTTGAGACTCCTTTGGGTAGTGATAAAGTGGGATATCAAATCCAAACTCTTCTTCTTCGTCTAAAAGACTTAGTTAAGCATTTGAAAAATCTATTGAAACCAGACATTATAAGTTCATCTTAGGTTGGGTAGTTCGCAAGTCTCTGTGGCTTTGTTTAATGTTTTGTATTTTTCTCAGAAGGTTGATAAAGTATGTATAATTATTGTTCTGTGTTGCATGAGGGTTGCATGAGTCGCACTACTACTATTGAATGAGCATTGGCTTCTGATTTGTTTGTGGGGAGGTGAGATGACTTTGCATCCAAGTAAGTCCTATCCCACACTTTCCAGCACATTTCCCCTTCACTTTCCTTATCACAAAAAGTCTGATCTTTGGGGGAAGCGGATTGATTGCACAGGACCTCCCCGTCAACTGTCATTGCACAACCTGTAATTGCTGATATGTGATTGCATCCCACCCGAAAATAGCAACAGTCTGGAAGCACCCTGAGTCGGCAGCATTCCCCTATTAGCCTGGCTTCCAGGAAACCTTTGCACAAAGATGACTCCAGAGCAGAGCCAAGAGGTGTGTCAGTGAAATATTAGGTTTGAAGAAACAAAACATCTGCTCAAAGGGGCAAAAACCATGAGATCACTGGATGGAAGAATGGTTTTAACTGCAACTGCTTTTAGAATGTTGTTGTTTTTAAAACTTTTATCTGATTTTTTTAAAATTGTAATTGCTTTTGGAATGCTTTAACTGTTTTAGAATGTTTGGTTTTGGTTTTTAAATTGTGTACCTGCTGTCCTGGGCTCCTTGGGAAGGAAGGGCAGGATATAAATTCAATAAATAATAATAAATATTAGTATCAGTCAAAACGTTCTGCTCGAATGGGTGATATACTTGGTTCAGATAAACAAAAGATCTGTTCAAAGGGGCCTGACCAATCACTCACCTGGTTCAGCATTTTCTACAAGGAAAGTCGTTACAGGAATAGCAACAAGGATCTGGAGTCGCCTTAAAGAGCAACATATTCATTATGGCATAAGCTTTCATGGGTCCACTTCATCAGATGAATGAAGCATTAACCTCAGTTCGCAGGAGTACATGTGCAATGTGCATGCAGGTGGGAAAGTGGAGTTAAGTGCCAATGAAATGCAAAAAGGAAAGCCTGTAGCAATTCAGCCAGAGATGGGTTTGCTATCCCTGAATCAGTGCTATGAAAAATAAGACCAGTGACCATTCACAATTCCTCTCTTGGAGAAAGGCAGCTTTCAAGTCACCAGTAACCTGAAATGTTCTTCTATTGGTTTGTGAATATTTCTGATTTTTTTCTACTGTCAGATGTGTGTTCGTTTAGTCCAGCAAGGTAGGAATTTGAGGCAAATGCCCAGGAACCCACCGCAGTGGAATGACCAGGAGGGACCCCAAAAGCAGGGGGCCTGGCTTGCCATATTTTTAAGTCCGTGCAATGATACCCTTTGCCATCTCAAGGGAGCTCCTGCCCTCCCATGAGAATATTAGGCCCTGTCTGCACCATGGTTTGTACAGGCGGAGAGGCTGCCTGAGCAACCTCACATTATGCGGGAGGTTCCAGCTCCTTCCAGCTAGGAAACTAGCCAGGATTCGGCCCTGGTAGCTAGCACTGGGAAAGGAGGCTAAGGCAGCGTGCTAGGACTGCACTACCTCCATCTGGCCACTCGAGGGCACTCCTGTACAGTATAAGTAATCGCTCTTGCACCTGCTGATAAGCACCAAAAACCCAGAATGCCAAAGGTTGTTTTGCGTTAAAAAGGAAATAATTTTCCTTATTTTATGCATGAAAAAATTAGAAAGTCAGCTTGACCTTCAGGTTTCTGTTTAAGCAAAGAGATAGTGGTTAGAGATTATGCAATCTTGCTGACAGGTTGGAGGAGCTCCCTCCAGCTATGCGATCTTTCGTGAGATCTACCCCTTCTAAAAACCTCTGAAAGAAGCCCAATAATTATAGCCTCTGACGCCTCCTTTCTCCTACACAAGCATTCAAAATGCTTTACTTAATTAAGCTGGAACAGCTTTTAAATGGTTTACCTGCTTGAATGGTTTACCGAGGCAGGCTGCAGGGAGGCAAATGAACCCCATAATTCCTAAGTCAAGTACAGTGGTACCTCGGGTTAAGTACTTAATTCGTTCCGGAGGTCCGTACTTAACCTGAAACACCACTTTAGCTAATGGGGCCTCCTGCTGCTGCCGCGCCACTGGAGCACGATTTCTGTTCTTATCCTGAAGCAAAGTTCTTAACCCGAGGTACTAGTTCTGGGTTAGTGGAGTCTGCAACCTGAAGCGTATGTAACCCAAGGTACCACTGTACACAAAAGTTTCTTAGGTCTTTTTAAACCGGGGGGGTGGTTCGGCCCGCCTTCTCCTGCGGCTATTGAAAAAGAAGCTCGCCCTATCAAACAGCTCATCTCAACTTAGCCAGCAGGAGTCACGCGTTGCAAACAAAAAACAGGATCGCGAAAGGCAGAAGCGAAAGCGCCGGGTTCTTGCATTTGCTCAGTGCTCGCCTCTTTCTCAGCGCGGAAAGGAAGCGGCGGCAGCTCCTCGTCCGGCTCCTCCCTCTTCCTCGGAGGACGGAAACGGATCCTGGGCGATCCTGGGCCTCCTTCCTTGGGTCTCCCCGGCGCGCGCTCGGGCTGAAGGGGCGCGATGGCCAAGAGCGCCCGGCAGCGCCTGATGGACGCCCTGGAGAACTTGCACGACGGCGAGCTGCGCAAGTTCAAGGCCAAGCTGGCCGAGATCCCGCTCGAGGAAAGCCACGAGCACATCCCCCGAGGGCGGCTGGAGAAGGCGGACGCGGTGGATCTGTCCAGTCTCCTGATCAGCTACTACAAGCAGGATTACGCCCTGCGCCTCACCGCGCAGGTCTTGGAAGAGATCCACTGCAAGGACCAGGCGCAGAAGCTCCGCGGAGGCGGCGAGAAGAGTAAGGGAGGAGGGGGAGGCCTGGCCGGGAGACAAGCGTGGATCCGGATCATCTCATTGGGCGAGGGGAAGGGAGGCGGGGGGGGGGGAGGGACTTTCCCAGGTTCTCTTTAAGGTCCGTCCCGATCAACTCATCAGGAGATAGTCCGAGGAGCTCTTTCTTCAAGGTCTAGTGAGGTGCCTCTGAAATATTAGGTACACTTTTGCAAGGAAAGCCACATAAAGAGGGGGAGGAGTGATTTTGAAATCAGCAGATCCTCACCACGTACCTTCTTCCTCGCTACAACAACAACAACAATAATAATTTTATTATTTATACCCCGCCCATCTGGCAGGGTTTCCCCAGCCACTCTGGGTGGCTTCCAGCACATATAAAAATGTAAGATAACGTCAAACATTAAAAACTTCCTGATATAGGGCTGCCTTCAGATGCGTTCTAAAAATTGTGTAGTTCTTTATTTCCTTGACCTCAGATGGTAGGGCGTTCCACAGGGAAGGTTCCACTGCGGAGCAGGCAGTACCACCCCAATGTGGAAATTAAATCCTATTTGGAAATCGTACCTAATATATTTCTCAATCAGTTCTGTCTGTCCACAGAGTGTTTTTCTTTTCAGTAATCTTACAAATTAAAACTTAGAACCACAGGGCTGTCAACACACGTCCACCCATGCCACATGTCTTGGCATACTTGTCCTGCAGACTGGAAGCTATGATCTTCTTTCCACTTTTCTCCATTTGGAAGTATTTCAAAATTCCCACAGAATAAATGCATATAGCAGGTATTAAATATCTTACTATTTTCCGTTGCATCCTCTGTGCATCTTTACATCACCTTCATTTTAGATGGCTGCCTCTCAGCTGTTGTATTTTTCTCCTTTCTACATTTCCAAAAATTAGTTTTCTGATATTTAGTGGCCTTATAATCATGAAAGGGTTGCTTGTTTCATGCATCTAAAAAGCACATCCGTTGAAATGCAGAGATGGTGTTATGCTCCTGATAAATGAGTGAAAATGTTTCCAGTTCCATCCATTCCTGATTATTGTTGGGGATGGTTTGGGCAGCCCAGAGGTGGAACTGCCCTGCCATCAAGAGTTTTGGGGTAAAAATCTAATGAGGTATCAGAAAGAAAACATTTTTAATTTTATCTATAATAATGAATGATGTTTGTGTGGAACGGAAAACTCAGAACATCAACTCTCTTTTCTGTTCCAGCTGCTTGCTGTAACCCTCAGATCCCAGTGCCTTCCACCAGTACCACCTCTGGAAGAAATGGTGAGCTCCAGCCTCTATCTTCTTAAATATTGTCCGTCCCCCATCAACATCCATAAGCTAACCTCCAGGTCTCTGCTAGGTGTTGGCCTTTGCTCCAGCCTGCAGTAATCCTCTCACTTAAGCCAGATCCACACTACAGTGGTACCTCAGGTTACATATGCTTCAGGTTACAGACTCTGCTAGCCCAGAAATATTACCTCAGGTTAAGAACTTTGCTTCAGGATGAGAACAGAAATCGTGCAGCAGCGGTGCTGCGGCAGCAGGAGGCCCCATTAGCTAAAGTGGTGCTTCAGGTTAAGAACAGTTTCAGGTTAAGAACAGACCTCCAGAACGAATTGAGTTCTTAACCCGAGGTACCACTGTACTGCAAATGCCTGTCAATTTCATGCTGCTTTAATTGTCCAGGCTTCCCACACACACACAAAATGGGAATAGTCGTTTGCAGTAAGCCATACTTAGCCATGGAAAAAGCAAAGGCAGCTGTGTCTGTATTCTTTACTTAGCCAATGGCAAGAGCTTTCCTTAGGAAAATGAGGAGAGCTCACCAGGATATTGCAGAGAGGAGCAAGGCAGACGCACATACAATACAAAGAGGAATGTACTCTGCTGCTAACTCACTAGCATGAGAGAGGAAGGGTAACATTTCATCAATATATCCTCTTCTACTAGCCACAACATTCCCACAGATTCCACATACAGTGGTACCTCAGGTTAATTTGTTCTGGAGGTCTGTTCTTAACCTGAAGCACCACTTTAGCTAATGGGGCCTCCCGCTGCTGCTGCACCCCCGGAGCACGATTTCTGTTCTCATCCTGAAGCAAAGTTCTTAACCTGAGGTAATATTTCTGGGTTAGCGGAGTCTGTAACCTGAAGCCTATGTAACCTGAAGCATATGTAACCCGAGGTACCACTGTACACAGGAACAAAAGAATCTGCCTCGTGTAGAGTCAACCCTTAGGCCCATCTAGCTTAGTACTGTCTACCCTGACTAGCTTTCCCACTGCTACTTGGATATGCTAGAGATTGAATCTGGAACCTTCTGCATCCCCTGCAGATGCTCTACCGCTGAGCTGTGGCCCTTCCCCCGCCTGTGCACACCCTTAAGGATCCCATAGTCTTCCCTCACAGAGCCAAGTGTAAGTGTCTGGTGTGTGGCTGGATCCCTTGATTCTGGTTCTTCCTTTGGCAGAGACACAGCCTCCAGCCCCACCGGAGCAGCATTTCATTGAGCGGCACCGGGAGGCCCTGATCCAGAGGACGGCCACCGTGGAGGGGATCCTGGACGTGATGCATGGCGATGTCCTGGATGACGAGCAGTACCAAAAGATCTCCGCCAAAAGCACCAGCCAGGAAAAAATGCGGGAGCTCTACAGGTTGCTGCCCAGCTGGAACCAAGCTTGCAAGGATAAGCTGTACGAGGCCCTGAAGGTGAAAAACAGGTTCCTCGTTGACGACCTGGAAGGATAAAGAGGCAGCCAAGGCACAGCCCCATTCTGGGGCACATTCTGGGGCAAGAAAAACAAGGCAATATACTCTGGGGAAGGAAATGCAGGTAGCGACAGTGGGAAGAACCTGGAGGAGGCCGTCACATTTGACTCGGGGACACTGGAGTGAGAAGGAACATGAATCTGTCCTCTTTGATAAAGGCCAATTCTATTTTCTCTTTGTGTTTAGCCCCCTCGGTGCTTGTAGGAACCATGATGTGTGGGAATGTTCAGGGATGCAGGAGAGGATATATTGTTTGATTATAGCCTTTCCAACTTGTGTTAACAAGTTCACAGTTTAGCAGAGTAACATTCCCCTTTTTAAACTTACAGCGGATGCGTTTGCTCAGGCTCGCTAAAGCCTCTATAATAACTGTTCTGGTATTTCCCCCCCCTTATTCCCTCATAAAAGATAAGACACGACACAGTCTTCTGTAAAAGTATAAAAAGAGTTTACTCACATTCTGTTCACAATTGGATCCCAGAAGGCAGACTTGGCTTAGACTAGTAACATACACCTTGAAACTATCTCATAAGGAGACAGTCCCTCTGTCCTCTCTTGGCTGGAAGCCAAGAGAGCATCTTTGGCTAAGCAGATGTTGCTTCTTTCATGCATGTAGTCAAAGAGAGAGAAATAGCTGCCCTGCCCTGTGCTTTTGTTGTTACCTGCACAGGTGAGGCCACACCCACCTCTAGTCACATGCAGAGGAAGTCTGTCCCAGCCCAGAAGGAAACAGGAAGTTTACCTGCTGGCTGGACAAACATTCCTCCCCATGTGTAAAGATGTTCATTCTAGGAATGTTGTACAGTGGTAGCTCGGGTTACGGACTTAATTTGTTTTGGAGGTCCGTTCTTAACCTGAAACTGTTCTTAACCTGAAGCACCACTTTAGCTAATGGGGCCTCCTGCTGCTGCCGCAGCGCTGGAGCACGATTTCTGTTCTCATCCTGAAGCAAAGTTCTTAACCCAAGGTACTATTTCTGGGTTAGCGGAGTCTGTAACCTGAAGCGTATGTAACCCGAGGTACCACTGTACTGCGGAGAGCCAAGCAGAGCCCAGCCCGCCAGCGCGGCCGCCCGGGGTGTGTGTGCGTGAATGTCACCCCCTTCAGAGTGACACCCTACGCCACTGAGCACATTGCAAGCAATGGGGTTCCGTCCTTTATGCAGTTCAGTAAACTTTTCTCTCTCTGGTCCCAGAGAGAGATCCAAAGCTTGTTCATCACTGCAGAGTTTCTCTGCTGCTGTTAGCCATCTCTAATTTCTCAAGTTTCCTTTCCTGCTGTGGAAACTGCAGTGTGGGATTCCAGCAATGAGGTAACTTAACTCACTTAAATGGAGAACCACCAGTCTTCTAGTTTCACTCAGACTGGAACAATTGCTTAAGGTAAACATCTTCTTACAGCATTCCAGATACAGTGCATTCAAACACAGCATTTTGTCTATATAACTTTCCCTTGTGTGGGTGGCAAAACTCAGCTCCTTGTATGGATGGCGCCTGCCTTACAGGCCTGGAGATGCCTCATGGGAGGTGGGAAAGAAGAGAATTCCCAGGTGTTATTAGTGGATCGATGAATTCTTCTTGTGGGGAACCTTTGGCCCTCCAGATGTGGCTGAATTACAAGTCCTATGACCCAGGCAGCCACTCTCTCTCTGCCTTTTTTCCTTCGATGAGGAAACATCTAAGGATGCCCCTTTGGCTCCCAGCCAAGAGAGGAGATAAGGACTATCTTGCTACAAGATAGATTCTGAATGTATGTAACCTTTTTAAGCTGTCTGCCTTCTGGGATCATATTGTGAACAGAACATGAGTAAACTCTTTTATACTTTTATAAAGACTGTGTCGTGTCTTGTATTTTAAGAGGGAACAAAGGGGAAATTACCAGAGTAATTATTATAGAGGTTCTAGCGAGCCTGTGCACACGTTACCGTTGTGAACTTAAAGGGGAATGTTTATAAACTCTGCTGATATTTTGGGAACTTGTTAGCACAAGTTGGATAAGGATATAATTAGTCAATATATCCTCTCCTGCACCCCAGAACATTCCCACAATCTTGTGATCGATTATGTGGGGCAAGGCTTACCTGGGCTGCCCCCATATTTCATTCAAGTTGGCTCCCGTGAACTGCAAGCGCCGCCCTCGGGAAAGCAGCACCGAAGGGCCGAGTCCACGGGCGCTTGGGGCTCCTGCAGCAGGTGGTGCCAACGCTGGAGGGAGCTTGCAGGAAAGCCTGCCTGTTCGCTCGCTCGCTCTTTCTTTCCCTCCCTCTCTTTCTGCAGACAATTGGGGCTGGGGGCATTTTGGGCTGCACTAAGAAAGATTTCACCACCCCAGCACAGAAGGAGTGTTTTTTCCTGTTTTCCTCCTCTGCTTTGTCTTTTGGCAGGGGAGGGGAAACTCAACGCTTTCTCAAATGCTCCGGGTTCCATCAGTACCTTAGTTCTCTAACAATGGTTAAGGAAACATGATGCCTCTCAAGTGTTTTCCCATCTGTCGGCAGCTGCTTCCTACTGCTACCCAAGCATTGCTCTTCTGCTGTAAACTACGAGTAAAATTTGAAATTGACCTTCCACTTGTGTGTTTTCTTTTCTGTGTGTAGTTTCTTCCATTCACACCACAGTGAGCAAGAAATGGATGCTGTGGGAAGGGTCATTTGAAGTGTGGGGGAAATCTGCAGCCAAAATGACCATTTCTGTTTACTGTACATGTGTATAAAGGGATTAATAGACTTCATAAATTCCTCTGTGAACATCTCTATGAATTGTTTTTCACTGAACTTCTATGGAAGGAAATTTAGACAAAGGGTTTCGCATTTCCTCCTTGCCTCAGATCATACTCTTTTTTTGTTTGCCTGCTGATGGAAATGTGTTGTTTGCTCTCTCTCTCCTGGGGAAGCATTGCAGAACAGCTAATAAAGTGGAACAATGGCTGAATTGGAAATAAGTGACTGAGATAATTCCAAACAAATCCACCCTGATAGGTCACTCCAGCCCACTTTTTCACCAAATGAAGACACCTCAAGCCTGTATAATAAACATAAATCTGCCCTTATTCCCTTATGGGGGACACAAGAGCCCTTATAGAGTCCTTTGCAGGTTCTCCATCGGTCGGAGAAAATAAGAGTCCAACCAGAGAATATTGAGAAGCAAAGCAGCTGGTAAGCCTGATCTTTATTGAACTGTTGCAACAGGGTGTCCCCCTTCACATGCAGCAGCAGGAGGAGGACCCAGAACCAAGGTGTGTCTGCCCTTATATAGACATTTTAAATTGCCCGCCTTGGAGTCCAAGACCACCCCCAGAAACATCATACCTACATCACAGAAGAGGCGGTCTACAACAGAAATCTGAGTGTGTTGTTTACGTCCTGTCTGGCAGGTTATCTGTTAAGGCTTACTTGATTGGATACCCTGGGGAGCCTGGCCAGTCTTTTATAATGATAAATACTTAGTTCCTGAGCCAGGTCACAGGCTCACCCTATTCATACACAGACATACCCTTAAGACAGGATTTGTGAAGGAAAAGACAATGGGGAGGCTTTTCCATTTCCTTGACCTTGCAGAGAAATCATTTGGTCAGTTTGGGAGCCAAAAATGGTTTCAAGGCTGTTTTCCTGTGCTGCTTCAGAAATGCGGTTTATATATTTATGTACGTGTTTGCTTGGTACATTTATGAACATTTATTATATATTTCTTTAGTCGTGTCCGACTCTTCGTGACCCCATGGACCAGAGCACGCCAGGCACTCCTGTCTTCCACTGCCTCCTGCAGTTTGGTCAAACTCATGGTCGTAGCTTCGAGAACACTGTCCTTTTTTAAAAAAAGATATTTATTGAGAATTTTCCATTTTAATACATTAAAAAGCCAAAAAGAAAAAAAGAAAAAAAATTAAAAACATTTACAGTTTACAATCCTTATTTTTCTATAACATATTTCCCTGACTTCACCACACCTCCCCTTCTTATATTCCAATTCAAATTGTTAGTTCAACAAGTTCTTATCCCCAATTTTTAACCTTTTAATATTTAGTTCATTTTAAAAAACCAATTTTACCTTATAAACATCAAAATTTATACATCAGTGCTCATTCTTAAATCCTTTTTCTAAAGTCGACCCAAATTCCCTTCCACGAATTCCCCACTTTTCATACTAATAACAAAACAGAATAAAAAGAAGAAGACAGATTATGTATAATTATGCACCCTTTGGATCCCCAAACCCCACCCTGTCCCCTTTCCCGGTTTCAATCCCCAACAAATGTCCATCAGTCTTAATCTGCTATCAGCCTAGAGATCTCACGTCCGAGGCTCTTAATTCTCTCTCAGTTCCTCTCTGCCGGTTTTTTTGATAGTCCTTAGTATTAAACACCAGATCTCGGAGACGCTCTGGCCCGATGGGGTCAATGTTTCTTCCAGCCAGACCTCCATACTTAAAAGTGGAGCCCAAATCTTGTTTCTTACTCCTTTCAAGTCCAAATGTCCCCAAAGCTCCAACTTCCACCTTAATCAAATTTGTAATCCTTGGGTCTTCAGATCTCCACATAAGGAGATCTCTCCATTCTTCAATCTCCAATTCGGTCCAGATTTCCATCATCAAGTTCTTATTTTCCTTTATAGCCATCATGTCAGGCCTCTGGCTCTCCTTTGTCATCTGCAACATTACATCTCCTCCTTCCTTTTCCTCAGAAACAACATGTATCTCTTTCTCCACACTCTCAAAGTTCTCAAATTTCTCCTCTTGTCCAGCTGCATGAACTTCCTGGATCAAGTCCTTATCAAATTCAATGAATTTGTTTACTGTTAAGTCCAGAGTTGCAACGTTGGTAGCCAAAACATCAATTTGGCCTTGTAACTTTCCCAAGAGAAAAAAACCTCTGTCCAATTTAGCTTGAGTTTTCCCTCCTTCAGCCATTCTTGTAATGTCCCAAAACCCCCTCTAGAGGGATTTTGGTTACTTAGTATTCCTTCCAGTTCAAATCCAAAAATCAAGTTAGTTTGTATCAGTTCTTCCTTGTTTTCAACAAAATATAGACAAATTGTAACGAATATGACCAGCAGAGACAATAGAAAACAAAGTTCTCTTTTTCCGTCTTGACAGCTAATTTGACAGCTGTGAAACTCTTCAATATCTCTTCAACAGGCTCTCTCGCGGATCACTCCCGGGTCCGGGGTGTGTGTGTGTGGCACTTCAGCTCCCAAAATTAGCTCTTATCCTCCAGTAAGATTACTTAAACTGCCAAATCGTGAAATTAATGTCTTTTACCCAATAAAAAAGAAAAAATCCTCTCGACCTTAGTTAGCTGGTCCTTGCTTTAGATTATTTACAAGACGGGGAGACGGACTTCCTGTTTGCGCCTTCCCCGATCGTGCCTAATTCAAAAAATAATAATTTTCCTTTACAAACCCAATTTCTGTACTACTCACGGGTTGCTGCTTTAAAATCCAGTTGTTCACAAGAAGAAGTCAGCGCTCTCCGACCATGGCATGAGGCTTCACTCCGCAGGAGAAGCAGTCGACACTCAGCACCGCGCCACTCACCCCGTCCCCCATTCCGAAGCCTTTAAAAAGGCTCCTTCGCAGGTCGGGGGGGCGCAAATGGTGCCCGCCGAGTCACCAGGTTCACAGGCTTCACCGCCTGTGATTTTTAAGGGTCCCCGCGTCGCCAAGACCCAAATCCTGTGGAGCCGATTCCCTCCGGAGCTCGGAGGGAATCCGCCATTAGCCAATTGCGCTAACCTGGAAGTGAGAGAACACTGTCCAACCATCTCGTCCTCTGTCGTCCCCTTCTCCTTGTCCCATATATATATATATATATATATATATATATATATATATATATATGAGACCTTACATTTTTTGTTTCACCTGGAACTGAAAACATAATCTGTGTTTATTTTTTTTATAAAAAAAAACACCCAGAAGGCACAAATATACTTATTCAACAGACACTCTTATCTCATTTACAAAACAATGTACGGAGTTGCTAAACTGTTTTCCCAACCCATCCACAAATACACAAACATATACACATTTTGCCTGCCAATTTGGGGGAATTTGGACAAGGCAGTCTGATTATAAAATGGGAAACCAAGTATGGGAATTTTGTGATATTGGACTAGGGACAAAGGAGGTCCACCATTGCTGGATTGTCCTGCAACATAGGAAGTTGTCTTATACAGTGGTACCTTGGTTCTCAAATGCCTTGGTTCCCAAACACTGAAAACCCAGAAGTGTTCTGGTTTTCGAATGTTTTTTGGAAACCAAATGTCCAATGCGACTGTTGGCTATTGTTTCAGGGGTGCCTGCACAATCAGAAGCTGTGGCTTAGTTTTCAAACATTTCAGAAGTCAAACGGACTTCCAACTTTGCTTCAGGATGAGAACAGAAATCGTGCGGCGGCGGCAGAAGGCCCCATTAGCTAAAGTGGTGCTTCAGGTTAAGAACAGTTTCAGGTTGGGGGCCCCGCTAGGGGCGCATTGGAAGATAGCAGACAATACCATCTCTCCGTCTCACACGAGGCAATTAAGAGGCTAATATGGGAGTATGTAGCCTCCCTTGTTTCCCCAGGGAATGGGGAAAACACTGCCTTCACCTGCGGTTGCCGATAAATCACCCCTGAGTTTGAAAGAAGAAGGGGATGAGGGCACTAGGCGCACAGCACTCGTGTGGGATGGCTCTCCCGATGCCGTCTCTGATTGCGCGACCTGATTGCAGGAGCTCAAAATAACAATTAGGGAAAGCAAATGCCCATGTTTCGAGTGAAGAATGGGAGTTTAGACTGCTAATTGAACTGACCTCTGTGAAGTTGAGCGACGGGCTGGATTCAACAGGAAAATATATCAAGAAGAAGATACATCAAAGGGTTGGTACAGTATGTCGGAACAGGAGGGAAAGGGGGGGGACTTTTCTTTTTTTCTCTATGTGATTACCTAACAATCCCTCCCCAAGAAGAACCGTTGGACAATTGACTATAAGCGGGATGATTAAGAAACTGTGTGGAAATGAATTACTAACCAAAAGCTTGGCTTATGGAGATCTGGAAAAGAATGAAAGGTTTCTGGAATGACACAGTTATAAAAAGAGAGTCGCCATGTTGGCAGGCTTTGTTGTAGGATTGACGATCAAGGGGGGAGGAGGCCATGGCTTTGTTATTATATCGGACTCTTGGCAGAAACCCCCGAGAAGATTGAGAAGGGAGTGACAGGCCTGCGAAGATTAATGAGCAGACGTTAAGATTGTTCTTATGGAAGTGAAGAAATGCGTCTGCTGTCTGAATATGACTCTTGGATGAATGGAAAAATCCACACAGGATTATAAAAATGCTTGTTTTCAACTCGCTTGTGGAGACTATCAGAGGTCACAAAGTAAAGAAAGGAAAAATATATGAAAACAACAAAAAGAGATGAGGAAAACAACAAAGAAGGAATGGATAGAATTGTGAAAATTATTTGGACAGAATTGTGAACATCAAAGCAGCAGCAATAAGATGACCAGATCCCTTTCGGAGCTCGAAACATGGGTACCCTCAACAAAAATTTGGCTCTGTAATTTGGAATTAATGTGATTTAATTGATTTGTTAATTTTTATTTTTTTTTTTAAGAACAGTTTCAGGTTAAGAACGGACCTCCGGAACAAATTAAGTACATAACTCGAGGTTCCACTGTATAGAACAGGGGTCTGCAACCCGCGGCTCTGGAGCCGCATGTGGCTCTTTTACACCTTTGCCGCGGCTCCGGGGTGGATACTAGTGAGGGGAGGAGGCGCATTGTGCACCCCGACACTCCCCACTGTGGCGGGCGCTGTACTGGCTGTGACGTCGCATGGGGCGGTGCGTGCATTAGTCACGCACAGTCCCGACGTCACCTTCCCGCCCACCCGCTACATTGTAAGGGGCATGTATGCTGGTCACTGCATTGAAAGGGGACATATACGCTGGTCACTGTTTTGAAGGGGAGTGAAGAACACACACATAAAAAGGTAGCTTGTTAATTTAACGTTTATTTCTATGAGGAGGAGTAATTCTGAGGGGTCAAACAAAGAAATAATAAAAAAGTGACAAAAAAGTTATTTTTATAATGATGAGTTTTGCGGCTCCCAGTTTTTTTTCCTTCGGAAACGGGTCCAAGTGGCTCTTTTTGTCTTAAAGGTTGCAGACCCCTGGTATAGAAGAAGCTCTCGCTGGGGATCTGGCAGCGGCGGCGATCTGGCGTTTGCTCCAGCTCCTGCTTATTTTGCTGCGGGATCAACTTCCCCCTGCCAGTTCCGCGAGGGAACCGCTGCTCTTGCAAACCATCGTGTCTCCATCCTTGGCACCCTTTCGCCAGCCCTCACTCCCTGGCTGCAGCGGCTCTGGCGGGCAAGACCAAACTTACTTGAGATCTCCCCTTTATTTTGTTTAGTGCGTGTGCGCTTCCCCTCCTGAAATTTTGTGTGTGTGTGTGTGTGTGTGTGGTGAGTTTCCCCCTGCGTTGCTGGTTTGAGTTCTGTGTGTTTCCTGCTTTGGTGCCGGCCTCCCAGTCCCTGTTTTGCATTGTTGGAGTGTGTGTTCTTTGCCACTTGCCTCCCAGTCTCGGCTGATGGGAGAGGGGTCTGTTTTCTGGTTACGGCGTATTTTCCTCAGCGTTCTAACGAGCTGCCTGCCTCTCTAAGAGGCTTTCTGCTTCTGCCGCCAGGATTTGGGTTTTCCTGGGGCTCTCTTCCCTACCCCCCCTTGCATTGTGCATTTAAGCGGGGTGTCAGGCAGGGCTGCCTGTTGCCTGCTTTCAGCTTTCCCATCTCCGTTTAGAGCTTGGAAAATATCTGCTCCTTTAAGGAGTTGACATTGATACCACCCCCCCTTTCGGAAGAGCAATTCTGGGCTGGTGGATATAATCCTAGAAATATCAGATGTTGCCACTTTCCGAGGTGTGTGTGTGTGTGTGTGTGTGTGTGTATTATCTCTCCCCTCCCACCTTTTTTTGCAATCGGTAGTACATGAAACAAGCCTCTCTGTTGTTAATTATTTAAACGTGGTGTTTTTTTTATTAAAGATGGCTGGCTGCTCAAGTTCCTAGTCCCTGGGGTGTGCTTCTCTCATGAGCTATGGGATTAGCCGCCCTTCTGGGGAAATAGTTAATGGGCCCTTCCGCAATGGTGTTCCGTTCCTAGACAGAATAATAGCACATCGGTGGTGGATTTAATTCTGCCTTTTATTAGTTGTTCCCTGTGGCTACCATATTGTCGATTTCTGGAGTGGCACAGCAAAAGAGGGAACCACCCCCCAATCTCCCCTAGAACATTTGTGGCATGAACAGCTATAGGATTTCATCCGGAAGTTCTAGGACTGGTGGGAAAGGAAGTGTGTAGGACAGCCCCAAAACTTTTGCAGGTGCAAATAATATTGATGCATGTCCAATGAAAAGGACGTTTAGAAGCACCTCGTGTTCCCTGGACTTTTAGGGCAATGCATGGTGCTTTTGTTTGACACATAAGAATCTAGTTGCTCCCAAAGACTTGTTTTTCTGTCTCTGCACCACAACACTGCTTTGGAGCGACTTCTTTACGATTGGTGGTTAAAATGACTATTGGTTGGTGCTAATGCTTGAGAATGTTGAAAGGTGCTTAACAAAAAAAAGTTTGGTTTTTTTTTAATAAGTCAATAAATTCTAATGAAAAAGATCATTTAAAAAACTGTTCCAGAAAAATCCTTTAAAAGAATCAAGTCTTTATTTTTTTCCCTAAAAAAAGTCCTTAAAAGGTATCTTTCCCAAAATTGTCCAGTAGCATCTTAGAGACCAACGAAGTTTGTTATGGTATGAGCTTTCGTGTGCATGCAGACTTCTTCAGATATCTGATATCAGGTATCTGAAGACCAGAATAGAATAGAATAGAATAGATTCTTTATTGTCATTACACAAGTGCAACATTGCACAAGTGCAACGAAATTGGATGCCATCCCTTAAAACAACAAAAGCAAAACAACAACAACAACCAAACAAACCACATTCCAGCCACACCCACACCCACACCCATCAAACTCCCAGGTCACACTATCGAGTTACAGCATTCAAAAAGGCCACAGCTCTTGGATAGAAACTGTTTTTCAGTCTATTTGTCCTTGACTTGATGTTTCTATATCTCCTGCCAGAAGGCAGTAGTGCAAACAGACTGTGTCCCGGGTGAGATGAATCCTGCAGGATGTTATTTGCTTTCCTAAGACAACGGGAACCGTACAGTTCTTCCAAAGATGGGAGAGGATGACCAATAATCCTTTGGGCTGTGGTTATGACCTTCTGGAGCACCTTCCTCTCCCTAGCTGTACAACTGGAGAACCAAGCACAAATACAGTATGTAAGAATGCTCTCTATGGAGCCTCGGTAGAAGGACACCAGCAGTCTCTCACTCAGATTGTTCTTCTTTAAAAGTCTGAGGAAATAAATTCTCTGCTGGGCCTTCTTCACCAGAGCAGTGGTATTTGCGCTCCAAGTCATGCCCTGATCGATAGTTACTCCCAAAAACCTGAATTCCGCCACCCTCTCCACCCGTTCCCCGTTGATATACAAGGGCTGAATGTCCGCCTTTTTTTTCCTGTAATCCACCACCAATTCCTTGGTCTTAGCCGTATTAAGAGCCAGATTGTTCTCTCCACACCAAACACAGAGCCGCTCCACCTCGTCCCGATAGGCGGACTCATCCCCTCCTGAAATGAGCCCTACCACCGTAGTGTCATCAGCAAACTTGATGATTTTGTTGCTGGAATAGATGGCTGTACAGTCATACGTATAGAGAGCATAGAGCAGGGGACTCAACACACAACCCTGTGGTGAGCCGGTGTTAAGGCTAAGGGCTGTGGACATATGTGACCCTACTCTAACCCTCTGAGAACGTTCTGACAAAAAATCCAAAACCCAGAGACAGGTGGAGTTGGAGAGTCCAATCGCCTCTAGCTTGGACACCAGTCTATGGGGGAGGATAGACCAACACGGCCACCTATCTGTATTAAGCAATAATAATCCCTAAAGCCATGTTTCTAGGGCTGGATGGGCCACTGACCTGACCCCACTCATCTTATGCTGGACTACAAAGCTCTTAACAGTTTACTTGAGAGATTGCCTTCCCCCATGTATTCCCAACTCAACTGCTTTGATCTCAGAAAACTGGCGCAGTTACTGGTTCCACATAAAACACCTGCACTTGTGAAAAATCAATATTTTAGTGTGGCAGCATAGGCAGACTTTGGAACTCCCTGCCTATTGATACCAGGCAGGCGCAACTTTGGGGTACCCTCTGTAAAAAAAAGATTGGGGGGGTGACAAAAAAAATTCCGCAGCGGGGACCACCTAACCTTGCTAGCCTCTGGTTGAGCCAAACTTGGGAGTAAGCGGGATGTTTTTATTTTGCTGTTTCCCCCCTGCCTGCCTGCCAGCCAGCCAATCTTCTGGGAGCGCCGAGAAGGTCCTTCCCACGTCCCCGCCTGCCCAAGTCCAACGCTGATTCTCCTTTTTTTTTTTTGGGGGGGGGGGGAGGAAACCTCGGGAGTGTTGGCCACCAACTCCGCCCCCGCCAAGCGCCGGCGGAGGAGCCGCTTCCCCGAGGGCGTCGCCCGCTTCCTTCTTCCTCCTTTCGGACGCTGCCGCCACTCCTGCTCTGCCTCGGGGCGAGACTTTCCTCTGGGCAGGGGCGCCATGGCGACCCCCGAAGACCCCTCGGCGAAGGAGCCGCTGGAGGAAGGAGGCGAGAAGCTGAAGACGGAGGAGCCCGGCAAGTCCACCGAGAAGAAGGGGGGGAGGGAGGAAGGGGAGATGGAGGAGGAACCCCTCCTCCAGTTCCAGGGACAGCAGAGGTCCCGATGGCTCGAGGGTGGTGGGCGCCAGAGTAGCAGCAGCAGCAGCAGCGACGACGACAACTTTACCCCCTGGGACTTCTTCCCGTGGCGGCGGCAGGACCCGTTTGCCCTGCGCTTTGGCTCTGAGCAGGCGAATTACTGTCGGGAGGGTCTCTTTATCGCTCGCGTTTTGAAATTATTCCTGGGGCGTTTGAATCCGGACAAGCGGCGGAGGTTCCGCCGCAAACTGCGCGAGATCCCGCTCAAGGAGGGCTTCGTCCGCATCCCCGAAGAGGCTCTGCACAAGGCAGGCGCCTCTCGCCTCCGAGACCTGCTGCTCAGCTACTACGGCGTAACTTACGCAGTCGACGTGGCGGCCGATGCGCTGAGGGCCGTTGACGGCAAGCACGAGGCGGACAGTCTCCTCTCTGTCACGAAAGGTAAGTCTTTGGTGGATCGTGACCTTCGCAGCCGTTCAGTCTGACAGCAGATCTTTCCTTCCCTGGTTGCGCCAGCCCAGCGCTGAGCTGCAGCCGTGAAGGAGGGAAGGAAAACCAACCATCTGCTTGGAATGTTTGGAAGTACCTTTACTTTAGCGCCAGGCATTTAGCGCATATGGAAGAATTTGGTATGTTTCAACCGTCTGGTTGCTATTGCTTAAAATATTACAAATACCTTCAGGGCCCTTAGGACACAAAGAACAGCAAAGAATCAGCCTTAAGTACAAGGGCTGGCCGTTCTTTGGACGCAGGGTTGAGCTTGTCCCTTTGTAGAAGGGCAAGTCCTTTTTCTTTCCTGCTTGAGCACTGCAAAAAGTTTTAATCAGGCCTGTAAATTCAGAAGGTTTGCAGGCCAACCTGACATCTCTGGAACAGAGGAAGGTCCCAAATGGGCCTCATAGTCCATCTAGCTCAGGATTGCTAATCTTGCCTGACTGCGGCTCTCCAGGGTTCCAGGCAGGAGTCTTTTGCAGCCCTACCTGGAGACACCAGGGATTGAACCTGGGACCTTCTGCATGCAAAGCAGGTGTTCTGCCACTGAGCCATGGCTCTTCCCTGGTCATCCAGCTGGAAGTGCTGCCTGCAGAATGTCCTGCAAATAGATTGCACTAGGAAGAGGAGGAGGAATATCCATGCTTTATGATGATATAAAATGGTTTAGTGATGTTAAAATCTAGTGAATAATCTTCTGGAGAATAATCATTTGGAGAATATTCTTGAGAATATTATCAATTAATGAGAATGTTAGAGAATTTTCATTTAAAATAGAAGAATATTCATTTTAATGCATTGAAAATGGTATAATTTTGATGCATTGAAAATGATATCATTAATTAATATGCATGTTTATTCATGGGTAAACTTGTTCAGATGGCAACCAAAAACTGTACAGATGCTTTTATTCAATGGGGCAATGCAGTGAATTCACATTCTTTGATTTTTTTGCACCAAACTTGAAATTGAAAAAACAACGTGAATGACTCGCGTTAATCACTAAGCCTACCACCCACCACTAACCGTATATTTACCATCAACTTTGAATTCTAATTATGTTGTGTATGTATGAAATGTAGCTTTTAAAGTAAAAGCAATATAAAAAAAAACTTAGGTCCGCTATATGAGTACGTTCTTTAATAAGCATATCTACATGGTGCAGTATTTTCAGTGCTGTACAACACTAATAAAATCAAAATAAAGTTTAAAATAAATGCTATTATTTCCAGAAAATAAAACAAATAATCAGTAATGACAAGTTACATAACATCAGAAATGCAAATTACTATCTGCTCCCTTTACCTTTACCTTTAGACAAGTAAGGCAACACACAACACATTAAAATTATAACTGATAAATTGTGACAAGAAATAAATTTATTCAAAAAATAGGCTTTAAGTAACAAGTCTCAAATGTTTATAAATTTATATTGACTCCTCAAACATCTTAAGAGGATAAGTCACCATGTTTGTCTCCACTGGTAGCAGAGCTTTCAGTTCCACACTGATCATCTGTGAGATCATAGAACAAAGTTGATGGTTGTATAAAATTCAATGAGCTTGTTAGGAGCTTTAAGTTATGTTCTACATATGCAAGCTTTTCTGTTCTGTCTCTGTCTATTCCTTTTAGCTAAATAAATAAGTCCACCTCACGTGCTATTACACATAATTTTATAGGCCTAGGTACTTTAAGTGTATAAAGCATTAAAGCTACTTTCTGTAAAAAAAAAAAAAAAATCACACTGTATGGCCAAGGGTATACAATTGCTAAGAATAAGGTCACACCAAAATAGAAAAAAGGCTATTACATATAGTTGAAATACATACAAATTCAAATGTTCATCAAATTTAAACGAATAGCATTTTTAAAACTAAAAAAAAAAATGTTTTCTGTAGCTCACATTTCAGAAGTGCCAATGGTGAATGACACATTGCCCAGTAATGTAACTGGTTCAAAAAATTCATTATTCATTACTTGCACTGGCAATATCACAGCTTGACTTAATTTTTACTAGATTTTTAAAATGTGGGTTGTAAAACTAGTTCTTACATTAGAATTTACAGTTTGTGGAGAATATTCTATACCCCCCAAATAGCTAGTGTGACACCCCTAGTCACTGGTTAAGGAAAGAAGTGCTTACCCAGCAAGAAATGCACTGGCACCAATTAAATATAGAAAAAGACTGTTTGGGGGGCAGGGGGAGGGGGAATAAAGCAGCCAATTTTGACCTCTCTCTTACCTGCCTACAGGTTATAATTATATGCTGAGCAATGAAAGAAAGAGAGAAGTGTGGTAAGTCCCAACACAATTCTGTTTGCAGGATGAGCAAATGTGTTGCTAGAACGAATGGTGCTAAGGGATTTGATGATAAGCAAGGGGGTCGGGGGACTGACACCCCCCCCCCCAATTTTCAAGGAGCGGGTTGGGTCCCTTCAATATTCTGTGCCCGTGACCATGGGAGTAGGCAGAGGGCCACCTGCCCCCCCAATCAAGTAAATAAAAAAAACCTTAACTAATTGATCAGTTGTGTCCAAGAGAACTCAGTTCTGTCCCCCAACATAAAGCCTGCCCCCTAAAATAAATCATGGTCACACTCAAGGCTTTGACTGGCCCCGATGGGCTGCTGTGGTGGACCCCTTCAGGCCCTCCCTGCTGTTGTGACAGACCCCATCAGGCTTCCTCTCACCACATGACTTCACATGCAAACCATAATACTCTGGATTCAAACTTCTTCGTATTATCATAGAGCATGCTTTGTATGCAGGGCTGGCCCCAGACATTTTAGTGACTGAGGCAAATCAAGCGGGTGTTTCCCCAGAAATTGTAGTTTGCTAAGGGTGTGTGTTTGAAAACACAGGGGAAAGTCACTTCTCTCCTTTCTTTCCCTCCTGCCTTCATTCCTTCTCAGCAGCCCCACCAGCAACGAGCAGTGGCAGGAGCAGCATCAGTGGCAGGGAAGACCCTCACCCTGCTGTGGGTGGGGGGGGTGATGCTGGGACCAGGGGGGCTGAGGCAGGCTGGGTTGGAGGAGGCAACCTGAGATGAAGTGGCTTTTTCCTTCTGCTGGTGGAAAGGAGGCTGCCTTACCTGAAAGAGGAGGCAGAGCTGGACCTGACAGCCAAGACCAATCAGCTGGATAATAAGAATAATATCATAGTCCAGAGGGGAGAGGGGGAGGCACAGCTGCTGCATCTTCCTCTCTCAGGAAGATGGAAAAGTATGGACAAGAGAGGCAGCTGACTGGTTTAGTATATTCTTGGCCATTAAAAAGGATGGCAAATTACATCATGCTTTTCCCCCAGTGTGGAATAAATCAGCATGTTTTCCAGGTTGCATAGAAAAGCCGATCTCAGCATGCTCAGAGGATCAGTGAAGGCAGTATACCAGAGGTGGAAAACTTCAGCCCCAGCTTGTATCCTAATCAGGTTCTAATTCTCTCCCCACAACGATGCCTAAAATAAAATCAATGTTTTTGCCACAGGTCAATGAAAGGAGTCGCTGTCACTGCTGATCAAATGGTCTGCAAGGATCAGTGAGGGCAGTAGAGCAGGGGTGGAGCACTTCAGGCCCAGCTTGTATCCTAATTCGGCTCTAATGCTATCCCTCCCTCTCCACCCCACCCTCCCAGCCACAAATGCCTAACAGAAAAGAAATGTTTTTGCCACAGGTCACTGGAAGGAGTCGCTGTCACTGGGGATGAAATAGTCTGCAAGGGAAGAAAAGAATTACTTGAAATTATTGAAAAGGACCTAGGATTCTTTATAGATTTATTAAGCTATGGCTTTATCATCACACGGAAAGAATACCAAGACTTTCAGAAAGCAGAGCAAGACTCCAAGGGGAAAAGTGAAAAATTGCTGAATATGATCCAGGAAAGGGGGGAGACAACTTGTTGCTGGTTCCTGAAACAAGTAGAAAGGAAACACCCAGGATCTATTAAGATTCTTCTAGTGGCAGTCCATGGTGAGTTTGACTTAGAGTACTTTCTGAATTTCAAGGACAGTTCAACTACCTTCCTCCTCCTTGCAACAGTCATGTCAGGTAAAGAATTGTCTTTTACAGGCTCGGGTAAAGAATTTGTCCAGGGGAGAGGCCCCTCAGGGCTGAAGTCAGAATCCCCCTTGTTTGTGGAGGAAGGAAGAAGCAGCAAGGTGGAAAACCCAGCAGTTTGTGGGGAAAGTGTTGTGTGTAATCTGTGTCCCTGTGAGGTAAGTGGCTGAACACATGGGCCCAGACTGGGGGAGGGGGCAGCCGCCTCCCCCCAATCAAATAAATGAATAAAAATGCTTAACTAAAAGTAGGAATTGTAGAAAGATTTTGACAGATTTTTCTGAGTACTTGGGGTAAAAAAAAAAAAGTAATTTTAAACAACTGTTGTTGAGACATTTCATTCCACATCTGCAAGACACAGCCAGACAGATTACTCCTGAGTGTCCCTGCTCAGGAACTGGAGCCAGACCAGCCACCTGGTTCTCTAGGGAGCTGGTAATGAAGAAGCGTGTGAGAGGGTGACTACAAGGAAGTTGGCAGAAGGAATCTGACTGAACACAGACTAGAGCCTCTTTGAAGACCTATTCTGTGGCAGTGCATTCCCATTTCCTGGAATGGAGATGTTTTCTCACGTTAAAATGGGTTTTTCCTTTCGCTGTATCTCTCATGTGATTGGTTGAGTGTGGGTCACATGAGAGAGGCATTCCATTCTGTTCCAACTGTTATTCCAGTAACTGTCATTTTCAACTGTCTTTCTGCTTCTCTCTCTGCGTGAGAGAAGGGAGAATGGCTGCCAAGAGAGAGTTCTCAGGATACTCATTTGGGCCGTGTGTGTTAGTGTGATCTGTCTAAAGTGAAACAGAAAGAGGAAGATCCCTAAACGTTAATAGCGAGAAACGTGCAGGGGCTCTCTGTAAGGAACAGGGGGAATACTGCTGAGGTGAAAGAAAAAACCTTTCATAAGAAACTGTCAGACCTGAGTGAGAACTACTATGGCATAAATGAATGTAGAAGAAAGTAGCTCTAAAAGAGCCATTAGTGGTCTGTATTTGTGGGTTTGACCTCAAGCAGTGCTCCTTGGTGTGGTTGTTTGGGTGTTAGAAACAGACAGGAATGTCCTGCTTTCAGGTGGCAAAGGGGTCTGGCGCTCATATTAATGATAAATTATTTTGTAGCAGGATCTTCCAGAAACAATCAGACCAGAGGTGTTTTTGGACTCAGAAATGAGTCGTGAAAGATACAGGTGAGCAATGTCACTCTCAGTTTTTCAAAGCTTTCTCCTTTAAGGGAAAGTTATCTACATTGAATATCTTTTGGGGTTTCAGAGAAGTGTTCAGCAGAGCACATTTGGTATATGAAGGTTTCACAATCATCACATGTGGTGAACGTTCTCTAAAACGTTCCCAAACTACATCTGTGTCAGGGACAGGCCAGAGGAGGAGTGGGGGAGACCGTCCCCCCGAACCTTCCAGGGAGGAGGAAGAGGAAGACAGTATAGATTTAGAACAGGGGGTTGAGGGAGGTCACAGCTCAGAGTCAGATGAGAGGGAAAGTTGGGAAATCATGTGAGAGCAACACACAGCTAACTTGTTGTCATTAGAAAGCATTCCAGACACTCCATCTTCCAGAACCCAGTGAGCCTTTAAAGTAGGAGAGCTAAGAGGTCAAAGACAGCACCAATAGAAGTGACGAATGAGGAAGAGGGATAGACGGGATGTGTGGAGATTCACACGAGACAACTCCATTATTGAAGAGACTGGGTTGTATAGCCTCTCTCTGTAAATATTGAATAAAAAAGAATGGTAAGAAATATTCCCTTGTTACGATAATTTTCTGGGCAACAGCTGGGCGTTGCTGACAGCATCCTGACAATCTGTCACTTGCACATTGCATTCTTGAGTTCTCAGGAACAGAGCTGGGAAAATATTACGATTCAACATTGGTGTTGCTTAAACCAATTGTTTATATCCCCCGTCCTCTGAGGAATGGGCTTAGCATGACAAAATGATGTCTAAGCCAAAGCAGATTGTGAGGAAAGTGAATTCTGTAGGTTTGGAGAAAAGTTTTTTCTACTCTTTAAATAAAGGAGCTCAGACTTATTAGATCTTGCAACATTGCAGGCACATGGAGAAGAGCAGAAAGAGGGTGTGCCCAGGCAGAGAGGAGGAGATATAGTTGCACCCACTTCCTGCCTGGGCACAAGGGTTTTTTTATCACAGAGCTCTTGCTAGCAAGTTTACGGGAAAACCCTTTCATGCGCCTATCTAGCAAAACACAAATTGTTGGTTCGACTGCATTTTAAATGTCTCACACAAAGAGCTCATGGTTTTCCACGTTTCAGTTGTGATCTTGGGGTTAATATTCCACATCTCCATTTCACTCTTTTACACCCTGCTTTCCATAGGGGTTTAAGTGTGCGTAGGTCTCTTCCTAATCTTCATAGAATCATAGGATTGTTGGAAGGGATCCTGAGGGTCTTATAGTACAACCCTCTGCAATGCCAGAATATGCAGCTGCCCCATGCAGGGATCAAACTTGAAACCTTGGCATTATCAGCTCCAGGGCTTTTTTCATCTGGACCTCACCAGAACTGAGTTCCAGCACCTCTCAGGTGGGTGCCATGGCCATTATAAGAGAAGAAGGGAACCGTTCATGGTGAGTTGCAGCATCTCTTTCTAGAAGAATAACACTGATCAGAACCGTGCTCTAACCCATTTTATTGTTTCTTTGAGATTTTCTGGTCAAATATTATTGGGGTGGGGATTGCTTCCCATCATGGGGGATGCAGAGGGTGTCCGGCTGGTGTTCAATCCATTTCTCTTTCCATTTTCTACTTTGTGGCACTCAGGCTGTGTTTCACGGAGGCTGGATCCTTCCTTTGCTTTTATACTGATGTCATATTTGAGGTGAGAGGAGCTGTCACCATCACCTACCACTTTGATTCATGGTCTAAGCACATGGCTGAACAGAACACGGAGGACTGGGTTGTCGCTGGGCCTTTGATCAACATTGAAGCAGATCCAGCAGAGGCTGTGGCAGCTGTTCACTTCCCTCACTTCTTGTGTCTTGCAGGTATGGTAGGTGAAAAAGTTTGTAACAAAATAAATATTGCATGTAACAGGATGGGTGCAGTGATGAGCTCTGTCATCCACACTCAGGGGAGGTCATGCTCAGGCTGGCTGCAGAGGAGTGGTGGGAGGCACCAGTTGGGGAACCCACAAGGGAAGAAGGCTCAGAGCCAGGAGAGTGCTGGTGGGACTATGATGAGGGATCAGAGGGAGCAGCCTGGGAGGAGGTGGTGTTGGGGGTTGGAGAGGGAACAGGGTTTAGTGAGCAGGAAGAGGCTGTGACCGAGAGCAGTGCAAAATTGGAGGCAGAAGTGGAGGTTGGAGAGGAAGGGGGCCAGGAGACAGATGTGAGGCAGGCTGCTAAAGATGTCAGGGCAGCCTCCCCCTCCTTTTGCAGCCTGCTCCTTTCTCCATTCGTCTCCCAGAATCAGAAGTGGTATGAAGAAGGCAGAGCAAATGCAGACATAGTTTTGGAATCTCAGATCGCTTTGGGAAGGACCTGGGGGAGAAAGAGCCTTAGGGAACAGCCTCATAGGGGCTAGATGTACCGGAATGAGTTGCAGTGCAGGGTTGACTTCACTGACACTGGGTGTTTTATTGCTGACCTGCTCTTGACTCCAGTTCCTGGTGGACGGCTCCACAGTTTCCCACTTGTAACATGTCTGTTTGTTTTTTCTTTTGCTCCTTTCCAGGTAAAGATGGTTCCCAAGTCCTCATTGCACATTTTGTGGAAGGCGGCATGAGTCTAGAGAAGCCAGACAGAGTGGGGCCATATCGTGTTGTGTTGGAAAACCCAAACTTCTCTCCACGTGGAGCCATTTTGAAAACATCGTGGTCATGGTTTAAGCGGAAGATAATAGTGCACACTGTAGCACTGCTCTATCAAATGGTTCAATTCCAGCCACCAACATTCCACCTGTACCTTCTGCCCAATGACCATTCCATAACAAAGGTAAGCAGGATTCTGCAACTCTGATTGGTATTCCAGACGTCCTGGATCTTTTGCTTGACCATAGGAAGCCTGACAGAGTAGCTATACAAAATTATGCATCAGAGTCTGTCATGGTTTATTAACTGTATCTCCTTTTGTTGGGCTTGAACTAATTTACCAGATTGCTAGCCAACATCATATTACCTATCCATATTTTGGTCTCTGCTACTGAAGTGGTTTAGTTTTTTTATATCACTGATGGAGATCCTGTGTCCCTTCAAATGTTTTGGGACTACAAAACCCATCATTCCTGAACCATGACATCTGGCAGGTTGCAGGTTCCCCATCCCTGCCTTAAATGCTGCAACAAAGCCAAGAAAGGGGTAGGGATCCAGTCTTCCAGAAATTGGTTATCTTTCTTGCATAACTCAGAAGTGCCCTTCTTTGCCTTTCCCAGGCGGTTCATGAGCATGAAGTACAGTGCCCTTCACAGAGAATAGACAAACCCCCCGGGACCCTGAGGCCTCTGACGATTGGCTCTCGCTTCTTTGTGGAGACAAATGATGTCAGAGTCTGTCCTAAGGTGAGATGCAAAGATGATGAAAGGCTTTGCTAGGGCAGAGCCAAGGCCGTAGAGTATGAGAATGGGAGGGACTCCACCAGGATCCCTTGTCACGCTTTAATTTGACTCCCTTGGACTGGTCGACTGGGCTAAGCCTTGTTTGCACATAAGGAGGTTTTATGCTTCCCCACAGGAAGTGGAGTTTCAATATTTGGATGCTGACAAGATGCAGCAGTATGTGGAACTGTCTGCTGAGCAAATGCAAGACATGTTCAACTTCAGTGTGATGGACAAGCGCACGAATGAACTCATCTGGGAAGCCCATGTGACACAAAGTGAGTTGGATTGGAGGAAGATCGGAAGGTTTGACCATAATTGGGGAGGCAGGATGGAAAATGACACCCCAGTCACATTCCCTCTTTGACTGCTTCATTCCTGTTCTCTTTCAGAAGAGTTAAAGTCTCCTGAGATGACGTCTTCTCCTTCAAGCTCAGAGCAAGGTCTGCAGGTTTTAATTACTTATCTCCTCGTAGTTAAATCCCACCTTCCTCCCAATGGCAGCACAGAGTGGCTGGTGATACAGTACCATAGAAAAGTTACTTTTGTAATGTTAGGGAATCGCCTTCCGGTGCAGGTTCCCCATTGCTTTATAATCTCTCCTTTGGTGCCAGATGAAGTTCTTTCCACGCAGCTAAATTTTGTAGAAACAGCTTTGGCTTGGATTCAGCACACCCAGTGTGCTAACGGAGTCCAGTGCAAATGCTCAAGATACTGCAATTGGGCTTTCCTCCCTTCACCCGCCACTTCCCTCCAATGCACTTTGGAGGGTCAAGGAGAACAGCCAGAAAGGGTGTGATGTGTGTACTTGGCTGTTGGGGAGGAATAGCTCTGTCTGGCAAGCAGGAAAGGTCACAGAGGGCGACATTTAATTTCTCCCTGTATGTTTTACAGCCTGGGCTTCTTAGTTTTCAGCTGAGTGTCAGTTGTTAAACTATTTTTCTAATTGCATGTTAATGTGTGTGTTTGTTGCTCTGTTTTTCCTTGTGAGCCAACTTTGGAAATTGTGTTATGAAGGGGTAGTGTAAGACTTTAACAAGTAACATATGTGACACAGAGTCCAAAAAGGTGGTATTCTTCCAAGGACAGGGGCCTTGTGGGTAGTTTTCATGGATTTAAATGCTTGGGGGGTGGTTCGGCCCGCCTCCTCCTGCGGCTATTGAAAAACAAGCTCGCCCTTTCAAACAGCTCATCTCAACTTAGCCAGCAGGAGTCACGTGTTGCAAACAAAAAACAGGATCGCGAAAGGCAGAAGCGAAAGCGCCGGGTGAGCAAACGGACACGGATGCATTTTCTTGCATTTGCTCAGTGCTCGCCTCTTTCTCAGCGCGGAAAGGAAGCGGCGGCAGCTCCTCGTTCGGCTCCTCCCTCTTCCTCGGAGGACGGAAACGGATCCTGGGCGATCCTGGGCCTCCTTCCTTGGGTCTCCCCGGCGCGCGCTCGGGCTGAAGGGGCGCGATGGCCAAGAGCGCCCGGCAGCGCCTGATGGACGCCCTGGAGAACTTGCACGACGGCGAGCTGCGCAAGTTCAAGGCCAAGCTGGCCGAGATCCCGCTCGAGGAAAGCCACGAGCACATCCCCCGAGGGCGGCTGGAGAAGGCGGACGCGGTGGATCTGTCCCGTCTGCTGATCAGCTACTACAAGCAGGATTACGCCCTGCGCCTCACCGCGCAGGTCTTGGAAGAGATCCACTGCAAGGACCAGGCGCAGAAGCTCCGCGGAGGCGGCGAGAAGAGTAAGGGAGGAGGGGGAGGCCTGGCCGGGAGACAAGCGTGGATCCGGATCATCTCATTGGACGAGGAGAAGGGAGGCGGGGGGGGGGGTGGACTTTCCCAGCTTCTCTTTCAGGTCCGTCCCGATCAACTCATCAGGAGATAGTCCGAGGAGCTCTTTCTTCAAGGTCTAGTGAGGTGCCTCTGAAATATTAGGTACACTTTTGCAAGGAAAGCCACATAAAGAGGGGGGAGGAGTGATTTTGAAATCAGCAGATCCTCACCACGTACCTTCTTCCTCGCTACCATAATAATAATAATAATAATAATAATTTTATTATTTATACCCCGCCCATCTGGCAGGATTTCCCCAGCCACTCTGGGTGGCTTCCAGCACATATAAAAATGTAAGATAACATCAAACATTAAAAACTTCCTGATATAGGGCTGCCTTCAGATGCGTTCTAAAAACTGTGTAGTTCTTTATTTCCTTGACCTCATTTGGTAGGGCATTCCACAGGGAGGGCTCCACTGTGGAACAGGCAGTACCACCCCAATATGGAAATTAAATCCTATTTGGAAATCGTACCTAATATATTTCTCAATCACTCAATTCTGTCCACAGAGGGCTTTTCTTTTCAGTAATGTTACAAATTAAAACTTAAAACCACAGGACTGTCAAAACACATCCACCCATGCCACGTGTCTTGGCATACTTGTCCTGCAGACTGGAAGCTATGATCTTCTTTCCACTTTTATCCATTTGGTAGTATTTCAAAATTCCCACAGAATAAATGCATATAGCAGGTATTAAATATCTTACTATTTTCCGTTGCATCCTCTGTGCATCTTTACATCACCTTCATTTTAGATGGCTGCCTCTCAGCTGTTGTATTTTTCTCCTTTCTACATTTCCAAAAATTAGTTTCCTGATATTTAGTGGCCTTATAATCACGAAAGGGTTGCTCGTTTCATGTATCTAAAAATCACATCCGTTGAAATGCAGAGATGGTGTTATGCTTCTGTTAAATGGGTGGAAATGTTTCCAGTTCCATCCATTCCTGATTATGGTTGGAGCTGGTTTGGGGGCCCCAGAGGTACCTTTGGTGGAACTGCCCTGCCGTCAAGAGTTTTGGGGTAAAAATCTAATGAGGTATCAGAAAGAAAACATTTTTAATTTTGTCTATAATAATGAATGATGTTTGTGTGGAACGGAAAACTCAGAACATCAACTCTCTTTTCTGTTCCAGCTGCTTGCTGTAACCCTCAGATCCCTGTGCCTTCCACCAGTACCACCTCTGTAAGAAATGGTGAGCTCCAGCCTCTATATCTTCTTAAATATTGTCCGTCCCCCATCAACATCCATAAGCTAACCTCCAGGTCTCTGCTAGGTGTTGGCCTTTGCTCCAGCCTGCAGTAATCCTCTCACTTAAGCCAGATCCACACTACAGTGGTACCTCAGGTTACATATGCTTCAGGTTACATATGCTTCAGGTTACAGACTCTGCTAGCCCAGAAATATTACATCAGGTTAAGAACTTTGCTTCAGGATGAGAACAGAAATCGTGCAGCAGCGGCATTGCGGCAGCAGGAGGCCCCATTAGCTAAAGTGGTGCTTCAGGTTAAGAACAGTTTCAGGTTAAGAACAGACCCCCAGAACGAATTAAGTTCTTAACCTGAGGTACCACTGTACTGCAAATGCCTGTCAATTTCATGCTGCTTTAATTGTCCAGGCTTCCCACACACACACAAAATGGGAATAGTCGTTTGCAGTAAGCCATACTTAGCCATGGAAAAAGCAAAGGCAGCTGTGTCTGTATTCTTTACTTAGCCAATGGCAAGAGCTTTCCTTAGGAAAATGAGGAGAGCTCACCAGGATATTGCAGAGAGGAGCAAGGCAGACGCACATACAATACAAAGAGGAATGTACTCTGCTGCTAACTCACTAGCATGAGAGAGGAAGGGTAACATTTCATCAATATATCCTCTTCTACTAGCCACAACATTCCCACAGATTCCACATACAGTGGTACCTCAGGTTAAGTACTTAATTTGTTCTGGAGGTCTGTTCTTAACCTGAAGCACCACTTTAGCTAATGGGGCCTCCTGCTGCTGCTGCACTGCCGGAGCACGATTTCTGTTCTCATCCTGAAGCAAAGTTCTTAACCTGAGGTAATATTTCTGGGTTAGCGGAGTCTGTAACCTGAAGCGTATGTGTCAGGGGTTCAGGAGCAGAGGCAAGGGCAAGGGAGGAAACAGAGAGCGAAGGGGAGGAGGCAGAAGAAAAGATGAGTGATGACGACGACCCGAGATCTCCGAGTCTTTCCAGTGAATCGGAGGATTCACAGAAAGGAGCACCAGTGGCCAAGGCAAGGGGGGAGTTAAGGGGGGCACCCCAGGAAGGTAGAGCCAGAGGGGACTCAGAGGAGAGCAGTTGGAGATCGGGACCAGCGTCAACGCCAGAGAACAGGGAAGAGGAAGGGAGCCAGGGGGCAAGCGCTGGCAGCTCACAACAGGAGGGAGGGCACGAGTCAGGGGTGGCCACACCTCCATCTGGGAGCGAAGAGACGGTTAGACGGAAGGTGGAAGGTTGGGCGCGCGCGCCAAGTTCAAATGCACAGGAAGGCGGCGCAGTAGGCAGCCCGGAAAGGGAGCCAGGTCCTAAAGCCCGGCGCAAGGAGACAGGAGGGTCCGGGGGGTCAGCGTCAGAAGAATCCCGGAAGGAAGAGACCCAGGGGGGCAGAGGGACCCAGAGAAGAACAGTCAGGCGGAAAAGGTGGAGCAGGGTTAGGATATTAAGTTGGTGTACAAGGGGCGGAGATTCAGACGGAGCTTCGCCGATCTAGCTACTAGACGTAGAGTTGCACGCAGCAGCTTGAGAATGGAAACTGTAACTCAATAAAGACTTTTACTTAATGACCGTTGGCTAGCGTGATCCTCTGTGAGCTAGGATCTTGAAGCAACCCTGACAGTAAGCTCCGTCTCCAAGAATTGTGGGCATCTACAGCCTCGAGGAGAGGAGAGAAGCAGGTGCCTACTAGCGAGCTCACGAACGGCAGCCGACATGACGGCTGAACAGCAGATAGCGGAACTCAGAGAAGCAGTGTCACAGCTGAATGCCGAGGCTCTCGCATCCAGGAAGAGAGAGGAGGACGCAGCTGCCGCCTACAGGGATCTCCAGGTCAGGTTGGAAGTGCTTACGAAGCAAGGGCAACAGACACCCAAACCAGAGGGGATTGGTTTGGGGAGACGCACAGGCGGTCTGGTCTCTCACTTCGATGGGAACCTGCAACAGTATCCCAATTTTAGAGCAGACGTGCTGTGTGCACTGCAACTGCTGAATAAAGATTTTAGAGATGAGCAGGAGAAAGTGGGATTCATCATGTCCTATTTGCATGGGGATGCCAGGGCATGGCTGCGCAATTTGTGGAGGGATAACGATCCGGCGCTCCAGAATGCGAAGGCCTTTATTAAAGCGATGGATGGGTGTTTTTTATCAAGCATTGACGTGGATCTTGCTCGGCAACAGATTCATGGACTGAAGCAGGGAAGGGCCAGCGTACGGCAGTACCATGCCCGCTTTTTCGCCTTGGCCAGTGCCCTAGAATGGGACAGAGATTCGGCTCCTGTAAGAGACCTGTTCTGGGAGGGATTAAACAGCTCTGTGAAAGATGAAATTGCGAGGGGGGAGAGACCCCGGACCACCCAGGAGGTCGTGCAGAGGGCGCTGGCAGTGGGGGTGCGGCTGGAAGGACGTCCGTGGAGCAGGGATGAAGGGCGTGGAGGGCGCGAACCAGCCAGGGGCTCCTCCTTCTTTCCCAGAGAAGCAGCACGTACGCAATCCACGCCTCCGCCAGGAGGAGGAGCTGAACCGATGGAGGTTGGAGGTGCCAGGGCTCAGTCAGCAACCAGAGCCCTAGCACCAGCAGCAGTGAAAGCGAAGCCTCCTAGAGGGAACAGGAAGTGTTACGTCTGTGAGGAGCCAGGGCATATGGCGAAAGAGTGTCCCCAGAGGCTCCACAAGTTCACTGCAGCCTCAGCAATGGTGACTGCAGCAACGCAGCAAGGAGAACCACAGCAGGGAAACGACGCAGTCTGGCTGGAGGAAGAGGCACTGGGGCCCAGCCAGACGTATTAATGATGCAGTCCCCAGAGATTTTACAGCCCGTGAACCCCCTCCCGCCCAAACCAGTGGTGAGGCTCACCGCATCGCTCCAGCTGCCCAATGGCATCACCATGGACGTGCCAATCACCATTGACTCAGGCAGCAATGCGGACTTTATAGGGCAGGACTTTGTCAACAAGCATGCTATACAGTTGCTGCCGGCCACCCTGCCCCTGCAGGTTGTCACGGTGGATGGCAGGGAGCTGCTAGGGGGGCAAGTGGTGCAGCAGACGCCACCAATGGTGATGCGACTTGGGAATCACAAAGAAGTCATCAGCTTCAACGTCACTCAATTGTCGGACACGCCCATTGTGTTGGGCATGAGTTGGCTGGACAAGCACAGCCCAACGCTGGCTTGGTACCAGAGGCAGCTGACCTTCGGCTCTTCCTTTTGTGCTGAACACTGCATCGTGCCCAGGCAGGAAGGAGAGGAAGAAGAGTCACAGCTGCTGCTAGGCACGCTGCAAGCGATTCCCCACAAGTACGCAGAATTTTTGGAAGTTTTCTGCGAGAAGGAGGCAGACAGGCTACCCCCTCACAGGCCATATGACTGCAAGATTGACCTGCTGCCAGGGGCGGCGCTGCCTAAGGGGAGACTGTATTCCATGTCAGAGGACGAACTGCAAGAACTCAAAGAGTTCATAGATCATAATTTGGAGCGCGGTTTCATCCGAGAGTCCGAGGCGGCGGGAGGCAGCCCGGTGTTCTTCGTTAAGAAGCGGGATATGCCCCAAAAGAGACTCGTAGTGGATTACAGGATCTTGAACAGTGTGACTAAGCCATCGGACTTCCCCATGCCCCGAATTGACGACCTCCTCGCAAAGGTGCGGAAGGGCAGAGTGTTCACCAAGTTGGACCTGCGAGGGGCGTACAACCTCATTCGCATGCGGGAGGGAGATGAGTGGAAAACAGCCATGTTCACGCCACTGGGGACCTACGAATATAGAGTTATGCCTTTTGGATTGCAAAATGGCTCCCACGTTTTTCAAGCATTCATGCATCACGTGTTGGCGGGACTTCTCTACAAGACGTGCGTCTGTTTCTTAGATGACATCCTGATCTTTTCGGAGTCGCAACAGGAGCATGACAAACACGTCAAGGAAGTGCTGAACAGGCTAAAGCAACATAGGCTCTACGCCAAGCTGGAGAAGTGCCAATTTGACGTGACGGAGGTGGATTTTCTGGGCTACAAGCTGTCTGACAAGGGGCTCGCCATGGACAGCGCCAAGGTTCGAGCGGTGTTGGATTGGAAGAGCCCGCGCAACCGGAAGGAGGTCCAACGGTTTGTCGGCTTTGCGAACTTCTATCGCAAGTTTATCAAGGGCTTCGCTATGCAGACGGCGGCCATCACTGACACGCTTAGCTCCAAGAAAAAGAAGTTCATTTGGACAGAGCAGGCGGAACAGTCCTTTCAGGCACTCAAGCGTCTCTTCGCGTCGGAAGAGCAGCTGCTTCATGTCAACCCCAGCAAGCCGATGAGGGTGGAGACAGACGCCTCGGACAGAGCCGTGGGGGCGGTCCTGCTGCAGAAAGACCCGCAGGGGGTGTGGCGACCGGGAGCGTTTTACTCCAGGAAGCTCAGCAAGTCCGAGCAGAACTACACCATATGGGACAGGGAGTTGCTGGCCATTCATGCAGCGTTCAAGGCGTGGAGGCACTTTCTGATCGGCGCCAAGCACACGGTGCAGGTTTGCACGGACCACAAGAACCTAGAGCACTGGCGCACGGCACAGTTCCTGAACCAGAGGCAGATACGTTGGGCTGAGTTCTTTGCGAACTTCGACTTCCGAATAGAGTATGTCCCGGGGGACACCAACATCATGGCGGACGCTCTCTCTCGCAAGCCACAGTATCTGGAGGACGCAACGCCAGCGGCCGCCATGCACATCTTCGCACCAACAGTGTGGGCGTGTGCCACGGCAACCGTGGATCTGGAGGCGGTGCGACGAGCGTTGCAGGGGGACTCCTTCGCGCAAGCAAAGATGGCAGAGGTGCAAAGGGGCAAGGCAGCGGCCGACGGTTTCCAGCTAAGAGATGGATTGCTCATCCGTAAAGGGGCCATCTACGTGCCGGGAGACGAACTTCGCGCCAAGGTGCTGCAGCAGCTGCACGACGCGCCCACTGCAGGGCACTTCGGCAAGGAGAAGACGGTGGAATTAGTCGCCAGGGATTTCTGGTGGCCTGGAATGAGAGGGGAGGTCGCGGACTACGTGGCGAGGTGTGACACCTGCCAGAGGGCGAAGCCAGTGCTTAGACCGCCGGCCGGACTGTTGGAACCGCTGCAAACTCCGGTCGAACCTTGGGAGAGAGTGGCCCTGGACTTTGTCACGGATCTGCCCAGCTCGAGGGGCAAGACGGCAGTGCTGGTGGTGGTGGACTTGTTCTCCAAGATGGCACATTTCATTCCGTGTGCGAAGGTGGCCACGGCGGAGCAAACCGCCAAACTGTTCATAGACCACGTGTTCAAGGTTCACGGTCTGCCACGGTCTATTCTGTCCGACCGGGGGCGGCAGTTCATCTCGAATTTCTGGCAGAGGCTGATGGGCTTCCTGAACGTCAAGATCAACCTGGCGTCGGCGAGACACCCGCAGACCAACGGGCAAGCGGAGCGGGTCAATGCCATCATGCAGCAGTACTTGAGGTGTTATGCAAATCAACAGCCTGCGACGTGGGTGGATTACCTGCCACTCGCCGAGTTCGCCTACAACAACACGAAGCACGTGTCCACGGGGGTCACGCCGTTCTTCGCCAACAACGGGAGGCACCCCAGAACCTTCCCGGGACTGGAAAGGCTGGGGGAAGGGGAGCCGCAGACGGCAGATGCGTTCGCGTCGGAGCTGCAGGAAGTCCACGATCAGCTGAGGCGCCACCTGGAGCTGGCCAAGCACGCATACAAGGTACAAGCGGACAAACGCAGAAGGGTTGGCGAAGAGCTCCACGTGGGAGACTGGGTCTGGTTAGCAGCCCACGCAGTGCCGGCCAGGTCGTTGGCCAAGAAGAAACTAGGGCATAAGCAACTGTGGCCCTATCAAGTCGAAGAGCAGGTCAACCCGGTGGCCTTCAGGCTGGCGCTTCCGGAGGGTTCCAGAATGCATCCGGTGTTCCACAGATCGGTGCTCACTCCCTACAAGGCACCGCACAGGTTTCAGGAACCCGGAACGGCGCCGAGTCCGGTCAGAGACAGAACAGGGCACGCAGGAGTGGCACAGAAGGAGCGCATCAACGAAGTCACAGAAATTTTGGATTCCAGATGGGGGGAAGAAGGGGTAGAATACTTTCTCGCCAAGGAGGGCACCCCGGCCAGTGCGAACAGCTGGGTGCCGGGCTACGCCTTGGACGAACCTCTGCTCAAAGACGAGTTTCATGCCCTCTTCCCACATAGACCGATGCCAGCAGACTTTTTCGACGACTGGCTTTTCACGCCCACGCTTTCGGCCAGCACGTTCCGGGGGTTCGACTCGGACGAGGACCCGACACGAGACGTCCGTTCCCCGGAGGGGTCACCCTCGGGATCTGCCTCAGAACCCTCGTATTGGTGGGACGACAGACCAGAGGAGCAGTGGCGCAGGAAGTGGCAAGAAGGTCCAGGACGAGCAACGCCGCCAGGAGGAAGTGAGGGAGAGACGGACATGGACGTTTTCGGGGACGACCCAGGTTTCGAGCACGGCGGCACAGAGATGGAAGCAGAGGTGACCGTCGTCGACGAGAGCAGGGAGGAAGAACCGGAAGACTTCGGATGGAGGCCCGCTACGGGAAGCGAACGGTACCCGACATTCGTCCCCTTGACACAGCAGCACCCAGCTCCAGCACCGGAAGGAGGGGAAGGGGGAGTGGGGGGCTTCGAGGGGGGGATGGATGTCAGGGGTTCAGGAGCAGAGGCAAGGGCAAGGGAGGAAACAGAGAGCGAAGGGGAGGAGGCAGAAGAAAAGATGAGTGATGACGACGACCCGAGATCTCCGAGTCTTTCCAGTGAATCGGAGGATTCACAGAAAGGAGCACCAGTGGCCAAGGCAAGGGGGGAGTTAAGGGGGGCACCCCAGGAAGGTAGAGCCAGAGGGGACTCAGAGGAGAGCAGTTGGAGATCGGGACCAGCGTCAACGCCAGAGAACAGGGAAGAGGAAGGGAGCCAGGGGGCAAGCGCTGGCAGCTCACAACAGGAGGGAGGGCACGAGTCAGGGGTGGCCACACCTCCATCTGGGAGCGAAGAGACGGTTAGACGGAAGGTGGAAGGTTGGGCGCGCGCGCCAAGTTCAAATGCACAGGAAGGCGGCGTAGTAGGCAGCCCGGAAAGGGAGCCAGGTCCTAAAGCCCGGCGCAAGGAGACAGGAGGGTCTGGGGGGTCAGCGTCAGAAGAATCCCGGAAGGAAGAGACCCAGGGGGGCAGAGGGACCCAGAGAAGAACAGTCAGGCGGAAAAGGTGGAGCAGGGTTAGGATATTAAGTTGGTGTACAAGGGGCGGAGATTCAGACGGAGCTTCGCCGATCTAGCTACTAGACGTAGAGTTGCACGCAGCAGCTTGAGAATGGAAACTGTAACTCAATAAAGACTTTTACTTAATGACCGTTGGCTAGCGTGATCCTCTGTGAGCTAGGATCTTGAAGCAACTCTGACAGTATGTAACCTGAAGCATATGTAACCCAAGGTACCACTGTACACAGGAACAACACAAGAATCTGCCTCGTGTAGAGTCAACCCTTAGGCCCATCTAGCTTAGTACTGTCTACCCTAACTAGCTTTCCCACTGCTACTTGGATATGCTAGAGATTGAATCTGGAACCTTCTGCATCCCCTGCAGATGCTCTGCCGCTGAGCTGTGGCCCTTCCCCCACCTGTGCACACCCTTAAGGATCCCATAGTCTTCCCTCACAGAGCCAAGTGTAAGTGTCTGGTGTGTGGCTGGATCCCTTGATTCTGGTTCTTCCTTTGGCAGAGACACAGCCTCCAGCCCCACCGGAGCAGCATTTCATTGAGCGGCACCGGAGGGCCCTGATCCAGAGGACGGGCGCCGTGGAGGGGATCCTGGACGTGCTGCATGGCGATGTCCTGGATGATGAGCAGTACCAAAAGATCTCCGCCAAAAGCACCAACCAGGAAAAAATGCGGGAGCTCTACAGGTTGCTGCCCAGCTGGAACCAAGCTTGCAAGGATAAGCTGTACGAGGCCCTGAAGATCAAAAACAGGTTCCTCGTTGACGACCTGGAAAGATAAAGAGGCAGCCAAGGCACAGCCCCATTCTGGGGCACATTCTGGGGCAAGAAAAACAAGGCAATATACTCTGGGGCAGGAAATGCAGGTAGCGACAGTGGGAAGAACCTGGAGGAGGCCGTCACATTTGACTCGGGGACACTGGAGTGAGAAGGAACATGAATCTGTCCTCTTTGATAAAGGCCAATTCTATTTTCTCTTTGTGTTTAGCCCCCTCGGTGCTTGTAGGAACCATGATGTGTGGGAATGTTCAGGGATGCAGGAGAGGATATATTGTTTGATTATAGCCTTTCCAACTTGTGTTAACAAGTTCACAGTTTAGCAGAGTAACATTCCCCTTTTTAAACTTACAGCGGATGTGTTTGCTCAGGCTCGCTAAAGCCTCTATAATAACTGTTCTGGTATTTCCCCTTATTCCCTCATAAAAGATAAGACACGGCACAGTCTTCTATAAAAGTATAAAAAGAGTTTACTCATATTTTGTTCACAATCAGATCCCAGAAGGCAGACTTAGCTTAGAAAAGTAACATAAACCTTGAAACTATCTCATAAGGAGACAGTCCCTCTGTCCTCTCTTGGCAGCATCTTTGGCTAAGCAGATGTTGCTTCTTTGATGCATGTAGTCAAAGAGAGAGAGATGGCTGTCCTACCCTGTGCTTTTGTCGTTACCTGCACAGGTGAGGCCACACCCACCTCTAGTCACATGCAGAGGAAGTCTGTCCCAGCCCAGAAGGAAACAGGAAGTTTACCTGCTGGCTGGACAAACATTCCTCCCCATGTGTAATGATGTTCATTCTAGGAATGTTGTACAGTGGTAGCTCGGATTAAGTACTTAATTAGTTTTGGAGGTCCATTCTTAACCTGAAACTGTTCTTAACCTGAAGCACCACTTTAGCTAATGGGGCCTCCTGCTGCTGCCGCGCCGCTGGAGCACGATTTCTGTTCTCATCCTGAAGCAAAGTTCTTAACCCGAGGTACTATATCTGGGTTAGCGGAGTCTGTAATCTGAAGCGTATGTAACCTGAAGCGTATGTAACCCGAGGTACCACTGTACTTGACTGCTCTTGTGTTTCACATCCCACATGATGCCCTCAGAGAACTCACTGGTGCCTGTCAAGGTCCCCTGCCCCTCCCAGATTCATTTTTTTCTTTAAAAAACTGGTGGTTGGTAGGTCTTTTTTGGGGGGGGGGGTCCTTGTTTGGAAACCTGTTCTCTGCTTTTGTGAGATGTTTGAGGTGTTTTGAGTGGGAAGGTTCTGAGCATTCCCCCCCCCCCCTGTGAATTGGGATTTTGTAGTGCCCATGGCAGTTTCTTAGATTTCCAAATGGACCCCTGATCCCCAAAAGTTTAGGGAAATCTGCTCTACAGAAAATGATTCTACCTCCTATATGAGGAACAGACAAGCAGGGGCCATCATATTGTCTGGATTCTAACCTTTCCACCCAGTGAAAAAGTGGTGAATAAGCTAGTACATTTTGTTATTGATACTATATTTATCATTTTTCAAATACTTAAAATTGACTAAGGACTTGTATGCAGATTAAAAGTCCTACCTCACCGGCTTGCAATCTAAAATTCAGAATCCAAAAGGAAAAAGAGAAGAGGAGGGAAGAGGAAAACAAGCAGCCTCTAGCACTAGCTCTTAGTTACATGGTTCTGAGTACGATGAGCTTGAATGAAACATTTCAGGGAGGAGAGGAGCTGAATGGCAGCAGTTTGCTCAGCTGAGCCAAGGGAGAAGGCTTCCTGCTCCACCTCTTCCTCCACTGCAGCCACATAGCCACAGGCTGGTGATAGTTTAGAGGGAGGAGGAGGAGGCTAATGGACCCAGATCTCTCAAGCTCTTTCTCTGCAGCAGCCATACAATTTAAGGGATAAATTTCTTTGCATGTAGATGGTCCTGGGTTCAATCTCCTCTTTGAAACTCTGGAAAACTCTCTCAGTGTAGACAGTACTGAACTACATCAGGCAAATAATCTGACTCAGTACGGTGGTACCTTGGTTCTCAAACTTAATCTGTTCCGGAAGTCTGTTCCAAAACCAAAGCGTTCCAAAACCAAGGCACACTTCCCCATAGAAAGTAATGCAAAATGGATTAATTCGTTCTAGACTTTTAAAAACAACCCCTAAAACAGCATTTAACATGAATTTTACTATCTAACAAGACCATTGATTTATAAAATGAAAGCAATAATCAATGTACTGTACTATGTATTGTAGATGCGAAAAAGTAAAATTACATTTTTTTCTTACCTGCACTGATGATAGTCATTGTTTGGATGGGGGCGGGGGCTTTTATCCATTTCCGCAGTCACACAATCAGTCAGTAGCTGAACTGGCTTCCACACAGTCACAAAAACAAATTAACCGAAAAAGCCTCAAAAACAAAAACGCAAACCGGAAGTCCATTTCACTTCTGAAATGTTCGAAAACCAAACCACAGCTTCTGATTGGTGCAGGCATCCCTGAAACAATAGCCAACAGTCGCATTGGACATTTGGCTTCCAAAAAACATTCGAAAACCGGAACACTTCTTGGTTTTCAGTGTTTGTGAACCAAGGCATTTGAGAACCAAGGTACCACTGTATAAGGCAGCTTCCTATGTTGCAGGACAGTCCAGCATGGTGGACCTCCTTTGTCCCCAGTGGCGTAGCGTGGGGGGTGCAGGGGGGGCCAGCCGCACCAGGCGCAACATTCATTCCTCCGGAGTCGCCGAAGAGCCTTGGGCGCAGGCTGTAGCAGAGCCCCATGTCTCGCGGAACCAACGAGCTTTGCGCGCGTCCGGGCTGAAGGCGTCCGGCAGGCAGCGGCTCTCAGCGCTCGCTGCGGTCCCCGCGCGTCAGGGCCACCGAGGGCGCGCCAGGCAGCCCCTCCTCACAGCCCCGCCGCCGCCGCTGCAGCTGCTGGGCCATGTTGCATTTTCCTCGCCTCTCTGCCCTCCTCCTCCTCCGGGCAAGCGGCGTCGTTTGGGCGGCAGCGCCAGCGGCAACTCGCCTCAGATCACCTGACACAGACCCGTCGCCACCGCCATGGCTACCTTACCGTAAATACCCCAGCCCAGGCAGCAGCAGGAAGAAGCTGGCAGCGGCGGCAGGTTAGGGGTTAGGGGGCGCAAATTACTTGCCTTGCCCCGGGTGCTGACAACCCATGCTACGCCGCTGTTTGTCCCTAGTCCAATATCACAAAATTCCCATACTTGGTTTCCCATTTTATAGTCAGACTGCCTTGTCCAAATTCCCCCAAATTGGCAGGCAAAATGTGTATATGTTTGTGTATTTGTGGATGGGTTGGGAAAACAGTTTCACAACTTAGTACATTGTTTTGTAAATGAGATAAGAGTGTCTGTTGAATAAGTATATTTGTGCCTTCTGGGTGTTTTTTTTAAAAATAAACCAAGATTATGTTTTCAGTTCCAGGTGAAATAAAAAATGTAAGGTCTTATATATATATAAGTAATGCATATATATATATCACTGGAAGTACAGATTGTGAAGCTGAGGCTCCAGTACTTTGGCCACCTCATGAGAAGAGAAGACTCCCTGGAAAAGACCCTGATGTTGGGAAAGATTGAGGGCATAAGGAGAAGGGGACGACAGAGGACGAGATGGTTGGGCAGTGTTCTCGAAGCTACAAACATGAGTTTGACCAAACTGCAGGAGGCAGTGGAAGACAGGAGTGCCTGGCGTGCTTTGGTCCATGGGGTCACGAAGAGTCGGACAGGACTAAACAAATATATAATAAATGTTCATAAATGTACCAAGCAAACACGTACATAAATATATAAACCACATTTCTGAAGCAGCAGAGGAAAACAGCCCTGAAACCATTTTTGACTCCCAAACTGGCCAAATGATTTCTCTACAAGGTCAAGGAAATGGAAAAGCCTCCCCATTGTCTTTTCATTCACAAATCCTGTCTTAAGGCTTTGTCTATGAATAGGCTGAGCCTGTGACCTGGCTCAGGAACTAAGTATTTATCATTATAAAAGACTGGCCAGGCTCCCCAGGGTATCCAATTAAGTAAGCATTAACAGGTAACCTGCCAGACAGGAGGTAAACAACGCACTCAGATTTCTGTTGTAGACCACCTCTTCCGTGAGGTAGGTATGATGTATCTGGGGTGGTGGTCTTGAGCTACACCCCTATCTGTGATATAGGTATGATGCTTCTGGGGGTGGTCTTGGACTCCAAGGCGGGCAATTTAAAATGTCTATATAAGGGCGGACACACCTGGATTCTGGGTCCTCCTCCTTCTGTGTGTGAAGGGGGCACCCTGTTGCAACAGTTCAATAAAGATCAGGCTTACTAGCTGCTTTGCTTCTCAATATTCTCTGGTTGGCCTCTGTTATTTTATCTGACTGATGGAGTTATCTGACTGTTACCTGCAAAGGACTCTAAAAGGGCTCTTGTGTCCCCCATAAGGGAATAAGGGCAGATTTTTGTTTATTACACAGGCTTGAGGTGTCTTCATTTGGTGAAAGGTGGGCTGGAGTGACCTATCAGGGGGATTTGTCTGGAATTATCTCAGTCATTTATTTCCAGTTCAGCCATTGTTCCACTTTATTAGCTGTTCTGCAATGCTTCCCCGGGGGGGGGGGGGGGGGGGAGAGAGAGAGAGAGAGAGAGAGCAAACAACACATTTCAATCAACGGGCAAACAAAAAAGAGTATGATCTGAGGCAAGGAGGAAATGCGAAGCCCTTTGTCTAAATTTCCTTCCATAGAAGTTCAGTGAAAAAGAATTCATAGAGGTGTTCACAGAGGAATTTATGAAGTATTAATCTCTTTATACACGTGTACAGTAAACAGAAGGGACACGGGTGGCGCTGTGGGTTAAACCACAGAGCCTAGGACTTGCTGATCAGAAGGTCAGCGGTTTGAATCCCCGTGATGGGGTGAGCTCCCGTTGCTCAGTCCCTGCTCCTGCCCACCTAGCAGTTCGAAAGCACGTCCAAGTGCAAGTAGATAAATAGGTACCGCTCTGGCGGGAAGGTAAAAAGCGTTTCCGTGCACTGCTCTGGTTCACCAGAAGCGGCTTAGTCATGCTGGCCACATGACCCGGAAGCTGTACGCCGGCTCCCTCTGCCAATAAAGCGAGATAAGCGCTGCAACCCCAGAGTTGGTCACAACTGGACCTAATGGTCAGGGGTCCCTTTACCTTTTTTTACAGTAAACAGAAATTGTCATTTTGGCTGCAGATTTTACCCACACTTCAAATGACCCTTCTCACACCATCCGTTTCTTGCTCACTGTGGTGCGAATGGAAGAAACTACACACAGAAAAGAAAACACACGCGTGGAAAGTCAATTTCAAATTTTACTCGTAGTTTACAGCAGAAGAGCAATGCTTGGGTAGCGGCAGGAAGCAGCCGCCGACAGATGTGAAAACCCTTGAGATGCATCATGTTTCCTTAACCGTTGTTAGAGAACTAAGGTACTGATGGAACCCGGAGCGTTTGAGAAAGCGTTGAGTTAACCCTCCCCTGCCAAATGACAAAGCAGAGGAGGAAAAGAGGAAAAACCGCGTCTTCTGCCCTGGGATGGCAAAATTTTTCTCAGTGCAGCCCAAAATGCCCCCAGCCCCCAATCGTCTGCCGAAAGAGAGGGAGGGAGAGAAAGAGAGAGAGCAAGCAAGCAAGCAAGCAGGCAGGCTTTCCTGCAAGCTCCCTCGGGCGTTGGCACCACCTGCTGCAGGTGCCCAAAGAACCTGCGAACTCCACCCTGCCAAGCACCTTTGGTGCTGCTTTCCCGAAGGTGCCACTTGCAGTTCAGGGGAGCCAACTTGAATAAGCTATTCAGGGGTGCAGGTAAGCCTCGCCCCACATAATGGATCACAAGATCACATCCTTTGAATGGCTGTGACCGTCAACCGTGGAGGTGGACCTGGCCCCTTCAAATATTTTAGGGGGGGCAAAGGGACCTCGGGCCCTGGGAGTTGGCTCCTATGCTGCAGTTAATCCCACTGAAGATCTGGGCCAGGGGTCAGCAAGCATACCACGCCTCGGGCCAGTGTCTCCAGCGCCTCCTCCAACTCAGATGTGCACTGGAAATAATGCTTGCACATGCGCAAATAACGCATGCGCACAAGCTATTTCTGGCGCTCCTCCAACCCGGAAGTGGGCAGCCACGCAGCGCCGATAAGAGTGGGCAGTGGGTGATCCCGGGCCAGATAAACGAGTGCCTCGGGCCTTATTCGGCCTGCGGACCTTAGTTTGGGGACCCCTGATCTGGGCGGTCAGGTGTGGGGCGTCCCCCTCCGTGTAGTAGTGAAGCTGGAGCAGACTCACGTGCATGGCATCCTCTCCTTCAGTGCCCTCTGGGGATGGCACGCATCCATCAACCGGAATTGCCTTCAGTTTCACCCTGAACTTCCGCAGCTCGTCTTTCTTCAGGAGGGTGTCCACCAGTCACCGGCGCGTGGGCGTTCGCAGGAAAAAAATTTTTTTGGGGGGGGAGGTAGGAATTTTGTTGGGGAGGCAAAGCCGACGTGATTGTTCAGTTAAGGATTTCTCTTGTTTTACTTCCTCTAGGCCCCCCTGGTTGCGCCCCCCTGCACCGGCCGACGGTCTTCGGGATCCCGCAGCCAGAAGGTGGGCAGCCACTTTGGGTTCTCCGAGGAAGAGGCGGCGGCCAAGGGCTTCCCTTCCGCGCTGAGAAAGAGGCGCGCTCCACCCTCTTCCTTTGCTCACCAGGCGCTTTCGTTTCTGCCTTTCTGAGTCCTGCGGTTAAGCAAGGGCGGAAGTGCTCCTTTTGCCAACGAGGGGAGGGATACACGATTAGAAGTTGTGCTAATATGCGATTAGTGGTTGAGCGAAACTTGGAAGGAAGCGGCGCGTTTTCCTTTTGCCGTCCCACCCCCCCCCCCCCCCCCGCCAGCAAGCCAGCCAGTCTTCTGGGAGCGCCGGGAAGACCTTTCCCAGGTCCGGCGCTGATTCTCTTTTCGGCGAGAGGAAACCACGGGAGTGTTGGCCACCAACTCCGCCCCCGCCAAGCGCCCGCGGAGGAGCCGCTTCCCCGAGGGCGTCGCCCGGTTCCTTCTTCCTCCTTTCGGACGCTGCCGCCTCTCCGGCTCTGCCGCCGGGCGAGACTTTCCTCTGGGCAGGGGCGCCATGACGACCCCCGAATACCATTTGGCGAAGGAGCCCCTGGAGGAAGGAGGCGAGAAGCTGAAGGCGAAAGAGGCCGGCAGGTCCCCCGAGAAGAAGGGGGGGAGGGAGGGACGGGAGGGCTCGATGAATCACATCCTCGAGGTCCAGAGGTCCCGATGGCTCAAGGGTGGTTGGCGCCAGAAGGAGCCCCTGGAGGAAGGAGGCGAGAAGCTGAAGACGGAGGAGGCCGGCAAGTCCACCAAAAAGAAGGGGGAGAGGGAGATGGATCCCCTCCTCAAGTTGCAGAGACGGCAGAGGTCCCGAAGCCTTTACGGGGCTGGGCACCCGAGTAGCAGCGGCGGCGACGACTTTTCCCTCTGGTGCCTCCCCAGGAGCAGTCTTCATCTCTCTTGCGCCTTGCGTTGGGCCCTGCAGGATTTGAATGAGGACGAGCGGCGGAGTTTCCTGGGCAAACTGTGCGAGATCCCGCTCGAGGAGGGCTTCGTCCGCATCCCCGAGGAGGTTCTGTACAAGGCAGGCGCCTCTCGCCTCGGAGACCCGCTGCTCAGCTACTACGGCGGAATTTACGCAGTCGAGGTGGCGGCCAAAGCACTGAGGACCGTTGGTCGCAAAGACAAGGCGGACAGGCTCCTCTACATCACGGAAGGTAAGTCTCTGGTGGATCCTGACCTTCGCAGCTCTTCAGTCTGACAGCAGATCCTTCCATCCCTGGTTGCGCCAGCCCAGCGCTGAGCTGCAGCCGTGAAGAAGGGAAGGAAAAACAACCATCTGCTTGGAATGTTAGGAAGCGCCTTACTTTAGCGCCAGGCATTTAGCGCATATAGAATAATTTGGTATGTTTCAGCAGTCTGGTGGCTTTAAAAATTACAAAGATCTTCAGAGCCCTTAGGACACACAGAACAATACCCATTACAATTAATAGCCAAAATATGTAGAAAAAGAACAAGGAAGTAGAAATGTGACCACAATAAGCTTTGGACCATTTCAAACGAGACACTCAGTATGGAGGGTACTGGCCTCTACAAGATGGCATTGTGTCCAACCCAGTGATTTTGGGGGTCCAAAAAACTGTCAAGGGTGTCAGCCATTGCCAAGAATAGCCTATATATTAAAAATAATGAGGAACGGAGAGTGTGCACCCCACAGTAAGCTTCTCTCCACCCACAATGATACAGCCACACCCCCAGGAGACTGTCGGTGGATCATATCCATCCCAATGTCTAATGTATGTGGACCCAACAGCAAAAAAAATGCCAAAATATTTAGACTAGAATAAAGTGCTGTGAGAGCTATATTATTTGTTCCACTTCTCTCTAAGTATGGCTGCTGCTGTGAGAACTGTGAATTCCCATCAGGAGCGACCTTCCAGGAGCAGCTTCTGCCAGAGGAGCTTTTCATAGCCATCCTTTTCCTTGTAAGAATTCTCAGGTCATTGTCAATCTTGCTTCAGATTGAGAGGCAACTGGTGAAATTCAGAAGGGAAAGGTCACTTTCACCTTTCTTTTCTATTGATTTTTCCATGTATACTTCTTCTAACAATATATCTTTAACAATTTTTCACATTTTGACCCTCCTCCCCTGGACTTCCCTCATACTCCCGTTTTGTTTTATTTCCATATCGTTCACCCTGCATATTGTTTCCCTAAAATTTGCTCAATACATATACAGTGGTACCTCGGGTTAAGAACTTAATTCGTTCTGGAGGTCCATTCTTAACCTGAAACTGTTCTTAACCTGAGGGACCACTTTAGCTAATGGGGGCCCCCGCTGCTGCTGTGCTGCCCCCCCCCCCCGATTTCTGTTCTCATCCTGAAGCAAAGTTCTTAACCTGAGGTACTATTTCTGGATTAGTACAGTCTGTAACCTGAAGTGTCTGTAACCTGAAGTGCCACTGTGGTCTTATTTTTTGTTGTAAACAGTTGTGATTGTTTACTCAAACCCTGCCAATGAGTCCATTTCTTTGTGTTGCCTCTTCATATATGTTGTAAATGGTTCCCATTCTCCTTTAAAGTCTTTGTTGTCCTTTTCATGTAATTTTTCTGTTAGTTTTGCCAGTTCTGCATATTCCATAAGTTTCCCTTGCCATTGTACTTTAGTTGGTATTTCTTCTGTCTTCCAAGTTTGTGCTAATATAATTCTTGCCGCTGTTGTTGCATACATAAATAATTTCCAATTTTCTTTTTTTACATCTTGGTCTAAAATTCCTAGAAGAAATGCTTCTGGTTTCTTAACAAAAGTCTTTATAACATTTTTTTCAATTCATTATATATTATTTCCCAATAATTTCTAATATTTTTGCATTCCCACCACATATGATAGAATGTCCCATCTTTTTCTTTACATTTCCAACAAGTTTTTGATCCCTTTTTATACATTTTGCCCTCTTTCTCTGGTGTTATATACCATCTATATACCATTTTCATATAATTCTCTTTCAGTAAGATACAATCTGTAAATTTTAGGTTCACCTTCCACATCTTTTCCCAATCTTCAAGTTGTATATTATGACCTAAACCCTGAGCCCACTTTATTTATGCTGACTTTACCATTTCATCTAACGTTTCCCCATAAAGTAGGAGATAATACGTTTTTTAAAGTAATTTTGTGTCACTCTTGACAATCTCTTTTTGAAAGTTTGAAACTGTATAACTAAAACCTTTCTTATTGTCTTCCTTAAACTGTTCATTTAATTGTCTATGATGTAGCCAGCTTTGTAAAAAGGTCTTCAGTTCCTCATATCCTTTCAGCCTTAACCCTTTTGCCGCCTCTATTAATAATTCTCTATATGTCGGCCAATTCCTCCCTTACTAAGTGGTTTTAATGCTAATGCTTCCACCGGTGAGAGCCACCATGGGTTTTTTGGTTCTAGAAAGTTTTTATATTTATTCCAAACTTTTATAAGTGTTTTTCTTATTATATGATTATGAAAACCTTTTTTTATCTTTCCTGTACCATAATTATGAATGCCAACCAAATCTATTATCATGTCCTTCCAAGTCCAGTATTTCATCTCTTTCTAATTTTATCCAATCCCGAATCCACGTGATGCAAGCTGCTTCATAGTATAATTTCAAGTATGGAAGGGAGAAGCCAGAGGAGGCTGACATCCACCCCCCCAACCTGCCCACCGGTGGGGTTCTGAGCTACCTCACCCTCACTGGCGATGGGATGAGGGGGTGGGAAGCTAAGGGAAGAATCGTCATCCTCCTCTGTGTCCTCAAAAACTGCTTCCCAACCCCCCCAGAACCCCATCCCCATTGGAGAGTCCTTGGGGTGTTCCTCCTCATCAGAGCTCTCAGCGACTTCATCAACTATTCCCCCCCCCCGAGGGTGGGAATCCCTCAAAGTCCCCCTCGTCCTCTGTGGGTCCAAACACTTCTCCAAAAAACATCCCCAGGGATTTGGGCTTGTCTGGGAAGAGAGCGTGGAATTCCTCTATGAGAAACTCCTCTGTCACGCACCCCTCGGGAATCCACACATTTTCAGAACTGGGCACCCCCTCCCAGGCAACTAGATATTCTAGTTGATGTCCGTTCCACCTGGAGTCAAGTCTCTCTGTCACTTTGTTGCATTGTTCCCTCTCTTCTGTGTTTAGTGAGGTGGGCACCTCCTGCCCCCTACCTGGGCAGCCGTGCCCCTCCCTGTAAGGTGACAGCAGGGACCTGTGGAAACCCAGGTGTATTCTCATGTTGTCTGGCAGCTTCAACCTAAATGACAAGCCATTACAGGTGGAAACTGACACCTCCGATCGGGCCATCGGAGCACTCCTGTTGCAGCAAGATGCAGGGGGGGGATTGGAGGCCTTGCGCCTTTTTCTCCCGGAAACTGAACAAATTGGCTTGTCAGGATTCACGTGCAGTAGCTGCTCCTCTGATGTAAGAGATGTCCGGCACTTCACACTGAGACAATCAGTTATGGGCACTGACAAATGGGCAAAGTTCGTGATAAACTTTCTGTAGAAGTTGCTGAAGCCAAGGAATCTCTGTACATCCTTCTTTTTTGGGGGGGTTTTTCCCATTCCAAAACCGCTCTCACCTTCTCCCGGTCCATTGCCAGTCCCCTATCTGACAGCCAGTACCCTAGGAACTCCACTTCCCAAACATGGAACTGGCATTTCTCCAGATTGACCCATAACTGATGCTCCTTTAGCTTCTCCAACACTTGCCGGACATCTCTTACATGCTGTTCCTCATTCTCCGAGAAGACTAGTATGTTGTCCAAAAAGCAGGTGCAGTTCCGGTACAGTAGGGACCCCAGTATGTGGTACATGAACGCCTGGAAACAGGGGCTTTCTCTTTGTAATCCAAACGGCATAATGAGATATTCAAATGCCCCTGGGGGGTAAACATGGTCATCTTCCATTCGTCCCCCTCCCGCACCCTGATCAGATTGTACGCTCCCCTGAGGTCAAGTTTGGTAAAAACCCTGCCCCACCTGACTTTCACCAAAATGCCGTTGATTCTCGGCATGGGGAAGGCCAGGGGTTCCGTCAAGGAGTTGACAATCCTGAAATCCACCGCTAGGAGGCTCTCTTTTGACCCCTTCTTGTCCACAAAGAACACAGGACTTCCTCGCACCGCTTAGGATTCCCTGATGAAACTCCTCCTCAAGTTCTTATCAATAAACTCTTTCAAATCATGTATTTCTTGGTCGGACATTGAGTTCAGCTTACCTGCCGGCAGCTTGGCCCCTGGGACTAAATTGATCTGACAATCGTATGGCCGATGTGGGGGTAACGTATCAGCTTCCCACTCGCTGAACACCTCCTCAAAATCTGCGTACTGCAGAGGGATTTTCTCCTTCTCCCCCAGACGCATCGTCACAACATTGGCTTTCCTTTCCTGTGGCTCCCCCCCCAACATTGCTCTACGCATTGTGCCAACCCGAAAGTAAGGGATCACTGGTGCCATGACACCACCGGATCATGAAGAGCCAACCAACTCATTCCCAGAATAATAGGGGGTCCTGCCAAAGTGGCCATGTGAAAGGCAATGGTTTCAGAGTGCGTGGAGACCCTCATTCTCATGGGGGGTGTCTGGTGTGTCACTCCCCCCCCCAGCAACTCCCTCCCATCAGTGGTGGTTACTTGCAACGGAAAGTCAGGAGGCAGCAGGTGCAGCTGATGCTGCAAAGCAAAGTCGCTGCTGAAAAAGTTCTCAGTGGCACCAGAATCCACAAACGCTTGTACTTCCATTGGGTGGCCATTAGGGAGCTCCAGCAACACCCTGACCACTATGCCTGCTTTGGGAGGGCATGGTCAGGGCTCTTCTATTGCACTCCTGCCTGGCCGCTGCCCCGGTTTCCCATCAGCCAGGCATCATCGTTTCCCTGTTCCTTGGCCCCCCGTCCTTCCTCCTTGGCTGTTGCCCCCACCATCGCTTGCCAGCCTTGACGCTGCGGGCAAGCCTTGGCAAAGTGCCCTGGTCGTTGACAGAGGAAACACTTTTTGGCTGTTTTCCAGTCCCCTCCTTTTTCCTGCTTGTTCCTCCTCTGCCGCTGTGGACAGTGGCAAAGGAGGAGGAGGAAGGAGTAGCCCCAAAGGGCTCCTTTCTCACTGCACGTCCCTCTGTCGCTCTCAACAGCAGGCATAGGAGCCCGGTTGGGAGAGGCACAGCGCAGCGCAGCTGAAAATATGCTGGAAAAGTCATCTTATATTTGAGTATATGCGGTACTATTTTTCCTCTGGAAACACAAACAAACAAAAAAAGCCACCCCATTTTGCATAAAATGCCCCAGAAATGCATTGAAAATACCAGATTGGATTCCATCATTTTTTAAATAGAGAAATTATCAGCGAAAGGTCAAGGATGTGTCGGTAAGTTGGCCCAAACTTTCTCTGAATATGTGTTTTCTGGTTCTGGGTGTTTTGACTGTTGATAAGTGGTATTTAGAAGGTTTACAGTCTAAGCCTCTTCCCAAATATGTTGGAATTCTCATTAGGGTAGAAAAACACACATACACCATGGCTAGTGTGACACCCCACCCCGGTCATTGGTTAAGGAAATAAGCGCTTAACCAGCAAGAAATGCACTAAAGCCAATTCAATACAGAAAAAGACGGGGGGGGGGGGATAAAACACCCAATTTTGACCTCTCCCTTACCTGCCCACAGGTTACAGTACCAAGTCCCTTGTTATGCAGAGGAATGTAAGAAAGAGAAAAGTGTGGTAAGTCCATCACAATTCTGTTTGCAGCTTACAGTGGAAGAGCAATGATTGGATGGTATGAGTTTCAGAAGACAGGATTAGACCTTAGCTTGGGAGAGAGCTGCATCCAGCAACCAGGATGGGCAAATGTGTTACTGGAAAGAACAGTGCTAAGAGATTCGGTGATAAGCAAGGGGGACGAGGGGCTGACAACCCCCCCAAATTTCAAGGAGGGGTCTGGATCCCCTCAATATACTGTGGTTGTGACCATGGACGTAGGCAGGGGGCCAGCTCTCTCTCCCCTCCGAATCCTTCTGGGATCTGATTGTGAACAGAATGTGAGTAAACTTTTTTTATACTTTTATAGAAGACTGTTGTGTCTTATCTTTTATGATGGAATAAAGGGAAAATACCAGAACAGTTATTATAGAGGAGAGCCTGAGCAAACGCATCCGCTGTGAGTTTAAAAGGGGGAATGTTACTCTGCTGAACTGTGAACTTGTTTACACAAGTTGGAAAGGCTATAATCAAACAATATATCCTCTCCTGCATCCCTGAACATTCCCACATGGTTTGCATGCAGGGCTGGCCCCAGACATTTTGGAGCCTGAGGCAAATCAAATTGGTGTTTCCCCACGATTTGTATTTGCTAAGGGTGTGTGTTGGAAAACACAGGGGAAAGTCACTTCTCTCCTTTCTTTCTTTCCCTCCTACCTTCTTTCCTTCTCAGCAGCCCCACCAGCAATGAGCAGTGGCAGGAGCAGCATCAGTGGCAGGGAAGACCCTCGCCCTGCTGTGGGGGGAGGCAGTGCTGGGGCTTCTGCTCCTCTCAAGGAGGGGAAAAAGACAGGGGAAGTCGCATGCAATCTAGGGGGGTCCTTAATAAGAGATGGCAATCTTTCCAAAACGCATGTTATGTACACACATGCACACACTTTCCCTTTTTCAAAACCAACACCTAAATGTATACCAAATCCAATCGGTGGGTGGTGGGCTCTGGGAGGAGGACTGTCACGCTAAACCTTGAGTTAACTTGGTTGATTAGCCAGCTCTGCTAGAAAGACTGCCCCATTCTGCTCCCAGTATATTTCTGAAGTCCATTATTTACAGCTGCCCAGGGGCAGAAGGGTTCCCCACTTTGGCCTTTTAAAAAACCCTAAAATCAAATCCTGAGTTGCCAGCTTGTCAGTTCCCCACCCCCTGATGGGGTGGCTAGTGGCTATTGCCTTCTGCTGGTGGCCTGAAAGCCAGCTTGATAATAATAATACTATAGCCCAGAAGGGAGAGAGGGAGAAGCAACAACAAAAGAGGCAGCTGATGGGATTGAACTTCCTTTACAGATTTGGGCCACCAGCACAGCTTCAAACCAGCCACACACCTTCCTTTCAGGTCTCTGTTTTGAAAATCACTCCATTACAACTTTGCCCTCCTTGTTCCTTGGGGGTACAAGTGAAGTCATAACAGTTCCATTTTCAAAACAGGTGTGCAGCTGAGGAGGGGGGAGAGTTAGTGGGCTGCAAAGAGGCACCCAAGCAAGGTGAAATAAGCAGCCTGGCTCTGTTTGCATGCAGAAAGTATAAAAACTAAGTCAGCAGGGGCATCAGCTTTGGATGCAGCCTAGAGAGCAGTGCAAAATGTATCACTATCACGAAGACTGCGTATATTCTTGGCCGTTAAAAAAGGGATGGCTTTCTTTTCAATGTGCAATAAATCAGCATGTTTTCCAGGTTGCAATGGAAAAGCAGATCTCAGCGTGCTCAGAGGATCAGTGAGGGCAGTATACTAGGGGTGGAAAATGTAAGCCCCAGCTTGTATCCCAATCAAGCTCTAATTCTCTCCCCACAGCAATGCCTAAAATCAAATAAATGTTTTTGCCACAGGTCACTGGAAGGAGTCACTATCACTGGTGATGAAATAGTCTGCAAGGGAAGAAAAGAATTACTTGAAATTATTGAAAAGGACCTAGAATTCTTTTTACGTGAATTACGCTATGGCTTTATTACCACACAGAAAGAATACCGAGACTTTCAGAAAGCAGAGGAAGACTCCAAAGAGAAAAGTAAAAAACTGCTGAATATGATCCAGGAAAGGGGGGAGGCAACTTGTTGCTGGTTCCTGGAACAAGTAGAAAGGAAACATCCAGGCTCCATTCAGATTCTGCTAGTTGCAGTCCATGGTGAGTTTGACTTAGAGTACTTTCTAAGCTTCAGGGACAGTTCAACTACCTTCCTTTTCCTTCCAGCATTCATGTCAGGTAAAGAATTGTCTTTTACAGGCTCAGGTAAAAAATTGGTCCAGGCAACAGGCTCCTCAGTGACGCAGTCAGAATCCCCACTATTTGCAGAGGAAGGAAGAAAATCCAAGATGGAAAACCCAGCATGTTCTGGCATAAGAGTCGTGTGTAACCTGTGTCCCAGTGAGGTAGGTGACTGGACATCTTACTTGCATACACATTGATACTTGGCAGGTGGTTCTGTCAAAGCTCTGATGGATTTCTGGAATGGAGAAATGACCAGGGCAGCTTCTCTTCTCTGCAACTGGAGCCAAGTCCCCTGGTTGTTTATAATAATAGTTGAACAGCAACAGGCCCAGGACAGAACCCTTTGGCACCCCACTTTTCATTTTTTCCTGAGGATGAAAAGGAAACATTAATGAGCACTCTCTGTGTTCCTTTGGTCAGTCAACCAGCTACAAATCCACCTAACGGTCATCCAGCCCTCATTTTGACAGATTCCCTGCAAGACTATCATGAGGAACATTTTCAAAAGCCTTTTTGAAATCAAGATACACTAAGTCCACATCATTCCCCTAATCCACCTGATTCTATTTCTCACGAAGACTGGAATCACCATTTCCTGCTTGCCTCCCACATTTCTCGAAGTGTCTGCCATGTTGCTAGTAGTCTGTGTCTGTTTCTGTAGTGGACCTGTACTAGATTGCTTGCAGTTGCAGAGCTTGAAGAAAGCAGAAAGATTGCCTGTTTTTTGTTGATTCGGAATCACTGGCATGCCCAAAGAATTAAGAATAAATTTATGATGAAAAGTAAGTACAGGGTTGGTTTTGTAAGAAAGTTTGATTCTGGCCTTTGCTGGAGTTAAGGATTTAGGCAGCCATCTTCATCAGTATTGGCCATCATCCCTGATCACTGGTCCTGTTAGCTAGGGATCATGGGAGTTGTAGTCCCAAAACATCTGGAGGGCCGAGTTTGCCTATGCCTGCTCTACAGTCATGGGGGCAAAGAAAGTACACCCTTTTTGAATTCTGTGGTTCTACATAGGAGGACATAATAACAACCATATGTTCCTTAGCAGGTCTTCAAAATAGGTAGCACATGATGTCTAACACCATGCCATGGTTTATTTAACAGAAATAAAGCCAAAATGGAGAAGCCATTTGTGGAAAACTAAGTACACCTTATGATTCAATAGTTTACACAACCACCTTTAGCAGCAATAACCTGAAGTAATCGTTTTCTATATTACTTGTTTTCTGTATTACTTTATCAGTCTCTCACATCGTTGTGGAGGAATTTTGGCCCACTCTTCTTCACAACATTGCTTCAGTTCATTGAGGTTTGCTGGCATTTGTTTATGTGTAGGTCTCTTCAAGTCCCATCACAGCTTTTCAATTGGGTTGAGGTCTGCAGTTTGACTGAGCCATTGCAACACCCCAATTCTGTTCTTTTTCAGCCATTCTGTTGTAGATTTGTAGGCATGCTTTGCATCATTGTCCTGATGCATGACCCAAATTTGGCCAAGCATTAAGCTGTCTTGGATGGCCTCATGTTTGACTCTAGAATACTATGGTATACAGAGGAGTTAACTCTGACTCTATGACTGCAATGTTCCCAGGTCCTGTGGCTGAAAAACAAGGTTTCTCCTGGCTACCCTTCCAAACAAACTATATTTGTTCAGTCTTTTGCTAATTGTACTGCCATAAATTTTAACATTTAACATGCTAACTGAGGCCTGTACAGCCTGAGATGTAACTCTTGCCCCCCCCCCCCAATTTCTCTGAGCACTGTACGGTCAGGCTACTACAGCCAAAACGAATGCAGAACAAAGCAGATACAGAAGAGCCTTTAGAGGTGTTTTTTGTGGGTTTGACCGCAAGCAGTGCTCCTTGGTGTGGTCATAAGGATGTTAGAAACAGACAAGAATGCCTGGTTTCAGATGCGAAAAGGTGTCTGGCAGCTGTCGGGCCAGCCATTACAAGTGGCACTTCTTTAATATAAAATAAAGACATAGAGAGCGAGTAATATTCCATAATAAGAGTGTAGCACCCTGCTTGTGGTTAACGCTTAGCTGGAATGAAATATTCAACGCAGCAATAGAGAAATTAAAATAATAATTTATTTGTCAGACAAATAAATGAGAGGCACAGTGGTATATGGTTACCAAGCTCTGGCCTGCCCTCCTGCCATTATGGCCAGCACTTATATTCCCTTAATCCAGCCCCCTTTGCTCCTCCTGTGGCTGCATCTGTCCAATCAGCCTGGTTGGATTTCCTATTGGCTGATTGCTATAACCAATCCTAAAAGATACACCCACATCCTCCTGTCCTTATATGGAGCACAAAGAGCTATATATTGTTACATCTATAAATGACAAATAAGTAGTAATATATCTTACATGTGTCTCAACAAGGAATATTAATTACCAGCTCACCTCTTGCCCTCTTCGCCCTATTGCCTTCTAAAACAAATGGTTGATCTTAAATTTTTATCTTAAACATATGTCAAGGATCTTGAGTTTCACATCAACATTGAAAGATCTCCTTCATTTTGAAGGTTTCTAAACAAATGTCTGACAACTATATATCAGGAGCGCCCAGATGGCGTCTTCTTGTCTGGCAGGGGGGCTAGGCTGGTGACTGACTTAATTTCAGGATAAATACAACTCTTACAACTATATGAAATAAGAATCTAGCATTTCTTAAATCCTTTGCATAATTACATTTAAGCCAATATATTTAAGCTAATATATTTCATACATTATCATAGGTAACCTTTTAAAAGAATAAAGCTTCTCAAAGTAGAAAGGAAGGAACTCAGTAAAAAACAGCTTTTAAAAGGAACCCCTTCAGTTTACCCCCCCTTCAGCCATCTGCTCTCCTCTTTAGCTGTTCCCAATATTTATTGCTCTTTTAACTCTCTCAGTTTAAGAAACAGCTTTTGAAAAGACTTCTCCAAAAAATACTCTTTCTGCCAGCTTTCTGCTCGTGGCTTTTTTAACCTTAGGGAGAAGATCTGGCTCATTTTACTGGGAGGCACATTGGTATCATTTTACTCATTCCTAATTATGTTTATCTCTGCTTTTTTTATCTCCTGTAACATGTAGGTCAATGTCCTCGCTCTTAGTCTGTAATTCCAGCTTTTACGACTTTGAGAATTGTTTTCTGCTATAAATCAAGGGGGGGCCCTTGTCTTAGGAGAATGGCCAAGGTTTTCTCTGCCTGGCATGAAACATTTGTGAATTCAAGCCCTTTTTAGACTTTATGAACCTGATCAAGATATAAGTCAATATAAACCTTAATTAAAAATACAGTCTATATTCAGATGCCTCATTCCCCCCTTTCAAGCTCAAGGACCTTCATACCAAGTGTCCTTGATAGCTTGACCTTCATCATGTTCCTGAGGTAAAGCTCTGTATAGGGCCATGATATGAGGTAGAGTTTCATTTGAAACCATCTTGCTAATTGTACTTCTAAAACATGAAATGATACATGGCATCATACATAAAACCATTACCACTACTGTCAAGAAAAACAAGCAAGACAATAGTATCCCTTTGAGTCCTGTGACATTAGGTAACCAATTGGTGAGCCATCCCATATCCCATCCTTCCCATGTTTGTACTGGGACATGTGCTATATTCTCCATCTTTGTAGCCAACACACGGATTGCCTCACCATTATCAGAAATGTTAAAGCAACAGGCATTCCCTGTCAAGTTCAAGACTCCACATAGGCCTCCCTGCCTGGCAAGTACATAATCCATTCCCATTTTCAGCTGCAAAATGGCGGCTCTACTTTCATCCAACTGTTGTGCAATAAGTCTCAAACTCTGGGCCGTTGCATTGGTTACCAATTCCACTACTGCTTGCAATCGAATTATTCTGTTTAGATTATAAATAGGATCCCGTGCCCCTTGTATGAGCTCACCAGGATTCCAGGAGGCAGGATCATAATAGGCTATAATGCGCTCTGGTGGCCAATCATCAGTACCGCTCCAACTTTGGGTACTTCCTCCTGCTATACGAGAAATATCAGCATTCCTTCGTGTTCGCTTGGCCGAACTAGTGGGCATAATCCACATTGGTGGTAATACCCATCCCAGGAAACAAGTCCCACTCCATTTGGAAGGGAGTTTCTTGTATGCCCATTCTCCACATATCCACCACAACCATCGGGTCTGAGGTTTTTGGTACGTGGAGTACAGAAGGCGAAATATCAAAAGAGGTAGAGAGTTCACAGTGCAGTATGTTAGATTGCCTTTTTCTGTCACAGTTATGTTCCATACCACTTTCCATGCATGAATAAAAGGAGGTGCACAGGGCAAGGTATTCCGAGTTCGATAGGTAGTACCGTGTGCCCAGGTATGACTATTCTTAAAATAATCCCAAGTATAGTGACAATGAGAAGAGCCTATCATGGTAGAATCAGCTGCATCTGATGATTTATGTACACAGAATTCCCCTTGTACAGGTATAACTCGTAATGGTTTAGTTGAGTTCCATCCGGGGAAATTCTGTATTTCTGTTTGGTGTGGCATTTCGCTTACCATACCAATGGCATCTAATGGTATCGGTAATAAGGGCATACCTCCCTCTGAATCATCTGGCCCAAGAGAGCAAACAAGGCAATTGGTCCTATTTGCAACATTGGCTACCATTTCAGCTAAACCTACCCACATATTGTGGTCATGGCTGAATCCATATTTAGCAAATTTGGTCAGATTCAAGGACCCTTCCCCTTCCCAAGGGATCAGGATTAATAATAAAATCATGTTGATGTCTAGCATATGCATTCCTTCCACAAAAGATTACCTTATTGTGATAGCATAAAACTATTAGTCCCAATATAATTCCCCCAGTGACAGAAATGGGGAACCACCAAGACCAAAACATATATCCCAAGGATCCCCAGTGAGTAATATCTCTGATAATTGTTCCACAAGGGGGCAGTCAATCAATTGTATAAGAGAATCTTCCCGTTCACAGTCGCTGGTTCAGACGCTCCTCAAGCTTCAGGCGTGCGCAGGTCAGCCAGCTTCCAGGTTGTGGCTGCAGCAGGCCGGTCGTCTAATGTTGCCCGTGACCTAGCCCGTTCCCGGTAGGGCTAGATACAGGGGTTTTTGGAGAGAGTCAGTTTTAAAGGATTAGAGGGGTCACCTTTGCACGTCCAACTGCCTTCAGACTTCTTCAAACGAGAGTGATGAATCCAGGGGGTCACCTCAGCTACCTTCACCGCTGTTGGAGTAGAGAGCAAGACGGTGTAAGGTCCACGCCACTTAGGTGCGAGTGGATCACGTTTCCACTCTTTCACCCATACGCTATCGCCAGCCTGGAACTGATGAATCGGCTCGGCAATGCTGCACGGCGTGCGCTCGAGGACCCACCTGTTAAGAGAAACAAAAACACGGGAGAGAGATTGCACTTGTCCCTGTGTCACATAGTCTCCTATTTGTTTAAGGTCAGCTGGAATATCCTGAACAAAGGAGGGCGGTCTCCCATACAGGAGCTCAAAAGGTGACAACTTAAGTCTTTTTGTGGGTGCACACCGAACACGAAACAGTGTTATGGGTAACACATCTACCCATCCCAATCCCGTTTCCTGGGTTAATTTTGCCAATTGGGTTTTCAGAGTCCGATTCATTCTTTCAGTTTTCCCTGAACTCTGAGGCCTATATGCTGCATGCAGTCTCCATTTCACTTGTAGGACTCGACATACTTCTTGTACTACTTGATCAATGAACGCTGGCCCATTATCACTTCCAATGCATCTAGGTAATCCAAACCTCGGGATCAATTCAGTGAGGAGTCTCTTAGTTACCTCTCGTGCCTTTTCAGTTCGGGTGGGAAAGGCTTCAACCCATCCGGTAAGAGTGTCTACAAACACAAGGAGATACTTGAATCCCTTAGAAGGGACCAGCTCTGTGAAGTCCACAATTAGACTTTCCATGGGGACATATCCCACATGTTGGATTCCAGGAGGTTGTACCGGTCCCTGCCTGGGATTGTTTTTAGCACAAAGAACACATTTCTGTGAAATGCAAGTTGCTAATTGTGATAGGTTAATAATATACAACTTCCGACTGAGACTCTCTCTGGTTGCAGTACCGCCAAGGTGAGTAGATCCATGATAATTTCTTACAATTGTGCCTGCTAGATGATGAGGTACATAAATCCTATTGTCCGGCAGGATCATCCAACCGTCCTTCACAACTGCTCCTTCCTGTTCAGCCCACTTCCTCTCTTCTGGGGTATAGTGAGGTTTAACTTCTTCTGGAGCTACCTCTGGTATGAGGGCTGCTATAAATCCTCCCACAGGCTTTTGGGCTGCCTCTCGGGCTGCTTTGTCAGCAGCATGATTTCCTCTGGTTATTGGATCCCTTCCTCGTCCATGACCTTTGCAATGCATTACAGCAATCTGTTCTGGAGCCCATACTGCTTCTAACAGGATTTCTACTTCAGGTCCATATTTCAAGGCCTTCCCGTGGGCTCCTATTAGACCTCTTTCTTTCCATAGAGCTCCATGTGCATGCAGGGTTAAGAAGGCATATTTAGAATCAGTATAGATGTTTGCCTTACATCCGGCTGCCAATTGCAGAGCTCTAGTTAAACCTATAAGTTCAGCTTTTTGTGCTGAGGTGCCGGCAGGCAAAGCTTCAGCTTCCACAACTTCCTCATTGGTGACCACAGCATATCCTGCTCGTCTGGCACCTTCATGCAGGTAACTGCTACCATCAGTATAATATACAACATCTGGATTTTTCAATGGTTCATCTTTCAGATCGGGTCTACTGGAATAAACTTCATCCATTACTTGGAGACAATCATGTGATTCCTCATCATCTACCTCTGGTAGGGGCAGCAAAGTCGCTGGATTGAGCATATTCACTACTCGTAGATGAATCCTGGGATTTTCACACAATAGGCCTTAGTATCTAGCCATCCTTGGGTTCGTTAGCCAATAACTACCCTTATATTCCATGAGTGTCAGAACAGCATGAGGTACATTCACATACATCGTCTGGCCGAAGGTAAATTTATCAGCTTCTTTGACAAGGCTCGCAGTGGCCGCTACTGCCCTTAGGCATGGAGGCCATCCTTTTGCTACTGAGTCCAATTGTTTTGACAAATAAGCTACTGGACGGTTCCAACTTCCTAATCTCTGGGTCAGGACTGCCGCTGCAATCCAATTCTGTTCATGTACATACAGCTGAAAGGGTTTTTCCGAATTAGGCAGTCCAAGGGCTGGGGCCTCCATAAGTCGTTGTTTGATAACTAAAAAGGCTTGTTGCTGCTCAGGTCCCCATACGAATGGGTCCTTCTCTGCACCTCGAGTGCTTTCATGTAAGGGCTTGGCCAGACTGCTGAAATCAGGTATCCATAGTCTACAAAACCCTGCTGTTCCCAGGAATCCTCTAAGTTGTTTCCTTGTGGTAGGTTCCTTGATAAGGCAAATAGCTTCTTTCCTCTCTGGTCTCAATGCTCGTTGTTGGTGTGAGATGTCAAAGCCCAAATATTTGACCTTTTTTAAACATAACTGTGCCTTTTTCTGGGAAACTCGGTAGCCAGCTTGCCAGAGCAAGTGGAGCAGTTCCTCTGTCCCTTCTTTACAGGTATCAAAATCCTTTGCTGCTAGTATAAGGTCATCTACATATTGCAGAACCACCTTTTCTCCAGGTATTGAGGGGTAACTTGTTAGATCCTTCGCCAAGGCAGTGCCAAATAAAGTTGGGGAATTTTTGAATCCCTGGGGCAATCTTGTCCAGGTTAGCTGGCCTTTTGTTCCTGTTAAAGGGTCTTCCCACTGGAAGGCAAATATAGGTTGGCTCTGTGGTGCCAGCCGGCAACAGAAGAATGCATCTTTCAAGTCCAATACAGTAAAAAATGTTGCTTCTGGTGGGATCAAACTCAGCAGGGTATATGGGTTTGGTACATTTGGGTGCAAGGTCTTGATAGCCTGGTTTACGAGCCTCAAGTCCTGCACTGGCCTGTATTCATCTGTCCCAGGTTTCCGAACAGGCAAAAGAGGTGTGTTCCATTCTGATTGGCAGGGCTTAAGCAGACCATATTTTAATAGGCGGTCCAAATGTTTCTGGATGCCCTCTGCTGCTCGCCGGGGTAAAGGATATTGCTTTACAGATACAGGGGTAGCCATAGGTTTTAAGGTTACTACAATTGGAGCTATATTCTTGGCCATTCCTGGTGGGCTATTTTCGGCCCATACTCCTGGTGGCACCTGTAGGGTTCGGAGGAGCTTGTTTAATTCTGTATCCAATGTGGGTTGGACTTGCAAGGCTGACATTAGGCGCCATGATTGTTCCTTAGGTACTGAGAGGGTAATTATTCCTGCTGCCTTTGATGGCAGTTTCATTTCTGGACCTCGAGGAGTGAAGGTGATTTGGGCCTGCAGTTTGGACAGCATATCTCTACCTAAGAGAGGTATTGGACACTCAGGTATATACAAAAACTGATGGGTTAAACGATGTCCCCCAATCTGGCATTCCAAAGGTTGGAGGAAAGACCTCTTAGCTGACTGACCAGTGGCACTTTTAATGACTACACTTTTGGATGCCTTTTTCTGCAATAGTTCTGGGAGTACTGAGTATTCAGCCCCAGTATCAATCATAAAGTCTATTAAATGGCTTCCTAATTGAATCGTGACCGTGGGCTCCTGGAAGCCTAACTTTATGGAGTCCGGTCGTTCCTAGTCTTGGGTAAAATCCTCCTCTGCCAGTCCAATGAAATTGTCTCTACTCTGTCCTTGTCCAGGTCTCTGATATCTTCCATTTCGGATCATTCCCCGTCCCCGTCCCTGGTTTCTTGGGCCGGAGCCTGGGCCTGGGCCTGGGCCTGGGCGTACTTCTTCCAACCTCAGGGGTTCAGGACACTCCCGCTTCCAATGACCCTCCTTCTTGCAATTCGCACATTGATTCCTTCCCAGTGGTGGATTCCTTCCCCGCCCTCTTCCTCCATTTAAGGGGCGGTAGTCTTGCTTCACTGCTGTGGCTAGCATTACCATCTTTTCCTTCTGCCACTTCTTCTTCTCTTGCTTCTCAGCCTCATCCCTATTCCGATAAACTCGGCGTGCAATGGCCATAATTTGGCTCATCAGCATCCCTTCCCATCCTTCTGATTTCTGAATTTTCTTACGAATGTCAGAAGCGCACTGGGCCACAAATGTAGCAGTAATCATTCTACTGTTTTCAGGGGCTTCAGGGTCAAAAGGAGTCCATATACGATAGGCTTCCTGCAGCCTCTCTAAAAAGTCTCCCGGACTCTCATTTGGTTTCTGTTCTACTTCTGAGACTTTAGACATATTAGTGGGCTTCTGGCATGCCCTGCGGATACCTTGCACAAGCGTCTGGCGGTAAGTGGTAAGTCTGGCCAGATGAATTGCATTGTTTGGATCCCAATTAGGATCTTCCAAGGGAAAGTTATCTTGGAGATGACGGTCAATATTAAAAATATTTCCCACTCTGGCCTGCTCACGCAAATATATCTGTGCCTTTTCAATTATGTCTCTTCTTTCCTCAGTGGTGAACAGAGTATTCAGAAGCTGGCGACAATCTGTCCAAGTAGGACTATGAGTATTTATTATTGAAGTCACCAAGTCCATCATAGCCTGAGGTTTTTCTGCAAAAGATGGGGTGTGTGTTTTCCAATTCATCAGATCCGTAGTTGTGAATGGAATGTACTGAAGGGTCGAAGTTCGAGGTGGCCTTGGTCCGGGTTGCCCGTTAACCAGCACAGGCTCCTCAAGTGCATCAAATACTCTTCTAAGAGAGGCTACTACGTGACCTTTTTCTTCACTTTGCTCTAGGGGCCTCAAATCATAGGGGATGGTATTTGTCCCAAGGCGTTCTTTTAGCAGCTTAATACGCCTGGCTGTATTGCTTGCTGACCGATTAAGGTCTCCCTGTAACTTCTGTAATAATTCTCTAGGACTTGGATGTACAGGGGTTTGGGGTAGGCAATCAGTTGTTCCACTAAAAGAGACTGTAGATGGAGTTCTACTAGGACTCACAGATGGAATAACCACTTCTGCTTGGGCTTCGTTATAGGACTCCAATGCCTCCTGAAGATATTTATCATAATCTATCAAGGAGTCAAGTTCTGTGTCTCTACCCCCATTATTCGTTCCACTTTCTTGCCTTGGGGTTACAACTGGTGGAGGGTTTGGATTATGCTCCCTTCGATGTGGAGCATAGGGTGGAGGTGGAAGCACCTCTTCCTCTGGTCCCTCAAAAATGGGTTTGAGTTTATTTGGCAAGATTCCTTTCCTAGCTTCGGCTTTTACAGCCAATAATTTGCATCGTTGGACTTTGCATTCCCTTATCCATGGAGGATTTTTATTTAATGTGCTCAGCCAGGAATCTATATATGAAAATTGTTCTGGGCACCCTCCAGTTTCTTTGGTGATGTTAGACCAAAGTTTGCTTACTAAATTTATATCAAAAGTTCCCTGAGATGGCCATCCAGTATTTTGTTTTGGCCATTCTAGTTCACATAACGTTCTCAAGCGCTCTGGCGTCATTTTGACTCCATATGCCCCTGAGAAGGCTTTCTTAAAATTATTTAACATACATTCAAGAGGTGTATTTCCCCCCTTTGAACCCCCAACTCCCATTGTATGGCCCTGTGAAGTATCCACTCAGTCACTCACACACACGCTTCGTGGGTTTCCTTGCCCAGATGGAGTCGCCTCACTGGGAACCGAAGTACTACCCACTCCACACTCAGGTCAGCTACAGATTGCTCTGTACTTTCTCACACATACAATGCGCAAGATACTTCACCACACTCTACCTCCCATTCTTCCCTTTTCCCCCACCAGACCACCATCTGATATACCCAACCACCTAGCGTACTCAGTTCCCACTTACTGAGACGCAGAAGTTTGATCAAGACTTCTCTTCCTCCCAATTAATTGGAGGGCCAAAAATCCCTTTGTGCACTTACCCCTTGGTTGGTTCCGTTTCCCCCCGGTCCGTCGCCGCCAGTGAGCAGGGTATCAGACAGACGAGACTTCTGCGTTCCCCCTGGAAAAATTTACCAGTGCGCGCTGGGTAGCAGTTTAGAGATCCTCTCTCTTGTACCCTGCTCAGTAGAGCGAAGGGGCTGCGTTCCAGCAGACCACTTATCCGAGTCACGGCACCATAAAATGTAGCACCCTGCTTGTGGTTAACGCTTAGCTGGAATGAAATATTCAACGCAGCAATAGAGAAATTAAAATAATAATTTATTTGTCAGACAAATAAATGAGAGGCACAGTGGTATATGGTTACCAAGCTCTGGCCTGCCCTCCTGCCATTATGGCCAGCACTTATATTCCCTTAATCCAGCCCCCTTTGCTCCTCCTGTGGCTGCATCTGTCCAATCAGCCTGGTTGGATTTCCTATTGGCTGATTGCTATAACCAATCCTAAAAGATACACCCACATCCTCCTGTCCTTATATGGAGCACAAAGAGCTATATATTGTTACATCTATAAATGACAAATAAGTAGTAATATATCTTACATGTGTCTCAACAAGGAATATTAATTACCAGCTCACCTCTTGCCCTCTTCGCCCTATTGCCTTCTAAAACAAATGGTTGATCTTAAATTTTTATCTTAAACATATGTCAAGGATCTTGAGTTTCACATCAACATTGAAAGATCTCCTTCATTTTGAAGGTTTCTAAACAAATGTCTGACAACTATATATCAGGAGCGCCCAGATGGCGTCTTCTTGTCTGGCAGGGGGGCTAGGCTGGTGACTGACTTAATTTCAGGATAAATACAACTCTTACAACTATATGAAATAAGAATCTAGCATTTCTTAAATCCTTTGCATAATTACATTTAAGCCAATATATTTAAGCTAATATATTTCATACATTATCATAGGTAACCTTTTAAAAGAATAAAGCTTCTCAAAGTAGAAAGGAAGGAACTCAGTAAAAAACAGCTTTTAAAAGGAACCCCTTCAGTTTACCCCCCCTTCAGCCATCTGCTCTCCTCTTTAGCTGTTCCCAATATTTATTGCTCTTTTAACTCTCTCAGTTTAAGAAACAGCTTTTGAAAAGACTTCTCCAAAAAATACTCTTTCTGCCAGCTTTCTGCTCGTGGCTTTTTTAACCTTAGGGAGAAGATCTGGCTCATTTTACTGGGAGGCACATTGGTATCATTTTACTCATTCCTAATTATGTTTATCTCTGCTTTTTTTATCTCCTGTAACATGTAGGTCAATGTCCTCGCTCTTAGTCTGTAATTCCAGCTTTTACGACTTTGAGAATTGTTTTCTGCTATAAATCAAGGGGGGCCCCTTGTCTTAGGAGAATGGCCAAGGTTTTCTCTGCCTGGCATGAAACATTTGTGAATTCAAGCCCTTTTTAGACTTTATGAACCTGATCAAGATATAAGTCAATATAAACCTTAATTAAAAATACAGTCTATATTCAGATGCCTCAAGAGAGAGAGCTCATTGAGACTTCTCCTCTCCTCCGATCACTTTTTATTGTCCTTTGTTCTGTCCAGCCGCATGGCTGCATTCCAATGTCTCACGTTACCTCATCCGGTCAAGCTTTAACCCACCCACAGACGATATAGGGTTACACTGCCCAGAGGGGGGGGGGAACATAACTCCTTATAAGGTCAATGCATTCCAATGCATTGTAAAGCTCAGAGTGCTGGTCAGCCGAGGTCAGGGGGCACCCTGCAATATTACAAGCCTTTACCATGGCTATATGACTCCCACATGCCCTCTTTCTTTATATTTTAATCAGAGCCATATATATGGTTATGTCGAGCTTGATAAGCGACTCTTGTGAGACTGGAGAACCATGCAGTACATACAGAAATTTAAGAAGGAATACATTGTATATAGCAACACAAAATAATGCAAATAACTACTATAATAATCACTATAATCAATAAATGTCGAAGCCAACTTCCATCCGGAAGCCAAGAATATAAGAATTCTGATTCCAAGCTGCATGGTAGGCTTCCTTTCTAGTTTTTAACCATGCACTGGTATTGGTCACTGTATGTTCCTGTAAGAGAACAAGAGCTATTAAACATGAATTTCAAAGTATATTGACAGTTTGGATATATGCCCCATGATTCTTTCCCCTCTTTAATTTGAAAACAAATGGGGGCAGGCTCATGGAGGGTCAATTGTACTGGAGGCCAAAAAGTTTGCTTAGGGGATATAATATTAGTAAATTGAAAAGATCCATTGACAGGCACACCATGAAGCATTATGCCTGAATGACTGGCAAAGGGCGGCATGTGCATACATAACCAACATTTAGAAGCATGCAATAAACTAGTAAACTTAATCATATCTTGTACAAAAATATTATTCCTCCATATCTTATGATAATTTTCTCCCCTATAAGTCTTATTCAACAACGCTGTTCTTATAGTTCGAGAGTGGCTGAGCCGTGGATACTGCCAGCCAGAGTAGGATTCAGGCGACAGCTGCTTGCCAGCCGATAAGGTGAATTATGGTGGTTTCAACTGGTCTGTGTCATCTGCTTCTCTTCCTTGTATAACGGAGCAGGAAAGGATGGCAAGGCAAATGGTTAGGAAGGCAAACACTGCCAGATGCAGTTCGTGTGCAGCACCTCTAGGTGGCGCATGCGGAAAGGTTTCGATGCTTCATTCACAAAATGCTGACAAAGTGTAGGGGAGTTCCACATGCTGTGAGGCAGGACAATCCACTGACATCGCTGGTTGGGCTGCAAATTGTTATATACTGGCAATGTAAAAGCAAACCATTCCTGTCTGCTGGTGCCAGTGGGATGAAGACGGTTCAATGTGGCCGAAAGTCAATTGTTCAGAAATAAGCTGTTCAAAAACAAGCTGGTGCTGCGGATTTTTCTTTTGGTGGAGGCCACCGTTCTTGTCTGATTGAACCCCACCTAGACTGGATACTGGTGGGTTCCGGGATTTTTCTCATTGCTTGTTGAGCAGCAAGAGCAGTATCCCTCAATAAGATCTGCAGCAGTGTGGCTTGTACTGAAGCCTGAGCAAAGGGGCCATGCCCCATCATAGCATCCATCACATCTGCGAGGGTAAGATTAGGATTATTCCCTCTTGCTTGTTTAAATGGAGCTTGCAGTCCATTTGTCCTTACTGACAATTGCAGCTCTTTCAAGATTTTAAAGTCAAAAGGTTGGTGTTGAGCTTGAGTTCCTGCCGGAGCACCAGCAGAGGGCACAATAACAGGGAATGCCATGGTATCTTGAGATAAGGAACAGGCAAGGACTGCACATTGAAAAGGGGTAGCTGGTTGTGCTGCTGAAAGAGCAGGGTCATTCCCAGCCAGACCATGGTATTTTTGCAGGATTGGGTCCTCTGGTGAGGAACTGTAGTCTGGAGGTTTGGGATCTGGGGCTGCAGGCAAAGCCAGTATTGGAACAGATGCCAGCACAGCAGGCTGAATTAAAGAAGCTGGAGGTTGTGTTGGCAATGCAGCCATGGAGATATTTTTTGGTGATAAAGAACCCATAGCATATCGAACCTTGCACCAAGCATTTAAAATCCGAGCACTACTGCTGGGGAGCCCATGAAAATGTTCACCAATCTTGTCCCAATGTTTTAATTCACATGTTCCATTCAAAGGGAACCAGGGAAAATGTTCATCAATAGCCAGAATGAGCTGTATCACATCACCATCAGGAACTTCCAATTTGTTGGAGGAGAGGAGAATTTTTAAGTCTCTTAAAAATTTCTGTTGTGGAGAAGTCAAAGAGCTGCCCATGTCTTTAAAATAAGATAAAAAAAAAGAAGAAAAGGGATCGGACTCACCCCGGGATCTTTTTTAAGATGCTTCAGCGCTTTGCAATCCTTGCCGGACGTAGGGGGCCGATGATATCCACTGCTTGGATCAAAATTCCTCTCACAGTTTCTTTTAAAATCCTCTTAGTCTGCCTCAGACTGTTTGCTTCATAATCGCTTCTTAGCTCTCTTTTAAAAACCTCAGTCGTGTACTTTTATTCAGCCTCACACGAGGCACCACTTGTCGGGCCAGCCATTACAAGTGGCACTTCTTTAATATAAAATAAAGACACAGAGAGCGAGTAATATTCCATAATAAGAGAGAGAGCTCATTGAGACTTCTCCTCTCCTCCGATCACTTTTTATTGTCCTTTGTTCTGTCCAGCCGCATGGCTGCATTCCAATGTCTCACGTTACCTCATCCGGTCAAGCTTTAACCCACCCACAAACGATATAGGGTTACACTGCCCAGAGGGGGGGGGGGAAAACATAACTCCTTATAAGGTCAATGCATTCCAATGCATTGTAAAGCTCAGAGTGCTGGTCAGCCGAGGTCAGGGGGCACCCTGCAATATTACAAGCCTTTACCATGGCTATATGACTCCCACATGCGGCCACATTAATGAATAAGGATTTTGTTACAGGGTCTTCCAGAAACAGTCAGACCAGAGGTGCTTTCGGACTCAGACCGGAGTCATGAAAGATACAGGTGATCTTCCAAAGCTTTCACGAATGCCTCCCTTGTTCTCTTTGAATGGCACTAGCACCCACCTGAGAGATGCCGGAACTGAGTTCCGGAGAGTTCTGACTCAAAGAAAGGTCTGGTGTGGTGAAAGGTAAAAATAATATGTGCTCAGCCCCAGCACCTCTCATGGCCCTATCTGGCAAAACATGAAGAAAGTGGCTAGCCCAAAACCACCCAAGGAGCTTCATGAAGGAAGATTATTGTGCTGCTTTCTCTTTCTCCACTTCCTGGGCTTTATTGCCCCTTCATCCATATAACCGTCTCTACTTATGATTTGCTACACTGTCCAGACATTTGCTGGGATGCAAACCATCCATCCCACTTTTTAGTTGTGATCCTGGCATTAATATTCCACATCGCCAAGCCATTCTTTTGTGCACTGCTTTCCATAGGGGTTTAAGTGTGCATAGGTCTATTCTTAATCTTCATAGAATCATAGAATTGTAGAGTTGGAAGGGACCCAGGGGATCATCTAGTCCAATGCCCTGCAATGCAGGAATATGCATCTCTCCCAACCAGGGATTGAACTTGCAACCCTGGCACTGATCAGCACCATGATATTTTATAGTTAAATATTATCGAGTCCAAGTAGTTGGGTGGGGATTTCTTCCCATCAGGAAGATGCAGAGGGTGTCCGGCTGGTGTTCAATCCACTTCTCTTTCCATTTTCCCCTTTGTGGCATTCAGGCTGTGCTTCACGAAGGCCGGATCCTTCCTTTGCTTTTATACTGATGTCATATTTGAGGTGAGAGGAGCTGTCACCATCACCTACCACTTTGATTCGTGGTCTAAGCACCTGGCCGAACAGAACACGGAGGACTGGGTTGTCGCTGGGCCTTTGATCAACATGGAAGCAGATCCAGCAGAGGCTGTGGCAGCTGTTCACTTCCCTCACTTCTTGTGTCTTGCAGGTATGGCAGGCGAAAAGGTTTGCAACAAAATAAATATTGCATGTAACAGGATGAGTGCAGTGATGAGCTTTGTCATCCAAACTCAGGGGAGGTCATGCCCAGGCTGGCTGCAGAGGAGTGGTGGGAGGCACCAGTTGGGGAACCCCCAAGGGAAGAAGGCTCAGAGCCAGGAGACTGCTGGTGGGATTATGATGAGGGAGCAGCCTGGGAGGAGGTGATGATGGAAGTTGGAGAGGGAACAGGGTTTAGTGAGCAGGAAGAGGCTGTGACCGAAAGCAGTGCAGAATTGGGGGCAGAAGTGGAGATTGGAGAGGAAGGGGGCCAGGAGACAGATGTGAGGCAGGCCGCTGAGAAGCCAGGGAGTCTCCCCTCCTGATGTGACCAGCTTCTCCATTCGTCTCCCAGAATCAGAAGTGGTATGAAGAAGGCAGAGCAAATTCAGACATGGTGTTGGAATCTCAGATCACTTTGGGAAGGACCTGGGGGAGGAAAAGCCCTAGGGAACAGCCTCATAGGGGCTAGATGTACTGGAATGAGTTGCAATGCTCAGTAGGTGTGGCTTCCTGGGCTACCCTTCTTTCTTTCTAGGTAAAGATGTTTCCCAAGTCTACATTGCACATTTTGTGGAAGGGGGGATGAGTCTAGAGAAGCCAGACAGAGTGGGGCCGTATCGTGTTATTTTGGAAAACCCAAACTTCTCTCCGCGTGGAGCCATTTTGAAAACATCATGGTCATGGTTTAAGCGGAAGATACTGGTCCACACTGTGACACTGCTCTATCAAATGGTTCAGTTCCAGCCACCAACATTCCATCTGTACCTCCTACCCAATGACTCTTCTCTAAGAAAGGTAATCGGGATTCTCCAACTCTGATTAGTATTCCAGATGTCCTGGATCTTTTGCTTGACCATAGGACACCTGACAGTGCAGCTATACAAAATTATGCATCAGAGTGTGACATGGTTCATGAACTGTATCTCTCATTGTTGGGCTTGAACTAATTTACCAAACTGCTTTCCAACATTAACATGTCCCTAGATAGAAGATTGGCAGTTGTCACTCAATGAATTACTTTTGTTCCCACCAGTAGTGATGTTTAAAATGGCATTTCCAATACTGAAATAAGCATTTTTCTTTTGCTGGGTAACCTCCTTTCCAGAGGTCCACTGCCTTGCCTGGTTCCCTTGATAACAGATTTGTCAATGAAATCATGCAAGCAAATATATTTATCCTCCAGTTCTAAGTCCCCTAATCCTTCTCTGAAATCAGTGGAGCTTCCTTCAAAATAAATGTATTTAGCGATGACCAAATTTTCCTTGCTTTCTTTAGGAATTGGCTTAGTAGTTACTATGAGGTTTCTCCAAAGTCTCTGGAGGAAATCCGTTGGTTCTGGTTTGCAAATATTGCAAACATAAAAGATAAAATGCCTTCTCAATTTTAACTGCTCCTAAGAATTTTATCTTACTTTTTCAGCCTTCTATGGTTTCCTGTGTTGTCTCATCGGGAGAGGTGGCAGGGTGTCCCAGGATAGCTGGTTCCCCTTTTGTTGCTTCATAGGTCACCCTGGCCATTCCAAGAGTCCAGACTGGAGTTCCCCATGGGGAGGGGAAATGACATGTCCATATTTTGGTCTCTACTACCAAAGTGGTTTAGTTTTCTTTATATCACTGATGGAGATCCTGTGTCCTTTCAAATGCTGTGGGACTACAAAACCCATCATTCCTGACTCATGACATCTGGCAGGTTGCAGGTTCCCCATCCCTGCCTTACATGCTGCAACAAACCCAAGAAAGGGGTAGGGATCCAATCTTCCAGAAGTTGGTTATCTTTCTTGCATATCTCAAAAGTGACCTTTGCCTTTCCCAGGTGGTTCATGAGCATGAAGTACAGTGTCCTTCACAGAGAATAGACAAACCCCCTTGGACCCTGAAACCTTTGACAATTGGCTGTCGCTTCTTTGTGGAGACAAATGATGTCAGAATCTGTCCCAAGGTGAGGCACAAAGATGATGAACGGCTTTGCTAGGTCAGAGCCAAGGCTTTAAAGTATGAGAACGGGAGAACTCCACCAGGATCCCTCGTCACCCTTTAATTTGACTCCCTTGGACTGGTCGACTGGGCTAAGCCTTGTTTGCACATAAATAAGGAAGTTTCATGCTTCCCCACAGGAAGTGGAGTTTCAATATCTGGATGCTGACAAGCTGCAGCAGTACGTGGAACTGTCTGCTGAGCAAATGCAAGATACCTTCAACTTTAGTGTGATGGAGAAATGCACGAATGAACTCATCTGGGAGGCCCTTGTGACACAAAGTGAGTTGGATTGGAGGAAGATCACAAGGTTGGACCATAATTTGGGAGGCAGGGTGATAAAGGACATCCCAGTCACATTCCCTCTTTGACTGCCTCTTTCCTGTTCTGTTTCAGAAGAGTTAAAGTCCCCTGAGATGACTTCTCCTCTTCTACAAGTAGCACAAGGTCAGCAGGTTTTAATTATTTCCTCTTACTTAAAATCTCACCTTCCTCCCAATGGGAGCACAGAGTGGCTGGTGATAGAGTACTGCTGTATACATGGTACAACACAGAAAAGTCACTCTTGTTATGGAATTGCCTTCCGATATAGCTCCACCTGGCTTTATATTCTCTTTTGGTGCCAGATGAAGGTCTTTCAATCCAGCTCAGTTATGTAAAAAACAACTTTGGCGTGGATTCAAATAACCTAATGTGTTGATGGAATCTTGTCCAAGTGCTCACACTAGTGCAAGTCCTCCCTGCGCCCCCCACTTCCCCCAGATGTGCTTTGAAGGGTCAGGAGAACCTCCAGAACAGTGGGAAAGGGAGTAATGTGTGTTCTTGGCTGTTGTGGGGAGAACGCTCAGTCTGGCAAGTAGAAATGGCCATAGAGGGTGATGTTGAATTTCCCCTGGTATGTTTTACCACCTGGGCTTCTTGGTTTTCAGTGATACAGTGCTGCATACATGGTGCAACAAGGGAAAGTCACGTTTGTAATGTTATGGAATCTCCTTCCAATACAGATTCCCCCTGCTTTATAGTCTCCTTTGGTGCCAAATGAAGGTCTTTCATACCAGCCCAGTTTTGTAGAAGCCACTATGGCCTGGATTCAGCACACCATGTGTGCTAACAGAATCCAGTGCAAATGCTCATGATTGTGCAATTGGGCTTTCCTCCCTGCTGGGCTTGGGCAATAGATTGATATATATCACCCAGGAGCCAGTATGAGGGGCAGACCGTGATGTCACTTTCACTCAGCGGTGTATCGCTGGTGAAACTGCTGGGCACCTGAGTCCCTCTGCTAGCAGCACTCGCTGGAAGCAGTCAAGGTCCTCTCCTGGTTCATGTCCCATGATCATCATTTTCCCATAGTCCCTCCTTGTTTCATATGTATCCACACACTTTTGCTTTCTCTCTTTTCCAGGTGCTTCTTGCTGCACATCAGCCGATGCAGCATCCAGCAGCACTGACTCAGGACATGGTGTGGAAAGCAGGTAGGGCTTGAACGTTCCCTTTCCTCACAAAAGGCCAGTCTTGCTATTAGGCCCAGTGAAGCAGCTTGGCCTTTATTGCTGGTAAACGTAAGGACCATTGCAACCCGCATCTCTTCCTGCTCCCTCTGGGCCAATCCCAGTCACAGAAGTTGGCAACACTTGCAGATGGTTTTTAAAATAATTTTTATTAACAGACCAATCAAATCACATTAATTCCGAATTACAAATTACAAAACCGATTTTTTTAAATTTTTTACATTTTTGTTGGGGGTTCCTTTACGTCATCTTCCAATTTTCTTGTTGTTATCGTATTTCCCCCCCCCCCTTTCTTTATAACCTCTGAGAGTCTCCACAAGTGAGTTGAAACAAAAGTTGTTATAGTCCTGTGTGGATTTTCACATTAATCCAAAAGTCATATTCAGACGGCAGACACCATTTCGGCACTTCCATAAAATACTGTCTCAACGTCTGCTCATTAGCTTTCACAGACCTGTTGTTCCGACATCAATCTTTTCAGGGGGTTCTGCCAGATCAGACACAGAGTCAAATATGATAACAAAGCCATGGCTTCCTCCCCCTCTTGACCGTCAATCCTGCAACAGAGTCTGTCTTGTCATGGCGAATCTCTTTTAGAACTGCGTCATCGCAAAAGCCTTCCATTTCCTTTCCAGATCTTCCCCAAAGCAAAGCCTTTAGTTAATGATTCATTTCCAGACAGTTTATTAATTCATCTCACTTGTTGTCGATCATTGCAATGGTTCTTCTTAGGGGGCGGTTGTTAGGTAATCACATAGAGAAAAAAAGAAAAGTTTTCCCCTCCTTTCCGCCCTGTTCCGACATACCGACATCTTTGATGTAGTCCTCTTTGATATATTTTCCTGTTCAGTCCAACCCATCGCTCAGCTTCACAGAGGTCGTTTTCAAATTAGCAATCAATACTCCCTTTCTTCACTTGAAACATGTGCATTTGCTCCTCTCCGATTATTTATTTTGAGCTCCTGCAACTAGGTCGCGATCAGAAGTAGCGTCCGGGAGAGCAAAAAACCCACACGAGTGCTATCCGTCTAGTGCCCACACACCCTCCTTCTTTCAAACCTGGGGGGTGATTTATAGGCAACCGCAGAGAAGGCAGTGTTTTTCCATTCCACCTGGAAAAACTCAGGAGGCTAATTGCTCCCATATTAGCCTCTTAATTACCTCGTGTGAGCCGGAGAGATGGTATTGTCAGCCATCTTCCAATGCGCCCCTAGCGGCCCCCGGCCACACTTGCAGATGGTGTGGCTCCTTCCCGGGTCCCTTTGCTGATCTTCTCTTGTTTTGTGCCTTCTTTTTCCTGCCTCTGGGGTGACAATGCAGAGTGATGAAGAAGACCACCAGAGACCACCTGGTGTCCACCCTGGAGAACCTGAGGGAGGATGATCTCAACAGGTTCAAGTTCAAGCTGAACGAGATCCCTGTCAGTGAGGGCCATGACAACATTCCCCTGGGGCGGCTGAAGAAGGCAGATGTCCTGGACCTGAGCCAACTCCTCCTGAGTTTCTACACGGAGGATTATGCTGTGCAGGTGACGGCTGATGTCCTCAGAGCTATCAACTGCAGGGATGAGGCACAGAGGCTCCTCAGCCTCACCAGGAAGAGGTAAGAAAAAAGGAGGGCTGGCTCATGGAACTTGCTAGGAGGCAAATGGAGCACCAGTCGCCCTTGATGTCAGTGCCGGATTACCAAATAGGCAGAATAGACACCAGCCTTTGGGCCCCACACTGTTTAGGGGCCCGTGACAATGGATCAGAATAATATTGATTTGATTTTGAAAGAAAATTACAAAAGATTATTAGGGGATAATTTGCGAGCCCCTCCCCCTGGAGATTTTGACTGCCACAGGGCCTCTGCAGGGTTTAATCCTGCACTTCCTGATGCCTCACCCGCTGTGGGGGATTGATTCTGATCATCTCTTCATGGGAGTGTGGGGACAAGAGGAGGGAAAAATTAGATCAGGGACAACTAATCTGGTGCCCTTCACTGTTGGTTTATCTTTCTTATTTATCAGAATTTGTATAACGCTTAGTTGTAATAAAATACCTACTGTAAGCAATTTGTATTAAACATAACATCATTTTTTTAAGTCAGATGTTTAAAGTGACTTGAGTGGAAAAAATTCAAAATGTTACTAATAAAAGCAGTTAAAATGTAATTTTTAAAATGAATTCACATATGAAGATACATATCAGCTTTACATTATCTGGGTAGGCTTGCCTTAAAAAAGAAGTTATTTTTTTAAAAGCAGGCACTTAACATAATACAAAGAAGGCAGCTGCCTAATGTCAATGGGCAGGGAGTTCCACAGGGTAGGGGCTGCCTTGCTAGAATATGGGTTCCTCTCAGGTGTTGGACTGCTGCTCCCACCACTTCCATCCAGAATGAGATCAAATCTAGATGGGAGAGATTGTAGGACAGCTTGTTCTCACTGGAAGCAGGTGCATTAGTGAAGCTTTCCACAATTATAGAGATGTCTTCATAGATTTGGATTATCTGCATAGGCCACAACCTGGAACATTCCAGAGCTCTGTTCCTCTGATGTTGCTGAACTTCAACTCCCACCCTCTCCAAGGTCAGGTTAAGCTGGCTGGGGGTGATGGAACTTGTAGACCAACAACATCTGGGGGCCCAAAGTTGAAGATCATTCTCTAGAGCAGGAGCAGGTAACTGTTGAACCTCCAGAAGTTGTTGAACTTCAACTCCCATCAGCCCCAGCCAGCTTGGCCAATGGAGCCCAGGATGGTGGGAGTTGTAGTTCAGCAACATTTGGGGGGGGGGGCAAAGGTTCCCTATGCTTTTTCTAGAGTTCCTGACAGGATTTGGGGCCTACTTTCCTCTTCATTTCTTGACAATATTTAATTGATTCACATATGTATGAAATTGATTCACACATGTATGGAATTGTTTTTTTCTTTCCTACAGGAACTAGCAGTTCATTGCTGAAACCTGTGCCTTATAAGATAATAAGAGTTTGCTGGATCAGGCCAGCATCCTGTTCTCACCTCTGCCAACCAGATGGCTGTGGGAAACCTGCAAGTGCAACAACTTGCTCCCTTTCTGTGGCTTCCAGCAACTGGTATTCAGAAACATTTCTGCCTCTGACTGAGGAGGGAGAGCACAGCCATCATGGCAAGGAGCCGTGTCTTCCATGAAGTTGTCCAGCAATTTTTTTGAAACCACCCAAGTTGATGACCAGCACTGTCTCCTGTGGAAGCGAGTTCCATGGTCTAATTCTGCGCTGTGTGAAGGACTTCTATCTGTCCTGCGTCTTCCAACATCCAGACTCATTGGCTGCTCACTGGTTCTAGCTTTCCAAGAAAGGGATAAAAACATTTCTCCGTCCACTTTGCTCACACCCTGAATAATGTTATAAACTTCTATCATGTCCTCTCTTACCTTTTCTCTAAACAGTCTCTGCAGCCGCTCTCATATGGGAGTTGCTGCATCCCCTCAATCATTTTGCTTGCCCTTTTCTGAACATTTTCCAACTCTACGATGTCCTTTTTGAGGTGTGGAACCAGAAATGTACACAGTATTCCAAATGCGGTTGCGCCATGGATTTGCATGACGGTATTATGATATTCAGAGTTTTAAGTTCACTTCCTTTCCTGATCCCCAGCACGGAATTGGACTTTTTCACAGCTGCCGCACCCTAGATCCACCTCTTCATCATGTGACCCGCTGTGACCCGAAGGGTTGTGCTGCCCCCTTTCATCCTCCTCCTTGGGAAACAATGGGGAGCTCCTTCCCACCGTCTCTGATCCTTCAGTCTCCAAAAAGATCTGGACATCAAGCTGTCTCAGCTCTCCCAGCATCCTCTCCAACACTTCACTCAGGCCACAACTACAAATGTTTGCCAGTTTTATAATGCCCTGACCTCCTCTGGAGAATCCTGTGAATTTTAGTCCATTGAGCTGTTAAGAATTCTCCCACAAAATCCCTAGCTTTTTCCAACAGAGCTTCAATTCACAGACCTCCAGGAAAATACCAGTGAGCCACACAAAGCAGAGCTGTCTCATTCACTAAGCACAGTGCGCTTGGAGAGCAAAGTCCCTCCTGTGGTTGCAGTTCAGTGCATGTTCCTTTCCTGACAGGACTTTTTCTCCTGCTGGGAGATGTACATCTTGGGAGGAGGAGCAGATTTCAATCCCAGGAGATGAAGCCAGAGAGAGACAGCCTGTCCTCCCCCGAACTTCCTGGGTGGTGGAGACTTCGTTTTGCCTTAGGGCTTCTTAACACTTCTCCTTTTCAGTTTGTACCTTGTAAATAAAAGTACTTTGTGATAAATATATTTTACCAGTAATATTATGTCCTTTTCATTAGGTCTGCATAAGCTTCCAATATTCTTTCATCCAAAGGAAACTGGTCCAAGAAGTCTCTCTCAATTTTTGATACAGTTCATCATGGGAATTTGGTTATTTGAAAGAAATGAGAGGAATGGTCTGGGATGCACAGAAGTCCACCCAAGATTTCTAGGCACCTGTTCTAGATATTGAAGAAAGCCCTCCTCTAACCAGCTCCCTACACATCCAGATAATTTGATCAGGACCGACTTACCAGAAAACTTGGGGAAGTTCTCCTTCTTATCCCTAGTCCAATCCACTTCCCGGAGCCTTTGCCTGGTCACTGTGGTTCAGGGGAGCCAACTTGAATGAAATATGGGGGCGGGGGGCGCAGGTAAGCCTTGCCCCACGTAGTCTATCACAGGATCACACCCTTTGAATGGCTGTGACCGTCAACCTTGGAGGTGGACCTGGCCCCCTCAAATATTTTAGGGGGGCAAAGGGCCCTGGGAGCTGGCGCCTATGCTGCAGTTAATCCCATTGAAGATCTGGGCGGTCAGGTGTGGGGCGTCTTCCTCTGTGTAGTAGCGAAGCCGGAGCAGGCCCATGTGCGTTTGTGGCACCCGCTCCTTCAGCGCCATCCATCGATGGGAATTGCCTTCAGTTTCCCCCTGAACTTCCGCAGCTCGTCTTTCTCCAAGTTATCGAGGGTGTCCTTCAGGCACCGGCGCGTGGGCGTTGCCAGGATTTATTTATTTGGGGGGGGGGTGGACCTTTGTTAGGGGGGCAGAACCGACGTGATTGTTCAGTTAAGTATTTCTCTTGTTTTATTTCATCTAGGCCCCCCGGTTGCGCCCCCCTGCAGCGACAGACGGTCTTCGGGATCCCGCAGCCAGAAGGTGGGCAGCCACTTTGGGTTCTCCGAGGAAGAGGCGGCGGCCAAGGGCTTCCCTTCCGCGCTGAGAAAGAGGCGCGCTTCACCCTCTTCCTTTGCTCACCTGGCGGTTCCGTTTCTGCCTTTCTGGGTCCTGCGGTTCAGCAAGGGCGGGTGTGCTCCTTTTGGCAACGAGGGGAGAGAGGGAGGTAGGAGAGGCTTGTTGCTGATACGCGATTAGTGGTTGAGCCAAACCTGGAAGAAAGCAGGGTGTTTTCCTTTTGCCGTTTCCCCCCCTGCCTGCCTGCCAGCCAGTCTTCTGGGAGCGCCGGGAAGACCCTTCCCACGTTCTCGCCTTCCCAGGTCCGGCGCTGATTCTCTGCTCGACCGGAGGAAACCTCGGGAGTGTTGGCCACCAACTCCGCCCCCGCCAAGCGCCCGCCGAGGAGCCGCTTCCTCGAGGGCGTCGCCCGCTTCCTTCTTCCTCCTTCGGACGCTGCCGTCTCTCCGGCTCTGCCGCCGGGCGAGACTTTCCTCTGGGCAGGGGCGCCATGACGACCCCCGAAGACCCCTGGGCGAAGGAGGCCCTGGAGGAAGGAGGCGAGAAGCTGAAGACGGAGGAGGCCGGCAGGTCCACCGAGGAGAAGGGGGGGAGGAAGGAAGAGGTGGATCGCATCCTCGAGTTCCAGGGGCCCCGATGGCTCAAGGGTGATGGGCGCCAGAGTAGCAGCAGTAGCGACGACTGGGACCCCAACACGTGGAGATTGCCACACTTGTTCGCCCCGCATTTTCTCCCTGAGCGGGAGAATAGCTTTTTCTCTATGCGCTTTATCACTCGCGCCTTGCAATTCTCCCTGGGGCCTTTGGGTCGGGACGAGCTGCTGAGGTTCCGGCGCAAACTGCGCGAGATCCCGCTCAAGGAGGGCTTCGTCCGCATCCCCGAAGAGGCTCTGCACAAGGCAGGTGCCTCTCGCCTCGGAGACCTGCTGCTCAGCTACTACGGCGTAACTTACGCAGTCGAGGTGGCGGCCAGAGCACTGAGGGCAGTTGACTGCGATTACGAGGCGGGCAGGCTCTTCGACTTCACGGAAGGTAAGGCTTTGCTGGATCCTGACCTTCGCAGCCGTTCAGTCTGACAGCAGATCTTTCCATCCCTGGTTGCGCCAGCCCAGCGCCGAGCTGCAGCCGTGAAGGAGGAAAGGAAAACCAACCATCTGCTTGGAATGTTTGGAAGTACCTTAACTTTAGCGCCAGGCATTTAGCGCATATGGAATAATTTGGTATGTTTCAACCGTCTGATTGCTATTGCTTAAAATATTACAAATACCTTCAGCACCCTTAGGACACACAGAACAGCAAAGAATCAGCCTTAAGTACAAGGGCAGGTCGTTCTTTGGACTCCGGATTGAGCTTGTCCCTTTGTAGAAGGGAAAGTCCTTTTTCTTTCCTGCTTGAGCCCTGCAAAATTTTTAAATCAGGCCTGTAAGTTCAGAAAGTTTGCAGGCCATCCTGACATCTCTGGAACAGAGGAGGGTCCCAAATGGGCCTCATGGTCCATCTAGCTCAGGATTGCTAATATCGCCTGACTGGAGCTCTCCATGGTTCCAGGCAGGAGTCTTTTGCAGCCCTACCTGGAGACACCAGGGATTGAACCTGGGTCCTTCTGCATGCAAAGCAGGTGTTCTGCCACTGAGCCATGGCTCTTCCCTGGAAGTGCTGCCTGCAGAATGTACTGTAAATAGCTTCCTCTAGGAAGAGGAGGAGGAATTTCCATGCTTTATGATGGTATAAAATGGTTTAGTGATGTTAAAATCTAGTGAATAATCTTCTGGAGAAGAATCTTTTGGAGAATATTCTCGAGAATATTATCAATTAATGAGAATGTTAGAGAATTTTCATTTAAAATAGGAGAATATACATTTTAATGCATTGAAAATGGTATAATTTTGATGCATTGAAAATGATATAATTAATTAATATGCATGTTTATTCACGGGTAAACTTGTTCAGATGGCAACCAAGAACTGTACAGATGCTTTTATTCAATGGGGCAATGCAGTGAATTCACATTCTTTGATTTTTTTGCACCAAACTTGAAATTGAAAAATCACCAAGCCTGCCACTAACCGTATATTTACCATCAACTTTGAATTCTAATTATGTTGTGTATGTATGAAATGTAGCTTTTAAAGTAAAAGGAATATAAAAAAAACCTCAGGTCCGCTATATGAGTACGTTCTTTAATAAGCGTATCTACATGGTACAGTATTTTCAGTACTGTACAACACTAATAAAATCAATATAAAGTTTAAAATAAATGCTATTATTTCCGGAAAATAAAACACAAATAATCAGTAACGACAAGTTACATAACATCAGAAATGCAAATTACTATCTGCTTAGAGTCATCTGCGACTGGACTTAATGGTCAGGGGTCCTTTTACCTTTAGACAAGTAAGGCAACACACAACATATTAAAATTATAACTGGTAAATTGTGACAAGAAATAAATTTATTTTAAAAATAGGCTTTAAGTAACAAGTCTCAAATGTTTATAAATTTATATTGACTCCTCAAACATCTTAAGAGGATAAGTCACCATGTTTGTCTCCACTGATAGCAGAGCTTTCAGTTCCACACTGATCATCTGCGAGATCATAGAACGAAGTTGATGGTTGTGTAAAATTCAATGAGCTTGTTAGAAGCTGTGTTTTCTTCTCTTCTCGGAGCTTTAAGTTATGTGCTACATATGCAAGCTTTTCTGCTCTGTCTCTGCCTATTCCTTTTTGCTAAATAAATAAGTCCACCTCACGTGCTGTTACACATAATTGTATAGGCCTAGGTACTTTAAGTGTATAAAGCATTAAAGCTACTTTCTGTAATAAAAAAAATCACACTGTATGGCCAAGGGTATACAATCGCTAAGAATAAGGTCACACCAAAATAGAAAAAAAGGCTATTACATATACTTGAAATACATACAAATTCAAATGTTCATCAAATTTAAATGAATAGCATTTTTAAAACTAAAAAAAAAAAAAATGTTTTCTGTAGCTCACATTTCAGAAGTGCCAATGGTGAATGACACATTGCCCAGTAATGTAACTGGATCAAAAAATTCATTATTCATTACTTGCACTGGCAATATCACAGCTTGACTCCCCTGTGTGAGTGCCTGAGGGCCCTGCTTCTGCCACTTACCACTTGGCCCAGGGCGGGGCCTGAAGCCTCAAAAGGACTGCTTTGCTGCCCAGGAGGACTCCCCCGTGTGAGTGCCTGAGGGCCCTGCTCCTGCCATTCTCCACCAGCCCAGGGCGGGGCCTGAAGCCTCAAAAGGACTGCTTTGCTGCCCAGGAGGACTCCCCCGTGTGAGTGCCTGAGGGCCCTGCTCCTGCCACTCTCCACCAGCCCAGGGCGGGGCCTGAAGCCTCACAAGGATGGTTGCTGTTACTGCTGCTGCTGTCCAGTAGGACTCGGAGGGGCGCAGAGTTCTTTTAAAAATGTTCTTTTAAAAATGGCTGGGGCATGTTCCACAGACGGGGATGCGCTGGGACAACCGATCTCAGTGATCACGGGTAGGAGGAGGAGGAGTTACGCTAAGACCAGACCATGTCATTACAGAGGAGGCAGGTTTAGTCGTTGATTGAGGACTATCCCTGCCTCCGGGTCTGGTCCTAACCGGACGGATACTAGAATCAGCAAGGGATACCCACATGACCTGAAGGTGCTGCTGTGCAATGCCAGGTCAATGATTCATAAGACCACTGCCATCCATGACTTGATCATGGATGGAGGACTTGACCTGGCATGTGTGGCAGAGACTTGGTTGGATGAAGCAGATGGGCCTGTCCTTGCCGCTGCTTGCCCACCAGGTTTCTCTTACGCACAGCAACCCAGGTCATGTGGGCGGGGAGGGGGGGGTTGCAGTGATTTTTAGAAAGTCATTAGTTTGCACCAGGCGTCCTAATGGGAAGACCCAGTTCTCTGAGTGCATGTTCTGGAAGTTGGGCTATAGGGGCAGTACAGGATTCCTTTTGGTGTACCGACCTCTCCACTGCACCAAAGATTCCCTGCCTGAGCTGCTTCAGGTCATGGCGGATGTTCTCCTGGAGACATCTAGTTTGGTTGTCTTAGGGGATTTTAACATCCATGCCGACACGACCTTACAAGGGGCCGCTCGGGACTTCATGGAAAGCATGGCCTCCATGGGGCTGTCCCTGAATAAGTCTGGCCCAACCCATAGCCGCGGACATGCCTTGGACCTGGTGTTTACCTCTATGGATGTTGGTGATCTGACACTAAGTAAAAGCGAAACGAAAGAAGTGCCATGGTCAGATCACTTCCTGGTGCAACTGGACTTCTCCGCGACCCATCCTCTCTGCAGGGAGGTGGGACCGATTTGGATGGTCTGCCTCCGTCACTTAATGGATCCAAATGGCTTCCAGAGAGTGGTAGGGGATGCTTTATCCCATGTTGATGGCCTTTCAGCTGATTCCCTGGTGGCCCGCTGGAATGTGGAGTTAACCAGGGCTATTGACTGTTTGGCTCCGAAGTGCCCTCTCCGATTGCATGGAGCCCGGACAGCCCCGTGGTTTTTCACAGATCTGAGGGCAATGAAACAATCATTGAGATGGCTAGAGTGCCAGTGGCGGATAACTCATTCTGAAGCTGACCAGACACGGGTTAGAGCTCAATGTCGAGCCTACCAAGTGGCGGTAGCGACGGCGAAGAAGACTTTCTTCACTGCCTCTATTGCATCTGCAGAAAACAGCAACAGGAGACTTTTTCAGGTGGTTCGCAATTTAGCGGAACCACCTGCTCCATCGGGGCCAAAACTTTGATTTTGCAAAGTTTTTTGCAGATAAAGTCGCTCAGATTCGGAAAGAGGTAGACTCCACCGTGGGAGCAGGGCCAGGGCGGGAGAGTGCTAGAGTCCTGTCTAGTCAAGTTGTGTGGGATCAATTCCAATCTGTTACCTCGGAGGATGTGGACAGGCTGCTTGGATGAGTGAAACCAACCACCTGTCTCCTTGATCCTTGCCCATCCTGGCTTATAAAAGCTAGCCGGGAAGGGCTGGGCGATGGGCTTCGTGGGGTGGTGAATGCTTCCCTCTGTGAGGGAGCCTTCCCAGACCCGCTGAAAGAGGCGGTTATTAAACCGCTTCTTAAAAAACCATCTTTAGATGCGGTCACGATGGCTAACTATCGCCCAGTCTCATATCTTCCATTCTTGCGCAAGGTGATTGAGTGAGTGGTTGCTGAACAACTCCAGGCACGCCTGGAAGAAGCGGACCATTTGGATCCCTTCCAGTCGGGATTCAGGCCTCATCATGGGACTGAAACTGCCTTGGTCGCACTGGTTGATGATCTCCGGCGGGCTAGGGACAAAGGTGAGAGCTGTTTCCTAATTCTGCTGGATCTCTCAGCGGCGTTTGATACCATTGACCATAACATCCTTCTGGACCGTCTTGAGGGGCTGGGAGCTGGGGGCACTGTCATACAGTGGTTCCGCTCCTTCCTCCTGGGCCATGTTCAGAAAGTGGTGGTGGGGGATGAGTGTTCATGTGGGATGTAAACACAGGAGCAGTCAATGACAACATTCCTAGAGTGTACATGTTAGAACATGGGGAGGGATGTCAGTCCAGCAAGCAGGTAAACTTCCTGGGGACGGACTTCCTCCACATGTGACCAGAGGTGGGTGTGGCCTCACCTGTGCAGGTAATGACAAAAGCACAGGGCAGGCAGTCACTCTCTCTCTCTCTGCCATCTTCCTTCAATGAGGAAACATCTAAGGATGCTCTCTTGGCTACCAGCCAAGAGGGGAGATAAGGACTATTTTGCTACAAGATAGATTCTAAATGTATGTAACCTTTTTAAGCCTGTCTGCCTTCTGGGATCATATTGTGAACAGAACGTGAGTAAACTCTCTTATACTTTTATAAAGACTGTGTCATGTCTTGTATTTTAAGAGGGAACAAAAGGGGAAATTACCAGAGTAATTATTACAGAGGTTCTAGCGAACCTGTGCACACGTTACCGTTGCGAACTTAAAGGGGAATGTCTATAAACTCTGCTGATATTTTGGGAACTTGTTAGCACAAGTTGGATAAGGATATAATTAGTCAATATATCCTCTCCTGCACCCCAGAACATTCCCACAGTTCAGACCCCTGGGCTCTCACTTGTGGGGTGCCTCAGGGTTCTGTCCTCTCCCCCGTGCTTTTTAACATCTACATACAGCCGCTGGGAGAGATCATCAGGGGGTTTGGGCTGGGTGTTCATCAGTATGTGGATGATACCCAGCGCTACCTCTCTTTTAAATCAGAACCAATGAAGGCGGTGAAGGTCCTGTGTGAGTGTCTGGAGGCGGTTGGAGGATGGATGGCGGCTAACAGATTGAGATTGAATCCTGACAAGACAGAAGTACTGTTTTTGGGGGACAGGAGGCAGGCAGGTGTGGAGGATTCCCTGGTCCTGAATGGGGTAACTGTGCCCCTGAAGGACCAGGTGCGCAGCCTGGGAGTCATTTTGGACTCACAGCTTTCCATGGAGGCACATGTCAAATCTGTGTCCAGGTCAGCTGTTTACCAGCTCCATCTGGTACGTAGGCTGAGACTCTATCTGCCTGCGGACTGCCTCACCAGAGTGGTGCATGCTCTGGTTATCTCCCGCTTGGACTACTGCAATGCTCTCTATGTGGGGCTACCTTTGAAGGTGACCCGGAAGCTACAACTAATCCAGAATGCGGCAGCTAGACTGGTGACTGGGAGTGGCCGCCGAGACCATATAACACCGGTCTTGAAAGACCTACATTGGCTCCCAGTACGTTTCCGAGCACAATTCAAAGTGTTGGTGCTGGCCTTTAAAGCCCTAAATGGCCTCTGTCCAGTATATCTGAAGGAGCGTCTCCACCCCCATCATTCTACCCAGACATTGAGGTCCAGCACTGAGGGCCTTCTAGCGGTTCCCTCACTGTGAGAAGCCAAGTTACAGGGAACCAGGCAGAGGGCCTTCTCGGTAGTAGCGCCCTCCCTGTGGAACGCCCTCCACCAGATGTCAAAGAGAACAACAACTACCAGACTTTTAGAAGACATCTCAAGGCAGCCCTGTTTAGGGAGGCTTTTAATGTTTGATGCATCACAGTATTTTAATATTTCTTGGAAACTGCCCAGAGTGGCTGGGGAAGCCCAGCCAGATGGGCGGGGTATGAATAATAAATTATATTATTATTATTATTATTATTATTATTATTATTATTATTATTATTAGCTTTTTTAAAATGTGGGTTGTAAAACTAGTTCTTACATTAGAATTTACAGTTTGTGGAGAATATTCTATACCCCCCAAACAGCTAGTGTGACACCCCTAGTCACTGGTTAAGGAAAGAAGTGCTTACCCAGCAAGAAATGCACTGGCACAAATTAAATATAGAAAAAGACTGTTTTGGGGGCAGGGGGAGGGGGAATAAAACTGCCAATTTTGACCTCTCCCTTACCTGCCTACAGGTTATTATTATATGCTGAGGAATGAAAGAAATAGAAAAGTGTGGTAAGTCCCAACACAATTCTGTTTGCAGGATGGGCAAATGTGTTGCTAGAACAAATGGTGCTAAGGGATTCGATGATAAGCAAGGGGGACGGGGGACTGACAACCCCCCAAATTTCAAGGAGCGGGTTGGGTCCCCTCAATATTCTGTGCCCGTGACCATGGGAGTAGGCAGAGGGCCAGCTGCCCCCCCAATCAAGTAAATAAAAAAAAACCTTAACTAATTGATCAGTTGTGTCCAAGAGAACTCAGTTCTGTCCCCCCAACATAAAGCCTGCCCCCTAAAATAAATCCTGGCCACACTCAAGGCTTTGACTGGCCCCAATGGGCTACTGTGGTGGACCCCTTCAGGCCCTCCCTGCTGTTGTGACAGACCCCATCAGGCTTCCTCTCACCACATGACATCACATGCAAACCATAATACTCTGACTTCAAACTTCTTCGTATTATCATAGAGCATGCTTTGTATGCAGGGCTGGCCCCAGACATTTTATGGACTGAGGCAAATCAAATGGGTGTTTCCCCAGAAATTGTAGTTTGCTAAGGGTGTGTGTGTGAAAACACAGGGGAAAGTCACTTCTCTCCTTTCTTTCCCTCCTGCCTTCATTCCTTCTCAACAGCCCCACCAGCAATGAGCAGTGGCAGGAGAGCATCAATGGCAGGGAAACCCCTTGCCCTGCTGTGGGTAGGGGTGATGCTGGGACCAGGGGGGCTGAGCCAGGCTGGGATGGAGGAGGCAACCTGAGATGAAGTGGCTATTGCCTTCTGCTGGTGGAAAGGAGACTGCCTTACCTGAAAGAGGAGGAGGAGCTGGACCTGACAGCCAAGACCAAACAGCTGGATAATAATAATACCCTAGCCCAGAGGGGAGAGGGGGAGGCACAGCTGCTGCATCTTCCTCTCTCAGGAAGATGGAAAAGTATGGATAAGAGAGGCAGCTGACTGGTTTAGTATATTCTTGGCCATTAAAAAGGATGGCAAATTACATCATGCTTTTTTTCCAGCATGGAATAAATCAGCATGTTTTCCAGGTTGCATAGAAAAGCAGATCTCAGCATGCTCAGAGGATCAGTGAAGGCAGTATACCAGGGGTGGAAAACTTCAGCCCCAGCTTGTATCCTAATCAGGTTCTAATTCTCTCCCCACAACAATGCCTAAAATAAAATCAATGTTTTTGCCACAGGTCCATGAAAGGAGTCGTTTTCACTGGTGATGAAATAGTCTGCAAGGGAAGAAAAGAATTACTTGAAATTATTGAAAAGGACCTAGAATTCTTTTTACTTGAATTGTTGTATGGCTTTATTATCACACCGAAAGAATACTGGGACTTTCAGAAAGCAGAGGAAGACTCCAAAGAGAAAAGTCAAAAACTGCTGAATATGGTCCAGGAAAGGGGGGAGGCAACTTGTTGCTGGTTCCTGGAACAAGTAGAAAGGAAACACCCAGGATCTATTAAGATTCTTCTAGTGGCAGTCCATGGTGAGTTTGACTTAGAGTACTTTCTGAATTTCAAGGACAGTTCAACTACCTTCCTCCTCCTTGCAACAGTCATGTCAGGTGTGATGGGATGATGAGCTGCTTGTGCGTAAAATCGTAGTCCCTCAGAGTTTGTTCAAGCCCACAAACTTCTGTCTGTGACAGAGCCCCTCAGACATGGCTGCTCTAGTCACTTGCAGATTCCGACAGTGGTTGCTTTCGGAATCGTTTCCAGCATAAAAGCTCCTTAACGGAAACACGTCTTCTGGACTCGCGGCGTGACAGTTTCCGGCGAGGAGTGGGTCTCCCTATGGGAGCTTCAGATACCTCCCCACTGTTCTCGCTGGACGTGTCCCTGAGCCCTCCCTCCTGCTCGCTTTCCCTCAGAGATCCACCTCTCCCCCTGCTGGTTCCTGCTTCAGCTGCTGAGTCTCTCCCAGCCTCTGAGAGCCCTTCCACCAGAGACCCACCTCTCCCCCTGCTGGTTCCTGCTTCAGCTGCTGAGTCTCTCCCAGCCTCCGTGAGCCCTTCCACCACCTGTTCCTCCGATGGCAGTTCCCTGACATCCACCTCCCCTCCAGGGCCCCCTTCACCCCTCCCGTTCCCTCTCCCAGTTCTCTTTGCCCCACCAATGCCGCCCCACACACCCAGCGGTCCTCTGGAATGACATGTCTTTCTTCGGGTGCTCCCTCCCCCTCCAAATATTCAGGTTTGCGTGAGAGAGCGTCCGCCCTAACGTTCTCTGGGCCTGGCACGTAACAAATCTCAAAGTTAAATTTGGAGAACTCCTGAGTCCATCTCAACTGCCGTTGGTTGAGCACTCGTGCCGTTCTCCAATACTCTAGGTTCTTGTGGTCAGTGCACACTTGCACCTTATGTTGTGCGCCAATTAGCAGGTGCCTCCATCTCCGGAAAGCCTCATGAATAGCAAGAAGTTCTCGGTCATACACCGTGTAATTCCTCTCGGATTTGTTCAGTTTTCGCGAAAAAAAGGCACACGGTCTCCACTCTGACTCCTCCTTCCCTGGCTGCAGAAGAAGCACCGCCCCTATGGCTCTGTCTGATGCGTCTGTTTCGACTCTCATCTTTTTTTGTAAATCCACATGCAGAAGTTGTTCTTCAGAGGCGAAGGCCCTTTTCAGTTCCTCAAAAGCTCGCTCCGCCTCCTCAGTCCAAACGAATTTCTTCTTACTGCTGAGACAGTCCGTAATGGGCGCCGTCAGGTGGGCAAAGTTTCGGATGAACTTACGATAAAAGTTCCCAAACCCTAGGAACCTCTGCACATCCTTCTTTGTTTTGGGTGTTTTCCATTCCAGCACTGCCTGGACCTTGCCGGGATCCATGGCCAATCCCTTGTCTGACAGGCGGTACCCCAGGAACTCCACCTCCTTGGTATGAAACTGACACTTCTCCAGTTTCACCCACAGCCGGTTGGCTTGCAGCCTGCTCAACACTTCTCTGACGTCTCTCACATGCTGCTCCTCATTCTCAGAATACACCAACACGTCATCTAGGAAGGCCACACAATTCTTGTAAAGCAAAGGCCCCAGTACGTGGTTCATAAACGATTGGAAGCACGCCGAGCCTGCTTGTAAGCCAAATGGCATAACTAAATATTCAAATGCCCCCAAAGGGGAGAACATGGTGGTTTTCCATTCATCCCCTTTCCTTATACGTATCAGGTTGTACGCCCCCCTTAGGTCCAGCTTTGTAAAAATCTTTCCCTTCCACACCCTGGTCAAAATGTCGTCAATCCTGGGCATAGGGAAGGCCAATGGTTCTGACACTGCGTTTAACCCCCTGAAGTCACACACAAGTCTCGGCTTGTCCGTGTTTTTTTTATCCACAAAAAACACTGGGCTACCTCCCACCGCTCTGGACTCTCTGATGAAACCTCTCTTCAGGTTCTTGTCAATGAACTCCCTTAGCTCCTGCATTTCTCTGTCTGACATGGCGTACAACTTGCCTACAGGAAGCTGTGCCCCAGGGAGTAAATTGATTTGACAGTCAAAGGGTCTATGCGGGGGTAGTTGGTCAGCTTCCTTCTCACTGAACACGTCGCTGAGATCTGCGTATTGTCGTGGTACCTTCACTTTCTCCATTACTTCCGTCCCTGCTAGGGTGGCTTGGGCCCCTGCTGAACCCTTTCCCCCTTTGCAGTGTTCTAAGCAATGTGCTGAACCAAAGGAAACCACTCTCTGATGCCAGCCCACCAGCGGATCATGTAACGCTAGCCAGCTCATCCCCAAAATAATAGGAGCTCCTCCCAAGGTGGCCACATTAAACGCTATCAGTTCGGTGTGCCTTGCCACCTTCATTATCATTGGGACGGTCTGCAAGCTGACTTCTCCTCCCAACAACTCCCTGCCATCGATCGTGGTCACCTGCAGGGGGTTGCTTAAAGGGATCGTCTGTATCTGGTGTTCAGCTGCAAACTCCTTGCTCATGAAATTGCAGGAGCTGCCTGAGTCCAACAGCGCCTTTATCTTTAGGGGGTGTCCGTTTTGCAGCTCTAGCGACACTTCTATCACTAGGGCAGTTTTAGGAGGTTCTGGCGTGGGCACTTTCACTGCTCTTTGGCCTGGCTGCTGTGCCCCGACGTTGGCAACCAGGCGTTGGCTTTTACTTGCTCCGGTTTTTCCTCCTCTCTTCCCTCAACAGCTCCCACCATCCCTTGCCATTCCTTCCTCTGGGGGCAGACTCTGGCAAAGTGACCTGGCTGTTGGCAGAGATAGCATTTCCGGGCGCCTTTTCCCTCCTTCTTCCCCCCTTCACTGGGCTTTGAAACTGCGCGCGCGCGCGCTGTTCCGATTTCCATCGGCTCTGCCGGCGGGAAAGTTGTCTCTGGAATGTCTGGAATGCGGAACTCCTTCCAACGTTCCCCCTTCCCTTCCCGCCTCTCCAAAGCTCTCGCCTCCTGGCGCGCTCCTATGGTCAGCGCAGATTTGGTCAGCTGATCCATAGAATCCGCCCTGGGACCCCGGGAAAGTTCGTCTTTCACAGCCGAAGCCAGACCTTCTTCAAATAGCATTTGAATGGGTTCCGCCGATAAGTCCCACCCCAATCTGTGAACCAGCATGGTGAACTCAGTCCAGTACTCATGGACAGATCGGCTCCCCTGTTTGCAAGCCATTAGCTGCCTGCGCACCACTCCCTGCTCAATATCGCTGGAAAACATCAGATCCATGGCACGAAAGAACCTCATTGTGTCCTTTAGGACGTCATTATTCGTTGCCATCAGGGGTCTCACCCAGTCTCTCGCCCCCTTTTCAAGATGCCCAATCACGAAAGCCACTCGCGATTTCTCGTCAGGGAATTCATCAAACTGCACATTGAGGGCATATTGCATCTCTGTCCTAAAGGCATGGTAGTCCTTGGGGTCCCCCCCAAACTTCTGCACCAATCCTGGTACCTTTCTGGGGAACTGGGTGGCTTTTCCCCTTTTGTCTGCATCCTGAGCCCTTCTCTCCTCAAGCCTCGCCGTCTGCAGCGCTAACTGGATCTCCAACGCCCGATACCTTTCCTCCAGGCTTGGCCCTGCTCCAACTCCTGCTTCTCCGGTTCCGGATGGGTCGCTCATGATGCCTTCTCCTGCACAAACAACTTACAAAGACTGTCGGAATGCTGTGATGGGATGATGAGCTGCTTGTGCGTAAAATCGTAGTCCCTCAGAGTTTGTTCAAGCCCACAAACTTCTGTCTGTGACAGAGCCCCTCAGACATGGCTGCTCTAGTCACTTGCAGATTCCGACAGTGGTTGCTTTCGGAATCGTTTCCAGCATAAAAGCTCCTTAACGGAAACACGTCTTCTGGACTCGCGGCGTGACAGTTTCCGGCGAGGAGTGGGTCTCCCTATGGGAGCTTCAGATACCTCCCCACTGTTCTCGCTGGACGTGTCCCTGAGCCCTCCCTCCTGCTCGCTTTCCCTCAGAGATCCACCTCTCCCCCTGCTGGTTCCTGCTTCAGCTGCTGAGTCTCTCCCAGCCTCCGTGAGCCCTTCCACCACCTGTTCCTCCGATGGCAGTTCCCTGACATCCGGTAAAGAATTATCTTTTACAGGCTTGGGTAAAGAATTGGTCCAGGAGACAGGCCCCTCAGGGCTGAAGTCAGAATCTCCCCTATTTGCAGAGGAAGGAAGAAGCAGCAAGATGGAAAACCCAGCAGTTTGTGGGGAAAGTGTTGTGTGTCATCTGTGTCCCTGTGAGGTAAGTGGCTGAACACATGTACCCAGACTGGGGGAGGGGGTGGGGCAGCTGCCACCCCCCAATCAAGTAAATGAACTAAATTAGTTCATAAATTAACTAAAAGTAGAAATTCTAGAAAGATTTTGACAGATTTTTCTGAGCACTTGGGGTAAAAAAAAGTATTATTTTTATTTTTTCCAATTCAATGCTTTATTGAGTTTCATAAATAACAAAAAACAAACAAAAAATGATCTTATGTAAGTAATCTTATGTAAATATACAGATAAAAAAGATTCAACCTTATACAATCTCTTTAGTTCAACATTCTTACTAAAGTATAATAGACTTCCCGTCAACTCCCAGTGCGTTTAACATTTCTAATATCGAGTGTACTTATAATTATTACCTTCATCTATTTATATTTTCTATACATTCTTACAACATATACCAATTTTGCTTATTTCTTTGTTATTATTTTACACAAGGGTCACTCAAATGCAGCCATAGATGTCACACTGCTGTTATATTTTTGTTAATATATCTTAAACATGTCCCATTTTTGAATAAATGATTGTTTTGTATTACCTCTCAACCAATTAGTCAATTGTGCCATTTATGCATATTCTAGTAATTTAGTCTGCCAGTCTATTCTCGTTGGAACCCTTTCCAGTTCATTGCAATTAAGGTTCGGGCGGCCGCAGTTGCGTATAGCTGTTGTTGAGACATTTCATTCCACATCTGCAAGACACAGCCAGACAGATTACTCCTGAGTGTCCCTGCTCAGGAACCGGAGCCAAAACAGCCACCTGGTTCTCTAGGGAGCTGGTAATGATTAAGTGTGTGAGAGGGTGACTACAAGAAAGTTGGCAGAATGAGTCCGTCTGAACACAGACTAGAGCTTCTTTGAAGACCTATTCTGTGGCACTGCATTCCCATTTCCTGGAATGGAGATGTTTTCTTATGTTAAATGGCTGTGTACTTTGGGGGGGCGGCGCACGTCCTTTCACTGTATCTCTCATGTGATTGGCTGACTGTGGGTCACATAAGAGACATTCCGTTCTCTTCCAACTGTTATTCCAGTAACTGTCTTCTTCAACTGTCTTTCTGCTTCTCTCTGTGTGTGTGAGGAGGAGGAATGGCTGCCAAGAGAGAGTTCTCAGGATACTCATTTGGGCCGTGTGTGTTAGTGTCATCTGTCTAAAGTGAAACAGAAAGAGGAAGATCCCTAAATGCTAATAGTGAGAAACCTGTGCAAGAAAATGAAGAATTACAGAAGATATCAGGATTGGCCATAGTAAATAAAACTAAGTACTTGGGAATATGGCTAACAAACAAAAATAGTAACCTATTTAAGGACAATTATACAAAAATTTGGAAAGAAATTAAAAGAGATTTGGAGATGTGGAATAAGTTAAGACTATCACTCTTGGCAGGATATCAGTAGTAAAAATGAACATGTTGCCTAAAATGATGTTTTTATTTCAAATTATACCAATCATTGGAGGAAGGGCTGTTTCAAATTATGGCAAAAAGACCTATCAAAATTTATTTGGCAGTATAAAAAACCAAGAATGAAAGTTTATTAAAACATAAACTTTTAATAGGTAAAAAATACAGAGGTGGATTGGCATTACCTGTCCTAAATTTTTATTAAGATTCGGTTTGTTTAAATTGGCTTAAAGAGTGGATATTCTGGCAAGGGAAAAGACCTTGAATTAAACATCAAATCTTAATTGATATTAAGGATAGAGGAGGCTTTTCCCTGTCAGATTTAAGACTGTATTATGAGGCGGCCTGTCTCACCTGGCTAAAGGAGTAGTGCACACTCAAAAACCCGGAATTGTTAGACCTGGAAGGGTATAACAACAGGTATGACTGGCATGCCTACCTGGGTTATGGGCAATTCAGAGTTCACAGCAACTTTTTGAATCATATCAGAAAATCCCACTACATGGTCTGGGAAAAATATAAAGACCTTCTTGAACCAAAAGTGCCTTGGTGGGTCTCACCAATTGAAGCACTTGCAGTGAGAAGGAAGAACACAAACGGAAATTCGCCTGTATATATATAATTATTAAAAGAAGAAGAAAACCAGTTAAAACTTAAAAATTTTCAAGAAATATGAGACCAAGTGTCGGATTGGTTTCAATATTATCAATTATTTGAAACTTTTAAAAATTATAAAAAGAAAGGATTTGCGACGGAGTTTCAAATCCGACCTAGTAAACTATAAGACCAAAACCCTTTCTGAAGCATACGGACTCCTCCTAGACTGGCAAGTCAAGGGGGAGGAGGTCAAATCAGCAGTGATTAAATGGGCCAAAGACTGGCCACAACATAGAGATGAGCCAATGGGAACACCTACAGAAAGTTAATTGGAAATTTACGGCATGTTTTACGTTAAGGGAGAACTTCCAAAAGATGCTATATCGATGGTATTTAACCCCCTGTAAACTTTCCAAAATGTACAAAAATGTTCCAAATACATGCTAGAGATGTAGAGAACCAGGTGGAACTCCCACATGTGGTGGGTATGTAAATAGATTAAGACCTTTTGGAATGATATATAGAGAGAGAGAGCTCAAAACAATGTTAAATGTAACTTTTCTGAAAAAAACAGAATCATTTTTATTGGGCATTACAGGTCCAGACATTGTTAGGAAGAAAAGAAATGTTTCTGTATGCCACCACTGCCGCAAGGGTACTTATAGCAAAACACTGGAAGAGTGACAAAATTCCCACTAAATCTGAATGGTTACTAAAGCTGGTAGAATATGCTGAATTAGACAGTCTCTCTGAAAAAAATCAAAGAGAAGTCAAAACAGGAGTTCGTTTCAAACTGGGAACCTCTAAGGAGATATTTAAAGAACAATTGTTGCAATCTGAACTCGGTAGCAGCCTTTGAGTAATCTCTGTGAGTCATATACAGTGGTGCCTCGCAAGACGAAATTAATTCGTTCCGCAAGTTTTGTCGTCTTGTGATTTTTCCGTCTTGCGAAGCACGGTTTCCCATAGGAATGCATTGAAATTCAATTAATGCGTTCCTATGGAAACCGACTTCAGACCAGGTCCGGGGACAGTCTGTCCCCCGACCTCTTCTGAAGGCTGGGGGGGGACCAAGGGCTTTTCTTCCCACCCCCAGCATTTTAAAAAACCACGGGACAGCGGGGGACTTCTCCGCTGTCCGGGGCGATCTTAAAATGCTGGCGGGCGGGAGCGAAGCCTCCGCTGCCGCCCGCCAGCATTTTAAAAAGCCCCGGGACAGCGGGGGACTTCTCCGCTGTCCCGGGGCGATTTAAAAGCCCCCGGGAAGGCAGGCAGGGGGGACAAAGACTTTTGCCCCCCGCCCGCCTTCAGAAGAGATCCTGGACCTCTTCTGAAGGCGGGCGGGGGGCGAAAGTCTTTGCTCCCCCCAGCCTGCCTTCAAAAGCCGTCCGGGATAGCGGACAAATGAAGGCTGGCGGCGGGAGGAAGTCTCTCCGCCTGCCGCCAGCCTTCGGAGGAGGTCCGAGGACAGTGGGGAAGACGCGCTGCGCTTCCCCGCTGTCCCGGAGATTTCCCTATGGGCTTTCGTCTTGCGAAGGAAGCCCATAGGGAAATTTGTTTTGCGAAGCGCCTCCAAAACGGAAAACCCTTTCGTCTAGCGGGTTTTCCGTCTTGTGAGGCGTTCGTCTTGCGGGGCATCACTGTAGGTTAAAAGGGAGAAAACAGATTTATATATGTATGAAAATCATTATTTCATTAGTAATATATTGAGGCAATAGGTTTATTAGAGTGGAAAAACTGGGAAGGACGGGAGGTCAAGATTATGTATTAAATGTATTGTAGGAAGACATATTCTTTTGTTGGATTTTCGTTTTGACAAAATTGACTTATGTAAAATAAGGAAGGTATGTCTTTGATGTACAGATGCAAGTATGAAGAAAAAGCATATATATATATATATATATATATATATATATATATATATAAAGAGTGGATATTGCTACAGGATGGAGACTTATTGGACCTAGAAGGGTTTAATAACCGCTATGGGTGGCATGCGTATTTAGGATACGAAAAGGTGAAAGTTCACAGGGGATTTACCAATCATATCATAAGAAAATTGATATACAGAGTATGGGCAAAATACAAAGAACTACTAGAACCGAAGACACCCTGGTGGATTTCACCCTTAGAAGCGATAACGGTAAAAAAGAAAAATATAGAACTTAATTGGGCTACATATAAGGACTTATTCGGGACACAGGTGGTGCTGTGGGTTAAACCACAGAGCCTAGGACTTGCCGATCAGAAGGTCGGCGGTTCGAATCCCTGCGACGGGGTGAGCACCCATTGCTCTGTCCCAGCTCCTGCCAACCTAGCAGTTCGAAAGCACGTCAAAGTGCAAGTAGATAAATAGGTACCGCTCCAGCAGGAAGGTAAATGGCATTTCCGTGTGCTGCTCTAGTTTCGCTGAAAGTGGCTTTGTCATGCTGGCCACATGACCTGGAAAAACTGTCCGTGGACAGACGTCGGCTCCCTCGGCCAATAAAGCGAGATAAGCGCTGCAACCTCAGAGTTATTTGCGACTGGACCTAATGGTCAGGGGTCCTTTACCTTTTTAAAAATATGTAAAATGTATAAAACAAAATCAAATCTGTGTTGGAGGTGTAACAAATACATGTGTCTCATACATATGTGTTGAACGTGATAAAATCAAAGGCTTCTGAGATATCACGTACAAAGAGTTAAAGAAAAAGTTTAACAAAACTTTGTTAAGAAAACAGAAGCTTTTTTATTGAGGAAACTAGACACCCTTGCCAACAAAGGTCCGTATAGTTAAAGCCATGGTTTTTCCAGTAGTGATGTATGGAAGTGAGAGCTGGACCATAAAGAAGACTGATCGCCGAAGAATTGATGCTTTTGAATTATGGTGCTGGAGGAGACTCTTGAGAGTCCCATGGACTGCAAGGAGATCAAACGTATCCATTCTTAAGGAAATCAGCCCTGAGTGCTCACTGGAAGGACAGATCGTGAAGCTGAGGCTCCAATACTTTGGCCACCTCATGAGAAGAGAAGACTCCCTGGAAAAGACCCTGATGTTGGGAAAGATTGAGGGCACAAGGAGAAGGGGATGAGATGGTTGGACAGTGTTCTCGAAGCTACAAACATGAGTCTGACCAAACTGCAGGAGGCAGTGGAAGACAGGAGTGCCTGGCATGCTCTGGTCCAGGGGGTCACGAAGAGTCGGACACGACTAAACAACAACAAGACACAGATATTGCCAGAGAAAATAATAAAATATTCTTTTACGCCACGGGAGTGGCAAGAACACTAATTGCCAAAAAATGGAAAAAAGAAATAATCCCAACAAAAAAAGAATGGCAAGACAAATTATTTGATTATATTGAATTGGCCAGATTGATAGAGGCGATTAGGAGTCAAACCAACCCAATCAAAAATTCCAAAAAGAATGAGTAGAATACAGAAAATATCTTAAAAAGCAGTGCCCTCAAATTAATACTTGGACTAGTTTCCATTAAATTCTGCAAAATAGTTTATGGTACTTAAGTTAAAAACAGAAAAAGGGGTAATAATGAACTAAAAGGGAGACAGTTTACCAAAAACGATAAAAAAACCGTGATGAGGATGAAGGAAGTCAATTGGAAGAAAAGAAGAACTGAAATACGGTCTGTGGGTGGGGGTGTATGTATAAAATTGACTGTTTTGTTTTGTATAAGTTTTCGTACGTTATCATGTTTATTTGTACTTTTTTGTTTTGTGTTGTGTTGTTTTGTTGTTTCTATTTGTTGTTTGTTTCTCTTTTGATTCTGTACCTGTATTATTATTTTCATGTCCAGTTTGACAAGTGTGTATGTATGTTATAAATAAACTCAATAATTGTTACTTTTTTTTAGATGAAAGAGAAAGATCCCTAAACGTTTATAGGGAGAAACCTGTGCAGGGGCTCTCTGTAAGGAACAGGGGGAATACTGCTGAGGTGAAAGAAAAAGCCTTTTGTCAGGGAACTGCCATCGCGGCCAGGAGTGGAGGAAGGGCTCCCAAGCGATGCCGGAGAAGGTCCCAGCAGGAAAAGAGGGGACTCAGCAACCAGGGAAGGAAATCAGCGTTACACCAGGGAGGAAGGCGGGCAGAGGCGGGCTTCGGAGAGATGGCTCCAGGACTCTTCGCCAGAGACCAGCGGGGAGAGCACAGGTCCTCCACTGCCCACACCCACCCTGCGCAGAAGACTTCCGCGCAGGGAGGCTAGGCGGAGACTATCCGTCAAGGAACTTTTATGTTGGAAGAAGTTCAGGAAACACCCACGACTTACGCACGAGCAACGCCCAATTCCCATTACACCTTTCATAAGAAACTGTAAGACCTGAGTGAGAACTACTATGGCCAAAATGAATGCAGAACAAAGTAGCTATATTTGTATTTGTGGGTTTGACCTCAAGCAGTGCTCCTTGGTGTGGTCGTTTGGGTGTTAGAAACAGACAGGAATGTCATGCTTTCAGGTGGAAAAGGCGTCTGGTGCCCATATTAATGATAAATTATTTTGTAACAGGATCTTCCAGAGACAATCAGACCAGAGGTGTTTTTGGACTCAGAAACAAGTCATGAAAGATACAGGTGAGCAATGTCTCTCTCAGATCTCGCAGAGCTTTCTCCTTTAAGGGAAAGTTGATTTTCTTTTTAAGTTTCAGAGAAGTGTTCCGCAGAACACATCTGGTATATGAAGGTCTCGCAATCATCACATGTGGTGGTGCTCTCTAAAACGTTCCCAAACTACATCTGTGTCAGGGACTGGGCAGAGGAGGAGTGGTGGAGACCGCCCCCCCTGAACCTTCCAGGGAGGAAGATGAGGAAGACAGTATAGATTTAGAACAGGGGTTTGAGGGAGGTCACAGCTCAGAGTCAGATGAGAGGGAAAGTTGGGAAATCATGGGAGAGCCAGAGCAACGCACAGCTAACATGTTATCATTAGAAAGCATTCCAGACCCTCCATCTTCCAGAACCCAGCGAGCCTTAACAGTAGGAGAGCAAAGACACCCCCCCCAATACTGTCTTCCTCTTCCTCCTCCCTGGAAGGTTGGGGGGGCGAGTTTGGAGTGGGGATTGCTTCCCATCAGGAAGAGGCAGAGGTGGAGGCTGGAGAGGAGGTGGGCCAGGAGACAGATGTGAGGCAGGCTGCTTCCCATCAGGAAGATGCAGAGGGTGTTCAGCTGGTGTTTAATCCACTTCTCTTTCCACTTTCTACTTTGTGGCATTCAGACTGTGCTTCACGAAGGCCGGATCCTTCCTTTGCTTTTATACTGATGTCATATTTGAGGTGAGAGGAGCTGTGACCATCACCTACCACTTTGATTCATGGTCTAAGCACCTGGCTGAACAGAACATGGAGGACTGGGTTGTCGCTGGGCCTTTGATCAACATTGAAGCAGATCCAGCAGAGGCTGTGGCAGCTGTTCACTTCCCTCACTTCTTGTGTCTTGCAGGTATGGCAGGTAAAAAAGCTTGCAACAAAATAAATACAGCAGTACCTCGCTTTTTGAACATAATCAAGTTCTGAAACGTTGAAAAACTAAGGTACTGTTTGCAGATAGGGAAACAAATAACTTGCACTCAGTGGAAGCTGCGTTTCCTGTTTGACTTTCATGGTGTATTCGAAAACCAAAGCATTTACTTTCGGGTTTATGCCGTTCAAAAACCAAAATGTTCGTCAACAGAGACATTAAAAAACTGAGGTACTTTACTGAGCAGGGAGAGGCTGTGGCCGAGAGCAGTCCAGAATTGGAGGCAGAAGTGGAGGCTGGAGGAGGTGGGCCAGGAGACAGATGTGAGGCAGGCTGCTGAAGAAGCCAGGGGAGTCTCTCCTTCCTGCTGCAACAAGCTCCCTTCCCCACTGGTCTCCCAGAACCAGAAGAGGTACAGTGGCATGTGGTCAGTGGACTTGGGGGAAGAGGCTAGTTTCCTAAGTATTATGCAATGAGTTGAATAGGATCCAAAAGGCAGCACTCTGATTGGTCCTTGAACAATAGTATTCAGAATGCAGCAGTCTGATTGGTCCTAGAACAATAGTATTCAGAATGCAGCAGTCTGATTGGTCCTAGAACAATGCAGCAGTATGATTGCTCCGCAGGAGCCACTCAATCCAGCTCCAGGTGGAAGTGAATCCGCAACCTGATTGGCCTACAGGAGAATCCCAGAATTAGCCAATCACGTGCGGCCCATTGTGTCAATAATGTATATAAAGCATATATTTTGGGAGAACTTGCATTCCTCACTACAGTGGTGCCTCGCAAGATGAAATTAATTAGTTCCGAAAGTTTTTTCTTCTTGTGAGTTTTTCGTCTTGCGAGGCACGGTTTTCCATAGGAATGCATTGAAAATCAATTAATGCGTTCCTATGGAAACCGACTTCAGACCAGGTCCAGGGACAGTCTGTCCCCCGACCTCTTCTGAAGGCTGGGGGGGGGGGGACAAGGGCTTTTCTTCCCACCCCCAGTGTCGGGGGTTCAGGGACAGAGGCACAGGTGAGGGAGGAGACGGAGAGCGATGGGGAAGAATCCCAGGACAGTGAGGAAGAGGATGACAATGACTCGAGGGATTCCATGAGTCTTTCAAGTGAATCGGAGGATTCCCAGAAGGGGGCGCCTGTGGTCAGGCCAAGGGGAGTCACAGGGGGGACTCGTCAGGAGCAGGGGGCCAGCAGGGGATCCCAAAGTGGGAGCTGGGAGTCAGGACCGGCTTCCCCGCCAGAGCGCAGTGAAGGGGGTGGAGATTCCAGTGTGACAGGGGAAGCAGCTCCGACAGCAGAGAAGGGGGGAAAGTCGGAGCAAGACAACCTCCCGGAAGGGGAGGGGAGTAGTGCAGGGAGTAGTGTAACTGTCAAGAGGAAGGTTAGAGGTTGCGAACGCGCACCAAGTTCAAATGTGGAGGCGCGCGGAAGAACAGGGAGTCCGGAGGAGGAGCCAGGTCCCAAAGCCCGCAGGAGGGGGGAAGAGCTGTCTGGGGATTCCGCGTCAGGGGAATCTAGGAGGGGCGAAACCCCAGGGGGCAGGAAGACCCTGCGGAAAAGGAAGGAAAGGAAGAGGTGGAGCAGCTCAAGCCTCTTAAACTGGTGCAGGGGAGGGACTGACTCAGAGGGGACTTCAGCGGTCTAAGCGTAACAGACGTGGGGCTGCGCGCCTTGGCTGTGGAGCTAACAATGAACTGCAATAAACATCTTTGTATATAAACCGGACTTGGCGTTGGTCTCTTGTGAGCTGGGACCTGAGGCAGCCCTGACACCCAGCATTTTAAAAAAACCCCGGGACAGCGTAGGGCTTCTCCGCTGTCCGGGGCGATCTTAAAATGCTGGCGGACGGCATTTTAAGATCGCCCCGGGACAGCGGAGGACTTCTCCGCTGTCCGGGGAGATTTAAAAGCCCCTGGGAAGGCAGGCAGGGGGGACAAAGACTTTTGCCCCCCGCCAGCCTTCAGAAGAGGTCCAGGACCTCTTCTGAAGGCGGGCGGGGGGGCGAAAGTCTTTGCTCCCCCCGCCTGCCTTCAAAAGCCCTCCGGGACAGCGGAGAAACTCGCCGTCCGGGGCGATTTTAAACCCGCTGTCCCGGGTTTTTTTAAATGCTGCTGGGCGGCAGCGCTGCCGCCCGGCAGCATTTTAAAATCGCCCCGGACAGCGGAGAAGTCCCCCGCTGTCCCGGGGTTTTAAAAAAACCTCTCCGCCCCCCGCCAGGCTTCCGAAGGCTGCTCCGAAGCCTGGCGCAGGGAGGAGGTCTCCGCCCCCCCGCCAGGCTTCGGAGCAGCCTTCCGAAACCTGGCGGCGGGAGGAGGTCCGAGGACAGTGGGGAAGACGCGCTGCGCTTCCCCGCTGTCCCGGAGATTTCCCTATGGGCTTTCGTCTTGCGAAGGAAGCCCATAGGGAAATTCGTTTTGCGAAGCGCCTCCAAATCGGAAAACCCTTTCGTCTAGCGGGTTTTCCATCTTGCGAGGCGTTCGTCTTGCGGGGCACCACTGTACTATGAGCTGAATAAAGAGCATGAAATCCACACTCGACTCCGAGTTTATTTCACTAGCGATGAGGATGGGATCCTGCTGAGCTGACTGCCACACACAGCACCGCAGCACTGCCACCTGCCGCACCGCTGCCTCACACCATGTATCTGGGCTTCAGCTCCGGGCCCCAAGGAACCCAGAATGGCATCCAACAGCAGCTTCTCACCATTCAGCTCAGCATCAGGAGACTGGGAAGCGTACGCCTCCCGTTTCACCTTCCTCCTAGAGGCCAAGGGGGTCACCAACGAAGAAGATGCCAAGAAGAGGGCGATATTCTTCAGCATCTTTGGAGAGGAGACGTTTGAAATCACCTGGGCTCTCTTTGCGTCTGAAGATGTCACTACTGTTCCTTACAATACAATAATGGAACGGCTGAAGGGACACTTCTCGCCGCAGTCCTCAGTGGTGGCTTGTCAAAATGCCTTGTACGCAAAGCGGCAAGCCCCTGGGGAAACCATAACTGGGTTTGTGACCTCTCTCTGCCAAGCCGCCCGGTTCTGCAACTTCTCAGAGTTGGCGAACATGCTTCGTGACCGCCTCGTCGGTGGCCTGAAGGATGAGAAGCTTCAATGACGCCTCTACGCCAAGAAGGACCTAATGTTCCAGGTCGTGCTGGAGGAGGCCCTGGCAACGGAAGCTGCCGAGAGGTCGACGCAAGAGGCTCGACCGAGCCTGTCCGAACCGAGGGTCGCTGACGACTCAGGATCTGACAGGGAGGTGGTGCACCGAGTACAGCAGTGCACTCAAGCAGCGCACAGACCACAGCTGCCTCAACGAAAAGGAGGGAACTGCGTAAGCTGTGGGGAGAGTCACGAGAGAAGGACCTGCCATTTCCGCAACTCAGAGTGCAAGCAGTGCAGGAAATCGGGACACATTGCCTGGGTGTGTCGGGCTCAGCCCACCCGAGGCCAGGCTTCAGATGACCGATCCAAGGGCCCCAGGCCCCGGGGCCCAACACACCAAGGCAACTCGACAGAGATCATGGACTGCCGGGTATACCAGTTGCCCCACCCCAGCAGAGAAAATTTATGTAGAGGTACAGATAGAAGGGGCTCCGTGCTACATGGAGCTTGACACGGGTTCAACTCTATCCATAATCTCGGCAAGAACCTTAAGGAAACTGCCCTACTGGGGGTCCCAAACTCAGGCCAGCCCCATTCACCCTCCGGGACTTCCAGAAACGTAAGGTCCCCACAATGGGGGTGGGGACCTTCAGGGTGCAATATTGAGGACGGACACAGCAACTGGACTTGCTTGTGGTCAAGGGGCCCCTGCATTAGCTTACTGGGATTGGCATGGTTTGGACCACTGGGGCTAGCCATCACCGGGGTGAACCGCACTAGCATACAAGTGGACGTGGATGCCATATGCAAGGAATTTCCGGAGGTTTTCGATGGGAAATTGGGACAGTATATGCCCCCCCCATTGCCCTACAGCTTGACCCCGCAGTACCACCTGTCAGGTTCAAGGCCCGTCGGGTCCCGTTCACCCTGAAACCCCGTATAGACGAGGAATTGGACCGGCTTGTGGAGCAAGGAGTGCTGGAGCCTGTGCCTAATGCCCCCTGGGAAAACCCAATCATCACACCCGTCAAGCCTAATTCGGTCTGCATCTGCGCAGACTACAAATGTACCACAAGCAAGACCCTCACGACCCACGCCTACCCAGTGCCAGTGGTCAGCCATGTCCTCGCCACCCTGGCTGGGTAAAAAATTTTCGGCAAGCTGAACTTGGCCCAAGCCTATCAACAGCTGCCAGTGGATGAAGCCACAGCAGAGGCACAGACAATTGTGACGCACAGAGGAGCATTCAGGGTAAAGCGGCTACAATTCGGTGTCAGCGTGGCACCAGGCATATTCCAGAATCTAATGGACTCTCTTCTTAAAGGAATCTAATGGACACTCTCCTTAAAGGGATTCCTGGTGTCACCCCCTTCTTCAATGATGTGTTGATTGCCGGGCCCATGCCAGAGGAGTTTGAGGACCACCTCTGCACTGTTCTCCGTTTCCAGACGGCGGGTCTCAAGGTGAAGTGGGAAAAGTGTCTACTAGGAGTGCCTCAGGTGGACTTTCTGGAATTTATGGTGGACACAGAAGGGGTCCACCCGACTGGGGACAAGGTACGGGCCATTTGTGATGCCACAGCGCCCAAGGGCAAGACTGAACTTCAGGCCTTCTTGGGATTATTAAACATTTACCATACTTTCCTTCCCCATAAGGCAGCGGTAGCAGAGCCCCTACACAGACTCCTGGACAAGCGGGCCCCTTGGGTGTGGGGCCAGCGCCAGGAGGCCGCATTCCAGGCAGTCACGGACTTGCTCGTCTCAAACTTGGTCTTGGCACACTTCGACGAGAAGCTGCCGGTGGTGCTAGCATGCGATGCCTCGCCCTACGGCATCAGCGCTGTCCTGGGACACCAGCTCCTGGATGGAAGAGAGGTGCCGGTGGCGTATTTTTCCCAAACACTCGACGCAACTGAGCGGATCTACTCTCAAACTGACAAGGAGGGTCTGGCAATCGTGAAGGGAGTAAAAGAATTCCATGATTGCTTGTACGGGCAGCCCTTTACCATGGTGACTGACCACAAGCCGTTGCCTGGCTTGTTTCCCCCGAAAAGCAGACCCCCCAAGTGCTGTCTCCTCGCATCCTCAGGTGGTCAATTTTCCTTGCCAGCTACCAGTATGCACTGATTCACCGCCCTGGGAAGGCGATGGGCCACATGGATGCCCTCAGCAGGCTACCATTACCAGAAACAGGCCCCGACCCAGCACCCACGCAAGAGGTTATGAGCCTGGAGCTGCTTCCCGACTGCCCCATTCAGGCACAAGAAGTTGCGCACCATTCCAAGAAAGATAGGGTCATCTCCCGGGTCCAGGACTGGGTGTGGAGGGGATGGCGCAGCAGCAGCCCCGGGCCAGAATTCACTGGCTACACAACCCGCAAACATGAACTGTCGGCCCACGAGGGGTGCCTGTTATGGGGAAGCAGGGTCGTTGTTCCCCAGCTCCTCCGCAAAAGGGTCCTCACAGCCCTACACGAGACACACCCAGGGATAGTGAGAATGAAGGCCCTTGCCAGGAGTTATGTGTGGTGGCTGGGGATTGACGGAGAGATAGAGACCTGGGTCAAACACTGCCAGGCCTGCCAAGAACCCCGCCCAGATCCCCCAAGGGCCCCAGTCCAGTCCTGGGAGTCCGCCCGAGCACCATGGTCATGCCAGCATGTGGACTTCGCTGGCCCCTTTCAGGGGAAGACATTCTTCATAGTGGTGGACTCCTACACCAAATGGCTGGTCGCACTGGTACCGTCCACTTCCACGTCCGGAGCCATCCGGGTACTACGCAGGCTGTTTGCAACCCACGGGCTCCCTGACACTCTTGTCTCAGACAACGGAACCGCATTTACGTCAGGAGAATTCCAGACCTTCACAGCGCAGAGCACCATCCGCCACATCTGCTTGGCGCCATTCCACCATGCCACCAATGGCCAAGCAGAACGCATGGTGCAGACCACCAAGGACACCATCTGCCGCATGATGCAAGGGGATTGGGAGTACCACCTTGCCACATTCCTTCTAGCACAGCACAGCACCCCCAGCTCAACCACTGGCCGGAGCCCCGCTGAACTACTAATGGGCAGGCGCCTCGCAATCAGACTGGACTGCCTTCACCCTGACAGAGCTCAGGATGAAGTAGCGGTGGGGGGAGGCAGGAACGCCCGCACCTTTGTGGCCCAGGACCCAGTGTACACAAAGAATTTTGGGGCAGGCCCACCACAGTCACCAGGGTCACTGGCCCCGTGTTGTACGAAGTGCTAACGGGGGGGGGGGGCAATGCTGGCGCCGCCACTGCGACCAGCTACGGCGACAATTCCCAGGAGAAAACCAGGAGGAGGACAGGTCAGAGGAGTCCCAAGGGAGCAGTGGGGCAGTAAGGCCTGTAGAGCAGAAGGGGCCAGCAGGGGAGGCAGAATCAGTAAATACAGAGAGGACCCGCAAGGCCGAAAGGACACCAGAACCAGAGCCACGACTGAGCGAGTCGCTTGTGCCAGACCAAATGGCCCCATCGCAGCCAGCATCCTCGGAACATGAACCAGAACCCAAACCCCTGACCAGGGAACACCCCAGGCCGCAACGCACACGTAGGCGGCCTGTGTACCTTGAGGACTACGAATGCAACCTCCCGGGCAGGACTGGAACTTAGAGGGGAGGGGTGTTATGTACTGAGTTGAATAGGATCCAGAAGGCAGCAGTCTGATTGGTCCTAGAACAATAGGGTCCAGAATGCAGCAATCTGATTGGTCCGCAGGAGCCACCCAATCCAGCTCCAGGTGGAAGTGAATCCGCAACCTGATTGGCCTACAGGAGAATCTCAGAATTAGCCAATCACGTGTGGCCCATTGTGTAAATAATGTGTATAAAGCAGATATTTTGGGGAAACTTGCATTCCTCACTACTATGAGCTGAATAAAGAGCATGAAATCTACACGCGACTCCGAGTTTATTTCACTAAGTGTTCTGCTGGCACCTTCTTCTCAAAGCCTGTGAAGCTTCTGCCTGCCTCAGGGAGAGAGGCACATTACTCTGATGGGTGCAAGAGCCTTCTCATCCCCTTCTCAAAGCCCACCTAGCATTGGGAAGAAGGCAGCAGGGCTTCAGCATCCTTTCAGAGATCTGGTGCTCCTTCCCAAAGCCCAGGAAGCTTCTGTCTGGCTTAGGGAGGGAGGTGCTATACTCATGCATGCAATGTCACAATGTCGCCACCCCACCCCCAAATCGCCTTCACAAGCTGGTGCCTCACACCATAACTGTTCACCTACATAAAATGTCACCCACACCACGAAAGAGGTATGAAAAGAGCAGAGCAAATACAGATATGGCAACGGAGTCTCAGATTGCTTGGGAAGGACCCAGGGGGGAAAGGAGCCTTAGGGAACTGCCTCATGGGGACTAGATCTACCAGAAGGAGTTGCTATGCTCACTAGGCCTGCCTTCTTTCTTTGAATAAATAGTTGACTTCACTGACACCGGGTGACAGACGGTCCACAGTTTCCCACTTGTGACACGTTTGTTTGTTTGTTTGTTTTTCCTTTGTGCTGCTTTCCAGGCAAAAGTGATTCCCAAGTCCACATTGCACATTTTGTGGAAGGGGGGATGAGTCTAGAGAAGCCAGACAGAGTGGGGCCGTATCATGTTGTGCTGGAAAACCCAAACTTCTCTCCCCGTGGAGCCATTTTGAGAACGTCACGGTCATGGTTTAAGCGAAAGATAAAGGTCCACACTGTAGCACTGCTCTATCAAATGCTTCGATTCAGCTCACCAAAATTCCACCTGTATCTCCTACCCAATGACTCTTCTCTGAGAAAGGTAATCGGGATTCTCCAACTCTGATTGGTATTCCAGATTGCCTGGATCATTTGCCTGACCATAGTAAGTCTGACAGAGTAGCTATGCAAAATTATGCCTCAGAGTGTGACATGGTTCATGAACTGTATCTCCCTTTGTTGGGCTTGAGCTAATTTACCAAACAGCTAGCCAACATCAACTTGCTGCTGGAGAGAAGATTTGCAGTTGCTCTCCAACTGAGTTATTTTGGTTGCCACCAGTAGTGGTTTTTAAAGTGAGCTTTCCAACAGTGTAATAAGCATTTTTCATTTGCTGGGCAACCTCCTTTCCAAATGCCCTGCTTGGTTCCATAGACAGCATGGTTAGTCAATCGTGCGAACAAAATATGTTTATTCTATAGTTCTAAGTACACTCAGCCTTCTCTGAAATCAGTGGCACTACCTTCAAAGTAAATGCATTTAGTGATGTGCAAATTCTCCTTGCTTCGTTTAGTAGTTACAAGCTTTCTACAAGAACATTCTTTCTGGTGTACAAGGCTGGCACATGAGAGAAACTGCTCCCCATGCAGTCTGAAAATTGCCTGTCCATATTTTGGTTTCTGATGAGATTTAGTTTTCTTTATATTGAAGGTGGAGAATCTGTGTCTCTGCAGATGCTCTTGGACTACAAAACCCATCGTTCCTGACCCACACTGGCTGTGGCTGATAGGAATCCAATGACATCTGGAAGGTTGCAGCTTCCCCATCCCTGCCTTGCATGCTGCAACAAAGCCAAGAAAGGGGTAGGGATCCAGTATTACAGAAGTTGGTTACCTTTCTTGCATGTCTCAAAAGTGACCTTTGCCTTTCCCAGGCGGTTCATGAGCACGAAGCCCAATGCGCTTCACGAAGAATAGACAAACCCCCCTGGACTCTGAGGCCTCTGACGATTGGCTGCCACTTCTTTGTGGAGACAAATGATGTCAGAGTCTGTCCCAAGGTGAGACGCAAAGATGATGAAAGGCTTTGCTAGGGCAGACATGGCTGTGAAGTATGAGAACAGGAGGGACTCCACCAGGATCCCTCGTCACGCTTTAATTTGACTCCCTTGGACTGGTCGACTGGGCTAAGCCTTGTTTGCACATAAGGAGGTTTTATGCTTCCCCACAGGAAGTGGAGTTTCAATACCTGGATGCTGACAAGCTGCAGCAGTACGTGGAACTGTCTGCTCAGCAAATGCAAGACATGTTCAACTTCATTGTGATGGAGAAGCGCAAGAATGAACTCATCTGGGAGGCCCTTGTGACACAAGGTGACTTTTGATGAAGATCAGAAGGTTGGACCATAATTTGGGAGGCAGGGTGATAAAGGACATCCCAGTCACATTCCCTCTTTGACTGCCTCTTTCCTCTACTGTTTCAGAAGAGTTAAAGTTTCCTGAGATGACGTCTTCTCCTTCAAGCTCAGTGCAAGGTCTGCAGGTTTTAATTACTTATTTCCCCGTAGTTAAATTCCACCTTCCTCCCAATGGCAGCACAGAGTGGCTGGTGATACAGTACCATAGATAAGTCACTTTTGTAATGTTAGGGAATCGCCTTCCGGTGCAGGTTCCCCATTGCTTTATAGTCTCCTTTGGTGCCAGATGAAGGTCTTTCAACGCAGCTAAATTTTGTAGAAACAGCTTTAGCTTGGATTCAGCACACCCAGTGTGCTAACAGAATCCAGTGCAAATGCTCATGATACTGCAATTGGGCTTTTCTCCCTTCACCCGCCACTACCCTAAAATGCACTTTGGAAGATCAAGGAGAACCCCCAGAATAGCCGGAAAGGGTACGGTGTGTGTACTTGGTTGTTGGGGAGGGATAGCTCTGTCTGGCAAGAGGGTGACATTTAATTTCTCCCTGTATGTTTTACAGCCTGGACTTCTCAGTTTTCAGCTGATTGTCAATTGTTAAATTGTCACTTTTAAATTGGTTTAATTGGTTTTCTAACTGCATGTTAATGTGTGTGTTTGTTGCTTTGCTTTTCCTTGTGAGCCAGCTGGAGAATTTGTGTCATGAAGTGGCAATATAAGGTAAAATCTACATAGATATAAAAAACACTGTGAAAATGCTTTTTAAAAAATGTTTTGAAATCTACATTGAATTTTCCATAGCTCTCTTTCACCATCTAGTGTCACATTTATATATTGCACTTAACAACACTCATAAAACGTTTTATTAGCAGCTGTATAGCTGAGTGCTGAGTGCAAGGTATAAATAAGTAACATTTGTAGCACAAAGTCCTTAAAAGGGGCCTTCTTCCAGGGCACAGGCCTTGTGGGTAAAGTTTTCATGGATTTAAAAGCTGGGTAGTCAGTGGTATGAACTCTCCCCGCAGAAGAAAGGAAAGCTCATGGCACTATTAAGAACAATTGATTCTTCTTGGGTTTTAAAATGAGAGAAGATAGAAATGAGTATGACATGAGTAATAAGACATGATTAGAGATGTGAGACTTCAGATAAAAATGAATGAAGTATTTATTATGTGAGGTGTGAGTGCATTCAGACTCCTATCAAGATGGGGCATCATTCTGGTGAGAATGGGGAATGTGCTATAGTTCCCCAGATATGCACGGCCCCCTGAACCAGAGAACCCTTTCCTTAACTACTACTCACAAAGGTTTATCGTCTATTCATAATTCCAGTACTGGGGACAGAGAGTTCCTTAAGAAATGCATTTCATAGAATATTAGGACTGTCTTATTTGATTAGTCATAGTTTCGGCCAGGAAACCTCTGCCATGATAGATTGGGAGTCAACAGCCAGCACAGCCAGCCATAGTTGGCTTGCATCCCCACACCATACTTTTTTTTTAAAGCCCTCTTACACCATTTCAACAGTGGTGGGGAATCCTGGGGACTGTAATTTGTTAAGCATCTCCTAACAACTCCCAACACCCTCACTATCACTCCACACAGCATCAATCACATTTTTCTAAGTAGAGGGTTTGCTTCTATGCCAGGCACACTTTTTCTGGGATTTTTCTTAAAAAGAAATAATTCAGTCCAGCCCAGAAATTGTCAAGACAGCAACCTTGCAAATTGAACACACTGGGAATGCTACGACTTTCCTGGCTTTCTTTCCCTGCTCCCATTTGCTTGTTGGTAGTGAACTCAATCAACACACTTCTTCATGATGCAAAATGCTGGAGAGATTTGAAAATCCTGGGTTCATGTCCAGTGATTATGATTTTCCCATAGTCCCTGCAAGTTTCATAAACACACCTTCTCTCTCGTTTTTCCAGGTGCTTGTTGCTGCACTCTGTCCCATGCTGCATCAGGACATAGTGTGGAAAGCAGGTAGGGCTTAACTGTTCCTCATGAAAGGCCAGTCCTGCTATTAGGGACAATGAAGCATCTGCCACAGGCAGGCAGCAGATATTGAAGGGGTGGTGCTGTTTATGCTTTGGCTGCACTGCGGTCTCTGGAGGGGCAGAAACATACAAACCTGCAAATTTAACAGAAGCTAAATTGGGTCACTCTACCTATCAGTTGCATAGAAGGTTCCCTCCAGGGAAGAGAGAGACGGCTGCTTTTTCTTATTCCATGGCCAAGAGATTATAAGCCTAGCCTGTTGCACAATTTGGAATGGGGCAGCAGAAGAGGGGGAGACATAATTTTTTCAGATAGGGCCCGCTAATCTTTTTGGCCTGAGGATGGTCAGATACCTCTTTGAGGGTCACAGGCCACTGGTGGGCATGGCCAATGTATGTGCACACAACACACAGAGATTACACACACAAATACTGCGCATGCATTGCACAGAAGCACACCTATGGAGCATGCAGGCTCACCAGGCATAAGGCACACACCTCAGACACGCAGTGTCACATAAATCTCCACTTTACACATGCACAGTCAAACACTTCCTCGTACAAAACCCTACACTGAGGTCCAAGGCTGAGGGCCTTCTGGTGGTTCCCTCCCTGTGAGAAATGAGTTTCACAGGGAAGCAGGCAGAGGGCCCTCTCGGTAGTGGCGCCCGCCCTGTGGAATGCCCTCCCATCAGATGTCAAGGAAATAAAGAACTATCTGACTTTTAGAAGACATCTGAAAGCAGCTCTGTTTAGGGAAAATTTTACGGTTTGAATTTTTATTTTGTTCTTTGTGTTCTGTTGGGAGCTGCCTAGAGTGGCTGGGGAAACCTGGGGAGGGGTATGTATGTATGTATGTATGTATGTATGTATGTATGTATAAATAAATAAATAAATAAATAAATAAATAATAATAATAATAATAATAATAATACTCAGTGTGAAATCAGGATGCCAAAATGATGGATTTGCCCCTATTATACCCTAGGGATTACTGCACACTTTGCAGAACGAAAGCTCCTGCTGGAACCATCTCTTCAGGAGGTCCGTTTTTGAACTGAGTCTTTATTCTGGCAGCAGCTGCCCTTTGGAACTCACTGCTGTTACGCATCAGTTAAGCACTGTCTACATGCTCTTTTTGAAGACCTTGTTTTTTCAACTGGTGGAGATCTTTATCCCCCGGTCGGCAGCAGTATTGGATCTGGAATGGTTTTATATATTATAAAGTAGATTCAGCAGTTTCATAGGAAGCATTTCATTAACTGAAATGGAATGAAACACGCTCTCTCAAACAGCACACAGGACACCCTGAAGTGGACAGATGTTGCCTTTTAACCTTTAAGAGCAGGAGGAGGTTTAGCTATGATCTCAGCATTGTGATGCTTGGTCCACATGACTGATCAAAGATGACTTTCTAAACTTTAGGACAGCCTTTCTCAGCCTGTGGGTCCCCAGATGTTGTTGAACTACAATTCCCATCACCCCTAGCTAGCAAGGCCAGAGCTCAGGGATGATGGGAGTTGTAGTCCAACAACATCTGGGGACCCACAGGTTGAGAATTGCTACTTTAGGAGCATGTCAGGCCACACCTATTCTCTGCCTGCTCCCTCATTGCCAATTCCAGTTATGGAAGTTGGCGGCACTTGCAGATGGTGTGGCTCCTTCCCAAGTCCCTTTGCTGATCTTCTCTATTTTTGTGCCTGTTTTTCCCTGCCTCTGGGGGTGACAATGCAGAGCGATGAAGAAGACCATCAGAGACCACCTGGTGTTCACCCTGGAGAACCTGAGGGAGGATGATCTCAACAGGTTCAAGTTCAAGCTCAGTGAGCTCCCCATTGCAGAGCACTTTGACAATATACCCCAAGGGCCACTGGAGAAAGCGAATGCCATGGAACTGAGCCGACTCCTGCTGGGTTTCTACATGGAGGATTATGCTGTGCAGGTGACAGTTGATGTGCTCAATGCCATCAACTGCAGGGATGAGGCAGAGAGGCTCCTCAGCCTCACCAGGAAGAGGTAAGAAAGAAGGAGGGCCATCTCATGGAACTCGCTGGGAGGGAAGGCAAATGGAGGGCCAGTCGCCCCTGATGCCCCACCCACTGTAAGGTGGGGGTGATTGATTCTGGCCATCTCTTCATGGGGGCGAAAGGAGGAAAGCCTTATATCAAGGCCAGCCAATCTAGTGCCCTTCAGCTCTTCATTTATTTTACTTACTTAACAGAATTTGCATACCTTTTAGCTGTAAACACCTCTAAGCAGTTTGTATTTTTATATATATACAGTGAGGGGGGAAAGTATTTGATCCCCTGCTAAATTTGCCTGTTTGCCCTCTGACGAAGAAATTACCAGTCCATAATTTTAATGGTAGGTTTATTGTAGCTGTGAGAGACAGAATAACAACAGGGAAACCCCCAGAAACCCAGAAGACAAAAGTCAGAGATTGATGTGCATTAATAATGAGTGAAATAAGTATTTGATCCCATTGCAAAAGATGACTTAGTACTTGGTGGCAAAACCCTTGTTGGCAATTAGAGAGGTCAGACGTTTCTTGTAGTTGGCCACCAGGTTTGCACACATCTCAGGAGGTATTTTGTCCCACTCCTCTTTGAGATCCTCTCCAAGTCAGCAAAATTTCAAGGCTGATGTGTAGCTACTTGAACCTTCAGCTCCCTCCATAGATTTTCGATGGGATTAAGGTCTGGAGACTGGCTAGGCCACTTGCTGTGAATCCTCCCTTTCTTCTCCTGGCAGTACCATATTTAAGTGTTACACTTCCAGGTACTGCATCATTAAATCTCAAAAGAAAGGCTTGGACAACAGCCCGGATTGGAGTGATTTTTAAATTTTTTTTATTTTTATTAGATACTTTTATTTTGCTTTAAACAAATACATATAAATATAGACAACCAAAATTACAAAAGAAAATTCCTTAATAATAATAATAATAATGAAAAAACTAAAAACCTACAAAAAATATCAAAGTACATGGCACAGAACATAAGCAACTATGGGAAAGAAAAAAGAAAAGAAAAAAGAAAAATAGGGGGGGGGGGAGAAAAAGAAAGATGAGCCAAAACAGGAAAGCTCATCTATTGTACACTTCCGTCAAGCTCACAATAGATCATTATTCTTATCCATTCTCTCTATCTGCATTCCAAAGGAATCCCTCATCTTGGTATCAGGGAGCATTTCTCTATGCGGTATCATTCTAAACATAGCCAGGTCTTTCTTGCTGAGCCCTTGTCCCCTAAATAATTATTTAAACATTCCCATTCTTCTTTCACCAATTTTTTAGGTTTATCTCATATTGCATCTGTTAGCTTTGCGAGCTCCAAGTACTAGCACAATTTGACTACCCATTCCTCTTTAGTGGGTGTATTTTTATCTTTCCAATGTTTTGCCACTATAACCCTTGCTGCTGACGTTGCATACATAAATAGCCTGGTTTTATTTTTGGGAATATTATCTGAAACCATTCCTAGTAAAAATTCTTCCGGTTTCTTGCTAAATGTAGTTTTTATCAATCTCTTTATCGCTTCATAAATCATATTCCAAAATCTTTGTATCTCTAGACAGGACCACCACATATGGTAGTATGTTCCTATCTGTTCCTTACATCTCCAGCACTTGTTATTGTTTGATTTATTTATTTTTGCAAGTTTTACAGGGGTCAGGTACCACCTATAGTACATTTTTATAAGATTTTCCCTTATAAGGAAACAAGCCGTGAATTATATATTTTTAGTCCATAATTCATTCCAAATATTGGGTTTGATCGTATGTCCCAGGTCCCTCTCCCATTTTACTGTAATTTCTTTGATATCCTCCTCCGTTCTTAGCCAATTCAAAAGTAGTTTGTACATTTTTGCAAGTGTCTTTTGATTATTATATAAAATATCCTTCTCCAGATTGGAGTGATTGAACAACTTGGGAGTTGCTGCGTCGTTAAACTTCAAATGATAAACTTGGACAACAGCCTGGATTGGAAGATTGAAATGAAGTCAGGAAAAGCTGTGGTGGTAAATAGACAGTTGGAAAAAAATAATTCAGAAATAAAGCTGTACTCGATGGATGAAAGGATATATGATATTTTGACATGATTGAGAATCGCATAGCCTGGGCTGTAAAGTGTTAAGATCAAAATGTGGAAATTAGGAAAAGAACAAGAAGAGACAGGAACGAAGATTTTGAGATATTCTTCAGAAGTCCAGACTATGGGGAGCCCAGAAAAATTAATAATTAACAATTTGGACTGCAAATTGGTCTTTTTTATTTTAGTTTATTGTTTTTAATTGGATAATGATGTGGATATGTTGATTGGCTGTTTTTATTGGAAAATCAATAAAAATGACTTTTTAAAAAGTGTTACGCTTCCATATAAACTTATTAATTCTCTCCCTCTCTCTCCTAGGAACTAGCCATTCTTTGTTAAAACCTCTGCGTTTTATCAGCCCTCCTCAGGGAACAATGGTGATCCCTTTCCTGCTTTATCTGATCCTGACAATCTCCAAAAATATCTGGAAGTCAAATTGTTTGATCTCAGCCCAGCCATGGCTGCCACCCAGAATCCTCTACAACACTTCAGTACTACAAACATTTGCCAGTTTTATAATGCATTGGCTTCCCCCAGAGAATCCTGGGAATTGTAGTCTAGTTAGCTGCTAACAATTATCTCCCTAAAAAACCCCAAACTTCCAATGAAACTAGTTTCCAGCTGTCCAGGAAAATGCATACTGATAGAAGAGTTTCAGCTTTGGCTGGCCTCTTGCCCTCCAGATGTTCCAAACTACAACTCCCATCAGCCCCAGCCAACGTGTTGCATCAGTGCCACATTTCATCAAGGGACACTGGAAGCAGCTGGTCCAATAGACTGCATTGGTGGGAGTGGTGTTTACTATCAGGAAATGCAGATGCAAGCATTGTACAATCAGTTTGGGACCTGGTCCTGATCAGCTCAAGGGTTTGTTTTTTGTTTGTTTTGTTAACCAAATTTAAAATTTGCTGTTTTTCCAAAGAAAAATCAGCCCTGCAAATTCTCACACTCGTTTTGGACCTGATCCTGTTTGGCTATGTGCTGGTGCTAAGCTGTACAGTTTAAAGACTCACTCTGTGTGTTAAGTACCGTATTTTTCGTTCTATAGGACGCACATTTTCCCCTCCAAAAATTAAGGGGAAATGTGTGTGCGTCCTATAGAGCGAATGCAGGCTGCGCCGCTAAGCCCAAAGGCAGAACAGGAAGACGGAGCACTGCGGAGTGCTCCGTCTCGCTGCTCTAGCTTGGGGACGGCTGCGCGCAAACCTCTCCAGGGCAGCGGGTGCCTTCTCCCCGCTGTCCTGCAGAAGCTAGCAAGGCTGTTCCCAAGCCAGAAAAGTGAGACGGAGGGCTCCGTCTCGCTGCTCTAGCTTGGGGACGGCTGCGCACAAACCTCTCCAGGGCAGCGGGTGCCTTCTCCCCGCTGTCCTGCAGAGGCTAGCAAGGCTGTTCCCAAGCCAGAACAGCGAGACGGAGGGCTCCGTCTCGCTGCTCTAGCTTGGGGACGGCTGCGCGCAAACCTCTCCAGGGCAGCGGGTGCCTTCACCCCGCTGTCCTGCAGAGGCTAGCAAGGTTGTTCCCAAGCCAGAACAGCGAGACGGAGGGCTCCGTCTCGCTGCTCTAGCTTGGGGACGGCTGCGCGCAAACCTCTCCAGGGCAGCGGGGTGCCTTCACCCCGCTGTCCTGCAGAGGCTAGCAAGGCTGTTCCCAAGCCAGAACAGCGAGACGGAGGGCTCCGTCTCGCTGCTCTAGCTTGGGGACGGCTGTGCGCAAACCTCTGCAGGGCAGCGGGGTGAAGGCACCCCACTGTCCTGCAGAGGCTAGCAAGGCTGTTCCCAAGCCAGAACAGCGAGACGGAGGGCTTCGTCTCGCTGCTCTAGCTTGGGGACGGCTGCGCGCAAACCTCTCCAGGGCAGCGGGGTGCCTTCACCCCGCTGTCCTGCAGAAGCTAGCAAGGCTGTTCCCAAGCCAGAAAAGCGAGACGGAGGGCTCCGTCTCGGTGCTCTAGCTTGGGGACGGCTGCGCGCAAACCTCTCCAGGGCAGCGGGTGCCTTCACCCCGCTGTCCTGCAGAAGCTAGCAAGGCTGTTCCCAAGCCAGAAAAGCGAGACGGAGAGCTCCGTCTCGGTGCTCTAGCTTGGGGACGGCTGCGCGCAAACCTCTCCAGGGCAGTGGGTGCCTTCACCCCGCTGTCCTGCAGAGGCTAGCAAGGCTGTTCCCAAGCCAGAACAGCGAGACGGAGGGCTCCGTCTCACTGCTCTAGCTTGGGGACGGCTGCGCGCAAACCTCTGCAGGGCAGCGGGGCGCTGCGCTCCAAAGGCTTCAGAGATCTTTGAGGCTGGCGGTGGGGGAAAGCAGCGCTTCCCCCCACCGCCAGCCCCACAAGCTCTGGTGAATGTACCTTGAACGCACCTTGTTTTAGAGGGGAAGAACAAGAAAAAAAAATTTCCCCCTGTTCTCCCCCTCCTATGGTCTGGTGCGTCCTATGGTCCGGTGCGTCCAATGGAGCGAAAAATACGGTATGTGTTATACCTAAAGGAGCATCTCCACTCCCGTCGCTCAGCCCGGACACTGAGGTCCAGCTCTGAGGGCCTTCTGGTAGTTCCCTCCCTACGAGAAGTGAGGTTGCAGGGAACCAAGCAGAGGGCCTTCTCGGTAGTGGTGCCCATCCTGTGGAATGCCTTTCCATCAGATGTCAAGGAAATAAACAACTACAGTGGTACCTCAGGTTACATACGCTTCAGGTTACAGACTCCACTAACCCAGAAATAGTGCTTCAGGTTAAGAACTTTGCTTCAGGATGAGAACAGAAATTGTACTCTGGTGGCGCGGCAGCAGTGGGAGGCCCCATTAGCTAAAGTGATGCTTCAGGTTAAGAACAGTTTCAGGTTAAGAACGGACCTCCGGAACGAATTAAGTACTTAACCCGAGGTATCACTGTATCTGACTTTTAGAAGATATCTGAAGGCAGCCCTGTTTAGGGAGGTTTTTAATGTTTGATGTTTTATTGTGCTTTTAATTCTTTTGGGAAACCCAGCCAGATGGTCAGGATATAAATATATTATTATTATTATATAAGTACTTCCTAAAAACGACTCAGTAAGACAAAGAGAAAGGCAGTGTGTGTGTGTGTGTGTGTGTGTGTGTGTGTGTGTGTGTGTATGAGAGAGAGAAGAACTGGCAGTCCTGGTATAGCATTCTTCTAGAGGACTTTTGCAGTAGATTTCCAGGCCTGCCTTCCACACTAAAATTCTCTTGTATATGGTAAGCAAAGCCCCTCATTCAAGGAAGCCATGGATGCAGCACAATGTATGGTTATGAGTTTGCTGAGGGAGGCGGTCAGACTCCCCTAAATCCCTGGATTCCGAAAAGGGTTAGTATTTAAGCAACCCCCTAAATCCCTGGATCTAGCAAGTGTTGGAAATAACACAAGACAGCTTACTCACGAGGCAGCCTGATAATGGTCAAGTCATAAGCAAACAAAGGCAGGGTGATGACAATCAAGAAAGCCACCAACCAGGCAAAGAATCTTCTGGATGCAGCCCACCCTGAGCCAGAGGGAGTTAGATGAACAAAGGCCAATAGGTTTGCCTGATGTGGACAGGAGGAAAAATCCTTTGGGTCTGTTAGTGGTGACCAGCAAGAAGTGGGGGCAAAGAGTCATGTGGGCTGAAAGGCTGTAAACGGAGAGCAGATTTCTGTTTTGGATTCAAAGCTGCTGCACCTATGGGAGAAGCAAGGGACCCTCTTGGAATGTAATGCTTCGAACAGTAGGCTCAGGCTGTATACGGTATATGTGTAAATAAACCAAATATAATAAAGACACCACAGTCTCCTCTGTGCCTCATGGTCTGAGCCCCTTTTTGGGTGAAAGCTTCCTGCATTGCAGGGAGTTGGACTAGATCATCGTAGTCCCTTCCAACTCTACAAGTCTATGATTCTCTGAATCCTACATGGAAAAGTCTAAAAGTGCCCATGGAATTCTGAGAGGTCATTTGATAAAACACTCAGAGAGAGGAGGTGGTACAGTAATTGTCGTTTAATAAAGTGAGTGAACTTTGAACAGCAGGGGAAAATAGATTAGTGTTGTGGGATGATTATTGTAATGGGGAGAGAGGGAAAGTAGGAAAGCAGGGTGTGAAATGGAGTAGGAAAACAGAGGGAGAAGGAAGAGAGCAGGAAAGCAAGGGGGACGAAATAGCGAAGGAAAACGGTGGGCGAGGAGGGAATGCTTTCCTGCATTCCTGAAGAAACTGTCCCAGGGAGTAGGAGGTGTCAGCGCCACAAGCAAGGGGGCAGGGAGTGGGCACAGCACCCAGATACAAATATGCCACCCTTTCCAGAGTGGTGCTTGAGGCACCTGCCTCAGACAGACTGAGGATAGCGCCGGCCCAGAGAACTCGCTCAAAATGCTGAAAATTCCAAAAAGGCAAGTTAAAAATTGGTAAGTATGATCCAAGAAAGGTGAGGGGGAGAACTTGTTGCTAGTTCCTGGAATGTGGAGAAGTGACAAAACAGGTTCAAATCAGGCCTGGCAATATATAGGTGTGGTGTTTGCCCTCCTAGGTGTGTGACATCATACTGGGTTCACAGGGAAAGGGTTAACTAATTGTAAAATGACTAACCAATGCGAACCCAGGGGGCAGAGTTAACTGTATAAGGTTTAAGCACAGAGGGGGTTTTTTTAGGAGTTAGAGTTGTTGAGAAGACAGTCTGGAGTTAAAAGAGACAGAGAAGATAAGTCTGTGGTTTGGGCTAGCCTGGTGTGTGTGTGAGAGAGAATTTGTTAAGAGGAGTCAGTCAAACAGTTGAGATAATCAGTCAGAAGGTATTAGGAAGGTATAGGCCGGTAAAGACACTAAAGTTAACATACCGACAGGAATATTATCTGAGAAACCATAAACTTGTTAATGTTTGTAAAATAAACTTGTTTTGGTTTTTTTCTGTTCACTTTTAATAACTGACTGGACTCAGTGTTTTACCAGAGTGTAACTGGTTGGTGGCAGCGGGGAAGCGAGCACAGAGGTGGCACAGGGATCATTAGACCGTTAAACGTCCAGGGACCCTGTGTGGTTGCCACAAAAGGTCATGGTTAGTTTGATTCAGGGTTCTGCTTTCTTTGTCCTTACAACAGTCAAGTGAGAAAAGAGATAGTGGTTAATTTAGAGGTTTACAAAAGGACATAAAATAACATTAGAAGCGTTTGCTGGATCAGGCCAATGCCCCATATACTCCAGCATCCTACTCTCGCAGTTGCTTAACAGTTGCCTGTCAGGAACCAGCAAGCAGGATTTGAGCACAAGGGCTCACAACTCCTCCCTCCTGTGGTTTCCTGCAACTGGTATTCAGAATCATTGCTGCCTCCAACTGGAGACAGAGGGTGGCCATTGTGGCTAGCAGCCAACAACAGCCCCCGGTCCACTAATTTGTCAAACCCTCTTTTAAAGGCATCCAGGTTGGTAGCCAGCACTGCCTCTTGTGGGAGCAAGTTCCATCGTTTAATTCTGTGTTGCATGGAGAAGTAATTTCATTTTTCAGTCCTGAAACCTTCATTGGATGCTACCAGGTTCTCCTGATATGAGAGAAAGAGAAAAACATTTCTCCAACCACTGTCTCCATGCCATATGAACTTCAGTCATGTCAGCTCTGACTCGCCCTTTCCCTGAAATAAATAGTCCCAAATGTTGCAACCTGTCTTCACAGCACAGTCACTCCACCCCCCCCCCCGATCTTACATTGTAGGAGGATGTGAAGATGCTCTTTGAACCTCAGTTTCAGTTGCTCTTTGAACCTCAGCCTACCAATCCAGATCATAAAGTTTGCTGATAGCAAGTTATTGTAAACAGAGCCAGACCCATTGCAAGATTAAGCATTGAAGAACTGCATCTTATGGGCAGTGATCTCTTCTTTGTAGGGTGGCACTGTGCTCTGAACCATTGAGTCTCTTGGGCTTGCGATCCGAGTGAGCTCCCATTGCCCTGTCCCAGCTTCTTTCAACCTAGCAGTTCGAAAGCACACCAGTGCAAGTAGATAAATACGTACCACTGTGATGGGAAGGTAGACAGCATTTCCGTGCACTCTGGCTTCTGTCACAGTGTTCCATTGCGCCAGAAGCGGTTTAGTCATCATTGTCATCAAACCTTTTATTGGTATCACATACAACATCCAAAACAAATCAATACAGAATTACCACTTCCCCAGTGGCCACATGAACCGGAAAGCTGTCTGCGGACGAACGCCAGCTCCCTCAGCCTGAAGCAATATGAGCGCCACAACCCCATAGTCACCTTTGACTGAACTTAACCATCCAAGGGTTAATTAACCTTTTATCTTTACCTGTAGGCAGGAAGGTGGAGAAATAACTGACATGGATGAATCCATATATGACCTTTGGGTTTGTGGGTTCCTGCAGAGATCCATCTTGTCTCTGATGCAGCTTAACATTTGCATGAAACTGCTGGAAGAGTTTTGTCTGGAAATTTCTCATGGTTTCATGGAGCCAATTCCTGGGGTGGGGAGCTCCCTCATTTGGAGGTCTTCAGGCAGAGTCTTGACAGCCACCTGCTGAACATGCTGTGTGGCTAGATTTCCTGCATCAGGCCAGATGGCGTACAAAACTCCCTCCAGCTCTGTAGGATGCTGTGGATACGCCTCTCTCCCCTCCTCACATTATTTCAGGGAGGATGCGAAGGTCCTGCATTCTTGGCTGTCAGACAGGATGTGGGTGCAGAAATGAAATATGAATTACTGGCAAAAATGGGTCAGTTACCTTTCATATGCAACATTTGGCTGGTGGATAGAGATGAGAGTTTACCTGTTGCAATCATACACAAAGAGATGATTCTGGGTAAGAAAATAATTGTTTATTGTAATACCTGGGTCCTGCAGGCGCCCTTTCTGTGCTCCTCCTAGATGAGCAGCTGTTTGGCTGCTTCACACTCATCCAGCTCTCCCCCAAGCAACTTCAAGGATTCCTTTTTTTTTTTTTTGAGGGGGAGGGTTGTGTGTTTTTTTAATTCCCAAAGGAGGAGCAGGTTCTTCTCTTACTCTCACAAGTTTTCCTGCTCCAACTCCTTGCCGCTCCCCCCTGCTTCAGAACCTGCTGGGAAAGAGAGCGAGAGCTCCCGGGAAAGACGCCTCTTGCGCTCGCCCCGCCCTCGAGTCTCCTGCCGCGGACGGAGGGAAGCATCTCAAAGGTTTTCCTCGCCAAAGGGAGCAGCAAGCGACGGGTTTCCCGCTGCCCTCGGGCCAGGCATCTCCAGTGGCGTAGCGTGGGGGGTGCAGGGGGGGCCAGCCGCACCGGGCGCAACATCTGGGGTTAGGGCAAATCCACGGGTTAGGGGGCGCAAATCCATGGGTTAGGGGGCGCAAATCACTTGCCTTGCCCCGGGTGCTGACAACCCACGCTACTCCACTGGGCATCTCTCCTCCGGAGCATCAGGCGCCGCGAGTTGCGCACCAGAGTCTGGCTCTCCTGCCTCTCTGCCTTGGCACAGTCTCCGGATCTGGGTCTTTCGCTGGCCGAGGATTTGGCTGGGCTGGGGCTGGCGGGGAAGGAGCGCGATGGCCAAGAAGACTTCCAGGAGACGCTGCGCGGAAGCCCAGGAAGTGGGGGAGTTCCGAAGGCTGCAGATGGGTAGCGAGGAGGAACACGACGGCAACCTGACGGCGCGGCTGCCTAGTTGTGGCTTTGGCCTCGAGCAGTGCTCCTTGGTATGGTCACAGCGGTGCTGGAAATAGACAAGAACGCCCCGTTTTCAGGTGGGAGAAGGATTCTGGCATCCTCATGCATGATTGTGGTTTTATTGTAGGATCTTCCAGAAAGAATAAAAGCAGAGGTGTTTTGGGACTCAGAAAGTGGCCGTGAAGCTTACAGGTAAGTGATCTCTCTCCCCGATCTCGTGAAAATTTCTCCCTTCAGGGAATGGTTTCTACATTGAATTGTTCCTCGGAACGCATCTGGTTTCTGTGGGTCTCACAGTCATCAAATATGGTTGCTGTCTCTACCCATGTTCCTCTAAATACAATGAAGGAAATGCAATTTAAAACTTTTGTATAAGACCCGCTGGTGGACTTGACCACTGATCAGTCATAACACGCATTTTGTGTGTTTATTTGGAAAATAATCACTACAACTTTAACTCCATGTTACATTGGTAAGCATCCTTACAGAACGGAGGAATCATGTACAAATGGTTTTTCAGAACTGGATGAGGAGGTGGACTAGGCCCAGGATTAAAAACCTATGAGGAGGACCAGAGTGAAGCCTGTCATGTCAGTTCAATCTGCCCCAGGGGTGGGGCCAGTGTCGCAGCCTGCCTGCCATTGACCATATAGGCAGTCAAGCTGCGATCCACTTCCTGGGCCTGGGTGAAGCTAAAATGGATTCACCCAAACCCAGAAAAACCCCTCACCTCCAGCACAACCATCAGATCAAGGGGAGGCATTGTCAGTGTCTCACAACAGTGCCCAGGTTGCGGTAAGCGTCATTACACAACATATGTTTTTTCAAAATTTTCTTCTTTTTTCTTCTTTATGCTTTCACCTCCCCCTTATTTTTCTTCAATGCCCCCCAATTGCACCTGAAGCTCCTACTGCCCCCCTCGATCATTCCAGCACCCTGCAGGGGGTGGGATCACCCACTATGAGAAATACTGGTTTAGAGCAAAATGGGTTCATGGCTTGTAGAACCCCTGGCCTGCTCAATGAATATGATAATTTTCCCTGAAGTTCTAGTATCATCAACACACCAGGAATCAGAAGATTAGTAGTTAATCCTACCACTTGGCTTTACTCTGCATGAACGCAGGCATTTTAAAGTCACCTTCTCAGTATCAGAAGAATACTTTTTGGGCAGCCTCATAATAAACGTGCTTCTCTGTGGCAAAATCCTGAGTGTGCAGAGTGGTGCCTGCCCAAGAATTTTCCTTCCATAATTTTTTTGCCTCCTTACTTGGCATGTGAAGCACCTCCTGCAAAAATATCAATTAGACCAGCAGAGGAAGTTCTCCCAATTCATGTTCAACCTGATTCCCCTTTCATCTTTCCCCTTGTGCCATTCAGAGCGCGCTTCACAAAGGCTGGCTTCTTCCATTGCTGTGATACTGGTCTCATATGGGAAGTGAGAGGAGCTGTGACCATAACATACCACTTTGATTCATGGCCGAAGCACCTGGAAGAACAAAACACCAAGGAGTGGCAGATCGCTGGCCCTCTGCTCAACATTAAAGTGGATGCAGTAGAAGCCATGGCAGCCATTTGCGTCCCTCACTCCTTGTGTCTTGAAGGTATCACATGGGAAAAACCTTACAGCATTATAACCATAATAGGAAGAATCTTAAACAGGAATAACTTCCATTGACATTTCCAGAATGTTTGGGGGCCAGTGGTGTGGGTTCTAGGGATCAGTAGTGCTGGCTAAATTGTCTTTTCTTATTTGTTTCAATTTTGCAAAATGTTCTGCTATTTTACTGTTTCTGTGATGCTTTGTATTTTGTTGTAAGACGTGTTGGAGCTGTCGTCTAAACCACAAAGACTAGGGCTTGCCGATCAGAAGGTCGGCGGTTCGAATCCCCTCAATGGGGTGAGCTCCCGTTGCTCGGTCCCTGCTCCTGCCAACCTAGCAGTTCGAAAGCCCATCAAAGTGCAAGTAGATAAATAGGTACCATTCTGGCGGGAAGGTAAATGGCGTTTCCATGTGCTGCTCTGGTTCGTCAGAAGCGGCTTAGTCATGCTGGCCACATGACCTGGAAGCTGTACGCTGGCTCCCTCGGCCAGTAAAGTGAGATGAGCACTGCAACCGCAGAGTTGTCCATGACTGGACCTAACGGTCAGGGGTCCCTTTACCTTTACCATGAGAACATGCAGTACTGTGAAACAATGCTATAGACCTCTTAAATGATGATGAGAACATAAATACTTGCATGATACAGAGAGGGTGGGGGTTAAGTGATGGTGATTTTTTCCCACTTTCCCACTTGTAACATGTTTGTCTATGTTTCCTTTGGGCTCCTTTTCAGGTGACGACAGTTCTCATGTCTACATTGCACATTTTGTCGAAGGGGGGATGAGGCTGGAGAAACCAGACAGAGTGGAGCCTCACCATGCTGTGTTGGAAAACCCCAAGTTCTCTTCCCTTGGAGTCATTTTCAAAAAGTGGTTTAAGCAAAAGATTAACACTGTTGTGCTGCTCTATCAGAGCCTTCGACTGGAAACACCAACGTTTCACCTGTACCTCCTGCCAAATGACCTTTCGATAATAAAGGTAACCAGGAACCTCCAACTCTGGTATTCCGATTGCCTGGATCATTTACTTGATCATATTAACTCCGACTATGCACAATTGTTGGACTTGATCAGTTCCACCCAACATGCCAGTAGAGAGAAAATTAACAAGTTGCCCTCTGCTGGATTACTTATCTTCTCACCAACACTGTTGCTTTAAAGTGATTTTTCCAAAATTGAAACACACCCTTTTCACTTCTTAAACAACCTGCTTGCTAAAGCCCAAATTCCCTGTCTGGTTCTCCAAACAATGGTGTTGTCACTGAATTGTGAAACAATTCAGTCCATAGCCTCCCTTGTGAGTCCCAATGGATTTCTTCCGGAAGTATTCACTGAAATCAGGCTTCCATTCTGCTTAATGCATACAAGCTATCTAAATGAACTTTTGAGGAAGAACATCCTTCTTCATTTGCAGGGCTGGCACATGGGTTTCATGGCTTCTGTGGTTTCCTACATGCACTCATCGAGTTGCAGGAGGACCCAGGATTGCTGGTACCTCTGGGCCACTTCATAGCTCAGGATGTCCAGTCCAAGAGCCCTGGCTTGAGTTCCCCATGAGGTCAGGGAATCTCCTCCTTACATTTTAGTTTCTGGTGCCATGTGCTTTAATTTTCTTCATATTGCAGATGGAGAATCTGTGTCTCTGCAGATGTTACTGGACTACAAAACCCATCAGCCCTGACTCTTGCTGACTGGAGGGCCTCAGGTTCCCCACTCCTGCCTTAGCTGGTGTAACAATGCCAAGAAAGTTGTAGGGATCTAGTTTTGGTTCCTCTCCATGTATCTCAAATGTGACTTTATTTGTCTTTCCCAGGCGGTCAATGACAGTGAAGAAAATTCAAAGAGAATAGAGAAACCCCCTGTGACTCTGAGACCTCTGACAATTGGCTCTCAGGTCTCTTTGAAGGCTTCCAAGAATGTCGCAGTCTGTCCTGAGGTGAGACAAATATGATGAAAGGTTTTGCAGAGCCCAGATGGTGAAGCCTGAGAATGGGAGAAATTCAACCAGGATCCCTCTTCACCCTTTTATTTGACTCCCTTGCAATGGCGGGTTGGGCTAAGCCAGATTCACACCTACAAAGGTTTCATTCTTTCCCACAGGAACTGGAGTTTCAATACCTGGATGCAGAGAAACTGCAGCAGTACCTAGAACTGTCTGCTGAGCAAATGCAAGACGAGTTCTTCTTCTGCCTGATGAAGAAGGGCACACCTGAAATTGTCTGGAAGGCGAATTTGAAAAAAAGTGAGTTTTAATCAAGGGATGATCATGAGGTTGGGTCATATCTTAGGAGGCAGGACAGAAAAAGACCACCAGTCACGGTTCGTCTTTGACTGCCTCTTATTCTATTTCAGGAGAGTTCATTTCAGAGGAGATGGATTCTCCTATGCCACACCCAGCACAAGGTGAGCAGGTTTTAATTATTTCTCTGCATGTATTTGTATCCCACTTTCCTCCCAATAGGAGCACAGAGGGCTGATGAAACAGTAGCTGAACTGGTTTTGCTGACCTTGAACTCCTCACTCTAAGTTTTACAGTGTGAGCTTATCAGTTTTAAACTGAGTGTCAGTTCTTTTAAATATTAACTGTTACTTGCTTTTATTGTCATTTGTTATGAAGTGATACTGCAAGCATAATACATAAATCTGTGAGACAATGTTCCATAGGCTCGTCTTCTTCCAAGGACAGAGACCTTGTGGGCAAAGCTTTCATGGCTTTTGGATAGTGAGCGAAATGGTCTCTTCTCTCCCTGTGGGAGAAAGCTGGGTTCAGTAATTATAACAACAATAACAGAAGCATAGAATTTGGAGGGATTCCAAGTCTCATCTAGTCCAACCCACTACAATGAAGGAGCTATCAATTCCTGGGCTTTCAAGCAATAAAATATAAAGCTGAGTATAATACTATGTGAAATTAATTATCTGATAATGTGCTGTTGTTTCATGATACCCCATATTATGATGCCACCTCACTCTCCCTAATGGTAGGGCTGGCCCCATCCCTGGCTCCCTTGCAAGTGCTCTCACTTACTGTATTTCAGTTTTATACTTCCTCAACACTTATGGCTTTGCCCAAAGAATTATGGGAACTGTAGACAGATGAGCTACTAGTAATGCTCTGTTCACGATCCCTCCCCTCATGGAACTACAATTCCCAGGGCGTGGGGCAGGAGGGAATGAGTTGGGCAACCAGTCTTAAGCCTGCAGTGTGAACCTGTAGCAAGATTTTCGTTCTTTTTCGCTTTCCTGGCAGGGCCGGAGTTTCCAAACTCTTCCAACGTGCACTTCATCGAGCGGCACAGGGAGGCGCTAATCCAACGGACCACCCCAGCGGAACCGGTGCTGGATAGATTGTATGGCTCCATCCTCAGTGAGGAGCAATACCAAAGAATCACTGCCAAGACAACTAACCCAGCGAAGATGCGAGAGCTCTACAATCTTGTGCCAAGCTGGGACCTCCGGTGCAAGGATATGCTCTATGAGGCACTGAAGGCCAAAAACCCATACCTCGTGAAAGACCTGGAAGGGCGATGAGGCCCCAAGGGAAGGCAGAAGGCAAGACCCCTTTCAAGGCATTTTATTTATAAAATAAAGTGCATATTAAAACACTTTTCAGCTTTAGCTCTCTGAGCAGGCCTGTATCAACAAATAAGTTGTTTCACATTCTGAGGATATTTTCCCAGAGGCCAGAGGGATCCTGGTAGTGGGTGCTTCAATGACTGGCAACATGGACAGCTGGGTGTGAGCTGGGCACATAGACTGCTGGGTGAATTGCTTTCCTGGCTTCCTCACATTCAGAATGTGCTCCACAGAGGCTCACTGCTTCCTTTGTGACGATACTGATCTCCTATGCGAGATGAGAGGATCTGTGATCATAACATACCACTTTTATTCATGGTCTAAGCACCTACACCAGGCATAGGCAAATTCGGCCCTCCAGATGTTTTAGCACTACAACTCTCATCATCCCTAGCTAACAGGACCAGTGGGCAGAGATGGTGGGAATTGTAGTCCTAAAACATCTAGAGGGCCAAGTTTGCCTATGCCTGCTCTACACGAATGGAAGACAATTCCTTGTTGCTGGTCCAAGTAGTTCCATACACTTTCCTCACTTCCTGTGTCTCTCATCTCCCAGTGGTTTTCAACCTTTTTGAGTCCACAGCTTCCTTGTCCAGCCACTCATCCTTTCTGCAGCTCCCCTATGGGAGCCACTGACGCTGGGGTTCTGTTACAAGGCACACGTACTGGGGAATCTCTCCATTCCATCCCACCCCTTTTCAGCGCTATTTTTGGCACAGATGTAAGTGGGGAGGCATGTGTCGGTGGGAAGCCAAGCAATGCGCTGCAGGGCCAAATTGATGGACTCCACATGGCAGCCCAGCTTCCCTTTGGTTGGGTGGGGGGCATGGAGAGGGCAAAACAAGATTAGGATCAGAAGCAGATTTTTTTTTGTTACCATGCGGAAGGAAAGCAAGAAACACACAGCACTGGACACACATGCAGACACGATCCTTTCCTGCAACATTCTCCCTGTCCCCATAAAGCTGGCTGACTGTTAAGGAGGAGGGGGTTGCCTGGGGGGAGAGTTAGAGAAGAAGCGGGGGTGATGTTGAGGGTAGAAGGAGTGAGAAACACAAAAGACACCGCTCACTTTCAGGGTTACAGTGGTACCTCGGGTTACATACGCTTCAGGTTACAGACTCCACTAACCCAGAAATATTACCTCAGGTTAAGAACTTTGCTTCAGGATGAGAACAGAAATCATGCAGCGGCGTATCAGCAGCAGCAGGAGGCCCCGTTAACTAAAGTGGTGCTTCAGGTTAAGAACAGTTTCAGGATAAGAACAGACCTCCAGGATGAATTAAGTTCTTAACCTGAGGTACCACTGTATTTTTAAAACCCTCTTTATAGGGTGGACACCCACCCACCATCACCACCAAGCTACTTTGTTACCTTATTGTATTTCTCAAGCCCTCTGTGCAAAACTAAGGAACTGTTAGTTACTGAAGCTGGGGAGGATTTTTGTTTGGAGGGGGGAGATTTTCAGAATATAAACAGTCATGCAAAAGTGTTTCCCTCTTTTTTTGTCACTGTTTTATTTTTGGAAGGTAATGTGTTGCAAGTTAAAGTTGCCAGCTCCCCTGAATGTTCCTCAGAATGAGAGAGAGAGAGAGAGAGAGAGAGAGAGAGAGAGAGAGAGAGAGAATATGCAGGAAGATAAGGGTTGCAAGTTAATGAAAGGACGGCTCCCCTGAATGTTCCTCAAGTCACCCCAGGGTGCCATGACACACCATCTGAAAATACCCACAACAGCAGGAATTCTAAGTTGAGTTAAATATAATGTGGTGGAACACAGAAAGAGAAATAGGGGTGCTTGGTTTCTCAACCCAGGCTTGTATTTTCCCCTTTGTAGCATGCCTGTCCCTCTGAAATCACCCTGACTGATTATAGCATGGTGATTCCTCAGCATCAGTAGATCTTGAGTATGAACCTCCAAAGTGTTTCTGCAAACATCTTCCCAGGGCACAAGGACTCTATATTTCTATGATTCACATCTGCCCTACATTGTACTTTGAACTTTAGTTTTATGCCTACCAACCCAGCTAATAAAGTTTCCTGGTAGCATGAGGATTTCAGGCAGGTTACTGTAAACAAAGGCTGGGCCAGTGATCTCTTCCTTGTAGGCAGCAAGGTGGAGAAAGATCAGGCATGGATGAATCCGTATATGAGCACTGGGCTTGTGGGCTCCTGCAGAGATCCATCATGAAACTGCTGGAAGAGTTTTATTTGGAAATTTCTCATATGGTTTCATGGAACCAATTCCTGGGGTGGGGAGCTCCCTCACTGAAGGTCATAGGAGCCAGTTCCTAGTGGCCAAGGACCCTTTGCCCCCTCATAAAATATGTGACCCCCCCAAGTTGACAGTCATTGACATTCAAAAGGTTTGTGTGTACCACATATTGTGATATATTCTTCTTGTTCTCTTCTATATGTTAAATCTGCAACCTGTTCATATTTTTTCAAGTTGGCACCCCTGCTGGAAGTCTTCAGGCAGACTCTTGACAGCCACCTGTTGAAAATGCTGTAGGGCTGGATTTTCTGCATCAGGCCAGATGGCCTAGAAGATTTCCTCCAGCCCTAGAAGATGCTGATGATACTCCTCTCTCCCCTCCTCACATTATTTCTGGGAGAAGGTGGAGGTCCTGCATTCAGGTCTGAGACTTGTCTGCAGACAAGTTGTGGGTGCAGAAAATGGATATTAATTACTGGGATAAGTGGGCCGGTTACCTGTTGCAACCCTTTTGTATGCAAAATCTGCAGCATTGGGTGGGTGAATCTGGCTAGAATCATAGAATCTTGGAGTTTAAGGGGCCCCAAGGGTAATCTAGTCCAACCCCCTGCAATGCAGGAATCTCAGCTGAAGTATCTCCTGACTAAAGATATTAGTTTAGTCACAGGAAACTGAGGTGATGCTCTAGAAACCTGCTAAAGGGCAAGAAACTGCAGGAAGGAAGCAGCTGCAGAGAAGAACTCATGGTTTCAGTTGTCTCTCCATAATGCACAGAGCATGGGAAACAAACAAGATGAACTGGAGCTTTTTATCCATTATGGCAAATACGACCTGGTAGGCATTACTGAAACTGGTGGGATGAGACTTATGACTGGACTGTAGGGATTGACCAATCAGGAAGGGTGGAGGAGTAGCATTATATATGAAGGATGTGTAAATCTTTGAAAAAAACCCATGACTTTGAGGATGAAAAGCAGATTGAGGGTTATGGGTAAAAATTGTAGGAGAAAGAAACAGCAGTGACCTTACCAGATTGAAGACTTGGATGAGCAGATAACCAAACATTCAAAAGGGAGAGAAATAGTAATCATGGTGACTTCAACTTCTGCTTGTTTCTTTCACACACAGAAGCTTCCAGAACCCTCTTGAATTAAGTAGAATAGGAAAGATCTCTACACATCATATCAATAGTCTCTGCACTAAGAAATGCAGACTGACAGTGTGTGCATCGCCTCATGTGATCGATAATGCAGGGCTGGGCTTCTCCCGCTCCGCCCCCCCCCCATGTATTTTTCAAGTTGGTACTCCTGACCCCCACCCACCAGGTTTAATATCTTGGCTGCCACGCTGCAAGTAAATGAAAGTTTCTGTGGCAGGATTATGCCTCAAGCAGTTAAAAAATAAAAGCACTCATTGCCTAGGTTTGTTATATTCCAGTGCGCTCGATTGCCACGCTGTGTGTGTGATTGTGTGTGTGGAAAATGTTCCGGTGGGCTCTTTGGTTTTTCTGTGCCAGTCTCCTCAGCTGCCGCCCTTAGAAACTAGCCTCCGAGAGTTCAGCACAAGTGCCAAAAGGCACGCATTTCAAGCCCAAGCCCAGGAAGAATCCTGGAAACCATAGTTCACCTCTGAGAGATCTACATGTCCCAGCACCCTGAACAAAATCACAGGTTCCTTTTCTGTGGGTGGGGTGCGTTAGATTTCCAAAGGACGAGCAGGTTTTTCTTGCGCGCCCCCACATTTTCCTGCTCTGCCTCCTCGCCGCTCCTCCCGGCTTCAGATCCTGCGCAAAGGGAGAGCAAGAGCGGGTTCTCTTTACCCCCGTCCTGCAGCCAAAGCGCCCCTGCAAATCTTGCGAGGGCTGCCTTCGGAGGTCTTCCCCCGAGAACCGCTCAGCCAAGTTCTTCCAACGCAGGGCTGAAGTTCTGCTGGAAAGACGCCCCTTCCGCCCTCCCCGCCCTCCAGTCTCCTGCTGCTGCCGGAGGGAAGGATCTCCAAGAGTTTCCTCGCCAAAGGGAAAAGAAGGCGACGCGCAGGGCAAGAGACGGGGCTCTCGGAGCGGGTTTCCTGCTGCCCACCGGCCAGGCCTCTCTCTTTCCCGGCGAGTTGGCCCGGGGATCGGGCCCACCTGCCTCTCTGCCTTGGCACAGTCTCCAGATCTTCTGAGGTTTTTCTCTGGCCGAGGCTTTGGCTGGGCTGGTTCTGGCGGAGAATGAGCGCAATGGGGACTAAGTTCTTCTTTTCCACAAATCACATGCGTGCCCTCATTTTCTTAAATCCTGAGTACCCGAATCTGCAATCCGCCAGGTACCTCCTTCTGGACGTCTTGCAGGAGTTGAAGGAGGGGGAAGGGGAGTGGGAGAAATTCCAGCGCGAACTGCTCAGATTCCCGGTCAAGGGAAGAAGAATCTCCGAGGAGCTGCTCAAGGAAGCCATGCCTTTGCAGCTCGTAGACCTGCTGTTCAGCTACTACGGAGAGGCTTATGCTGTGGAGGTGACGGCCCTGGTGCTGCAGGCAATGGACTACAATCCGCCGATGGACGATCCCTCGGTTATCACCTGGCTAAGTAAGGGACTGGGAGCGGGGAGGGGGTTCGATCCGGCTGATGGTGCTGACACCTCGCGGGTTCTGTCAGTACCGAGAGCTCAGCTCCTTCCCATGGTTGCCTTCGTCCTTGGGTGGGGAAACCTTTCGAGCAGGAGAGTCGCATATCCTCCTGGGCAACATTCCAAGGAATCATAGGATCTAAGAGTTGGAAGGGACCGCAATGGACATCTGCAATTTAGGGATTTCAGCTAAAGCATCCATTACAGATGGCCAACCTCTTCTTAAATACCTCCAAGGAAGGAGAGTCTACCACCTCTTGTGGGAGTCTGTTCCACTGCTGAACAGCTCTTACTGTCAGAATCTTTTTCCAAATGTTTAGCTGGAATCTCCTTTCTTGCAACTTGAAGCCATTGCCTGAGTCCTACCCTCCAGAGCAGGAGAAAGGACCCAAATTCCAGGGGGGGGGTGTGGAGGTCCAGGGTGAAAGTGAGTGGAATGATGGATGTAAATCTTCCCTGTGTAAAATGAGGTGGCGTCTTCCCACACCCCTCTGCCCTCCATCTGAACCAGGGCTGGCCCAAGACATGTTAGCACCTGAGGCAAAACACTACACGGCATCCGTCCCCGTCCCCCCCCCCCCCCGGGGAAGAAGGAAGATCAGAAACAGGGTGGGAAATAAATGTAGAAGCCTGCAAATAGTTGAGAAGAGGCCTGTAAGTTAAGAGAGTCTTCAAACCCTCCTGGATCAGTTTCTCTCTTCTGGGCCAGGCTGAGCTCCTTCAATCACCTGAGAGGCTAGAAGGATGGGAAGCTGCCTTAGAGCACATTGGGCCACTGGGTCCATCTAGTTCGTTCCAGGGATTTAGGCAGGAATCTTTCCAAGCCCTTTCTGGATCCTCCAGGGATTAAACCTGGGATCCTTTGCATGCATGTGATCTACTACAAATCCACAGCCCTTCCCTACTTAGTCCAGTCTGAAAGCACTCCAACGGGAAGAGAAGGGGAATATTCAATGTGCTCCAACAGGAAAAGAAGGGGAATGTAGGAGTGCTGGATTTTTCTGTTCAATACTTCTACTAACATCAATAATCACCACAGTGCAGTTTACACAAATATGCCTGCTGGTCACACTGAATACATTGAAGGAGTCAGATCTGAAGAAGTTCAAGAAGGATCTCAGCATGTTCCCCGTCAAGGAAGGCTATGTCAGTATCCCCAGGAAACTGCTGAAGAAAGCAAATGCTTGGGAGCTCACAGAACTGCTTCTTGCATACTGTGATGAGGATTATGCTGTGGAAGTGGCTTCAGAGGTGCTGAAAGCCTTCGACCGTGAGCCCCTGCCACAATGTCCCCCAAGTTCCACCAGGGAAGGTAAGGAACTTGGAAGGGAGAACGTTGGCTGAGTCTGATGGGACTGGGTGGAGAGGAGGCTTCTAGAACAGGGTTTTGTTTTTGGGTGTGTGTGTGTGTGTGTGTGTGTGTGTGTGTGTGAAACCTATGTGCCAATCTGAATATGTCTTCTTGACATTGTGGGAATGTTAAGGAAGGTTGGAAATGACATATTTTTTTGATATTATCCCCCCTCACTCACGCTAGTGATAAATAGCAGAGCACATTCCCTTTGCAACTTATTGGAAGCAAGTTGATGATTCGTTAGAACCTCTGCTGATAAACCTCCAAGGAAGGAGAGACCATTACGTCCCAAGGGAGTCAGTTGCACTGCTGAACAGCTCTTACTGTCAGAAAGTTCTTCCTGGTATTTAGTCATAATCTCCATTCTTGTAATCTCCATTCTTGTAACTTGAAGCCATTGGTTTGTGTCCTACCCTCAAGAGCAGGAGAAAACAAACATGCTCCCTCCGTTTACAGCCCGTAAAATATTTGAAGATGGCTGTCATATCTCCTATCAGTTTCCTCTTTTCCAGGCTAAACACACCCAGCTACTTCAAGCGCTCCTCATAAGGCTTGATTTCCAGACCCTTGATCATCTTGGTTGCCCCCCTCTGCACACGTTCCACCTTGTCAACATCCTTCTTAAGTTGTGGTGCCCAGAACAGGACACAGTATTCCAGACATAGTTTGATCAAGGCAAAATAAAGTCATACTATTATTTCCCTTGATCTGGACAATATAGTTCTGTTGATTCAGCCTAGAATAGCATTAGCTCTTTTATGCTGCTGTATCACACTGTTGACTCATGTCAAGCTTGTAGTCCACTAAGACCCCTAGATCCTTTTCACATATACTATGGGTTGTCAGGTCGATAGGCTCTCCCACACAAGACAAGCACTCTGATTATTTACTCCCCCCCCCCATTTTTTAAATTGTTTTTCCACATTTATGACAAAAAAAAATTACAAAACACACAACAAAGAAAAACACTTCACAAGACAGTAAGCTAAACACACACAAAAAATATTTCTTCAGATATTTAATTGTCATAACATTATAACTGACTCCCTTGCATCCCCTCTAACTGAATTTCTTTATATCACCTGTATGACAGTTCTCCATATTTCTAATAATATTGACTCCTAACATTTACTAACCTCTTCTCCTTTATTAATATTCTAATCCTTAATATTTACTAACACATATTCTTATTCTACCCCAAAACCTATTCGTTGATTCCAAGAATTTTCTAGTTATCTTATATTACAATATTTAGCTAAATATTCTTTACATTTCTTCCAATCCTCTTGTGTCTCCTCTTCTTTCTGGTCTCGGATTCTTCCAGTCAGGTCGGCTAGCTCCAAAAAATCCAACATCTTCATCTGCCAATCTTCTATTGTTGGTATTTCTTGCAATTTCCAATTTTTGGCTAATAAAAGTCTTGCCACTGTAGTGTTGGTATTGTCTGCCTTTGTGCCTTCAGTATGTCACCCATGACATCAACAGCCAAAATAGTGTTGGAAAGAAGTAAGCATTCCACATTAAGCTTTAGGTCACCCAAAATGATACCTCCACATCATTGGCAGACTGACCTGTATGAGACGGAAGTGAATCCTTTGCCAAATCTGTGTGTCAGTGCCAAATAATGGTTAAAAATATGTAGAAAGGGAAAAGGACTCAGTAAAGCCGTTGACATGCACTCACTTTCTCAATATCTAGCAGCAGAGCGACTTTGCAAAATGCATGTTTCAAGGCACCGGTCAGCTGAATTCTTGTCGTCAAAAATTAATCAAGCTCTGGAGGAACTGGTTCCATCAGAAAAAGCCACCAAAGGGTAATTTCTGTACTTACATAATTGATGGAAGCCACCATTTTAGCTACAATTATACCAATGTTTGCTCAGGCTGCCACCATGGTAGGTTGGGTGGGGGCTGTCCCCACTGCAGGAGGGTGCCACAAAGAGAGAGGGAGTGAGCAATTGATGGAGGGATGGGAAGCCAGGTAGGAGACAGACACACACAAACCACACCCTCACATGCAACTTCTGCCACTGCTGTGTCCCACTTTGCTCCCCCTGGAAGAAAGCCAGAAACAGAGAGTGATGCTTGGCTGGGGGTAGACAGCAAACCAAGAGAGGGAGATGGGAAGGTAGGTGGGTGGGCAGTGGTGGGGAGAAAATATTGAGGGGGTTGTGTCCCCAGAAGAAAATTATTAGGGGGCTGGCCAAGGGAGCACGGTTGGCATTTATGGTAAGGGAGCAGTCTGCATCCTAACTATGTTCTAATTCTCCTCTCTCCGCCTTCTGTCACCTAAATAAAATAAATGTTTCTGCCACAGGTCATTGGAAAGTTCTACAATCTCTAGTAATGAGATGATCTGCAAGGGAAGAAAACAATTAATGGAAATTCTTGAACAACATATTGGATATTTTGTAGATGTGCTATACTATTTCTATGTCATCACTCTGAAAGAATACAGAGACTTTTGCGAAATGTTGAAAATTTCAAAAAGTGAAAAATTGCTGAGTATAATCCAGGAAAGAGGGGAGCAATCTTGTTGCAGGTTTCTGGAATGTGTAGAAATGGCACATCCAGGTACCATTCTGATTCTGCTATCTGCAATGCATGGTGAGTTTGACTTCGTGTTCTTAAACTTCAAGGGCAGTTCAACTAACTTCCTCCTTGCAACAGTCATCAGGCAAATAATTGTCTTCCTTTTACAGATTTGGATCAAACTCCACTCAAGGCAGCTGGCCCAATAGAGCCAGAGGTGGTTTGGGACTCAGAAAGGGGCAACGAAGCATACAGGTGAGTGATCTCTCCATCAGACATTTAAAAACCTTTTCCATTCAGGGAACGGTTTTTACATTTAATTGTTCCACAGAGCACATCTGGTTTCTGTTGGTCTCACAGTCATCATATATGGTGGTGCTCCCTAAAACATACACAGAGTACATCTACAGTATGTTCTGCACGTTGCAATGAACAGTTGGCCATGGTGGGAAAATTCTCTCTGAAGGAAGCTTACCCACCAGTCCTGATCTCTTCATTGAGGAACTCCTGGGTTCCTCAAACACAGCTGGAAAATCATTACCTTGGAGCATTGCTGTTGCTTATTATTTCCAAGAGAGTGAAAAATATGGAACTCTGCATTTTTTGAGGAACTGTTGTTTCTCGTCCTTAAGAACATTTTATTGATATGATTTAAGTTATACCCCACCTTTCTCCCAAAGAGTTCAAGGTGGCATGCATGGTTTCCATCCCAATCACTTTGAAGCAGTGTGCTTTTTGGTCTGGTGTTTAGAGCTAAATGGGTACATGGGTTACAGAACTCTTGCTGTGGTTACAGAGTATGAGAAGTTTCCCTGATGTTCTAGTATCATCAACACACGGGTAAACAGAAGATGAGTAGTTACTTTCACCAGCTTGCTTTGCTCTGCATGAAGGCACCATTTTAAAAACACCTTCTCTGTATGAGAAAAACCACCTTTTTTACTTATTGGGTGGCCTCATAGCAGTTGTGCTTCAGTTGAGTGATGCTTGACCAGGAGATATCCTTCTGTCAATTTTTTACCTCCATAACTCAGTGTGTGAAGCATCTCCTGCAAAAATATCAATTAGACCAGCAGTGGAAGTTCTCCCAATTCATGTTTGACATGCAGCGTAAATTAATAACGCAGAATCTTCTTCAGTAAAAGAATAAAAGTTTTACTGAGTTAAAATAAATATCCCACCTTTCACTCCCTTTAAGGAGTCTCAAAGCGGCTAACATTCTCCTTTCCCTTCCTCCCCCACAACAAACACTCTGTGAGGTGAGTGGGGCTGAGAGACTTCAGAGAAGTGTGACTAGCCCAAGGTCACCCAGCAGCTGCATGTGGAGGAGCGGGGACGCGAACCCAGTTCACTAGATTACGAGTCCATCGCTCTTACCACAACACCACACTGGCTCTCACAGCATAGTGAACAGAAGATTAAGTTAGCTTTAGAGCATACACAGAGTTACTGAGTCACACAGAGTCTTCAATGTACAAGGGCTTCACAAAGCTCAGATAGTCACTGCAGACAGAGACACCAGAGACACTGGGTCTGCCTGCAAACAGATACAATATTTATACAGAGAATGACTCATCCTCAGGATTCAGTGATTCCGCATGCTAAGTGATTCTGTAGCTTTTCAGCATTTCACAACATTTCTAGACTCCCTTACTGCTTCTGCTCTCAAATACAATGTTCAACCTGATTCCCCTTTCATCTTTCCCTTTGTGCCATTCAGAGTGTGCACCACTGAGGCTGGCTCCTTCCATTGCAGTAATACGAATCTCATATGTGACGCGAAAGAAGCTGTGACCGTAACATACCACTTTGATTCATGGCCTAAGCACCTGGAAGAACAGACCACTGAGGAGTTGCATGTCGCTGGCCCTCTGCTCAACATTAAAGTAGATGCAGTAGAAGCTGTGGCAGCCATTCACGTCCCTCACTTCTTGTGTCTTGAAGGTATGGCAGGGGGAAAGTTCCCAGCATTATAACCATAATAGGAGGAATCCTAAACAGGAATAACTTCTATTGACGTTTCCAGAATGCTATGGGGCCTGCAGTGTGGATTCTAGAAATCAGTAGATTTCTAGATTGGCTTACTGGTCTTTTGTAATTTTTCAAAATGTTCCAACTGTGCTGTTTTATTATTTTCTATGATTTGCATTTTGTTGTAAGCTGCCATGTGAGCATATTGTCTTGTGAAAGAATGTTATATACCTCTTAAAAGACAATAAGAAAACAAACGTTTGCATGAAATAAAAAGGAAAAGGACCCCTGACAATTAAGTCCAGTCGCAGACGACTCCGGAGTTGCAGTGCTCATCTTGCTTTACTGGCTGAGGGAGCTGGCGTTTGTCCGCAGACAGTTTTTTCAGGTCATGTGGCCAGCATGACTAAGCCACTTCTGACAAAACCAGAGCAGCACACGGAAATGCTGTTTACCTTCCCACCGAAGCGGTACCTATTTATCTACTTGCAATTTGACGTGCTTTCGAACTGCTAGGTTGGCAGGAGCTGAAATTCATGATTCCCTATTTCCCACTTTCCCTATTTCCCACTTTCCCACTGCTAACATGCTTGTCTTTTCAGGTGACGACAGTTCCCATGTCTACATTGCACATTTTGTTGAAGGGGAGATGAGGCTGGAGAAGCCAGACAGAGTGGAGCCTCACCATGCTGTGTTGGAAAACCCCAAGTTCTCTTCCCTAGGAGTCGTTTTCAAAAAGTGGTTTAAGCAAAAGATCAACACTGTCGTACTGCTCTATCAGAGACTTCGACTGGAAACACCAACATTTCACCTGTACGTCCTGCCCAATGACTCTTCTATAGTAAAGGTAACTTGGAATCTCCAACTTTGATTGGTATTGCAGATTACCTGGATCTTTTGCTTGATCACTCTAACCACGAGAGAATACCTATGCAAAACTATACATTAGGGTGCATGAACTGTACTTACCTTTTTTGGGCTTGATCTGTTTTACCAAACTTCTAGCCAACATCAACATGCTACTAGAGAGAAGATTAACAGTTGCCCTCCACCAGGTGACTTAGCTTCTCACCAACACTGTTGTTTCAAAGTGAATATTGAAATACACCCTTTTCCTTTGTTAGTCATGTCCTGTCTGGTTCTCTAAACAAACGTTGTTGTCACTGACTTGTGAAAACAAAATTCTAAGCACTTTCTCTTGGAAGCCTTCACTGAAATAATTAAGGCTTCCTTCAGATTTATTGATGAACAAAATCAGCTTTGTTCATTAAGGAATCAGCTTGGTAATTATGAACTGTCTATAAGAACTCTTGAGGAAAAACATTCTTCCTGATTTGCAGTGTTGGCACATGGGAGATAAAGTACTTTATCATATTACCTTCTCAATCTGAACTTTTCTTAAAATTGTCTTCTAATGCTTCATTCAAATATTGAGGTTTTATGGCTTCTGTGGTTTCCTGCATGGTCTCATCAAGAGAAGATGCAGGTGGATGCAGGATTGCTGGTACCTCTCTGCCAACTAGCTCAGGTTTAGTTCAGGCTGGCCAGTTCAAGAGCTCTGGCTTGAGTTCCCCATGTGTAGTTTCTAGTGCCATAGTGGTTTGATTTTCTTCATACTGCAGATGTGGAATCTGAGTATCTGCCGATGCTCTTGGACTACAGCATCCATCATCCCTGACCCAAGCTGGTTGGGGTTGATTTGAGTCCAACAACATCTGGAGGGCATCAGATTCCCCATTCCTGCCTTAGCTGGTGTTACGGTGCCAAGAACGTTGTAGGGATCCAGTCTTCAAGAAGTTTGGTTCCCTCTTTGCATATCTAAAAAGTGAATTTATTTGCCATTCCCAGGCGGTCGAAAAGCGTGAAGTATATTCAAAGAGAATAGAGAAACCCCCTGTGACCCTCAAACCGCTGATGATTGGTTCTCAGGTATCTTTGAAGGCCTCAGAGAATGTCACAGTTTATCCTAAGGTGAGACAAATATGATGAAAGGTTTTACTGGGGGAGAGTCAAACTGTGAAGTCTGAGAATGGGAGAAATTCAACCAGAATCCCTCTTCACCCTTTAATTTGACTCCCTTGCAATGGGCTAAGCCAGATTCACACTTACAGAGGTTTCATTCTTTCCCACAGGAACTGAAGTTTCAATACCTGGATGCAGAGAAACTGCAGCAGTACGTAGAACTGTCTGCTGAGCAAATGCAAGAGAAGTTCAACTTCTACCTGATGAAGAAGGGCACGACTGAAATTGTTTGGGAGGCGCATTTAAAAAAAAGTGAGTTTTGATCAAGGGATCATAGCCTGGAAGGCAGGATAGAAAAGGACCACTGGTGGCATTCCCTCTTTGACTGCCTCTTTCTTATTCTTTTTCAGAAGAGTTAATTTCAGGGGAGTTGGATTCTCCTATTCTACACCCAGCACAAGGTCAGCAGGTTGTAATTTCCCTTGTATTTGTATCCCACTTTCCTCCCAATAGGAGCAGAGAGGGCTGAGGATACAGTAGCAGATGAACTGCAGAAAAATAAAAAGTATCATTTGTGACTTTATTCAACAACAGCCCTCCTGGATAAGGTGGTCTGGGCTTATCGTTTGGTTTGGTGCCAGATGAAAATCTTTCAACTCAGCTAGGTGTTTTTTTACAGACGTTTCCCACCCAGATTCCACTAATTCAGCACAGCATGGCAGCACAAGGCACCACCAGGGCAATGGGACTTTGTCCTCTCCTCGCCCTGCTCGCCTCAATCTTCTCTGGAGGGTCACAAAACTCTGCAGAACAGAGTTCAGAGGGAGGAGTCGGGAAATTGTCCCATCTGGCAAGCAGAACTTCCTTTTCTGATCTTGAATTCCTCCCTTGAAGTTTTACAGTGTGAGCTTCTCCATTTTAAACTGAGTATCAGTTCTTAACATATCCAAGAGAAACTTGGATGTGATTTGGAAGTCTTGGGCTCATCTCCCACCTTGCTAATTTTATTCGTTGTCCCTGCTTGCTTTGTATGTATTCCCTCCCTCTTCACCTTCCCAGGGGCTTGTGGCTACATACCAACCAATGCATCATTCAGCAGAACTAACCTGGGACATCATGTGGAAGGCAGGTAAGGCTTAACCCTTTCTCCCCCACTCCATTTCACCACAAAAGACCCATCCTGCCATTAGGCACAGTGAAGCAGCTGCCTCAGGTGGGCAACAGGTATTGGAGGATGGGAAGCAATGGGGAGGCACTGAAAGAGAAAGAGAAAGAGAAAGAGAAAGAAAGAAAGAAAGAAAGAAAGAAAGAAAGAAAGAAAGAAAGAAAGAAAGAGAGAGAGAGATTCCACCAAATGGGGGGGGGAGGGGAGCATGAATTTCTTTATGGCTGGAGCTTTTATCTACTGCTGCAGATTCACCTAACCCCAGCCAACATTTACCTGTACTCTGCTCTTTACCAATGCCTTGAACTGTATCCCACTAGCTATGGTAATTTTGATGTGGTACAAAACCAGCCAGAGACTGTTTTAATGAAATAGATGTAACTATATTCTTGATTTATTCTAATCTATAAAGGTATGATGGGATGAATACTCTGCTTCAGTTTGTTACTGTTTTTAAAGGCATACTTACATTTGCTTTAATAAATGTAGCTTACAATCCTCTATCTCAGTATTTAAAGCAGGAGTCGCCAACCTTTTTAGACGGGTGGTCCATTTTGAATCTTGAGAGCGTGTCTGTTTTTTCCTGCCTCTGGGGGGTGACAATGCAGAGGGATGGAGAAGACCATCACAGACAGCCTGGTGTCCACCCTGGAGAACTTGCGAGAGAACGAACTCAAGAAGTTCAAGCTGAAGCTTCATGAGTTTCCTGTTGAGGAGGGCTATGACAACATCCCTCGAGGGACATTGGAGAAGGCAGATGTGGCGGACCTGAGCCTGCTTCTGCTGAATTTCTATACAAGGGATTATGCCGTGCAGGTGACAGCTGATGTGCTCAGAACCATCAACTGCAGGGATGAGGCAGAGAGGCTCCTCAGGCATTGCAGGAAGTGGTAAGAAAAGAGGAATGCTGGCAGCCCACCCCCAACATGGACAGCAATTCAGATCATCCCTACTTGGGGGCTAAGGAGCCGGAAGGAGGAAAGTGTTACATCAGGGATAGCCAAACTATGGGAGATGGATCGAGGATTAAATCTGTAGATTTAGATCTAAACCTCATCTTCTAAGTGTGTGGGAGAAATGCAAATGAAATCTAGCTGTGAAGCCTTTTTCGCAAGCACCTATGAGTTTTGCAGTTTACTAAAGCTTAGGAATTAAGCAAACCCACCATTCTATCCCTTTCAATTGCAGTCTGCTTACCTTCCTCCTCTTCACCTCCATTGCAGAGAATGAACCACACATTTTAGTAAGATAATTGGAAAAGGCTTTCCTTACATTTCCATGCAAGCAGCATATACAGAAAAAGTAGTATAGTATGCAGAAAAATACTTCTAAGTTACCGTACAATAAAATTGCAGTAGTCTTAGCAAACATGGCTGAAAGTAGGAGCCTCAACCACACAGGTCTGCTCAGCTTGAAGGCATGGTGGAAAGAGAGAGTCTTGTCACAGGCAGAAGGAAATATAAATAATTGTCTACTTTGTTACAGAGTTCCTGCCCAAAGGAGCCAAAGGAAGTGACCACACACACAGAGTCCTCTCTAGGAAGTTCAAGAACTCTGTGTATACTAGCCCTGTACTGTCTAGCAGAACATGTGTTCTTATGGCTGCAACCCCCACACGAATTAGTGCTCTTCAGCTGTCAATTTATTAAAAATTGAATGTGTATACCACTTGGTTGTAAAAAATCCCTTCACAGTTTCTTAAGAATACCAAATAAACATTAAAATTTCTGATAAAAGTCAGAAATTAAAAATTATTAAAAAATCAAAATATGAATAATATCAGTAGTTAAAAATATAACTTTATAAAAGTAAAGTGCATATTAAAACACTGGTCAGCTTTAGCTCTCTGAGCAGGCCTGTCTCAACAAAGAAGTTGCTGCACGTTCTGATGATATTTTCCCAGAGGCCAGAGGGATCCTGGTAGTGGGTGCTTCAATGACTGGCAACATGGACAGCTGGGTGTGAGCTGGGCACACAGACTGCTGGGTGAATTGCTTTCCTGGCTTCCTCACATTCAGAATGTGCTCCACAGAGGCTCACTGCTTCCTTTGCGGCAATACTGATCTCCTATGTGAGATGAGAGGATCTGTGATCATAACATACCACTTTGATTCATGGTCTAAGCACCTGCACAAATGGAAGACAATTGCTTGTTGCTGGTCCTTTGCTCAACTTCCAAGCAGTTCCGTACACTTTCCTCACTTCCTGTGTCTTTCCTCACCCTGTGGTTTTCCAACTCTTTTGAGTCCATGGCTTCCTTGACCAGCCACACATCCTTTCTGCGGCTCTCCTGTGGGAGCCACTTACACTGGGGATCTGTTACAAGGCACGTGTACTGGGGAATCTCTCCATTCTTTCCCACCCCTTTTCAGTGCTATTTTTGGCACACATGTAAGTGGGGAGGCATGTGTCAACAGGAAGCCAAGCAATGCTCTGCACGGCCAATTTGATGGACTCTGCATGGCAGCCCAGCTTCCCTTTGGTTGGGTGGGGGCATGGAGAGGGCAAAACAAGATTACAATCAGAAGCAGATTTTTTTTTGTTACCGTAGAGAAGGAAAAGCAAGAAACACACAGCACTGGACACACATGCAGACACGATCCTTTCCTGCAACATTCTCCCTGTCCCCATAAAGCTGGCTGACTGTTAAGGAGGAGGGGGTTGCCTGGGGGGAGAGGTAGAGAAGAAGGGTGTGTGTTGCGGGTAGAAGGAGTGAGAAACACAAAGGACACTGCTCACTTTCAGGGTTATTTTTAAATCCCTCTTTATGGGGCGTGTGTGCGTGTACACACACACACCCCATCAAGCTACTTTGTTGGTTTCTTGCATTTCTCAAGCCCTCTGTGTAGAACTAAGGAACTGTTAGCTACTGAAGCTGGGGAGGATTTTTGTTTGGAGGAGGGAGATTTTCAGAATATTAACAGTCATGCAAAAGTGTTTGCCTTTTTTTTTTTTTTTTTGGTCACTGTTTTATTTCGGGAAGATAATGGGTTGCAAGTTAAAGCTGCCAGCTCCCCTAAATGATCCAGAGAGAGAGAGAGAGAGAGAGAGAGAGAGAGAGAATATGCAGGAAGATCAGGGTTGCAAGTGAATGAAAGGATGGCTCCCCTGAATGTTCCTCAAGTCACCCCAGGGTGCCATGACACACCATCTGAAAATACCCACAACAGCAGGAATTCTAAGTTGAATTAAATATAATGTGGTGGAACACAGAAAGAGAAATAGGGGTGCTTGGTTTCTAAATCCAGGCTTGTATTTTCCCCTTTGTAGCATGCCTGTCCCTCTGAAATCACCCTGATTGATTATAGCACGGTGATTCTTCAGCATCAATAGATCTTGAGTATGAACCTCCAAAGGCAGTGGAAGACAGGAGTGCCTGGCGTGCTCTGGTCCATGGGGTCATGAAGAGTCGGACACGAGTAAACAACTAAACAGCAACAACAACAATGAACCTCCAAAGTGTTTCTGCAAACATCTTCCCAGGGCACAAGGACTCAATATTTCTATGATTTACACCTGCCCTACATTGTACTTTGAACTTTAGTTTTATGCCTACCAACCCAGATAATAAAGTTTCCTGGTAGCATGAGGATTTCAGGCAGGTTACTGTAAACAAAGGCTGGGCCAGTGATCTCTTCCTTGTAGGCAGCAAGGTGGAGAAAGATCAGGCATGGATGAATCCGTATATGAGCATTGGGCTTGTGGGCTCCTGCAGAGATCCATCTGGTCTCTGATGCAGCTTAGCATTTGCATGAAACTGCTGGAAAAGTTTTATTTGGAAATTTCTTGTATGGTTTCATGGAGCCAATTCCTGGGGTGGGGAGCTCCCTCACTGAAGGCTGTAGGAGCCAGTTCCTAGTGGCCAAGGACCCTTTGCCCCCCCCCATACAATATGTGACCCCCCCAAAAAAAGTTGATGTCATTAACATTCAAAAGGTTTGTGTGTACCACATATTGTGATTGATTATGTGGGGTGGGGTTCAACTGGGCCACCCAATATATAGTATGTGTGTGTGTGTGTGTGTGTGTGTGTGTGTGTGTGTATGTTTGTATTTTACATTTCTAAATATTCATTTAGACAACCTTAAATCACTGTTGAATTTATCTTAATGCTACCAGTGTTTTTAAATGACCACAATTTTCACCCACATATTCACTAAACATTTTCCAGTCTTCTTTGAATGTATATTCTTCTTGTTCTCTTTTTCTGTATGTTAAATCTGCAAGCTGTTCATATTTTTTCAAGTTGACACCCCTGCTGGAGGTCTTCAGGCAGACTCTTGACAGCCACCTGTTGAAAATGCTGTAGGGCTGGATTTTCTGCATCAGGCCAGATGGCCTAGAAAATTTCCTCCAGCCCTAGAAGATGCTGATGATACTCCTCTCTCCCCTCCTCACATCATTTCAGGGAGAAGGTGGAGGTCCTGCATTCAGGTCTGAGACTTGTCTGCAGACAAGTTGTGGGTGCAGAATCTGGATATTAATTACTGGGATACGTGAGCCGGTTACCTGTTGCAACCCTTTTGTAAGCAAAATCTGCAGCATCGGGCTGGTGAATCTGGTTAGAATCACAGAATCTTAGAGTTGGAAGAGACGTCAAGGGTAATCTAGTCCAACCCCCTGCAATGCAGGAATTTCAGCTGAAGTATCTCCTGACTAAATATATTTTAGTCACAGGAAACTAAGGTGATGCTCTAGAAACCTGCTAAAGGGCAAGAAACTGCAGGAAGGAAGCAGCTGCAGAGAACAACTCATGGTTTCAGTTGTCTCTCCATAATGCACAGAGCATGGGAAACAAACAAGATGAACTGGAGCTTTTTATCCAGGATGGCAAATACGACCTGGTAGGCATTACTGAAACCAGGTGGGATGAGATTTATGACTGGACTGTAGGAATTGACCAATTAGGAAGGGAGGAGGAGTAGCATTATATATGAAGGATGTGTACATTTTTGAAAAAATTGTAGGAGAAAGAAACAGCAGTGACCTTACCAGACTGAAGACTTGGATGATGTCTTACTAGAGCAGATAACCAAACATTCAAAAGGGAGAGAAATAGTAATCATGGTGACTTCAACTTCTGCTTGTTTCTTTCACACACAGAGAAGTTTCCAGAACCCTCTTGAATTAAGTAGAATAGGAAAGATCTCTACACATCATATCAATACACTCTGCACTAAGAAATGCAGACTGATAGTGTGTGCATAGCTTCATGTGATCGATAATGCAGGGCTGGGCTTGCCCGCCCCCACCCCCCCCCCCCAAAAAAAATTGTTTTTCAAGTTGGCACTCCTGACCCCCACCCACCAGGTTTAATATCTTGCCTGCCAAGCTGCAAGTAAATGAAAGTTTCTGTGGCAGGATTATCCCTCATGCAGTTAAAAATAAAAGCACTCACTGCCTAAATTGGTTCTATTCCAGTGCGCTCGATTGCCACGCTGTGTGTCTCTGTGTATGTTTGTGTGGGAAATGTTCCGGTGGGCTCTTTGGTTTTTCTGTGCCAGTCTCCTCAGCTGCAGCCCTTACAAGGTGGGGCATGACTTGGCTGACATGCGGGGTGAGTATTCTGCATTTCTTGGAGAGCAGCGCTGTGTCCTCCTCAAAAGAAACTAGCCTCCGAGAGCGCAGCACAAGTGCCAGAAGGCACGCATTTCAAGCCCAGCCCAGGAAGAATCCTGGGAACCATAGTTCACCTCTGAGAGATCTACAAATCCCAGCACCCTGAACAAAATCACAGGTTCCTTTTCTGTGGGTGGGGTGCTTTAGATTTCCAAAGGACGAGCAGGTTTTCCTCTCGCGCTCCCACATTTTCCTGCTCTGCCTCCTCGCCGCTCTTCCCGGCTTCAGATCCTGCGCAAAGGGAGACCAAGAGCGGATTCTCTTCACCCCCGTCTTGCAGCCAAAGCGCCCCTGCAAATCTTGGGAGGGCTGCCTTCGGAGGTCTTCCCCCGAGAACCGCTCAGCCAAGTTCTTCCAACGCAGGGCTGAAGTTCTGCTGGAAAGACGCCCCTTCCGCCCTCCCCGCCCTCCAGTCTCCTGCTGCTGCTGGAGGGAAGGATCTCCAAGAGTTTCCTCGCCAAAGGGAAAAGAAGGCGACGCGCAGGGCAAGAGACGGGGCTCTCGGAGCGGGTTTCCTGCTGCTCACCGGCCAGGCCTCTTTCTTTCCCGGCGAGTTGGCCTGGGGATCGCGCCCACCTGCCTCTCTGCCTTGGCACAGTCTCCAGATCTTCTGAGTTTTTCTCTGGCCGAGGAATTTGCTGGGCTGGCGGAGAATGAGCGCAATGGGGACTAAGTTCTTCTTTTCCACAAATCTGTCGCGTGGCCTCATTTTCTTACATCCTGAGAACCCGAATCTGCAATCCGCCAGTTCCCTCCTTCTGGACATCTTTTTGGAGTTGAAGGAGGGGGAAGGGGAGTGGGAGAAATTCAAGCGCGAACTGCTCAGATTGCCGGTCAAGGGAAGAAGAATCTCCGAGGAGTTGCTCAAGGAAGCCATGCCTTTGCAGCTCGTAGACCTGCTGTTCAGCTACTACGGTGAGGCTTATGCTGTGGAGGTGACGGCCCTGGTGCTGCAGGCAATGGACTACAATCCGCCGATGGACGATCCCTCGGGTATCACCTGGCAAAGTAAGCGACTGGGAGCGGGGCGGGGGCTCGATCCGACTGATGGTGCTGACGCCTCGCGGGCTCAGCTCCTTCCCATGGTTGCCTTCGTTTTTGGGTGGGTAAACCTTTCGAGCAGAAGAGTCGCATATCCTCCTGGGCAACATTCCAAAGAATCATAGGATCTAAGAGTTGGAAGGGACCGCAATGGACATCTGCAATTTAGGGATTTCAGCTAAAGCATCCATTACTCTGGTTTCTCTTCAGATCGTATAAATCTTTCGCCTTTTACTAAAGCATCCATTACAGATGGCCAACCTCTTCTTAAAAACCTCCAAGGAAGGAGAGTCTACCACCTCTTGTGGGAGTCTGTTCCACTGCTGAACAGTTCTTACTGTCAGAAGCTTTTCCCAAATGTTTAGCTGGAATCTCCTTTCTTGCAACTTGAAGCCATTGCCTGGAGTCCTACCCTCGAGAGCAGGAGAAAGGACCCAAATTCCAGGAGGGGGGGTGGAGGTCCAGGGGGAAAGTGAGTGGAATGATGGATGTAAATCTTCCCTGTGTAAAATGAGGTGGCGTCTTCCCACACCCCTCTGCCTTCCATCTGAACCAGGGCTGGCCCAAGACATGTTAGCACCTGAGGCAAAACACTACACGGCATCCGCTCCCCACCGGGGAAGAAGGAACATCAGAAACAGGGTGGGAAATAATTGTAGAAGCCTCTAAAGTGTTAAGAAGAGGCCTGTAAGTTAAGGGAGTCTTCAAACCCTCCTGGATCAGTTTCTCTCTTCTGGGCCAGGCTGAGCTCCTTCAATCACCTGAGAGGCTAGAAGGATGGGAAGCTGCCTTAGGGCACATTGGGCCAGTGGATCCATCTAGTTCGTTCCAGGGATTGAGGCAGGATCTTTCCAAGCCCTATCTGGAGATATCCAGGGATTAAACCTGGGATCCTTTGCATGCATGTGATCTACTACAAATCCACAGCCCTTCCCTACTTAGTGCAGTCTGAAAGTGCTCCAACAGGAAGAGAAGGGGAATGTAGGAATGCTGGATTTTTCTGTTCAATACTTCTACTAACATCAATAATCACCACAGTGCAGTTTACACAATTATGCCTGCTGGCCACACTGAATACATTGAAGGAGTCAGATCTGAAGAAGTTCAAGAACAAACTCAGCATGTTCCCCGTCAAGGAAGGCTATGTCAGTATCCCCAGGGAGCTGCTGGTTGAAGCAAATGCTTGGGAGCTCACAGAACTGCTTCTTGCATACTGTGATGAGGATTATGCTGTGGAAGTGGCTTCAGAGGTGCTGAAAGCCTTTGACTGTGAGCCGGTGCCAGAATGTCGCTCTTGTTTCACCAGGAAAGGTAAGGAACTTGGAAGGGAGAACGTTGGGTGAGTCTGATGGGACTGCGTGGAGAGGAGGCTTCTTGAGCAGGGCTGTGTGTGTGTGTGTGTGTGTGTGTGTGTGTGTGTGTGTGTGTAACCTATGTGCCAATCTGAGTATGCCTTCTTGACATTGTGGGAATGTTAAGATAGGTAGGAGATGATATATCGTTTCGATATCATCTCTCCTCACTCACACTAGTGATAAACAGCAGAGCACATTCCCTTTGCAACTTATTGGAAGCAAGTTGATGATTCATTAGAACCTCTGCTGATAAACCTCCAAAGAAGGAGAGACCATCACCGCCCAAGGGAGTCAGTTGCACTGCTGAACAGCTCTTACTGTCAGAAAGTTCTTCCTGGTATTTAGTCATAATCTCCTTTCTTGTAACTTGAAGCCATTGGTTCGTGTCCTACTCTCAAGAGCAGGAGAAAACAAGCATGCTCCCTCCTCCATGTGACAGCCCATAAGATATTTGAAGATGGCTGTCATATCTCCTCTCAGTCTCCTCTTTTCCAGGCTAAACATACACAGCTCCTTCAAGCGCTCCTCATAAGGCTTTGTTTCCAGACCCTTGATTATCTTGGTTGCCCCCCTCTGCACACGTTCCACCTTGTCAACATCCTTCTTAAGTTGTGGTGCCCAGAACAGAACACAGTATTCCAGAGATAATTTGACCAAGGCAAAATAAAGTCATACTATTATTTCCCTTGATCTGGACAATATAGTTCTGTTGATTCAGCCTAGAATAGCATTAGCTTTTTTATGCTGCTGTATCACACTGTTGACTCATGTCAAGCTTGTAGTCCACTAAGACCCCTAGATCCTTTTCACATATATTATGGGTTGTCAGGTCGATAGGCTCTCCCACACAAGACAAGCTCTCTGATTATTTTCTTTCTTTTCCCCCCAATTTTTTTTTATTGTTTTCCCACATTTATGACAAAAAAGACATTACAAAACACACACACCAGAAAAACACTTCACAAGACAGTAAGCTAAACACACACACAAAATATTTCTTCAGATATTTAATTCTCATAACATTATAACTGACTCCCTTGCATCCCCTCTAACTGAATTTCTTTATATCACCTGTATGACAGTTCTCCATATTTCTAATAATATTGACTCCTAACATTTACTAAGCTCTTCTCCTTTATTAATATTCTAATCCTTAATATTTACTAACACATATTTTTATTCTACCCCAAAACCTATTCGTTGATTCCAAGAATTTTCTAGTTATCTTATATTACAATATTTAGCTAAATATTCTTTACATTTCTTCCAATCCTCTTGTGTCTCTTCTTCTTTCTGGTCTCAGATTCTTCCAGTCAGGTCGGCTAGCTCCAAAAAATCCAACATCTTCATCTGCCAATCTTCTATTGTTGGTAATTCTTGCGATTTCCAATTTTTGGCTAATAAAAGTCTTGCCTCTGTAGTGTTGGTATTGTCTGCCTTTGTGCCTTCAGTATGTCACCCATGACATCAACAGCCAAAATAGTGTTGGAAAGAAGTATGCATTCCACATTAATCTTTAGGTAACCCAAAATGATACCTCCACATCACTGGCAGACTGACCTGTATGAGACGGAAGTGAATCCTTTCTATACCAATGCTGTCTTTCATGCAATACAATGCCAAATCTGTGTGTCAATGCCAAATAACGGTTAAAAATATGTAGAAAAGGGAAAGGACTCAGTAAAGCCGTTGACATGCACTCACTTTCTCAATATCTAGCAGCAGAGCGACTTTGCAAAATGCATGTTTCAAGGCACCGGCCAGCTGAATTCTTGTCGTCAAAAATTAATCAAGCTCTGGAGGAACTGGTTCCATCAGAAAAAGCCACCAAAGGGTAATTTCTGTACTTATATAATTGACGGAAGCCACCATTTTAGCTACAGCTTTAGCAATGTTTTCCCCCTCTCAACTAACCCTTCCAATCCAAAACAAATGTAAAATCCATTAATCTTAAAACAATACAAGCTTTCCTGCTTAAAACAAAAATGCTTTAGCACTAATTTAATAAATGTGTGTGTGCCCCTGCTTTGAAAAAAATATACTTTGAACATTGCTATTTTTGACCTTTCCCACTTTCTGCCTCAACCATTGGGCAGGAAAACCAAAGTGCATATTTTTCCACTGATGCTGGCAGGTTGCCAGATACTTTAAAGGCACCTGGGGAATGGAGGCAGGGCTCCACAGGCCTTGGAAGGCCCCAGGGAGTGCATCTGAGGGCTACCTGTGGTCCACTGGCTGCAGGTATCCTGCCTGTGTCATAGAATACCAGACCTGGAGGGAACTATGACAAATGAGCATAGTTTTGTCATAACATGTTGATAATATGAATTTAGGTGGGCCAACAGTTTGATTCTGTGTGAGAGACAGAGGCGCCAACTTAAACAAAATATAGGTGGGGCAGGCCTGCCTACTTCCCCTGCCCCCGCCCCCTTGCTGCACTAAGTCTGGTGTCAGGCCAGTGTGCACCCAGGCAGCTGCATTGAGATTAGGCAGTCAGTGTTGGTGTTTGCAGCACGGCCAGGGTGCTTGCTCTGCCTCCCTCTGTCCCTACGTCAGCTGTCTCCTCTCAGCCAGGCATCCGCCTTGCCCATGCCTGTCATCACCCACTGACCAGGCATGCTCATCTTTGCTCAGGCTGCCACCATGGTAGGTTGGGTGGGGGCTGTCCCCACTGCAGGAGGGTGCCACACAGAGAGAGGGAGTGAGCAATGGATGGAGGGATGGGAAGCCAGGTAGGAGACAGACACACACACACAAACCACACACTCACATCCACCACCACCCCCACTGCTGTGTCCCACTTTGCTCCTCCTGGAAGAAAGCCAGAAACAGAGAGTGATGCTTGGCTGGGGGTAGACAGCAAACCAAGGGAGAGAGATGGGAAGGTAGGTGGGTGGGCAGTGGTGGGGAGAAAATATTGAGGGGTTGTGTCCCCAGAAGAAAATTATTGGCGGGTTGGCCAAAGGACCCTCATTGGCATTTATGGTAAGGGAGCAGTCTGTATCCTAACTACGTTCCAATTCTCTCCCCGCCTTCTGTCACCTAAATAAAATAAATGTTTCTGCCACAGGTCATTGGAAAGATCCACAATCTCTAGTAATGAGATGATCTGCAAGGGAAGAAAACAATTAATGGAAATTCTTGAACCAGATATTGAACATTTTGTAGATGTGCTATACTATTTCTATGTCATCACTCTGAAAGAATACAGAGACATTTGCGAAATGTTGAAAATTTTAAAAAGTGAAAAATTGCTGAGTATAATCCAGGAAAGAGGGGAGCAATCTTGTTGCAGGTTTCTGGAATGTGTAGAAATGGCACATCCAGGTACCATTCTGATTCTGCTATCTGCAATGCATGGTGAGTTTGACTTCGTGTTCTTAAACTTCAAGGGCAGTTCAACTAACTTCCTCCTTGCAACAGTCATCAGGCAAATAATTGTCTTCCTTTTACAGATTTGGATCAAACTCCACTCAAGGCAGCTGGCCCAATAGAGCCAGAGGTGGTTTGGGACTCAGAAAGGGGCAACGAAGCATACAGGTGAGTGATCTCTCCATCAGACATTTAAAAACCTTTTCCATTCAGGGAACAGTTTTTACATTTAATTGTTCCACAGAGCACATCTGGTTTCAGTGGGTCTCACAGTCATCATATATGGTGGTGCTCCATTGAACATACACAGAGTACATCTACAGTATGTTCTGAACGTTGCAATGAACAGTTGGCCATGGTGGGAAAATTCTCTCAGAAGGAAGCTTACCCACCAATCCTGAACTCTTCATTGAGGAACTCCTGGGTCCCTCAAATACAGCTGGAAAATCATTACCTTAGAGCATTGCTGTTGCTTATTATTTCCAAGAGAGTGAAAAATATGGAACTCTGGAATTTTTTTTTGAGGAACTGTTGGTTTTCCCCCTTAAAAACATTTTATTGATATGATTTAAGTTATATCCCACCTTTCTCCCAAGGAGTTCAAGGTGGCATGCATGGTTTCCCTCCCCATCACTTTAAAGCACTGTGCTTTTTGGTCTGGTGTTTAGAGCTAAATGGGTGCATGGGTTACATAACTCTTGCCGTGGTTACGGAGTATGAGAAATTTCCCTGATGTTCTAGTATCATCAACACACAGGTAAACAGAAGATGAGTAGTTACTTTCACCAGCTTGCTTTGCTCTGAATGAAGGAACCATTTTAAAAACACCTTCTCTGTATATGAAAAACCACCTTTTTTACTTTTTGGGTGGCCTCATAGCAGTTGTGCTTCAGTTGAGTGATGCTTGACCAGGAGATGTCCTTCTGTCAATTTTTTACCTCCATAACTCAGTGTGTGAAGCATCTCTTGCAAAAATATCAATTAGACCAGCAGTGGAAGTTCTCCCAATTCATGTTTGATGCGCAGCATAAATTAATAACGCAGAATCTTCTTCAGTAAAAGAATAAAAGTTTTACTGAGTTAAAGTAAATATCCCGCCTTTCACTCCCTTTAAGGATTCTCAAAGCGGCTAACATTCTCCTTTCCCTTCCTCCCCCACAACAAACACTCTGTGAGGTGAGTGAGACTGAGAGACTTCAGAGAAGTGTGACTAGCCCAAGGTCACCCAGCAGCTGCATGTGGAGAAGTGGGGACACGAACCCGGTTCACCAGATTACGAGTCCATCGCTCTTACCACAACACCACACTGGCTCTCACAGCATAGTGAACAGAAGATTAAGTTAGCTTTAGAGCATACACACAGTTACTGAGTCACACAGAGTCTTCAATGTGCACAGGCTTCACAAAGCTCAGATAGTCACTGCAGACAGAGACACCAGAGACACTGGGTCTGCCTGAAAACAGATACAATATTTATACAGAGAATGTCTCATCCTCAGGATTCAGTGATTCCGCATGCTAAGTGATTCTGCAGCTTTTCAGCATTTCACAACATTTCTAGACTCCCTTACTGCTTCTGCTCTCAAATACAATGTTCAACCTGATTCCCCTTTCATCTTTCCCTTTGTGCCATTCAGAGTGTGCACCACTGAGGCTGGCTCCTTCCATTGCGGTAATACGGATCTCATATGTGACGCGAAAGAAGCTGTGACCGTAACATACCACTTTGATTCATGGCCGAAGCACCTGGAAGAACAGACCACTGAGGAGTGGCAGGCCGCTGGCCCTCTGCTCAACATTAAAGTAGATGCAGTAGAAGCTGTGGCCGCCATTCACGTCCCTCACTTCTTGTGTCTTGAAGGTATGGCAGGGGAAAAGTTCCCAGCATTATAACCATAATAGGAGGAATCCTAAACAGGAATAACTTCCATTGATGTTTCCAGAATGCTATGGGGCCTGCAGTGTGGATTCTAGAAATCAGTAGTCCTGGCTTACCAGTCTTTTGTAATTTTTCAAAATGTTCCAACTGTGCTGTTTTATTATTTTCTATGATTTGCATTCTGTTGTAAGCTGCCATGTGAGCATATTGTCCTGTGAAACAATGTTATAAACCTCTTAAAAGACAATAAGAAAATAAATGTTTGCATGAAATAAAAAGGTAAAGGACCCCTGACAGTTAAGTCCAGTTGCAGACAACTCTGGGGTTGCAGTGCTCACCTTGCTTTACTGGCCGAGGGAGCCGGCGTTTGTCCGCAGACAGTTTTTTCGGATCATGTGGCCAGCATGACTAAGCCACTTCTGACAAAACCAGAGCAGCACACGGAAATGCTGTTTACCTTCCCACCGAAGCGGTACCTATTTATCTACTTGCAATTTGACGTGCTTTCGAACTGCTAGGTTGGCAGGAGCTGAAATAGGGAGAGGTTCCCTATTTCCCACTTTCCCACTGCTAACATGCTTGTCTTTTCAGGTGACGACAGTTCCCATGTCTACATTGCACATTTTGTTGAAGGGGAGATGAGGCTGGAGAAGCCAGACAGAGTGGAGCCTCACCATGCTGTGTTGGAAAACCCCAAGTTCTCTACCCTTGGAGTCATTTTCAAAAAGTGGTTTAAGCAAAAGATCAACACTGTCGTACTGCTCTTTCAGAGACTTCGACTGGAAACACCAACATTTCACCTGTACGTCCTGCCAAATGACTCTTCTATAGTAAAGGTAACTTGGAATCTCCAACTTTGATTGGTATTGCAGATTACCTGGATCTTTTGCTTGATCACTCTAACCACGAGAGAATACCTATGCAAAACTATACATTAGGGTGCATGAACTGTACTTACCTTTTTTGGGCTTGATCTGTTTTACCAAACTTCTAGCCAACATCAACATGCTACTAGAGAGAAGATTAACAGTTGCCCTCCACCAGGTGACTTAGCTTCTCACCAACACTGTTGTTTCAAAGTGAATATTGAAATACACCCTTTTCCTTTGTTAGCCAGCCTGCTTCCTAGAGGCCAAATGTCCTGTCTGGTTCTCTAAACAAACGTTGTTGTCACTGACTTGTGAAAACAAAATTCTAAGCACATTCTCTTGGAAGCCTTAACTGAAATAAGTAAGGCTTCCTTCAGATTTATTGATGAACAAAATCAGCTTTGTTCATTAAGGAATCAGCTTGGTAATTATGAACTGTCTATAAGAACTCTTGAGGAAAAACATTCTTCCTGATTTGCAGTGTTGGCACATGGGAGATAAAGCACTTTATCATATTACCTTCTCAATCTGAACTTTTCTTAAAATTGTCTTCTAATGCTTCATTCAAATATTGAGGTTTTATGGCTTCTGTGGTTTCCTGCATGGTCTCATCAAGAGAAGATGCAGGTGGACGCAGGATTGCTGGTACCTCTCTGCCAACTAGCTCAGGTTTAGTTCAGGCTGGCCAGTTCAAGAGCTCTGGCTTGAGTTCCCCATGTGTAGTTTCTAGTGCCATAGTGGTTTGATTTTCTTCATACTGCAGATGTGGAATCTGAGTATCTGCCGATGCTCTTGGACTACAGCATCCATCATCCCTGACCCCAGCTGGTTAGGGTTGATTTGAGTCCAACAACATCTGGAGGGCATCAGATTCCCCATTCTTGCCTTAGCTGGTGTTACGGTGCCAAGAAGGTCGTAGGGATCCGGTCTTCAAGAAGTTTGGTTCCCTCTTTGCATATCTAAAAAGTGAATTTATTTGCCATTCCCAGGCGGTCGAAAAGCGTGAAGTAAATTCAAAGAGAATAGAGAAACCCCCTGTGACCCTGAAACCGCTGATGATTGGTTCTCAGGTATCTTTGAAGGCCTCAGAGAATGTCACAGTCTATCCTAAGGTGAGACAAATATGATGAAAGGTTTTACTGGGGGAGAGTCAATCTGTGAAGTCTGAGAATGGGAGAAATTCAACCAGAATCCCTCTTCACCCTTTAATTTGACTCCCTTGCAATGGGCTAAACCAGATTCACACCTACAAAGGTTTCATTCTTTCCCACAGGAACTGAAGTTTCAATACCTGGATGCAGAGAAACTGCAGCAGTACGTAGAACTGTCTGCTGAGCAAATGCAAGACAAGTTCAACTTCTACCTGATGAAGAAGGGCACGACTGAAATTGTTTGGGAGGCGCATTTAAAAAAAAGTGAGTTTTGATCAAGGGATCATAGCCTGGAAGGCAGGATAGAAAAGGACCACTGGTGGCATTCCCTCTTTGACTGCCTCTTTCTTATTCTTTTTCAGAAGAGTTAATTTCAGGGGAGTTGGATTCTCCTATTCTACACCCAGCACAAGGTCAGCAGGTTGTAATTTCCCTTGTATTTGTATCCCACTTTCCTCCCAATAGGAGCAGAGAGGGCTGAGGATACAGTAGCAGATGAACTGCAGAAAAATAAAAACTATCATTTGTGACTTCATTCAACAACAGCCCTCCTGGATAAGGTGGTCTGGGCTTATCGTTTGGTTTGGTGCCAGATGAAAATCTTTCAACTCAGCTAGGTGTTTTTTTACAGACGTTTCCCACCCAGATTCAACTAATTCAGCATGGCAGCACAAGGCGCCACCAGGGCAATGGGACTTTGTCCTCCCCTCGTCCTGCTAGCCTCAATCTTCTCTGGAGGGTCATAAAAATCTGCAGAACAGAGTTCAGAGGGAGGAGTCGGGAAATTGTCCCATCTGACAAGCAGAACTGCCTTTGCTGGCGCTGAATTCCTCCCTTGAAGTTTTACAGTGTGAGCTTCTCCATTTTAAATTGAGTATCAGTTCTTAACATTTCCAAGAGAAACTTGGATGTGATTTGGAAGTCTTGGGCTCATCTCCCACCATGCTCATTTTATTCGTTGTCCCTGCTTGCTTTGTATGTATTCCCTCCCTCTTCACCTTCCCAGGGGCTTGTGGCTACACACCAACCAATGCATCATTCAGCAGAACTAACCCTGGACATCATGTGGAAGGCAGGTAAGGCTTAACCCTTTCTCCCCCACTCCATTTCACCAAAAAAGACCCATCTTGCCATTAGGCACAATGAAGCAGCTGCCTCAGGTGGGCAACAGGTATTGGAGGATGGGAAGCAATGGGGAGGCTCTGAAAGTCGTTACTCAGAATTCAGATAAATTCTCGGGGAAATTGCATGTATGAGGAACACTTCTGAAGACAGATCTGTGTGTTCCTGTAAAGAGAGAGAGAGAGAGATTCCACCAAATGTGGGGAAATGCACCAATTTCTTTATGGCTGGAGCTTTTATCTAGCACTGCAGATTCACCTAACCCCAGCCAACATTTACCTGTACTCTGCTCTTTACCAATGCCTTGAACTGTATCCCACTAGCTATGGTAATTTTGATGTGGTACAAAACCAGCCAGAGACTGTTTTAATGAAATAAATGTAACTATATTCTTGATTTATTCTAATCTATAAAGGTATGATGGGATGAATACTCTGCTTCAGTTTGTTACTGTTTTTAAAGGCATACTTACATTTGCTTTAATAAATGTAGTTTACAATCCTTTATCTCAGTATTTAAAGCAGGAGTCGCCAACCTTTTTAGATGGGTGGTCCATTTTGAATCTTGAGAGCGTGTCTGTTTTTTCCTGCCTCTGGGGGGTGACAATGCAGAGGGATGGAGAAGACCATCACAGACAGCCTGGTGTCCACCCTGGAGAACTTGCGAGAGAACGAACTCAAGAAGTTCAAGCTCAAGCTCCATGAGTTTCCTGTTGAGGAGGGCTATGACAACATCCCTCGAGGGACACTGGAGAAGGCAGATGTGGTGGACCTGAGCAAGCTTCTGCTGAATTTCTATACAGGGGATTATGCCGTGCAGGTGACAGCTGATGTGCTCAGAACCATCAACTGCAGGGATGAGGCAGAGAGGCTCCTCGGGCATTGAAGGAAGTGGTAAGAAAAGAGGAATGCTGGCAGCCCACCCCCAACATGGACAGCAATTCAGATCATCCCTACTTGGGGGCTAAGGAGCCGGAAGGAGGAAAGTGTTACATCAGGGATAGCCAAACTATGGGAAATGGATGGAGGATTAAATCTGTAGATTTGGATCTAAACCTCCTCTTCTAAGTGTGTGGGAGAAATGCAAATGAAATCTAGCTGTGAAGCCTTTTTCGCAAGCACCTATGAGTTTTGCACTAAAGCTTAGGAATTAAGCAAACCCACCATTCTATCCCTTTCATTTGCAGTCTGCTTACCTTCCTCCTCTTCACCTCCATTGCTGAGAATGAACCACACAGTTTAGTAAGATAATTGGAAAAGGCTTTCCTTACATTTCCATGCAAGCAGCATATACAGAAAAAGTAGTATAGTATGCAGAAAAATACTTCTAAGTTACAATAAAATTGCAGTAGTCTTAGCAAACATGGCTGAAAGTAGGAGCCTCAACCACCCAGGTCTGCTCAGCTTGAAGGCATGGTGGAAAGAGAGAGTCTTGTCACAGGCAGAAGGAAATATAAATAATTGTCTACTTTTTTACAGAGTTCCTGCCCAAAGGAGCCAAAGGAAGTGACCACACACACAGAGTCCTCTCTAGGAAGTTCAAGAACTCTGTGTATACTAGCCCTGTACTGTCTAGCAGAACATGTGTTCTTATGGCTGCAACCCCCACACAAATTAGTGCTCTTCAGCTGTCAATTTTTTAAAAATTGAATGTGTATACCACTTAGTTGTAAAAAAATCCCTTCACAGTTTCTTAAGAATACCAAATAAACATTAAAATTTCTGATATAAGTCAGAAATTTTAAATGATTAAAAAATGAATAATATCAGTGGTTAAAAATATAACTTTATAAAAGTAAAGTGCATATTAAAACACTTGTCAGCTTTAGCTCTCTGAGCAGGCCTGTCTCAACAAAGAAGTTGTTTCACGTTCTGAGGATATTTTTCCAGAGGCCAGAGGGATCCTGGTAGTGGGTGCTTCAGTGACTGGCAACATGGACAGCTGGGTCTGAGCTGGGCACACAGACTGCTGGGTCAATTGCTTTCCTGGCTTCCTCACATTCAGAGTGTGCTCCACAAAGGCTCACTGCTTCCTTTGCAGCGATACTGATCTCCTATGTGAGATGAGAGGATCAGTGACCATAACATACCACTTTGATTCATGGCCTAAGCACCTGCACAAATGGAAGACAATTCCTTGTTGCTGGTCCAAGCAGTTCCATACACTATCCTCACTTCCTGTGTCTCTCATCGCCCAGTGGTTTTCAACCCTTTTGAGTCCACAGCTTCCTTGACCAACCACACATTCTTCCTTGACCAACCACACTTACACTGGGGATCTGCTACAAGGCACATGTACTGGGGAATCTCTCCATTCCGTCCCACCCCTATTTTTGGCACACATGTATTGGGAGTGTGTGTGTCAATGAGAAGCCAAGAAACGCCACTGCTCTGCAGGGCTGAGCTGATGGACTCCACATGGCAGCCCAGCTTCCCTTTGGTTGGGCATGGAGAGGGCAAAACAAGATTACAATCAGAAGCAGATTTTTTTTTTTGTTACTGTAGAGAAGGAAAAGCAAGAAACACACAGCACTGGACACACATGCAGCCACAATCCTTTCCTGCGACATTCTCCCTGTCCCCATAAAGCTGGCTGACTGTTAAGGAGGAGGGGGTTGCCTGTGGGGAGAGGTAGAGATGAAGGGGAGGGGGAATGTTGAAGGTAGAAGGAGTAAGAAAAACAAAAGACACAGCTCACTTTCAGGGTTATTTTTAAATCCCTCTTTATGGGGCGTGTGTGCGTACACACACACACACACACACACACACACACACACACACATCAGCTACTTTGTTGGTTTCTTGCATTTCTCAAGCCCTCTGTGTAAAACTAAGGAACCGTTAGTTACTGAAGCTGGGGAGAGTTTTTTGTTTGGAGGAGGGAGATTTTCAGAATATAAACAGTCATGCAAAAGTGTTTGCCACTTTTTTGGTCACTGTTTTATTTCGGGAAGATAATGGGTTGAAAGTTAAAGTTGCCAGCTCCCCTGAATGTTCCTCAGAATGAGAGAGAGAGAGAGAGAGAGAGAGAGAGAGAGAGAGCAGGAAGATCAGGGTTGCAAGCTAATGAAAGGACGGCTCCCCTGAATGTTCCTCAAGTCACCCCAGGGTGCCATGACACACCATCTGAAAATACCCACAACAGCAGGAATTCTAAGTTGAATTGAATATAATGTGGTGGAACACAGAAAGAGAAATAGGGGTACTTGGTTTCTAAACCCAGGCTTGTATTTCCCCCTTTGTAGCATGTCTGTCCCTCTGAAATCACCCTGACTGATTATAGCATGTGATTCCTCAGCATCAGTAGTTCTTGAGTACAAACCTCCAAAGTGTTTCTGCAAACATCTTCCCAGGGCACAAGGACTCTATATTTCTATGATTCACACCTGCTGCTTTCTCATACCTGGCCCTGCCCTACATTGTAGGGAGATGTGAAGCTGCATTTTTGAACTTTAGTTTTATGCCAACCAACCCAGTTAATAACGTTTGCTGGTAGCATGAAGAATTCAGGCAGGTTATTATAAACAAATGCTGGGCCACAGCAAGAGTAAACATTGAAGCATTGCATGTTATGGAGGCATAATCTGCACTGTAGCAAAGTGATCTCTTCTTTGTAGGCAGCAAGGATAAGAAACATCGGCCATGGATGAATCCGTATATAAGCATTGGGCTTGTGGGCTCCTGCAGAGATCCATCTGGTCTCTGATGCAGCTTAGCATTTGCATGAAACTGCTGGAACAGTTTTATTTGGAAATTTCTCATATGGTTTCATGGAGCCAATTCCTGGGGTGGGGAGCTCCCTCAGTGGAGGTCATAGGAGCCAAGTCCTAGTGGCCAAGGACCCTTTGCCCCCCCCCATAAAATAGTTGAGGACCCCCCCCCAAAGTTGACAGACAATGTCGTTCAAATGGTGTGTGTATACCACATACTGTGATCGATTATGTGGGGTGGGGTTTATCTGCCCCCCCATATTTTTTTCAAGTTGGCACCCCTGCTGGTGGTCTTCATGAAAACTCTTGACAGCCACCTGCTGAACATGCTGTAGGGCTGGATTTTCTGCATCAGGCCAGATGGCCTAGAAAATTCCCTCCAGCTCTATAGGATGCTGATGATACTCCTCTCTTCCCTCCTCACATTATTTCAGGGAGGGTGTGGAGGTCCTATATTCTTGTCTGAGACTTTTCTGCAGACAAGTTGTAGGTGAAGAATCTGGATATTAATTACTGGGATAAGTGGGCCGGTTACCTGCTGCAACCCTTGTGTAAGCAAAATCTGCAGTGTTAGGCTGGTGAATCTCATTAGAATCATAGAATCTTAGAGTTGGAAGAGACATCAAGGGTAATCTAGTCCAACCCCCTGCAATGCAGGAATCTCAGCTGAAGCATCTCCTGACTAAAGGTATTAGTTTAGTCACAGGCAACGGAGGTGATGCTCCAGAAACCTGCTAAAGGGCAAGAAACTGCAGGAAGGAAGCAGCAGCAGGGAACAACTCGTGGTTTCAGTTGTCTCTCCATAATGCACAGAGCATGGGAAACAAACAAGATGAACTGGAGCTTTTTATCCAGGATGGCAAATACAACTTGATAGGCATTACTGAATTCTGGTGGGCTGAGACTCATGACTGGACTGTAGGAACTGAGGCGTATAAGCTGTTCAAAAGGAATAGACCAATCAGGAAGGGAGGCGAAGTAGCATTATATAAAAAGGATGTGTACACTTCAGAAAAAATCCATGACCTGGAGCATGAAAAGCAGATTGAGAGTTTATGGGTAAAAATTGTAGGAGAGAGAGACAACAGTGATCTTACTGTGGATGTCTGCTATAGACCGCCAAGCCAGACTTGAAGACTTGGATGATGCCTTATTAGAGCAGATTACCAAACATTCCAAAAGGAGAGAAATAGTTATCATGGGGGACTTCAACTTCCCCAATATCCATGCAGACTCAAACTCTGCCAAGAGTGTAAGGTCTGACAAATTCCTCCATTGCATCACTGACAAATTCATTTCCCAGAAGGTAGAAGAACCAACAAGGCGATCATCTATCTTGGACCAGGGCCTCACCAATAGGGAGGAACTGACTGATGAAGTCAAAGTGCTCAGAAACTTGAGGGGAAGTGATCATGTTCTCCTAGGTTTCAGGATACAGAGTCAGACATGCACTCTGGACCAATTTTGAAAAGCTGAAAGATCTAATGGGTTTCATCCCGTGGTCAGAAATATTCAATGAGAAGGAGGTCCAAGAAGGATGGGAGTTTCTAAAGGGAGAAATATTTAAGGCCCAAATGCAGACAATACCAACAAGAAAGAAAAGCGGGAGGCATCTAAGGAAACGGGTGTGGCTGCATAAGGGGCTTACAGGTGAGCTGAGAGTTAAGAAGGGCATGTGTATGAAACTGAAGAAAGGCGAAATCTCAAAGGAGGAATATACACGAGTAGCCAACAGTTGCAGGGGGAAAGTCAGGCTGGCTAAAGCTCAAAATGAGCTCAGGCTTGCAAGATGTTAAAAATAATTTAAAAAAAGGTTTCTTTGGCTATGTCCGAAGTAGAGATGGGAAGGCCTGGGGGAAAAAAACAGGAAAAAATGGGAAAAAACTAAGTTGCTTTCCGTTTTTCCCAAACGGCTTTAGGTGGGAAACAGAAAAAGACTGTGTGTTTTTTCAATTTTCCCAGGTTTTTTCCAGGCCTTCCCATCTCTAGTCTGAAGTAAGAGGAAGAACAAGCAAGTGGTAGATCTTCTGCATGGGGAACATGGAGAAATACTATTGGATGACAGAGAAAAGGCAAAACTACTCAACACCTACTTTGCCTATGTCTTCATCCAGAAGTAAAGGTATGTCCAACCTGGTGATAACAGGTTTTTTAAGAAGCAGTCTCACCCTTTGGAGTGCTTTTGGACCTAACAGAGCTCCTAGGCAGCCAGGGCTGCTCTTGCCTCATTTAAGCTGCTGCAATAGCTCTGATTCTGGAGGAAGCTGATCTTGTCATGGTTATACATTAGAATTGAGGCAAAAAAATTCCTTCCAGTAGCACCTTAAAGACCAACTAAGTTAGTTCTTGGTATGAGCTTTCGTGTGCATGCACACTTCTTCAGATACCTGAAGATATCTGAAGGTATCTGAAGAAGTGTGCATGCACACGAAAGCTCATACCAAGAACTAACTTAGTTGGTCTTTAAGGTGCTACTGGAAGGAATTTTTTTTGTTTTGACTATGGCAGACCAACACGGCTACCTATCTGTAATTAGAATTGAGGAGAAGCAGTGGCAGCAGTCAGAGCTCCCTTGAACCCCCAGCATAGGAGCCAACTCCTAGGGGCTATGAGGTCTTCGGCTGCCCAATAAAATGTTTTAGGGAGCTTTCCCCACCCCACCACCCACCCTAGTTGATGGGCATGAACCTTCTGCTTGTTTCTTTCACACAGAGAAGCTTCCAGAACCCTCTTGAATAAAGTAGAATAGGGAAGATCTCTACACATCGTTTCAATACTTTCTGCATTAAGAAATGCAAACTGACAGCATGTGCATCGCGTCATGTGACTGATTATGCAGGGCTGGGCTTGCCTGCCCCCCTAATGTGTTTTTCAAATTGGCACCCCTGGACCGCCACCACCCCCGTTTTAATATTTGACTGTCACGCAGTAAGTAAATGAAAGTTTCTGTGGAAGGATTATGCCTCATGCAATTAAAAAATAAAAGCGCTCACTGTCTGACTTTGTTCTATTCCATTGCGCTCGATTGCCATGCTGTGTGCGTGTCTGGAAAATGGGCATGATTACAGCGGGGGTGTTATTCTGTATTTCTTGGAGGGCAGTGCTATGACCTGCAAATCTTGCGAGGACTGCATTCGGAGATCTTCCGCCGAGAACCTCTCAGCCAAGTTCTTCCAACGCAGGGCGGGGCTGAGGAGCCCGAAAGGTGAGCTGCTGGAAAGACGCCCCTGTCGCCCTCCCCGCCCTCGAGTCTCCTGTTCCTGCCGGAGGGAAGAATCTCCAAGAGTTTCCTTGCCAAAGGGAGCAGAAAGCGACGCGCAGGGCAAGAGACGGGGCTCTCGGAGCAGGCTTCCTGCTGTCCACCGGCCACGCCTTTCTCCTCCAGGGCATCAGCCACGGCGAGTTCGCACGGGGATCGGGCCCACCTGCCTCTCTGCCTTGCAAGAGTCTCCAGACCTTTGAGGTTTTTCTCTGGCCGAGGCTTTTGCTGGGCTGGGGCTGGTGAGGAAGGAGCGCAATGGCGAAGAAGTTAGTCTTTCCCACAAATCCGTCGAGTCGCTTCATTCTCTTAAATACTGAGATCCGGGAGAGTCAATCCGCCGCTCTCCTTCTTCTGGGCACCTTGGTGAAATTCCGGGAAGGGGACAGGGAGAAATTCAAGGGCGAACTGCTCAGATTCCCGGTCAAGGAGGGCGTCAGAAGAATCCCCAAAAGGTTGCTGAAAGAAGCCGATGCTTGGCAGCTCAGTGACCTGCTGATGGACTACTACGGTGAGGCTTATGCTGTGGAGGTGACGGCCCTGGTGCTGCAGGCAATGGACTACAATCCGCCGATGGACGATCCCTCGGGTATCACCTGGCAAAGTAAGGGACTGGGAGCGGGGCGGGGGCTCGATCGAACTGATGGTGCTGACACCTCGCGGGTTCTGTCAGTACCGAGAGCTCAGCTCCCTCCCATGGTTGCCTTCCTCCTTGGGTGGGGAAAGCTTTCGAGCAGAAGAGTCGCGTATCCTCCTGGGCAACATTCCAAAGAATCATAGGATCTAAGAGTTGGAAGGGACCCCAAGGGACATCTAGTCCATCCCCCTGCAACTTAGGGTTTTCAGCTAAAGCATCCATGACAGATAGAGCCGAAGGGGCAGGGCCAGGGTGAAATGAGCAGAATGATGAATGTAAATCTTCCCTGTGTAAAGTGAGGTGGCGTCTTCCCACACCCCTCTGCCCTCCATCTAAACCAGAATGAAGCCTTATTGACACCAGGGCTGGCCCAGGACATGTTAGCACCTGAGGCAAAACACTACACGGCATCCGCTCCCCACCAGGGAAGAAGGAACATCAGAAACAGGGTGGGAAATAAATGTAGACACCTGCAAAGTGTTAAGAAGAGGCCTGTAAGTTAAGAGAGTCTTCAAACCCTCCTGGATCTGTTTCTCTCTTCTGGGCCAGGCTGAGCTCCTTCGATCACCTGAGAGGCTAGATGGATGGGAAGCTGCCTTAGAGCACATTGGGCCACTGGGTCCATCTAGTTCGTTCCAGGGATTTAGGCAGGAATCTTTCCCAGCCCTATCTGGAGGCTCCAGGGATTAAACCTGGGATCCTTTGCATGCATGTGATCACCTACAAATCCACAGCCCTTCCCTACTTAGTCCAGTCTGAAATTGCTACCTATTCAATGTGCTCCAATAGGAAGAGAAGGGTGATGTAGGAATGCTGGATTTTTCTGTTCAATACTTCTACTAACATCAATAATCACCACAGTACAGATTACACAATTATGCCTGCTGGCCACACTGAATACCTTGAAGGAGTCAGATCTGAAGAAGTTCAAGGTCAAACTCAGCAAGTTCCCCATCAAGGAAGGCTATGTCAGTATCCCCAGGGAGCTGCTGGTTGAAGCAAATGTTTGGGAGCTCACAGAACTGCTTATTACATACTATGGTGAGGATTATGCTGTGGAAGTGGCTTCAGAGGTGCTGAAAGCCTTCGACTGTGAGCCCCTGCCAGAATGTCCCCCAAGTTTCACCAGGAAAGGTAAGGAACTTGGAAGGGAGAACACTGACTGAGTCTGATGAGACTGGGTGGAGAGGAGGCTTCTTGAGCAGGGCTGTGTGTGTGTGTGTGTGTGTGTGTGTGTGTGTGTGTGTGAAACCTATGTGCCAATCTGAATCTGTCTTCTTGACATTGTGGGAATGTTAAGATAGGTAGGAGATGATATATCGTTTTGATATCATCTCTCCTCACTCACACTAGTGATAAACAGCAGAGCACATTCCCTTTGCAACTTATTGGAAGCAAGTTGATGATTAGTTAGAACCTCTGCTGATAAACCTCCAAGGAAGGAGAGACCATCACCGCCCAAGGGAGTCATCTGAAGAAGTGTGCATGCACAAGAAAGCTCATACCAATAACTACGGTAACTACGGTCTCTAAGGTGCTACTGGAAGGATTTTTTTGTTGTTTTGACCAAGGGAGTCAGTTGCACTGCTGAACAGCTCTTACTGTCAGAAAGTTCTTCCTGATATTTAGTCATAATCTCATTTCTTGTAACTTGAAGCCATTGGTTCGTGTCCTACCCTCAAGAGCAGGAGAAAACAAACATGCTCCCTCCGTTTACAGCCCGTAAAATATTTGAAGATGGCTGTCATATCTCCTATCAGTTTCCTCTTTTCCAGGCTAAACACACCCAGCTACTTCAAGCACTCCTCATAAGGCTTGATTTCCACACCCTTGATCATCTTGGTTGCCCCCCTCTGCACACGTTCCACCTTGTCAACATCCCTCTTAAGTTGCGGTGCTCAGAACTGGACACAGTATTCCAGATGTGGGTTGACCAAGGCAAAATAAAGTCATACTATCATTTCCCTTGATCTGGACAATATACTTCTGCTGATGCAGCCTAGAATAGCATTAGCCATTTTTTGCTGCTGTATCACACTGCTGACTCATGTCAAACTTGTAGTCCACTAAGACCCCTAGATCCTTTTCACATGCACTACTAGGAGCAAGGTGTTCCCCATCTTATATTTGTGCATCTGGTTCTTTCTGCCTATTTGCAGAACCTTACATTTGTCCCTATTGAAACTTATGTTATTAGTTTGGGCCCAGTTCTTCATTCTGTTAAGGTCATATTGAATCCTAGAATCATAGAATCATAGAGTTGGAAGAGACCACAAGGGCCATCGAGTCCAACCCCCTGCCAAGCAGGAAACACCATCAGATCACTCCTGACATATGGTTGTCAAGCCTCTGCTTAAAGACCTCTAAAGAAGGAGACTCCAACACACTCCTTGGCAGCAAATTCCACTGTCGAACAGCTCTTACTGTCAGGAAGTTCTTCCTAATGTTTAGGTGGAATCTTCTTTCTTGTAGTTTGGATCCATTGCTCCGTGTTCGCTTCTCTGGAGCAGCAGAAAACAACCTTTCTCCCTCCTCTATGTGACATCCTTTTATATCATTGAACATGGCTATCATATCACCCCTTAACCTCCTCTTCTCCAGGCTAAACATGCCCAGCTCCCTTAGCCGTTCCTCATAAGGCATCGTTTCCAGGCCTTTGACCATTTTGGTTGCCCTCCTCTGGACACGTTCCAGTTTGTCAGTGTCCTTCTTGAACTGTGGTGCCCAGAACTGGACACAGTACTCCAGGTGAGGTCTGACCAGAGCAGAATACAGTGGCACTATTACTTCCCTTGATCTAGATGCTATACTCCTATTGATGCAGCCCAGAATTGCATTGGCTTTTTTAGCTGCCGCGTCATACTGTTGGCTCATGTCAAGTTTGTGGTCAACCAAGACTCCTAGATCCTTTTCACATGTACTGCTCTCAAGCCAGGTGTCCCCCATCTTGTATTTGTGCCTCTCATTTTTTTTTGCCCAAGTGCAATACTTTACATTTCTCCCTGTTAAAGTTCATCTTGTTTGTTTTGGCCCAGTTCTCTAATCTGTCAAGGTCGTTTTGAAGTGTGATCCTGTCCTCTGGGGTGTTAGCCACCCCTCCCAGTTTGGTGTCATCTGCAAATTTGATCAGGATGCCCTTGAGTCCATCATCCAAGTCGTTGATAAAGATGTTGAATAAGACCGGGCCCAAGACAGAACCCTGTGGCACCCCACTAGTCACTCTTCTCCAGGATGAAGAGGAACCATTGATGAGCACCCTTTGGGTTCGGTCAGTCAGCCAGTTACAAATCCACTGAGTGGTAGCATAGTCAAGACCGCATTTTACCAGCTTCTTTACAAGAATATCATGGGGCACCTTGTCAAATGCCTTGCTGAAATCAAGGTAGGCTACATCCACTGTGTTCCCTTCATCTACCAGGCTTGTAATTCTGTCAAAAAATGAGATCAGGTTAGTCTGACATGACTTATTTTTCAGAAATCCATACTGACTATTGGTGATCACAGCATTCCTTTCTAGGTGCTCTCAGACTGTTTGTTTAATGATCTGCTCCAGAATCTTCCCTGGTATTGATGTCAGACTGACTGGGCGGTAATTATTTGGGTCCTCTCTTTTCCCCTTTTTGAAAATAGGGGCAACATTTGCCCTCCTCCAGTCTGCCAGGACTTCACCTGTTTTCCAGGAATTCTCAAAGATGACTGCCAGTGGTTCTGAAATCACATCTGCCAGTTCTTTTAATACTCTTGGATGCAGTTCATCTGGCCCTGGAGACTTGAATACATCTAAAGTAGCCAAGTATTCTTGTACTATCTCCTTAGTTATTCTGGGCTGTGTTTCCTCTGCTGAATCATTTGCTCCAAATTCTTCAGGTCGGGCATTGTTTTCTTTATCGGAGAAGACTGAGGCAAAGAAGGCATTGAGGAGTTCAGCCCTTTCTGTGTCCCCTGTTTGCATTTCTGTCCTGATTCTGTCCTCTGCAGCATTAGCTACCCCTCCCAGTTTGGTGTCATCTGCAAGTTTGATTAGCATTGCTTCAATTCCTTCATACAAGTCATCTATAAAGACGTTAAACAACAACAGGCCCAGGACAGAATCCTGCAGCACACCACTTGTCACCCCCCACCCCCGGATGACTTATGAGCATTAATGAGCACTGTTTGGGTTCGGTCAGTCGACCAGCTACAAATCCACCTAACAGTTACCTTGTTCAATCCACACTATACCAGCTTTGTCAAAAGAATATCAGGGGAGAATTTGTCAAAAGCCTTCCTGAAATCAAGATACACAACTCCCACAGCATTCTGCTGATCCACAAAGCTTGTAACTCCATAAAAAGAAAAAAAGAAAAGAGATTAGTTTGACATGATATGTTTTGGATAAAACCATGCCGGGTTTTAGTAATCACAGCATCCTTTTCTAAGTGCTCACAGACCAACTGTTGAATTATCTGTTCCAGGACCTTTCCTGGTATCAATATCAAGCTCACTGGTGGTAGTTACTTAGGTCTTCTTTCTTCCCCTTTCTGAAAATGGGGATAACATTCATCTGCTTCTAGTCTGCAGGGACCTCACCTGTTCTCCAAGAATTCTCAAAGATTATAGTCAGAGGCTCTGAGATTACATCTGTAAACTCTTTTAGTACACTTGGGTGTAGCTCATCAGGCCTGGAGATCTGAATTCATTTTAAGTAGCTAGGTGTTCCCCGACCACCTCCTCCTATCTTGGGCTGTAGCTCCCTCCTTACAAAATTGATAATGTTATTATTGCAAGTTGAGCATTGCTTTTCTTTTGGGAGAAGACAGAGGCAAAGGAGGTGTTGAGCAGTTACACCTACTTTCTGTCACCCAATAGCATTTCTCTGTCTTCTCCACGCAGAGACCTAACACTTGCTTGTTCTTCCTCTTGCTTCAAACATAGCCTGAGAAACCTTTAAAAATTATTTTTAATCTCTCTTGCAAGCCTGAGCTCACTCTGAGCTTTAGCAGCCTGACCTTACAACTGTAGGTTACTTGCAGTGCTTTTTTTCTGGGCGGGATGCGGGGGTACACATATGCCTAAACATTTTGTGAATCTAAGTTTGGTTTCATTGAGGGGCAGAATTTCAATATGAGTACGAAAATTAGAGCACCCCTTAACACTTTTTTTAAAAGAAAAAAAGCACTGGCTACTTGTATATACCCTTCCTTTGTGATTTCCCCTTTCTTACATTTCTTATACAGTGGTACCTCTGGTTACGTACTTAATTCGTTCTGGAGGTCCGTTCTTAACCTGAAACTGTTCTTAACCTGAAGCACCACTTTAGCTAATGGGGCCTCCCGCTGCTGCTGTGCCGCTGGAGCACAATTTCTGTTCTTATCCTGAAGCAAAGTTCTTAACCCGAGGTACTATTTCTGGGTTAGCGGAGTCTGTAACCTGAAGCATCTGTAATCTGAAGCGTATGTAACCCGAGGTACCACTGTACATGCCCTTCTTTACTCTCAGCTCATCTGTAAGCTCCTTATGCAGCCACACTGGTTTCCTTAAATGCCCCCCACTTTACTTTCTTGTTGGGATTGTCTGCTCCACCTTTGTGCCTTCAGTAGGTCACCCATGACATTAACCACCAAAATAATGTTGGAAAGAATGAGCAAGTAGTGTGTATGCATCCCACATTAAGCTCTAGGTCACCCAAAATAATACCTCCACATCACTGGAAGACTGACTGGTATGAGATGGAAGTGAATCCTTCTATACCAGGCATATCCAAAGTCCGTTTTGGGGGCCTAATCCGGTCCATCGGTTGGTTTAATCTGGCCCCTCCTGTGGCAGTTAACAACTTTGGTTGGCCCTTTGGTCGGCCCTCACAGCCCTTCACTTCATCAAATCTGGCCCTCTTTGAAAAAAGTTTGGACACCACTGTAATCTATACCAATGCTGTCTTTCAGGCAATACAATGCCTAATATGTGTGTCGATGCCAAATAATAGTGAAAAATAAGGGGAAAGGAATTGTGGGTGTTATATGATTTCTCTCTGCTCGCATATGTCTCTTGGTGCATGGAGAATTTCAGCCAGACAGCCCTTTCCCAGAAAGGGATACCTGCTGCTGGCAAACATGATGGTTTTGCTTTGGGAAGCAAAAAACTCATTCCACTATGAACTATGGTTCCCATGAGTTTGCAGTTGCTCCTAGGAGGCCTTTTCATGGCCATCTCTTTCCTGATAAGAACTCCCATGCCATGATAAATGCTAACCCAGGGGAAACTGGGAAGAGACAGTTCAGTTTCATCTTGACTTCTTCTCCGATTCAAATACGCCAAGGGTTTGACTCAGTAACACTTCTGATGTGCACTCACTTTCTCAATATCTAGCAGCAGAGCGACTTTGCGAAATGCATGTTTCAAGGCACCGGTCAGCTGAATTCTTGTCGTCAATAATTAATCAAGCTCTGGAGAAACTGGTTCCGTCAGAAAAAGCCACCAAAGGGTAATTTCTGTACTTATATAATTGATGGAAGCCACAATTTTAGCTACAATTATACCAATGTTTTCCCCCTCTCAGCTAACCTTTCCAATCCAAAGCAAATGTAAAATCCATTAATCTAAAAATAATACAAGCTTTCCTGTTTAAAACAAAAATGCTTTAGCACTAATTTAATAAATGTGTGTGTGCCCCTGCTTTGGGAAAAAAATACTTTGAAAATTGCTATTTTGGATCTTTCCCACTTTCTGCGTCAACCATTGGGCAGGAAAACCAAAGTGCATATTTTCCACTGATGCTGGCAGGTTGCCAGATACTTTAAAGGCTTAGCAGCTGGGGGATGGAGGCAGGGTTCCTATCTGACAACTATCTGACTTTCAGAAGATATCTAAAGGCAGCCTTGTTTAGGGAAGTTTTAAATGTTTGAACTTTTATTGTGTTTTTAATAGTCTGTTGGGAGTCACCCAGAGTGGTGGGGATGCCTGGCCAGAACGGTGGGGTATAAGTAATAAATTATTATTATTATTATTATTATTATTATTCATATTTTCCACTGGTGCTGGCAGGTTGCCAGATACTTTAAAGGCCTACAACCTTAGGGGTGTGGAACCGGCAGAGTACAAGGAGCAGTGAAGCAAAAAAGTCCAGCTCTGTAAGATAGTCACTATGTCAACAGTTTCTCAGCCTCCACACACACACACACACACACACACCAGCCACTATAAATGTAATAATGTTGACATATTAAAGATAGAACTGAATGGGGCTGCTGGAAGGATATTCAAGTTCCTGTATTACATAGAACAGGGGATGACAGGACCATCTATTTAGCCCTGAGGGCTGCATGTGGGAGTGAGTGGTGGGTTGGGGGCTTCATACTCAATCAGACGCATAAGCTTCACAATGCTCTTTCCATCCCACACATGTGCAACTTTCCCCTCGACTCACTTTCTCTCATCTCTCAGAAGCACACACACTTTCAGCTCCCTCTCAACTTACTGTCACGCCTGATGAAGGCACCATCACACAGCTTAGTAGCTGGGAAACAGAGGCAGGGCTCCACAGGCCTTGGAAGGCCCCAGGGAGTGTATCTGAGGACTACCTGTGGTCCACTGGCTGCACGGATCCTGCCTGTGTCATAGAATACAGAGGTACCTCAGTTTACGAACAGTCCTTTTTTAGGAACTATTTGGTTTACGAACTCCGCAAAACTAGAAGTAGTGTTCTGGTTTGCGAACTTTACCTCCATCTAAAAACGGAAGGCGAACAGTGGAAGGGCACCGGTGGCGGGAGGCCTCATTAGGGAAAGAACGCCTCGGTTTAAGAACAGAGTCGTTATAAGAAAGTACTTCAGGAATAGATTAAGTTCATAGACCGAGGTACCACTGTACCAGACCTGGAGGGAACTCAGTGGGCCATCTGTTCTAGTACACCTGCTGTTGAAGCAGGAACACAAGAGCTAGAGACTCCCCAGCAAATGACTCTTGGTATCTGAAAGACCTTTTGAACCCTCCAGCCCTGTATGTCACATTAAGCTGGTCTGAGGGCAGGGAACTTTCCAGTTGCTTGGGGGACAAAGTGGTCGTCAGCAAATGGCTCACGGTCAGGATAGCTTGGCTGGGATTATCATCTCCCGCCCGCCCCATGGAGGGACGAGTTGGGAGGGCACGGTAAGGATTGGAATTTGTTTCGGGGAAACAAACCCCTAAGGGGCAGGGAACCCAAAGATTGGGGGGAGGTTGAAGGAAAGGACCACAGCAAGGAGTGGTATGGTTCACATAAACTTGAGGCAACCCTGAGGTGGGAGGCTAGAGGGCAACCCATAAGCCAACTACAAAAGCAATTCCATAGTAATACGACAAATTAGCATAGTTTCATCATAACATGATGATAATATGAATTTAGGTGGGGTAGGCCAGCCAAGTCAGGTGTCAGGTGTGCACCCAGGCAGGTGCATCAAGTGTAGGCAGTCAGTGTTGGTGTTGGCAACATGGCCAGGGTTCTTCGTCTGCCTTCCTCTCTCCCTCAGTCAGCTGCCTCCTCTCAGCCTGGCACCCAGCCTTGCCCATGCCTGTCATCACCCACTGGCCAGGCATGCTCACTGGGTTGAGTGGGGGGTTGTCCCCACCACAGGAGGGTGCCACACACAGAGGGAGCAAGGGAGCAATGGATGGAGGGGTGGGCAGCCAGGTGGGGAATGGACACACACAAACCGCACCCTCACCTGCACCTCCTGCCACTGTTGTGTCCCAGTTTGCTTCTCTTGGAAGAAAGCCAGAAACAGAGAGTGATGCCTGGCTGGGGGTAGACAGCAAACCAAGGGAGGGAGATGGGAAGGCAGGTGGGTGGGCAGTGGTGGGGAGAAAATATTGAGGGGTTGTGTCCCCAGAAGAAAATTATTAGGGGGTTGGCCTAAGGACCCTGGTTGGCATTTATGGTAAGGGAGCAGTCTGCATCCTAACTACGTTCCAATTCTCCTCTCCCCGCCTTCTGTCACCTAAATAAAATAAATGTTTCTGCCACAGGTCATTGGAAAGATCCACAATCTCTAGTAATGAGATGATCTGCAAGGGAAGAAAACAATTAATGGAAATTCTTGAACCGGAAATTGAACTTTTTTATGACATGCTATACTCTTGCTTTGTTATCACACTGAAAGAATACAGAGACATTTTCAAAATGTTGAAAAATTTAAAGTGGAAAAGTAAAGAATTGCTGAGTATAATCCAGGAAAGAGGGGAGCAAGCTTGTTGCAGGTTCCTGGAATGTGTAGAAATGGTACGTCCAGGTTCAGTTCTGATTCTGCTCTCTGCAAGGCATGGTGAGTTTGACTTCGAGTTCTTAAACTTCAAGGGCAGTTCAACTTACTTCCTCCTTGCAACAGTTGTGTCAGGCAAATAATTGTTTTCCTTTTACAGCTTTGGATCAAACTCCACTCAAGGCAGCTGGCCCAATAGAACCACAGCGGGAAGGAAGCATAAAGATAGAGAACCCGGCAGGTCCTGGGGAAAGTGTGCCGTGTGGCCGGTGTCCCAGTGAGGTAAGAGGCTGACCTGTCTTGATGTGCATTTCCCGCCCACAGGAATAGGGTACACATTGATATTTTTAACATAAAGCCACTGAATTTAAATTTCTAGTTCCCTAAGGATAGCATTTGTCCCATCTTAGGTAATTATTTACATATTTGCTAGTGGCTGGTAGCAGGAAATAAGGCTGCATCTAGCCAGGTGGCTCCTGTGGGAATGTTGTCGGTAGCAGGAGATCATATATTGAATTAATATTATCCTTCCTAACTCACACTAGTGCGTTTATTCACACAGCAGAGTCAATTCCCCTCTTTACACAGCAGGAAGCTAGTTGCAGATTTGTTAGAATGTCTTAAGTTCTATCTAATAAGATCCATCTAATAAGATCGTTGCACTTCCGCACAATTGTAATGCTGTGATTCCAGTTTAGTGTGAAATCCTCTTGAATCACATCTGTTTTAGAAGGGCCCATTTGATGTGGTCATCCATCTGTTAAACTCCCATATTTTTCAGTGCTTTAAACATTTTTTATTAACACACATTCATCTCGTGTTAGGCATCTTTAGATGTCAGTGTGTGAACACCTGTCTCCAGAAGATAATTCTCTGAGTGCATCTTGACTCCCGGTTACATGCATAGATTGGTTCTAAATTCCAGGATACTGCTTCTGTGTTATCCCTACTTAGTTGGGTGATGAATATTATTGAATGTGTGTCAGTATAATGAGATCTTAAAATCAGAGCGAAAAATGTTGCATTAAACATACATTTTTTAATAATGCTATTCTCAGCAGTTTACTAACACACTGTACTTCAGGAATCAGTCTAGGTTAGTCTACTGTGGCCAAAATGAATACAGAGCACAGCAGGTGAAGAAGAAGCCGTAGCAGTGTACAGTGGTACCTCGGGTTAAGTACTTAATTCATTCCAGAGGTCCGTACTTAACCTGAAACTGTTCTTAACCTGAAGCACCACTTTAGCATATGGGGCCTCCTGCTGTCGCTGCACCACCACTGCACGATTTCTGTTCTCATCCTGAAGCAAAGTTCTTAACCTGAAGCACTATTTCTGGGTTAACGGAGTCTGTAACCTGAAGCGTATGTAACCTGAAGCGTATGTAACCCGAGGTACCACTGTATAGTTGTGGCTTTGGCCTCAAGCAGTGCTCCTTGGTGTGGTCACAGGAGTGTTAGAAACAGACAAGAATGCCGTCTTTTCAGATGGGATCCACTTTCTGGCATCCACATAAATGATTATAGTTTCATTATAGGGTCTTACAGAAAAGATAAAACCAGAGGTGGTTTGGGACTCAGAAAGGGGCAACAAAGCATACAGGTGAGTGATCTCTCCATCAGAAATTTTTAAAACCTTTTCCCTTCAGGGAATGGTTTCTGCATTTAATTGTTCTACAGAGCACAGCTAGTTTCTGTGGGTCTCACAGTCATCACATATGATGGCGCTCTCTAAAACATACATCTATGTTTTGCACGTTGCAGTGAATGGTTGGTCATGGTGGGCAAATTCTCTCTGAAGGAAGCTTATGAACCAATCTTGATCTCTTCATTGAGGAACTCCTGGGTTCCCTCAAATACAGCTGGAAAATCATTACCTTGGAGCATTGCTGTTGCCTATTATTTCCAGAAGGATGAAAAAATATAGAACTCTGCATTTTTTCTTTAAAATATTTTATTGATATGATTTAAGATATACCCCATATTTCTTCCAAGGAGTTCGAGGTGGCATGCATGGTTTCCCTCCCAATTACTTTAAAGCAGTGTGCTTTTTGGTCTGGTGTTTAGAGCTAAATGGGTACATGGGTTACAGAACTCTTGCCATGGTTTCTGAGTATGAGAAATTTCCTTGATGTTCTAGTATCATCAACACACAGGTAAACAGAACATTAGTAGTTACTTTCACCAGCTTGCTTTGCTCTGCATGGAGACACCATTTTAAAAACACCTTCTCAGTATAAGAAAAACCACCTTTTTTATTTATTGGGTGACCTCACAGCAGTTGTGTTTTAGTTGAGTAATGCTTGACCAGGAGATATCCTTCCATCCATTTTTTACCTCCATAACTCAGCGTGTGAAGCATCTCCTGCAAAAATATCAGTTTAGACCAGCAGGGGAAGTTATCCCAGTTCATGTTGAACCTGATTCCATTTTCATCTTTCCCTTGGTGCCATTTAGAGTGCGCTCCACTGAGTCTGGCTCCTTCCGTTGTAGAGATACAGATCTCATATGTGACGTGAAAGAATCTGTGACCGTAACATATTACTTTGATTTGTGGCCTAAGCACCTGGAAGAACAGACCACTGAGGAGTGGCAGGCCGCTGGCCCTCTGCTCAACATTAAAGTGGATGCAGTAGAAGCTGTGGCAGCCATTCATGTCCCCCATTTCTTGTTTCTTGAAGGTATGGCAGGGGAAACGCTTCCAGCATTATAACCATAATAGGATCAATCCTAAACAGGAAAAACTTCCATTGACGTTTCCAGAATGCTATGGGGCCTGCGGTGTGGATTCTAGAAGTCAGTAGTGCTGGCTTACCAGTCTTTTGTAATTTGTTACAATTTTCAGTGTTCCAACTATGCTATTTTATTGCTTTCTATTATTTTCATTCTGTTGTAAGCTGCCATGCAAGCATATTGTCCTGTGAAGCAATGTTATAAGCCTCTTAAATGACAATGAGAAAATAAATGCTTGCGTGAAATAGAGAGGGTTAAGTGATTATGGTTTTTGCCACTTTCCCACTGCTAACATGCTTGTCTTTTCAGGTGACGACAGTTCCCATGTCTACATTGCACATTTTGTTGAAGGGGGGATGAGGCTGGAGAAACCAGACAGAGTGGAGCCTCACCATGCTGTGTTGGAAAACCCCAAGTTCTCTTCCCTTGGGGTCATTTTCAAAAAGTGGTTTAAGCAAAAGATCAACACTGTCGTACTGCTCTATCAGAGACTTCGATTGGAAACACCAACATTTCACCTGTACCTCCTGCCGAATGACTCTTCTATAGTAAAGGTAACTTGGAATCTCCAACTTTGATTGGTATTGCAGATTAACGGGATCTTTTGATTGATCACTCTAACCATGAGAGAATACCTATGCAAAATTATACATTAGGGTGCATGAACTGTACTTATCTTCGTTGGACTTGATCTGTTTTACTGAACTTCTAGCCAACATCAACATGCTACTAGAGAGAAGATTCACAGTTGCCCTCCACCAGGTGACTTAGCTTTTTAAATAATATTTTTTATTAAGTTTCCATTTTAACAATCCAATAAAAACCACAACAAAACAATCTAAATTATAATATAATCAAAAGAGCCAATTATTCAATGCCAAATTATTTATCTTTTGGATGACTTCCCATACTCTGAAGTTCAGGGAGTAATGATCTAATGTCGTACTGCATTCAGGGGCATAGTGACGGGGGTGCAATAGGAATGGTTCGCTCCGGGTGCCACCACTAAGGTGGGTGACAGATCCCGGGCAGCACTCACCATGGAGCCTGCAGCGCACCTGACTCATGCATCTCTCCTGAGAGAGACGCGGCTGCTTGGGCATGCACAGACTCCGCTGCCAAAAAGGTCCACCTGCTGCCTCCCCATCAGCTGTAGGGCGGCTGAGGGGGAGGAGGCTGGCAGGCTCCTGAGAGCCCGCAGTGGCTGGCCTCACCCCCCAGTCCACCCTGGGCACCCAGTCGGCTTGCTCCGCCGCTGACTGCATTTCATAATTAGCCCAAATAAAACATTTCCAATGTTGATCCTTCGTTTATTTTCTCCCCTAGTTCAGAGCATGCCTGTTAATTAAGTCCAAATTTCATCTTAAAAACAGGTGTCCTCTGCTCATGGCGACAGCTTTTTATTTGTTTGTTTGTTTGTTTTGTTAAGAAAAAAAGACTTTAAAATACATACAGTATCAACTTACATTACAAACCTTCCATAAATTATAAAGATTGAAAAGAGTAGAAATGAAAGAAAGAAAGAAAGAAAGAAAGAAAGAAAGAAAGAAAGAAAGAATAATAAAAGAGATAAAAGTATGAGTGAAGAGAAGAACGTACTTACATCTGAAGTATGCATCACCAAAAGAAACTTCTGACTGAACCCATTGTACTATTTTAAAGGTAAAGGTAAAGGGACCCCTGACCTTTAGGTCCAGTCGTGACCGACTCTGGGGTTGCAGTGCTCATCTTGCTTTATTGGCCAAGGGAGCTGGCGTACAGCTTCCGGATCATGTGGCCAGCATGACTAAGCCGCTTCTGGTGAACCAGACCAGTGCACGGAAACGCCGTTTACCTTCCCACCGGAGCGGTACCTATTTATCTACTTGCACTTTATGTGCTTTCGAACTGCTAGGTTGGCAGGAGCAGGGACTGAGCAACGGGAGCTCACCCCGTCACAGGGATTCGAACCGCTGACCTTCTGAAAGGCAAGTCCTAGGCTCTGTGGTTTAACCCACAATGCTACCCGCGTCCTTATTGTACTATTTTACATTTAAGCTATTATTTACACAGTTTCCTGAAATTACAAAAAAAATTCCTTCCAGTAGCACCTTAAAGACCAACTAAGTTAGTTCTTGGTATGAGCTTTCGTGTGCATGCACACTTCTTCAGATACACACTTCAGTGTATCTGAAGAAGTGTGCATGCACACGAAAGCTCATACCAAGAACTAACTTAGTTGGTCTTTAAGGTGCTACTGGAAGGAATTTTTTTTGTTTTGACTATGGCAGACCAACACGGCTACCCATCTGTTTCCTGAAATTGTTACTCATCATCTTAATTCTAACATTTTCTAACAGTTACTTTATGTTACATGGCTCATTCAATATCTGCCAGGAAGCTTTTGTTATCACAGTACCCTTTGAGATATTCCTTAATTATAATCCATTCCTTATTAACATCTTGTGTTGAGTTTCCTCTCACTGTTCCCGTTCTCTTTGCTAATTGTAAGTACTCTATCAATTTGGCTTGCCACTCAATCTTTGAAGGGATGATTTCGCTTTTCCAATTTCTTGCTATTAGAATCCTTGCTGCAGTTGTAGCGTGCAGACCATGCATTCAGACCATGAATAGTGGTCTGAATTTCTTAATTTCTGCTGTCATGATACCTATTAAAAATGCCTCAGGTCTTTTAGGGAATGGGATCTTAGACATTTTCTTTAACTCATTGTATATGATGTCCCAAAATTCTTTGATCTTTTCACATTCCCACCACATATACATATATGTTCCAATTCCTTTCTTACCTCTCCAACATATTTCTGACCTGTTCTTATACATTTTGGCTAATTTTGCTGGTGTCAAGTGCCATCTATATAACATTTTCATGACATTTTCTCTTAAGTTCATACATACCGTAAATATGATATCCACTTTCCACAGTTTTTCCCACTGATTCATGTTTATTTGTTGTTGTTGTTTAGTCTTTTAGTCGTGTCCAACTCTTCGTGACCCCATGGACCAGAGCACGCCAGGCCCTCCTGCAGTTTGGTCAAACTCATGCTGGTAGCTTCGAGAACACTGTCCAACCATCTCGTCCTCTGTCGTCCCCTTCTCCTTGTGCCCTCCATCTTTCCCAACACCAGGATCTTTTCCAGGGAGTCTTCTCTTTTCATGAGGTGGCCAAAGTATTGGAGCCTCAGCTTCATGATCTGTCCTTCCAGTGAGCACTCAGGGCTGATTTCCTTAAGAATCGAGAGGTTTGATCTTCTTGCAGTCCATGCAGTCCTCCAACACCATAATTCAAAAGCATCAATTCTTCGGCAATTAGCCTTCTTTATGGTCCAGCTCTCACTTCCACACATCACTACTGGGAAAACCATAGCTATACGGACCTTTGTTGGCAAGGTGATGTCTCTGCTTTTTAAGATGCTTCCTAAGTTTGCCATTACTACAACCCAATTCTTCAGATTCACTTACTGCATTGTGAAATGAGGGGTCGGTTGAGTTTGCCATCGCCTTTCTCCCAAGGAGCAGGCGTCTTTTAATTTCGTGACTGCTGTCACCATCTGCAGTGAACATGGAGCCCAAGAAAGTAAAATCTCTCACTGCCTCCATTTCTTCCCCTTCTATTTGCCAGGAGGTGATGGGACCTTTGGCCATGATCTTCGTTTTTTTGATGTTGAGCTTCCGACCATATTTGTGCTCTCTTCTTTCACCCTCATTAAAAGGTTCTTTAGTTCCTCCTCACTTTCTGCCATCAAGGTTGTGTCATCTGCATTTCTGAGGTTGTTGATATTTCTTCCGGCAATCTTAATTCCGGTTTGGGATTCATCCAGCCCAGCCTTTCGCACGATGAATTCTGCATATAAATTAAATAAGCAAGGAGACAATATATAGCCTTGTCATACTCCTTTCCCAATTTTGAACCAATCAGTTGTTCCATACCCAGTTCTAACTGTAGCTTCTTGTCCCACATAGAGATTTCTCAGGAGACAGATGAGGTGATCAGGCACCCCCATTTCTTTAAAAACTTGCCGTAGTTTGCTGTGGTCGACACAGTCAAAGGCTTTTGCATAGTCAATGAAGCAGAAGTAGATGTCGAAGAAGAAGAAGAAGAAGAAGAAGAAGAAGAAGAAGAAGAAGAAGAAGAAGAAGAAGAAGAAGAAGAATAGTAGTAGTAGTAGTAGTAGTAGTAGTAGTAGTTGTTTGGATTTGATATCCCGCCTTTCACTCCCCTTCAGGAGTCTCAAAGCAGCTAACAATCTCCTTTCCCTTCCTCCCCCACAACAAACACTCTGTGAGGTGAGTGGGGCTGAGAGACTTCAAAGAAGTGTGACTGGCCCAAGGTCACCCAGCAGCTGCATGTGGAGGAGCGGAGACGCGAACCCGGTTCCCCAGATTACATGACTAACGCTCTTAACCACTACACCACACTGGTGTAGAAGTAGATTCATGTATATATTGGATCCTAAGTCTTGGGCCCAACATATCATACGTCCTTTCACTTCCTCTTTGGAGAAGATTATACATTTTCGTAATATATTTACTCTTACAGTGGAGAAGCTTTTGTTGGAATTTAGATGCTTCATTTGCAAATCCTTTTCTTTTATCTATATTAAATCTTTCGTTCAACTGAAAGTATTGTAACCAATCTGTTAAATATAGTCTAATTTTTCCAAATTCTTTCAGCATTAATTTGTTGTTATTCTCTTCCAGAATCATCCTATACGTTGCCCAGTCTCCTTGCATATTCTTTTTTTTAACAGCCACTGATTTTCTTACTATATGATTCAAAAAAAACCCTGTGGACCTTCACCTTATCATATATCATATATCATATATCATATACGCGTGCCATCCAAAGCGATTGTCATAGCCCTCTAAATCAAGTAGATCCGTGTCTTTCAAGACTTTACAATCTTTGATCCACACTAACCTGGCTGCCGCGTGATACAATTTCAAATTGGGAAAAGAGAATCCTCCTTTCTCCTTTTGGTCTATTAGAATTTGGTGTTTAATTCTTGGTTTGTTGCAGTTTCAAATAAATCTTGCTATATCCTTTTTCCAATTTTTAAAGCAGTTCATACACCTCCAAATTGGGATAGTTTGAAACAAGAACATCAATTTTGGCAAAATACTCATTTTAATTACAGAAATTTTGCCCCAAAAGGAGAGATGGAGCCTACTCCAAATTTCCTGGTCCCTCTTAATTTCCTTCCATAATTTAACATAATTATCTTGATATAGATTAATACATTTATTTAACAGCCAAATTCCCAAATATTTTACTTTTTTCTTGATTTCTAAGCTGGTAATTTCCTGTAATTCCAGTTTTTCCTGTAAACACATATTTTAAACTAATAAGTTGGTTTTCTTTTTATTAATTTTGAATCCTGCCAATTGTCAATATTCATTTATTATCTCTATTGCCAATGGGATACATTTGGGGGGGTTTTCAGTTGTCACTATCACATCATTCTCATATGCTCTTATTTTGTATGTTTTTTCTCCAATCTTGATACCTTTTATTCTTTCTCCCTTTTTCAGTCCATTCAGCAAGGTTTCCGGCACTAATATAAATAAAAGGGGGGACCCTTGTATCGTACCTTTCATGATTTCTATGCTATCAGTGATGTTGCCATTAATTATTAGTTTTGCATTTTGTGTAGAGTAAATGAATTCTATACTTCTTTCAAACCTTTCCCCGCAGCCCAATAAGTTTATCTGTTTTTTCATAAAGCTCCATGAGATATTGTCAAATGCCTTTTTGGCATCTAAGAACATCATGGCTGCTTGTTTTTCATTTTTAAACCCTGATATTCTCCAGATATTAATAATATTCCTGGTATTATGTTGAATCTGGCGTTCTGGAAGAAAACCTACCTGATTTGGATGAATTATATCTTTTAATACATCTTTAAATCTATCTGCTAATATACCTGTGTAGGTTTTTTAGTCGCAGTTCAGCAAATATATAGGTCTATGGTTGGAGGTTATCTCTAAGTCACTTCCTTGTTTTGGTAATAGAATCATGTATGGATCATTCCAAGAATTCCTTTATTAAAAATATCATTGACTACTTCTTTCAGGGATGTTATCAATATCTCTTTGAGTTTTTTATATAGATCTACCGGTATTCAGTCTGGGCCAGGCGACTTCCCTGATTTGGCGTTTTTAATTACATTTGGAATTTCTGTTATAGTAATGGGTGCATTTAAAATTTCCCTTTTAGCTTCTGTTATTCCTGGAATTTAATGACATCTTATGTATTGTTATATATCTTCTATTCTTTCTTTCCCTTTTTCATATAACTTTCTATAATATTCCACAAATTCTTGTCTAATTTTTTTGGAAAGCTTTGGCGAGTTGCCGAAACATGTGGTGCATTGCAATCAGCGCCCCCTGCCCCCCCCCCCCCCGTATTCCTTCAGGATGGGTGGCAGGTATCGGATGATCTGCAGATGGAACAGCCCTCCCAACCCTGGGGGGGGAGGATAATTACTCCCATATTATCCTCATTAGCAACATGGAAAGGCTCCACTGGCATGGATGCAGCTGTTCATCATGGCAGCCAGACAGGAAGTCCTATCTTCGTTGGACTTGATCTGTCTTACCAAACCTCTAGCCAACGTCAACATGCCAGTAGAGAGATTAACAAGTTGCCCTCTGCTGGGTTACTTAGTTGCTCACCAACACTGTTGTTTTAAAGTGAAGTTTAGAATATTGAAATACACCCTTTTCCTTTGTTAGCCAGCCTGCTTGCTAGAGGCCAAATGTCCTGTCTGGTTCTCTAAACAAACGTTGTTGTCACTGACTTGTGAAAACAAAATTCTAAGCACTTTCTCTTGGAAGCCTTCAGTAAGGCTTCCTTCAGAGTAAACATATTTAGCAATGAGCAACTACAGCTTTGTTCATTAAGGATTCAGCTTGGTAGTTAACAAGTTGTCTATAAGAACTCTTGAGGAAAAACATTCTTCCTGATTTCCAGTGTTAACACATGGGAGATAAAGCACATTATCATATTACGTTCTCCATCTTTTCCTAAAATTATCTTCTTATGTTTCATTCAAATCTTGACGTTTTATGGCTTCTGTGGTTTCCTGCATAGTCTCATCAAGAGAAGATGCAGGTGGACCCAGGATTCATGGTACCTCTTGGCCACTTGGCCTTGGCTTCCTTCAGTTCCTCATGAGGCCAGGAAATCTCCGCTCCACATTTTAGTTTCTATTGCCATAGTGGTTTAATTTTCTTTATATTGCACATGGAGAATCTGTGTCTCTGCAGATGTTCTTGGACTATGAAACCCATCATCCTTGGCCCATGCTTGTTGGGAAGGATATGAGTCCAACAACATCTGGAGGACACCAGGTTCCCCATTCCTGCATTTCCTGGTGCTACAATGCCAAGAAAGCTTCTAGTCTTTCAAAGTTCCTTTTCTGCGTATGTCAAAAGTGACTTTCTTTATCCTTCCCAGGCGGTCGATAAGCGTGAAGTAAATTCAAAGAGAATAGAGAAACCCCCTGTGACCCTGAAACCTCTGATGATTGGCTCTCAGGTCTCTTTGAAGACATCAGATGCTGTCACAGTCTATCCTAAGGTGAGACATTTTTTTTAAAGGTTTTACTAGGGGAGAATCAATCTGTGAAGTCTGAGAATGGGATAAATTCAGCCAGGATCCTTCTTCGCCCTTTAATCTGACTCCCTCAGAATGGTGGGCTGGGCTAAACCAGATTCACACTTACAGAGGTTTAATTCTTTCCCACAGGAACTGAAGCTTCAATATCTGGATGCAGAGAAACTGCAGCAGTACGTAGAACTGTCTGCTGAACAAATGCAAGAGAAGTTCAACTTCTACCTGATGAAGAAGGGCACGACTGAAATTGTTTGGGAGGCACATCTGAAACGAAGTGAGTTTTGTTCAAGGTTCAGGGCAGGATGGAAAATGACCACTAATCACATTCCCTCTTTGACTGTCTCTTTCTTATTCTCTTTCAGGAGAGTTAATTTCAGGGGAGATGGATTCTCCTATTCTATATCCAGCACAAGGTCAGCAGGTTTTAATTTCCCTTGCATTTGTATCCCACTTTCCTCCCAGTAGGAACACAGAGAGCTGATGATACAGTACTTTAAGTTTTACAGTGTGAGCTTATCAATTTTAAACTGTCAGTTCTTAAGATATAAAATGTTACTTGCTTTTTTTGATTTGTTATGAAGTAATACTGCAAGCATAATACATAAATCTGTAGGACAATGTTCCATAGGCTCATCTTCTTCCAAGCCAGTGGCGTAGCATGGGGGGTGCAGGGGGGGGGCGGCCGCACCGGCCGCAACATCTGGGGGTTAGGGTTAGGGGGCACAAATCCACGGGTTAGGGGGCGCAAATCCATGGGTTGGGGGTGCAAATCCACGGGTTGGGGGGCGCAAATTACTTGCCTTGCCCTGGGTGCTGACAACCCACGCTACGCCACTGTTCCAAGCACAGAGACCTTGTGGGTAAAGTTTTCATGGCTTTTGGATAGTGAGTGAAATGGTCTCTATCTCCCTGTGGGAGAAAGCTGGGTTCAGTAATTCCAAGTAAATTCCAAGTCTTATCTAGTCCACTTCAATGTAGGAGCTATCAATTCCTGGGCATTAAAGCAATAAAAGATAAAGCTCAATATAATACAATGTGAAATAGTAATGAATTAATTATCTGACAATGTGCTGTTATTTCATGATACCCCAAATTATGATGCCACCTCACTCTCCCTAATGGTAGGGCTGGCCCCAGCCCTGGCTCTCTTGCAACTGCTCTCACTTACTGTATTTCAGTTTTATACTTCCTCAACAGTTATGGCTTTGCCCAAAGAATTCTGTGAACTGTAGGCAGATGAGCTACTAGGAATGCTCTGGTAGGAATCTCTCCCCTCATGGAACTACAATTCCCAGGGTGTGGGAGAGTTGGGCAACCAGTTTTAAGCCTGCAGTGTGAACGTGTAGCAAGATTTCCGTTCTTTCTTTCCTGGCAGGGCCGCAGCTTCCAAACTCTTCCAAAGTGCACTTCATTGAGCGGCACAGGAAGGAGTTAATCCAACGGACCATCCCAGTGGAACCAGTGCTGGATAATTTGTATGGCTCCGTCCTCAGTGAGGAGCAATACCAAAAAATCACTGCCAAGGAAACTAACCCAGACAAGATGCGAGAGCTCTACAGGCTTGTGCCAAGCTGGGACCTACGGTGCAAAAATATGCTGTATGAGGCACTGAAGGCCCAAAACCCACATCTTGTGAAAGACCTGGAAGGGCAATGCAGCCACAAGGGTGTGGGGTGTAAAACACAGAGCAGTCAAGTACAACTTTCCTAGAGTGAACATGTTTACACATGAGGAATATTTTTCCAGCCAGCAGGTAAACTTCCTGTTTCCTCCTGGGCTGGAAGAAACTTTCTCAACATGTGACCAGAGGTGGACATGAACTTACCTGTGCAAGTAACAAAAGTGCAGGGCAGGACAGCCATCTTTCTCTTCTCCATTTTGCTTTTGTCGAAAAAGCATCAGTCTGAGATGCTTCCAGCCAAGAGAGGACACAGGAACTATTCCCTTATGGAATAGTCTCCAGGTATATTACTCTTGTAACTTAAGTCTGCCTTCTAGGATCCTTCTGTGAACAGGATGTAAGTGAGTAAACTCTTTTTATATGCTTTTATAGAAGACTGTGTTGTGTCTATTCTTTTGATAAGGGAATGAGGGGGAAATACCAGGACAGTTATTTTAAAGGCTTATACAGGCCTAGTTCACCTATTCGCTGTGGAGAGAATCAGAACTTACAGGGTTAAGAAGTTCTGAGTGACGTCTCACATTCTGAGGTGTGGCTTCGTACACAGAGAGGAGTGTTTCTCTGTGTGTCTTTGTTCTTTCTTCTGTTTCCGTTTCTTCTGGCGTGAGGAAGCAAAATGAGTGCTCTCTCGCCGGGTGATTTATGGTTTGTTTTTCTACATGAATAAAGACTGTTGGAGATAAGAAAGACAGCCTGCGTCCAGCTTGAGTTATTACCCACACACAGAGGGCAACAGTTTCTCCCGCTGCGGCGATACTCTGCTACAAGTAGCTGAAGGAGAGAGCAGAGCGGTGCAAGGAAGTGTGCCAGGCTCCAAAAAGCTACAGGTTATGGGTGGTCAGCAAACGCTTTGAAACTGTTGCCAGACGTGCCGGTGTGTGTGTGGAGGCAGGCTGACGATGCTGGAAGCCAGCTTGGAGTCCTGCCTAACGTTTGAAGGCAGAGGAACTCGCTGGGAGGAGCTGATCTGCTGAGCCGGGTGCTGGAAGCTGCTGCTGGTTACGTGAGTACGCTGGGCCCCAGGGGAGAAGATGGCAGATGGAAGGAGACAGGTTTAACTGTGGTTAAGAAAGTGAAATATTTGGGTATAAATATGACAGCTAAAAATGTGAACCTGTTTAAAGACAATTATGAGAAAGTGTGGACAGAAGTGAAAAAAGACTTAGAAATTTGGTCAAACTTGAAACTTTCCCTGTCAGGCCGAATTGCAGTGGTAAAGATGAATGTATTGCCTAGAATGTTGTTTTTGTTTCAAACACTACAAATTGTGGACAAGGTAGAATGTTTCAAGAGGTGGCAGAAAGATATATCCAAATTTGTCTGGCAGGGCAAAAAGCCCAGAATAAAATTTAAGATATTAACCGATGCAAAAGATAGGGGGGGATTTGCCCTGCCAGACCTTAAACTTTACTATGAAGCAGCAGCATTCTGCTGGCTGAAAGATTGGCTACTTCTTGAAAACACAGATATTTTGGACTTGGAAGGTTTTAACAATGCGTTCGGATGGCATGCATACTTATGGTATGACAAGGTCAAGGTTCATAAGGCATTTAAAAACCATATTGTCAGAAAAACACTGTTAAGTGTCTGGACTAGGTACAAAGATTTACTGGAAAATAAGACGCCTAGGTGGCTATCACCAATGGAAGCCAGAGCTGTGAAAAAACTTAACATGGAAGGAACCTGGCCTAAATACTGTGAAATCTTGGAACAAGAAGGTGACAGATTGAAACTGCAGAGTTTTGAAAAGTTGAAAGATAAAGTGAGAGATTGGCTCCATTATTATCAAATTTTGGAGACATATAATAAAGACAAGAAAATTGGCTTCCAGGTGGAAAAATCCAAACTAGAAACAGAACTGTTAGAATCCAATACAAAAACTTTGTCAAAAATGTATAATCTGCTGTTAAAATGGAATACTGAGGATGGGACGGTCAAATCTGCAATGATTAAGTGGGCTCAAGATGTGGGTCACAATATTATGAGTGTTGACTGGGATCAGTTATGGACCACCGGAATGAAATTTACGGCATGTAATGCCTTAAAGGAAAATATCATGAAAATGGTTTATAGGTGGTACCTAACCCCAGTCAAACTTGCAAAAATTTATCACTTGCCCGATAACAAATGTTGGAAATGTAAGGAGACTGAAGGTACATTCTTTCACCTTTGGTGGACGTGCCCAAAGATTAAGGCTTTCTGGGATATGATATATAATGAATTGAAAAAGGTATTTAAGTATACCTTTCGGAAGAAACCAGAGGCCTTTCTCCTGGGCATGGTCGGCCAATTGGTGCCAAAGAAGGACAGAACATTTTTTATGTATGCAACAACAGCAGCTAGAATACTTATTGCAAAGTATTGGAAGACACAAGATTTACCCACCCTGGAAGAATGGCAGATGAAAGTAATAGACTATATGGCGCTGGCAGAAATGACTGACAGAATTCGAGATCAGGGAAGAGAGACGGCGAGAGAAGATTGGAAGAAATTTAAAGAATACCTTAAGAAATACTGTAAAATTAATGAATGTTGAAACGATGTTGACTTTGAAATTAAGTGGTTGCTAGCTGTAATGATTAAGAAAAAGGAAAGAAATGTGAAGATTTAAACAAAGCTAAAGGAGAGGATTTGCTGAATATATTAATAGAAATTGGAATACAGTAAGGGAAGGTACGAGGAGGTCGGGGAAGTAAGGTTAAGGGGGAAAAAAAGGAAATGAACTTATACTTGTTCTTTCTTTTGTATGTTTTTTTTTGTTTGTTTTTTCTATGTTTGTCTTTATGATTTCTATAATTTTTGAAAACCTAATAAAATTTCTTTTAAAGAAAAAAGAAAAAAAAGATGGCAGATGGCCAGAAGGTGTTCGGAGTACCGTTCGAAAAGCTCACTACCCAGTCATGGAATACCTGGGCTAGAAAAGTGAGAGCGTGGTTTTTAGCCACAGGGCTTTGGAGCATAGCCCAGAAGGAGCCAGTTGCTGCTGGAGATGCAGAACTGGTGGACAGAGAGCAGAGAGAGAATGAGGAGCTCTGCATGTTGAAATCAAGCGTGGGATCTATGCTGTTGCCTCATTTGGAGGGGGTTGAATCGGCTCATGATGCTTGGAAAGTGCTGAGGCGTTTATGTGAAAGCTCAGCAGAAGCCAAGAGCCCTGAATTTACAGCCTCAAGGAGCGCTGTTGGCAGAATCGGGGGGGCAGAGAAGCCCAAAAGCAAGTTTGGAAAGTTTTCCACTGTGTGTGACAAGGAGGAGCGCCATTTCAGAGGGGGCGGGGCTGGCAGACAGAGCCTGGAAGCCAAGCCAGCTGTGAGCTCACCCCAGTATTTTTCCACTCGTCGCTGTTTTATCTGCAAGTCTGTTTACCATCTGCATCGCTCCTGCCCCCAGAGAGCCAGGAAGGCTGGGCAGGATGTTTCCAAGGTCGCTTCCCATGGCAGTCAGCCAGGTCTCCATGGCAACCAGTCCAGGAGAAGAGGCAAGTGTGGGAAAGCGCAGAGAGTACATGACTCAGAGAGTGACGACGGCGCTTATCAGCTAACGGCCTCCATGGCAACGCTAGAGGACTACTCCAGTGAGGACAGAGTGATGCGCTGGGTGATAGACTCTGGAGCGAGCAGGCATCTGATAACAGCGACACCTGGTGTCGAGATGTGGAACTGCAGAGCTGTTTCAGCTGGGAAAACAGTTGTATTTGTTGACGGGACAAAAAAGCCTTTGTCTAACGTTGGAAATGTTTATGTTTCTGTCTTGCAGGCGGAGCTGGAAGTCTACGTGGCATCAGGGATAAAGCATTGTCTTTTATCTGTCCCTTGTCTCTTACAGGAGGGGTATAAGGTGTGCTTTGAAAACAATGTCTGTACAATTTCCAGAGGGGGGAAGCAACTGGTCAGTGTTGCAAAAGGGCAGAACAACCTCTTTGTTCTGGAAACACCTCTGGAGGGTAAGGGGGACATTGAGAGTGCACAGGCAACGTGTGCAACTGTTCCCATTCATGTTTCATGTGCTTGCGTGTGGCACAAGAAAATGTCACATGGTTCTTGGGAAGATATACAGGTGTTGCTGGAGTGCACTAAAGGTTGCAAAATTAAAGAATGTGGCAGATCCCTGAATTGCAGGGCATGCAGGAAAGCAAAGGTAAAAAGGTGCATTTATCCCAGGGTGGAGAGGGTAACCACGAAGCCTTTTGAGCTAGTGCACACAGACCTTTTTGGGCCCATGCCAAAGCCAAGTCTGGGCGGGGCCAGGCATGTGCTGACACTGCAGGATGATTTTAGCCAAGTTAGCTGGTGTTATCCGCTGAAAAGGAAAGAAGATGCACCGCAACTGATCAAAGACTGGGTGGCAGAGGTAGAACTACGGTTCTCCACCAAGGTGCAGGGGTTCAAAAGTGACCGATGCACAGAGTTTATTGGGTCTGCTCTGCAGAAATTCTTTCACCAGAAAGGGATACGTCACAAGGTGATGGGTGCTACTTCTCCTCAGGAGAGGGGCGTGGCAGAGCTTAGGAGTAGAGCTCTGGTTCAAGCAACAGAGATTCAACTGTGTGACTCTGGTTTACCTCAAAGCTTTTGGAGGGAATCGATGAGAACCATAGGCGCCGACTCCATGGGGCCTGAGGGGGCCCGAGCCCCCTCAAAAATTCGTTTGGGGGGGCTCCGCCCCCCCAATAATTTAAGAAAATTACCCGTATTTTTCTCTCTATTACATGCAGATTTTTTCTCCTAAAAAGGAAGGGGAAATGTCTGTGCGTGTTATGGAGCGAATGTGGGGGGGGGGGTGTCCCTGGAGCCGATTAGGGGAGCGCAGGAACAAAAATCAGCAAAAATCAAATCCTGCGTTGCATCGGAGAAGGGAAACCTGAAAAGAGGAAGTTGCTGCTTTCCTGCATTCTGCCTCAGGGTCTTACTGCCCACTCGCTTGTGTTTCATTGCTGTGTTTGCTCAAACGGAACAAAGAGCAGGGAAAGCCCCTCCCCTCCAGGCAAGCAGAGGGGAAAGCAGAGGTCTTTCCTTCTAATTCCTCTCTGTGCTCCTCGCAGGCAGCCAGAAAACATGCAGGAGAGAGAGAGCTGGCTTCGGTTTGGGGAAACTTTTGCCTTTCTTTCCTCCCTCCCCTTAAATCCCTCTCCTGCATTCTTAGCCAGCTGCTTCTCTGCACCCCGCTCTCGTTCTCCTTGTCCCTTCTGTGTTCTTCCTTCCCCACTTAAAATGTAGATACAAAGCATGGATCCACATGGATCCTCAGGATCTTTGGATTGGGCCACCCCAAATTCACCATCAGATCACATAGCAGCCTGCCCCCCCAAAATCACACACCCACTGTTGCCTGGGGCTGCAATGGTGCAAAAACGTGGTTAAAAAGCATGGATCCACATGGATCCTCAGGATCTTTGGATTGGGCCACCCCAAATTCACCATCAGATCACATAGCAGCCTGCCCCCCCAAAATCACACACCCACTGTTGCCTGGGGCTGCAATGGTGCAAAAACGTGGTTAAAAAGCATGGATCCTCAGGATCTTTGGATTGGGCCACCCCAAATTCACCATCAGATCACATAGCAGCCTGCCCACCAAAAATCACACACCCACTGTTGCCTGGGGCTGCAATGGTGCAAAAACGTGGTTAAAAAGCATGGATCCACATGGATCCTCAGGATCTTTGGATTGGGCCACCCCAAATTCACCATCAGATCACATAGCAGCCTGCCCACCAAAAATCACACACCCACTGTTGCCTGGGGCTGCAATGGTGCAAAAACGTGGTTAAAAAGCATGGATCCACATGGATCCTCAGGATCTTTGCATTGGGTCACCCCAAATTCACCATCCGATCACATGTCTGTGGCCACAGCATGAAGCACAAAAATGATACATCCACTGTTTCATTCAGAATTTTTTTCCTTGTTTTCCTCCTCTAAAAACGATGTGCGTGTTATGGTCAGGTGCGTGTTATAGAGCGAAAAATACGGTATTAGTTCGGCCTCATTACGCCCCCCCCCGGCGATTCTCTGCCAGCCGCTTCATTCCGCTTCCACGCGCCTCGGATAGAGGCTACCTTCTGTCGCCTCCGTCACTTCCCGGCTTCGTCTCCCTTCGTCCCCGCCCACTCTTGGTTCTTCGGCGCTCCTGCGAGTCAGCCGGCAACAGCGGAGACTGCAACCCGCTCCGAACCGGCGCTCTCCAGGCGTGAAAAACCCGCGAGGGGGTCTTCCCATCCGCCGCCCGGAGCTGCGCGCAGCTTCTCTGCTGGAAGCGCGAAGTCGCCGAGGGGATGGAGCACGGGAAAAGCAGGAGGAGGAGACCGGAGGCGCCCAAAATAAAACTGTAACGGCATTCAGCACTCTGCCTCCCCGGTGGGATCCCGCACGGGCGGCCGGGCAAACGACGAGCCGAGGGAGAAAGTCTGCCTTTCAGCCCCGGCTGACTGACAGCGGGTTCAAAGCGCAGTTGCGGCTCCGGCTTTCTCTGCACCGGCCGCGCCCGCCCCCCGCCAGCCTAGTTGGCTCCACCCTCCCCGGTATGGGCCCCCCCAATATTTTTTATAAGTCGGCGCCCCTGATGAGAACGGTGAATTTTACGATGAACAGGTCCTACAATTCAGTAGTAGGTGAAACCCCGTATTATGTGCTCCATGGAGAGAAACTGAAACTGCCTTTCTTCTGTGTATTTGGTACGAAAGCCTGGGTGCCGGTACCAAAGGCTCAACAAAAGGAGGGTGGCCCAAGGTACCAGAAAATGATCTTCTGTGGATATGAACCTGTGACAAAGGGGTGGAGGTTTGCATATCCAGAAGGTGATCAGACCAAGCTTCTGATCAGTAAACATGCTGAGTTCTGTGAACAGGATGGTTGGTCAAGGATCCATGCGAATCCTGACGTTCTCTCAGAATGTCTGTCTGATTCTGAGGATGAGGGAGAGCCAGAGGCTGAAACTGTTGATGAGGACCAGGTCGATGACCATAGTCAAGAACAGGGTTGGGCGTCTCCACAGGTTGCTCCACAGGTTGTTAAAGGAGAGTCCAAGAGTGAGCCTTCATCTCCTGTTAGCATAATGCAGAAGGCTCACAGACGGAGTAAGTCAGAGGGGGAGTTGTCTGATGTGGAAGACACACTTGCTGGCCCCAGTGGGTCAGACGGAGCTTCTGAGTTTGTACTCAGACGTTCTTCTCGAGCAACGAAGGGAATTCCACCTGAGAGGTTTCAGGTCACCACTGCGTGGGTTGGTTTCGCACAGTGCGAACCTGGGAGTTTTGAGGAGGTTCAACAATTGCCTGGAAAAGATGCCAGGAAGGGGCGAAAGGCAATGAAAAAGGGGTTGAACTCTCAAAGGTCTGTAAATGTGTGTTCACAGTTTCCCTCAGAATGCAAGACGAGAGGGGGTGTGGAGAGAATCAGAACTTACAGGGTTAAGAAGTTCTGAGTGACGTCTCACATTCTGAGGCGTGGCTTCGTACACAGAGGGGAGTGTTTCTCTGTGCGTCTTTGTTCTTTCTTCTGTTTCCATTTCTTCTGGCGTGAGGAAGCAAAATGAGTGCTCTCTCGCCGGGTGATTTATGGTTTGTTTTTCTACACGAATAAAGACTGTTGGAGATAAGAAAGACAGCCTGCGTCCAGCTTGAGTTATTACCCACACACAGAGGGCAACAGTTTCTCCCGCTGCGGCAATACTCTGCTACAAGTAGCTGAAGGAGAGAGCAGAGCGGTGCAAGGAAGTGTGCCAGGCTCCAAAAAGCTACATTTGCTGTGTTAGTTTTAAAAGGGAACTGTTACACTGCTAAATGATGAAACTTGTTAACACAAGTTGGGAAGGATATAATTAAATAATATATCCTCCCCTGCCTCCCTAAACGTTCCTACAAAGGGAAGACAGAAAGCAAGACCCTTTCAGGGCACCAAAAATCCACCTCCTTATTGCTAGGGGACTCCTGCAGACAGAGCCGTACCATGTCTTCTCCCAAGCACTCACTACACATACCCTCTAACATTCCTTTGATAAAAATCAGGACATGATTGGAGGAGGCTGCTCTCTATCAAATTTGGCACCTCCCATCTGTCAAGTATGAAGCCCAACCCCTTTGCTCCCTTTGGCGATTGCCCAGATACTATTCCCATCCCCACCTCCCTATGAAGTTTTGCTGTAGACTGAGAGGCACTCTCGCATGGTCTCTAGCTCCCCCACTCACTATTTATCTCCCCCATTCTCCCCCCTTGTCAGGGCCTTTAGCTTTGTTGACGCTGATGTCATTGGGAGTGGACACTGGTGGCTGGGGGTGTGCAATGCTCTGCCGTCAACTCATTCTCCTCAGGGGCTCTGTTCACCTTCTGCATGGGCACTGTGAGCCCCACCCGAGCCACCCAGTCCATCTAGGATGGGGCGCAAAACTTGACCCACCTTGGGTGCCAGCAACCCACGCTACACCACTGCATGCTGCCTTTTCCTTTTAATGAGCAAGGAGTCAGGCTTTATTTCTGATCTCCAGTGTTGGCTCTTCAGTCTTAAGATTGGAAAACAAAGTCCCCATCTGAGAGGCTTTAGGGCCATCTCAGAGCTTGTAGGGCAGCAGCTGAAGAAGGAACAGGTTTTCTTGTGTGAGTTTCTTGTGGCTGATTAGCTGCTCTCCCTGTGCAAAGGTCAGAGGGGGCAGGGCTTCTGTTGAGGTAGGTGATTAGCTGTGGGAGGAGCTTATCCGAGCTTGCAGGGCAGTTTGATCCATCTTTTAGATTTAGGGGAGCTAGTCTCAAACATTTGTTGGGGGAGACCTAGGTTTTTTTGGGGGGGGTATTTGTCCTGTCTTCACACTTTTTATGATGGAGGACCACTGTAGTCACCCCCAACGACACGTTCTCAAGATGGAGGGTGAGGGAACAGCTGCAGTCGCCTGTGGTTCCTGCGCAATGTTTGCCATCTTGCCAAAGGTTGCAGGCAGCTTTACCTGCAGCAATTGCATGTTGGTTGCCCTCTTAAAAGACAAAGTCCAGCAACTGGAGGAACGTGTAGCTATGCTCCAAAGAATTAGAGAGCTGGAGCTCTTCTTGGAAGCAACAGAGCACACCGTCTCCACCAAGGAGGAGACAGGGGACTCCCCTGAGAAGGCTAGTTCACCAACACAGGAGCCAGATATATGGAGAAACATGACTCAAAGAAGTAGGAGGCCCAGGGTTCGCTCTGATTGTTTAGAAATACACAATCGCTTTGAGGTCCTCTCCCCTAGCATGGAAGACGAAGAGCAGACTCCATTTGAGGATCTCTCCCTCATTACAGTCGACCAGGTATATGAAGATGAGCAGCAAAGTCAGACCTCAGGGAATGTGCAGGCGACCTTGGAACGGACAGCTCATGGAAGAACCCCGACCAAACCTAAGAGGAGGCGTGTAGTGGTGATAGGGGATTCCCTACTGAGGGGAACAGAAGCAGTGATCTGTGGGCCTGACAAGATGTCTCGGGAAGTGTGCTGTCTCCCCGGGGCTAAGATCCAAGATGTAACTGAACGACTGCAAGGAATCATAAAACCCACTGACAAATACCCCTTCCTCTTGATTCATGTGGGAACCAATGACACTGCAAGCAATAGCCTCCAGAAGATCAAAAGAGATTACGAGGCTCTGGGCAGGAAATTGAAGCAATTAAATGCACAAATTGTCATCTCATCTGTCCTCCCAGTTGAACGACGTGGCCCAGGGAGAGAGGGAAAAATAGTGGAAGTGAACAACTGGCTTCGCAAATGGTGTAAACAGGAACGGTTTGGATTCTTAGATCACGGAATGCAGTTTCTTGAAGATGGACTTCTGGCAAGCGATGGGCTGCACCTCACAACGGTTGGGAGGAATGTTTTTGCAAAAAATCTCAGAAACCTCATCAGGAGGGCTTTAAACTGACTAATGTGGGGGAGGGAAACAGTGCTCCTGAAGGTAGGAGTCTATCAATTGATGAAGATGATCATCCAAATGTCATAGACCGAATGGAGCAAAGAGCATGCAGACCTAGTGGTGGGAGGAAAAAATCCTTAAATAAGAGACACGGGGGAATGATTAATGGACTTCAATGTCTGTACACTAATGCGCAAAGCATGGGAAATAAACAAGATGAGCTTGAGCTCTTGGTACAGCAAACTAAATATGACATAATAGGAATCACTGAAACCTGGTGGGATAAATCCCACGATTGGAATGTAATAATGGAGGGATACAATCTATTTCAGAGAAACAGACCAGACAAGAAAGGAGGAGGAGTGGCGTTATATGTCAGGGATGTGTATACCTGTGAAGAGATCCAAGATTTAGAACCTCAAGCCAAAGTGAGAGCATTTGGGTCAAAATTAAGGGAGAGAAGAATAACAGTGACCTCATTGTGGGAGTTTACTATAGATCCCCAAGCCAAACGGAGGACATAGATGATGCCTTCCTGGAACAGATGGCCAAGCATGCAAAAGGAAGGGAGATAGTAGTAATGGGGGACTTCAATTACCCGGATATTTGTTGGATGTCAAACTCAGCCAAGAGCATAAGGTCAAACAGATTCCTCACTGGCCTTGCAGACAACTTCATTGTCCAGAAAGTGGGAGAAGCAACAAGAGGAACAGCCATTTTAGATCTGGTCCTAACCAATGTTGATGACCTGGTTAGTGGGGTAGAAGTGGAAGGATCATTAGGCGCGAGTGATCATGCTCTTCTGAAGTTTACTATACAGCGGAAAGGAGCAGCCAAGCATACTAGGACTCAATTTCTCGACTTTAAGAAAGCCGACTTCATAAAGCTTAGGGAAGTGCTGGGTGAGATCCCATGGACAGTAATACTAAAAGGAAAGGGAGTTCATGATGGCTGGGAGTTTGTTAAGAGGGAGATAGTAAAAGCACAACTTCAGGCAATACCAATGAGATGGAAACATGGAAGGTGCCTAAAGAAGCCAGGGTGGCTATCTAAAGAACTTTTAACTGAGTTAAGATTAAAAAAGGATGTGTACAAAAAATGGAAAAGGGGGGAAACCACCAAAGAGGAATTCAAACAAATAGCCAGCACGTGTAGACACAAAGTCAGAAAAGCTAAAGCACAGAATGAACTCAGGCTTGCTAGAGAGGTTAAAAGCAACAAAAAAGGCTTTTATGGGTATGTTGGTAGCAAAAGGAAGAACAAAGAAACCGTGGGGTCACTCAGAGGAGAAGATGGTGAAATGCAAACAGGGGACACAGAAAGGGCTGAACTCCTCAATGCCTTCTTTGCCTCAGTCTTCTCCAATAAAGAAAACAATGCCCGACCTGAAGAATTTGGAGCAAATGATTCAGCAGAGGAAACACAGCCCAGAATAACTAAGGAGATAGTACAAGAATACTTGGCTAATCTAGATGTATTCAAGTCTCCAGGGCCAGATGAACTGCATCCAAGAGTATTAAAAGAACTGGCAGATGTGATTTCAGAACCACTGGCAGTCATCTTTGAGAATTCCTGGAGAACAGGCGAAGTCCCGGCAGACTGGAGGAGGGCAAATGTTGTCCCTATTTTCAAAAAGGGGGAAAGAGAGGACCCAAATAATTACCGCCCAGTCAGTCTGACATCAATACCAGGGAAGATTCTGGAGCAGATCATTAAGCAAACAGTCTGTGAGCACCTAGAAAGGAATGCTGTGATCACCAATAGTCAGCATGGATTTCTGAAAAATAAGTCATGTCAGACTAACCTGATCTCGTTTTTTGACAGAATTACAAGCCTGGTAGATAAAGGGAACACAGTGGATGTAGCCTACCTTGATTTCAGCAAGGCATTTGACAAGGTGCCCCATGATATTCTTGTAAAGAAGCTGGTAAAATGCGGTCTTGACTATGCTACCACTCAGTGGATTTGTAACTGGCTGACTGACCGAACCCAAAGGGTGCTCATCAATGGTTCCTCTTCACCCTGGAGAAGAGTGACTAGTGGGGTGCCACAGGGTTCTGTCTTGGGCCCGGTCTTATTCAACATCTTTATCAACGACTTGGATGATGGACTCAAGGGCATCCTGATCAAATTTGCAGATGACACCAAACTGGGAGGGGTGGCTAACACGCCAGAGGACAGGATCACACTTCAAAATGACCTTGACAGATTAGAGAACTGGGCCAAAACAAACAAGATGAGTTTTAACAGGGAGAAATGTAAAGTATTGCACTTGGGCAAAAAAAATGAGAGGCACAAATACAAGATGGTGACACCTGGCTTGAGAGCAGTACATGTGAAAAGGATCTAGGAGTCTTGGTTGACCACAAACTTGACATGAGCCAACAGTGTGACGCGGCAGCTAAAAAAGCCAATGCAATTCTGGGCCTCATCAATAGGAGTATAGCATCTAGATCAAGGGAAGTAATAGTGCCACTGTATTCTGCTCTGGTCAGACCTCACCTGGAGTACTGTGTCCAGTTCTGGGCACCACAGTTCAAGGAGGACACTGACAAACTGGAACGTGTCCAGAGGAGGGCAACCAAAATGGTCAAAGGCCTGGAAACGATGCCTTATGAGGAACGGCTAAGGAAGCAGGGCATGTTTAGCCTGGAGAAGAGGAGGTTAAGGGGTGATATGATAGCCATGTTCAAATATATAAAAGGATGTCACATAGAGGAGGGAGAAAGGTTGTTTTCTGCTGCTCCAGAGAAGCGGACACGAAGCAATGGATCCAAACTACAAGAAAGAAGATTCCACCTAAACATTAGGAAGAACTTCCTGACAGTAAGAGCTGTTCGACAGTGGAATTTGCTGCCAAGGAGTGTGGTGGAGTCTCCTTCTTTGGAGGTCTTTAAGCAGAGGCTTGACAACCATATGTCAGGAGTGCTCTGATGGTGTTTCCTGCTTGGCAGGGGGTTGGACTCGATGGCCCTTGTGGTCTCTTCCAACTCTATGATTCTAGGATTCTATCTCCGGCCACACCCCTCCCCCACCTTCCACTCCAATCTCAGATGTGGAAACTGGCAGCAGACCTCCCTCTCACTTCTATGTCTCTTTCCCCTGGTGACTTGTGGATGGCAGAGCAGAGCAAAGATGAGGACCATCCATGACTGCTGGCCGTCTAGGCTGGAGAACTTGCCCAAGAGCAAACTCGGGAAGTTCAAGCTCGAACTCCACCAAGCGTGTCTGAAGAAAGCAGCAGAGACTGTGGAGCTCAGCCATCTCATGCTGAATTACTACACAGAATAAAGATGGATTCCCTTTGAGTGTCCCCATTCCACTAGGTTTCTGTTTTGCCTCTTAAATTTATTATTGTTTCTGTTTACAACAAGTGTGCCTCCCCATCTTGACTCAAAGGCTTCTTCCTTCCTCTACTATGCAGTATTTGCAAAAGTCCTTTTGAAGGGAGTGGGTAGGGAGTGTATTGGCAGTTTAAAGGCAACGCCCGGAGAGCAGGAGGAGAAATATATCTGAAGCAAACAAGATATGCAGGGTTGGCTGATAAGCGAAAGGAGTGCACTGCCAAAATGCTTTAGCAACACCCAATGAGGCAAGAAGGCAGAGTGGGGAATATGATATGATGAGTTACTGGTGGTGGGGTGGTCGGGAGGTGCTGCAAGGGTATAAAAACTGCTTGCTTACGTGTATTAGGGGCTGCCAGCCTTTGGAAGTAATTCCGCTGGTTGCCTCTGCGCAGATCACAATAAACTTTTTTTCTCCGAAGGAACTGAATCCCTGGTGCTTCTTTGTCACCTCTACGTCCTGGGTAAGAGGGCAAATGGATCCCAAGTAATTAAGGCTTCACTTTTTTGCTTTTGCTACAAAGATTGGGAATATTTTACAGACAAAAAGTAAACCCTTGACAATGGGCTTCAGGTGGGTTGAGAGAGAATTAAGTTTCCTGGGTGTGATACCCCTTCACTCCTGATTCAGGTTTGGTTAAAGAAACTCACTCAGTATCAAGAGCAAAGCCCCTCTTTGCAGAAATGCCTATGGATGGGTTGCAATGGACCTTCACCATCTGAATTTATGTTTGACTGGGAAATGCTTGTACAGGAAATATCAGCTGGTTCTCCATACTGTGTTAGACCCAAGGGTATGAAGCCAGAAAGAGGCTACCGGTACTGTAGATGTTGTTCTCAGTTTCCTGAGTGAACAAGGCTACAGTTCTTGTTTACAGCATCATTAGAGTTTCCCTTCTTAATTTCTACATTTGTATTGAAAAACTAAACTAAACTGAGACTGCAAAAGCTTCCAGTAGATGGAATCCCCAGAGTAAAGCTTCTCCTGAAGACCCTAAACACTTGTCAGTAAAAACAGACTCAATGCCATAACTGCAAACAGAATTAAGGGCAGAAGCACATCTGAAGGTAAAACACAAAGACACCCAGTAGTAAAAAGACAATCATTTGAGGCCCTCCTCTGTGTGCCTCCTCCATGAGAAGTCCGAAGGGTGGCAACATGAGAAAGAGGCCTCCTCTGCAGTGGCTCCCCATTTGCAGAATGCTATTGTACCTTCATTATACGCCTTTAGGCGCCAGGCAAAAACGTTCCTCTTTAACCAGACCTTTGGCTGATTAATATCCTACAACCTTTTAAATGTGTTTCTGGAAGGCAGGCATTGTTTAGTTTTAACTATTTGTTTTGTATTTTTATTCTGTATTTTTATGCTGTGAACAACCCCGAGATCTTGGGATAAAGGGCAGTAAGTAAGTAAGATTGTCTATTGCCACCTTAGAAATGGAGACATCCACTTTTTATTACAGTATTTCACAAGTTGGGGTGTGGAGTGTGTGTGTTTTATGTGACACACATAAAGATATGTACAATGATGTCCCAGCTGTGTACCTTTCCTACAAAATAATCAAAATGATGGGGCTTTGAAAAATGGTGTGCTTTCACTGTGCACCTCCAGACCTCAAGGGGAGAAGCCTTGAGGGACAGGGCACCCAGCGACATTGAAGCGGCACCCCTGCTTTTCCCGGTTTTTTTATTAAGAAGCTCGAGAGCGGACGGAGCTGCGGACGTAACAGGGAAGCACCCCACCCCCACCCCGTCTGTGATGTCTCTATGCTTCTACTGGAATGCGGTAAATCTCCAAAGTTAACAAACAGATTCCTCAGTGTTCAGAGAGAGTGTTAATCTTAAATCCTGGGAGAAAACACTGAGAGATTTCTGGATGGCAAAGGATTGATTTATGGAGTCCTTTCCTGTATCAGCGAAAAAAATGGCACAGAGCTAGAAAGTAGCAAGGAAAAGCAAAGACGCTAACGATCCTGCTGAGTAAGTACAAAGAGGAAGCTTTTCACAACTTTGTGCAAAGACTGAAGGCTAATTTGGAACAAAGAGTTGTGAAAAGAGCAGATTTGAAACTCTGTTTCAACTTTTTGGCTTTGGAAGAAAGAAATAATGAGGCTTCCTTTTTTTCGGAAGGGGTGAAGAGTAAAGATATAAATCAAAGCCTTTTAAAGGAAGCCTTACAGAAATAAGACAAGCAGAAATAAGACCTGGGAGGCAATAGTAGAGACTTATGAACTGAGCCTTAAAAATATTAATAGTACTAGAACTTTTGTTTTTGACTTTATAGGTCTTCCAAACTATTATGAAACTATTAGACCGTTAATGACTGCAAGCACAGGGATAGTCCTCCCACTTTAAGTTCATTATTTCTGTACGCACTCCCTTTTCTTTAGGTTTTTCTTAGATAAAGAAATATTAAAATAGAGTGGAATGTGGATATAAATTTCCCCTCTTTCTGGACCTCTTCTTTTCTCTTTATATCAAATTGAATATTGGATTTGCACTGCAGCAAGTTTGTGTGTTTTACTTGTGGACTTCTGGAATTACAGTGACTCAGGAGTGGAGAGCCATTTTCTTCCTTTTCTAACTTTTTGTAGCCTTCTTCCTGAACTCTATGTTTCAGTTTTGACTATAATATAACTCCTAGTGAGAAGACATAAATAAGAGATCTCTTGGATTATAAATACTTTATCTTGGGACTTCCTAAAACTTTTAAATTGATCTGTTCAAATTTGGATTAGGCTGACAAGTGGCTGAAGAGTGCGTAAACCAACTGGGACTAGGCAGGCAAGTGGTCGAAAACTGGAAACTGAAAACTGGAAAATGCATTTGCACTAATTAGACTGAGTGTACTAATTGGACAGAAGGAGTATTAAAGTGTATTAATTGGACTGACTGTACTAATTTGGACTGAGCATTCTGAAACCAAGGTATTGGTCTCTTTGGAACTACTGATTATATGGTTTTTGGAAATATGTTAACAAAAATGCTTTACTGATTATATTACATTTAAAATCAATAATTGGCCAAAAGGAGAATATGAGAATATAATATAAATAAGGAGTTCAAGGAAGAGGGGGTGTAAGATAAAATATAGAGAATTGGGGAAAGTGGCTGAAAAGGGACACCTAATAGTATATTTGGTAAGAGACAGCTTGTTGGTTGGAAACCAGTGGAAATAGCATTGAAGTTCTCTGTCCTTAGAAATTATTAGAGGTGGATTGCAGGCCCCCTAGGGGCAAAATTATATACTGCACCAGAAATTTTGGTAACTGCTTGAAAATACTGTGATATTCTAAGAAAGTGGGTTCAAAATGACAGGGAAAAACGGTAAGAAAGTAGGTAGAACGCTGACGGATAGGAGAGCATCACGACAAGAAGAAATTAAAGATCTGGACACTCTGTGGTGGAAGATTAAAGAAGAATTCAAGCAAAGTGATCAGCTCTTAGAAAAGAAGTTAGGAGAGGTGCAGGAAAGGCTAGATAAGAAAATAGAGGGAGCAGTTGGAGAACTTTCAACTAAAATAAAGGACCTGACAGTTAGATCAAAAACAATAGAAGAATCAACCAAGAGAATCCAAAAGGAAGTCAAAGAGAACAAAAGAGAGACTGACAAAATCAAAGAGGAATTAGGAGACTTGAGTAAAAGTCAAGACCAAATTTGGGACAGCCTAGCCATGCTTGAAATGAGACAGAGGCAATTAAACCTGAAATCTAGAGGTGTAGGTGAGGAGGCAAATGAAAACATAAAGATTAAAATGATTAAAGAGCTAGCTAAATGGCTTAATATGAAAGAAGAAGAGGTTGAATTCACTGTGGAAAATGTGTTCAGAATAAAAGTAAAGTCACGACAAGCTAAAACAAAGAGGCTACCAGGAGACTGCTTAGTGATATTCTTTTTTTTTCCATTTTGCAATTTTATTAATTTCATTATTTATACATTCTGTCCATATTTCAAGACTTCTTATACATTTTGAACTTCCTTCAGCGTCATTGACATTCATTCGTATTTATATCTTTAAATCACATTCCATCTTTTCATATTGCCATTCGTTCCTCCCTTTGTATACTATTTCTATTAAACAATACTTGTTAGTTCTTTACAGTGCCTCTTTAAATCCCACTAGCGTTGTATTTACAAAACATTTGTTCTCCAGATAACCCACAAATTTCCCCCAATCTTCAATGAATTTTTGATCCTTAGCGTATCTTATTTTCCCTGTTAATTTGTCCAGCTCGGCATATTCTAACAATTTTACTCTCCACTCTGCAACCGTTGGGATTTCTTCCTGCTTCCACCTTTGGGCTACCACGATTCTGGCGGCCGTTACCGCATACTGGAAGAGTTTACAATCTTTTCTCCTGATGTCCTTTCCAACAATACCTAATAAAAAGGCTTCTGGCTTTTTTGCAAAGGTATAACTTAACATCTTTTTCATTTCATTGTAAATTTCGTCCCAGAAGCTTTTAACTTTCTTACACTCCCACCATTGATGATAAAAAGTCCCTTCCTTTAATTTACATTTCCAGCACTTGTTGTCTACCTTATACATCTTAGCCAATTTTACAGGTGTCAGATACCACCTGTATAGCATCTTCATCACATTTTCTTTAAGTAACATACAAGCCGTAAATTTTATATTCACTTTCCATAACTTTTCCCAGTCCTCCAGTTGCACATTATAACCGAAATCCCTTGCCCATTGTACCATCACTGACTTCACTTCCTCATCTTTCAAGTTCCACTCCAGCAGTATCTTATACATTTTTGAGAGGTTTTTATATTCGTTGTTTATTATCTCTTTTTGAAATATCGATTCTTTTTCCTGATAGCCCCTTTCCTTCACCTCTTTTTTAAACATCTCATTTATCTGGAAGTAGTGCAACCAATCATATGTAAATATTTTAACCTGATCGTATGGTTTTACTTTCCACTTCCCTCCTTCATTGATAACCATTTCTCCATACTTCCCCCACTTTTCTCTCATATTAACTTTCTTTACACTTATTATCTCCAGCGGAGACAACCAGTGTGGGGTTTTTGGCTCTAATATGTTTTTATATCTGTCCCAGACCTCTATTAGTGGGCCCTTAAAGATGTGACTGCAGAATCCTTTATGCACTCTCTTTTTATCCCTCCATAGGTACGCATGCCACCCGAATTTGTTATTGAACCCTTCCAGGTCCAATAACTCTTTATTCTCCAGCTTTACCCATTCTTTTATCCAGCACAGGCATGCTGCTTCGTAGTATAATCTCATGTCTGGTAAGGCGAAGCCCCCTCTTTCTGTTACATCTGTTAACAACTTAAATTTGATTCTGGGCTTCTTCCCTTCCCAGACATATCTAGAGACTGCCTTTTGCCATTCTGTAAAGTTTTTTGTTCCTTTTAATATGGGTAGCGTTTGAAACAGAAATAACAACTTAGGAAGCACCATCATTTTGACCATAGATATTCTTCCCCAGAATGACAGCTTCATCCTGGCCCATACCTCCAAATCCTTTTTAATTCTATTCCACACCGGGATGTAATTATTTTGGTATAAGTCGATGTTTTTGTTGGTAAGCCAGATACCCAAATATTTTACCTTTTTAACAACTTCAATTTCTGTTCGTTGCTGCACTAATTCAATCTTATCTTGATCCATATTTTTAACAATCATTTTTGTCTTACTCTTATTCAATTTGAATCCCGCTAACTTCCCAAATTTCTCCATCTCGTCCAGAATCTCCCTTATGCTTTCTATAGGTTCTTCTACCGTTAGGACCACATCATCTGCGTACGCTCTAATTTTATACTCATTTGAACCTAGTGTTACCCCTTTAATTTGTTTATTTTGCCTTATTGCATTCAGTAACACTTCCAAGACCATTATAAAGAGCAGCGGCGAGAGCGGACAGCCCTGCCTCGTTCCTTTAGATATTTTAATTTCCTCAGAGATGACGTTATTGACTATCAGTCTCGCCTTCTGCTCCGTATAAATTGCCTTTATACCATTTAAGAACTCTTGTCCCACCTCCATAGCTTCCAAATTACCAAACATAAAATCCCATACTACATTATCGAAGGCTTTCTCCGCGTCTACGAAGATTAGGCTGGCTGGCTTATCACTTCTATCTGATAAATATTCAATGAGATTGACTATGTTTCTTATGTTGTTTCTTATTTGCCTGCCCGGAAGAAAACCCACTTGGTCTTCGTGTATCATCTTTGATAATATCTTTTTAAGTCTTTTGGCAAGAATTCCGGCAAAGATCTTATAGTCCGTGTTTAATAGGGAGATGGGTCTATAGTTCTTAACCTGGGTCAAGTCCGAATCTTGTTTTGGAATAATTGTAATGAATGCCTCTTTCCATGAGCCAGGTATGTCTCTTTCTTTTAAGATGTTATTCATTACTTCAATTAGCGGAATCATCAATGTATCTTTCATTTCTTTATAGTAGCTCGATGTAAACCCATCTGGGCCCGGTGCCTTCCCTCTTTTCAGATCTTTTATCACTTCCTCTACCTCTTCTCTGTATATTGGGGCATTTAGCTGTTCTTTTTGGTCTAATGACATCTTCTTCACCATCTTTTCTTTTAGATATCTTTCTATTTTTTTCTTGTTGTTCCTTTCTTTATTCCTATACAGTTGCTCATAAAAATCCAAGAATCTTTTTCTAATTTCTTTCGGGTCAGTTGTTACTTCTCCATTTATTTGTATTTTACTGATTGTATTTTGCTCCTTCCTCTTTTTAACTTGCCAAGCAAGCCATTTTCCTGACTTGTTGGCATATTCAAAGTTTTTCTGTCTTAGCCTTTTGATGTTCCACTCAACCTCTTTGTTTATTAACATTGAGAATTGCGTTTGAAGGGACTTTATTTCCTGCATTATCCTTTCATTGTTCGGTTTTTTAATCAGTTTTTGTTCATTATCCATGATCTGTCTCAGAATCTCTTTTATCCTTTTTTCTCTGTTATTTTTTCCCCACACATTTTGTTGGATAAACAGGCCCCTCATTACTGCCTTACTTGCGTCCCATACCACGCTTGTTTTCACCCCTTTATCTGAATTGTCCAAAAAGTATTCCAGTAGTTTTTTTCCGAATTCTTTCAACAAATTTTTGGTCATCCCATAAATTATCATTTAGTCTCCATCTGAAGGTTCGCTCTTCAACTCCCATATACTCCATTTCTAATGGATTATGATCTGAGATGACTTTGGCCTGGATTTCAATTTTTTTAATTCTTGGTGTCAATTCATTCGATATCCATATTTGATCTATTCTTGACATTGATTGGTTCGGTTCTGAGTGATATGTAAATTGTTTCTCCAGAGGGTGTCTCAGTCTCCAAATATCAATTAAGTTGCAGTTCTTAGTCATCGTGAAGAATGTCTTAGGTAACTTTCCTTCTTTGTTCTTCGATTTCCTTAATCTATCCATTTCAGTTGAGACTACGCCGTTCATATCTCCCATTATTATAATTTTTTGGTCCATATATTCAAATAGTTTCTCTTCTAGTAGTTTAAAGAATTCTGTTTTATTCCCATTGGGTGTGTAGATCCCTACAATTATCAGTTCTTCACCTTGCCATTTAATGCGAACCGCTATTGTTCTTCCTTCCTCATCCTTGAATAGTTGGTGGGATTCAATTTTGTTTTTGATGTATAATACTACTCCTCTTTTTTTCTCTTTGTCCGGAGAGATGAATTCATTCCCTAACCTCTTGTTAATCAGAATTTTCCTATGTTTTTTAGCCACATGTGTTTCTTGGAGACATATGATATCCAAATTCTTCTTAGTGATATTCAACTCCTTAGAAATGAGGAATGTGATACTGAAGACAAGCTTTCAAAAAAAGTTGTTAATTGATGGTAGACCGATCATCATATTTAGAGAAATACCTACCAGATTCTTACGAAAAAGAGAGGGCTATAAACAGTTGGTGAATGTCCTGAAAAGAAACGGTATACAGTATAGATGGGAGTTCGCAGAAGGGATCGCCTTTTATTACAAAAATAAAATATTTAGGCTGACAGATATACAAGAAGTGAGGAAATTCTCAAGGAGATATGAGAAGGACCTTGGAAGGATGGAGGATAAAATTGGGGAAAGGGAGCCAGAAGTAGTGGAGCGGGAGAGAAGGGACAGAGAGGAGGAGAAAGAAGGAAGAGGAAAAGAAGAGGATGAGGAAATAGAAGAAGAGTAGAAGGAGAAGAAGAAGAGGAGGAGGAGGATTTAGAAGACAAGACTACCTGAATCTAATTTTAGCTCTTCTTAATTTTAGTTTCTGTTGTTAGTTAACTCTGATCAGATAACAATGGCATTAAAATTAATAACATGGAATGTGAATTGTTTGAATGAGAAATCTAAGAGGAATAAAATTGAAAATATATTGAAGAAAAAAAATCTGGATGTAATTTGCTTGCAAGAGACTCATATTGCTAAAAAACATAAGCATATTTTGAAAAATAAAAGACATGGGGAGGAGTTTATCAGCTCCGATGTGTGCAAAAAAAGAGGGGTTGTTTTATATGTTAAAGAAAAATGGGAACCCAAATTAATCTGTAAAGATGAGGAAGGGAGGATATTGGGAGTACAAATTAATGTTTAAGGTGAAAAATTGAATGTGGTCTCTACCTATGTCCCTAATACTAATAAGGTGGAATTTTACAGAAAATTAGAAGAGAGACTGGTTGAATTAGAAGGTCAAAAAACAATTGTATTAGGTGACTTTAATGGAGTGGTTAAAACTGAATTGGATAGGTCATCAAAGAAAAAGAAAGGTAACCAAGGGAAACTGCCAAAAACTTGGTTTAACCTGGTGGAGAATATGGACTTAATAGATGTGTGGAGAGAAAAACATCCGGGTACAAAACAATTCTCCTTTTTCTCGGAACCACATCAGAGCTGGGCAAGAATAGATCAGATTTGGGCCTCAAGATGTACAATACCAAGAATTTCAAAATGTGAAATATAGCCAAGAACTTTGTCGGATCACAACCCCATTGGCTTAGAAATAAAAGGCAAAGTACTTACAGATAGAGGATGAATGACTACCTTTTTGAGATCCCCGAGATAATCGATAAGGCAAAGGCCACCCTGGAAGATTACCTTAAATGGAATTTAAATAAAGATACCAACATTGATATAGTTTGGGACGCAAGCAAAACTGTCATGAGGGGTTACCTAATACAGCAAAATAGCCTCAGAAGAAAACTAAGAGAGAGAGAGAAAGAAGATATTTTAAACCATATAAGAATATGTGAGAAAAATTTAATAACAAAACCTAAAGATGAACAAAATAAACAAGCTATTAAGATGCTACAAACCCAATATTCAATACTGGTTAATCAAGAGGTAGACTGGAGAATAAAATCTATGAAGCAAAGATTTTTCGAATCAGCTAACAAAGCAGGGAAACCTTTGGCATGGCAGCTGCGGAAAAGACAAAAACAAAATGTAATAAATAAGATTAAAGTAGAAGGATGGCAAATAGAAAATCCGGAGGAAATTATGAAAACATTTCTTAAATACCGTATTTTTCGCACCATAGGACGCACTTTTTCCCCTCAAAAATGAAGGGGAAATGTGTGTGCATCCTATGGTGCGAATGCAGGCTTTCGCTGAAGCCTGGAGAGCGAGAGGCATCGGTGCGCACCGACCCCTCTCGCTCTCCAGGCTTCAGGAAGCTATCCGCAAGCCTTGCAAGCCCGGCGGGAGTTCCCGCGAGCTCACGAGGCTTGCGGGCAGCAGCCTGCAGCCCCAGAGAGTGTCCACAAGCCTTGCGCGCCTGGCGGGAGGTCCCGCCGAGCGCAGGAGGCTTGGGGCGGCAGCCTGTTGCCCGAAGCACAGGGAGCCCTCCGGAGGGCTCCCCGTGCTTCGGGCGAGTGTCTGCAAGCCTTGCGCGCCCGGCAGGAGCTCCCGCCGGGTGCGCGAGGCTTGGGGTGGCAGCCTGCCGCCCCAAGCACGCGGAGCCCTCTGCAGGGCTCCCCGTGCTTCGGGTGAGGGTCTGCAAGCCTTGCGCACCTGGCAGGAGCTCCCGCCGGGCGCGCGAGGCTTGGGGCGGCAGCCTGTTGCCCGAAGCACAGGGAGCCCTCCGGAGGGCTCCCCGTACTTGGGCGAGTGTCTGCAAGCCTTGCGCGCCCGACGGGAGATCCCGCCGGGCGCGCTAGGCTTGGGGCGGCAGAAGGGTCTCCTTCTGTTTCTTCTCCAGGTTCGCTGAAGGGCGATGCCCCTTCTCCCTCTCTGCGCAGCACCTCTCCTGTGAAGGAGGGGCGCTGGGCAGAGAGAGAGAAGGCGCAGTGCTCCTTCAGCGACGCGTCTGTCCTGGCTTCTGCTTTAGCCCTGCGCAGCCTCTTTGGGCAGGGGGAGCATTCATCCCGCTGCCCTGAAGAGGCTTGGCGCGGTTACCCCAGAAGCCAGAACAGCCACACGGTATCCCAGAAGCCAGATCTCTCTTGCTGTTCTGGCTTCTGGGGTTCAGAATAATTTTTTCTTGTTTTCTGCCTCCCAAAACTAGGTGCGCCCTATCGTCCGGTGCGCCCTATGGTGCGAAAAATACGGTACTATGAAAATTTATATAAAAGAGAAAATGAAGATCCAGACAAAATAAGAAAGTACTTTGAAGACTACAAAGGAAAACGCATAGGTGAAGAAGGAAAAATACAGCTGAACAAACCAATTACAAAAGAAGTAAAAGAGGCAATAAATAAGATGAGGTTGGGCAAAGCTCCAGGCCCAGATGGTTTGCCGGCCAAATATTACAAAACACTGAGGGATCAATTAACCCCGGTGTTATGTGAGGTGATGAATAGTATTTTGCAAGGAAGGAACTTACCGGATTCGTGGAAAGATGCACATATAACCTTGATTCCTAAGCCAGATATGGATAGTTTGAACATAAAAAATTACAGATCTATCTCATTGCTGAATAGCGATTATAAAATTTTTGTGGGAATATTGGCAGACAGACTCAAAAATCGTTTAAAAGATGTCATACATAAAGATCAAGCCGGATTCCTCCCAAACAGACAGTTAAAGGATAACGTCAGGCATATTATAAATATCATAGAATATTTGGAAGTCAAAAATGAAATATCGGCAGCTTTATTGTTTATAGACACTGAAAAAGCATTTGATAACGTCTCGTGGCAGTTCTTGTTAAAGTCTATGGAGGAAATGGGGATAGAGGGCAACTTCATAAAAGGTATAAAGGCGATCTACTCTAACCAAACAGCTAAATTAATTGTTAACAACAATTTGACAGACACAATCAATATTATGAAGGGAACAAGACAAGGTTGCCCTCTCTCCCCTTTACTATTTATAATGGTATTAGAGGTCATAGCAAACAAGGTGAGATCAATGCCAGAGATACGAGGAATTAAAGTTGGTACCAAGGAATATAAGCTAAAAGCTTATGCGGATGACCTAATGTTATCATTAGAAGAACCACAAATAAGCGCCGGTAAAGTTCTGGAACAATTAGATGAATTCGGCAAAGTATCAGGTTTCAAACTAAATAAAACAAAGACTAAAATGTTGGTGAAAAATATAGATAGGAATATAAAAGAGAAAATAGAACAGGAATGTAATGGTTCTAGGGGTTGCTCGTGTGTAAGTTGTCGCCACTCCTGGCTAGGTTACCTGGTTGAACCCTTTCTGTCTGGACAGCCTCTCACCCGTGGCTGTCTCAATCGCTGGCAGAATCCGTCAGTGGGCGTTTCTTGAACTTCTTCCAGCAAAGAAGTTCTTTGATGCCAAGTCTCCTCCTACTCTCCCTGCGCGGACGTCTTCTGCGCAGGGAGGGTGTGGGCAGCGGAGTACCCGTGCTCTCCCCCTGGTCTCCGGCAAGGAGTCCTGGAGCCTCCTCTCCGATTCCCCCATCTGCCCCCCTTCTCCACTGGTGTTACGCTGATTTCCTTCCCCAGTAGATGGGCTGCCTCTCTCCCTACTGGGACCCTCTCTGGCATCCCTCTGGAGCCTTCCCTCCGCCTCTGGCTCCAATGGCAGTTCCCTGACAAGGAATGTGGTATTAAGATCACAAAAAAGTCAAATATTTAGGTATCTGGTTAACCTCAAAAAACATTAATCTAATTAGTGACAACTATACACCTATGTGGAAAGAGATCAAGAAAGATGGATATATGGAATAGGTTAAAACTTTCATGGTCCGGAAGGATGGCAGCAATTAAGATGAACATTCTACCGAAAGTACTGTTCTTGTTTCAAACCATTCCAGTAATTAGGGGATCCTCGATTTTTAAGGAATGGCAAAAAAGTCTTTCAAAATTTATATGGCAAGCAAAGAGGCAGAGAATTAAGTTTCAAATATTAACAGACAGGAGAGAAAGAGGGGGCTTTGCCGTGCCAAATCTAAGATTATTTTATGAGGCATCCAGCCTGTGTTGGCTTAAAGAATGGATCACCCTGGAGAATTTGGATTTGTTAGATCTGGAAGGCTTCAACAATAGATATGGTTGGCATGCTTACTTGTGGCTCAACAAAGGAAAGGTCCATAAAGGATTTTCCAATCATATTTTCAGAGGTGCATTGCTTGAAATTTGGGGGGGGGGCGGAATAAGAAATTTTTGGAAAAAAATACCCCTTGGTGGTTATCTCCGACAGATATTTTAACAATAAAAAAGTGAACATGGAAGCGAAAAGGTTAACGTATGAAGACATATTGATTAAAACGGGAAAAGGGTTGGAAGATTAAATCATATGATGAACTGAAAGATAGATTGACAGGTTGGCTGCAATATCATCAGATAAATGCACTTTGGAATGAGGAAAAAAATTTGGGGATGAACGAGAAAAAATCTAGATATCAGATAGAAGTGTTAGAAGGGAAAACTAAACTTAGCTAAGATGTATAATCTGTTGTTAGAATGGGACACAAAAGGAATTGGTAAAGGAGGTAATGATAAAATGGGCCATGGACAATGGACACAACATAGAGTATGACAAATGGGAGAGGTTATGGAACAGAGGAATGAAATTTACAGTATGTGTCACGTTAAGAGAAAATTTGGAAAAAATGATGTATCGTTGGTACATCACACCGGTAAAATTAGATAAAATGTATAAAAGTGGAAATAAAATGTGTTGGAGATGTAAGCAGAAGGAAGGCGATTTTTACCATATGTGGTGGGCGTGTGACAAAATTAAAAAAAATTGGGAGCTCATATATAATGAACTAAAAAAAAATCTTTAGGTATACCTTCTTAAAAAGACCAGAGGCATTCCTCTTAGGAATAATCGGAGATGAAATTAAAAGAGAAGACCAGAATTTATTTCAGTATGTGACAACGGCAGCCAGGATATTGATAGCTCAAAATTGGAAATCAGCAGAGACTCCCACAATTATGGATTGGCAAACAAAATTATTTGAATATGCAGAATTAGCAAGAATGACAAACAAAATTAGACATCAAAAAGAAACAAAGTTTATTGAAGAATGGAGTAAATTTGTGAAGTACAGTGAAAGTAATTGTAACAAATTAAAAACTACAGTAGGCCTAACATAAACCTTGCTATGCGTAAATCACAGAGTTAGAAACTGCAGGAGAAGAAAAGATGTAAGAAAACCGCAACAGGATAGGAGGGAAGTCAAGACGTGTGTTAACGTTGTGTAAATAAGTAGATGATACTTATAATTGATTAATAAGAGTGTTTTCTTTTTTATTTTTGTCTGTTTATTTTTCCTCTGTTGTATGCCTTTTTGTTTTTTTGTGGAAATTTCAATAAAAAGCAAATTTTTTAAAAAAGAAAAATGGTGTGCTTTGTCCAGGGTGCAGGTCAGTCACATAGGGATGGTAAATAGGGGAAGACCACGACCGAGCTTGCACAGTACCTGTTGGTCACATAGGCGCCGACTCCATGGGGCCTGAGGGGGCCCGAGCCCCCTCAAAAATTCGTTTGGGGGGGCTCCGCCCCCCCAATAATTTAAGAAAATTATTACCGTAAATTTCGCTCTGTGCGTGTTATTGAGCGAATGTGTGGTCCCTGGAGCTGACTCGCCGGAGCGCAGGGGCAAAAATAGGCAAAAATCAGGCAAAAATAAGATCGGGCAGTCGGGCGGAAGGAAGGCAGTAGCTGCTGCTTTCCTGCATTCTGCCTCAGGGTCTTACTGCCCACCCGCTTCTGTTGCTGCGTTTGCTCAAACTCAACAAAGAGCAGGGAATCCCCTGCCCTCCTGGCAAGCAGAGGGTTAAGGAAAGGATCGAGTCCTTCCTTCTAATTCTTTCCTAGTCACACTGCGTGCAGGCTCCAGCCCACCACCAACTCAAACATGCAGGTGGGAGAGAGAGAGAGAGGGCTGGCTGGGGGGGGGGGACTTTTGCCTTCCTTTCCTCCCCCCCACCCCGTTAAACTCCTCCCCTGCATTCTTAGCCAGCTGCTTCTCCGCACACCCCTCTTGTGCTTCTTGTCCCTTCTGTGTTTTTCCTTCCCTCCCCATTTAAAACGTGGTGACAAAGCACGGATCCACATGGATCCTCAGGATTTTTGCATTGGGTCACCCCAAATTCACCATCAGATCACATTACATGTCCATGGCTACAGTCTGTACCAAAAAAATCACGCACCCACTGTTGCCTGGGGCTGCAATGGTGCAAAAACGTGGTTACAAAGCATGGATCCACAGGATCTTTGCATTGGGTCACCCCAAATTCACCATCAGATCACATAGCATGTCCATGGCTACATCTTGCACCAAAAAAATCACGCACCCACTGTTGCCTACGGTCACAGTGGTGCAAAAATGTGGTTACAAAGCATGGATCCACATGGATCCTCAGGATTTTTGCATTGGGCTACTCCAAACTCACTGTCAGATATTAAAAATCTTTATAAAATAGAGAATTAAATACATACAGAATGTTAAATTTTCAGTTTCGAAATATTAGTACTAGTTTAGTACTGTATTTCTATATTACTGTACTGTATTAGTTATTTTCAAATACTTAAATATTTTTAGGGTGTAAGACCCAATTAAAGCCCGTTATTTACACACAGTATTACAGTATTTACATACAGTATTAGGCATACTGTATTAACTTTATTAACTGTATTAAAGCATTAACTTTGAGATATTATTTTTATTTAATGAACCCTCAGCCTTATTCAAAGTAAGCTTAAATTAGCTATTTCACTTATTAATCAAAGTGCTATTACTGTGCGACAGCAATATTTTATGTTTTATTCTTTTAATGGTAGTTTAGGATTTATTTAAATATCATTTCAGTCTTTTCAGAGCTATATATTCACTGCTCTGTAATAGTCTATAAGCATAATTGTTACTGTAAATTAAATTAGCTTTTTACGAAAATACCGTGCGTGTTTATGTTTTGTTTCTTTTTTCAAAGCCAAAAAGTGTTTCAGGCTTGGCAAGTTTCCCGGAGTGTGGAGTTATAGAGAGTCGAGTTTTCGGGGTTCTAATGTTGATCATATGACTCTAAAATACTTTTAAAAAACTTTAAAACTCACTAATTTTCATCTAAAATTTAGAAAACTTCCCGGGGCAGGACCCCAGTATGGGCCCCCCCAATATTTTTTATAAGTCGGCGCCCCTGGTTGGTCAATGCGGTCACACATACGCTATTTTCCTATTGGTGAGGGCGAGGATCGCGTCACCCCAAAGCCCCTGAAATGACGTGAGTCCATACCTCTTGGGGGCTACAGCCGCGTCGGCTGCTCGCGCTTTCTCACAACCCCCTCCCAGCTGCAGATCCCGTGCAAAAGAAGAACGAAAGAGAAGGCACCTCCTCTCTGCTCCGGGATGGCAGGACGTTTCTTAGGTCAATCCCACACGCCCCTGCCCTTGGACGTCTTTCGTAGGCTTCGGGGTTGTGGCACTGCAGCCAGCCAATCCTTCGGGAGCCCCCTCTCACGCTCTCGCCTTCACGGCGTTCGTAGCTGCCCCGACACCGCCACCACTTCCACGCCCCCGCTTACACGTCACAGTCTCCAGGCGGAAAGAGCTTTTGAGAGACTTTCACTGCTAGTGAGAAGAGATGGAGCAAGGGGAGATGAAGCGGCAAGAAGAGCGAGACAGCGCGAAGGAGTGCCATGACCTCGTCCTTCACTCCTCGGAGCTCTCGGACTCGAGGCTCTCGGAGCCGCTTCTTTCCTTTGTTCATACTTACGAGCTAGCGACCTTGCAAGTCTGGGTTGGCAAGAATCTGGCAAGAATGATCAGGTTGTCGCTGGCCTGGTTGCTGGCCTGGTTGCTGTCGGGCTGCTTGCCAGAGCTGCTGTGGTCCGCCGTCGCCTTCCGGGGGAAGGCGAAGGTCTTCGGCACTGGTAAGATGCCATTAAAGCAGCTGCAGAACTCGACCGTCCCGCGCTTCTTCGGACCCCAGCAGCCTTGGGAGGGCTTCTTAATCCCCCGCAGCCTGCGCTGGATCCTGTCGTGTTTGTGGGAGGAGGATCTGCATAAGTTCAAGCGCAAACTCCGCGAGATCCCGGTCCTGGAGGGCGGCGTCCGCATCCCCGAGGAGGCGCTGGAGGAGGCCGATGCCTCGCGCCTCACAGACCTGCTGCTCAGCTGCTATGGCGAGAAGGACGCCGTCGAGGTGGCGGCCAACGCCCTGCGGGCCGTCCGCTGCGAGGACGAAGGGGACAGGCTCCTCTTAATCACCAGGCCAAGTAAGGATTTCTGAAGGGGGGAACCTGGGTGGATCCTTCCTGTCCCATCCTGACAAGGAGAACAATAGCAAATACCCAGTGCTGAAAGTAAGGGCGTTTAGCCAGGAGTATGTCCTCCAGGGGGGGCGACATTGAGGTTCGGAGCCCACCAGCCAATCCGTGTTGAGCCTGGGCTGCCCCCCCCCCGGTCCAAAGCAGTTTCGTTTTCAGTCACTCCATGGCTCCTTGGCTGGGACAGCTGTTTTTGTCTACCCCTTTCGCTCCAGAACGTGGTGACTCTGATCTATAAGTCTGTTTTTCGTGGGGTGGAGCGGAGAGAAGAGGGAAATTAGACATGGAGAGCTGGGGTTGGAAAGCAAGGAAGATCTTTCTTTTCTGTTGCCTCCTCCCTTGCAAGGAGGTGAGAACCCAGAACAAAGGTGTGCGACAACGTTTATAGATTTAGAAATACACACACAAACCCTTTAATGAATGTTTAAAAATAATTACTATTTCCGCAAATGACCCTAGATATGTAACAGAACCTTAGAAGAACACGAGGACTGCAGTGGAAGGGCACTTTCTACTTGGATTTAGACTTGCAAAAAGCATTTCTTTTTTAAAAAAATATTTATTAAAATTTCCAGATTAATACAACAAACAAACAAAAATACACAAAAAATAATAATAATACAAAAAATGCAAAATTCAAAGAAAAAACAGTTAAAACAAATATATTTTCATTTCTTATTTCCATTAACTTATTTCCCAGACCTCCTCACACCTCCCCCTTTTGTATTCCAGTTCAAATTCTTAGCTCAGCAAATCCTTATTATAACTTATTGTAACTTATTATAACTTATCCTTAAAGTTTTACATTACAGCTGGTAACCACTTAATTTTTATCCAACATCACTCTAATGTCCATTAATTTTGCAATGCCTCTGCAGATAGTCTTTGAACTTCTTCCAGTCTTCCTCCACCGACTCTTTTCCCTGGTCTCGGATTCTGCCGGTCATTTCCGCTAGTCCCACATGGTCTATCACCTTCATCTGCCATTCTTCCAGAGTGGGTAAATCTTGCGTCTTCTAGTACTTTGCGATGAGTATTCTTGCTGCTGTTGTTGCATACATAAAAATTGTTCTGTCCTTCTTTGGCACCAATTGGCCGACCATGCCCAGGAGAAAGGCCTCTGGTTTCTTCAAGAAGGTGTACTTAAACACCTTTTTCATTTCATTATATATATATATTTTTAAAGATATTTATTAAGATTTTATATAATAGAACAAACATACAACAAAAGAAAAGATACATCAAAAAGAAAAAATACATCACAAAGAAACAGAAAAAGACAATAAAAACATAAACAAGAAAAAATCCAATTTTTAACTTATTATCTATATAACCTTCTTTCTTGACTTCCTCACATCTCCCTTTTTTGTGTTCCCCTTTACACAATCAAGTTCAGCAAATTCTAACCCTCTTTCAGACCTCATTTATAATTATATATTTCAACCTATTATGTCTCCAATTTTTCTTCTCTTTTCAAAATCAATTTTTACCTATTCTTTGTAACTTAAACCCTTGTGCCATTTTGTTTAAGTTTGACATAATATTACTCTGGTCTTTTCCCCCTTTTCTTTTTAAGAATTTTTGCATACTCCTTTTAACTATATCACTGATGCCATATTCTCTTTAAATCCAACATCATTTTAACATTCAAACATTTTACAATGTTTCTGCAAGTAGTCTTTAAACTTCTTCCAGTCCTCTTCCATCGACTCTTCTCCCAGGTCTCGGATTCTGCCAGTCATTTCTGCCATCTCCATATAGTCTATCACTTGCATCTGCCATTCTTCCAGGGTGGGCAAATCTTGTGTCTTCCAATATTTTGCGATAAGTATTCTTGCTGCAGTTGTTGCGTACATAAAGAATGTTCTGTCTTTCTTTGGCACCAATTGGCCGACAATGCCCAGGAGGAAGGCCTCTGGTTTCTTAAGGAAGGTATATTTAAATACCTTTTTCAGTTCATTATAGATCATTTCCCAGAAAGCCTTAATCTTTGGGCACGTCCACCAAAGGTGAAAGAATGTTCCCTCAGTTTCTTTACATTTCCAACATTTATTATCAGGCAAATGATAAATTTTTGCAAGCTTGACTGGGGTCATGTACCACCTATAAATCATTTTCATAATATTCTCTCTGAAGGCATTACATGCCGTAAATTTCAAACCGGTGGTCCACAACTTTTCCCAGTCAGCAAACATGATGTTATGACCAATGTCTTGTGCCCATTTAATCATTGCAGATTTCACTGTTTCATCTTGGGTATTCCATTTCAACAGCAAGTTATACATCCTTGACAAATTCTTAGTTTTAGGGTCTAACAATTCTGTTTCCAACTTTGATTTTTCCATCTGGAAGCCAATTTTCCTATCCAGTTTAAAAGCCTCCATTATCTGATGATAATGAAGCCAGTCTTGCACTTTATCTTTTAATTTTTCAAAACTCTGCAGTTTCAATTTATCACCTTCTTGCTCTAAAATTTCCCAATATTTCGGCCATTTGGACTCCATATTGAGTCTTTTCAGGGCCTTTGCCTCCATTGGCAACAACCACCTTGGGGTTTTATTTTCCAATAAATCTTTGTATCTTATCCAAACATTAAACAATGCTTTCCTGACAATATGGTTTTTAAATGCTTTATGTGCTTTAACCTTGTCGTACCACAAATACGCATGCCACCCAAAAACATTGTTAAAACCTTCTAAATCCAAAATGTCTGTATTCTCAAGAAGCAGCCATTCTTTCAACCAGCAAAATGTTGCTGATTCATAGTAAAGTTTAAAGTCTGGCAGGGCGAATCCCCCCCTTTCCTTTACATCAGTTAATATCTTAAATTTTATTCTGGGTTTTTTGCCCTGCCAGACAAATCTAGAGATATCTTTCTGCCACTTCTTGAAACAGTCCATCTTGTCCACAATTTGCAATGTTTGAAACGAAAACAACATTCTAGGCAACACATTCATTTTTATAGCTGCGATTCGACCCAACAAGGAAAGCTTCAAATTTGACCAAATTTCTAAATCTTTTTTTACTTCCATCCAGCATTTTTCATAATTATCTTTGAATAAGTTCACATTTTTTGCTGTCATACTTACCCCCAAATATTTAACTTTCTTGACCACGGTCAAACCTGTCTCATTCTGAAACCTTTCTTTTTCAGTTGGTGTTAGATTTTTCCCCAAAACCTTAGTTTTTAACTTGTTCAATTTAAATCCTGCCACTTGACCAAATTCTTGAATTAAGTCTAAAACCCTTGCAAAAAGCATTTCTTCACCGTACATAGGACATGAAATGACTTACAAAAGTGTAATTTACTGAAATGAGTAAGCAAACAGAAACAGAACTGAAAGAAACCCAGTTGCAGGAAGCTTACTCGGCAGTAAATTCACCCTTCAAAACTCCTTGAAAGGGCTTGCACAGAAGCAAGAGGGGTAACAAAAAGCCTCAAAGCGGCTTAAAAAATATTTTAAAAGGAAATCTGAGGATCTTGGCTGTCCTTATGGAAATACAGCCTTTTAATGATCCTGTGAAGCCAAATAAATCCAAGTCAAAATCTGACCTTGGGAAGACACTCGCTACCCATGGAAGCTGTACTTTTGGCAAACAATTTACTTTTACTGAAAGGGATGTTAATTTTCCCTTTGGTCATCATACTGCTTAGGATTCCTTAAATGACCTTTTCCTCTCTGCCTACTTTTTATGTCCCTTTTGTGTCGAGGGGTGTGTTTGTGTGTGCATATGGATTGTGTGTGTGCCAAACTGAGTCTTTGACCCAGGTTAAAGAAAGCCTATTTTCGCCCCTGACTTCTGTCAGAGAGAAGGGAAATAACAAATACCTATTTGAAATACAGTGGTGCCCCGCAAGACGAACGCCTCGCAAACTGGAAAACCCGCTAGACGAAAGGGTTTTCCGTTTTGGAGGCGCTTCGCAAAACGAATTTACCTATGGGCTTGCTTCGCAAAACGAAAATGTCTTGCGAGTTCCTGCAGGTTTTTCCCCGTTTCCCCCCCTTTTTCTAAGCCGCTAAGCCACTTATCAGCTGATCCGATAAGCCGCTAAAAGCCGCTAAACCGCTAATAGCGCTAAGCCGTCAATGGGCTTGCTTTGCAAGACGAAAAAACCGCTAGACGAAGAGACTCGTGGAATGGATTAATTTCGTCTTGCGAGGCACCACTGTACTTTTAAGTGCAATGGTTACTTTATATACAGAGCATTGGAGTGAGAACAACAATTCGCTACATTCAGCACTCCCATTTCAACACTACATTTCAACACTCTTAAGAAACTGCAAATCCTTTCAGTGCCCTTGTGATGTAGAGAACACCAAAGAAACTGTCCTTTGGGAATTGGAATTGGGGTTGAGGTGATCCTTTGCAGATGGCTGTCTTCTTTCCTCCCCACCCCCCGTGCTTGAGCCCTGCACATACAGTACTTAAAATCAGGTCTGTGAGCCCAGGAAGCTTGCAGGCTTTCCCAACTTTGTTTTGACTGTCTGACCAGTTGTTCTTTCTAGATCAGTACTGCTGACATTGATTATCAGCAATTCTCCAACGTTTCCTGCAGGAGTCTTTCCCTGCTCTCCCTAGGGACACCAGGGATTGAACCTGGAACTTTTTGCATGCAGAGCTGGCCCACACACAGTGTGGCAGAAGTCGAAGAGGCAGTGTCCTGTCTGCTCCACCACTTTCTCCCCCACCACCGGAATGCAACACCCTGCGTAGTTTTCGCAAGAGGGTGGTGGCCAAGGCCTTGAAGAACATCCCTGCCATTCTCACCAAGTTAAGTGGCTCCAGAGTGGGGTGGAGAAGACAAATGGCACTGTATTGTGGAATTCACCCCTCTTGCCAAGTTTCAGTGAGAAAGGGGCATTGCGATGGTGGGGAAAGTGGTGGAGCAGGTGGCACTCAGTGGCACAGAGGAGGCGAGGCAGGAAGTGTCACCTTCCTGTTTAGGCTCAGGTGACAAAGTGGGACGAGCTATCCCTGAAAACTGAGACAGGCCCTATCATTGAGCAATGGCCCTTTCCCAGTTAGGCCAGCCTGAAGTGCTGCATGCTGAACTTCTGCCAAACAACTGGTTCTAGAAAGGGGAAGGGGAATAAGATTTTGGAACACAGAAATCAAGCAAATAATCAAGCCATCAATTCTAGCACATGGGGGGCCACTTTATCTAAATTATATACAGTCATGCCTTGGTTCTTGAACGGAATCCTCTCTGGAAGTCCGTTCGACTTCCGAAAACATTAAAAAACCAAGGTGTGGCTTCTGATTGGTTGCAGGGGCTTCTGGAAGCCACGGAAGCCACATTGGAGGTTCGGGTTCCAAACAATGTTCGCAAACTGGAACATTCATTTCCAGGTTTGCAGCGTTCGGGAACCAAAACATTCAAGTTGCAAGGCATTTGACAACCAAGGTACGACTGTAATTCTGAATTTGAACGATTGGTATTAATAATTGTAATATAAGTTGGTATTATTATAATGAGACTATTGTTGGATTGTAATTGAAAACTAGAAAAAATGTTATCAAAAGAAGGAGGAGGAGGAGGAGAAGGGGAAGGGGATTACCATGCTTTACGCTAGTAAATGTAAGTGTGTTGGGTTTTTCTGTTCAATACTGCTAGTAATAGAAAGTGCACAGCGTCCACATGTCCATCTGCTGAAAACACTGGCAAAGTTGAAGGAGTCAGACTGGAAGAAATTCAAATCCAATCTCCAGAAATTCCCCATCAAGGAGGGATTTGTCAATATCCAGAAGGAGTTACTTGAGTGTGCAAATACTTGGGACTTGAGTGAGTTGCTGCTGATCTACTATGGTGAGGATTACGCCTTGGAGGTGACGGCTGAGGTGCTGAGAGCCATTGGCTGTGAGTCCCAGGCAGACAGGCTCCTCACCAGCTGGCAAGGTAAGGAATTTGGTAGAGGGAACACTGGTCGTGTCTGATAATATCATTAAACAAGTAGGACTGAATGAAAGAGAGGTTTCTTTTCCTGGGTCAAGGATAAAATCTTTATAGTAATTTGTGTCTTGGCAGAATTGGAGGGACGACTCTGAAATGTTGAAAGCCCTTCAACAGCCCTTCACCATATGGTTCTCCAATAGATTTCTGAACAATGCTCATTATTTCATGATGACCCAGATGATTGTTACAAATAAGGAACTGGGTTGGTTTTTTTACCCCACAATAAGCTTTGGATCATGCCGAATGACACCCCCACATTTCCACAAGAGTGTTGTTTTCCAGACAGCATTGAATCTCTTCATTTGGGTTCAGGACACTGACAAGCATGCTATCCCTGTGACATTAATCACCAGAATATGTAGAATAAGAGTGAGGAAATGGCAGTATGCATCCCACAATAAGCTTTGGACCACTCCAAATAATACACTTACTATCCAGGATACTGTCCTCTACAAGATACCATTTACTATTTTCCCTCTGGAAACCATTTACTATCCCCCCCCCCCCGCCCTGCATCATAAAATGCCCGAGAAATGCAATGAATTTGGCCACTGATGTGAATGTTAAAAGATTGGAGTAGTAAGACAACCCACACTAGTTTTCATAGAGAAATGGTCAGTGAAAGGTCAAGGAAGTATCAGTAGGCTGGCATAAACCATATAATGTTTGGGGACATTTCTGTTACCAAGGAGAGCTCTCTTGCAGCTTTCTGACTGGGGTTACAAAACATGCTGAAAGCCATTGTACTTTTTTGGAGTTTAGAATAAAAGCCATAGCTTCTTAAGAGATTAGAAATTGTGCCCAGTCAATATGGAAGGGCAGGGGCCAACGCTTACTGCACAGACAAATTCTGCCTCTGCTGAATAAGTGTTTTTTGGCTCTGGGTGTGGGGGGATTGGGAAGCAGACTTCATCTAACACCAGAGAAGCAAATATTTTCTGGAGTCTACATTCTGATCCCCTTCCCTAACATACTGGATATCTTATTAGGGTACAAAAACATTGCAAAAATGGCTAGTGTTATTTGTTTTCTCCAGGTCATTGGTTAAGGAAATAAATACTTTATCAGCAATAAATGTGTTAGCACATATAAAAAGAGAAATGACCACTTTGGACCTTTCCCTTCCCTTGCTCGTAGATGACAGTGCCATGCCCCCTGGTGTGGACAGAATGCAGAGGGATGTAGGAAAGAAAAGGTAAGTCCATTGAAATTTTGCTTGCAACTTACAGTGGAAGGGCAATGACTGGTTGTTGTGTGTTTCAGAAGGCAGAATTAGACCTTTGCATGGGAGGGAGCTGCATCCAGGAACCAGGATGGGCAAATGTGTGCTAAAGGGGATGGATAGTGCTAAGAGATTCAGCGAGAAGTAATAGCTTCCTAGTAAAGGAAGGTTGCTAGGTGATGTTAGTGCACTAGTAAAGAGGCACAGCAAACAGTTGAGTAGCCCACTTGAACCTGATGGATGGGGGAAAGGGAGAGTCATCCCTGAAGAAAGCTTTGTGTGCGAGGCCAGAGGGCAACCTGCCAGCCAGTTCTTTGACTGAGGTCTGGCAACAAGGGCACTTGCCCTGAATATTGCCTAGAGAAGGGTGCTCAGTGGACCACAAAGACCGTGTGTGCTTGGTGAAATGGTGGCAAATTGTTAGGCATGTTTTTCAGGTAGAAATGAAAGCTAGATCCCAGCTTGCTCAGAGAGCCAGTGAGGACAGCAGGACAGGGGTGGGGAAACTTAGGCCCAGTCTGGATCCTAACTAGGTTCTAATTATTCCAACTTGTCCTCCTGCCCCCAGTGCCTAAAATAAACAAAATGTTTCTGCCACAGGACATTGGGAGATGGCTTAGTCTCTGGTGATGAGATGATCTGCAAGGGAAGACAAAAATTAATTGGAATTCTCAAGAAGAACCTAGAATTCATTTTACATGTATTACACTCTCGCTTCATTATCACACGGAAAGAATATGTGGACTTCCTGGAAACAGAGGAAGACTTCAAGCAGAAAAGTAAAAAATTGCTGAGCACTATCCAGAAAAGAGGGGAGCACGCTTGCTGCTGGTTCCTGGAGTGTGTAGGAATGGCATTTCCAGGTTCTATTCAGAGTCTGTTATTTGAAGTACACGGTGAGATATTGTTCCAAAACTTCAAGGGCAACACAATTACCAGCTTACTGCTTCCTTCTTTCATGTCATATTAAGCAGAGAATTATCTTTCTTTTGCAGGTTTAGTCCATATTTCTGGACACTCAGTGCTACAGTCAAAACCCCCTCTATTTGCAGAGGAAGGAAAAAGCACCAAGGTGGAGAACCCAGCAGCTTGTGCAGAAAACATCATGTGTAGCTGGTGCCCCAGTGTGGTAAGAGGCTGGACCGCCACTAATTTGCATTGCCCACCCACATTGGTACTTCTAAAGCAAAGGTTATGCACCCAAATTTCACTATGGAAAGGAAATTGTCCCTCTTTAGGTATTTATGTACACCAATTAGTGATCTTGCTATTCGCTACTAGTGGCTGTTTTGTGGGCAGAATAGCTGCTTCTAGGCAGGTGACTCCTGATGCTCATAAGTCATTGTGCTTCTGCAGAATTGCAAGCAGAACTGCAGTGGCTTTCTGCTGTGGTTGTAGAGACAGATGTGGGACACACACACACACGGCTGCTTAGTTAGCCTAATGAGAACATCAGCTCTTTGTGAATTTGTCGGTTTGGCTTCAAGCAGTGCTCCTTGGTGTGGCTGCAGGAGTGTTGGACAAGAATGTTCTGTTTTCAGGTGGGATAATGGGTCTGGCAGCCATATGAATGATTGCTGTGTTGTTATAGGAACTTCCAGGAAAAATCAGACCAGAGGTGTTTTGGGACTCAGAAAAGGGCCATGAAAAATACAGGTGAGTGGTCTTTTTAAACTTTCTCCCTTAAGAGAATGGTTTCTACAGTGAGTTGCCATTTGGGATTCAGAGACCATGGAACACATTTGGTTGATCTCATAGTCATCATACATGGTGGTGTTTCCTAAAATTACCCTAGACACACACACATTGCAGTGAAATATCTGTCATGATGGGTAAGTTCTATCTGAAATCCTATGTTTCCCGGAACACAGTGGGGAAAATATTACTTTGGAACATTGTTGTTGCACATATTCAGTTGTTTATAATCCTCCACTTTGAAGATATGGGTAGCATCATGGACTATAACCATACAATTGTAGAGTTGCAAGGGACCATGGGAGTTATCATGTCCATCTAGTTTTTTACTCACTGGGCAACCTCACAGCAAACCTGCTTCTCCATGGCATAATGCTGAGTGTGTAGAATGATGCTTGCCCAGGAGGTTTCCTTCCCTAAAAGTTTCAACTTCTAATTCAGCATATGAAGCATCTCTTGCAAAAATATAAATTAGAACAGTAGAAATTCTCTTCATCCATGTTCAACCTACTTCCCCTTTTGTCTTTCCCTTTGTGGAATTCAGAGTGCTCTCCACTGGGGCAGGCTCCTTCCGTTGCGGAGATACTGATCTCATATGTGAGGTGAGAGAAGCTGCAACCATAACATACTACTTTGATTCGTGGCCAGAGCTCCTGGAAAAACAGAACGCTGAAGAGTGGCATGTCGCTGGCCCTGTGCTCAATATTCAAGTGGATCCAGTGGAGGCTGTGTCAGCTGTTCACTTCCCTCATTTTCTGTGTCTTGAAGGTATGCTAGGAAACAAAGGCTTCCAATAGTACGACCAAAATAGGTAGAATCCTTAACAAGAATATTGGATCAGGAATGCTGTGGGACCAACAGTGTTGGTTCTATGGATCAATAGTGCTCACTTACCTGTCTTTTGTACTTGGTTTCAATTTTGCAATTTTAACTCTGCTATTTATTTCCTGTGGTTTTTATATTTTCTTTGTGAGCTGCCTTGAGAGGACATTGCCTGTAAGGAGACAAAAAAAAACCTAACCGATGATGATGATATTGCAATGATGACAACAACACAATAAATACTTGCATTAACAGGGAGTGTGAAATGATGAGTTTTGTCACCCAGACTCAAGTTCACCCTTTCCCACTTGTAACAGGTTTGTTTATTATTCCTTTGTGCTCCTTTTCAGGTGAAGACAGTTCCCAAGTCCATATCGCACACTTTGTTGAAGAAGGGATGGTACTGGAGAGGCCAGAGAGAGTGGGACCATATCATGTTGTGTTGGAAAATCCCACCTTCTCTCCCCGTGGAGTGGTTTACAAAAAGTCATGGTTTAAGCGAAAGATTAAGGTCCACACTGTGGCACTGCTCTACCAAATGCTTCGACTCAAGGCACCAACATTTCACCTATACCTCCTACCCAATGATTCTTCTCTAATAAAGGTAGCTGGGAATCTCCAATTCTTGTATTCCAGATTGCCTGGATTATTTTCTCGACCATACTAACCCTGAAACAGTAGCTAAGCAAAATATTGTATCAGGGATTCCCATGGAATGTGAAATGTACCTCCCTTTGTTGGGCTTGATCGACTTTACCATACTTTTAGCCAACGTCAACATGACAGTAGAGAGGAAATGAGCCCCTGCCCTCCACTGAGCTACTTTGGTTCCCACCAAACCGTGATGTTTTAAAGGGATTCCTACAATATAAAAAAATGTCCTTTTCATCTCTTGGGCTGCCTCCTTCCCAGAGGCGAAAGCCCCACCAGGCTTGGTAGTGATGAGCTTTCTCAAAGAGCTCTTGAGCCAAACTATCCCTCCTGGTTTGAGCTGTTGGCACATGGGAGATAAAGCTGTATTGGCTTCTTGGTTTGAGCTGCTTCTTAAAATGTTTTGTTCACATTTTGGAGTGTGATGCCTTCTTTGGGTTCCTGCATTGAGAAGAGTGACCCAGGATTGCTGGTCCCTTTCTGCTGCTTCATGGTTCAGACTGGCCAGTCCAGGAGCTTTGACCAGAGTCCCCCATATGAGCATGAAATCTTCTCTCCATATTTTAGTTTCTCGTGCCAAATGGTTTATTTTTCTTGATATTGTTGTTGGACAACCTGTAGCCCTTCAGATGCTGTTGGGCTACCACATCCACTAGCCTGGAGCCATGCAGGTTGTGGCCACTAGGAGTTCAACAAAACTGGGAGGACTGAAGATTCCCCACACCTGCTGTATTGTTAAGTATAATTGTTTAATTGCACATTTAAATGGAAAATAACTCTGTATGTGTAGTACTAAAAGCGTGATGTGGTATGGAAACTTCTACCGAGCTGCAGAGTGCCTAACAGTTAATGATTAGTGAGAATGTATCTCTACTGCTCTGTCACGAGGTGTTTAACTTAGATCACGAGGTATTCCGTTACAGGCCTCCATTTTGGTTGTGTGAATTAGCTCTTTGTCTGAAGCACCAAAGAGAAAGGATATATGATTTTCTCTCTAGAATGTAGCCTCAGGCTAGTGGAGGCTGGAATGGGAGAGGTAAAGCTTTGATTTAAGCTCTGAATGAAGATGTTTATATTTCTAAGATATTTTTACCTGTGCTGGGATCAGCACATGATGTTATTATGCAACTATAATGTAACATTATTGTTGAATGTTAGATCAAGTTCTGATAGTATGTGTTGAATGTTAGATCAAGTTCTGATAGTAAAGATTTTGAAACATATTTTCGGAGAGGGCAATTTTTATTTCGTCCTATCACTTCCAAATGCACAATATTAATAGCATCAATATTTATGTGCTGTGAGAATGCAAAAGGAGAGGTAGGGATCCAGCTTTTAGCAGTTTGGTGCCCTTTTTGTATGTCTCAAAAGTAACATTGTTTGTCCTTCACAGGCGGTTGATGAGCATGAAGTACAATGTCCTTCACACAGAATAGAGAAACCCCCTTGGACCCTGAAACCTCTGACGATTGGCTCTCGCTTCTTTGTGGAGACGAATGATGTCACTGTCTGTCCTGAGGTGAGAAACAAAGAAGAAAGGTTTTGCCAGGGGAGAACCCAGAATGGGAGAAACTATACCAGGATCTTTCTCTACCCTTTAATTTGACTCCCTTAGAACTGGGTGCTATACTAAGCCCTATTCACATCTACAGAGGTTTCATTCTTCCCCACAGGAACTGGAGTTTCAATACCTGGATGCAGAGAAGCTGCAGCAGTACCTAGAACTGTCTGCTGAGCAAATGCAAGACAAGTTCAGCTTCTGTCTGATAGAGAAGCACACAAATAAGCTGGTTTGGAAGGCTCATGTGAAACAAGGTGAGGGTTTTTTTCAGTGGAGGACCACAAGTCTGATTGTGGCTTGGGAGGCAGGATGAAAAAGGACCACTAGTCATATTCCCTGTCTGACTGTCTCTTTCCTGTTCTCTTTCAGAGGAGTTAAATTCAGATGAGATGAATTCAACACAAGGTCAGCAGGTTTTAATGACTTATTTCCTTTTGCTTAACTTGTATCCCTCTCTCCCTCCCAATGGGAGCACAAGAGTGGCTGGTGGTATGGTACTATCTACATGGTACAGCAACGGGAATTGTAACATTCTGAAATGGAGATGAGTTGACTTGGCTTTATGGACTTTTTTGGTGTCACATGAAGATAACAATAAGAATAAACAGCTTCCAACCAATTAAAACATCAAACACAGTAAAACATCACACATTAAAAACTTCCCTATACATTATCAGATCTCTGGAGATCATGACAGATTAGGGGTCATCATGTGGGGTGGTCACCCACAGTAGGCTTCTAGCAGTGCACCATACATTTAAAGTCCGCTCTGTATCACCTCAAGAGTCATAGGGAATCCTATGAACTCGATCATTAAGGATCTCCTTACAACTCCCAGCACCCATAAGAACAGGATTTTTCTGACTAGATTGCTCACTGCAATGCCTGCCAAGCTTCCTCTGCAAATTCTTCACATTGGAAGTGCTTCTGCATTCCTGACTTTCTTCCCCAGCCATTGTTTACTTGCTGGTTTTCAGCTCCCTTCTTGGGATTATAGGTGCCAATTTGGGCCCCAGGTTATGGGTGCCCAATGGCACCCACGACGTAACATGACATTGTGACATCACATAACATCAGCATAAACTGGAAGACCTGGTAGGGCCTCAGGTGTGATCTCAGAGGCCTCACAGGGCCTTGGAGATCATGTACAAGGCCTAGTGAGACCTTTGACGAGACTGCCAGTTTGTACCAGAAGTCATGTTGGAGTCCACGCTGTGGGTGCCGAGCACCCACAATTTTTTGTGGGGGGGGGGGCTTGACCCCCAGGGCCCCCTATAGTTGGTGCCTATGCTTGGGATCATGACTGGGGAAGAGTGAAGAGCTATTTAGATGATATTTGGAAGTCCTGGGTTCATCTCTCACCATGATCATTCATCTTCTCAAAGGTACCTGCTTGCATTGTACGTATCCTCACTCTCTCTTCTTTCCAGCCTCTCGTGATGGCACACTCACCAATGCACCACCCAGAAGAACTGACTCAGGACATGGGGTGGAAAGCAGGTAGGGCCTGATCCTTTCTCTCACACTCCGTTTCCAGCACTACCATTAGAATAATGAGGCAGTTGTGTCTGGAAGGTAGCAGATATTGGGCGGGGGTGGGGAGGTACGTTACAGTTTCTTTAAGACTTATTTACATTTGCCTTAATGAAGTTACAATATCTTTAAATAATAGTTACAGAGAGTCACCTAAGGCGGGCTGAAAAAGCTTAGTGCAAATTACTCTTAGTTCCATCTCAGTCAATTTCATCTTGATGCACAGTAGACTTCAGCTGGTTTGCTTTGAGCCAGTGTTTGATCTCTCTCATGAGAGCCACCAGAGCCCATGTGAGATTCTCCCAGAGCCCCGTAAGCAAGGTGGAGAGCTAAAAAACTTCTTTGTGCAGGATCTTCCTGGTACAGAAGCACTTTTTTGCTTTCTGCATTGCGTTTAACTGATGAAAACAGGGATGCCCTATTTAATCATCATCATCATATCCTGCCCATCTGACTGGGTTTCCCCAGCCACTCTGGGTGGCTTCCAGCATATATAAAAACATAATAAAACATGAAACATTAAGAAACTTCCCTATACAAGACTAGCCTTCAGATGTCTTCTAAAGGTTGGTTAGTAACTTATCTCCTTGGTTTGGGGGGGGGGGTGTCACATACATATAAGCGAAATCTGTGTAAGTTGGGAGTTAACCGTACATTCTCACACAGAAACAGATGTGCATGGTGCCTCTCTTCTGCACTCCCTTAAACTCCCTGCAGTAGTGTGGAGAGGGGTAGACATGTTGCCTTGTACTCTGCATGGAAGTTCCACCCATGCCAGCGCTGTTGCTTTGCAATCTTCAAAGAGTAGGCAGGAGAGTTGCTCTTTAAGGTGTTTTGCTGCTCAGCAATCGAAGGTGGCTCTCCAAGCTTTAGAACCCCCTCCGGCTACAGCTCTTCCTGCTCCCTCTGTGCTGATCTAAGTTTTGGAAGTTATAGCAGCACCTCCAAATAATCAGGAGTCCCTTTGCTGAACCTCTTTTGTTTTATGCCTGCTTTTCCCTGCCTCTGGGGGGACAACAATGCAGAGCGACGGTGAGGAGCATCAGAGACTCCCTGGTGTCTACTCTGGAGAACTTGGGTGAGGACGAACTCAAGAAATTCAAGCTCAAGCTCCACGAGATCCCTGTCATTGAAGGCCATGACAACATTCCTCTGGGGCGGCTGAAGACGGCAGATGCCATGGACCTGAGCCAACTCCTCCTGAGTTTCTACATGGAGGATTATGCCGTGCAGGTGACGGCTGATGTCCTCAGAGCTATCAACTGCAGGGATGAGGCACAGAGGCTCCTCAGCCTCACTGGGTGAGAAAGGAGGAGTCCCAGCTTGTGGAATTCGTTGTGAGGCAGGGCAAATGGATTGTCACCTACCCCAGCCCCACACCACCCTGTGAGTGGAGGGAGATTAGGAATGTCACTTGATACTAAACCAAGCAAAAAATGCCTCTGGTTTTTTAAAGATTGAACTCCGGAATATCTTTTTAAGCTCTTCATGTATCATAATCCAGAATTGTTTCACCACTTTGCACTCCCACCACATATAATACATCGTCCACACCTCTGTTTTGCATCTCCAACGGAGATTTGATTGTTTTTTATACATTTTTTATAGTTTCACTGGGGTGAGGTACCAGCAGTAAACATCTTCATTATATTTTCCTTAATCGCATAGCACGCTGTAAAATTTATATCAGTTTTCCATAATCTTTCCCATCTGTCTAAATGAATTGTCTGGCCCAGCTCTTGTGACCATTTTATCATTGGTTCTTTTATTACCTCATCTTTCACTTCCCATTCAAGGAGCAAGCTGTATAATTTCGATATTTTCCTCTTTGGTTGCGGAGGTTCACTTTGTAATTTTGATGTTTAGACTTTAGGAAATGGAAATTGAATATTCAGCCACTTATTATTGAGGGGAAGTGCGTGGAACAAGTCTCAGTGTTTCGATTTCTGGGAATGGAGTTGAGAGACGACCTAACCTGGGGAGAGAACAGCAAAGACCTGGTGAAGAGAGCACAGCAGAGGTTATATTTTCTGAGAATCCTCCGGAAAAACAATCTTTCAAAGGACCTGTTGATGGCATTTTACCATTGCACTGTGGAGAGCGTACTAACTTATGGTCTGTGTGTGTGGTTTGGGAGCTGCACAGCCAGGGAAAAAACAATGCTATCCAGGGTTGTAAAGACTGCAGAGAGAATTATTGGGTGCACTCTTCCCACCTTAGATCAAATCTATGCTGCCTGGTGCCATAAGAAAGCAGCAGAGATAGCACAAGATAGTACGCACCCCAGAAATGATCTCTTTCAGCTTCTGCCTTCTGGAAGAAGGTATAGGGTTATAAAGGCCAGGACTAGCTGCCTGAGAAACAGTTTCTACGCTAATGCAATTCTGGTTCTAAACGCAGCATAAGGGGTCTCTGTAGTATAGTGTATTTTAAAATGGGGTTTTAGAGTTTTTAGGGGTTTTTGAATGTTTTATGTAGTTTTTTATGTAGTTTTTTATGTAGTTTTTTATGTAGTTTTTTATGTAGTTTTTTATGTAGTTTTTTATGTAGTTTTTTATGTAGTTTTGTGGTAGTTTTATGTAGTTTTATGTAGTTTTTCAATTTCATTGTTCTGCAAGGGACAATGACAATAAAGATATCGTTATCGTTATCATTTTTTTTCAAATCCTATTTTTTTATCTTGGTTTAAGATAAGCAATACCTGGTGATATGTTGGGTCTGGAACTTAACAGGTTAAGAAGTTCCCATGATGCCTCAACATTCTGACGTCAGCTTTAGAAGCTGGGAGGAGCTTGGGAGGAGTTCTGTCTCTTCCTCCTGGTTCTTTGAGGGAGAAAGTCGCAGTTTCCTCATGGCTGCGGTGAGCCCAGGAGATCCCTGGGGAATGTCGGAATAAAGAACAGAAGTTGGACAAACCTGGACTCTGTGTGTGTTTGTCAAAGGACGTGACAGTTTTTCACCGCTGTGTTTATCTCTGCTAAGGTGTGACTGAGAGCTACTGGACGACGGAGCTGAGTGGCGCAGCTGAGGGAAGCGCGCCGGACCTGGCTGCCATAAATAGCTAATTGAGGATCGCAAATCAATTAGCGGGGTCCCAATATATCAATTCCACAGGTTATGGGTACTTAATTACCGCTTGTAAAACTGTCACTGGAGCTGCCGGAATGCGTTTGAAGTTTGGCGGAGTGATTTTGCCTGGTGTTAAGAGGCAAAGGAGTAGCTGCGGAGCTAAAAGCGGCTGACTGAAAGACACAAAGTGGCTGCCTGTGTTGCTGAGTGCTGGGACCAGCTGGAGCTCTGGGAGCTGAAGGCAGCAAGGAATCGCTTCTCCACGGGTGCCAGAGGAGCTTGTGATCTGTAAGTACAGCTTGGGGCCCCTTGGGAGAACGGAAGAGGATGGCAGGCTGCCAGGTCTTGGAGGACATTCCATGCTCACTTTAAGAAGTTGGGCAACCTGGCTGCTGATCTGAAGCCTATTGTTCTGGGTGCCAGGAAGCCAGAGGCCGCTTGGCTAGCGCTCCAGGGAGTTTGTGAGGCTGGAGGCGGCAGCAAGGGCCGGGAGATGGCTGCTTCAGAACAGGAAGGCAAGATGGCGCTGACCACCTTCGTGAGAGCCGGTGCACAGCTGGGAAGGGCTGTGGGCCCCAGAGGGGGGGCGAAGGGACTATTGCCACTGCTGCTGTTGCTGCCAGGTTTGCAGAGTCTAAAAGGGCTGTCTGGGAATGTGCTGCGTGTGCTGTGAAGCTTCAGCAGGAAGCCAGAGCCCTGGACAAAAGCCTAAAGATGGCTGGAGCCCCTGTCCCTGATGCTTTAGCCACAAGGAGTGCTGCTGAGCAGGTCGGGGGGGGGGCGAAGGTTTCCAAAGGCACGTTTAAAAAGTTTTCCACTGTACGTGCTGGAATGAAGTGGAGGTTCAGAGTGGGCGGAGCTGGCAAGGAGTGCTTTTCGGGAGTCAGTCTGGGAGAGGAGGCCAGCGTGGGAACGCAAGGGAAGGACGTGTCTCAGACGCTGGGGAGGGTTGTTTTTCTTATCACTGCTTCTATGGCAACTGTGAAGAACAACTCCAGCCAGGACACGGTGACACGCTGGGTGTTTTGGATTCTACTATCAGGCAGCACCTGATAGGCAAGCCTGCTGGCAAAATGCGGAACTGCAGGGCTGTTTCAACAGAAACAATTGTTATGTTAGCAGACGGAATGAAAAAGTCGGTTTCTGCTGTGGCTAACGTGTTTTTCTCCTTTACAGGAGGAGCTAGAGGTCTGCGTTGTGCCGGGACTGAATAGTTGTCTTTTATCTGTATCAGCTCTAATGAAGCAGGGATACAATGTTTGCTTTGAAAATGACACCTGTTCCATTTTCAGAGGGGGGCGACAACTGGTCAACATGAAAAGGGAGAACAATTTCTTTGTTCTGGAGACACTTCTGGAGGGTGGTGGGAATGCTGGAAAAGCACAGGTGCATTGTGCTAAGGTTCCCAGTCATGTGCAAAAGTTGCACAGGTGCACAAAAGGGTGTAAAATCACACAATGTGGGAGGAGGTCCCAAGGGTGCAGGGCATGCAAAGGTGCAAAGGTACTTGGTTTTCCCGGGTTTGGGAGGGTAGCCAAAGAAGCCCTTTGAGCTGGTTCACACAGATCTGTCAGGACCCATGAGGTGTGAGAGTCTGGGTGGGGCCAGGTATGTGCTATCGCTGACAGATGGCCACAGCCAGGTTGGCTGGTGTCTCTCTCTCAAATCACAGGGGGAGGCGGCGCAACTGATCCAGGATTGGGTTGCGGAGGTGGAACTAAGGTTTTCCACCAAGGTGCAAGGGTTCAAGAGCGACCGAGGGTCACAGTTTACTGGGTCTGCTCTGGAGGAGTTTTTCAAGGAAAAGGGAATACGTCACCAGGTGACGGGTGCAAAGTCTTCTCAAGGGAGAAGGGAGGCTGTGGCTGAATCCGGTGATGGGGATCAGGTCCAGAATCAGGGTTCAGAACCCGGTGATGGGGACCAGGTCCAGGGTCAGGGCAGGTTTGGGCATCTCCAAGAGTTGTGAAAGGAGTGTCCAGGTGTGAGGCTTCATCTCCGGTAAGCGTAATGGAGAAAGCTCACGGACGGGTTGTCAAGTCAGAGGGGGAAGAGTCTGACGGAGAAGACACAACTGCTGGCCCTAATGGGTCAGTAGGGTATCAGGTCACAGGTGCGTGGAAAAGTGTCGCACAGTGTGATTCTGGGAGTGTTGAAGGGGTTCAACAGGTGCCTGGGAAAGATGCCGGGAAGGGGCACAAGGCAAAGGTAAAGGTGTTGAACTCAAAAGGGTCTTGTCAGAATGGTTTCGGCAAGAGGGGGTGTTGGGTCTGGAACTTAACAGGTTAAGAAGTTCCCATGATGCCTCAACATTCTGACGTCAGCTTTAGAAGCTGGGAGGAGCTTGGGAGGAGTTCTGTCTCTTCCTCCTGGTTCTTTGAGGGAGAAAGTCGCAGTTTCCTCATGGCTGCGGTGAGCCCAGGAGATCCCTGGGGAATGTCGGAATAAAGAACAGAAGTTGGACAAACCTGGACTCTGTGTGTGTTTGTCAAAGGACGTGACAGTTTTTCACCGCTGTGTTTATCTCTGCTAAGGTGTGACTGAGAGCTACTGGACGACGGAGCTGAGTGGCGCAGCTGAGGGAAGCGCGCCGGACCTGGCTGCCATAAATAGCTAATTGAGGATCGCAAATCAATTAGCGGGGTCCCAATATATCAATTCCACATGATATTGTAGCCAGCTGTTACAACAGTTCTTAACCTCTCCATAGGGTCTTATTTTTATCTCACCGTGCTCTTTTATTAGTAACTGTTGATATGTTGGCCAGCCCTTTTCCATATTTACTCTTTTCACTGCCAGTACTTCTAGTGGGGATAACCACCATGGTATTTTAGGTTCTAACAACCATCGGTAATTTGCCCACACTTTATATAGAGACTTCCTGACTATGTGGTTCAGGACTTCCCTGTTTACTGCCACTTTATCATAAATTAAATAGGCATGCCATCCAAAGCGGTTGTTCCATCCTTCCAAGTCTAGAATCTCTGTTTTGCCTAGCACAACCCAGTCTTTTATCCATTCTAAGCATGCAGCCTGGTAGTAAATTCTCCAATCCGGAAGTCCAAATCCACCCCTCTCTTTGGTGTCTGTTAACAGTTTATATTTTATACGTGGTTTTTTTCCTTGCCATAAAAATCGGGAGGAGAGGAGTTGATCTTTATTTTTATGCCTACCAATCCAGATAATAAAGTTTGCTGATGCAGGAGAGTTTCAGGCATGTTACTGTAAACAAGATTAAACATTATAAGCAGTATAATGCACTGTAGGGCGGTGATCTCTTCCTTGTTGACAGCAAGGTGGAAAAAGGTTTGGCATGAATTCATACATACATGGCGTTTGGGCTTGTGGGTTCCTGCAGAAAATCACCTGGTCGCTTATGCAGCTTGGCATTTGCATGAAACTGCAGGAAGAGTTTTATCTGGTGATTTATCCTATGGTTTCTTTTCTTTTCTTTTTAATTTTTATTGGAATTTTATTTACAACCTAACATAAACCTCCCACCCCCCCAATACAGAAATCCACCCTCATTAAACGTGAACATAACATACAATGAGCATAACATACAACAATACAAACAACCAAATAAAAGACTTCCTTTATCCTGTATCTGGCCTCCTTATTTACTTCTTATAAGCTGTTTCCTTTATGAATAATTATTAAGATTTTTCTAATTATAACTTAAATATCCACAAATTGCTAAAAACTGGAAAAAAGAAACTGTACCGACAAAAAAGGACTGGCAAGACAAACTGTTAGAGTATATTGGACTGGCTAGATTAACAGAGGCAATTATGTAGAGATCACACCAGACAAGAGTTTCAAAAAGCATGGGGGAAATGCAGAGAATACTTCACAAAACAGTGCCCTAAAATACATACCTGGACTTGTTTTGATTAATGTCAGCAGGAGACTTTGTGAATTTATCCTATGGTTTCATGGAGCCAGTTCCTGGGGTGAGGAGCTGCTTCATTTGGAGGTCTTCAGGCAGAGTCTTGACAGCCACCTGCTGAAAATGCTGTAGGGCTGGATTTCCTGCCTCAGGCCACATGGCCTACAAAACTCCCTCCAGCTCTATAGGATGCTGAGGATACTCCTCTCTCCCCTCCTCACATCACTTCAGGGAGGATGTAGAGGTCTTGAATTCTTGTATGAGACCTGCCAGGGGACAGGATGTGGGTGCAGAAATGGAATATTAATCGCTGGAATAACTGAGCCAATTACTTATTGTAACACAGAAGGTGCAGCCGCGTGGCTGTTGAATCTGGCTAGAGAGAAGATTTTACCTGTTGCAATCACATGCTTGTATGTTAAAAAATAATAATAATACTTGTTGCGTCACAAAACTTACCGGGGGACTCGGTTAAGGAGTTCCTCCAGCCCTTTGTGGGTCGGGAATTAGTAAGAACATCCCCCAAAGGAGAAAGAAACCTAGCGCTGGAGAGCACAACAAAAGCGCTAGAAGCTGCCGACACGCATCTCAAGCCCACCCCCAAGAAGGCCTCTCAGACGCGTCCCAGCACCCTTAACAAAATACAGTATTGCTTTTTGGGTGGGGGGTTGCTTTAAATTCGCGAAGGACGAGTAGTTTCTTCTCGCACACTCACGTGTTTTCCTGTCCCACGGTCCGGGCGCTCATCCCTGCTTCAGATCCTGCGCAAAGAAAGAGCGAGAGAGCGAATTCTCTTCCCCTTGGAGAATTGCGCTTCGGAGTCCTTCCTCGAGGAACCTCTGGGCCAAGTTCTTCCAGCGCAGGGCTGGGCAGCAGGTGAGCTCGAAAGGTGAAGCGAAACCCCGCCCTCGAGTCTCCTGCAGCTGCCGGAGGGAAGGATCTTTAAGGAGAGTTTCCTCGCCAAAGGGAACAGAAAGAGACCAGGAGAGGAGAGAGAGCCGGCGGCGCTCGGAGCGGGTTTCCCGCTGCTGCCCTCGCGCCAAGCCTCTCTACCCCGGGGAGTCAGGCGCCGCGAGCTGGCACCCACTTCCCTTGGCAGAGTCTCCAGATCTGGGTCTTTGGGTGGCCGTGTTTTCTGCTGCGCTGGGGCTGGCGGGGAAGGAGCGCGATGTCGAAGAAGATCGTCCTCAATCTCCCGGCCCTCTCCTTCACAGCTCCCCCAAGAAAGGGGGACGACGAGGGCAGCCTTTTCCCCGCGACGCGGCTGCCCAAAGCGGGTCCCTCGCTCTTTCTGGAGCCGCAGCCTTGGGCGATTCACTGCGCCCCTCTCCTCCTTCTGGGCACCTTGCTGGACTTGCGGGACGAGGACTGGAGGAAATTCAAGGGCGAACTGCTCAGATTCCCGGTCAAGGAGGGCGTCGGAAGAATCCCCAAAAGGTTGCTGAGGGAAGCCGATGCTCGGCAGCTCAGGGATCTATTAATCCAGTACTATGGCGAGGCTTATGCCGTGGAGGTGACGGCGCTGGTGCTGCAGGCGATGGACTACAAGCCCCCGGTGGGCTCTCTCTTTGTTTTCATCAGGCTAAGTAAGGATCTCCGGAGAGGGGTGGATCCATCTGGCTGGTGGTGGTGACACCTCGGGGTTCTGTTTGTACTGACAGCACAGCTCCTTCCCATGGCTGTAGTCGCCCAGGGGTGGGGCAACTTTTCCAGCAAAGGCAAGACCAGCAGTGAAAGGGAGCAGAATGATGGGTGTCACTGTTACCTGTGTAAAGTGGGCTAGTGTTTTCACACATCCCTCTGCCCTCCATCTAGACTAGAAAGAAGCATTATCGGAGCTAGGGCTGCCCCAAGAGAGTTTAGCGCCTGAGGCGAAAGAAGAAAAATGGCTCCCCACCAGGGAAGAAGGAACATCAGGAACAAGGTGGGGAATAACGATCTGCATTGGGATCTGCTGCCCCTGTGGATCATGCCTCACCTTGCCTCATGAGTGCGCCAGCCCTGATCGGAGCTCAAGGCCCCATTTCAGGAAGGCAGAGACACCCCAGGAGGGTTTCCAGGCGGGGTCAGTGAGGGGTGTGGCCTGGGGAGCATTCCAAGGGCTTGAAGGAGGGGTCTAGAGGAGCCCATTTGGCCACAGGGCTTGAGACTCCCTGCTCCTAGATTAGCCTAGCCCCAAAGTGCAGCAATAAATAACAAAAAATATCAAGCTGAGATATTTTTAGTACATGCACTGTTTTCTATAGAAAGCTTTTGGCTGATGGCAGCAATTCTCAGCAGCTTTCAACAATCGGATTGCCAATGCTTAAAGGTAAAGGTAAAGGGACCCCTGACCATTAGGTCCAGTTGTGGCCGATTCTGGGGTTGCGGCGCTCATCTCGCTTTATTGGCCGAGGGAGCCGGGGTACAGCTTCCGGATCATGTGGCCAGCATGACTAAGCCGCTTCTCACAAACCAGAGCAGTGTACGGAAACGCCATTTACCTTCCCGCCAGAGCGGTACCTATTTATCTACTTGCACTTTGACGTGCTTTTGAACGGCTAGGTTGGCAGGAGCTGGGACTGTGCAATGGGAGCTCACCCCGTCGTGAGGATTCGAACGACTGACCTTCTGATCGGCAAGTCCTGGGCTCTGTGGTTTAACCCACAGCGCCACCTGTGTCCCTTGCCAATGCTTAATAAATTGCAAATACGGTATCTTCATCTTAGGATGCAGAGAACAGCAAAGAAACAGTTTACATGAATTTCTTGTGGTCCTTTGGACTTGGGGTTCAGATTTTTCCTTGTGGAATGCAGTCTTCTTTCCTTCATGTTTGAAGCCTGCAAATAGCTAAGAAGAGGCGTGTAAATTAAGAGAGTCTTCAGGCCTTCCTAACCCCCTTGGAGTTTTTTCTGTCTTCTGAGTCAGGCTGAATTGCTGGAATCATTGGAAATCATAGAAAGATGGAAAGCTGCCTTAGGGCACATTGGACCAGTTGGTCCAGCTCATTCCAAGGTTTTAGGCAGGAATATTTCCCAGCCCTATCTGGAGATTCCAGGGATTCAACCTGGGATCCTTTGTATGCATGTGATCTACCACTGATCCACGGCCCTTTCCCACTTAGTGCTACCTATTCAAGGTTTTCCAACAGGAAGAGAAGGGGAAGGGGAATGTAGGCTGGGTTTTTTCTGTTCAATACTGCTACTAACACCAATAATTCCAACAGTAAGGATTACACATCTATGCCTGCTGGTCACCCTGAAAACCTTGAAGGAGTCAGATCTGAAGAAGTTCAAGGATAAACTCAGCGTGTTCCCCTTCAAGGAAGGCTATGTCAGTATCCCCAAGGGGTTGCTGGAGGAAGCAAATCTTTGGGAGCTCACAGAATTGCTGCTTACATACTGTGCTGAGGATTATTCTGTGGAGGTGGTGTCAGAGGTGCTGAAGGCCATTGAATGTGAGCCCTTGCCAGAATGGCTCTTTCGTCTCATCGGGAAAGGTAAGGAACTTGGAAGGGAGAACATTGGCTGAGTCTGATGGTCTTCTTCTAGGAGTGGGGCTGGGTGTAAAGGAAGCTTCTTGGAAGGGCTTTGGGTGTGTCTCAAATCTGTGCAGCATTCTGAATATGTATTCTGGACAAAATCGGAGGGAAGACTCTGAAATCAGTATCTCTTCAAGTTTCACAATGATTTTATAAAATCAATGCCATCACTTCAGAACAATATTATCCCTTCCCCTCTGCTTACATATGCCTCCTGGCCCTGAAGGTTCTGGCAGAACTTCAGCTAGGCCATGGGTTTGATTAACTAAAACTGTTTATGTGTACTCACTTTCTCAATATATCTAACAGCAGAGCAACCCCCTGAAAAGCATGTTTCAAGGCATCGGACAGCTGTAGTATTGTCTTCAAAAATTATTCAAGGTCTGGAGGAACTGCTTTCATCAGAAAGAGCCACTAAAGGGTAATTTCTACACTTTACTTAAGTGACTGAAGCCACCATTTTAGCAATGTGTTTTCCCCTCTCAGTTAACACTACAGCAAACTACACTCTCAATGCAAAACACTTCAATTTTAAACATTATATGACAAGAATGTTACTTGCCCAAAAATGGAAAGAAGAAGAAGTCCAAGCAAAGGAAGAATGGATACAAAGACTTATGGAATATGCAGAAATGGAGAAACTTACCGGAAGAGTAAGAAACCAAGATAACAAACTTTTTTATATAAAAGAATGGAAATGGTTCATTGAATATTTACAGATAAATTGTAAACAGATAAAAACACTGGCAGGATTATTGTAACAACCTGCAGCTACATAAGAGTATATATATAAAGAAGATAAATAAATGAGTAAGTTAAGTTAATCTGGATATGCAGAAAATATTAAAAATAAATTTAAGGAACTGCATGAAGAAGGGGAAGGAAGTAAATTTTTTAAATGTCAAAATGATTGTAAAATCAGTGAAACGTATATATCTGAAATATATACACACACACACACAGTGGTACCTCAAGGTTATATACACTTCAGGTTACATACGCTTCAGGTTACAGACTCTGCTAACCCAGAAATAGTACCTCGGATTAAGAACTTTGCTTCAGGATGAGAACAGAAATTGCACGGCGGCAGCAGGAGGCCCCATTAGCTCAAGTGGTCCTTCAGGTTAAGAACAGTTTCAGGTTAAGAACGGACCTCCGGAACGAATTAAGTACTTAACCCGAGGTACCACTGTAAACATTATAAGTAATTTAGCAAGCTCTTCTGCTTAAAACAAATAAATGCTTTAGCGCCAATTTACTAATTTCGTGTGTGCTTTTTAAAGGAAAAGGCTGCTTGGAAGAAAGAATATTTTTCAAATCACCATGTTGAACCTTTCCCTTTCCTGCCCACAGATGACTTTCTAAGTCAACCGTTGGGCAGTAAAACCAAAGTGCATATTTTCTGCTGAAGCTGTCAGGCTGCCAGATACTTTTCAAGCCAGCCTCACTCCACAACCATAAAGGTGCAGAGCCGCTGGAATATAGTGAGCTGTGAAAGAGGGAAGTCCGAGTCAGATCTTGCCTCTACAACGAAACCACTGTGTGGACTGTTTCTCAGCCTCCCCCATCCTGCCCATATAAAGATAATAATGCTAAGATAAGGACTAAAGATAAGAACTGACTGGGGTTGCTGGGAGGATATTCGAGGGAGTCTTTTTAATAGATTCCCATCAGATGTCAAGGAAGGAAATAAACAACTATCTGACTTTTAGAAGACATCTGAAGGCAGCCCTGTTTAGGGAAGTTTTTAATGTTTGATGTTTTATCATGTTTTTAATATTCTCTTGGGAGCTGCCCAGAGTGGCTGGGGAAACCCAGCCAGATGGACAGGGTATAAATTTGTTGTTGTTGTTGTTGTTGTTGTTGTTGTTGTTGTTGTTGTTGTTGTTGTTGTTGTTCTAGAATAGGGGACAGCAGGGCAATCTTTTTATCCCTGAGGGTTGTGTGTGCAGGTGAGTAGTGTGTTGGGGGCTGCACACTTGCTCAGATATGTGCACAGACACACCCACCTTCACAATTCTCATTCCCACTCTCTCTTGCACACACCACTTTCCCCTCCGCTCATTTCACACGTACGCTTTTAGCTCCCTCTTCACCTGCTGGCACACCAGGTGAAATTGATGGTGAAATTGCACAGCTTAAGGCTAAGAAAAGAAGGCAAGGTTCCCCAAGTCTTGGTGGGCCCCAGGGTGTGCAGCTGAGAGCTACCGATGGTCCACTGGCTGCAAGTTGGCCACCTAACCAGGTTCCAGTTCTTCCCCTGCTTCTGTTTCTGCCACAGGTCGTTGAAAAGATACGCATTCTTTAGTGATGAGATGATCTGCAAGGGAAGAGAACAGTTGATTGAAATTCTTGAAGAGGACCTAGACTTCGTTTTGCACACCCTACACTCTTGCTCTGTCATCACACTACAAGAATACAAGAATGTTTTCAAAATGGAGAAAGATTCTAAAGAGAAAATCAAAAAATTGCTAAGTATAATCCTGGAAAGGGGAGAACAAGCTTGTTGTCGGTTCCTGGAATGTTTAGAAATGGTACGTCCGGCTTCTGTTCGGATCCTGCTATTTGCAGTACTGGGTGGATTTGACTTCACGTCATTCTTATTCCTCAAGGTCATTTTTTGCACCTTTCTTCATTTTCACAACAGTCATATTGGTTTAAAAATAAAGTCCAGGTTTCTGACCAGTCAGTGCTGCAGTCTGAATCCCTCCTATTCAGAAAGGAAACGAGGAACCAGAAAATGGAGCATTCTGAAGATCCTGGAGAAAGCGTCATGTGCATCCAGTGTCCCAGCGAGGTAAGGGTTGTACTGGCTGCATCAAAACAGGGGGCTCCATGTGCTAATAAACCATGGCAAGTGGACAAAGGGCACTTATCACATTGTGTTTCTAGTTTAGTGTGGAATCTCACTCATATTTTGTGGGGGGTCCAGCTGTTTGTTACATTTCAATCCTCCTGCTTAAATGTTTCTTCATTTGCATGCATTGTGGTACAGTACTTTCCAATATTGCCATGTCCACAGTTGTCTCCAGAAATAATTCTCTGGGTGAAAGGAGAGTGGGAGAATCTGGTATGGATGGACACCAAGTGCCAACCCACAGTGTACCCTTCTTCCCCCTCATCAGTACTTGGGGATGAAATGTTAATGGATGTTTGGGTTGCAGCCATGCTATAATCACCATAATGAGATATTTTGGAAGATTATATCTTCTTTTAAAGTTGTTTTTTTTAATGGATCAGCAGTTCACACAGTATTTCAGAATTCAGCACAGGTCTAATTACTATACTAAAAATGAATACAGAATGCAGCAGGTATAAAGAGCTTTTAGCAATGTGGAGCTGTGGAGTGGAGCTCAAGAAGGGATCCTTGATGTGGTCATAGTGGGTGTTCTTATTTTCAGATAGGAGGAGGAATATGGTATCAATTCGGACCCTTTATTCTTTGTTATAGGAGCTTCCAGGAAAGATAAGACCAGAGAAAGTTTGGGATTCACAAAGGAGCCATGAAACTTACAGGCGAGTAGTACTTCCATCAGAGAATGTTTTCTGCATTGCATATGGATATGGTGATGCTCCCACATTGTGATGCTCTCTAGGCATACTCTGCTTGCCCCTGTGGGTGCACATCGCTGTGGAAGATGAGTAGTGGACATAAAGCATGTACCCCCTAACATAAATCCTGCCCCTCGCCCATGCCACAGCACAGTATCAGATGAAGAGCCAAAAGTTAAGTACCAAAATTCCAGTCAATGCTGGACTGAAATACTGCTAATGATCATTGTTATCAAGAGAGCACATTTGACACGACCCACAAATTGCTTATAAGAGTATCAGCCGTAACAGTAGAGGAAGATGCATCAATCTCTTTCGACACCTTTTGTCTTTCTCGCCTTCAGATTTTGCTTCACTGAAGCTGGCTCCTTCCTTTGCTGTTGTACTGATCTTATATTTAAGGTAAGGGGAGCTGTGACCATAACATACCACTTTGATTCATGGACTCAACACCTGCACGAATGGCAAATGATAGAGCTGGCTGTTGCTGGTCCTTTGCTCAACATCCAAGCGGATGCAGAAGAAGCTGTGGCAGAAGTTCACTTCCCTCACTTCTTGTGTCTCACAGGTATGGTAGGAAGAAAAGCTTCCAAGAATAGAGTGGTAATATCCATTCCTGTTTAAGATTCTTCCTTTTGTCTATCATGTACATTCCTTATTGGCTGAATAATGCTATGGGCTGGTTCAGTGGATCACAATGCTTTATCTGCCTTTTGTGGCTTCTTTTGATTTTGCAAGAATTCTGTCTTTTTGCTAGAATTCTGCTTTTTTCTTTGACTTACTATACTTTGTACTTACTGTATACTGTATTTTGTCCTGTAACTTGCTTTGGGAGGACATTGCTCTGTAATGCAGGCTTTTAAAAACACCTCTAGATTATGATAACAAAATAAACACTTAAGAACATAGAATGGGTCTGCTGGATCAGGCCAGTGGCTTGACTTGCATTAAACAGGAAGGGAGAAGGGGTGAGTTTTCTCACCCAAACTCAAGTCTGCAGTATAGTGAACTGTTTGCCCATGTTTCCCTTGTGTTTCTTTTCAGGGAAAGACAGTTCCCATGTCTACATAGCACATTTTGTTGAAGGGAAGATGAGACTGAAGAAGCCAGATCGCGTGCAGCCGTATCATGCTGTATTGAAAGCCCCCCGCTTCTATACCTGTGGGGTCATCTTCAAAAAGGCATTGTTTAAGCGAAAGATAATGGTCCACGCCATGGCACTGCTCTATCAGGAGCTGGAAATCTCTGGTGTCCCAAAATTCCACCTGTACCTCCTACCCAATGACTCTTCCCTAAGAAAGGTAACTAAGAATCTCCAACTCTGATTTGTGTTCCGGGCAGGCTAGATTATTAGTCAGATTTTGATTATGAAAACAATGATACTATTGAATGCCTGTTCTGTTGGAAGTGCTGGGATGCAGCTCAGTATGTGCTGAAGGCTGATGTAGCTGCATGGGTGAAAGTAGTTAGAGAGAGGACTCTCTAAGTTTTCCTAGACTGTCCTTTAACCTTTGCTGACCTTCCTTCAGGCTAGAGTGAAATTCTTTGGGTTGCTGACCTCTACTTCCTTCTTCTCCATGCCATCCTTGGGAGAGGAGACATCTCTTTTGGATCTCTCTCTATCCGAGATCCAGGAGTAAGCAAAGGGACCCAGTGTTCCATAGATTTGGTGTCTTCCTTTCATGTCTCCAAAGTGACCATGTTTGCCGTTCCCAGAATGTCTATAAATTTGAGGAAATGTGGCCTTCAAGGAGACTGCCAAAACCCTCTGGAGCACTCAAGCCTCTGAAGATTGGCTCTCGCGTCTTCATCCAAAATTTAGATGGCGTCACAGTCTGCCCTGAGGTAGGAGACCAGAGATGATTACAGGGGTTGCCTGGAGGGAACCAAGGCTGTGAGGTTTTTAACAATGGGAGGAAGCAAACCAGGATCCCTTCAGTCTTTTGTTTACCCCCTTTTGAATGGTGGGGAGGTGGGGGAATTACATCGGAAGTGGTGTGATGCATCAGCTTGCACTTGAGGCAGATATGTCTGCATGGGGAAAGGGAGACAGAGGAGGACAGAGACTTCCTGGTTTCCTAGATTGTCCTGTCTGACCTAACCTGTGCTGACGTCCTCTCAGGTGCTACACTGATATGTCATTTACTACTTCCTTTTTCTTCATCCTCATCTTGGTAAAGGAGACATTTTTGGTGTCTCTCCTGCTGAGATGCAAAAACAACCATGGCTGTTTGCATCTCCTAAACCCAGAGTCTGAGTGTGATTATGCCCAGAGTAAAGTCTGCTAGTTCAGTTCAGCTTCTTCTCAGCATTTGGAGATAAAATGTCCATCAGTTACCGGTAAGTCACATTCACACCTACAGAGCTTTTTCACAGGAACTGGAGCTTCAATACATGGAGGAGCAGTTCCTCGAAATCAGTGCTGAATTCACGCAAGACAAGCTCAACTTCAACCTGATAGAGAGGAGCACGAATGAACTGGTCTGGGAGGCCCATGTGAGGCAAGGTGAGCTTTGGCTGAGGGAGGACCACAAGGTTGGGCCATAGCTCAGGAGGCAGGATGGAAAGGACATCCCATCTACATGCCCTCTCTGACTGCCTCTTTCCTGGTCTCTTTCAGAGGAGCTGAAGTTTTCAGGCCCACATCCAGAACAAGGTCAGTAGGAGAGATGAGATGGCCCTACCACGAGGTTGACCAAGGCTGAGCTTTTGCTCTGAATGGAATAACAGCATTTTGGGGTTGGAACAGACTTTGGAAGTCACCAAGGCCAACCTGCTGCTCAATGTGCTCTCAACAACACTGAAGAAATCTTTTTTTTTTTTTAAGGATTAAGAGGATGTGTCTAAGATCATAGTGGGTAGTAGTGATCACCTGGTTTCTGTTCAGTGTCTTAATCAGGTTGCATAGGGGGTATTTTCTGGTTTGCCTCAGGTAGAAAAATGTATTGGGCCAACCCTGAGACAGAAACATGGCATTAGCCACAATCCACACTAGAGGCGAATTTTGGGCAGTGAGACTGGTTCCTAGAGGGTACTGCAGGGCTTTGCAACTATAACATAGTGAATTGAGTAGTATGGAAAGAGAGAGGTGAGGGAATTTTGGCCTCACACAAGGCGCTACTCTTCACATCCTATGGGTTCTTAAGAAATACTGTATTTTTATGTGTTCACCCTGCAAACCAACTTCCAAAAGTCATAGCAGGCAAATAATTGTCATTCTTTTACAGCACCACACTCAGAATCCCCCTTATATGAAGGGGAACAAAGAAGCATGAAGATGGAGAACCCAGTAGGTTCTGGGGAGATTATCACAAGCAACTGGTGTCTCAGTGAGGTAAAGGGTGGGCATTCTTCTCATTTGCATTGACCACCCATGATAATGAAGCCTATATTGGTACTTCTAACAGAAAGGTTCTGAATTTGAATTTCTTGTGCACTGTAAAAAGCCCTTGTCCCTCTTTAGGTATTTTTGTACATTAATTAATCATCTTGCTAGTCGGCACTAATTGCTGGTATTGAGCCACAAGGCTGTTTCCAAACAGGTTGCTCCTAGTGCTTAAAAAAATAATAAAAAACAAAGCATTGCATTTCTGCGCAATTGTAATTATGTGATTCCAATTTCATGTGGAATCTTCTTGCCTTGCTGTGCTTACATTTAGTTGGGAATCATCTTGCTTTGCTCATATTTACAGAGGGAAGGAAGCATGAAGATGGAGAACTCAGCAGGTTCTGGGGAAAGTGTGCCGTGTGGCCGGTGTCCCAGTGAGGTAAGGGACTGACCTGTCTTGATGTGCATTTCCCACCCACAGGAATAGGGTACACGTTGATATTTTTAACGTGAAGCCACTGAATTTAAATTTCTAGTCCCCTAAGGTTAGCAACTATCCCATCTTAGGTAATTATTTACATATTTGTTATTCAAAGCTAGAGTCTGGTAGCAGGAAATAAGGCTGCATCTAAACAGCTTTTTCCTTGTGCTAATAACTCATGGTGAGAGTCATTGCAATGCACACTTAGCACACTGTGTTTCCATTTAGTCGGGAATCATCTTGCCTCGCTCTTACCTTACGGGCGGTCCAGTTGATGTCACATTTCAAATCGTCCCATATTTTCCAGTGCTTAAACACTTTCCATCTAAAAAGATCATTGCACTACTGCAGAACTCTAATGCTGTGATTCCGGTTTAGTGTGGAATCTTCCTGTGTCACATCTGTTTTAGAAGGGTGTGGTCTCAAGGGTCTTAGGAACAGACAATAATGCCCCGTTTCCAGATGGGATATGGATTCTGGCATCTACATGAATGATTATGGTTTCATTATAGGATATTCCAGAAAAAATAAAACCAGAGGTGGTTTGGGACTCAGAAAGGGGCCATGAAGCTTACAGGTGTGTGATCTCTCTCTCTCTCGCTATCTCTCTATCTCTATCTCTGTCTCTATCTCTATCATCTCTATCTCTCTCAGACCTTTTGAAACATTCTCCCCTCAGGGAGTGGTTTCTACTTTGAATTGTCCAACAGAGCACATCTGGTTTCTGTGGGTCTCACAGTCACCACATATGGTGGTTCTCGGTAAAACTTACGCAGAGTACATCTGTGATCTGCATATTGCAGTGAACGGTCAGTTGTGGTGGACAAATTCTCTCTGAAGGAAGCTTAACCACCATTCCTGATGTCTTCACTGAGGAATTCCTTGGTTCCATGGAGCAGAGCTGGAAAAAAACATTACATTGAAGCACTGCTGTTGCTAACTTCCAGTTGTATATATCCCGCCCCCTTTTCAGGTTGGGGTAGCATCAAAAGAAGGATGCAGAGTTTGAGAAAGGTGAAAAATATGGAGTTTGGATTTTTGGAGGAATTGTTGTTTCTCTTCCTTAAAAATATTCCACCTTTCTCCCAAGGAGTTCAAGTTGGCATGCATGGTTTTCCCCTCTCCATTTTCCCCTCACAACTCTGTGAGGTACCGTACTTTAGGCTAAGAGGCAGTGACTGGCCCAAGATAACCCAATGAGTTTCTTGAAGCAAGGGAGTCATTTCAGCTCCTCTTGTCCCCTGTCCCTTCCTTGGCATTATTGCCATTGCCCCAAAATCAATTTATCTTGTTCTTCTCTACTAGTTTTTGTGGGATGTAATCCACCAGAGCAGTCAAGTACAACATTGCCTGTTTTGCTAGAGTGGACATGCAGGGGAATGTTGGGTCCACTTGGCTGGAGCATCCTTCCTCTTGCATGTGACTAGCAGGTGGTTGTGACCTTACCAGACCTGATAAGAGGCCAAGTCATGCACCCGTCCTCTCTCTTTCACCTTTCACCTTTGACCTGCTTCCAGCTTGGACTGCACTGCTGGCTCTCAGCCAGCACTGGGTTATTCCCCAATATGGGGTAAATGCACATTGTACATACTTGTAACTTTAAGCCTTAAGCCTGCCTTCAGGATTCACACCGTGTTCTCTTTGAATGTAAGTAAACGACTTTTTAGCACTTATGAATAAGACTGCAGTGTCTTTATTCTTTTAGGAGGGATTAAAGGGGTCTTTAATCAGCCAACCTAGCAGGTCAAAGTGCAAGTGGATAAATAGGTACCGCTCTGGTGGGAAAGTAAATGGCATTTCCGTGCGCCGCTCTGGTTTTGCCAAAAGCGGTTTAGTCATGCTGGCCACATGACCCAGAAAAACTGTCTGCGGACAAATGCCGGCTCTCTCGGCCAGTAAAGCAAGATGAACACCGCAACCCCAGAGTCGTCTTTGACTGGACTTAACTGTCAGGGGTCCTTTACCTTTACCTAAAGGGGTCTTACCAGGAATAATAGAATACATCTCAATCTGGACAAGCCAGATTGAATTGCCTATAGTCTTAAGAGACTCACACGAGTCTGCAGCCAGTTTCTGCTGTGTAAGAAGGAGAATGCACTTTGCTAAATAAAGAAACTTGCTAGGGCAAGTTAGGATATTAATAATCAATATACCCTCTCTTGCCACCCTCAACATTCCCACAGTTTGGTTCAACAACCCTAATGTCAGCTATTCAAAGGCAAATTTAGGGGAGCACGGCCAGTTCAGCTGTGGAGCCTGAGGGTCTCTGCAGGAGATGCCACAACTATTATTCAGAATGGAGTGCGAGAGGCATGGGTAAGGTGCTGAATTTTGGCATTGCTCAGGGAGCTGCTGAAATTTGAGATCCCAAGGTACACCGAGTGGGGTCCCCTTTTCCTTTTCGTCTTTCTCTTTGTGCCATTCAGAGTGCGCTCGACTGAGGCTGGCTCCTTCCAGTGCGATGATACTGGTCTCATATGTGAAGTGAAAGAAGCTGTGACCTTAACATACTACTTTGATTCATGGCCGAAGCTCCTGGCAGAACAGAACACTGAGGAGTTGCATGTCGCTGGCCCTCTGCTCAACTTTAAGGTGGATGCAGCAGAGGCTGTGGCATCCATTTGCATCCCTCACTTCTTGTGCCTTGAAGGTATGTCAGGGGAGAAGTTTCCAGCATTATAACCATAATAGGAGGAGTCCTAAATGTCCATTGATGTTTCCAGAATGCTATGGGTGGGTTCTAGAGGTCAGGAGTGCTGGCATACCAGACTTTTGTTATTTGTTTCAATTTTTCAAAATGTTCCAACTGTGCTGTTTTATTATTTTCTGTGATTTGCATTCTGTTTTAAGCTGCCATGCAAGCATATTGTCCTGTGAAATGATGTTATAAACCTCTTAAATTACAGTACAATGAGAAAATGAATACTTGCATGAAATAGGGAGGGTTAAGTGATGATATTTTTGTCACTTTCCCACTTCTAACATGCTTGTCTTTTCAGGTGATGACAGTTCCCATGTCTACATTGCACATTTTGTTGAAGGGGAGATGAGGCTGGAGAAGCCAGACAGAGTGGAGCCTCACCATGCTGTGTTGGAAAACCCCAAGTTCTCTTCCCTAGGAGTCGTTTTCAAAAAGTGGTTTAAGCAAAAGATCAACACTGTCGTACTGCTCTATCATAGGCTTCAGCTGGAAACGCCAACATTTCACCTGTACGTTCTGCCCAATGACCCTTCAATAATAAAGGTAACCAGGAACCTCCATCTCTGGTATTCCCGATTGTCTGGATCATTTGCTTGATCATATTAACCCCGACTATGCACAATTGTTGGACTTGATCTCTTCTACCCAACATCAACATGCCAGTAGAGAGAAGATTAACAAGTTGCCCAATGCTGGGTTACTTAGCTTCCCACCGGCACTGTTGGTTTAAAGTGATTCTTCCAATATTGAAATATGCCCTTTTCATTTGTTACACAGCCTGTCTGGTTCTCTAAACAAACGGGTCGTCACTTACTTGTGAAATCCTAAGCACATTCTCCTGGAAGCCTTCATTGAAATCAGTAACACTTCCTTCAGAGTAAACGTATTTAGCAATGAACAAATACTGCTTCGTTCATTAAGGAATCAGCTTGGTAGTAACGAGCTTTCTCAGATAACTCCTGAGGAAAAACATTCTTCCTGATTTGCAGTGTTGGCACATGGGAGATAAAGCACACTATCATATTGCCTTCTCAATTTAAACTTTTCCTTAAAATGTCTTCTTATGCTTCATTCAAATAATGAAGTTTCATGGCTTCTGTGGTTTCCTGCATGGTCTCATCAAGAGAAGATGCAGGTGGACCCAGGATTCATGGTACCTCTTGGCCACTTTATAGTCCAGGCTGCCCAGTCCAAGAGCCTTGGCTTCCTTCAGTTCCTCATGAGGCCAGGAAATCTCCACTCCACATTTTAGTTTCTATTGTCATAGTGGTTTAATTTTCTTTATATTGCATATGGAGAATCTGTGTCTCTGCAGATGTTCTTGAACTATGAAACCCATCATCCTTGGCCCATGCTTGTTGGGAAGGATATGAGTCCAACAACATCTGGAGGACACCAGGTTCCCCATTCCTGCATTACCTGGTGCTACAATGCCAAGAATGTTGTAGGCATCTAGTCTTCCAAAAATTTTGTTCCCTCTCTGCGTATGTCAAAAGTGACTTTCTTTACCCTTCCCAGGCGGTCGATAAGCGTGAAGTAAATTCAAAGAGAATAGAGAAACCCCCTGTGACCCTGAAACCTCTGATGATTGGCTCTCAGGTCTCTCTTAGTACTCCAGAGGATGTCACAGTGAATCCTGAGGTGAGACATGAAGATGATGGTGGTTTTTTGATGGGGCAGAACCAAGACTGTGAAGTCTGAGAATGGGAGAAATTCAACGAGGATCCTTCTTCACCCTTTAATCTGACTCCCTTGGAATGGTGGGTTGGGCCAAACCAGATTCACACCTACAGAGGTTTCATTCTTTCCCACAGGAACTGCATTTTCAATACCTGGATGCAGAGAAACTGCAGCAGTATGTAGAACTGTCTGCTGAACAAATGCAAGAGAAGTTCAACTTCTACCTGATGAAGAAGGGCACGACTGAAGTTGTTTGGAAGGCCCATTTAAAAAAAAGTGAGTTTTGAACAAGGGATGATCGTGAGGTTGAGTCATATCTTGGGAGGCAGGATGGAAAAGGACCACAGGTCACATTCCCTCTTTGACTGACTTTTTCTTCTTGATTTTCAGATGAGTTAACTTCAGGGCAGATGGCTTCTCCTATTATACACCCAGCACAAGGTCAGCAGGTTTTAGTTGTTTCTTTCATTGTACTTGTATCTTATCTTCCTCCCAATAGGAAGTGCTGGTGATACAGTAGAACATACACTGCACAAAAATGAAAAATAACTTTTGTACAGTGGTACCTTGGTTCTCAAATGCCTAGGTTCTCAAATGCCAAAAACCCGGAAGTAAATGTTCTGGTTTTCGAACAATTTTCGGAAACCGAACATCTGATGCGGCTGTCGGCTATTGTTTCTGGGGCGCCTGCACCAATCAGAAGCTGCGCCTAGGTTTTCAAACATTTTGGAAGTTAAACAGACTTTCGGAATGGATTAAGTTTGGCACTTTTGTTTCTGCTATTTATTTTGCATTTTGGTTTTTGAGGCTTTTCCGGTTAATTTGTTTTTGTGACTGTGTGGAACCCAATTCAGCTACTGATAGATATAGATAGATAGATAGATAGATGATAGATAGATAGATAGATAGATAGATAGATAGATAGATAGATAGATAGATAGATGATAGATAGATTGTGTGACTGCAGAAATGGATAAAAGCCCCCCATCCAAACAATGGCTATCATCAGTGCAGGTAAGAATTATTATTTTTTTAATCATCTACAATACTGTCTTACTTTTTTTATAGTACAGTACATTGATTATTAGGGACGTGGGTGGCACTGTGGGTTAAACCACAGAGCCTTGGACTTGCCGATCAGAAGGTCAGCGGTTCAAATCCCCGCAATGGGGTGAGCTCCCATTACCCGATCCCTGCTCCTGCCAACCTAGCAGTTCGAAAGCACATCAAAGTGCAAGTAGATAATTAGGTACCGCTCCAGCGGGAAGGTAAACGGCGTTTCCGTGCGCTGCTCTGGTGCGCCAGAAGTGGCTTAGTCATGCTGGCCACATGACTGTACGCCAGCTCCCTTGGCCAATAAAGCAAGATGAGCACCGCAACCCCAGAGTCGGTCACGACTGGACCTAATGGTCAGGGGTCCCTTTACCTTACCTTACCTTACCTTACCTTACCTTACCTTACCTTACCTTACCTTACATTGATTATTGCTTTCATTTAATTGACCAATGATCTCGTTAGATAGTAAAATTCATGTTAAATTGCTGTTTTAGGGCTTGTTTTTAAAAGTCTGGGATGGATTAATCCATTTTGCATTGCTTTCTATGGGAAAGTGCACCTTTTGTTTTGGAATGCTTTGGTTTTGGAACCGACTTCCGTAACGGATTGAGTTTGAGAACCAAGGTACCACTGTAACTTTATTCAACAGCCTTCTTAGACAAGGTTGTCTGGGCTTATTGTTTTGTTTGGCGCCAGATGAAGATCTTTCAACTCACCTAGGTTTTTAAGAACATTTTTTACCCAGATGCAACTAACCTGACATGGCATCAGAAGGGCTCCCACTAATGCAATGGGACTTTCTCCTCAATATCCTCCTTGTCCCTCTCCCTCAAGTCCTCTCTGGAGGGTCACAATAATCCGCAGAACACAGTTCAGAGGGAAACTAAGAGAATTGTTCCATCCGGCAAGCAGAACAGCTTTTGCTGACATTGATCTCCTCACTCTAGGTTTTACAGTGTGAGCTTCTCAATTTTAAAGTGAGTGGCAGTTCCTAAAATATGAACTGTTACTTGCTCTTGTTGTCATTTGTGATTAAGTGATACTGTAAGCATAATTCATAAATCTGTGAGACAACGTTCCATAACTTTGTCTTCTTCCAAGGACAGAGGCCTTGTGGATAAGGTTTTCATGGCATCATCATCATCATCATCAATTTTATTTATATCCAGCCCTCCCTGTCCAGGACTGGGCTCAGGGTGGCTAACATCAAAGTATATAGTACATTAAAACATAAAGTCAAACAATCGATTAAAATACAGCTTAAAAACAAGTTAAGATCAGAATGATGGCAACCCACGAATTATAACTATAGGGGTTGGGAACATTAAGTGCTCACCAGGCCCAGTTATTTGTACTGGTCTTATATGACCCGGCTGGAGGAGTGAGAGAGGTCACTTACATGCAGGGTCTTGTAAAAAGAGGGGGGTCAGACTGGGCCCAGACCAAAGGCCTGGAGGAACAACTCCATCTTGCAGGCCCTGCAGAAAGATGTCAAGTGCCGCAAGGCCCTGGTCTCTTGCGACATAGCGTTCCCCCAGGCTGGGGCCAGGGCCGAGAAGGCCAGTCTAACCTCCTTGAGGCCCGGGACCTCCAAGGTGTTATTGTTTGTGGACTGTAAGGTCCTCCGCGAGGCATACCAGGAGAGGAGGTCCCATAAGTATGAGGGTCCTAGGCCATATGGGGATAGTGGAATTTGGATAGTGAGGAAAATTGCCTCTGTGGAAGAAAGCTGGGTTCAGTAATGATAACAACAATAGTAGAAGCATAGAATTGGTAGAGTTTGGAGGGGTTCCAAGTGTCATTCAGTCCCACCCTCTATCAATTCCTGGGCTTTAAAGTAAGAAAAGATAAAGCTAAATATAATACTATGTGAAATAGTAATGAATTAATTGCCTGACAATTTGCTGTCGTTTATGATACCCCAAATTATGATGCCACCTCACTCTCCCTAATCGTAGGGCTGGCCCCAGCCTTGGCTCCCTTCCAACAGCTCTCACTTATTTCAGTTTTATACTTCTTCAACAGTTATGGCTTTGCCCAATGAATTCTGGGAATTTTAGGCAGGTGAGCTACTGGGAATGCTCTGTTCATGATCCCTCCCCTCATGGAACTACAATTCCCAGGTCATGGGGGAAGAAGGAATGAGTTGGGGAACCAGTCTTAAGCCTGTGGTGTGAACCTTTAGCAAGATTCTCTCTTTCTCTCTTTCCCAGTAGGGCCGCAGTTTCCAAACTCTTCCAAAGTGCACTTCATTGAGCGGCACAGGAAGGAGTTAATCCAACGGACCATCCCAGTGGAACCAGTGCTGGATAGTTTGCATGGCTCCGTCCTCAGTGAGGAGCAATACCAAAAAATCACTGCCAAGGAAACTAACCCAGACAAGATGCGAGAGCTCTACAGGCTTCTGCCAAGCTGGGACCTCCGGTGCAAGGATATGCTGTATGAGGCACTGAAGGCCCAAAACCCACATCTCGTGAAAGACCTGGAAGGGCAATGAGGCCCCAAGGGAAGGCAGAAGGCAAGACCCTTTTCAAGGCACCAGAAATCCACCTCCTTATTGCTAGGGGACTCCTGCAGACAAAGCCATACCATGTATTTTCCCAAGCACTTACATGCCTACCCTCCAATATTCCCATGATAAGAACTGGAGTGTGATTGGAGGAGGCTGTTCTCTACTCTGTCAAGTATGTCACCCCTTTGCTCCCTTAGGCAGTTGCCCAGATACCATTCTCATCCCCACCTCTCTATGACGTTCTGCTGTAGACTGAGAGGCACTCTCACATGGAGCTGTAACACCCCCGCTCTGTATGATCAGCTTTATTTCTCTCCCCCACTCTCATTAGGGCCTTCAGCTTTGTTGGTGCTGATGTCATTGGGAGTGGACACTGGTGAGTGGGGTTGTGCGACACTCCACTGTCACCTCATTCTCCTTAGAACTACTGTGTGAGGAAGAGAGAGTGAGACTGAATGCCTCCACAGCTGAGCTACGGTTGGGTCTCGTGGGCTTCCATTGCTCCAAGGAGGAGGAGGAGGACAATGACGACAACAACAACAACTTCACACCACAACCGCAGCCCTCACTGTCCACCATCCATCAGCACAAAGTTGAGTTGCGGAGCCTCTTGCAGCTGCTGCCCAACCCTTCTCAAGGCTTCATTATCCTCCTCGTACATTTTACTTCAGACGATGGAGCCGTGACCTCAGCAGCGGCATGGCTCTAGGACTGCCATAGTGGCTCGGGTGCCTGCAGGCTCCGTGCTGCCCAAAACAGCACCGTGGGGCTTGCATCTGCCCGCTGGAGGTGGTGGGTGGACCCCATGGAGGTTCCACGCAGTGCGCCCCAGCCCCAGCTCACCCCGCCCCATGGACAGCTTGCCCTGCCCCCATGGGTGACTCACCCTGCCCCCAGGCGCAGGGCGTGTGCACTGGCACGGGCACCCATGTGGCTAGCTACGCCGCTGATGAATTGCTTTCCTGGTTCAAAGGGTGCAGGTGTTGCTGTGTTGAAAATACTAAACTATCACTTGCAAATAAATTAGTTTTGTGACTTATTTTTGCAGCTGGACTTTCCTGTTTCTGTAATGAATTTCTTATTAAATTAGCTGACAGTCAAATAGAAAATGCATCATACCGCTGTCTAGTGTCAATGAAGTAGCGCTATATTAAACCCATTTATTCTAATGGGTTGTGCAGGCCGAGTGGCCTTTCCTCATCAGGAACAAATCACACCCATGCTAAAAGGTCTGTGGAGTCCACCTATTAGCTACTGAGCCTACGCTAAGGTCTTGCTACTTACATGCAAAGCTCTAAACAACTGCAGACCAGGTTACCTAAAAGCTGTCTTTTCCTTCACTGCATGGTCAGGGCATTAAGATTAGCAAATGGTTTGTTTGGCCTGTCCCTAACCCTTAGAACACCCCTTTGAACACCCTAACCCAGGGGTAGGCAAGCTAAGGCCCAATCCCCTTCTCAATCCAGCCCACGGTCCTTTTATTTAAAATGCATCTCTGGGTTATTTGTGGGGCATAGAAATTCATTCATTTTTATTTTTATTTTCAAAATATAGTCCGGCCCCCCACATGATCTGAAGGACGGTGGACTGGCCCACGGCTGGAAAAGGTTGCTGACCCCTGGGTTAGAGCATTGGAAAAACTCAGCTTTGGCTGGGTCATGATGGCCAATTTACATGGACAATCCTGATCCAGACCAGCCAAGACAGGAGCCAGCCAGCTGAGACAGAGATCCTGCTACATAACTGTTATAAGTTTGAGGGGGGGAGGGCGCGGTAGGTTGTATGCCTCAACCTCCTTCTAATTCCTAGATACAATTCCAGAGATACAATTCCTGGAATAGCCAAGCATGTGTAAATTTCAATACCCATAAAATCAGCTGCAGCACAAGATGGGGCAGTGGCACCCAGTATTGGAGAAACTCAGAGCTAACCAAAACATCCCAGGAAAATCTTGAGCGGGTTTTGGAGTCCTTCCTTCCTGGGGGCCCCTTGCACACTCACTTAAACTCAGGGCTGAGCAGGAGCACTGGAAAGGAGAGAGCAACAAGAATATTTATGATTATGATTATGATTAGTTATTACATTTCCTAGTCTCTATACAAATAAAGTCTCAAAGCAACTTAGCAATATAAAATACAGCTGGATAAAATCAGTTAAAATTAAACCACAAGACATCCAAAAAATACAGAGAAATTGTTCCAACTTACAGTGCTTTTTGGGCTCTATTCCAATGTTTCTTTAGCCATTCCACTGTCAAACAGCTCTTACTGTCCAAAAGGTCTTCCTGGTGTAAGAAACCAGAGGCCTTCCTTTTGGGCATTGCTGGCCAAATGGTGTCAAAGAAGGACAGAACTTTCTTTATGTATGCAACAACAGCAGCAAGAATACTCATCGCAAAACACTGGAAGACACAAGATTTGCCCACTCTGGAAGAATGGCAGATGCAAGTGATAGACTACATGGAATTGGCAGAAATGACTGGCAGAATCCGAGACCTGGGAGAAGAGTTAGTGGAAGAGGACTGGAAGAAATTTAAAGACTACCTGCAAAAGCATTGCAAAATGTATGAATGTTAAAATGATGCAGGATATAAAGATAATATGGCATTAGTGATATAGTTGAAAGGAATATGTAAAAATGTTTCATAAGACTAAGGGTAAAGATAGAATAATATTATGTCAAATTTAAATAAATTGATATAAAGGGGAAAATTGGAGACATAATAGTTGAAACGTATAACATAAAATAAGATTTGAAAGAGGGGGAGGCACTGCTGAACAAGATTGTGTAAAAGGGAACACAGAAAAGGGAGATGTGAGGGAGTCTGGAAGGAGGGTTAAGAAAATACCGGTAATAAGTAAGAAATTGGCTTTTTATCTTTTTTTATGTCTTTTTTCTTTTCTTTTATTTTTTTGCGTGTTCTAATGTATTTTTCTGTTTTTTGCTTGATTGTGATGGTGTTTTTCTTTTCTTTTTTTCTTTTTTTGTTTCGACTGTGAAGTCTGTTTTTACTGTTTAAAACCTTAATAAATATCTTTTTTTTTTAAAAAAAAAAAGGTCTTCCTGGTGTATTGTCGGAATTTTCTTGTAACTTGAAGCCATCGGTTTGAGTCCTTCCCTCTAGAACAGAACACAGGCTTGTTCCCTCTTCCATGTGACAGCCCTCTAGATATTTGAAGACAGCTATCTCCTCTCAGTCTCCTCTTTTCTAGGGTAAACACACCCAGCTCCTTCAACCCTTCCTCTTTCCTTTCCAGACCCTTGATCATCTTGCTTGCTTTCCACTATCCATGTTTCCACAGATATATTCTGCTTTTTTTGTTTGCCTGCTTGCTTTACCTGCAGTGAGTCTTATGACAACCTTTGATATTCAAAACTGGGGAAAAGACTCCACCTCAGATTTCCTTTTAATATCATAAATCAGTGCTTTTTTTCTGGGGAGGCCGCAGGGGCATGCATACCCCTAAACATTTTGTGAATCTTTGTACTTTTGTCCATTTACTGTATTTAATTTTCCCCAATTTGAACAATAAAATGATGGTTTTCTTGAGTTAAAATGAGAGTACCCCTAAACATTTTTTTAGAAAAAAGCACTGCCATAAATTCTCTGTCGGCGTTGCCACAAATCCGCTGCCAGCGAAAAAATCCAGAGGCATAGCTGTCAAGCATAGCTGGAAGTGAGAGCTGGACCATAAAGAAGGCCGATCGCAGAAGAATTGATGCTTTTGAATTCTGGTGCTGGAGGAGACTCTTGAAAGTCCCATGGACTGCAAGAAGATCAAACCTCTCCATTCTGAAGGAAATCAGCCCTGAATGCTCACTGGAAGGACAGATCGTGAAGCTGAGGTTCCAATACTTTGGCCACCTCATGAGAAGAGAAGGCTCCCTGGAAAAGACCCTGGTGTTGGGAAAGATGGAGGGCACAAGGAGAAGGGGACGACAGAGGACGAGATGGTTGGACAGTGTTCTCGAAGCTACCAGCGTGAGTTTACCAAACTGCGGGAGGCAGTGGAAGACAGAAGTGCCTGGCGTGCTCTGGTCCAGGGGGGTCACGAAGAGTCGGACGCGACTAAACGACAGCTGTCAACTTTTCTCTTTTCTTGCGAGGAATCCTATTCTGAATAACGGAATTTCCTTTTTAAAAAGGGAAACGTTGACAGCTACGGATAGGAAGGCGACCTCGGAGGAGCCCGCCCCCCGGGGGTTTTCTGACACTCCTCCTTCTGACTAGGAGGAAGCAAGAGCGGGACAAGACTGATAGGTAGCAGCAGAGCGGGTTGAGCTCCTGCTTGGGAAAATCAGATGCAGGAAGACGCCCCTTCGAACGTGCTCGCGGCAATCGCGGGCTCCGTCCCCGCCGTCGAGTCCGCTGGTGTCGAAAGCGGGGTTCCTTCTCTACGGACGCGACACGCCACGCGACCGAGAATGCGGGCGGGCGGCCCACAGACAGAGGACAGAAATCGGCGCAGAGCTTCTCTGCCCGAGGGAAGAGGAAGTAGCAGCCCGGTAAGGAGAGAGGAGTCGGTCAGGGCCGTTGGAAGATCTCTGAGCACAGGCGGTGGAATGCTGTGGACGCGGCGGCACCAAATCCTCCCCGTCTATAGTCGTTCCGTGAACGCCCCAGAGACTGTGGGGGGGCAGGGCGCAATGGGGGAGGAGGTCTGCTCCCCCTCGGCGGATCCCCTGGAGCCTGTGGATTGCGTCTGTGATGGCAAATGGGATGTTACTTCCTTTTGGAAGGGGAGACGCGCGTTGCGGAGAAAAAAACACATCTTCTCGGAGGATGCCCTAGACCTTGAAGGATACCTCTCTGGCACTTATGACTCTGAAAGGCCAAGAGTCCAGCTGAGGCAAATACACTTCCCGTTGTTCGGTGCTCTGGGCTTTGAAGGATACAACCCTTACGTCACCAATGATGCCTACAAACCTGCTGACATCTATGGTGACTTGAACTCTGGGAGAGAAAACCGCTTCCTTTCAGGCATCCAGGTGGGGAATTGCAGTACCCTGTGCTTGGAGAAGTCTCTGGCCCCTGAGGTTCATCCTGGGAGCTCTTCTGAAAAGGATTCTGGGCTCCCAATGAAATCATTTCTGCTATCAGGTCACCATTTGACCTATATTAGAGCCATCTATGGTCTCCTGGCGTGCACCCTGGAGAGTTTAGATGAGTCCGAGCTAAAAAAGTTCAAGGGCGAACTCTGCCATTTCTCCATTCCGATGGGCGATCTCCAGGTCACCCAGGACTGGCTGCAGGAATGTGGTGCTTGGACTCTCTGCCATCTGCTGCTCAGACACTATGATGTGGATGGTGCCGTGGAGGTGGCAGCCAAGGTGCTGAAGGCCATCGACTGCCAGCCGCAGGCGGACAAGCTTCTCCGTGGAAGGGCAAGTAAGGACCTCGGAAAGGGGAACATTTGTTTGAGCCTGATTATCTCCTCATGAAGAAATGTTGGCTGGAGGAAGAGAGGTTTCTTTAGCTGGGTCGTGTTTGTCATAAACTTATTATTTACATTCTCAGTGTGTCTTAACCAATTGGAGGGAGGACTCAGAAATCGCAGGTCTCTCTTCCTATATTTATATTATTTTATTGCATAAAATTTATACCTCAGTTGGTTGTAAAAAAACCAACAACCCTCAAGCAGTTTTTAATGCCCCTCTTTGCCCTTCCTCCACCTCACATTATTTCTTCACATCGTTTCAACATGGACATTAAATGGCAAGAATAACATTATTTATCATCTTTGCATTGTAGCTCTCAATTCCTCTTTCATGCTTTATTCATTTCCCCTTCTTTGCAATTATTTTGAAAAATGACACTACAAATACACATGGGTGCACACAACCAGTGATCTCAAACAGACACAGTTTTCTCCTGTGACCAAGAGCAGATGTCTTTTACTAGGTTAGAAGTAGTTTCATCGGGGTTTCTACTTGTAATCAGGTCTGACTTTCAATATAGAATAAATAGGAATTTATAGTATGAGATAAACAATGAAAATTTACAGCAAAATTGCAAATTGCTGTGGGTTCCACCCCTCTTCAGATCATCTCGTTTCCATTTCCCCACTTTGATTTATCCATGTCAGGATGCCTGTGTTATCAAAGAGTTGTGTGTGTGTGTGTGTGTGTGTGTGTGTGTGTGTGTGTGTGTGATAGAGAGAGAGAGAGAGATTGGGTTAACAACCGAATTAGTACCATCTCTATTTTTTGCATTCCATTTCCTGACGACCCAAAGGTTTACAGTCCCAATCTGTGGGTGCAAGTACATCCCACTGAACTCAGTAGGCCTTTCCCCTATTCTTCATACAAGCAGAACAAGGTGAAATTCACTTCACATTTCTCTAATCTTCAAGGTTTGCTTCTTCATTTTCACAGCAGCCATGTGGGAAAATAAATCACTGACCTTGTTTTTACAGGCATTCCTGAGTCCTCAGTGCAAGTATCAGAATCCCCTCTATTTGCAGAGAAAGGGCAGTGCCGAAAGACAAGTCCTGCAAATTCCAGGAAAAGTGTATTTTGCTACCAGTGTCCTAGAGAGGTAAAGGGCTGGACTCATCCTGGTTTGTATTAGCCCCTATTAACACCTAACTTGTGAATTTGAATTTCAAGCTTAGGTAAGTTTGTGGTGTTGCTATTCAACACGAATTACAGTGGTACCTCTGGTACCTCGGGTTAAGTACTTAATTCATTCAGGAGGTTCGTTCTTAACCTGAAACTGTTCTTAACCTGAAGCACTACTTTAGCTAATGGGGTATCCTGCTGCCGCCGCGCCGCCAGAGCACGGTTTCTGTTCTCATCCTGAAGCAAAGTGCTTAACCTGAGGTACTATTTAGGTACTATTTAGTACTATTTAGTCTATAACCTGAAGCGTATGTAACCCGAGGTACCACTGTACTTGGAATGGACAGGTGTCTCCAACACAAATAATTGTTTTTTTGGTTGTGAGCTGCAAATGGCCAACTGCACGCACTCCTATTGTGATTGCTGTATATAGCGTGGAAATGTTCTGTGTGGGATCTATCCTATGATGTTATCAATTTGCAATAATCCCATGTTTCAATAGAATTCTTCAGATTTCAACATGTCCCCAGTGTCTGAAGGAGCAGGAGGGAATTCTTTGACTAAAGAGGAGGGTGTGCATCTTGACTCCTGTGTACCTGCATGCAAATGCATTGATATGGCTACAAAATGTTGGTCCACTACTTCCTTGCACACCCACCCATCCTCATCTTTCCTTACCTAGAGAGTGCAGGTAATTTAATATTTTTGGGTTACATCTGCCTTTGGTAAGTACACTGAGATCTTTGGAAAGAATGGCAAATATTCTGTAAACATTTTTGGGGAAAAGTCTAGATTAAAAAGAAAAGAAAAGACAATGCCTGTAATCACCATACTATAGCTCATTGCCAAAACAAACACCAAAGGCAGATGCTGTGACATAGCATTTAGTGTTTCTATAGGGTGGGGCTCAAGCCATGCTCCTTGGTGTAGGAACTAGGGCACTGCAAGAAGATAAGAATGCCTATATTTTCAGATAGGATGGGCAGTATGGCTTAAATATTAATCATTACTGCTTTGCCACAGGATCTTCCAGAGAGAATCATACCAGATGTGGTTTGGGATTCACAAAGGAACCATGAAATCTACAGGTGAGATCTTTTTACAATCTCTACATTCAAATAATGTTTTCAACATTGAATTGTCTGCTGGCAATTCTGGGAAAGGTACTACAGAACACATTCAGTAATGTGGGTCTCACGGAGGCATACCCAAAATCACCCCAGAAATATACAATGTATATGTGTGTGTGGCGGCATCTCAGAGAGATCAAACACAGAAGTTTCCCACCCTTCTCGTACTGCAGCACAAAGGCAACGTGATTCGCAGGGGGGTGGGGTTGCTGATACAGCTCCTTGCAAGGGCACAAAAGACCCTAGGTACATCTCTGGGGTCTAATGGTCTTCATATAACCAGCTTACATCTGTGACAGCATGTTGTGATTGTGCAGTGGGTGAATTCTGTTACAGAAAAGCTTATCTGCCATGGTAATGGAAGGGAGACTGGAGCCCTCCCCATGCTCACTGGATTTGGCTGGTTGAGAGAATTACTAAGAGTCACTCACACAACCTTTTGTTAGTTCCAGCATTTAAAAGCATTTTTTTCCAGTACCGTAAGAAGCCTTACTTACTTCCTGGGCAGTCTTGTAGCCAAAATACTTCTCTATGACAAAATGCTGTGTGTGTGTGTGTGTGTGTGTGTGTGTGTGTGTGTGTGGCAAGATGTTTGCTTGGGAGATTCTCTTTACTAAAAGCTTCGTCCCTATACTTGGCCACTGTGTAGCAAAGAGCTTTCAAAGGGAGCCCATAATTTTCTTATCCTTACCCTTCTAATCAATTCTCCTCATCCCCATACAGCTTCCAATATGTTATTTGCATAGGTCTGCCACCCACACAGCTGTGGAAATGTTCAGGGATGCAGGAGAGGATATATTGTTTTGATTATAGCCTTTCCAACTTGTGTAAACAAGTTCACAATTTAGCAGGGTAACATTCCCCTTTTTAAACTCACAGCAGATGTGTTTGCTCAGGCTCGCTAAAGCCTCTATAATAACTGTTCTGGTATTTCCCCCCTTATTCCCTCATAAAAGATAAGACACGACACAGTTTTATTTAAAAGTATAAAAAGTTTACTCACATTCTGTTCACAATCGGATCCCAGAAGGCAGACTTAGCTTAGAAAAGTAACATACACCTGGAAACTATCCCATAAACAGACAGTCCCTTTGTCCTCTCTTGGCTGGAGGCCAAGAGAGCATCTTTGGCTAAGCAGATGTTGCTTCTTCGACAAAAGTAGACACAGAGAGAGAGATGGCTGTCCTGCCCTGTGCTTTTGTCGTTACCTGCACAGGTGAGGCCACGCCCACCTCTAGTCACATACATAGGAAGTCTGTCCCAGCCCAGAAGGAAACAGGAAGTTTACCTGCTGGCTGGACAATCATTCCTCTCCATGTGTAAACATGTTCACTCTAGGAATGTTGTACTTGACTGCTCTTGTGTTTCACATCCCACAACAGCTGCATCAGATGCAGATGAGCCAATAGCAAAGAAGCAGAACATGCAGGCGGTATTGAACTTTTACTACATTGTCATTAGTATGAGAAGAACATGCAGGCCGTACATATTAATAGTTGTGAGATGAGCTGCACTGATGACTGTTCCTTTCATCTTTCTCTTTGTTGCATTCAGGTTGTGCTCCCTTGAGGCTGGCTCCTTTCAGTGCTACTACACTGATCTCATATTTGAGGTGGGAGCGGGTGTCACCGTAACATACCACTTTGATTCATGGCACAAGCACCTGAATGGAAGGGATGCACGGAGGTTGTCTGTCGCTGGTCCTTTGCTCAACATCCAAGCGGATCCACTCGAGGCTGTGGCAGCCGTTCACTTCCCTCACTTCCTGTGCCTTGCAGGTACGGTAGGGGGGTGGGGAACCTTCCAATGGTATAACTGTAACTGGAGGAATGAATATAACATGTGTGGGATGTAATCCACTGGGAGCAGTCAAGTACAACAGTACCTGTTTTGACTCAGAGATGGCGGGTAAACAGGAAGGAGCTGTTACCAGGAGGGCTGGTGTGGAAAAGAGAAGGGCTAGTGTGCAGGAGGAGATATCTAGCTTTAAAGAAGAATGGGAACATTTTACAAATTACTTAAAACAACAACAAAATGAACTGGACTCCTTGGCAGGTTTTGAATAAACATACACAAATTTATTATTGCTAACATAATAGACAGATAAATTAAGGATCTTTACAAGTTTATAATATGTAGAGAATAATATGTGTTGAAAAATCAGAGAGAGGAGCTGAGGGAAGTCTTGGGGGGAGGGAGGGAGGGTTTTTCTTGGGGAGGGGGAAGGGGGAAATGGGGAAAATGAAGATGATATGTTTTTGATAATTTGTTATGATGAAATTCTTAATAAAAATTATTTTTTTGAAAAATGTTTAGATAACCTCCAGAGCCACTGCCCTAAGCAAGCTACCTATTACTGACCCATATTCCATTTGTGTTCCTTCTTTTTACAGATGGGGACAGCTCCCAAGTCTACATTGGACATTTTGTGGAAGAGGGGATGAGTCTAGAAAAGCCAAGCAGAGTGGGGTCACGTCATGCTGTGTTGAGAAACCCCAAGTTCTCTTCCCGTGGAGTAGTTTTCAAAAAGCCTTGGTTTAAACGGAAGATGAAGGTCCACTGCATCACACTGCTCTATCAAGTGCTTGAAGTTCCAGCTCAAAAATTCCACCTATACCTCCTCCCAAACGACTCTTCTCTAAGAAAGGTAATTGGGAATCTTTCACTCTGCTAAGTGGCACGAGACTTGCAATATGATTAGATGCAAGAACTGTGGGCAAACTCATTCATCAAGGTGTGCTTGGATTGATTGATTGATTGATTGATTGATTGATAGATATTGATTGATTGATTGATTGATTGATTGAAGTTCTAGCAAACATGAACCCACATCAGCAGTTGCCCCCAACCAGCATTAGTATTCAAATATCCAGTATAAAAATAAACCCCTTTCCTTTGCTGGGCAGAAGCCAAATGACTGTCTTCTTCTCTAGACACAGTGTTGTCATCGAATTGTGTAAAGAAAATACCTTTATGCCAGGTTATGCAGCATCTTGACTTGGAAGTCTTCCCTGCGGTGAGGCTTGGAATTGGCTTAGCAGCTTGGCATCTCCCTTGCATGTCTCAAAAATCACTCTGTTTGTGCTTCCCAGACAGTCCATGAGAAAGAAGAGAAATGCCCTTCGTGGAGATTGGATAAACCCTCTGTCATCCTCAAGCCTCTGAGGATTGGCTCTCGCTTCTTTGTGCAGAAGTTAGATGATGTCGAAATCTGCCCCAAGGTAAGATGCAAAAATGATGGAAAGTGTTACCTGGAGGGAGTCTGTGTGGTATGAGAAGGGGACAGCTAAACCAGGATCCCTTCAACCTCTTATTTACTCCCCTTAAAATTGGTAGGCCATGGGCTAAGCCATAGTCACACAGCTTTCCCTCTTTCCCACAGGAACTGGAGCTTCAATATTTGCATGCAGACATGGAGCAGCAGTACCTTGAACTCTATGCTGAACACAGGCAAGATAAGTTCCACTTCAACCTGATAGAGAAGAAAAAGGATGAACTCATCTGGGAGGCCTTTGTGAGACAAGGTGAGCTTTGCTCAAGGGAAGACCGCAAGATTAGACCATAGCTTGAAAAGGCCACATGCACTCTCTGACTGCATCTTCCCTGTTCTCTTTCAGAAGAGCTGAAATCTTCTAACCCAACAGAAGGTCAGTAGGAATGCAGTAATAGCCTACCCAGGGTTGCACATCTGGAATGGTGCATATTCACTATGGGAAATTTTAGAGTGAGATTTGGAAGTCATCCTTGTAGTCTCTGCTTGCTTCATGCATCTACTCATTCCCTCTCTCTCTCTCTTTTCCAGCTGCTAGTGGCTACATAGAGAGTACTGCACTGTTCCTCAGCAGTGCCTCTGGAACATGCCATGGGTTATTTCTCATATTCTCAGCCATAAATGTCTGGGAGGCAGGACAGCTTGAAGACAAACTAGGCCTTCTACTTTGATCACCTCTCTCTAGAGCTCACTGTCTTGAAACATCCTCTGAAGCCATATTTTAAAAAGAGCATTTTCTTTTATTTTTGTCTGACAGAGGCAAGCCCACCTTATCCAATGTCAGTCTCATCAAAACAACATTTCATTGAGCAACACCGGGAAGAGCTGATCCAGCGGACCAGCAACGTTGAAGCGGTGCTGGATATGCTCCTTGGCACCATTCTGAATAATGAGCAGTATGAAATTATCTCTTCGAAGGGAACCAACCAAGAGAAAATGAGGGCGCTCTACATGCTGGTGCCAAGTTGGAACCGCTATTGCAAGGATCTGCTTTACAAAGTACTGAAGAACAGAAATCCATATCTTTTTGATGAACTGGAAGGGAAATGAGACCACAATGAAGTCAAAGAGAGACAACAGGAACTCCAACTGCATGTACTATGTGACTTCAGTTCTTCCTTTTGGGTTCAAATATTGTTGGCAGAAAGCAAGTGATACATGAATCTACTCAAAGCTGTGGGATTTCCAGGCAAAATCACAAATGCATGATTGCCAGACAGGCACATGAGGGGCTGACGCTCATACAGTTCCTTAATCAATAAAGAAGGGACCGTATGAGGTCACTTCCTTAATGCTTTGGGGGGGGGGGATTTCCAACAAAGGAAATAATATTATGTATTTGCCCCTGCATGAGCTCTCTTTTGTTTATCTTACTAAAACGTGTGGTTCATTCTTAGCAATGAGGACAAAGAAGGGGAGGTCAGCTGACCACAAATAAACAGGTGCAATTGCCTAATTCCTAGCTTGAAGTGAGCTGCATTAGGGGTTTTTTTATTCTGCTAAAAGGGCTTCACAGCCTGTTTCTCAAACACGTGTGGGTCAGGAGGTTTAAATTTTAATTTACAAAATTAATCCTCAATCCATTGCCATCAAAATCAGCAGTTGCTGCTGGCTGAGCCTTGTCCTTTTCTACTTTGTCCATCACCAGAGAAGAGTGGGAGAAAGAAACTTGCTTATTGCAAGCACCAGCAGCATGAGGGAGATGTCTCTCCCTAAGCAGGTGTCTTAAAAATAAGGGGACTGCTTGCTTTGGCTGCACCAGTAGGGAACAGGCACGCCCACTGCCAAATCGAGCAGCATTTAAACACACACACCCCAGTCATCAGCAGTGAGCTATCAGAAAACGTACAAGGATTTTAGGCTGACAGGTTTTTCAACCTAAATCAGATAAGTTCTGGTTTTAGATTGATAGAAAAAGTGTCACAGTTATTTCTGAAAACCAGAGTTATGGGAGCACAACAGAATGGCAGGAAATTGCCCAAATCTCACAGTTGTTTCATTCATATATATATATATATATATATCACAAGCCCGATCCTCTGTCACTTAACTGTGTCCCCTCAGCTTTTCTTTCAGCTTCTTCCCACCCTAACTTTTCTCTCAACAGTCCAGCAAAAACAAAGCACTGCAAAACCAGCAAGCACTAAGCATAGGTTGGTGCAAGGCAGAAAAGAAGTCCTCAAAGAGCTTCAGGGGCTGAAGAGATCTCCAGAAGAGTTCCTTCGGCAGTGTAGCGAAGAAGTGGGGAGAAAGAATTGCAACAGGGGCTGCTCCAGGCTGGACTCTGGGCCTCAGGCTGAGCCCCCTGCCTCCCTCACACTAACTAGAGGGACTGGAAATGGCAACGGAATGAGACACTCCTTCCTGCTTGCTTCTGCAGTGTGGGGTGTAAACCATTGGAGCAGTCAAATACAACATTTCTTGTTTCCCTAGAGTGGACACAGGAAGTGTTACTCCAGCCAAGGTAGAATTTCCTGTTACACCTGGTCTGGAGCTTCCTCCCCCTGCATGTGACCAGGTAGATGAGCATGACCCTTGCAGACCTAACAAAAGGCCCAGTCATGCAACCATCTATCTCTCCTATTTTGGCCACTGCTCCTGGTGCATTTGATGCTGTCTGCTGGCTCTCTGCCAGCAGCACATAGGCCCATCCTTACAAGGATGTAAGCCACACTAGTCCTGAGAGATCTGCATTGGCTTCCAGTATGCTTCCGAGCACAATTCAAAGTGTTGATGCTGACCTTTAAAGCCCTAAATGGCCTCGGTCCTGTATAACTGAAGGAATGTCTCCACCTCCATCGTTCAGCCTAGACACTGAGATCCAGCGCCTAGGGCCTTCTGGCAGTTCCCTCACTGCGAGAAGTGAGGTTACAGGGAACCAGGCAGAGGGCCTTCTCAGTAGTGGCGCCCGCCCTGTGGAACGCCCTCCCATCAGATGTCAAGGAAATAAGCAACTATTCTAGTTTTAAAATACATCTGAAGGCAGCCCTGTTTAGGGAACTTTTAATGTTGTATGCTGTATTGTGTTTTTAATATTCAATTGGGAGCTGCCCAAATTGGCTGGGGAAACCCAGCCAGATGGGCAGGGTATAAATAAATTATTATTATTATTATTATTATTATTATTATTATTATTATTATTATTTCTGTAACTACAAGCTAAAGCCTGTCTTCAGGGATCATACTTTGAACTGAATTTGAGTAAACATTTCATTACTTATAAGAAAGACTTGTGTCTTTTTTCTTTTAGGAGGGAATCAAAGGGGTCTTACCAGGAATATACCATATTTTTCACCCCACAAGACGCATCTGACCATGACACACCTAGTTTTTAGAGGAGGAAAACGGGGGGGGGGGAATATTCTGAATCAAATGTTGTACTCAACTATTTAATAAACTACCATTATAATATCAGAGGGAGAGGGAGAGGAGCTGTATGTTTCTTTAGCATGCGCGCTCAGGGAGCAACGAGCGGGGAGGCAGCACACCCCCAGACGGACCTGACACAGGAATCCCAGCAGCCTCCTCTCGTGTAAATGGCTCCTCTCCCTCTTTGCTGCTTTAAAGTGAGCCCGTCCCTCCCTCCCTACTCCACAGCTTGCTTTAAAGCAGCAAAGCAGGACAGGAGCCACTTACACCTAGCTTCCTGCTCTGTGTAGAAGGGAATGAACTCTGCTCTATGACTCACTAGCTTGAGTTAACAATGATAATATTTAATCAATATATCCTCTCCTACTATCCACAATTCCCACATGCAGCCTCTCCTGTTTTGTGCTTTTCTACAGGGCTCAGCTGGAGCTGACTTTGAATGGGTGTGATGGTAAAGATCATCCACAGCCATCTTTTGGACATCTTGAAGGACTTGGGGAGGAGGAACTCAAGAAGTCCAAGGGCAAATTCATTCAGTTCCTTTAGTGAAAAGGTTTAGGTATTTGGGCTCCTTTAGTTTTTATACTTCAGGGTCTACAGAACTCCCTGCCACAATAAATTTAATCAAACCTTGTTTTGCTTTTTTCTGCTGCTATCCATTCCCCTAGAAGGCCTTCAAAGTATGAATGGCACAGGCCTGAGTTTGACGCTGGAGACGGAATGATATATTAACTAGGATGGCTAATTAAAGGTATATTTTGTACATTAATGGAATACTAATATTAACTTGGGGTCTTACATGAGTTTGTTGACAGTTTTGAAGGACTCTGTTGTCTCGATGAGAGATGTGAAGGAGAAGACCTGTGGTCTTGCAAACAATTTCCCAGAGAAGAAGTTACTCTGCAGTTTGCCCATTAATCCTGGCACTTATCCGCTGCACACCTGAGGCTGCCTGGTTTCCTAACTGTGGTTAGATCAGGAGAAACCTGTAGGCTTGTGTTCTCCTTCCTGCTGTCTCCTCTCCTGGCGGGTTGGTGTCATGTTGCATGTCTTACTTACCTAAAAGTTAATGGAAGGAAATGAAGGTCAGCAGAAGGCCATATATCCCTCACAATATATACACCAGTTGAGAAATACTTTCCAATTATTGGCCTTTAAAATGAGGAACAGAAGTCCTCTCAATGAGGAAGAAACTCTGAAAATAAGGGCACACTTAGGGATCTGAAACTTCAAGCCTGCACGCCTTGCCAACCCTAGTCCCTATCTATGCAGGCCAAGTTGGATTGCTGGACTTATCTGAGAGCCCTGGAATACAGGAAACTGCCTCATGTCAGTTGGTCCACCTGGCTCAGTATTACTGACACTGACAGTGACTCTTCGGGGTCCAGGACAGGGGTCTTCCCAGCGCTACCTGGAGACCACAAGGGATTGAACCTTGGGTCTTTTTGCATAACAGCAAGCGCACTGCCATTGAGTCGTGGACCTTCCCCAATCAGCCTAGTCTGAAGTTTTACGCACTGAATGTGCTCCAACTCCCGGCGCTAGGAAGGGAAGGGCAATTGTCACACCATATACAGCTAAATGCAGGCATGCTGGAATATTCTGTTACTGATTTGCTACTAATGCAAATAATGGTGTATCACTCTACCTTTCAACCTGTGGAGTTGTGACTGAGTTAACCAGATGATTCTGATGTCGTTTTAATATATCACCCAGCTCAGCTGCCTTTAATTTGTTTTTTCCTCCAGCTTCATCCCACCAGAACGTCTCTCTCTCCAGTCCTGCAGAAACCACATGCTGCAAAAATCAGCATTTTTAAGTGCATGACTGTGCCAGGAGAAGGGATATTCCCAAACAGCATCATAGGACACTCCAAGACAGCCGCTGTTTTTGAATGGGGATTTCAACCACACATGAGCAAATTCAGTTTGCGCAATTAAAGCAGATTTGAAGCTGTTGTGCAACATTCTCGCTTTCCCAAAAGGAAAGTGACAGAAAAATGTGGTGGGAAATGTCAGACAGCACTTGCTTTGAAGCAACATCTAGCCTTCCTGCAAATGAATCAGAGCAAATGCTGCCATCTAATTTCCCTGCAAACAAATTGGGATAAATGCCCCCCCCCCGCAAGAAAAAATGACCATGTGGAAGTGACCATAGGTAAAGGGACCCCTGACCGTTAGGTCCAGTCGTGGCCGACTCTGGGGTTGCGGCACTCATCTCGCTTTACTAGCCGAGGGAGTCGGCGTACAGCTTCCGGGTCATGTGGCCAGCATGACTAAGCCGCTTCTGGCGAACCAGAGCAGCGCACAGAAACGCCGTTTACCTTCCCGCCAGAGCGGTACCTATTTATCTACTTGCACTTTGACGTGCTTTCGAACTGCTAGGTTGGCAGAAGCAGAGACTGAGCAACGGGAGCTCACCCCGTCGCGGGGATTCGAACCGCCAAATTTCTGATTGGCAAGTCCTAGGCTCTGTGGTTTAACCCACAGTGCCACCTGTGTCCCTGGAAGTGACCATGGACTTCACCAATAACCCAGTGGTGGAGTTAGCTGCTCCAGCACCCAGAGCAGCATGCACCCGGGGGTGGGGCTAGCTGCCCGCAGAGGCGGGCCTAGCACCCCAAGTGGTGGGGCAAGCGTCCCAGGGGGGTGGGGCGAGTGTCCCGGGGTGCACCGCCCGTGCCGAGCATCTGGGGGGTGGGGCGGTGATGTCACCCCCCTCAGGGATGACATCCGGGACGAACAGCACCCACCTTGCTCCGCCTCTGCAATCACCCAATAAATGATGAGGGGGAGAAGTGCAGGCAGGATGGATTCAGGCTGAACCTCCTCATTCAGGCCAGAGCTCTGCTCTCCATTAGCACTGACTGGGGTTGCAGGAAACTGGCAGCAAAAGCAGACTCTCCCACTAGCCTTTGCAGCCTCTTCTTTGTGCCTTTTTCTGGCATTGGCTCAACTAGTGCTGAAGGGGCATGGTGGCAAATCCTGCCCTTGAACCATCTCTCCAGGACTTGGGGGGTGGGGGTGGGGGTGGGGAGGGAGAGATGAGCTCAAGAAGTTCAAGGGCAAACTCAACAGGTCAACCCATCAAGAAGGCCTATGACAACATGTGCAAACTGAATTCCTGAATCCTGACATGAAGAAGCGGCATTTTGAAGTGCACGTTGCACACAGGTAAGAGAGCTGACAACCTGGGAGAGAAGAATAGGGGGGGCTCCATCTGGCAGACCCACATGACATAAGGTGGTCTTTGACTAAGGGGAACCTCTGGGTGGGATGCAGCTGGGAGTACCACAAGGTGGAAGAGGTAACAGCATCTTGGTCATATTCCCTGCCTTTTTCCCCCTTTCCTTTCCTTTCCTTTCCTTTCCTTTTTTTTTTTTTTTGGTTGACTTTTTGACTTTTTGACTTTCACATCTCTACTGAGATGAAGACTCCAATAAATAGCTCCCAAGGGATTATGTTCAGGTCTTAGAAACTAACATTTTGTTGCTTTCCTTCTGAATTTGTGGCTTTTGAGACTTCCGAGAATCATTTGAGGAAGTGAAAAATTAGGCAGGAAAAAAACCTTTTGTAACAAAGCTGGTATTTTGAGGCAGTGAGAGACATGAGAAAGAGGTCCTGTGGTCTTACAGAAAGTGTATCAAAAAAGTTAATCTCCAGATTCTCTATTAATGAATACAGCCGTGCTTTCGCTAATGGGGCCTCTTGCTGATGCTGCACCGCCGGCACACAATTTCTGTTCTGAGGCAAAGTTCTTAACTCGAGGTAATTCTTCCAGATTAGCGGAGTTTGTAACCTGAAGCATTTGTAACCTGAGGCATTTGTAACTCGAGGTACCACTGTACTGATAATTTACCTGGTGCAGAAAATAGGTTGCCCCAACTCCTAACCCTCCTTCCTCCTCTCTCCTCCGTGGAGGATGACTTCCCATCACATGTCTTGTTTAACCAAATGTTAATGGGAGGAAATGAGGATCAGCAACCTCCCAAAATAGCCAGGAAGTCAAATGCAAAGAGAGCACATTAGGGCATCCTGACTACTTCAATACAGTTCTGGAATTAAGGAGAGGGGTGAGGAGGCCCTGGTTCTTTTTTTGTGCACAACTCGGCTAATATTGGTGGGACTTATGCATATCCTAAAAGGCAACACCAAATCACACACACCTGACTCACCCACAAGAGAGCAAAGCAGATTCATGCATTTATTTATAAAAGTCTTTGTATACTGCTATACCATTAATACCATGGGTAGGAAAACTAAGGCCCGGGGGGCAGATCCAGCCCAATTGCCTTCTAAAACTGGCCCATGGACAGTCTGGGAATCAACGCGTTGTTATATGAGTAGAATGTGTCCTTTTATTTAAAATGCATCTCTGGGTTATTTGTGGGGCATAGGAATTCGTTCATCCCCCCGAGGACACCAAAACCTGCATTCCTGTACCCGTGAAAATCTACGAAAGCATATATATATATATATATATATTCCGGCCCCCCACAAGGTCTGAGGGACAGTGGACTGGCCCCTTGCTGAAAAAGTTTGCTGACCCCTGATTAATGCACAATATAGCAAAGTGGTTTACAGCAGCAAAACTATGCAAAAGAGAGAGAGAGAAGTTAAAACCAGACATCGCTTAACCATTATGGAAGGATCATTAATTTCCTGCATAGGCCAGGAAGAATAGAACAGTTTTCAGAAGGGGTTTAAAAGTTGGCACAGAAGGTGCCTGAATCTCTGGGCGGAAGACACTAAAGGTTTTATTTCTTATTTTCAAATGAACCTCTATGAGGCTGAAAAATTCATTTATCAGCACGGTGTGGGTCCCCCTCCCCACCTGCATCGCGCTGCAGTTGCTCAACCACCTGCTGCGTCCTGTCCCTTCCTCCCGCTTTCCCCCGGCCTTCTCCCAGCTTTGGATCCCGGGGACAAGAAACCCCTTCCCTTCTACCACAATGTAGGAAAAACCTCTCTCAGAAAAGCTTAAGCAGACTTCAGAGTCCTAAGCCGCGCAACTTGCGCGCCTGCCGAAGCGCACGGCTGGGCGGGGGCGGAAAAGAGAGAGCAGCGGGAAGAAAAAGCCCTTCAGGCCATCTCGTCCCCGCCGTCGAGTCTGCTGGTGTCTGAAGCGAAAATGCTCCTCTGGTTCCCCAGGCGATTGGGGGCGGGAGGCAGGGAAGGCGAGAGTCTCAAGATCCCAGCACAAAGGATGAGGAAGTCGCGTGCTAAGGAGAGAAACCGAAACGTCGCAGAAAGCCTCCAGCAGGCTTCGGCGTCCTGGCAGAGACTGCGCACCTGCTTAAGCGCAGGGGTCGGGCAGGAGCGATCCGCGGCAATCGCGGTCTCCATCCCCGCCGTCGAGTCCCCTGGTGTCTGAAGCGGGGCTCTGCCTCTCGGGGCTTCGACGGGGCGAGCGACTGAAGCGGGCAGGGAAGGCGGCTGGGAGAGGCCACAAACCCGCGCAGAGCTTCCCCGCCCGAGGGATGTGGAAGTAGCCCGTTAAGGAGAAGGAAGCCGCTCTTGCAGGGCCTTTGGGTGGGGGGGAATGCTGTCGGTGAAATGTTTTCTGAGCTGCGCTGGGGACGGGTGCTTCTCTGAAGAGGATTCCTTCCGCTCCTGCAGAGCATCTCGGCCGCCAAGTCTCCGCTTGCTCCGTGGCGCCAGCCGTGGCCCCCTGAGTCTCACCCCGGCGCGCTCCGAGGAGGGCGAGCTGGAGAAGTTCCCGGTCGAGCTGCTCCGCCACACCTGCGAGAGCAGCGCCGTGGAGGTGGCGCCCGAGGCGCGGAGCACCATCGACGGCCGGCGCCAGGCGGACAAGCGCCTCCGCAGCAGGCAAGGTAAGGACCTCGGGAAGGGGAGCCGTTGCTTCGCCCGGATCTCCTATGGAAACGTTGGCCGGGAGAGGGGAGGTTTGCTTCCCGGGGTCCAGCTGTACAAGCGCGTGGCGACAAAATTGGAGGGACGACTTGGGAATCCCCTGCCTCTCTTCCTATATCCCCCGCTTTGCGCTCCTTCTCACTTTCATTATTCCATTGCATCATCTCGACATGGGCATTAAACAGCAGGGACGACATTTCGAATATATTGTATCTCTCTTCTATGCATTATTCTGAAGAACACTTTCTTACTCAACCTTCCTTTGCAACAGTTATTTTTGAAAAATAGCAAGCAGGGCTAGGAAAGACTTGCCTCTATCTGCCGCCTTGGAGAGTCACTTGACCTTGAAAGTTGGCCCTGGGAAATTAGGCAGGCAAGCGGTAGGATCCAGTATAGGGAAGCTTCTCATACCCTGTTGAGGTTCTCGTTCTTTTTCTGCTGATGTCAAAACAAACAAACAAGCAAACAAACGTTTCTACAACAGGTAATTTGCAAAATGTCACAATGTCTAGTGATGAGATGATCCACACGGGAAGGAAACATCTATGGAAAATTCCTGAAAAGGACCCAGGACACATTTTCGAAGAATGTGAGAAAGGTCACAAATTGCCGATTAGAACTGAGGAAAGGGGTATGAAATCTTGTCACCAATTTGTGGAATGCGTAGAAATGGACAATTGGAGACAAAGGCGGTCGTACAAAATGCAGCACAAGGTGAGTTTGGTTTAGGGTTCTTCCTAATCCTCAAGGACAATGAAATTTCTCCTTCGTTCACAGTACAGCTATGTGGGATTATAAATAATTGTCCTTATTTTACAGAGTGGAATCAAATTTCAATCCAGATTCCTGCCCACTCAGTGCTGCGGTGAGAAAAAACCCCAGTTTGTAGAAGAAGAAAGCAGTAGTCAGACAGATGAGACTGCAGATTTTGGGGGAAGTGTCCTGTGTAGCAGGTGTCCCAGTAAGGTAAGGGACTGGACTCAATCTAATTTGCATTACCACCCACAGGAATGAGGAATACATGGATACTTTCAAGGTGAATCTACCAAACTTGAAATTCAAGTTTACTGTGGAAAGTAATCTGTTTGTGGGAATGTTAAGGAAGGTAGGAGAGGATATATACTTTTGATATTATCCCTCCTCACGCTAGTGAGAAAACAAAAGGAAGGGGGGGGAATCCCTTTGCACTTTATTGGAAGCAAGTTGATGATTCGTTAGAATCATTTAATTAAGCAATCCAGTCTGCCTTGTCCAGTCTGGATTGTTGTTGGTAAGTTTCCACTTTATTTCCCACTTAAAATAATAACAACACAACACAGTCTTCTTTAAAAGTAAGAATAAAGTTTTGCTCACATTCAGTTCACAGCAGTAATCTGAAGGCAGGCTTTATCTAGTGGTTACAGTGGGCTTTTGGGCTCCATCCTATGTGAAGGTTGAGCCATGTGTTGGCTGAGAGCCAGGAGAGCAGGAGTCCAAGAGAGAGATGGTTGGGTGGCCAGCCCTTGTATCTGGTCAGCTAGGGCCATGCCCATCTACCTGGTCACACACAAGGGCAGGAAGCTCCAGAGCAGGTATGACAGGAAGTCCTCTCTGTCTGGGAGCCACATTCCTCTGTGTGTCCATTCTAGGCAACAGGAAAATGTTGTACTTGGCTGCTCTAGTAATAATACATCCCACACCTTTTAGAGCCGTTGGTGTTGGTTTGTGTGTGTGTCAATAGATAGTGGTAAAGCAGTTTCCATACAGTTGGCAATGGAAGTAAATAGAATTGCAATTGACTTTCTGGACTATCACACTGTGATTCTAGTTTAGGGGGTAGAATCATCAGTCCTATTCACATTTTACAGACGGTCCACTGAATGTTATCAATTTGAAATCCACACTTTTTTTCTGGTGCTTTAACATGTTTTAATCAATGTACATTCAGCTTGTAGTGGAATTCTTCAAATTCAGCCCACCTTCATGGAATGTCTCCTACACTAAACTGCCTGTTGAGGATTTTGGGGAAGAAGGACATTCTTATTTTCAGATGAGATTGGGTGTGGGTGTGTGGGTGTGCATTGGCATCAATATTAATCATTACTGCTTTGTTAAAGGCACTTCCAGGAAAAATCAACCCAGAGGTTGTTCTGGATTTACAAGGGAATCATGCATCCTACAAGTGAGTAATTTATCTCACACATTTTTCAGCCTACCTTCTAGGGAATGTTCTGTAGACTCGCCTCATGTGGGTCTCGCAATCATTATAAATGTTGGTGTTCTCTAAAGCACACCCAGGTTACATATGTAGCTGCACATTTATGTGGCAGATCAGTAGCAGTGACCAAGATCTACTGTATTTCAAGGAAGCTGTGGGTCAGCTACTATATCAGATGCAGGAAAACCAAGGATGAATAACCACAAATTTCAGGCAGTGTTAAACTTTTACTACATATGTTTTACCAAGCAAGCACATAGGACAATAGTTATGATTTCTCTTAACAGCAAAGGAATGTGTTCCACCCCCTTCCCCATCTGACTTTTTCTTGCTTGCTTTCAGGGTATGCTTTACTGAGGCTGGCTCTTTCCGTTGCTGTTATACTGATCTCATATTTGAGGTGAGGGGAGCTGTGACCATCACATACCAATTTGACTCATGGCCTAAACACCTGAACAGGAGGGATGCATGGAAGTTGATGGTTGCCGGCCCTTTGCTCAACATCCAAGCAGATCCAGTCGAGTCTGTGTCAGCTATTCAACTCCCTCACTTCTTGTGTCTTGCAGGTACGGTAAGAGAAAGCTTCCATAACCATTGTAACAAGAATCCTAAATGGGATTGACTATCATGGGTTGGGAGGGAGAAGTAGGGAGACTTGGCTTCCTAACCTAAGCTCTTGTTTTCCCCCACTTGTAACATGCTTGTCCCTCTTAAACCATTTTGATTGTGAGAACAGTAGGGCAATAAATCAGCATCAAGCATTGGGTTTGACTAACGTTTACTCAGAGTAAACCCACCGAAAGGGTCCATTCATTTCAAATGGGTCAATTCATTTCAATGGGTAAAGATTAGTCATTTGGGAGGTAGGACAGGATATACATCTAATAAATAATAAATGTTAGTTGAATAGTTCATGTGAACTTGAGTATACACCTCTTCAGTGTTTACACACTCTTCCAAGGACAAAATACCTCTGCTGTCTATAGCCCATGTTTTCTGGTTTCCACCTTGGTAAATCACTGCTCTTGATTTGCATTATGGGAAGACGTGCAGATGCTCCTTGAACTTTAGTTTCCATTCCTTACTACCAATTCAGATAATAAATGCTGCTGTGTGATTTGAATTGCAGCTATTTTATTCCAAGGACCGCCAGATCCATTGTAGGTGCAGAAAGTGAATCTCAATCCAGACAAAACTGTTGATTAGTGGAAGGAGAGTTCTAAGGGGCTGGCAGAGAAGTCTAGAGGACCATCTCTGGCCCCCAAGACTGAGGATACCCACTTTTGCTGCAGTGCCTCAGCTAAGGAACTTCTTGTTGCAGTAGAGCCAGTTCATGTCTTACAGTATTGGAATCTGGGCAACAGAGAGCAGATGCTCATTTGAGACAATCTGTGCTAGACATAAAGCAGCATCTATTATCACAGGCTATCAAAAAAAGGAAGCCAGTTATGCCAAAAAAAAAAAAAGGGCTGGATAAATTGATGGTCAGCCATCACTTGAAACAGCATAACAGCATTCCAGTGTAGAGTATTTTGAACCTTCTGGAGTCTTCAGGAATGGGTGAACTAAAGGTCGTAAGTACTAGGTGCCTACCTTAGGGCAGTGGGTCTACAGGCTAACTACTATTAAACTGTGTTTTATTTGCATTCCTTCCTCTGATAGGTAAAAAGGGTTCCCAAGTCCTCATAGCACATTTTGTCGGTAGGATGATGTGTCTTCAGAAGCCAGCCAGAGTGGGACCACTTCATGCTGTGTTGGAAAACCCCAAGTTATCTCCCTGTGGAGCAGTTTTCAAAAAGTTTTGGTTTAAGCAAAAGATAAAGGTGCATGCTGTGGCCCTGCTCTATGAAAAGCTGGAAAACTCTGCTCCAAAATTCCACCTGTACCTCCTCCCCAATGACTCTTCCTTTAAAAAGGTAAGCAGGAATCTCCAGTTCTACTAGGTTCCAAAAATTTACAAGATGATTAGCTTGATCCTGTTGATCAGAGCAAGGATCTGGTCTGAAGGCATATGAAGCCATCATCTTGCTGAGGCCAAGCAGGTCAGGGTTTGGTCAGTGCCTGGGTGGGTGGTTAATTAGGAACTGCATGTGTGGTTTCTTGGATTCCATGGTGGAAAAAAGACAGGGAATCCATTGGCCAAGATTCAGTATTGAGTGTCAAAGTGACCTAGTTTTCCTTATATGTTGTTAGTCTCGGAAGTGTTTACCCAGAGAATATCTGAACCTCTGCCAGTTCAGTTTGTTGGAAAGTCCTCCAGCAGTTTGTCATCTTCTTTGAATGTCTGAAAAGTGACTTTGTTTGCTTGTTCCAGGCTGTCCATGAGTATGAAGTGAAGTGCCATTCACGAAAAATGCAAAAAAATCCTGTGACCATGAAACCTCTTAAGATTGGCTCTCGCTTCTTTGTGCAGAAGTTAGATGATGTCACAATCTATCCGAAGGTACAGCACGAAGAGGGTGAACGGTTTTGCTGGGAGGGTACCTAGCCTGCGAGGTATGAGAATAGGAGAAACTCAGCTCAGAGCTCTTCAGCCTTTTGCTTACCCTCTTGAATGGAGGGCTGGGTGGAAAGCTATGGGTTAAGCAACATTTGCACATAGAATCATAGAGTCAGAAGGAACTTTGGGGTCATCTTTTCCACCTGCCTCTACAGTCCACCTCCCTGCCCAGTGCAAGCTCTTCAAAGAAGGATGCAAATACCTGTTAAATCCCTTTGGAGATGACTGTGCAGCCTCTTAAATAATGCCAGTGAAGTTGGGGCCACCACCTCCCAAGGCACTGCCCCAATGGTAACAACTGTTACCATTAGGAAGTTTTCCAAAAAGTTTTGCCAAAATCCACTTCCTTGCAATTTCCTCCCATTTTTTTAGTCCTGCTCAACAGAAAAGAAGTCCATCTTTCACTCATTCTCACAGGAACTGAAGTTAAACTACCTGAATGCAGACATGAAACAGCAGTACATTGAACTGTGTGCTCAGCACATGCAGGATGAACTGGAGCTCAACCTGATAAATAAGAAGGATGAACTTGTGTGGAAGGCCTGTGTGCGACACGGTGAGCTTTGATTGAGAGAGGACAAAAGGTTGGACCATCCATTGGGAAGCAGGCTAACGGAGGACATCCCAGCCACATTCCCCCTCTGATTTCCTTTTTTCTGTTATCTTTCAGATGAGTTGACTTCTTCTGTTCTGCCCCCACCACAGGGTAAGTTTTATTTATTTATTTTAATTGTTTATTCACTTCCCCTGTGTATGTGCTTGTATCCCATCCTTCTTCCCAATAGGTGCAAAGAGTAAGCATTTAATACTAGATACTAAGGCAATGCAACACACACACCCAACTGGAATACAATTCAGGATCAACCTTGGTGATCCACATCTGGTTCAGTTCACATTAATATGGATCGGGCCCAACCCAATCTGGAGTCCTGATCTGAATTGCAATCCAGAAAAAAACAAATCTTCAAAAATCTCATTTGCTACATTTGGAAACCAAAAGAGCTATAGCCTTTTGTTTGTTTGTTATTTCACATAGGTGGTGAAACTTGGGAGACATGAGGGGATGAACATTGCCAAATTTCAGACAGGGTAACTCTGGGTTAGCCACCTTTAAACATTTGAACAAGGAAGGACTCCATGATTTGACCAAAGCTTGAGATGAAGGATTGATAAGGACATCCCAATCATAGTTTGTCTAACTTCCCTCTTTTCTGTCCCCTTTCAGAAGACTTGACGCCTTCTGTTTTCCACTCAGTACAAGGTCAGTAGGAATCTATAATATGGTCTCATGTAACCAGAGGTCAGTCTCTTGCAGCATCTTCTAAACCTCCCCCACCCCTTTAAATGTGAATTGTTCTTCTTTTGTCTGACAGATGCTCCGCCATCCAGCTCCTCTGACTGCCATTTCATTGAACAGTATCGGGAACAGCTGATCCAGCGGACCACCAACGTTGCAGCAGTCCTGGATATGCTGCACGGCCAAATCCTGGATGAAGAACAGTACCAAAAAATCTCTTCAAGGGAAACTAACCAAGAAAAAATGAGGGAACTTTACACGCTGGTGCCTGGCTGGAACCACTATTGCAAGGATCAGCTCTACAAGGCATTGAAGGCCAAAAACAGGTTCCTTATTGCGGACCTTGAATGGAGCTGAGGCTGCAGAAATGGAGAGATCTATCCCAGGGGATCCAGTTGCATGCATTGAATGATCTCATGCCTTCCCTTTGTACTGAATTAAGGAAATCAGCCCTGAGTGCTCACTGGAAAGACAGTTCCTGAAGCTGAGGCTCCAATACCTTGGCCACCTCACGAGAAGAGAAGACTCCCTGGAAAAGACCCTTATGTTGGGAAAGATTGAGGGCACAAGGAGAAGGGGACAACAGAGGACGAGGTGGTTGGACAGTGTTCTCGAAGCTACCAGCATGAGTTTGACCAGGCTGCGGGAGGCAGTGGAAGACAGGAGTGCCTGGCGTGCTCTGGTCCAGGGGGTCACAAAGAGTCGGTCACGACTAAACGACTAAACAACAACTACATCCATTAAGCTGTTCAAAGCAGAATTTCCTACTGCCTGAGCCTCCATCCTCTTCCTATCTTACTCTTGGTCCACACACACCCGCAGCTAGGGCTCTGCTTTGAATCTGTTCTTCTGTGCAAAGACCGTGGGAAGGACAATTTGAATACTGCCTCCAGAGCCTGCCCGCTCTATGAAGAATTCAGCGATATCCTTCCCACCCGACCCTTCCCTCAAGGCCCTCAACCGGGCTGTCCTAAACGCCATCGGGCGCCTTCGGCGGGCTCTGGAGTCCCAGTTCCCCGGCAGAGGAACTTCGGCAGAGGCCGGGAAGGAGAGCCCCGAGGAGCCCTTCCGCGCGCCGAAGGCACAGGCGGGAGAGGAGAAGGAAATTCTCGAGAGGAAGGAGCCCCAGTCGCAACAAGGCTGGCGCGCCCGACGCGAGGAGCCTCCACCAAGCCCCGCCTCCTCCCTTCCGGAGGACAGAAAGCGAAAGCGGAAGCTGTTAGAGCAGAGGAGCTTCCTCAGACGGGAGGAAAGCGAAAGCAAGATGAGAATTGGAGCCCGGAGCTCCGCACCCGCCCCCTTCCGCCCGCGCGGCCAATCGGAGCCGACGCGAACGGCCAGGGAAGCCTTGGAATCAGAGCGTGTTCCTTTCGCGCCACCTGCCGGGCTCCGCCGCGCTGTCGGGGAAGGACGAGACCCGAGGGCCTCCTTCTCCCCTGCTGCTTGGAGCATCTGGGGAAGTTCAAAGGCGGATTCCATGCGCTCGTCTGGGTTCCCAGAATGGGCGCAGCCAAGGGGGGGCAGGTGTCCCCCCAGTCAACCCAGCCAGATGGGCGGGGTATAAATAATAAATAAATAAATGTGTTTGTGTATATGTGCATAAAGCTTTCATCTGTTGAATGTCTGCCTGTCATGCGTCAAAAGCCTCTAACGTGGGAGAAAAAGAGATTAAGCGGCGGGCCCGAGGTTCGCTCTGTCAGTCTATCAGAAAACTCGAGCGGAATATATGAAAGTCTCGCGCCTTAGGTTTATAAAAAAGGGACGAGAGGTTGCCTGCGTGTGATGTTTCTGTGATGTTTACGAAAACAGCCCCGCGCCTGGCTGTTCGCATGGCTTTCCTCTTTATTTCTTACAAACCTGCTCCGTCCCCCCAAGTCCCCCCACCCCTATCTCTCCAGAATTTCGCTCCTGCAAGAGCCGTGTGCTGCAAACCCGCCAAGTGTCCCTATTTTCAAAGGACAGTCCCGGATTTACAGGTTACAGATTTGATCCTGGAATGTCCCGCTTTTCTATTTTCCTCGGAGAAATATTGGCGGGTGGTATCGAGTTTTGCTACACCCAAGCCAAGGATATATAAGTAACTAGGGAACCTTTAGAAGAAACCTAAAGGCAGCCCTCCATAGGGAAGTCTTTCTTAAAGTTTAAAGTTTTATTATGTTTTTATATATGTTGGAAGCCACTCAGAGTGGCTGGGGCAACCTGGTCTGATGGCCGAGGTATAAATAATAACGTTGTTGTTATTGTTGTTGTTCCCCTATTTTCATCAGAGAAATGTTGGAGGGTTTGCCTGCACAACTTGGCACCAGGAAGAAGCAGGAGCAGCAAGGTCAGGTGGTCTCTGGTGCGGAAAATTTCTTGCACCCCCCCCCCATTGATTTTTTTATTTGTTATTATTATTTGTGCCTGCAAAAATGGTTTGACTTTATTTCATATTTTCTTACAAAGGAATGTGGATTCTGGGGCTCTGATAACAAGCAGGCGACTGTGGACAGATACTTAAATCTACAGGATGGATTTTGTTTTGGCTTGTGTTATTTTATTTATAGCAGGCACGTCCAACTCTCAAGAGACAGTGGCAACTGGCAGTGACAAAAGTTGCTGAACTCTTTTTTTCGGGGGGGGGGGAGATCGCGGGGCCTCCGAGGAGGCTACCTGCTGCCCTACAGGTACACCTGCCTTGCTCCGCCCCTGCCAGAGCGCCTTTTGTAAGCAAATGTTTATAATGGGAGAAACCGTCTCTGCCCAGCTTGCTAAGAAAACAGACAGAGGGAAGCGCGAGAGCCTCGGGGGAGCGTTTCCGGCACCTTTTGGAGCTTTCACTCAGGCCACGCCTCTCTCCTCCCGCTGCACCAATCCGAGTCCTACATGCCTATCCTCTACCCACCCCAGGCACGATGCCTGCTTTCAATTTTGCAGCTTCCGCGAAGCAAGTTTCGTTTCTTGCTGGCACTGAAGGAGCGCCATGGCGAGGAGCGCGGAGGACCGCCTGCTGGTCTGCCTGGAGAACTTGAACGAGGACGAGCTGAGGAGGTTCAAGGCCAAGCTGAACAGGTTCCCCATCTCCAAGGGCTACGACAACATCCCACGAGGGCGGCTGCAGAAGGTGGATGCGCTGGACCTCAAAGATCTGCTCATCAGCTTCTACGCCGAGGAGTACGCCGTGAAGCTGACCGCCAAGGTGCTGAAAGCCATCAACTGCAAGGACCGCGCCGAGGAGCTCCTGGCCGCCACTGGGAAAAGTAAGGAGCGGCTGGGGAGGGAGCGCAGCGGCCAGGCTGATCTTGCGCCCCTGGCAGAAGCGTTCAGATTGCGCCCCCTGGCCACGGAGAAATTAGCTCTCTCCTCCAACCCTCCCCCTTCCACCCATTCAATTCCTCACGCATTTCACCTTGCAAGGAATTCTTTCGCAGACAATCCAATATTTAATTTATTATTCCTTAGTACAAGGTTTCCGGGGGCTGCGAAGGACCCTCCAGCGCAGCCAGCAGGTAAAGCCCCTTCTTGCCTGGGGTCCACCCCTTTTCGACTCCCCTGAGCCCAGGAGAGCTCCCCTCCGCATACCCAACCCCCCGGGTGTTTCCTTTCCTGATTTAGCAGAGGAAGATTTTCCTCGGCCTTTGAAAGGGAGTTGCCGGCAGCTTCCCGGCCCCGCTTGATTCCTCTGAGTGGCCAATGCCCCCCCGGTTCGGGGCAGCCGTCGGCAGATCTTCCTCCGCTCCCCTGAGGGCCCTGGGTCAGTCGGTTCCGCGGGACAGCCGCTCCAGCTCCCTTCTTGTCCTTCCTCCTCCAGGGCTCAGGATGCCTTGCAAGGGCCAGGGGAAGAAGGTGCCGTCGGCGCAGGCAGCCGGGACAGGACGCGCACCCCAGAGAGGACGCACAGCCCAGAGAGAACGCGCAGCCCCCCGAGGATCGGGCGCTGCCCAGAGAGGAGGCGCAGCCCCCCGAGGATCGGGCGCAGCCCAGAAAGGACGCGCAGCCCCCCGAGGATCGGGCGCAGCCCAAAGTGGAGGCGCAGCCCCCGGAGGATCGCTCGCAGCCCAGAGTGGAGGCGTAGCCCCCGGAGGACCGCTCACAGCCCAGAGTGCTTTCTGGGTAGCCATTTAGCTTTGGCCCTGGCAGCGGTGGATACTAAGGATCGTGAGGGGGGGGGGTCTGGAGGGGAGCGAAACTTTTGCCTCGTCCCGAGTTCGGCGAGTTGCCGCGAAATGAGATACTCCGGTGGTTTAAAGCGGCAGTAGAGTAAAGGTGGTTGAGGTTCATTAGCGCTTTTGCTTCATTTTGGGGAAGGGGGACGACTTACTTAGCAAAACTGGGGAGTGGGCTCTTCCACTGAAAGCCTCGTCTTGCCGCATAACTGCCCTTTTCGCTTCTCTCTCTATCTCATTTTGTAACTGAACCAGGAAAACCACAACACAATGGCAGGAAATTGCCTACGTCACACAGTTTCCTATGTAATTTTATTAACCTGTCACCAAGCAATTACTGGCTAAACTGGCCTACTGCGCAATTGTTGTCATCATTGTTTTATTATTATTGCAATAACAACATAAGGGCTCAGGGTCCCTTCCAACTCTACAGTTCTAGGATTCTAGGATTTTTTTTATTTTTTAAAAAATTCATCTTTATTGGTTTGTCATAAATTCTCAAAAATCTTTCTCATACATGTCAACATCCACAATAAGCAAATAAAATCTCAAAACATTCAACATTCAAAATGTGTACTTAAATAAAAAAAGGGAGGGGATCCTCTACATGCGGCTGTAGGGGCTACGGAGGGATCCCACCACCGTCCGAACTATGTATAGCGCATGTGCGGCGTCGCTATATACAGTGCATGCTGCACATGCGCGCTGTGTAGCAATGCCCCACCCAAGGTGTCATGACGCCATCGTTCACCCCTGACTTTAGCACCTCCTGCTGGGTGCACCGTTGGGCAAGGGCAAGACCCAAGAGCCGCCTTCTCCCCTGCTGCTCAGCGCCCTGGGGGGCTTGCAGAAGTCGGATCTGGGGAAGTTCAAAGGTGGATTCCACGTGCTCCCGCTGCGAGGGGGGTGGGCGGGTTTGTCTGGATTCCCAGCATGGGCGCAGCCAAGAGGGGCCAGGGGAGCAGTGTAGGATGTGAAACACAAGAGCAGTCAAGTACAACATTCCTAGAGTGAACATGTTTACACATGGGGAGGAATGTTTGTCCAGCCAGCAGGTAAACTTCCTGTATCCTTCTGGGCTGGGCAGTGGCGTAGCATGGGGGGTGCAGGGGGGGCCGGCCGCACCGGGCGCAACATCTGGGGTTAGGGCAAATCCACGGGTTAGGGGGCGCAAATCCACAGGTTAGGGGGCGCAAATCCACGGGTTAGGGGGCGCAAATTACTTGCCTTGCCCCGGGTGCTGACAACCCATGCTACGCCGCTGGGGCTGGGACAGACTTCCTCTGCATGTGACTAGAGGTGGGTGTGGCCTCACCTGTGCAGGTAATGACAAAAGCACAGGGCAGGGCAGCCATCTCTCTCTCTTTCACCGCATTGAAGAAACAACATCTACTAAGCCAATGATGCCCTCTTGGCTTCCAACCAAGAGAGGACAAAGGGACTGTCTTCTTATGAGATAGATTCCAAGTGTATGTTACTTCATTAAGCTAAGTCTGCCTTCTGGGATCCGATTGTGAACAGAATGTGAGTAAACTCTTTTTATACTTTTGTAGAAGACTGTGTCGCGTCTTATCTTTTATGATGGAATAAAGGGGGAAATACCAGAACAGTTATTATAGAGGCTTTAGCGAGCCTGAGCAAACGCATCCCGCTGCAAAGTTTAAAAATAAGGGGAAAGTTACTCTGCTGAATTGTGGAACTTGTTAACACAAGTTGGATAAGGATATAATCAGACAATATATCCTCTCCTGCATCCCTGAACATTCCCACCAGCAGATGCCCCCCAATCAATACAAATCAATACAAATCTGAAGTTCTGCCCCCCCCCCCGCCCCCCGTGGGAATGTTCCGGGATGCAGGAGAGGATATATTGTTTGATTATAGCCTTTCAAACTTGTGTTAACAAGTTCCACAATTTTAGCAGAGTAACATTCCCCATTTTAAACTCACAGCAGATGTGTTTGCTCAGGCTCGCTAAAGCCTCTATAATAACTGTTCTGGTATTTCCCCCTTATTCCCTCATAAAAGATAAGACACAACACAGTCTTCTATAAAAGTATAAAAAGAGTTTACTCACATTCTGATCCCAGAAGGCAGACTTAGCTTAGAAAAGTAACATACAGCCGGAAACTATCTCTCTCCTTATGAGATAGTCCTCCGTCCTCTCTTGGCTGGAGGCACAAGCACAAGACACACACTTTTCTAATAAACAAAAACCCTGTCTCTTTGTATGCGATTTCTGTAGGTAAAGTATAAAACTGATCAATGAACTCTGTATTTGCATGCTACCGGCAACCGACCAATCAGAAGCTCAGGATTTTGACAGCTAGCCAATTGCAGTTACCGAACAGCGCCCCCTATCGGGCGGAATTCAGAGCCCACAGAGCAGCTCTTGATACATTGTATCTAAGACTGTGCCAAAATGTTTCCTTTTAACCAAGCAGCTCAGAAAAAGATACCTAGCTTTAGAAATTAATATAAAATCAGTACTTTGACCGATTCTTTCAATTCCAACGTCATTTTAACCCTCAAGAAAAGGACTCTTTTTGCCTTTATCTCCCACCATGACCGCAGAAGCAGGAACTCATGAAAGCACCAGGAGTTGGGCGTCCCGTCATCAGGGCCCGCGTCTCCCAAGCCTTCCTGGGGCCCTCAGGGGAAAGGGGAGGCTGCCGGCAAAACAGCGCGGCTCCCCCACCCCCAGAGAGCAGCCCGGGAGTACGGGGCAATGGCGCAAAGACTCACTCGGTCTGAAACTTCTCTGGACACGGTCCACCCCAAGGCAACCACTTTCAAATCTCAACCATTTCATGGTGGCAGAAGCGGTGGCTGGCAATATAGGTTTCCTTGTGAATAAGCCTTCGGTTGAACCCGGTTGTTGTTGTTTCCTCCCCCCTCCCCCCTTGAAGGCTCTCCTCCTGCCTCCCCCTCCTCCTGCCCCTGCACCTGCCCCTGAACCCACCTACACTTTAGCTACAATTCCCAGGTATCAATCCCTCTTGCAAGGGTGAGCTGCAGGGGGGGGGCGCAATCTGCTGCACACTGTGGTGTTCGCTGCGGGGAGAGCTGCGAAGGGAGCCCAATCCGCCTCATGCTGCGGTGTTGGCGGCAGGGTGGGTTATCCCCACGCACTGCATTGGTGACAGCTGGGCAATCCCCCCTGCCCTGCATCATCGTCAGGGTGGGCGAGTGATCCGCCATGCATTGCAGCAGTGGGCCGAGCCCCCTGCAGTGTGCCTTTTCGTTGTGGGAATGTTCTGGGGTGCAGGAGAGGATATATTGTGAGATTATATCCTAATCCAACTTGTGCTAACAAGTTCCCAAAATATCAGCAGAGTTTATAAACATTCCCCTTTAAGTGCGCAACGGTAACGTGTGCACAGGTTCTCTAGAACAGTGTTTCCCAACCTTGGGCCTCCAGCTGTTTTTGAACTACAACTCCCATCATCCCTGACTAGCAAGACCAGTGGCAAGGGATGATGGGAATTGTAGTCCAAAAACAGCTGGAGCCCCAAGGTTGGGAAACACTGCTCTAGAACCTCTATAATAATTACTCTGGTAATTTCCCCTTTTGTTCCCTCTTAAAATACAAGACACGACACAGTCTTTATAAAAGTATAAAAGAGTCAGTGGCGTAGCGTGGGGGGTGCAGGGGGGCCTTGCCCCGGGTGCTGACAACCCACGCTACGCCACTGAAAAGAGTTTACTCACATTCTGTTCACAATGTGATCCCAGAAGGCAGACAGGCTTAAAAAGGTTACATACATTTAGAATCTATCTTGTAGCAGGATAGACCTTATCTCCTCTCTTGGCTGGGAGCCAAGATAGCATCCTTAGATGTTTCCTCATCGAAGGAAGATGGCAGAGAGAGAGAGTGGCTGCCTGCCCTGTGCTTTTGTCATTACCTGCACAGGTGAGGCCACACCCACCTCTGGTCACATGCGGAAGAAGTCCGTACCAAGGAAGTTTACCTGCTTGCTGGACAGACATCCCTCCCCATGTTCTAACATGTACACTCTAGGAATTTTGTCATTGACTGCTCCTGTGTTTACATCCCACATTTGTCACCCCTCTCAGGGATGGCACCCCCACCCCTTCATACGCCCCTGCCCTGAGGGCAAGGAAATGTAAAGACTGTTATTGTTCTTTTGGTGGTGGGTACTTAGGAGGTGTTGGGAAAGGTGTCTGGAAAAGTCAGCAAATGTTGAACTTGTGGGTCATGTGGTCAGCATGACTAAGCCACTTTTGGCGAACCAGAGCAGCGCATGGAAACGCCGTTTACCTTCCTGACAGAGCGGTACCTATTTATTTACTTACACTTTGACGTACTTTCGAGCCACTAGGTTGGCAGGAGCAGGGACCAAGCAGCGGGAGCTCACCCCATCGCGGGGATTCAAACTGCCAGCCTTCTGATCGGCAGGCCCTAGACTCTGTGGTCGGCAAGCCCTAGGCTCTGTGGTTTAACCCACAGTAGTAATGATGTATAAGTGATGCTGGGTGAAATGTATTCTGGGGATTTGGGAAAAGTTTTAAAAGTCAATGTTGCCCCATGCTCGGGGTTCTTACTCTCATGGGGACCTGTTGTGCAACAATAAAGATCTTGGTCTACTAACAGCTGTTTTGCTCTGGTTTTTGGCTGGAACTTCCTTACTTTCTGACCACACATACCCACGGCCTCAGTCCCGATGAGCTGGGCAGTTGAATAGCCTCTCAACCCAGAATTTTCCTTATCAGAAGGAAATCAGTGTGATTATTGGATAGATTTCTACCCAAAACTTTGCCTTCTCTCTCTTTTTTTATGGGGATAAAGCTGGCTTTACCTTAAAGCGCCTAATTGTTTTCCTCCCCTTGGTTGCTAGTTTGCTTATCATTGATAGTTGGAAAGAGGCCATGACTATAACATTGGAAAGTCCACCCAAGGGCAGGGTAGGGGAGCTAACTTGAATAAAATATTGGCAGGGGCAGGGAAAAGGTAAGCCCCGCCCTGCATAATTGATCACATGATGTGGTGCATGTCAGAATCTGTGTTCGACCAAGCTGATAAAGCTCATCTTCCTCCGGCCGAGTCCTTCGGAATCGCCCTCTGACATGATTAACGACCTGAGCCTTTGATGAGGCTCAGGCACATTCCCATTCAGCAGAGAATCAAAGCAGCACGCGGAAGTGATGAGATTTATGGCTACATCGCTATGCTTTATTTCTTACTACGCAGACAGAAAACACATCCTCTCTCTGTGAGAGCAGAGAGCAACTGAAACAAAACAAAGGAACAGGAAACCAGTAATGTCACATCCGTCTCCCATGAGACTTCCAACACCCTGGACTGTCTCTGGAATGTAAACAGAGTCTTGTGACTCTAAGCAGCTGCACAGTGGCACAAACAGAAACTAACAGTGCATGCACACCATTTGAATGACACAGCCCATCAACTGTGTGGGGTGGGTGGGGTAAGGCTCATATATTTTATTGGGGGCTGCCGAAGGGACCTGGGCACACAGAACTTTGCTCCTATAAGGCAGGGTGAAGTGTCTGCCTCAGGCAGCATGATCCACAAATACAGCAGATCCTGATGTAGATCTTTATTCTTGGTTCTTGATGTCAATCTTCACTCTTCCCTGATCAGGAGGGGTGGCATTTTGTAGTTCACCTCAGGCAGTGCCATAGCTGGGGGAGACTGACTAACTAGCCAGTTTTTTTGCCCCAGGGGAAACCTCCAAAGGGACGCCATTGAAGCTCCCAACCTCTGTGTGTGTGTGTATGCAAATGCACATGGGAGTGTGCCAAACTGGGTCTTTGATCTGAGTGAAAGAAAGCCTAGTTTCTTCAACCTCAGGTGCCAAAATGTCTTGAGAAAGATGATACAGAAAGACTCTGTATATTGCAGGGTCTGAAAAGCTCACTATCGCTTGAGAGTACTCAATGTGAGGGCTAATTTGATGGACTTTGCTGCCACCTCGTGGACTTTTGATATGCATATAAGAAACAACACTTTGGATTTCCTGGATCCCATCTGCACTGTATGTTTTACAATGGCATCTTACCACTTTAAACTGTCATTGGTCCCCACAAAGAATCATGGGAAGTGTCATTTGTTATGAGTGCTGAGAGTTGTTAGGAGACCTCACAGAACTATAATTCCCAAAGTTACCTGGGAAGTGGGATTTATTGTTAAAGGACACTGGGAATTGCCATGAGAGAATCCCATGCCAACAGGAATTTAACAAGGTTTGAACAAGCTATGCTGAATGCTGGTTTGAGGGAGAAAGTGAGATAGTATCACAAACTTGCTTGACAAACAAAGCAGGCTGTTAGCAGGTTTAAAGAAAGTATGGGAAACTGACTTGCAAGCAGTGATTGATGAAGAAAGATGCTATAAATGACGGTCCAAAAAAGGAGTTAAAACAGTACTGGGAAATATTATGGAAACGTCTCCTAAGGCACTTAACTGCTGCGATAGAACACTGGCTCAATTTTCTCATTTGTCATCTAAAGTTAGTGCAAACTGTTGTTGGGGCTGCAATAGTAAATGTACACACTACCAGCTTTAGTGGGAATGCACATGTATTGAGCCATTCTGAGCTAATGTTCATAACAAACTGGTTAAAATTGCATTGCTCTTGCATCTAAGCTATTTTTATTGTCGTTATTTGTAAGACCAAGTTCTAATATTAAATTTAAAGAACTGCTAACTTTCTTATTCATTGTTACAAGACAGACAGTAGTTTGTAAGTGGAGAAGTCTGGGAAATCTAGATCTGCCTGCTAGGTTCAGGAATATTTGGACCATTACAATTTCAGAGAAAATTTGCCTCGAGAGACAATGGAGTGAACTTCCAGGACACTTTTTCAGGGTAAAGAAAACCACAGACCTTTTTCGCCACCTTGTGGAACTTTATTTTATGTGCACCAGGCAGCAATTTGCAGATACGTTTATTAATAAAGGTACCCCTGCCCGTACGGGCCAGTCTTGACAGACTCTAGGGTTGTGCGCCCATCTCACTCAAGAGGCCGGGGGCCAGCGCTGTCCAGAGACACTCCCAGGTAACGTGGCCAGCGTGACAAGCTGCATCTGGCGAGCCAGCGCAGCACACGGAAACGCCGTTTACCTTCCCGCTAGAAAGCGGTCCCTATTTATCTACTTGCACCCGGGGGTGCTTTCGAACTGCTAGGTTGGCAGGCGCTGGGACCGAGCAGCGGGAGCGCACCCCGCCGCGGGGATTCGAACCGCCGATCTTTCGATCGGCAAGCCCTAGGCGCTGAGGCTTTTACTATGCCACCCGCGTCCCCTACGTTTATTAATAGCTGGTACAAAAATTTGGAATGTAAAACTGTAATGCTCTTGATTCAGGACTGACATTATGTGAATGTGTGTTTTGTTTGTACACAATCTGTGGCACTCCAGTGTCGGAAATAGTTATTTTTGTTTCTTTGCTGTATGCTTTCTTAATCCTTAATGAAATGCAAAAAAAAAGGGGGGGCTACGGGGTCAGCAGTGCAGGTTCAATGTACAGTACAGTTATACCTCGTGTTGCTCTGGGTTCATGTTGCGTCTTTTCGGCTTGCAAACGTGGCAAGCCCAGAAGTGTATACTTTCGAGTTTCGTCGCACATGCGTTTTGGGGGAGCCAGATTTTGGGGGAGCTAGAGTTATTGAGCTTTTCTTGGCGGGGGGAGATCGCGGGGCCTCCGAGGAGGGTGCCTGCCGCCCTACAGCTACACCTGCCTTGCTCCACTACTGCCTGAGCGCCTTTTGTAAGCAAATGTTTATAACGGGAGAAACCGTCTCTGCCCAGCTTGCTAAGTAAACAGACAGAGGAAAGCGCGGGAGCCTCGGGGGAGCGTTTCCGGCACCTTTTGGAGCTTTCACTCAGGCCACGCCTCTCTCCTCCCGCTGCACCGAGTCCTACATCCCCATCCCCCACCCCACCCCAGGCACCATGCCTGCTTTCAATTTTGCAGTTTCCGCGAAGCGAGGTTCATTTCTTGCAGACACTTGAAGGTGCGCCATGGCGAGGAGCGCGCGAGACTGCCTGCTGGCGTGCCTGGAGAACTTGAATGAGGGCGAGTTGAGGAGGTTCAAGGCCAAGCTGAACGAGTTCCCCGTGCGCAAGGGCAACGCGAACATCCCCCGAGGGAAGTTGCAGAAGGCGGAGACGCTGGACCTGACGAACATGCTGGTCAGCTTCTACGCCGAGAAGTACGCCGTGCAGCTGACCGCCAAGGTGCTGAAAGCCATCAACTGCAAGGACCGCGCCGAGGAGCTCCTGATCGCCACCGGTAACAGTAAGGAGCGGCTGGGGAGGGAGCGCAGCGGCCAGGGCCGTAGCTAAGGGATCTCGCGCCCCTGGTAGATGCGTCCAAAACTGCGTCCCCTACCCACGGAGAAATTAGCGCCTCTTTCCGCCTCTCCTCCAACCCCTCTACCCTCCACCCATTCAATTCCTCAGGCACTTCACCTTGTAATGAATTCCTTCCCAGACAATCCAATATTTAAAATATTATTTCTTAATAAAAGGTTTATGGGCGCTGCAAAGGACCCTCCAGCGCAGCCAGCAGGTAGAGGCCCTTCCTGCCTGGTGCCCGCTTCCTTTCGACTCCCCTGAGCCCGGCAGAGCCCTCCTTCACCCCCAAAGCCCATTAAGAGCGCGGCCAACTTTCGTTTCATCTGCTTTTAAAAGGGCGTTGCCGGCAGCTTCCTCTGAGCCACCCGGTTCGGGGCAGCCGTCGGCGGATCTTCCTCCGCTCCCCTGAGGGCCCTGGGTCAGTCGGTTCCGCGGCACAGCTGCTCCGCTCTTGGCCAGCCTCCAGCGCCCTTCTTGTTCTTCCTCCTCCAGGGCTCAGGATGCCTTCCAAAGGCCAGGGGAAGAAGGTGCCGCGGGCGCAGCCAGCCGGTAGAGGACGCGCAGCCCAGAGAAGACTCGCAGCCCACAGAGGATCGCTCGCAGCCCAGAGAGGACGCGCAGCCACCCGAGGATCGCTCGCAGCCCAGAGAGGATTATGGGAGCATCTGGGCGACGGGGCCGCGAATCAGCCCGAGTACCGGGAGGTGCTGTCCGCATCCGCAGAGCAGGAAGCGGTGCTGGGAGTGGAGCTGCTCCGCCAGGAGGCCGATTGCGCGCCCCCCTGGCCTGCGCCCTGGCCGTTGCCTTCCTCGCAACCCTCAACCAGCGGCTTATCTCATCTCGCCCTGCCGGCGGCGGATGCTAAGAATCGCGAAGATGGGTCTGGAGGGCGCGAAGCCCAGAGAGGATGTGCAGCCCCCAGAGGTCCGCGCGCAGCCCACAGAGGACGCGCAGCCTACCGAGGATCGCTCGCAGCCCAGAGAGGACGCGCAGCCACCCGAGGATCGCTCGCAGCCCAGAGAGGACGCGCAGCCCAGAGAGGACGCGCAGCCACCCGAGGATCGCTCGCAGCCCACAGAGGACGCGCAGCCACCCGAGGATCACTCGCAGCCCAGAGAGGACGCGCAGCCACCCGAGGATCGCTCGCAGCCCAGAGAGGATTATGGGAGCATCTGGGCGACGGGGCCGCAAATCAGCCCGAGTACCGGGAGGTGCTGGCCGCATCTGCAGAGCAGGAAGCGGTGCTGGGAGTGGAGCTGCTCCGCCAGGAGGCCGATTGCGCGCCCCCCTGGCCTGCGCCCTGGCCGTTGCCTTCCTCGCAACCCTCAACCAGCGGCTTATCTCATCTCGCCCTGCCGGCGGCCGATGCTAAGAATCGCGAAGATGGGTCTGGAGGGCGCGAAGCCCAGAGAGGATGTGCAGCCCCCAGAGGTCCGCGCGCAGCCCACAGAGGACGCGCAGCCCTCCGAGGATCGTTAGCAGCCCAGAGAGGACGCGCAGCCACCCGAGGATCGCTCGCAGCCCAGAGAGGACACTCATCCACCCGAGGATCGCTCGCAGCCCAGAGAGGACGCGCAGCCTACCGAGGATCGCTCGCAGCCCACAGAGGAAGCGCGGCCACCCGAGGATCGCGCGCATCCCCTCCAGGATCATTCGCAGCCCAGAGAGGATTATGGGAGCATCTGGGCGACGGGGCCGCGAATCAGCCCGAGTACCGGGAGGTGCTGGCCGCATCCGCAGAGCAGGAAGCGGTGCAGGGAGTGGAGCTGCTCCGCCAGGAGGCCGATTGCGCGCCCCCCTGGCCTGCGCCCTGGCCGTTGCCTTCCTCGCAACCCTCAACCAGCGGCTTATCTCATCTCGCCCTGCCGGCGGCCGATGCTAAGAATCGTGAAGATGGGTCTGGAGGGCGCGAAGCCCAGAGAGGATGTGCAGCCCCCAGAGGTCCGCGCGCAGCCCAGAGAGGACGCGCAGCCACCCGAGGATCCCTCGCAGCCCAGCGAGGACGCGCAGCCACCCGAGGATCGCTCGCAGCCCACAGAGGACGCGCAGCCACCCGAGGATCCCTCGCAGCCGCCCGAGGATCGCTCGCAGCCACCCGAGGATCGCTCGCAGCCCACAGAGGACGCGCAGCCACCCGAGGATCGCTCATAGCCCAGAGAGGAAGCGCAGCCACCCGAGGATCGCGCGCATCCCCCCCAGCATCGTTCGCAGCCCAGAGAGGATTATGGGAGCATCTGGGCGACGGGGCCGCGAATCAGCCCGAGTACCGGGAGGTGCTGGCCGCATCCGCAGAGCAGGAAGCGGTGCAGGGAGTGGATCTGCTCCGCCAGGAGGCCGATTGCGCGCGCCCCTGGCCTGCGCCCTGGCCGTTGCCTTCCTCGCAACCCTCAACCAGCGGCTTATCTCATCTCGCCCTGCCGGCGGCCGATGCTAAGAATCGCGAAGATGGGTCTGGAGGGCGCGAAGCCCAGAGAGGACGCGCAGCCCTCCGAGGATCGTTAGCAGCCCAGAAAGGATGCTGGGAGTTTCTGGGCGACATGGCTGCGTGGAAACAGCGGCGGGACGAGGCGGCCGGGTCTCTGGTCCACAATAACCAGCAGCTGCAGGCGCAGAACCAGCCCGAGTACCGGGAGCTGCTGGCCGCACCCGCAAAGCAGGAAGCGGGGCTGGGAGTGGAGCTGCTCCGCCGGGAGGCCGATTGTGCGCCTCCCTCTTCTGTCGGTTGCCTCCCTCGCCACCCTCAACCAGCGCTTGTCTCATCTCGCCCTGACGGCGGCGGATGCTAAGGATCGCGAAGGTGGGAAACTTTTGCCTTGCCCCGAGTTCGGCGGGTTTGCAGCCAGATGACATAAGCCGCTGGTTGAAAGAGGCGGTAGAATAAAGCTGGTTGAGTTTCATCAGCGCTTTTGCTACATTTTGGGGGAGGGGGGGTCTTAGCAAAATTGGGGAGTGGGCTCTTCCACTGAAAGCCTCATCCTGCTGCATAACTGCTATTTACGCTTCTCTCTCCATCTCGCTTTGTAACTGAACCAGGAAACCACAGTTTCCTATGTAAGTTTTTTAACCTATCACCAAGCAGTTACTGCTAAACAGACCTGCTGCACAATTGTTGTTGTCGCTGTTTTATTGTTATTGCAGTAACAACTACAGTCCCTTCCAACTACAACTCTAGGATTCTAGGATATCTTTTTTTCTTCTTCTTTTAAAATTCATCTTTATTGGTTTTTCATAAATTCTCTTTCTCATACATGTCAACATCCACAACAAGCAAATGGTATCTCAAAACATTCAACATGTGTACTTAAATAAAAAGGAGGGGGGAGAGAAAATTGTGTTGTTTGTCTACTTATTCTGTTGTTACTCTATCAGCATTTAGCTTCCCTCCACCCCAGACTTGGATACTTAGTTTTCTACTTTATACGCATTCCCAATTATATCATCTGTTTACCATAGTTTCCACTGTTTCCACTAGTCTTTACAGAATTGGTCTAGTCCAGTCAAAAATTTTAAATCTCTGCAGTGATCTGTCAAATATTTTTTGTATTTACTCCAATTGTTGTTACTCAATTGTTGTTAATTTTTGGTACTCTTGGTCTCCTAACTGCCCTGTCAGCTTATCCATCTCTGCCTATTCCATCAACTTCATTTGCCAGTCCCTGCTGGTGCCTGGGGAAATTTGAACACTGGTTCCCCTAAGTATGCTGATATCACCCCCTTGTTTCTCAGCAATGCTATTTTTACTCCACTTCTGTTGTTACTTGTTAATTTAAAAATAATTTCATTTAAAATCTGATTCAAATTTAGAGACACAGAAACACACACTTCATTTATTTTTAAATTGTCCCATTTCTTTTAAATTGTCCCATTTCTTCACCCTGCTCATCGTTGCAGAGAAAGATGGTGAAATGTGTGTTGTCACCTGGTACTCAGCAAAAATATATGCTCTCCTCCCAATCAGGAAAATCTGATGCTAAGTGATCTGCCCTAATTGTGGTCTGTGGTGAGCCTGTGCTAAGCCCCTCTAGTGGAGGTCATAGAGTCATAGAATGACAAGGCAGGTGGGAGGGACTGTGTGACTTACCCATGTTTGCTAATATGATTTTTGCTGTGGAAGTTATGGTTTTGACAGAATCCACACACTTTTAGTGACTTTTGCAGAAAATCCAAGCGGTTAAAGCATATAGTGGCAAATTAATTAACTTATCGTTTATTGTCCTTTAACATACATCAGGTAGACTCACTAAGAGAGCCATCTCTGGTGCCCTGATATCTCCAATCTATCTGTTAATCCCTATTGTGAATACCATTCCCTGCTCACACCTCCCAGCTCCTTTCAAAGGAATATAGTTTTTTGTCATGACAGCGGATGATCTTGTAAATTGTTTTGAGGGTTTTTCAAAACTCCCATCAGCCCCAGCCAGCAAGGCCAGTGATCAGGGGTGATGGGAATTGTAGTCCAGAGTAACAATACATTTTATGAACTAAAATAAAGTTTTGAATAGACATCTTTTGATGCAAATCACTCTGGTACAAGGAACCACCTTTGTCTCTCCTTCTTGTCATTCCTATTTGTCATTTCATTTTATCAGAGTGTTCTTGTCAATATTCCCTAAGATGTGCCAACGCAATGTGAATTTTTATGAAACTGGGGGGGGGGGGGGACCATGCTTCATCAACTCAGGACTTTGTTACATATAAAAAGAATATGGAAAAGGAATGTTTGTGAATTGATGTTCTATGTGCCTTACAGATGGATTTTAGTAAATGTGACCTTCCCAATTCCAAGCCTACTGTGTCCTCATTTGTCCTCATTTGGTGAGAAGGTTGGGTGGAGTGGGGTTCAGCAACCCAGGAATTTCCTTGGAGATCAGTTCTGAGAAATGCAGGACAGGGTGTTCTCATTGTGCAAGCAACTGCCAGCAAATGCATCCTTGAATTTCCTCAAGTCTATTATTGGGCTGGTCCCAGAGTATGTTCTGAAGGCACATGAGGCTACAAAAATGATACAATTATGCACTATATAAAATAACTAAAATATCTTTCTGAAGCTAAGCTGGTCTAAATCTGTTCAGTGCCTGGATGGAACTATAATACAATCTTGGGTTTTATGATGGAAGAAAGGTGGCATATGAATGTAAGAGAATAAACAAGAATAAAGCTAACAGTACAATTTCGTGCATTTATACTCAAAAGTGAGTCTTGTTATGCCACTAACTTCAACCACTGTCCTAAACTAGCAGTTTGAAAGCACGCCAGTGCAAGTAGATAAATAGTACTGCTGAGGCTGGAAGGCAAACACCATTTCCATGCACTCTGGTTTCCATCACGGTGTTCCGCTGTGCCAGAATTGGCTTAGTCATGCTGGCCACATGACCCGGAAAGCTGTCTGCGGACAAACACTGGCTCCCTCGGCCTGAAAGTGAGATGAGCGCTGCAACCTCATAGTCACCTTTGACTGGACTTAACAGTCCAGGGGTCCTTTGCCTTTACCTTTTTTACTAGGAAGAAAGCCCTGCTTATTTTGGGGACTTATTTCTGAGTAAACCATCATAGAGTTAGAAGGGGATCATCCACGCCAGGGGTCCTCAAACTTTTAAAACAGGACCTGCATGAGCGCTGAGGCCGTGGGGCATCGAGTGGAGGCCGGCAGGAGCCGAACGTGTTCCCTCGGCCCGCAAGCGCAGGGCTCGCCCGTTCCCGGCAAGGGGAGGCGACTAGGCCTCAAAGGCCTCATGAGTAGGGGCGGCGTTTATAGTGGAGCCGGCCAAGGCCTGTGAGGCGAGAGTGAACATGTGGCAGCAAGAGAGAGCAGGCGGGCGGGCAGAGGGATTGCCAGTCCGGCCGCAAGGCAGCAGCAGCAGCAGGGGTTTGCCCTGGGCCTGGGGGGAGCCTGCCTCCCTGCCTCTTGCGTCCGAAGACACCGGGTGGTAGCGGCAATTGCTGGGCAGACCGGGTTCAGGACCCTGGTGGGCCGGATATGGCCCGCAGACTGTAATTTGAGGACCCCTGATCTAGGCCAACCCCCTGCAATGGAGGAATATACAGCTCTCCCATACAGGGAGCAAACCTGCAATCTTGGTGTTATCAGCACCACGCTCTAACTAACTGAGCTATCCACATAGGAAGCTGCCTTACACTGAATAAGACCATTGGTCTAGCTCACACTCAGTATTATCTATACAGTGGTACCTCAGATTAAGTACTTAATTCATTCCAGAGGTCCGTACTTAATCTGAAACTGTTCTTAACATGAAGCACCACTTTAGCTAATGGGGCCTCCTGCTGCTGCCGCACCGCCGCTGCACGATTTCTGTTCTCATCCTGAAGCAAAGTTCTTAACCCAAGGTACTCTTTCTGGGTTAGCGGAGTCTGTAACCTGTTGCAGCAGTCCTGGATATGTTGAACGGCCAAATCCTGGATGAAGAACAGTACCAAAAAATCTCTTCAAGGGAAACTAACCAAGAAAAAAATGAGGGAAGTCTACTTAAAATCACAGTATTATCTTGGAAAGTTAATTTAATGTTTTGGTGGTTCTTGCTTAATGGTGTTATCTTACCATTGCACCACATCAAGCGGGAAGAGCCCCAGTCGCAACGAGGCCGCCTAGCCCGACACACCACCACCTGCCGAACCATCCTTTGTACAGAATTTGTATCCAGAAATGACCATGCCCCACCTGTTCTCTCCATTCCACCAGATTTTTAAATTTGCTTTTCATTCAAATTGGAAGGATAACAAAAGCAGAATGCGTGTCAGCTACATAAAAAGCAAACTGTAAACAAAGCACTGGGGCATAGCTGTCAAGTGTCCCTTATTTGAAGGGACAGTCCCTTTTTCCAGTGCCATGTCCCGCTGCTGTCCCTTATTGATGGATGTCCCTTAAATGATGTCCCTTAAATTTCAAAGGAAGCAGCTCCTCTCCTTCCCTCCCTCCCTCCCTGCCGGCCAGGGAGGAGGGAGGCTCCAACTGTGTTGCTTGCTGTGTTGTTCACCCAATAAGAAGTCTAAGAACGACTGGGAGGTGGAGCTTGTATGCCTTGTGTGTGGCTAGTTAATGCAAGCTGAGGAGGTTTTTGAATGCTGGATGCCATTTTGTTGTATGTGCTGCTGCAAACTTTGCAGTGCAAAGCCAGGCTGGGGAGCCATCTTAAGTGGAGGCTGCATAGGCCTTGTGGTGCATGTGATTCAGATTCTATTCAGTTGAACCCCTGGTTACAAAGTTGGTTGGACAGTGTTCTCGAAGCTACCAGCATGAGTTTGACCAGACTGCAGGAAGACAGGAAGACTGGAGTGCCTAGAACAGGTGAGGCTGCAGGTCCCTTATTTTGGCTGCTGGTCCCTTATTTTCAAATCTGTAAATTGACAGCTGTGCACTGGGGTGCAAAGAGAGGCAAGGTTTGACGTAAGTATAGGAGGCAAAACACAAAGAACATCAAAGGAAGGAAAGAGTATCCAAGAATGAAGCCCCAAAGAGGAAGGAACTGGAAGTAAACCAAAGTTTCTTTGCATCTGTACTTGTTTTTATAAATATTGCCAAATAAAGTCATGCTTCATCGTAGTTTCAAGTGTAGCTTGTTCATAGGTGTTATGAAAAGCCACCAGATGGCAGCAAAGTCCACTGGTTTAGCCTCACAAAACCTTCTGCAGATGTGTAAGCTTAGCCAAAACAGCAGTACAGTGGTACCTTGGTTTACGAACTTAATCCGTTCTGGAGGTCCGTTCTTAAACCAAAGCGTTCTTAAACCAAAGCATACTTTCCCATAGAAAGTAATGGAAAATGGATTAATCCGTTCCAGATGATGAAAAACAACCCTTAAAACAGCAATTTAACATGAATTTTACTATCTAACGAGGCCATTGATCCATAAAATGAAAGCAATAAACAATGTACTATACTGTAAAATCAATAAAACAGTATTAATGATTTTTTAAAAAATGAAAACGTGATTTTTTTTCTCTTACCTGCACTGATGATAGTCATTATTTGAATGGGGGGTCGGAGTCCTCTTCCAGATTCACAACCGGTGACTCCTCTCCTGCCATTCTGTCCCTTGCAGACTCACATAAACAAAGAAACAAGACAGAATCCCAAAATTTCCCACTCACCCCCTCCCACAGGATGGGTGGCCTTACCTGGCCCGGTGCCACCCAACTTGCTACTAGCTGGGGTTGAGGCGAGGGCTGGTAAAGAGCTGATGCTTTTCATCCCAGGCTCACTTACAGGTTCACCGCTGGACTTCACTCTTGGTCTTGGTTAGGTAAGTGTTCCTCGCCAGAGTGCTGGGCCTCCTGCGGCTGGAGCCTGGCAGCGGAGGCCAAGTGGAGGCCACGCAGGCGCCAGGGCCTAGCTCCGGGCAGTGGCACAGCCTACTGAGGCCTGGTTTGTATACCAAAAGAAGTTCACAAGCAGTTCCAGGTTCGAAGTGTTTATAATCCAAAAAGTTTGTTAACTGGGTTGTTCATAACTCGAGGTACCACTGTATATACAACCTTTCTATTCTAGGAGTGCAAATTGATAACTATGAGGATGCTTATGGCACTGCTAATGGTTCCTCTTGCACAGGGAGTCACTCCCTTGCTGGCTCACCTGCGGAAGAGCATTTGGTTGCATCTGGAAGTGAGAGCTGGACCATAAAGAAGGCTGATCGCCGAAGAATTGATGCTTTTGAATTATGGTGCTGGAGAAGACTCTTGAGAGTCCCGTGGACTGCAAGAAGATCAAATGCATCCATTTTTAAGGAAATCAGCCCTGAGTGCTCACTGGAAGGACAGATCCTGAAGCTGAGGCTCCAATACTTTGGCCACCTCATGAGAAGAGAAGACTCCCTGGAAAAGGCCCTGATGTTGGAAAAGATGGAGGGCACAAGGAGAAGGGGGCGACAGAGGACGAGATGGTTGGACAGTGTTCTTGAAGCTACAAACATGAGTCTGACCACACTGCGGGAGGCGGTGGAAGACAGGAGTGCCTGGCGTACTCTGGTCCATGGGTCACGAAGAGTCGGACACGACTAAACGACTAAACAACAACAAGTGTGTGTGCGTAAAGCTTGCACTTGTTGAATGACTGCCTGTCGTGCGTCGAAAGCCTCTGACATGGGAGGGAAAAAACTAAGCGGCAGGCAAGAGGTTTGCCCCATCAGTCTATCAGAAAACTCGAGCGAAATATGTGAAGTATCATGCCGTAGGTTTATAGAAAAGGGACGACTTCTTTCGAGGTTTACAAGAACAAACCAGTGCATCTGACTTCCTGTGCATCTGAGTTCCTGGGATGTTTACAAGAACAGACCAGCGCCTGGCTGTTCGCATTGCTTTCCTCTTTATTTCTTACAAACTTGCTCCGTCCCCCACTGGCAGAGGAAGGGGGGCGGGGAGTGTACCGCTCCCGGCACCATCGGAGAGGTTGTTACCATCGCGGCCACCCCCGGACACATGCCATGCACCCCCATGCTGCCTGCCAGGCCCCCACGGGCTGCGGTCCTCGCCCCTGCAGGCGACGCCCCATGCCCCCGGGATGCTCGCCATGCCCTCGCAGGTGGCGTGCCACAACCCCAGGACGTGCGCCGCACCCCTGCGGGGCGGCATGCCACGCCACCGGGGTGCACGTCACTCCCCCCAGGACACGCACCAGCCACACCCCCGCCTGCTCTCTACCCCCCCCCCCCCGGTGTCGGAGCGTGCAGCTTCTCCACTGCCCTCCCCCCACCCCTATCTCTCCAGAATTTCGCTCCTGCAAGAGCCGTGTGCTGCAGACCCGCCAAGTGTCCCTATTTTCAAAGGACAGTCCCAGATTTACAGGTTACTGATTTGATCCTGGAATGTCCCACTTTTAATTAAAGGTAAAGGTAAAGGTACCCCTGCCCGTACGGGCCAGTCTTGACAGACTCTAGGGTTGTGCGCCCATCTCACTCAAGAGGCCGGGGGCCAGCGCTGTCCGAAGACACTTCCGGGTCACGTGGCCAGCGTGACGAAGCTGCTCTGGCGAACCAGAGCAGCACACGGAAACGCCGTTTACCTTCCCGCTAGTAAGCGGTCCCTATTTATCTACTTGCACCCGGGGGTGCTTTCGAACTGCTAGGTTGGCAGGCGCTGGGACCGAACAACGGGAGCGCACCTCGCCGCGGGGATTCGAACCGCCGACCTTTCAATCAGCAAGCCCTAGGCGCTGAGGCTTTTACCCACAGTGCCACCTGCGTCCCTCACTTTTCCTTAGGATGTTCCTATTTTCATCGGAGACATATTGGAAGGTATGGAGTTTTGCCACCCCCTTGCCAAGGAGATATAAGTAACTAGGGAATCTAAAGGCAGCCTTGCATAGGGAAGGTTTTTTTTAAGTTTAATGTTTTATTATGTTATTTTATATATGCTGGAAGCCGCTCAGAGTGGCTGGGGCAACCCAGTCAGATGGACGGGGTATAAATAATGTTGTTGTTGTTATTCCCCTATTTTCATCAGAGAAATGTTGGAGGTTATGCCTGCAACAACTTGGCGCCTGGACGCCCTTTGCAAGCGCTCTCTCGTGCAAATGCTTATACAGTGGTACCTCGGGTTAAGTACTTAATTCGCTCCGGAGGCCCGTTCTTAACCTGAAACTGTTCTTAACCTGAAGCACCGCTTTAGCTAATCGGGCCTCCCGCTGCCGCAGCGCTATTTCTGTTCTCATCCTAAAGCAAAATTCTTAACCCGAGATTTCTGGGTTAGCGGAGTCTTTAACCTGAAGCGTCTGTAACCAGAGGTACCACTGTAATGGGAAAGTCCGTCTCCGCCCAGCGCGCTGAGAAAAGAGACAGAAAAGCGCGGGAGGGCGCATGGGCACGTTTCCGTCCCCATTGTAGCTTTCACTCAGGCCAGCCTCTCTCCTCCCGCCGCTGCACCAATCGGAGTCCAGCATCCCCCCCCCCCCCGGCCAACCCAGCCCGGGCTTTGTATCAGGCACGATGCTTGCTTTCAATTTTGCAGCTTCCGCGAAGCGAGGTTGATTTCTTGCTGGCTCTGAAGGCGCGCCATGGCGAGGAGCGCGCGGGACTGCCTGCTGGATTGCCTGGAGAACTTGGAGGAGGGCGAGCTGAGGAGGTTCAAGGCCAAGCTGCACGAGTTCCCCGTGCGCCCGGGCTACGCCAACATCCCCCGAGGGCGGCTGCAGAAGGCGGATGCGCTGGACCTCAAAGACCTGCTGGTCAGCTTCTACACCGAGGAGTACGCCGTGCAGCTGACCGCCGAGGTGCTGGAAGCCATCAACTGCAAGGACCGCGCCGAGGAGCTCCTGGCCGCCACCGGGAACAGTAAGGAGCGGCTGGGGAGGGAGAGCGGCGCCCGATCCTAAGGATCGCCAAGGTGGGTCTGGAGGGGAGCGAAACTTTCGCCTGGTCCCGAGTTCGGCGGCTTTGCAGCTGCTGCTGCTGCAGCCAGAGGAGATCCTCCGGAGGTGGGAAGAGGCGGTAGAGTAAAGCTGGTTGAGGTTCGTCGGCACTCACTTAGCAAAATTGGGGAGTGGGCACTTCCACTGAAAAGCCTCGTCTCGCCACGTAACTTGCCCTTTTCGCTTCTCTCCATCTAGCTTCGTAACTACATGAAGGAGAATAAACTGCGATGAGGGAGGATTTCAAAATGAAATAGTAACTCTCTGATCGCTCATCTGCAGAACAGTTTTATTTGCGTTGAAGTACTGTAGTTGAGAATTACATTACAGAGAACATAAGATAGAAAATAATAAATAAATAACGTCTTTTGCAAGCAAAGACTGTCATGCACAAGCTTGACTTTAAAAAAACTATGCATTCGGGGCTTTTTTTCCTGCTTTCCTGGAAATGCCTCTGTTCAGTTGTTTTCGCTTTCGTGTATTTCATAACGCCCTTTCCATCTATGGACTTTAGAAACTGCCTTGTTCTTCTTTTAACTCATTCTTTGCTTACATTCTGCCCCATGAGGGCTAAACTTTGTACTGCAACGAACTCCCGGACTTGCTCAGGTTTAAGTGAGCAATTTCGCACCGCGAGACATTTCAAGCTTAAAGCCTTTATTTCATTTCCCATTTGCTTTAGAAATGCAAGGTTGCCTCTCAGCTCATGCCAGAGAGGTTTCAGCAGCAATAAAACGAATAACCAAACTGCTGATAGGCAGCTCTGAAAAATATGGATTGAACTTTTCCAGTTTATATTTCTTGGCACAGGGCGGGGCACAAGCACCTCAGAGTCACAAAGAAATAAGGCAACAGTTCCATGGAATAATTCTGACAACATGAAAAAACATGCATAGTTAGAGAAAGGATAGAGAAAATGTGCTCAGCTTCACTTCTTTAAAACATTTTTAAATGGAAAGCTATTTAGGATCTTTTTCTTTAAGGGAGTCTGAATTTTCACCCAGGATTTTATGCCCCTTTGCACCCCTTCCCAAAAGATTCTCCTCGCCTCTGTGCTCTGTATTAGGAATTAAAAGTGCAAAAGACCCCAGAGGAAGTGCCATGTTTAAATTTCACATCTAGTTATGCCGTGGTTGGAGGGTTGTTTATGTCCTCTTTGAGAAAGGTGTACTCTTGAAGCGGACAGGGTCACCAGGTGTCAGCAGCAATAAAATAAATAACCAGACTGCTGATTTGCAGCTCTGAAAAATACAGGTTGGACTTTGTCCCTGTGTACTTGCTTGGAGCATTACGGACAGGACTTATAGCTCTACACTTCCTCCCTACCCTCCATTACCAACAACAGCAACCAACACCTCTTCCATCAGTTTTGGTGTTTGCCAGTCCTGGTTAAATGGAGCCCATTAAATGAGGCTCAAACAACTTTAAATCTGCTCTGAGAAATAGCTGGCCGTTGACAACAGTGGCCGACAATAAAAGACAATAAAAAAAATCCCCACAAAATATTATTTTGTTTTCTGTTTACTTGAACTTTAAAATAGGTTTACACCAACAGCTTGATTTAACTGTAATGTTTTAAGATCTAATAGGCCACAAGAAGGGACATGGGTGGCGCTGTGGGTTAAACCACAGAGCCCTAGGGCTTGCCGATCAGAAGGTCGGCGGTTCGAATCCCCGCGACGGGGTGAGGTCCCGTTGCTCGGTCCCTGCTCCTGCCAACCTAGCAGTTCGAAAGCATGAAGTGCAAGTAGATAAATACATACCACTCCAGTGGGAAGGTAAACGGTGTTTCCATGTGCTGCTCTGGTTCGCCAGAAGCGGCTTAGTCATGCTGGCCACATGACCCAGAAGCTGTACACTGGCTCCCTTGGCCAGTAAAGCGAGATGAGCACCACAACCCCAGAGTCGTCCGCAACTGGACCTAAGGGTCAGGGGTCCCTTTGTAGGCCACAAGATGTTGTGAACCTGAAGTTACTCATGTTGGCTCCGAAAGCCTCTCCTAGCCACAAATTCCACAAATTTAAGGTCAAAATAGGATGGATGGAAGAACCTTTGCTATATACAAATTTCTCTCTTTTCTATCCTGCCTCTTCCTGGCTTCTCTGGTTCCCACAGTTGGAATTATGCATGCCTTGGCTGCAATTTGGAGCCTTTTAGAGAGCTTCTGACATGAATCTAGGATACCCCATGCTTTTCCTTCTGTGATCACATTTGCTTGTTTTGCACCTTGACAAATGCATTTTTTTTCTTTTGTCTCTCTGATATTTGCAGTTCAGTGCAGACCCCTGTGCCTTGCACCAATGCCTCTCAAGTCATAGTGTAGTCAAGGCTGGTCAAGTTGCTGTCATTATTTATTGGTTGATATACTGCTTAAAGCCTAAACTGGCTTTTAAGGAGTTCTCAAAACAGTTACGACTTTACCCAAAGAATTCTGGGAACTGTAGGCAGATAAGCTACTAGGAATGTTCTGTTAGCAATCCTTCCCCTCATGGAACTACAATTCCCAGGGCGTGGGGGAGGAGGGAATGAGTTGGGCAACCAGTTTTAAGCCCGAAGTGTGAACGTGTAGTAAGATTTCCGTTCTTTCTCTTTCCTTGTAGGACCACAGCTTCGAAACTCTTCCAACATGCACTTCATCGTGCGGCACAGGGAGGCGCTAATCCAACGGACCACCTCAGTGGAACCGGTGCTGGATAAATTGTATGGCTCCGTCCTCAGTGATGAGCAATATCAAAGAATCACTGCCAAGACAACTAGCCCAGACAAGATGCGAGAGCTCTACAGGCTTGTGCCAAGCTGGGACCTACGGTGCAAGGATATGCTGTACGAGGCACTGAAGGCCAAAAACCCACATCTCGTGAAAGACCTGGAAGGGCAATGAGGCCCCAAGGGAAGGCAGGAGGCAAGACCCCTTTCAAGGCACCAGAAATCCACCTCCCTATTGCCAGGAGACTCCTACAGACAAAGCCATACCATGTATTTTCCCAAGCACTCACTATGCTCCAGTCAGGACACTGTGCAAAGGCAAGAATAGCCCACAACCATAGCAGGGCTCTCATAGTCAGAGCTGCTGTGCAACCTGGGAAGGCAATAGGGGAATCTGGTTCTGTTGTTCAGGCCTTTGGGGTGGGGCAGGGGACAGTTTTCAACATGTATCCTAACACAACCCAGTGGTGCTGATTAGGCCTGCCAGGCATAGCTGTCAATGTTTTTAAGGGAAATTCCCTTATACCGAATAGGATTCCTCACAAGGAAAGGGAAAAGTTGACAGCTATGCTGCCAAGCCTCCCCATTTGGCTCGCCCTGCTCTTTTGGCCAAGCCACACCCACCTTCCATGCACCTGCTGTCAGGCTTGGGGCAGGTAAGGATGCAGCTGGGCCATGCAGGGGCTGCGTGTCACTTGACTGGAGGCAGCATCTGTGCAGTGGTACCTTGGTTCTCAAACTTAATCCGTTCCGGAAGTCCGTTCCAAAACCAAAGCGTTCCAAAACCAAGGTGCGCTTTTCCATAGAAAGTAATGCAAAATGAATTAATCTGTTCCAGACTTTTTTTAAAAAAAACAACCCTAAAACAGCAATTTAACATGAATTTTGCTATCTAGCGTGACCATTGATCCGTAAAATGAAAGCAATAAACAGTGTACTGCAGTCGCACAATCAGTCACTCAGTAGCTGGACTGGGTTCCACACAGTCACAAAAACAAAACAAAAAGAGCCACAAAAACAAAAACGCAAAATAAATAGGAAAAACAGACAGACCTCAGCGTAACACTCAAATCGGAAGTGTGGCACTCAAAACGGAGCACTTTCAGCTTCTGAAAAAAGTTCTCAAACTGGAACACTTAACTTCCGGGTTGCTGTGTTTGGGTTCCAAGTTATTTGAGTACCAAGGTGTTTGAGAACCAAGGTATCACTGTATAACACTTTGCAAGCTGCAATGAATGTTGGGGCTTGCTCAGCACTGTGCTAGGGAACCCCGATGATCAGCTGATAATTGGAGATTCTGGGCCCATTGCTATACTGAATGGGATCACCTGACTTCATTGTGACAATGGGTGATTGACATGTAGGCAGACTGAATCACGGAGTAGATGGATAGACCCATTCAGTTTGCCCAAATTCCTTTCAGAACCACTCACTCTTTTGTGCTGGTAAGAGTGGAAGCTCAAGAGGTCCTTGTCAGGCCTTTGGGGTTTTTTTAAAGTCCACTTTTGAATTCCCAAATTTATGCACTTCGCAGTTCAGACAGGGAAGAAGGTGGCTGTTATAGGCACAGCCCAGTGTGAGTATCTTGAGTCATTTGGGTGTGAGATGAAACAAGAGTAGCAATCTGAATCCTTTAGGGCAGGAATAGCTGGCATGTTGCTCTCCAGATGTTGTGCTCCACAGTTCCTGTCAGCCCAGCCAACAGGTAGAGGGGCCAGGTATGCGGTGCTGAAAAAGAGGATATCAGTTTGCATATAGTGATTTATATGTATGGGTGCAAATTTAGAAATAATTACTGCAGTTTAAATAAAAAATACATATCATGGTGGGGATGACAGTCAGTCTGCCTGCTCACCTACCTGCCAGGTACTACTGACACTAGACGGACAACTTCAAAGCTATCCATCTTTCTTTTTATGGTTCTTTATCTTAAAGCAGACTTGGACTGGGCAGTCCTCAAAAAGAGGACAGTCCTCTTTAATGCAGGACACATGGCTACCCTAGGCCAGTAGTCAAGTCTGCAGGGAGTTGTAGTCCACCACTTTGGCTACTCCCACTCTAGGGGGTGCCATTTTGTTTTGTATTCTGGGTAGAAAGTGACTCTGAAGGCGAGCCCCTTGGTGCGGTTGTCAGATTTCCTGGATTCCAGGCTTTCCTTCCAGTGCCCAGGTAGCACAATATTCTGTCTCTATACTACAGTTTCTACCTCCCCCACCCCATCCCTAAAAGGCCCACAACCCTAATTCCAATTTCAAAAGGCGTTGGAACTAACCTTAAAAAGCCCTCTGCAAGCAATCAGTTCAGACAGTTCAGAGAGAAGGGGTTTCTCATTTCTGGCTATAGCCACTCTGTCCACTTTCATGTGCCCCCTGACAGAGATTACTTCTTGGGAAATGTGCATTCTGCCTTTTGCACTGCAGAACTGTAGCAGCGTAGAGCAAAGAGGCAAGGAAACCTCTGGAGGTCCTGATGTTAGATCCCAAATTCTATCATCTCTGACTATGCTGGCAGCAGGTTCATTCATTGGCTGTTGAACATATTCCATCTTCATTTAACTGTGGGTTTTTTTGGGGTGTGGGGGAGCAGTGTTGACGTTTTTAAGATTTTCTCTTCTGAAAACCCGATGGTTCCCCTCAGTGTTAGAAACTCAGATATATATACTAGGTGCCATAAAATTAGGCGCCAAATGGCATCTCACAGCTAAGCTATGATCACCAAAACAGAATGCCTATTTGCCAGGGGGTTGGACTAGATGACCCTCGGTGTCCCCTCTAGTGCTACAATTCTAGGATTCTATGATCTCAACTACACTGCTTGTCAACAGTTCTCTTGACCCAGTATGCAAGAAGGAGAAACGCACACTGTGGAAATGGAAATGGTATTAACTATGGACTAGGACAGAGGTTTTTAAACTGTGACCACCAGCCTGGCATCCAGAAATCTCCATGTAGTCGTGTGCCAGTAGCAAAACACGCCTGGGAAAATTTAAACACTGGTTTGCCTAAGCATGCTGACATCACCGCCTTGTTTCTCGGCAACGCTATTTCGACTCCACTTCTGTTGTCACTTGCTCTCCTCCCAATCAGGAAAAAGTAATGTTAAGTGATCTGCCCTAATTGTGGTCTGTGGTGAGCCTGTGCTAAGCCCCTCTAGTGGAGGTCATAGAGTCATACAATGACAAGGAAGGTGGGAGGGACTGTGTGACTTACCCATGTTTGCTAATATGATTCTGCCAAGGAAGTTATGGTTTTGACAGAATCCAGACACTTTTAGTCTTTTGCTGAAAATCCAAGCAGTTAAAGCATATAGTGGCAAATTAATTAACTGATCGTTTATTGTCCTTTAACACACACCAGGTAGACTCATTAAGTGAGCCATCTTTGCTGCCCTGATATCTCCAATCTATCTGTTAATCCCTGTTGTGAATACTATTCCCTGTTCACACCTCCCAGCTCCTTTCAAAGGAATAAGGAAGGTGCACAAAGGGTGAAATTAGGTTTTTGTCATGACAGCAGATGATCTTGTAAATTGCTTTTAAAACTCCCATCAGCCCCAGCCAGCAAGGCCAGTGATCAGGGGTGATGGGAGTCTGTGGTGCAGAATAACAATAAATGTTATGAACTAAAATAAAATTTTGAATACACAGCTTTTGATGCAAATCGCTCTGCTACAAGGAACCACCTTTGCCTCTTCTTTTTGTCATTCCTTTTTCTCATTCCATTTTATCAGACAGTTCTTGTCAATATTTCCTAAGATGTGCCAACGCAATGTGAATTTTTATGAAACTGGGGGGGGGGGGGGGAACCATGCTTCATCAACTCAGGACTTTGTTACATATAAAAAGGATATGGAAAAGGAATGTTTGTGAAGTGATGTTATATGTGCCTTACGAATGGATTTTAGTAAATGTGACCTTCCCAATTCCAAGTTTGTGTCCTCATTTGTCCTCATTTGGTGAGAAGGTTGGGTGGAGTGGGGTTCAGCAACCCAGGAATTTCCTTGGAGATCAGTTCTGAGAAATGCAGGACAGGGTGTTCTCATTGTGCAAGCAACTGCCAGCAAATGCATCCTTGAATTTCCTCAAGTCTATTATTGGGCTGGTCCCAGAGTATGTTCTGAAGGCACATGAGGCTACAAAAATGATACAATAATGCACTATATAAAATAACTAAAATACCTTTCTGAAGCTAAGCAGGTCTAAATCTGGTCAGTGCCCGGATAGAACTATAATACAATCTTGGGTTTTATGATGGTAGAAAGGTGGCATATGAATGTAAGAGAATAAACAAGAATAAAACTAACAGTACAATTTCATGCATTTATACTCCAAAGCGAGTCTTGTTATGCTGCTAACTTTGGCCACTATCCTCAACACATTTACTAGCAGTTTGAAAGCATACCAGTTCAAGTAGATAAATAGGTACTGCTGTGGCAGGTAGGTAAACGGCATTTCCGTGTGCTTCTGACTTCTGTTATAGTGTTATGTTACGCCAGAAGTGGTTTAGTCCTGCTGGCCACATGACCCAGAAAGCTGTATGCGGACAAACACCGGCTCCCTTGGCCTGAAAGCAAGATGAGTGTCGCACCCCAGTCGCCTTTGACGGGACTTAACCGTCCAGGAGTCCTTTACCTTTTTAACTAGGAAGAAAGCCCTGCATATTTCTGGGACTTATTTCTGAGTAAACCATCACAGAATTGTAGAGTTGGAAGGGACCCTGATCCTGAGGATCATCTAGGCCAACTCCCTGCAATGCAGGAATATGCAGCTCTCCCATACAGGGATCGAACCTGCAACCTTTGTGTCATCAGTACCGCACTCTAACTGAGCTATCCACATAGGAAGCTGCTTTACACTGAGTGAGACCATTGGTGTAGCTCATACTCAGTATTATCTACAATGATTCTCAGGAGCTCTCCAGGGCTCCAGACAGTCTCTCCTAGCCCTGCCTAGAGAAGCAAGGGATTGATTCTGGAACCTTCTGCATTCAAGGCAGATATTCTACTACTGAGCTACAGCCCTTGCTTTGTCAGTATGGCTCCTCAGTCCTCTTACCACCAAGTAGCCCTAAGGATTAGGGCATGGGTAGGCAAACTAAGGCCCAGGAGCCGGATCTGGCCCAATCGCCTTCTAAATTTGGACAATCCGGGAATCAGTGTGCTTTTACATGAGTAGAATGTGTGCTTTTATTTAAAATGCATCTCTGGGTTATTTGTGGGGAATAGGAATTTGTTCATTATTATTTTTTCAAAATATGGTCCAGCCCCCCACAAGGTCTGAGGGACGGTGGACTGGCCCCCTGCTGAAAAAGTTTGCTGACCCCTGGATTAGCAGTACGACTCATACGTTGGCGACTAATATACACACAATAATTACCAAAGTAATTATACATTCTTTATCAATCTTCTGAGAAAAATACGAAACCTTGTGCAAAGCCACAGAGACTTAAGAACTACCCAACCTAAGATGAACTTATGTCTGCTTTCAATTGATTTTTCAAATGCTTAACTCAGTCTTTTGTTTTCTTTATCTTTTTAAGTTCATGAAGATACTAACAAAGGGTAAGTTCGGTGTTGTTCACAATACCGAGAGATGCTAGTGAAGTTGTAGATGGATGTTAGTGAAGTTATAGACAGGATGCCGGCATTTTGTACCTGTTTCGCCCTGGCAGTCCAAGTAATCAAGAGGCCGCTGTTCGCCCGCCTTTGCTTAGCAAGCTTACCCTCTTTGGATCTGAGTATAAATACACTGTTATTTCCCACACCTATGGATAACCTTATAATTTATTTACATCTGTTTTATCAGTATCAGCTACACTGGTTATTGAGTTCTGATCCACAAGTATTACATTTATCTGTATGGATATTCTATCTAAAACTATTTGGTATGTATGCCTCATTTATTGTTTATTCATTATTTAATATGCAGGTTGCTCAGTATTATTTTTGTTGTCATTCATTATATGTAATGTATTCATTTTCATCATCAGCTGACGAAGATTCATCTTAGAAACAGTTAATTCAATCCAGATATACTGTCTGGGACATCATCTATTGAAAGGCGTCGTGGTGTTCCCCACCAGCAATTCATTTTGTTGACTACTTCTTGGTTATTGACTGATTATTTTGAAGTTGATGAATTGTAAATTTTGAATGACATTCTGCTACTAATAATAGCGCATTTACTATATTCATTAGCCACATGTTGCGGCTGCATTTGAGCAGACGTTTGTCGACAGACAGCTTTTCGGGTCATGTGGCCAGCATGACTAACCCACTTCTGGCACAAGGGAACACCGTGACGGAAGCCAGAGTGCACAGAAACGCCGTTTGTCTTCCCGCTGCAGCAGTACCTATTTATCTATTTGCACTGGTGTGCTTTCGAACTGCTAGGTTGGCAGAAGCTGGGACAGAAAATCCGCCGTGGGGATTCGAACCGCTGACCTTCTGATTGGCAAGCTCAAGAGGCTCAGTGGTTTAGACCACAGCGCCACCCACGCTGTTTGACAACGGAACAGACTCCCACAAGAGGTTGCGAGCTCTCCTTCATTGGAGGTTTATAAGCAGACGTTGGATGGCCATCTGTCACAGATGCTTGGGTTGAGATTCGTACATTTTGCACCAGGCGACCCTCAGGGTCCCTTCTAACTCTACAATTCTATGGCTGCTATTTCCAGGTCCCTATCCATGACATGCTGCGACGTATGTGTTCTTACCCCTAACACAAACTGAACTCAGGCCCACCCTGTACAGTTCTGATCTCCTGGAAAAAACAAGTCGGCTGAATTAGACATTGTTGGGGGTTAAGGGTGCTGATGACTGGCATGGAAGAAGAGCTTAGAAACCCAGGAGCCCCTTTGTTGTCTATTCTCTTCCCAGGACAGCGAGGAGGAATCTTTCTGGGGAAACGATGCGGGCTGCAACCTTCTGGAGGCGGAGGCGGCTTTGTCTCGGGGACGCGCGTGTCGCAGCCCTCGAGTGGCCTCTGTCCTTTTCACCGCCGCAAATCCCACGCCTCCTCCCGGCACTGCGGCGAGCGAAGGGGAGGGCTGGGCGGCGCCCTCTCGCGCAAGGGGAACGCCTGATGCCAGGATGGGATTTCCTGGGGACGGCCTTCGACGGGGCACAGCGTCTCTTGCGCCCGCAGTCTGGGCTTTCCCAGGAGTCTGGTGAGCGATTGCGAGCCTTCCTTTGGGTGGGGGGGGGGGGGGCTGGTTTCTCGGGGGAGGGAAGTGGGGAGGATCGGGTTGCTTTTCAGGGTTGGGTGGGGGGAGTTGCGACGGAGAAACAATAGGAAGGGGGCAGGAATCGCGCTCTGCAGTCGCCCGGAGCTCTGCAAAAAAGGGGGGGGATGGGGGAGGTTGTTGCTTGATCCTCCCCCCTCCGTGGTCTTCTCAGCCTGCACTGCGATCTCTTTGGGGGCCATTGCACGGAAACGCGCCCCAGGACTTTGTTTTCCTTTCCCACGCACTCCCTCCTTTTCCAACCCCCCCCCCCACCTCAGTAATCCATACATGCAGCGCTGTGGGGCTGGAAAGAGGGGCGGGCAGGCGTTTCGTGCCAACCCCCTTCTCAAACTGGGGTGGCAGCCGCTTTAGGAAGGCGAGAAGAGTCGTTGCCCTGCGTCTCTAGGGACCGATCCTCCTCCTGCGGGTGGCTTTCCTTGATCTCGTCTCCGGCGATCTGTGGCTTCCCTTCTCCCTCTATAGGGGGTGGGCGTGCATTGTAAGTATCGGTTTCATATTTTGCTCACCCATCGAGCTGGTTTGTTTGGATTCCCCCCCACCATCTGGTCTGCTTTTTCCTTTCACAGTGACTCATTCTCTTTGAACTGCCGTCGCTGGCGGAAGCCGCAATTTTACATGGCGGGGTCAACCAGCAGTAGGGAAGTTTTGCAGCTGGCTGCGTTGTGGCTTGCGACCAGGGCAAGTGATTCAGAGGACACGCTTACCCTAAGCGGGATGCAGAACAAAACAAATGACTAGCCACGGACATGCGAATAGGCCTTCTGCATTCGCTCCATTTTTAACTCGCTGTTAGGACCTCCTGCCCTATCAACCTAGTTTATCTCAGAGGGTTCTATATTTTTATGTTATTTACTCTAGCTTTCTGATCGTTTTGGTTGCCTTTTTCCACACCTTTTCCAGCTCTACATGCACGTTGCCAACCACTCTGTGCTAGCCTAGCTTTATTTACTGCGACTAATACCTATGCAATTATCTTAATGACTGGTGTTATGTTTACTGTAACTATAGAAAGTTCCACAGGCTATATGTTCTGAGGAACTGCACATTCATGATTGATTGAGTGTGTAGCAATAATTGTTTTCCCCTAGATTGAAACATATTTAGAACAGAGAGTGGACATGAAATCTTCATTCTGCATCTCTCACTAGCAGGTTTTCAGCTCAGCAAAGTGTGTTTTGGGCTTCTGGATGGCCCAGGTTGATGGAAATTATGTTCCAGAATTTCAGAGGTCTGAGGATGGGGAGATCCCAAGGGGAACAATCTTTTCAGGTGAGAAATTGGGCACGATCACACTGTATTATTTATTGACGAAAAATTATAATGCAATTATATAGCTCATTTCCCCATTAATTCGCTTCAGATTGACAGATTCACTTCATTTCTCTTAAAATAAGTTAATAGAATCATTGCCACAAGGGAATATTCACTTATTCAGATTTTTGGAACACACTTTGTATTGTAGTCCTATTACAGAAATGTTAGTCTACTATACACCTCAGGCACACACAATCATTCTTTTTGTGGTGGTGTGTTACTAATTCTCATTTTTTTATTATTAGATTTTACACTTGTCCTTCACCCATATATATATATATATATATATATATATATATATATATCCATATCCATATCCCTGGTGTCAAAGGCCAAAGTAAATAAGTGCATGTTCCGCATATGACTGTATATACTGTACCTTCCTTTCATTTGGCTGAATAAATACTTGCACAGGTACGTGTGTCTGTACTTTGTACTCCAAACCACCTCCCAAAACATATTCTGTGACCTGGATGCTCATATTCTGAAATCAATGAATTATGCATGCCTATGCATAAATACTAAGTTTTACATAATTTCTTCTGTTTCTGGGGCTGAAGCTTTGCAAAAAGTTGGAATTTTTGATTGAGAAGTGAAGAAACACTGGGGGGAAATTAAATGAGGAAATGGAGATGCTTCCAAGCTCCTTTTCAAAACTATAAGCAGTAGAAACTTACCGTATTTTTCGCCCTATAGGACGCACTTTTTCCCCTCCAAAAATGAAGGGGAAATGTGTGAGCGTCCTGTGGGGCGAATGCAGGCTTTCGCTGAAGCCTGGAGAGCGAGAGGGGTCGGTGCTCTCCAGGCTTCAGAAGAGCCCCACCGCCAGCCCCACAAGCTCCTGATGTGGTTTGGAGGCTGGCAGTGGGGAGAAGCGTGCTTCTCCCTGCCGCCAGCCCCGCAAACTCGGGGGACAGCGGGGAGGCGCAGTGCGCCATCCCGCTGTCTCCCGACGTGGTTTGGAGGCTGGCGGAGGGCTTCCCCCTCCCCCAGCCGCGCAAGCTCCCAGAGCGATGCTGAAGCTGCCCACAGCTTCGGCATCGCTCTGGGACCCGTTCTGGGGGCTGGGGTCGGGGGAAGCTCGGGCTTCCCCAGCCCCGCGCCTGGGGGGGTAATAATTTTTTTCCCCTTTATTCCCCGCCCCAAATCTAGGTGCGTCCTATGGGGCGAAAAATACTGTAGTTTTTGCTGGTTGTTGCCAAATTCAGTGCTAGACAGCAATTCAAAGGTTTCAGCTGAAGCCCATAACTTGTTTTTAGGATCAGTCTTCAGCCCTGGAACATGTGTGATATTATTAAACTATCTTTGAGTATACATATGTTCATGTTCCATTGAATATTATGTTTACTTACATGTTATTCTTATCCTTATCCTCACTACAGTGAGGCAGGTTAAGCTGAGAGAGAGCGATTTGATCAGCCATGCAGTGAGCTTTGCAGCTGAGTGTAAATTTCACCCTTGATCTCCCTGGTCATAGTCCATCCCTCTAATAATTACGGAACAGTTGTATACAACTGGGAATAGGGATATCAGGAGTGGCTTTTGTGGTGGCAGCCCCAGCATCTCCCCTTACCACCCACCCACCTCCTACAATTCTTAAACAGGGCATCAATCTTACGCTCAATTGCCCGGTTTCTGCTGAGTGGCTGTTTGTCACATGACAGAACCCTGAGCAGAGCGAACAACTGGTCTGACGTAGCCTGGGAATTCCTAATCTCTGGTGGCAACTTGTCCTCAATACGGGCAGGGAGCCAAGCTTTTTAAAGTACATCTGGGGCTGAGATGCTTACAATATTCTCCACACAGGTGACGGGACGGTGAACGAGGAAGTGGCACTTCTTCCCAATGCAGCAGCTGCGGAAAACGCCCCCCGAACCCTTCAGAACATCTGCCGGGTAAACCCCCCACCGCTCAGGCGTCGCCGCAGGAGATCGACTGCGCCGGCCATGGGGGGTTACATCAATGTCCTGGGCATCTTAGAGGCCCCGCCGAGCGCGCCCCGGCGTGCGCCCGAGAAGCCGTTCCACTGCACCGATTGCGGGAAGAGCTTCTCTCAGAGCTCCAACCTGATTGAGCACCAGAGGATCCACACGGGGGAGCGCCCCTTCACGTGCAGCGAGTGCGAGAAGAGCTTCAGCCGCAGCTCCACCCTGGTGGAGCACCAGCGCACCCACACCGGCGAGAAGCCTTACACGTGCCTGGAGTGCGGGCGGGGCTTCAGCCGCAGCTCCACCCTGGTGGAGCACCAGCGCACCCACACCGGCGAGACGCCCTTCCCCTGCCGGGAGTGCGGGAAGGCCTTCAGCCGCACCTCCAACCTCATGAAGCACCTGCGCACCCACTCCGGGGAGAAGCCCTACACCTGCGCCCTGTGCGGCAAGTGCTTCTCCCTCAGCTCCAACCTGCTGAAGCACGAGCGCACCCACTCCGGGGAGAAGCCCTTCCCCTGCTCCCTGTGCGGGAAGCGCTTCAAGAAGAAGACCCACCTGGTGTCCCACCACCGGGTGCACACCGGCGAGCGGCCCTACCGCTGCGAGGAGTGCGGCAAGTGCTTCTCCCAGAGCTCCATCCTGATCGAGCACCAGCGCATCCACACCGGCGAGAAGCCCTACAAGTGCGCGGACTGCGGGAAGGGCTTCTGCGTCAGCTCCAACCTCATCAAGCACCAGAGGATCCACACGGGCGAGAAGCCCTACACCTGCTTGGTCTGCGGCAAGGCCTTCCGCTACAAGCCGCAGTTCACCCGTCACCAGAAACAGGTGCACCCTGTGGAGGAGGAGCCGGTGGCCGCTCTTGCCTTGCACCCCTGGGTGGAGACACCCCCTCTGCTGCAAAATATCTGAGAAAGCAGAGAGCAGGGCTGCCCTATGGTTTCTTTATGATAGTAGCTCCTTTCACTCGCTTCCTGTCTCTCCCTCTAGGCCCCTTTAGAGCTGTGTTCTTGGCCTCTTTGACTAGCTTTAGCTCCTTGGAACAAAAGAGCTTCTGATCTACTTCATTCCTGCATTGCAAGGGGTTGGACTGGATGATGAGGTCCCTCCCAGCTCTATACTTCTATGATTCGACTGCACCCATCAGATCTCTTCTCCCTGCTTCCCTGATCGTGACTGGCAGAGCTCATCATGGCCATTTATGTGCTCGACCGTAGCTTGAGGTTGAGCACTCAAATTAAGAGTCTCGGCATGCAGTGGTTGGCGCTCCAGTGCTTTTTCCCAAGTCCGGTGTTTGCTGCCATGGTTCTCCTGCCCAGCATACGTAGCCATGTTGCAGGTGTGTGAACAGTTGTCCACCTCTGGAGAGTAGTACTTGCCTCCAGGTCACTAGGCAAAAAAGCATTAATAAAATGGAAGAGAGCTGGTTCTTTTTCTCCTGGAACTGACAGCAGAAAGTGGTCTGGTGAGCTAATAATCTGTGTGCTAACCTGCTAATCTGTCCTACTAGTTGCCTAACCCCTTCTTCTATGCTCTTCTCTCTCCCTCACTTCATTCCTTTGCCTCCTTACTCTTTATTACTCCTGCAGAGTACAGTGGTGCCCCACAAGACGAATGCCTCGCAAGACAAAAAACTCGCTAGACGAAAGGGTTTTACGTTTTTTGAGTCGTTCCGCAAGACGAATTTCCCTATGGGCTTGCTTCGCAAGACGAAACGTCTTGCGAGTTCTTGCGAGTTTGTTTCCTTTTTCTTAAAGCCGCTAAGCCGTTAATAGCCGCTTAGCCGCTAATAGCCGTGCTTCGCAAGACGAAAAAACCGCAAGACGAAGAGACTCGCGGAACGGATTAATTTCGTCTTGCGAGGCACCACTGTATGCAGAAGTCTGTTTCACAGCCTGGCCCTGCTTCTCGAGACTTCTAGCTCAGCTTGCTGCAAAAGTGAAACTGGCAAAGGGCTTCTATACGCTTTGCCTTCAAGCCAATCAGTTTCAGCTCCCTGTGACAGGACAAAGGAGTGCTCCTCCTTTGTGTGCTGAAGCGCACATCATCCCGCCTTTGGAGCGAGGGGGGGAGATCTTTGGACCTCCAGGGCTGTTGCTGAACTACAACTCCCATCAGCCCCAGCAAACGTGGCCAACAGCCAGAGGTGCTGGGAGGGCCAAAGCTTCCCCACACCTGCATGAGAGCAAGGGTGTGGAACCTGCCCCCCTCCCATGTTGCTGGGCCACAGCTTCCATCACCCCCAGTCATTGGTCATGCTGGCTGAGGCTGTTCAACATCTGGAAGGCTGCAAGGTCCACAACGCTTCTTTAGAGGGAGCAGGGACATTTGAGTTGGGATTTCTTCAGACTTTCCTGGAGAGGCTTCAAGATGAATGTGACCTCCCTTTTGCTTTTTCTACGGGTCCCGTCTCTGCAGCTTGCACTAGCGTCGAGTGTGGGCACTGTGGGGAGTCGGGTCATTCCCCATCCATGATGCCAAGGACACTACTGGCAACAAGGTGCACACAGCCACATTTCAGATAGCACTTCAGGTGGCCCCGTGAGCTGGGCATGGAATTACATGTTCCCAGTGACAAGCAGATTTGGGGGGGGGGAGCAATATCCCCCTAACAAAAAGCACTTCCCCAAGGAGTGAGGAGCCCTCACCCCAAAGGAGAAACTCAACACACGTTTGTTGTGCTGGTGAGCATCCAGACTATCCGGACAGTCCCCAAAGCTTGACTTAAGCTTCTCTCCTTGTCAGTGGCAAGGACATTTTATTAAGAGCATTAAAAAAAGGATGTATTGCTACCTAAGGTCGCCGAGCAATTCTGAAAGAGTTGTAGTGTGAGTCTGTAGCAGCCCTGGTCTCCTTTGGGAGGAAGGGCGGTATATAAAGAAAAAAAGAGGGAAAGAGCATAAAGTTCTCATGTACACTCATACAACAATAAATCAAATGGTTTTTAAGGTGCAACAGGCTCTTTGGTTTTAGTTTTTGACTGTCTTTGAGACGGTATTTTTATTCCATGTATCCATTGCCCTTGAGAAAAATCAATTGTGAACAAATGGTGTATACCTAAACCCCCTTCGTTGTAAGTTACCAAAATAAATGTTTTTCACCCGTTGTTCATCTTGACCATCCTTTTGTCTAACTGTTTTGTGTAGGTGGAAGAGAGGAACATCCAAAACATGTGGAGAATCATACAATCATACAAAGCGGTCATGTGTTCTCCCTTGTAACCTACAGTCACTGAGGACTCTTCCAAGAAGCAGTGCCATTATTTATATACACCACTTGATCCAAAATAGTTTTCTAAGTGGTATGGAAGTATATTTATTTAAGGCATTTATATAATGCTTAATTTGCATTTCTAAGCAGCACACATAAAAATAAATCACACATGGTAAAACAATTAAAAGTCATCACAAAGGTAAAGCTAATGACTACCTTAAAATATAGAGTCTAACAAGCAATTATGCTAGCATTAAAATAAAAACATAAGTTTAATGTTTAATATAGTAATGCTGTTAAAATAACACAGCAATTAAAACAAGTGACTCAAGTGTTCAATGGGATTGTTGTGTAAATGGCAGTGACATCTTGAAAAGCAGGACATTTTTAAAAATTTAACTTTTATTTAACACATTTATATCCCACCTTTCTCCCAAGTCAGGATTCAAGGTGACTTGCAACACGTAAAAACATCAATGATAAAATACAGATCAAAATAAACTACTGCAAAACAATAATTAAATGCATCAGGACACATTCTGATTATTTTGTTCATTAAATTTATATACTGCCCTTTATCCAAAGACTGGCTTGATAGGTGATGTTCACACAGCTGCTGGCAAGCTCAAGAGACAGGGCCTTTTGGTGGTGGTCGACAGCTGTGGAACTCACTTTCAAATGACTTGCACCTTGTTCAGGCACTTAAGCAACACAGAAAGACCTTTCTCTTCGCCCCTACCTTCAATGAAGGCTTTGAATGGCTTAACCAGAGCAGCTTCCCTTAGTAGCATATTCCTTTCAGAAGTGCCTGCATTACTATTGTTAATGTGCATCACTGTGGGAGGGCACAGCTAAACATTTTTTTAAAGCTAGACTATGCAGCTTATAAAAATATTTTTAATTAGATAGATAGATAGATAGGTAGTTTATTACGGCCATAGGCCCATATTCAATACATCATACAGCAAAACAGGTATAACAAGATAAAATTAATAAATTACGTTTAAATCAAGTACATCTCAAACCGTAAGTTTCTAAATTCCATTAAAATAAGAACAATATAGCGCTTAAAATATCAAGTTATCAGTATAAATCAATATTATTTAGGCAAAATCAATAATCATAGAGCTTGGAAACACAGCAAATACATTTATTGCAAGACTCTGATCCGAGTAGGTCCCTTTCTGTTGCCAGATTTCTGATAACAGTATTAGCCTATAAAAGGAAAAATGGATTACTCTATGATTTTTTAATTGGCCAATCAAATATAGATGGCGCCTCTTGCGATTCAGCAGGAATTGCACTAGTAAAAAAAAAAAAAGCCCTCTGCTTCAGAAGAAGCTGGTACCATTATTATTTATTCATTAAATTTATATATTGCCCTTCAGAGATCACAGTGGCACAACTTTTACTTATTTATTTAGTAAACTGCCCCTTCATCCGAATATCATATATCAGTGCTATTTTCTCTGGCAGGGATGGGGGCGCGCGCTTACAGATAAAATAGGAATAGCTAAAAACGGGGGTTGGGCAGGGAAGGAACAATAACCACAAAACAATTAAATGTTAATAGAATTGAAAGTAGGTAGATTGATAGATTAAAACGTACAGGTAACTTTTTTTTATCATTCTTATTGTCAATTACAGTCCAATAATAGCCTCATTGTAACAATGCCAAATTATAATACAGTTGCTAATACCAATCATTCAAATACCAAATTAAATAATTTAGGTGCCCTCCCCCCACCTGCCAGAACTGATGGTTTGGTGATTTTCTTTATTTCTGCATTCCAAAATTCCTGGTTTCAAGTACATTCCGGTCAAAATAATAAACTATGTTGGAAAATTAATAAAAAAATTATATATATAAAAAAAACAAAATAATAAAATCCTTGCGCAACAACTGCAATATTAATAACTTCTATTTGTGTTGGCACATTAAATGATTTATCGTAGAGACAACTATGGGGGGGGTGACAGCTTCCCCAACCTAGTGGATTTCCCTTTTTAATACGAAAGCAAAGCATCTGTTCATTTTCTTAGCTACGTGGCTATAGCAAATAACGTCTTGCTTTGTTTCCTTTGGCCGCCTAAAACAAGGGACCCTTTTCCAGGATCTGCGCCCCCGACAAAAGCAAGTTCGGGCTCCAGGAGGCTCTAGGCCTCGCGCGTTCCCTCCGGTATCCCGGCAACCGCCTCCAGGATCCCCCCTCCCTCCCCTCTGGTCCAGGTTCCCCCTGCATCACGTGGACGCCAGTGAGGATGTGACGTCATCTCTGGGCTCCCTCCTCCTCCTCCTCCTCCTCCTCCGCTGGCGTTACCGACTCGCCAGCCTGCAGGTTGTGGCAACTGCTGCCCGCGGGTGGTGGTTTTTTTTTTTGCAACGGACCTGGCTTCCGTCTGCAGTGGGGAGTTCGTGAGAAAAGCCTCCCCGAAGATGGAAGGGGAGAGCTCGCAAGGTGCGGAAGGGAGGGAGGAATCCCACGACCAGGGTAAGTAAGGGAGAGCAAATCTCCGTTAGGGAGCAGCGTTGGAAAAAGAAAAGGGGTGCGGTGGGGTGCAGCCAGAAGCTCAATGTTAGGTTGCAATTAAAAATAACATTAAATCCCCCGAGTGAAGGGTTCGCAATCGCGTTCTGCCCCACCGAACAAACAAAAAAAGGAGCAAGCAAGCGAATGCCTTTTTTTTGTTAAAGGCAGCTAGTGTCAAAATTCTGGAAGCACAAGCTTTCTGGGTTGCACAGCTATAGGTGTTCAGGGCAGAAACATTATATGAACGTGCATGAATGCATAGATTTTAGGGGATATCTTACATGCCCAGGTTAATGGAGATGCATGGGATAAAAAGAATATTCAACTTAATCCTTTTTGTGTGAGCAGATATACTGATAAGTTAGGCAGCTTTAGAGATGCACAGGACACCCCCACCCCCCAAAAAGACACTGTTTTCTGCACTTTGAAAACTTGATGCGTTATCACAATGTACAGTGTGATAAATAGGATTGAAAATACCTGTATTTTTTGAGATCAACAAAGCACCCATTCTGGAACTTAGATAAAAATATCTCCTGGAAATCTGAAATGAGATACAGGTTTGTTTCGGTGTGCCGCTGGAAACCTGATAATTTGAAGTTGGAAAAATGGGTGGGTGGGAGGCTAGATAGATGTATGTGTTAAAGCACTTAAATGACAGGGATGGTATGGGGATCTGTGTGGTTGGAAAATACTGCTTTTAAAACACCCTGGAATGGGAGCATTACGTTGGTGGGGAAACCTTGGTTATATTCTGTAGAGCTGGGTATTCTAGAACAATAAAACATTTTTAAGGGGTGTTTTAAAATTAGGATGCTTGGCAACTATCATGCCTTTTGTCATTTTCATTCACATTCCCAATGAGGGATTCGAAGTTCCTATATCCTTGCTACTGTTTTGGAGATGCAGTTAACTACTTTGGCAAGATAAGCAGGGACCTACAACAAAATATTGCAGTGTGTTCCCTACTCTTTATCAGAGGGTGCTCTGTCCTGTCTGCCTATTTCAGGCTTGTGGAAGTTTTTCTTTCCTATCCCCTTGAAACTTTCCCTTGCTTTGCTATGTACTGTTTTATTAAAAGTTTCTCAAGATTGAGACTGGCATTTAATTTAGTGATCTGATCCAGGTTCATACTTTAGCAACCCAGGCGATCAGGGGGTGGGGGTAAAGTATAAGCAGTGATAAAGAACATAGACATATGGCCCTGAATGTTCTCTCATCCTAGGAAAAGCTCCCTGAGCACTGTAAGCTGGCATGTCAGTGGCTGAATCTCAGCACCCTAAGATAGTTTTCCATAGTAATATGTCAGTGGCTTCTTTGTTTTCAAAAGGGATATTGCAGTGAATATCTAGCTAGCTAGTCAGCTTCCTCCACAGGTTCTACTTCTTCTGCTTTGTTCCTCTCAGCAGATGCTGGATTTGAAAGCCAGACGGAGGCAGAAGATCTCAGAATAGAAGCCCCTGAAGGAAGAGGAGAGATGCAGGCGCTGGAAATGACTTTGAGCACTGAGCAGAGAGGAGAAGCACCAAAGAGCAGCAGTGGTGCTGAAAGACACCTGATAGACCGAGATGGTGAGGACACAACAGAGGCCGAGCCACATCCTCCAAACAATTCCCAGAGTCCCAGTGACTGCGACAGTCAGCCAAAGGTAGAGGAGCAGAGATGGAGGAGCCAGGTGAGAAAGCGCCGGGCAAAGGAGACTTCCTATGATCCTCCAGGTTTTATCAACCTTTTGGGTATCCTGGAACCTCCTCCTCCCCCTGCCCCCCGCAAGCCGGTGGTGAAGCCCTACCACTGCACTGAGTGCGGGAAGAGCTTCTCGCAGAGCTCTGTGCTCATCGAACACCAGAGAATCCATACCGGGGAGCGCCCCTTTGTGTGCAACGTGTGCGGGAAACGCTTCTCCCAAAGCTCCACCCTGATGGGGCACCAGAGGATCCACACCGGCGAGAAGCCCTTTGCCTGCCCTGAGTGTGGGCGGGGCTTCAGCCGGAGCTCCGCCCTGACGGAACACCAGCGCACCCACACCGGCGAGACGCCCTTCCCCTGCCGGGAGTGCGGGAAGGCCTTCAGCCGCACCTCCAACCTGGTGAAGCACCTGCGCACCCACTCCGGGGAGAAGCCCTACACCTGCACCCTCTGCGGGAAGCGCTTCTCCCTGAGCTCCAACCTGCTGAAGCACGAGCGCACCCACTCCGGGGAGAAGCCCTTCCCCTGCCCGCTCTGCGGCAAGTGCTTCAAGAAGAAGACCCACCTGGTTTCCCACAATCGGGTGCACACCGGGGAGCGGCCCTACCGCTGCGAAGAGTGCGGCAAGTGCTTCTCCCAGAGCTCCTCCCTTATCGAGCACCAGCGCATCCACACCGGGGAGAAACCCTACAAGTGTGCCCAGTGCGGCCGAGGGTTCTACGTCAACTCCAAGCTGGTCAAGCACCAGAGGATCCACACGGGCGAGAAACCCTACGCCTGCTCGGCTTGCGGGAAGACCTTCCGGTACAAGCAGCAGTTCCCGCGCCACGTGGCCCACGTCCACCCTGGGGAGGAACAGGTGTCTGTGCTCACCTTGGGCCCCAGTGTTAACGTGCTGCTCTCATAGAGCTGGAACAGGCCGCTGCCCTTTGGGGCTTCAGGTCCTCTGGCTTCCAATGAAAGGCATCCTGCAGTGCCAGATTTGGTAACTCTGTAGCCTGTCCGGTTTAGCCTCTCATTGCTAAGTTGTGAAGCAGTTCCTGGGACCTCCAAGGGTCATTCTAGTGGCATAAAGACAGTCAGTGGCTCACAAGACTCATTCCATCCTCCTGTAGAGGAGCTGTTTCCTGAAATGATGAGGGTTAGCATTCATGGATTGTCTTTGGGAAAGGGGCTGGGGAAATCAAGGCCGCTTTGCTTGAGGGGGGTCCCAGACTAGTGTAAATACGCAGTAGCACCAAGGACAGCGGCATCCTGAGATCTTGTTTGAGAGGGAAATGTTGACCACTGCAGTGATTCCGTTACTGCCCATGCATTGTTTTTTGAGGGGTATGGAACTCAAAACGGTTCACTACTGATAACTGTGCCTTTCCGTTCCGTGAGGGTATTCCTGGTATCCTCCAGCAGCTCCCTTGCGGCATTTGCCCTTTCCGTCTTGTTTTGAGGAAAGGCAAACGGATTTCGCGAGGGCCTCTTTTTCTCCTTTTCCTTCTTAGTTTGCAGTATTGCCGAATAAGTTAGGCAAGTGTGTATTTCCTAGGCCTTGTTTCATTTCTCAAGGAAAGGCAAAATCATAGTGTGCAGTTCTTTACCATATTATCTAAGAGACGGCCAGTTAATCTTTTGAGGACGTTTTTTCCATCAGTGTTGTGAAGGTCATTCTGAGAATGCATTTCTGTTATCAAATGGAGGAGAACAGCAAACAAGCTCTGAGGTAAAAAATTCTACTGGTTTTAATGGGGATAGCCCCCCCCCCCCCCCCCGTTTGGTATTCAAGACAATCCCTACAGAGCCAGCATGTGAAATACTGTGGGTATCCATCTTGGTTGAGAGAAAATGCATTTTGACTGTTGTTGGGTCTTTAGGATAACCATGGTAGCCTCAAATGTTGTCCAGTTCTCACTGCAGAGTCCAATTAAATAAGCCATTCTTCTAGACACAAACAACGTAACAGGCTGCATGTAACTATATAAGAATAATGGCACATGTAGAAAATAAGCTCAGGGGTTGCATAACTAGTTAGCATGCCAGAAAGCTCAACTGGCCCAGACATGGAAAGGATTGAGAGATTGATAGCTCTTTCTCGATTCTGTGGGTGGTGGTGCATGGCCGTTCTTAGTCGGTGGAGCGATTTGTCTGGTTAATTCCAATAATGAACGAGACTCTGGATTGCTAACTAGTTATGCAACCCCGAGCTTATTTTCTGCATGTCTGATACCTGCATACAAGGAACGCTAGATTCTTAAAAGCATCTTCACATGGAACACTACAAGATTGATATAATACAGTGGTGCCTCGCAAGACGAAATTAATCCATTCCGCGAGTCTCTTCGTCTTGCAGTTTTTTCGTCTTGCGAAGCACGGCTATTAGCGACTAAGCGGCTATTAACGGCTTAGCGGCTTTTAGAAAAAGGAAACAAACTCTCAAGAACTCGCAAGACTTTTCGTCTTGCGAAGCAAGCCCATAGGGAAATTCGTCTTGCGAAGCAGCTCAAAACCCGCAAAACCCTTTCGTCTAGCGCGTTTTTCGTCTTGCGAGGCATTCGTCTTGTGGGGCACCACTGTAATTCCACACCGTGGATATTGCTAATGTAAGAACTGAATACTGTAGATTGTATTTCCTGGTCTATCTGCTGGACTTTAATTTCTCATAATACGTTTCATTTATATGATAAGCTGGTCTATAGAACCATATATTTTGATATGACATGTTGAATTGCATTTGAAAAATAATTTATATAGTTACATACAGCCTGTTATGTTGTTTGTGTTGTTATCAGTTTTGCATTTACGTGACAAAGGGTTTGGTGGTAGTGTTTGGATTCTTCTAGATCAGACTGAGGGACCTTTTTCCAGTCCCTGGGCCTCGTTCCCTCATGGACAACCTTTGGGCTGCAGCATGGAAGGAAGGGCTGCAACAGATGTGACTACATTCCGACCAAGCAAAAGTCACCAAGAAATGATACACGCACAAACTTACTTCTCAGTCCAGGCAAGTAAGAGACATTATAACAGTTAAAGAGCACATTCCAGTCTGACCAACAGGGTCTGGGAAGTCTCAAGGGTCAAATAGAGATGACTAGAGGGCCACATTTAGGGTCAAAAATAAACAGAAAAGTGTGGTTCCTTTGTCCTCCTGGCAGACATAAAACTGCTAGACAAACAGAGTTACCTTGGAGGGGGGAAACTGGGTATGATCCTGCCCAAGCCAAACATATCAGGTTCCACCTATTTCAAGAGAGAGCAGTTCATTGTTTCTCCCACTATAATCATAGACTTTTAAGTTGTTAACTTTGGCTGGATTGTGAGAATTAGGAACATGGGAAGCAGCCTTATACAGAGTCAGAGCATTGGCCCGTCTAGCTCAGTTTTGCCTCCACTGACTGGCAGTGGTTCTCTAGGTCAGTGGTTTTCAACCAGTCTGTCATGGCACCCTGGGATTCCTTGAATGATGGTCAGGGGTGCTGTGGGCAACACTGGCCTCTGTCCCGCTTTCCTCCCTCCCTCTGATGCCCTCTTGCGTCTCTGCCTCCTAAAGGCTAGCACAGCTGTTCATTGCAGCAGCCCTGGATACAAGCACCCTAGGCGAATGGTGCCTTTGGAGCTGGCCAGAGGGTGCTTCCAAAGCCCCTGTGGGGCAGTGTGAGGAGGCCCCTTTCTTTGGGATGGGGGGCAGCTCAGAGACCAGGGGCAGCAGCTATGGCTGCCTAGATGATTCCCAAGGAGAGGGGAGAAGAGAGGATGCTGAGGGAACACACCACAAGGGAGGGTGTTTGAAAAGGGGTGAGAGGGTGCCTGCTCTGCAGGCAAGGAGTGACATAACTGGGCTCCTGAGCCCCACAGGGGTGCCGCAGAAAGACTGTAGTTGGTCAAGGGAGCCGTGGACCCAAAAAGGTTGGAAACTTCTGCTCTAGGTTTTCAGAGATGCCCGGGAATGAACCTGGGGCCTCCTTTATGCAAAACAAAGCTCTACTGAACTAAAGCTCTTCCTCCCTTTTATTAGTTTCTTCCCCTTCTCCAAAAAGACTCCTTTGAGCAAGAAGTCATTTAATTGAGGAGTTTGTCCTTTCCAGCAGAGAATTTCCTTGAATCACAAAGATCTTCAAAAGGTCAGAATTTCATGAGGACTAGGATGGAAAAGCAAAGCTGTTCTACAGTTGAATGAATAGCAGGCATGCAAACCCTAAGCCACTTACCTGGAGGTCAGTTCCACTGGATTCCAGCAGGCAAGGCAGCTGTGGTGAAACCACCACAGGGTGAGTATTAAATGCTCAGACAGCCAGTGAAAGCAGACTTCACTGTGTTGGGTAAGACATTTGAAAGATGGAGTGAGCTAAGTGAGTAGCAAGCAATCATGGCCATCTGCAGGAAGGGCAAGGGCAGTAGTCGTTCCCCCAGATGAGACGTACTCTCCAAATTCCCAGCTTGCATTAAAAAAAACAGAAGCACTTGAGGAACCCAAGACTTGAGGAACGTCAACACTAGGCACGGTCTTCGGTGGTGAGTTGTGGTTTTGTTTTTGAGAAAGTAGATTGCCCCTGCCTTTCTGTGTTTTTAGCCAATGAATGAGGTCATAGTTGTGATAGACATTTGGGAAAGCAGATCTGGCCAATTAGACATAAAGGAGGCTAGAGTGAAACACCCATCGTCGAGGCCAGCCTTTCTTAAATAGTGTTCAGCAAAACCCTGAGGTTCCAACAAAGCACTCTAAGAAAAATGTTGTAATGATGGGCATGCATCTCCGCTGCAGCCATGGAGATTAAGTGCACTGCTGAAGCAACAGTCTTGGGAACTATTGTTACTTTTATTATGGTTGTTATTTATTAAATTTGTATACCACCCTATACCCGCAGGTCTCAGGGCGGTTCCCTTCCCTTTCTTTCATTCCCTCGCAATTTCCAGGGGTTACATTTCAGTAGCGCCCAGCAGCACAGGCAGGGCTGCATGGCTTTCCTGCCTTCCTAATGCCATGCAGCAGAGCCAGTCTGCCACTCCTCACTGCCTTGCCTCCTTCTAGGTAACCAGGATTAACCAGAATTGGGAAAATGTCCAGGGAAATCCAGACATAACGACAGTGTCGTTTTTGCCGATTTCCCTTAAAAACAGCTCAATAACGTCTTTTTTTGCGATTTTGCCCAAAAAGCTCAACAACTGTGTCAAAAAAGCTCAGCTTTCGTGTCTGGATTTTCACTTTTGGAAATATGGCAACCCTAGGTAAGCATCCCACTATCCTTCCAGCACTGACTATCCAGCAGCATGGCCCTGGGCGCAAAATTCTGAGAAGACACAAGAAGGGAACCCCCAGGACAGCTGAATTCCTCTGCTTCATGTAATTTATTCTGTAGTCAATTTTGAGGGATTGACTCTGCTCATCTCCTTATTTTTCTGTGCAAATCCAAATTGGTTCAGCAGATCTGTGAGTAAATGTTATAGTCAGCAATTGAAGCAATAAAGAAATTGACACAGGAAGCTGCATTACACTGAGTCAGACCATTGGTCTACCTAGCTCAGTATTGTCTACAGTGACTGGTAAACATCTTAAGATGTCAGACAGGGATTTTTAGGATTTCAGACACAGCACATTCCTAGTACTATCTAGAGATGTCTAGGATTGAACCAGGGACCTTCTGCATGCAAAGCAATTGCTCTAGCCACGCCCCTTCCCCCAAATGGCATGATGCTCAGTTGCCCAGATTGTAAAGCTAGCAAAACAAAAAGAAGATAGACAAGGCAATTCCTACAAGAGATCTGAGAAAGATTTGCAAATGCAAATGTAGCCAAACTTGACATAACAGCACCTGGTCAATATGGAATCAGATTCCAAACATTTTACTCCAAAATGATCAAAGTATGTGTTTAATAACACCAATTCAAGCCTTATTTTAATTTTCACTGGCTCTGTTAATAGGGAGCAATAGAGGTACCTACTTTCCCATTTAAGTGTGTTAGGTAAAAATAATAACAACTTAAGTTACTTAGTGTTATCCTCCACAAAAGAGTAAAAAGGCTGTGTGGAATATCTGCCTTGTGCGTTTTAATAGTTTTGTACTGACTGTGTTTCAGACTGTGACTTGTTTTCTTTCTAACCCCCTCCCCCCTTAATGGCTCATTAAAAACCATAATTTCACACAACCTAAATGTTCTGGCTTTGTCTACAGTGCAGGGTTTTTTCTATCCACAAATAACAAGTTACGAGGGGGCCAATGTGGTGCATTCTGGAACAATGTCTTTGAGATATATTGTGGGAGGCCTTCAAGCAGCAATTCCCAACTGCTTACTGCGATTTTAAAAGGTCTCCTGTGAAATCAAAGCGCGCGCACATGCCTACTGTGGCTCTGCATGATATATCATTTTGGATTTCTCTCCCAGTCTGCTTTTATTCAGGGCAGGTAATCCAGGTCTTTGTACGTATCAGAATTGACTGGGCATTAAATCCCCATTTCATTATTTATTAGAGATATCTGTATTCCACTTTTCTAGTTCAGACTGAGGTGGCTAATACCAACTTTTTGATTTTAAAAAAGCACACAGAGCTATAAAGCATAGAAATACAAGAGATAGAGCCATCACACAACTTCAGAGGAAGGTGTGTTGCATCTCCGAATGAGATAATGCTCTGAACTTTGCTTGCTACACTCATTTTCAGCTGGGAGGAGCAAGGTTGGGTAATTTGCACTGGATGCGACTGCCTCATACAAGTGTACCCAGTGCAGAGGCTGTGCTCTTAGCCATCCTCTGGGAAGGCTGCCTGTTGCATCTCTGTGTGAGTCAATGCACTACACTTGCCTCCTTAACTCCTGAGAAGGGCCGGATTTAGGTGTGATGAGGTAAGCTACTGAAGGGGTAATGGGGCCCTTTATATGTCCAGCTGTCCTTTGTCAACAACAAATTGTCGCTGTTTTTTGTGTTCAGTATATGGTAATTTATGGACCTAATAGGTATCTAATGCCATTTGCACATAACAAAACATGTATTTTATCAAAGTAATTGTTGAACTGAAATACAATTAAGAAGAAGTATATTAATAGTGAAATACAATTAAGAAGTATATTAATAGTGAAATAATTATTAAGCACTAACTTAAAATGATTTTTTATTCATAATGCAAACACATTGGCATTTGGCAATAGCAAAAGTTCCTTTAGAAACACTATTTACAAAGACTGATAATTTAGTCTCTAGAAACTTGCTATAACATGAAATAATAATAGGTGTAAATATATTATGCAAACTACTAATAATTATAAATAGCAGAATGTAGGCACCCTATATATAGAAATGAGCAAACCAGTGATATTTTAGGGAGCAGGCTAGCAGACCATTACTTACATCATAGGAGCCTACACAACACAAAACACTGTTGCTGTATGTAGGTTTTGTTTTATTTGTTTTTTATCTTATATTTTGGAAATGTATATCCAGCCGTTTTTTTTCTTTAAATTTTTTTTGGTGGGGGCAGCTATAGTTTGTTTAGCTTATGCGTAAATCGGCACTGCTCCTGAGCGTATTGACTTGGAGAGCGGCTTGTTTTTACTCCTGAGCGATCTAAAAAAACAATTTTTAAAAACCAGCTGAGATTTACAGCGCCCATTTCAGCCCAAAGTGACCCCCAACTTGGAAGCGGGAGTCTAGTCGCTGCCCGGTTTTATTTCGGGGAAGCAGGGCCACCTTCCCCAGCCTCCCCATCTCCAGGGCGCACATTGTCGCCTAAGCTCCAGGCATAAAGCGCCTGGCGCGGTGCATGCTGGGAGAAGGCTTTACCTTAATAGTTCTGGAGCCCTGACTTAAAACGGGCGCTCACGCGGGTTCTCCGTCTCCTAGCAACGTTCCGCCGCGCTGAGCGGCCTCTCGCGAGCGCCTTGCGTCACATGACCCAAGGCGTCATATTCGCGCGCCACCTCGGTACGACAGTGACCCCCTCCTTTTTTTTGTTTCTTGTTTTAATCCGAAGAATTCACTTCCGGTTTGGGCCTTGGACGGTTGGCGGGACCGTTAGTCGCGGGGGGAAGGGCGCGTGGGTTGTGAGCGCGAGTTCTCGCGGTGGCGGTTGTCATGGCAGCGGCTGCGGGGCCTGGAGGAGGCGAAGCGGCCTCGGCCTCCGCTGCCGACGAAGGCGGCGGCGGCGGCGCGGACAGGGGGAGCCCCCCCGGCTCGGACCCACGACGCCTGGGGCCGGGGGGGCGAGAGGAAGAGGAGGCGCCGGGGCAAGGCAGCGCGGGGGGGCCGGCCAACCAGAGCCGCCCACCCTCGTCGTCGCCGCCGCCCCGCGAAGCCGAGGTCACCGTGGAGATCGGGGAGACTTACCTGTGTCGGCGCGGGGACGGGACGTGGCGTAAGTACGTCTCCAGGACAACAGGAGCGGTTCCCTTATCTCCCCCCCCCCAAAAAAAAAAAATCACCTCCTGCTCGTCCCAGGACAGTGGTGGCCCCGTCCAGGTGCCGTCGGTCTCCCCGTCAGCCCCATCCAGCATGGCCAGTGGTCAGGGATGATGGGAGTTGTAGTCCAGCAGCATCTGGAGGGGGCCACAAGCTCCTCGCTTATGCTACATCACCGAGGCTTCCATGACCCTGCATTACTCCTTATGACAGCTGCTGTTTATTCAAAGCTTTTCTACCACCGATAGTCGTTGTTGTTTAATTTTGATTGTTTTAAACATTTCCAAGGCAATCATTCCGGGAGGGGGGGAGCCTAATGAAACCCATGGCAAAGTTATATCGCAAAGCAGCAAAATGGAACAAAATAGAATGTGTTGCTATAAAATAAAAACACTTCACCCAATCAAACACAAACATGAGGTCACTACTAAAAGATTCTGTTCCTGGTGGACATCAGCCATCCCCTCAGAACAAGCAGCAGGTTATCAAAATGATGACCTGTGGCTGTGATCCTGTGCCCACTAACTTAAGAGTATACCTCATTAAATGCTATTGGACATTCTTTTGGGACGTACACAGGTGTAGCCAGTGCATACAGTATTCTAGTTCTTCCTGTGTTGTATCATCCCTTAAAGTAGCCTTTTCAGAGAGTACTGTAGAGTTTTATGTGAAGCCTTCTCTCTGCATACCTGCACTCCTGCAACATTGTGGCTCCCAAAATCAAGGGTATATAGGTTGGCCGCCCTTTTCTTCTGGAGTTCCCAATCTGTATTTTTCCGCAGTGTTTTTGCCACATTTGGATCTGAAAGATTCTTATTAAAATACACAAATAAAAATGGACTAAGGCATACTTCCATTTTGTATCTATTACTTGGAAACTTTTAAAATTCTGTGATATATTGAGCTCTACTGTCCAGTACAGAATAGTATATTTGGGCTATTCAAATGGGCTCTTGCTTTGACAAAACATGCACACCTGCATCCTTGACCAACTATTACAGGTCCTTTCCACTTTTGCAGCTTGGTTGTGAAGAGTTTGACTGAGGTATGTCAGAGTGAAACACTGTTATTAGATTCTTTTTTAGTCTTTCCTAATTTGAGATTAACCATATTGAGTGTTGACTTTCTTCCAGATTCTGCAGAAGTGATCCAGTCGCGGATCAATGAGCAAGAAGCCAGGGAGGAATTTTATGTGCACTATGTTGGGTGTAAGTATCTTTTTGAGGTTCTCCATGTCTGCTGATGTGGTGAGGAGGAAGTGTGAGATGCCTTTATGGTCCAGAGGTAGCCCACATGATGTCCCCCAGATGTTGCTAGACTCCCATGCTGGCTGGGGTTGATGGGAGTTGTAGTCCAGTGACATCTGGAGGACACCACACAGGCTACTCCTGGAATAAGAGCGGGTAATTCCTTCCTAACTCATTCCAGAGTCCCTGTTACGTTTTACACATGCAACAAGACTTCTCAAATGTTGAAACTTATACTGAAATTACGTATTTTTCCAAGTATCTTACACTGAGCGAAAAAATTACCAGCAGCCTAGATGATTTTTTAAAATACTTGTTTTGTGGAGGTTTCCTAAACATTATTAACATCATTATTATTATTATTGTTGTTGTTGTTGTTGTTTTGTTATTATTATTATTATTAATTATTTGCCCGGGAAAGGAGTGAAGTATCAAATAAGGAGGTTAGCAGTTGCACTCCTGTGTTTTATTCCCTTTCTGCAAGAGAAAAAGACATGAAAATTTTCTTGAATTTACATCCACTGCTGTCCTGAATTCATTGCAACTAGTGTTAAATGCCATGTTCTTAGAGGTGATCTCTTCAGTCAGCTGGACAGATAAAACACCTGAGAACTATTAGAGTGATACTGTTGTTAGTAGGAGGGAAAATGATCTCCAGTTGTTTACATCAAGGAAGGATGGAATGGGAGATGTTTTAACCTTCAGCTGAATAACGTTTGAAGAAGCATCTTCGAACTCTTCTTGTGATTGGTGGAAGATCCAAGACTGATACATATTTCTTCTCCTAATTGCAGTCAACCGGCGTCTGGATGAGTGGGTGGACAAAAACCGCCTGGCCCTCACCAAGACAGTAAAAGATGCAGTACAGAAGAACACGGATCAGTACATGAATGAACTGTCTGAACAGCCAGAGCGCAAGATCACTCGGAACCAGAAGCGCAAACATGACGAAATCAACCATGTGCAAAAGGTGATGCCAGAGGATACACGGCTGGGGAGATTGAACTGTGCTCTACTACAGAGTGTCAGTTCCAAGGCTGGAAAAACCCAGGGTGTCTGGTTGTACCTCTGGAGCTATTCCTAACATCAGTTTGGCACTAGGGGATAGCATTTTTAGGGAGTCTTGTCCAATTAGGAATTGAACATTTGGCCACCTTGCTGTCTTTTTCCATTGCAGACGTATGCTGAGATGGATCCCACCACAGCAGCTTTGGAGAAGGAGCACGAAGCAGTGAGTATTCACTAGCACTTGACCTGTCTTGTTGCCAAAATTAGGTAGAGAAAAGAGCACAGCTGTGTTTCGTGGCTCCAGCTATATTTCTCTCTCCTCAGATCACCAAGGTGAAATACGTGGACAAAATCCATATTGGGAACTATGAGATTGATGCTTGGTATTTCTCGCCATTCCCAGAGGACTATGGGAAGCAGCCCAAGCTGTGGATCTGCGAGTACTGCCTCAAGTACATGAAATTTGAGAAGACTTACCGCTATCATCTGGTATGCAAAGGGAATGGCTGCTGTTGGGGGTGTGGAGATAGAGGTGTATGAGTAGACCTGCCTCCTTAGTTAATGTTTTTATTGATGGACCACCCTGAAGATATCAAGAGCTTCAGAATTAATTTATTTAAAGTATTTCTATTCTTTTCAGGTGGACTTCACAAAGCAGTTTAAATAAAAATATTAAAACAATAAAGATCCATAACATTTGAATAATAAAAATTAAAAAGACATGGGTGAAGGAAACCCTTTTTTAAAAAGCCTGTTTCTGCTTCTTTTTTCTTCCATCCATAGAATATGGTTTGTCAGAAGCTACTGCATTGGTAGTCGAGGAAAGGAGAGACCACGACGGGGAGCTGGATGTTGTTAGCTTACCAAGCTGTTGGTTTTTCCCTCCCCTCAGAAGGATATTATTCAATTTCAATAATTCTAATACCTATTTATTCATGTGTTACAACTAGGAAAACTAAATGAGCAGTACCAATCTCAAATAAGAAAAGTAGAGGCTGTTGGCCTTACCAGAACCCAGACAATTGGGGAAATTGTTGAAGCTGTATTGAGCAGCCCAAGCAGTGGAATTGCTCAGAAAAATGCAGATTCATCTTTCTCTCTCTCTCTCTCTCTCTCTCTCTCTCTCTCTCTCGTTCAGGGACAGTGTCAGTGGCGGCAGCCACCAGGGAAGGAGATCTACCGCAAAAACAACATTTCAGTGTATGAGGTGGATGGCAAAGATCACAAGGTAGGGGTCCCAGCTTTTGTTTTTGTTTTCTGCTACATCAGGAACCTGTTAGTTGCTATCCAACCTATCTTGCAAATAATTTCAGAGCCGTGCCTCTACAAATGTGAGCCTAATCTCTCCCAACGGGCTATGAATAGTCATTAACATGTAAGCTCCTTCCAGAACTCCTCTTACTGTATCTTTGTGATTGTGGCAGCTTTTGGTTTCTTGATTTGGGAAGACTTACATGGGCAAGGTTGGAGCACTCACATATAGAAAAGATTTCCAGTAATGGGGCTGAGTGTCGCTATCTGTTCAGAAGGGAGTGATCCAATATAGAAACAGCTTTATCCAATCCTACTGGTCACGTGATATTGAGGGCCATCGCTGCCTACATGATGGATGGAAATTTTAGGTTGCTTACAGAGTGCTCAGTGATACCCTAATTACAGGCAATATAATAGCTGAGAGCAAACAGCACCAATATTGTGACAGACCAGTCACCGCAAGGCCTGTGAGGTATGGCAGAGAACTTTTAACATGGAAATGGCCCAGAAGATCAACTTTCTCATGTAGAGCCTTGCATCTGACCCTTAGCTTGGTTGCTAGGCTTGAAAACATCTAAGAGTACAGACTTTTGCAAGTTCAGACATTGCAATATGTCCTCTTGATTTTTTGATTTTTTTATGTGTGTAACTTAATAAATTGGGGAGATTTGATTTGTAACTTCGTTGAGGATTTTCTTAGAACAAAGTTGCAGGTTGAAATGAAATAATGTTTTCCGGGAAGATGAGGTATTTAAAGGTTTTGGGGGTATCCTCCATAGGGCACCTCTTTTCCTGGATTGGGAAATGAACATACACTCACCATGTTCTTCTTGCTGCTGTGCTCTATTTATTTACTGGTGTTTGCTTCTCTCCCCCAGATTTACTGCCAGAATTTGTGTCTCTTAGCCAAACTGTTCCTAGACCACAAGACTCTCTACTTTGATGTGGAGCCTTTTGTCTTCTACATTCTCACTGAGGTCGACAGGCAAGGCGCTCATATTGTCGGCTACTTCTCCAAGGTGATGGCCTGGCATAGGATGAGTGTTGGGAGAGGGTTCTAGCTGAACTTTAGAAGGGGTGTGAAAAGGAGGAGGAGCAGTCATGATACTACTTTTCTTAAAACTAAATTCTGATTCTAGTAAAAATGAAATTCTCATACGTCTGTTTATTTTGTATTACTTATTTCGCTTCTGCCATGGATGAGAGGAGGGCGATTGTGTGCTGGAAATCATCCTCATCCTCCTTTTGAGTTCTGAGATATCACCAAAGTTACCTGTTTGCTAACAGACTCAAGATAGTTCACAGTGTAATGCCTTACAGTTGAATAGATGTAATTCCAAAGAGATGACGGGTGGGGTGAAAGAGGAAAATGAGTGAATTTAAATACTATGGCCACTAGGGGCGGAGAGATGCTAAGTGACACTTGCTTCCTGCTAGCCCAATAGAATAGCTTTGCTGCATCACCTCTCTCACTAATGTAACCAGGTGAAATGGCTGCTGGTGAGAACAGATCTTGCTTTCAAAACAGTGAAAGCTGTGGTACTTAGGATGCATGAATCCTATGCCCAGTACAATATTCCCTGCTCCCTCGTTTCACTTCTTTGTTTGATTTTCTGCCACCAGGAGAAGGAGTCACCAGATGGCAACAATGTTGCCTGCATCCTCACCTTGCCCCCATACCAAAGAAGGGGCTATGGGAAGTTCCTCATTGCTTTCAGTAAGTTTGATTCTTTCAGTCATGTGCAATAACCACCAAGAGAAGTAGCTTCACAACCTTTTAATCTCTTCCAGTTGCTGGAAATGAGGATAGTGCCTTCACTTAACCAGAACAGACTAGAAGTAACTTGGGCAACATACGCCCTTGTATTCCACTTCAGTTAATCTGCTATAATTTGGCTTCCTCTGATTCTGTACTGTATCACCAGATGGAATAATGTTTTAAACTGTAATTGCTTTCAGACAGTTATAACTGCCTTAGAATGTTTTTGTTTTTTGAATATATAATACTTAATAGTTAATCTGAATTAGAACTTAGAATTTCCACCCTTAAAATTGCACTAACTAAAAGTGGGGAGGAATCTGCTCTTTTTAACATGTTGACACCTCCCACACTCTTGGTTAAGTTAAAGGGTTTTAGGGGTAACTGAGTATGTGCCCTAAGATCTTCTGGAGGGCTCAGTTGAGAGTGAGCCTTCTTTACTGGGTCTGAGCTTTACCTGGGAGAAGCAGCTGCAAACGTATAGCTCTTGAGATGTCTGAATTCTGAGTTGTGACTGCTTCTTGACATTAATCCTAAAGCTCTTGTTCCTCAGGCTATGAGCTCTCCAAACTGGAAAGCACAGTGGGCTCCCCAGAGAAGCCCCTTTCAGATCTAGGCAAGTTGAGCTACCGTAGCTACTGGTCGTGGGTCTTGCTAGAGATCCTCCGGGACTTCCGAGGTACCCTCTCCATCAAAGACCTCAGGTGAGAAAGAATCCATCTTGCTAGTAAGATGTGCTGTTTTGAGTAACAGTGCCCTCTAATTCCTCATCGTTGCTGAGAAACACATATGCTTCTGTGATATTCTATTATGTGCAGTCCTGAGTGTTTTTCATATGACCTCCCAGTTAAAATTGCCGGTCGATGACCTTGCCTTGTTTTTCACTCCCCTACCCATTGCTTTCCCCCCACTCCCTGGTGCAGTCAGATGACAAGCATCACGCAAAATGACATCATCAGTACGCTGCAGTCTCTGAACATGGTCAAGTACTGGAAGGGGCAGCATGTCATCTGCGTCACACCCAAGCTGGTCGAGGAGCATCTCAAAAGTGCCCAGTACAAGAAGCCTCCCATCACAGGTACCATGGGAAGGGCAGTAGTTGTATCCTAGACCTGGCGGTGATTTACAGGAGTCTTTTAATCAAAAGCAAAGAATTGGCAGCCTAGTTCAAATCATTATGTGGCATATAAGACCTGTCACAATGGCAGAATTGCCCTCTCAGGGTTTTAGAGTTGCTAGAGCTTTTGATTCCTTGTACACAGGCTGCAGTCCTCCAAACATCCTGGTTTTGCTGACTTCCTAACAGTCTTGCACAGTCCCAGCTCTTTCTTTTTTGGCTCCTTTCTTCAGTTTCATGTTTTCCCCCTACACATTAAAGTTCTTCTCCTTTAGTACTTTGAGATAATCAGAGATGGGCTTGGTGCATACTTCAATCTCCTGGCATTTTCCTTATGCCTTATTCTTAATCTTGCAAAGTCTCACCTCATTTTAGTCTCCTTGTCTCTGAGTTCCTCGTTCTTTTTGGCTTCCCTGTGACTTGGAACCTCCTCCCAGTTTTGCCCTGCCCTGTATGAGGTTTTATTGCCATTCAAACTGACAACCTCATTTTCTCTCAGAAGTTGGACTAAAAACTGCTTACATAAGGAGCTAAACATTCCATTCTTTGTCACTCCACCACCTCAGCCAGTCTCGTCAGCTGCTTCACTTTAACAAGCACAATACAATACATATGAGAGTAGCTTATATTGCATGTCTGTCTGTAGGATCACCATATGGGTATGCAAATATTGGGACAAAAATTGACAGCAAGATAATATCAGTCCCCCCCCCCCCATCTTGTTTCAAGTCTTCAAAATATGTGGATGCTGACTGGCTATTTCAGAAACCATAGAATGGAGATGTTTGTGACAAAGAATTAACGTGTTTCTACTTGTCCCTTTCAGTTAATACTGTATTCTTTCCTGTTACAACTGAGCTGGGAAATAGCATGTCTAATTCCACCCCTTTCTGCTGCTATAACTTTTGCAATAAGATGTTCATATTCCTTGGAAGCTGAATCACCAGTGCAACTTAAATGCGGACAGGCTTAACTACTTTGCTTAATCAATTCTGAATGCAAACTTTATAGAGTATTTGTCTCCCCTCTCCCCATGTACAGTTCTCTACATTTAAATCTGTTCCCAGGATAATTGGGTAGGATCCAACTAAATAGATCCACTAGCGCAAGGGCTTCCCTCTCCCCATGCACCTTCCGTGCCCCCCTGATTCTCTACTGGGGATTCACCCTAAGCCTCTGGAGCAGACATGGGGAAGAGTGGAGAGAAGAGGGAGGGGAATATCCTTTGTGCAGCCCAAAGCTAGTTGGATACCACCCATATTCTGCTTTTGCTTTGTTCATTCTGTCATGGAGTGTGCCAGGCATTGCCGAGTGCAAACACAGAACCACCTTGTGAGAGGTCAGGAAGTCAGAACCACTTTCAGTGGTTTCAGGTTTTGATCCCTGCTGAAAGAAGCATTGTTTGCCCCGGTGGGGCTGCTGACGTGCCAGTCAGTGCCAGTTATGTAAGAGGAGCTGCAGACAGAGTGCCAGTTTCTCCTTCTGAGCCTCTCTCTTTTTTTAAAGGAGCTGCTCGCTGTCAGTTGTTGCAGATGAACAATCTGCAGGGTGGGGCATGAAGGCTGATTATCAGCCACTTACAAGATAAGCTGGAGTATCATTTGCTTCCATGAAATGCAGTTGTTTCCAAGATGGGTAGAACAGCAAACAGGCTCTCATAGAAGCTAAAATGAATTTGTCTCAGTAATCAGTATTTGCCTTTGTTACAATCCCAAGGCATCATTTCATTCATATTGGCATTCTGCTGCTTGTTTTTCTGAAGAGCATTAAAAAAACTCTGCTGGAAACAGTAGCGTTTTGAAGTGGGATAGCCTTTTTGAGAAGCTTGTGTCAGCATTCTTAGCTGGCTAAAAGGCAGCACTGCTGCTTGTCTGCCTGTCTCAAGTGCCTGCTCCACACCTATTGACTTTGCTTTTCCCTCCCCTCCTTCCTTCCCCTCCAGTGGATTCGCTCTGTCTGCGATGGGCACCTCCGAAACACAAGCAAGCCAAGATTTCCAAGAAGTGAAGGAGAAACTGATATAAGCAACGGGAGCAGCTTGGCTTCAATACACATCCACCCTTCGTTTTAAGAGATTGTCTGAGGCATTCTTGTTGGTACTGCATTGATCAGACATGTCTTGGAACAGATGTTTTCAGGGTGGCGGGGAGAGAAGGTGTGTTAGCAGTGTGACACCAACTTTACTGTGCTCCACTAGAGTGAAGACTTCCCACTTCCTCCCCCACCCTCACCTCCTGTCCCTTTCTGATTTTGCATGGCAAACTCCTTCCTTCTGGCGAAACCTGCTGTCTTGCTCTCGTAGGGTAGTAGAATTGGTGGCTTCTGTTTTAACCGGAAGAGTAAAGGGATACACACCTTCTCATTTGTTGTTTGTCACTGGCCCTGGAACCTTAGTTTCTGAGCTGCTCTAGCACAAAACCTTGGACTGCCTCTACTTCCATTGTCAGGCAGGTAGAGCAAAACAGGGGCAGTAAACACATGTGAGGCAGTATTTGGGAAGCAGTTAGTCAGCAAAATTGCAGGTGGAGGGGATTCACTTCTAGCTATGACCGTTTGGAAAAAGAAGACTTGATTGTAGTTGCAATTTAGTTTTCCGCAGTCAAATTGCAATTTAGATCCATCACAGTCAAGAGTTTTGAGAGTGGCACACCAAAGGGGGGCATTGTCAGAATTGTGCACAGAAGCGCTTCATGCTCCCCTCAGCAGATGAGAGCACAACTGTGCAGAGTTGGGTTTGAGGCTGAATTTAAAAGCATGGATTTCCAAGAAACACAGCAGCTGAGAAGACACTGTGCCACACCTGCCCCTGAGAATATCCCTGGCAGCTGTAGCGTAGTAGCTAACAGGGTATCTGTCCTTTTGGGTTGACCCAGTTGATTTTGATGTTCTGCGGAGACCCTACATGAAAGGGATGGTTCTAAATGCAAATATGATGGGGTGGGGGCTGTTACTTGCCACGGGGTCATCGTCTTAGCCCAGGGGAATGTACAACCTCCAAACTGGAGGAAACCGAACAGTGGGATATTGTGGGTTAGTTGGTTCTGACAAGTTGTCCTACCATTGTATGAGCTACCTTTGCCAGAAATAAAATGAGAAGGAATTTTCTCAGAAGAATCGACATTCTCTTGGACAAAGCGCAGTGGAAGTAATGGAAGCGAAGAGGGAGGCTGCCGCTGTTCTTCACATCACCTTTCACCGATATGCTTGCACCCCTTCTACACTGGGACTAGTTCAAAAGGAAGTTGGTATCAGGGGGGTGGGGCTGCATTTGATATTATGGGAGGAACTGTCCTCATGATGGTTCTGCTACAGATATTAGATTCATAATCCATGTATGCAGTGTGTTTTCTTTTACTTTTCAAAAATATTTTAATTAATAAAACAACAAAACAAAGTATCTTTATGCTGCATGTGTAATGATGGAATTATGCTGAGCACAGGTTTGGGTGGGGGAAGAAAGTTCTGGGCAAGGTGTGGAGGCTTTAGGCCATACTGAAAACATATATTCAGGATCCTGGAAATCTGCCACTGTCTGCTTTATTGCTGTACTACCTGTACTGGGAAGTAGGAGAGCCAAAGCAGGCCCCTGTTGAGTGCAAGTGTGTCGTCTGATATCCTGGCATCACTTGTTCATGTATATGTTTCTAGAATAGAAACACACAAAAACACACCATGAAGTGAGTGACCGCTTTAGAAAGTGACGCAGGAATTCCTCTGACAGCCTTCCTTGATCTGTAACTCAGGCAATTCACCTTGATGCAGCTTCTGTTGTAGCATGGTGTAAAATGTACCAGGTGGAATTCTGAATTTGGTGCAAGGTCTAAACCTGTAGGGTTCAAGGGAGTGATATTCAACAACAGCTGGAATGCTTAAAAAGACAGCTTCACTTCTTAAAATGCCACTGAACATTTGCAGAATACCTTCTATATGCCAGATTTCTTTCTAGCCAATTTATTTTGTGGACTTGCTTCTTATTACAGGATTTAAACAGTAAATTATATCGGGATTACCATTTAGGCTGCAATCCTAAACCCACTTACTTGGTAAGTGCCATTGAACCCAGTAGCATTTACTTGTGAGTAGACATGGTTAGGCATGTTTTTTTTTTGTAGCATAAGCACATTCTAGTCTATATAGTGACACAATAAATGTGTTGTTAATCGTTAGAATCATGTTTTTGTCTTATCATAATTAGTGTAGTGTTATTGCAAAGGAGTGCAGCATTATCATGATTTAATTCCATGTAAGTGAAAGTACCAACAGCTTACTTTGTGGTGTCTCTATTTTACAGTAATGGCTTAGTGGTGGCTACTAATGCAATCCTACGCATTTTTATTGAGCTGTGAGCGTGTTCTGCGCAACTTACTGTCATGTTTAGTTAGGTGCTAAACATTTTTTTACAGTTGCCATGCTTAGGTGTCCACAGTATCTTTGCCAGGTGGATAGGGCGGAAATCAGGCTTTAGCCTTTCCTGTGAACTTGGCTGCCATGCCACTGGGCCAGCTGTAACAGAATGCATGGCTTATGGAGTGCATTCTGTCTGTCGCCTTAGTGACTATCTTGCTGGGACTCTGGTTAGTTCACTTTCAGTTCCAGTAGAAAATGGAGCAACTCCCATAAGCCTGTGAACCTGGTCTTATCATTATGCAGCCACTTCCAAAGGAATTTTCCCCCACCTCTGTACACAGGTATTTCAAGTGTTGCAAGCAGCCCCTTAACATGCGGAATTTGTCTCTGGATTCAGTCGGCGCTCAGGACAGCGGTGGAAGTTAACACAACTACTGCCACCACTTTAGAATTAGTATTTGCTTTATTAAAAACCCTTCATTGTGAGAGCAACATCTGATTCTCATCCTTCCCAATAAACAAATAGATGCTTACATACTTATTTTAAAAAGATGTGCAAATACAGGTTGTCAGGGAAGACCAATAATATGTCTGATTCGGCAGCAGCAAACTTACATAAAGCAGTCCCATTCCATTTCTGCCTCACATGCAAGTCATGCTGCATCATAAATAAATCTTCAAGCTAAGGCAGGACATTTCATTTAGCAGTAATGTTGCCCTGATTATGTTTCCCGCAACTTTTTATCACACACACATATATATATATATACACACACACATACATACATACATACATACATACATACACACAAATGCACACACTCCACCAGTGGAGAGATTCATTGATCACGCACAGAAACATAAGTGAGGTTACCATTCAAAGAATCCAAGCCAGTCAAGGGAAGTTGCAGTCCGGTCAGCACACAAAGTTGACCAAGTCCCCAGCCAGGGGTCAAAATGTGGCAGCTAATTAAGAAACATGGTTCGGTCCCGTCACTCCATCTTTTCAGTCTTGAGCTTCAAGGAGGCATCGGGAAAACATGATGTCTTAGTTGCCCCCAAACACACGTGTCAAGGGCCGTAAGAATCCAGGAAGCAAAAAGCAGATTGGGTGCCATGAAGCCACCTGGAGCGTCACAGATCCCCTAGAGACCGATGCTGCTTCCACAGACACATCGCTGAGTATCACTTCTTTAACACTGGTCTTGATCCAATCACAGTGGACTACTGAGGCTTTAACACAAAAGCTGCGTCGGTTGGGCTCCCTAGATGACACTCCACACTACCTCCAGCCAGTAGGCCAGCTTGGAGAGGGGGTCCCCCCATGTCACCACAGAAGGGGGTGTTTGAGGGTATAGTTTATACCCAACTCCATGAGGTATCGGAATCAGTGGTATATTGGACAATGGTTTGAACTGGACCCTAAGAAACAGGTGTAGGGTTCAGCTAAATGATTTGGTTTAGAGGGAGCCAACTCACATTCCAGGATGAGACCAGGCAGCAAAACCACTGGTGTGCCAGTAGAATCTGTGTGGAGCCTCTCAGGATTGAAGCTGCAATGGTTAGCAGGAGCAAAGACCGCAAAAAGAACCACGGAGGCACCCTGTTAGAGGCTGGAAAGGTTGGAGGGAAGCTGAGGGGCGGTAACCAGAAGGCAGATCGAGATAAATGGATTTGGGTGAAGAATACATTGGTAACAACTGTGAAATCCAGGATTAGTGAGAAACAAGACCCAGAGAGCAGATCAGGACCTGGCATGATGAGGAGACAAAGACAACTTAATGTGAGTCTGCCCTCAACAAAGAGGTGGTTGCCATTCATGGCTTCTGCAATTGTGCTGAGGCAGGGCAAGTTCTCCAGCAGCAGGCCCGGGGGGGGGGGGCGGTTTGTCATAAATTAACATGTCAAAGGGAACAAAAGGGAAGAACGAAACAGCAAGCTGGAATGTAAGGTATATATACTAAGCAGACCTCGAGTGCACATTGGACTGAACCTTCGTGGCTTGGCGAAACCCTCTTCTCCAGAACAAGGCTGCCGTTTTGTAATCGTACCAAGAGCATCACATGCTTCCAGAGAGCAAAGCGGAAAAACCTGAGGCATGGCAGAATGTGAAATAGTGGGACCACCCACTTGAGCATGGAGTAGGAAGGGACTGCTCTCCCCCCGCTACACAATCAGTCATTTGGCCCACTGGAGGGACGATTCATAAGAAATAGTGGAAGGTCTGAAGGAAGAGGACAAGAAGAGGCAGGCTGGACATGCAGGCCCAGGACGCAGCGCTGCCCGAGGCAGGGTTTGTTGGCTTGATGGGACGGGACCAGCCTGGCTGAGGCTGGATGTCATCGTAAGGTCCAGGCCCGCTAGTGTCAGGAGTGTCAGAGCACATGCCCTCCTCTGAAATGGGCTGCACATCGGAGGTCACTTGGCTGAGCTGCACCTCTGGAACATTTGCCTGAATCCAGTCGGCATAGGTAGAGATGCGGCTGTAGATACCAGGTCTGTTGGGGGCTCCACATTCGTCCCCCCAACTCACCACTCCGGCCAGCAACCAAGCATTGCCAATACGACAGGAAAGGGGTCCTCCAGAGTCACCCTGGGGGGGGGGGAATGGTTATTAGATTGGGAATAAATAAAAATAATAATTTATATGCCACCCATCTGACTGCATTGCCCCAGCCACTCTGGTTTCCAACTAATTATAAAACCACTGTAAAACAGAACACATTTAAAACTTCCTTATACAGGGATGCGTTCAGATGTCTTTTAAAAGTCATATAGTTGTTTATTTCCTTGACATCTGACTGGAGGGCGTTCCACAGTGCAGGTGCAACTACCGAGAAGGCCCTGTGTTTCCCTGTAACCTCACTTCTTCCAATGAGGGAAATGCCAGAAGGCTGACTGTGAGCAGCTGGACTTGAGAATACTCATCCACAGGCAGCTATTTGGAAGGATCCAAGTGAGTTAAGGGGGTCGGCATTACCCAAAGTATACCCCCAAGAACTATTCAACGTGGTCCCCACCTACATTGCGATGGAGAAACCCTAGCCCATCAGCCAGTCGTAGCCTGCCAGGGCTTCCGGCTAAGCCCACAAGGCAGTTTTTCCAGAACAACCCTGGAATCAGGTCTCAATCAGGTGACATCAGCTGACAGGCAGGAGTTTGGTCCTGCTTAGCTCAGTCGGGTGAGCAAGTTTCCTGTCAGGAACTCATTGGCACAGTTGATCCCTGCAGAAATCAGGATCAAACACTCCCGCCCATCCGCTGAAGGGCAAGGAGTTCAATCCTGCTTTATGACTCTCTTCTCCCCTACCCTGCTAGCCAACTTCAATAAAATCTCAGGTGGCTGACAGGTGGGTGAGTGATTTTGCTCACCTAGCAAATTTGGCCAGCCAGAGCAGTCAGGGAGGGAGAAAAAAGATCTGGTTCACTGGGCCAAAAAAGGACTCTATACCCTGTTCTACGTGGAATAAAGATGGCGCAGTGCAGGACTGGCAAAAACTGCCTCCAGCCTGTCACATGATCACTTATAGACACAAGTATATGAGAAGGGCTACAAAGTGCCTCATAACCAAGGGAAAAAAGGGGGCATAGTGCATGTTTATACAAGAAAAGAGGGTTCTAACCCATGAGTTGCTACAGCATTTTCTTTCCAGACATCTATGCAATGTATAAACAGGTGCTGGCTGAAGCTAGACATCAAAAGGCCATCAGCCTTGGCCTTTTGTACAGTGCCGAATCTGGCTCTCACTGCCTCATTCTAAAATGCCACCCCTTTTCCTCAATGAACGGGCACCCCCAGCCTCCCCTCTCCACCTGCCTGATCTCACCTGGCATGCATCCTTCATCCCCTCAGCAAAGCCAGCACAGATCATGTCGTCGTGGACGGTGAGGGGATCCGCAGGATCAGGGTTTCGCCTGTACAGGCACTTGCAAGTGTCTATCCCAATAATGGGCACTTCAAGCTGCTGCAGCGTCTTGGGTGTGGGGAGGCTTGCTAAAGGAAGAAACGAAACTCAGAGTCAGTGCCCAGGTGTGGAGAAAGGCCATCCTGCAGTGGGGACTGGTAGGGCAGGAGGCCAGCAGTAGGTGCAGCCAGCAGCAATGGTGGGCAAAGGCGACTCAATCTAATTTTGTCCCTGTCTTCCTCTCTGCCAAGTTCTACGAGGAGCAACACCGAGTCCAAGGAGGAGGAGGATGCTGAAAGCTGGTGCCACTCCTGGGCTGACTGGAAGCAAGGCTGCAGAGCAAGTGGGGCCTGGCTAAGGGCAGGCTGAGGTTAGTGGGGCAGCTCCCCATTCACTCTAATGGACCAGCCTCTTTTTGTGTCCCGGGTGGCTAGGTGTTTGCCTTTGTGTTGGGAGTGCAGATGAATAAGTGCCTGGTCATTCTGGAAGCCAGACTCCCTAATCTGCAGCTACGGACTCCTTTCCTTCAGCTGAGGCTCTGTCTGCATCAAGATACGGACGAAGGCACTCATGCCATATGCAGAGGAAACCACTTCATTGTCTCTTCACGTCCCCCAGGCCTAAGCCTCCATGCTGAGATATGAAGGCCTTTTTGGGTGGAGGGGATGGAGGAGAGAGATGGGGACTGAGCCCTGACTGCACAAGGGAAACATGGCATTACAGAGGATTAGCTGTGCCCCCCCATTCCAGATGTGGTCGCATCATAGTGCCAGAACAAGTTCCGGCACTCTAAGGACCATGACTCCAATAGGAAAACTATTTCTTCCTTACTGGATACAAGCACGTTCCCCCAGCCGGTGACGGTGCATTTCATGCCGGCCGGGAAGACGACAGAAGAGGCGGGCAGGCAGATGGGCCGGATTGTTCGGCTGTAGTTCACTGCCTTCTTGAGCTTCACCAGGGCAATGTCCCCTTTAGAGCCTTCTTCTTCCACGTAGTCAGGGTGCTTAATCACTTGCTCCACCTGCATAACTTGCAGGTCGTTTGGGGGGTCATTCAGCCGATGGACCCCCAGGATGACATCGTAGTCTTCAATTTCAGCCCTCCTGCAAAAAGGAGAGGAAGCAATATGCTCGTATTAAAATGCATTTCTAAGATGCAAAAGGAGGTCGTTGCTAAGGGTCTAAGAGTACCTGTACTAGGGATCACATATCCAATGGTAGCCAGACTGATGTCTTTAGCACATGGGGAGGGAGTGAAAGCAACAGTCTTCCATTTAATTCTGCCCCAGAAACTAGTATTTAGAGGTGAACTTTTCTTAACGTGGAGATTCCATTTAACCTGCACGGAGGGCAGTCATGGATTGACCTTGTTTATGACATTTGTATTCTGCCCCATAAAGTTATCTGGGAAGCTTATGAGAAATAAGAAAACCATTTTGATACAAATAAGCCATGAAACCATAAATTCAAAAAGATAAATATGTGAAAAACAAAATTCATCACACACAGCCCAAATTAAGGCAATATATTTTTAAAAAAAATATTGAAAGACCCAGATTGCAAGAGTTATTTAGAAAATATTCTGAAACTAAAAATACCACAAATATAGCACCAAGCAAGCTTTACTGGGAAGCCTGCTCCATTGGCCAGGGAGCCACTACTGAAAAGGCCCTCTCCCTAGTGGTTGTAAGGGCCATTCTACATGAATGTGTCTCCCCATTTTTCAGAAGCGATCTAGGAAGGGCTGTCCACGTTAGAGATACAGAACCATAAGAGGGAAAGCAGAGACCTCGGAGTTGTTTGTTAATTAATTAGCACTAGGCAGACACACAGGGGATACTTTTGTCTTTCCTGGACCTATAGGTACTGATTAAAATCTAACATAGCATAGCTCCTATGAGACTAAGTGATGAGTTATGAAGTGGGGAGGATGAGGTCTCCATTGCAAATCTCGTCTCTGCCATAGGTGGTGTTGGAAAAACCATTCTCTCTCAACCCTCACTATCTGAAATATATATATATAATAGCACAGGCCCACCTTTCAGGGTCTTTTCAAATTTTACATACCGGTTCATTATCTTCTGGCAGTGCTTTGAACACTCGGAAGCACCATTCAAATGCTAAAGCCAACATTTTTAGCATCCTCATCAGTAAACCAAGCTCTCGAATTACTCTCGAAGGCTGCAGGATAATGTCTGCATGCCTCACCAGCTTTCTATTATTTAAACCAGACATAGGCAAACTCGGCCCTCCAGATGTTTTGGGACTACAATTCCCATCATTCCTGACCACTGGTCCTGTTGGTTAGGGATGATGGGAGTTGTAGTCCCATAACATCTGCAGGGCCGAGTTTGCCTATGCCTGATTTAAACTTCCTATCCAAAAGGCATTGCCTGCTCTCTTCCCCAACACCCACAACAGCATCTTATTCCACAGATGCCTTGCACTTACGCAGGGAAGCAATGTGCCGCTGTGACTAGCCACTGGGGGGCAATGAGAGACGCTCCGCAGAGGTGACGGCCGCCGCTGCTGCTGGTCAGGGATACCTGCCAGGGCCACTGCCCATGCTCGGCGTTCATGCCACCCATGATTCGCCCCATAGCGGGCACTCCACAGAATCCTGCAGACATAAAGACATTTTGCAGAGTGAAAAGACGTTCCAGAAATCACCCACATCACATGTTCTTTTGTACACGACGATCAGACAATATGATGGGCTTGTGTACCCACGGCTCTGCATCCTATTATGTTTCTCCTTCTGTGTGGGGAAGGCCCATGGCTCACTGGAAGGGCATCTATCTGTCTTGCATGTGGAAGTTCCCAAGTTCAATCCCCGGTGTCTCCAGGTAGGGCCTGGGAAAGCTTTTGCCCAAAATCCCAGGCAGCCATCAGGACTCAGTGTAAACAATACTGAGCTAAACTGACCAAAGGTATGATTTGGTATAAGGCAGCTTCCTATGTTATTCGTTCATATAATTTATATACTGCTTGACTGTAAGAAGAACCCTGAAAGTGGTTCCTATATGCTTTCGGTGTCCCCACCATTCAATAAGAGGTAGAAAAGGCATTCTGAAAATCTCTCAGAACTGCATTTTTAAATATGGAAGCCTATATTTGGAGACCTTATATGGCTGCAGTGATGTGACTGAATGTGCATGCACAATGCCTACTGAAATCTCAGAGGCCACGGAGCTGACTGAAGAAGATTCCTACTGTGTTGAAGGGTTTTAAGTGTAAAAAAGTTGCTTTCTAGACTCTAGGAAGTGAATTTGGAACCTAAATAATAATTGGTATGAGCAGAGGAGGGAGGGTTAAATTAATATATGAGAAAACAGGGAAGGTAATCAATGTATGTCCATTGTTGACATACTTAATGGTGTGCAGTGTTGTTCTTTTTAAAAAATAAAATAAAAATTCACACCCATTCATGCAAAATTCAAATATCTTACCTGGTTGGGTGCTGTTGGCTCCAATGGCAGCAGAGTGGGAGCATGAGAAGAATACTGTGAAATTAAAAAAGAAGTAGAGTTATAAAGACAAGTTGCAACATTTTGATTACAATAAAACAAACAGCACTTAAATATTTTCACATTTAAAAACAAAACAAAAAACAAATTACTTGAAAACTCATTCCAGCTATGACCTAGTTTGCACTTCAACACTAAGACGATCCTTAGCCTTAATGCAATGAACAAACATGCCGCTTCCTGGAAAAGGGTCATAGCTGCTGTGCTCCTTCTCTGCACCTCTTGTTGCTGTGTTGCTCTGAGCCAAACCATGGTTTGGCTTATCATGTCCAAACCCAGGCTCATGGTCTCTCTTGCTCCAGCAAAGGGTGAGCTATAACCAAGGTTTGTTCTAGGGTTTACAGCTTATGGGTTTGGACATGCTAAACTAAAGTTTAATTCAAAGAAGTGCAACAGCAGAACCACCAGAGGAGGAGGAGATGTATGCTGGCTTATTTGCCTTAAGCCATGGTTTAGCTTAGCACTACATATGAACCAACATTTGCCTGATCAAGATCCCACTTTTATGTTTCTGTTTCCGAGTACTGCAACGTCTTTAAGAGTCACCAGGCCTCACTTTGTCTCAAGTAATCAAACACAAGAATCCTGTCCTCCACATTGATCTGTTACAATTCACTAAAACCCTTCCCCATGCTAGAGTTGCTGGAATATTTCTGAGAATTTTGGGGAAATCTAGCAGAGTGCTTGTTCCGATTGTATGATTTCAGGCTCCAGAGTGAATGAGTGAGAGACAGATTGCTCCCTCAAGGAGAAAGAAAAATTTCTGCACACAGGACAAGGCTAGGTACAACCCTTCTTTTAACATGCTATTGTTTCAGTGAAATAGCATTCTGACTTGAAACCGGCATGGCAGCCCAAAGTGGTGCAGCCTAAGAAAAGCTCTACCAAAATACCACTTGATTCTGCCAATCGTATAGACTGGCGCTTCAATCCCAGGTCAGAAAGGTCAGATAGCAAGGCAGGTATGTGCAAATGAGCAGCAGTCAGAAATTACACAGGAATAACCTTCCCTCGCTGCTGCACCTCCAGACCAGGAAGCTGCACCTACAGAATTTTTCCTCTGTTGCAATAGGCACAGCTTGCCACCCGGGGGAAAGAAAAAAAAGTGGCTGCAAAAGTCATAGTTTCTGAGCACATCAGGCCCCATGCATGTTTCATTTTGGAAATTACACACCAGAGGACGTTGTCATGCTGACGAAGAGAGAAAGGTGATTTCTCCCAGGCCTTTCTGACGTTTCCTCCCTAGGCTGTACTTTCTACAACCTATGAGAAGGAAGCCAGGGTGTGCCTCTCTGCTCCTGCTGCCCCAGTTTCTCTTGCCACAGCAGTGGCTTCCCAAGGATTTGTTTCCCGCCCTGCTCGTCGGCCTAGATTGGCTTTCTAAAATCCATCAGTGTCGATGATTCCTGGGAGATGAGTCTGAGCAGACTTGGGAGAGCAGCCAGCCAGCGAGTAACTGAGGACACGGAGAGGGAGAAGAGGGGAACCTGAATAGGCAAATGAGAATGAAGAAGTTCTTGACAGTTTCCTCCCCGAAGGCATCATCAAGGATAAGGCTATATTTAGCCCCTCTACAAGGCTTGAGTTGTCAAGGCTTGCGTTTCCACACATTTTTGTTTTTCAAATGTCAGCCGCTTTGTGCTTATGAAAAAATATATATGATGGACAGCATTGGCCATTTCATTTCCTGACTTTTTTGTTAACGCAAAATTGGGTGTCTGAGCAAACTCCCACTGCTGATCCTGGAGGCAATATATAGCTATCTTGGCTAGTAGCCATTGACAGTCTTATCCATTTGTCTATTCCCCTCTTGTCTCCATCGAAGTTGGTGGCCACCTTATGGCATTCCAAGGAAGGTCTTCCTTTTAGCTTCTGAGGAAGCATTGCAAACTTTCAACCAACTGAATCTCTGCCTTTCACAACAGGTCAGTATGCAGACAGGAATGGGAAATTAGTATTTCTATGCTGTCCAAAACTTCCTCTGCCCGTTTCTGCACCCTGAGCTGCAGTTAAGAGTAAGGATGGGGGAACCCAGGCCCTACAGATGTTGTTGGTACTCCCATCAGTCCCAGACAACATAGCTAATGGTCAGGGATGGGAGTCATGGCCCTCCAGATGTTGGTGCCCTATAGGTTCCCTATCCCTATCTTAAAGACACAAGAGCAGGCCAGGTGGTTTCTTTCTGGTTCTCTGGATGATCAAACACTGGGCAAGCAGATATCTAAAACGCACCTCAGAGCAATATGGTTTTGTCACAACTAATCTGAAAACTGAAATGGCTCTTTGAGGAATAAAAAGCATCTTAGCCATTAAACCCCAGTGGCCTGTTTGTTGACCTCCTCTTTCATAATTAAAATATGACTTGGTGCCAATGTTTACATGCTGTTGCCACAGCAAGTCCCTTGAGGTCCTATGAAGTCTGCATCATAAGTTTCCAACTTAGAAGGGGCCAACGCTCTAGGGGCTGCTGGTTCTAATCTGGAAAGGGCATCTTCTGGTCAAGTTGGTAAGAGTTTTGCGCAATTTACTTGTTTTTGTACCAAAAAGGGGCTTACGGAATTAAAACAACAATTGAAATAGGAAGCATGCAGAATTATCAGAAGCACAAATCAATCGGAAGGAGCAGCAGATAAAGCCACATCCAAAGCAACATTAAACAAATACAAGTGTGGTATAAAAGGCAGGCTGAAACAAAGCAAGTCTTCAATAAACCCTAAAAGAAAAAGGTCCAGCAAAAATTCACAGGGAGAGAGTTTTGCAGCACCACTATTGAAAAGGCCCCGTCATGGGAACTCTGATACAAGTAGACAAAGAATGCCTAAGCCACATTTGATGCCCAAAGCATTTTTCTCTCTCCTTAACAGACATTTGCGGTTGGCCTCATCTTGTACAGTGGTACCTCGGGTTACATATGCTTCAGGTTACATATGCTTCAGGTTACAGACTCCGCTAACCCAGAAATAGTACCTCAGGTTAAGAACTTTGCTTCAGGATGAGAACAGAAATCGTGCTCTGGAGGCACGGTGGCAGCAGGAGGCCCCATTAGCTAATGTGGTGCTTCAGGTTAAGAACAGTTTCAGGTTAAGAACGGACCTCCGGAACGAATTAAGTACTTAACCCGAAGTACCACTGTATCTTCCAGCTACGTAATGTTGAACACTAGAATTAGCAGGTTTTGAACTGGGCTCTCAAGCATGAAAATCCTCTTGCAAGAGGCCCAGTTGTGTTCTGTTGGTACTTTTGAGCCACCAACTCAAAAGTACTTTTGAGCCACCAACTCTGACCTCCCGTGACAGTGCTTTTAAGTGAAAACAGATAGCAACCCTCTAGGGGGTGCTACATTCAGCATGCACCTAGTCTCCATTGGCCCTCAAAATATCCTGGGTTTGGCCCAGATTTTGGTGGACTTACTCAGCTGAACTATCAAAACAACAACAACAGAGACCTCCACCCACAAACAGACACCAACAAAGGCCCCACAAAACAAGCTGAGTCCTCATACACACACTGCAGCTATTTTGGCTCTGCCATCAAGAGGTTGCGGTGAGATGAGCAAGTAGGACATTTAAAAATAGAGGCAGGCCCAACTGGTTGGGTAACCTACCAATGACGTCCGAGCCTGCCCCACCCTCAGAGACAAAATGTCACAGAAAGAAACCAGCCTGAACTATCCTTGCCCTCTTGCTCTACCCCACCTCCTGGGGCTCAGCCGTGTCAGCCAGGGCACACCTGCAGGACACCAGGCTGTTGAAGGTGCCCTTCTCAATTCATCCCCGGGGCAAATTTGTGCCATTCAGTAGAGTTCCCATCAATACACTTCCAACATGTCACATTTTGACCTGGAAAGTTCCAGTTTGCCTTATTCTCTTTCTAGAGAACACCTTTCACAGCTACGTGACGGACAGAATTTCAACAGGTGAAGCTTTACGGGAAATGGAGTTGCAGTAACAAGGAAAGAAGCCCCACAGTAAAAATTTCTGTCTCTCTGTTAGGAATGTGGAGGATGTTTACAGGCCATGCCGTGAGGGATGTGTTAGCAGAGATTTGCTGAAGAACAAAAAAAGCTTTAGGGGAAAACCTGGAGAGAGGGCAATCCCCCCAAACAGCTCAGTGAAGACCAAATGAGCTCATTGGCAACAGACCAAGCATCTGTTGAGAGGGGAACAGGGAACCTAGGACAAGGGAATGGGGTATCCTAGGAAAAAGACATGACTGACCAGTATCCTGAACAGCAGCATTACAGCAATTTATTGCAGGTTCTACAATAAACTTGAACTAACATGATTCTGCCCTGCATGCTTTGCAAGTTTCACTGTGAATACTGAAGCAAGTTTCTAAGAAGAGAGGTGCCAGGAGGAGAAAATACCACTCTACAATCCCACGGATAGAGCCTGGCCATAATTCTTTAGTGGTAAGAAAGAAGTACTCTGCACATGCTCAGAGGTGGCCTTATCATGTTCTAGGGAATGGAGCATTGCTGCTGAATTCAAGTGTCAGAATTCCACCTTAATAAGTCTTGGTCAAATAAGAAATTCCAGACGAGAGACCCTGACTCTTGTTCCTTTATTACATTTGGAAACAGAGTCACTCTTGCCAGAGGCTGAGGTCAGCACTGGACCCACACCCCAATGAAGAATTTGCACAGATCATATTCTCTCCCTCTCTTACACACACACATATATATACCCTGAACTCCACTGTTCTCAACTGCTTGGCTTCCAGCCACTTTTCCCAAGGGTGTCAGGTTACAAAGAGTTTCGGGGTTGTCAGATAGATAACGGAAGTTTCACAAGTGGGTTGCGCTGTTTGAAAAAGAGTTTGAAAAAGAGTGTTGACGGAGCAGCAACAAAAAAGGCTTTATGCCCTTTGGCTCCTAGGCCAGATTTGTCCACCAGCTCACTAGACCCCACTGTGTTCCCAAGCCTCTGAGAAAGGACTCAGCCCTAAAGTCTTATTCTTTGACAAAGGAACAACTAACACCAGCTCTCACTTATCTTGGAGAAGACAATAGGGTGTTTCAGATTAGAGTGTATGCCTTCCATTGAGCACCATCTGTAGATAACTTTTCTATATCCAGTTGCAACCTTTTCCTCCCGGGCAGAACTTCTGTGCTTTTAACATTTGCATGGCAGGAAGAAATTCAGCAGGTGCAGTCCTTTCCAGTATGAAGTCGCAGCATGAATTATGAACAATTCACTTATGCAGTTTCTCCTGTTTTCCATTAAAGTCACAGGAGCTCCAACAGAAGAAGGAGAAAAAACCCACCATGGCTCCTTTACTTGGGACAAGTTCCAAGGAAGATACTTCTCTTCTTCCCCTTCCCTTTCTCTGTGTGTTTTCCCAAGACTGAAAGGACCTTTGTCCTCTAGGAATGTGGCACCTATTCCACCCCCAACCATGCATACACTGCTTTCAAGAAGGAAGGAAAGAAAGGCTGGGGTGTGTTTCAATTCTGCACTTTAAAAGGCCATCAGACCACCAGTCACTGTGCACACACACACACACACACACACACACACACAAACACACCCCTACCTCCCCTCCACACATAAACAGAACCTGCTCCCCAACCACCAACTTAAACGTGCCACGCTGGCTTGTCATATGTTCCATTATTTTCGAGGATTCCTTTTAACAGTTGTCATGGTTACCCTCCTTACAATTTAACAGTGCAATAAAACTCATCTAGGCTAGGGTATGTGTGCTGATAAATTTTGGGGCGTGTTTGTTTTTTTTAACAATATGCCACTGCTCCGGAGTTCAGTTTTAAGCTCTACATATGTCACGCAGTGATGAATTTTTTAAAAATGGTGCAAAGCCACAAGCCCCGACAAGAATGCCGTTGAGCATGTCCAGAATACCTTTTCTTGTGTACAACAGTTACACTCAGCCTCTGCAGATCCTAGGTACAGGGGTGGCAATACTAAAACAACAGAGCCCTTTTGAAATTGGCATATATAGCCACAGGTTACTATTGAGGAAGAATGAATCACTCCACAGATACCATGACAAAACGCCATGTTATCCTACCGCCACCCTAACGCATAACACAGGATGGCTCAGCTTGGGGGTTGCCTCAATGTCCTCTGACCAAGTCACGCAGGCTAGGCTATTGCTCCAAGCAAGCAGGTGGCGGGGAGTCTCAAAAGCCACCTCAGTGAGGACTTGAAACTTGACCCCCATTGCATCGCACCTTCGCCACGCACACTTCCAGACAGCCCAACAGTTGGAAAAGGCCGGTTTGCAGCTCTTTCCCCTGGTGCTTGCCAAACCGGCCACGGCTCTGAAAATGGGAGCGCAAGAGATGGGAAACGACCGGCAGGCGAAAGGGCTGGGCGCGGGTGGCGGGAACTCAGCGCCCAACCCGCACCGCGGTGCTGGGAAAGGAGGAGGAAGGGAGGCAGGCTAAATCTCCGGAGACAGAGGCGCTTCTTTTTGCCCGGTACTCACCAGAGCCGAAGAGCAGGAGGCCCAGGCCTCCCAGCAAAGTCCCCATTTCCTTTGGTCCCCGGTGCGTCGCCGAGACCCGCAGCTGAAGTCAGGCGCGCAGGTGTGCGTGTGTGCGCGAGGGAGCGAGAGCGCGCCAGGTGAGCTCCTCCAGGTAGTCCCGCCGGCAGGTGGAATGAAGGAGGGAGGCTGCGCTCGGGACTCTGCCTTCCTCGGCTGATGGACAAGTTACCCAACCTGTTGGTGACGGGACGGGCTCTCAGCCAGAGCCAGTCAGCTGCCTCTCCTGTGGCTCCTTTGCATGTTTTTACCTTGCTCACCTGCCTGCCCAGGCTCGGCGGCTTCGCCCCGCCTCCTCCTCTGAACTTGGTGACTTTTTCCAGGCCCGCCACGCCCTTGTTGTCTTGGGGGTGGGCAGGGGGACTACAGCTCCCATCATTCCTAGCCAGTGGGGCCAGGGGCCAGGGATGGTGGGAACTGTGGTTCAAGGAGGACCTTATGGTCTTCAAACAAAAACATCTTGGAGGTCCCTGGCCACAGGGAAGTTAGGCTGGCCTCCACCAGAGCCAGGGCTTTTTTGGCTGCGGCTCCGATCTGGTGGAACGCTCTGTCACAAGAGACAAGGGCCCTGCGGGACTTGACATCTTTACGCAGGGCCTGCAAGACAGAGCTGTTCCACCAAGCCTTTGGCCAGGGCGCAGCCTGACTCCCTCCTTTGGCAATCCTCACAGAACTCTAGCCCAATGCTTGCCATTGATCTGATTTGAACTGATTTTATAATGAAATGATTTTAGAATGTTGTATCATTTTACTGTTGTTAGCTGCTCTGATCCCAACTTTGGCTGGGGAGGGCGGGATATAAATAAAATATTATTATTATTATTATTATTATTATTATTATTATTATTAGCATCTGGGCTGCCAAGTACGAGTGTGGAAGGAGGCAGGAGAGGCCCACCCAACATTTTAACATAGGAAGGCCCATCTAGTCCAGCATTATTTGCTTTGTTCTGTTTAGGGCCCTTAAGGCAACAGCTTGTTGTGGTGTTAATTTAGGGGAGGGGGGCCAACCAAGAGGTTAGATATGTAAATAAGAGGAGGGGGAAGGGGAGGCCTTCCAAGTGAAGCTGATTTTCTATGCTAGTGTTAAATAAGCAGCTGTGAGAGGGGCTACTGGCCCTTCCCTTGGGGCCAGAGGCTGGTCTACTTCCTTGTGGCTTGCAAACTTTTTTAGGCCACTGTCTGCTTGGTTCCATAAACTCAAACTCATCCCCAGTGCACCCTCTACAAAGCATTATCCAGAAGAGCATTTTGCACAGCCCACTGACAAAGACAACCACAATAATATTCCAAATAGTAACAATTAATTGCATTTATTCAAAGTCCATTTAAAGCTATTTAGTTTAGTTAACTCAGTGAAACGGGTGAACTTGATTAATACCAGCTTTTGAAGGTCTGAATGTTATTTACCCCTCCAGCACCCCCCTGCTGCCCACTTGTCACTTGGCATCTGCCTAGATAACCCTACCACCACCACCCACTTTGGGAACCACTGATCTAACCTTTTACTTGTATTATTTTAATCAAAAGTTAGGTGTGTTGCTATATATACATACACACACATATGTATACACACACAAACAAAACTTATAGACTATTAAGCATGAGATACTGGGAGTCCAACCAGTATGGCCATTGGTCAGGGATTTGTAGTCGAGTGAGGGCCACAGGCTTTCCCTCCCCTCACCTGCACTTTAAATACTCCAAGGCAGGCTCCAGAACACCTCAGATTTTTTTGTCCCATGTTGGTTTGGCTCTCCTGGGTGCTTAACACTGAATAGTGGCCTGTGCTGAGAGCCACAATCTGATGTAAAGTGTTTGGTGTCTCATATCATCTGTGAGAGCCGAACTTCTTGATGTTCAATTCTACCCCTTAAACTATTGTTTCTAGAATACTGTGGGGTGGGGATGGGGAGAAACATATACATGGGCGTAGCCAGGGGGGCAGAGGGGGGCAGCTGCCTCCCTAGATCAAGTAAAACAATAGAAATACTTAAATAACTAACTGACCAATCACATCGGTTCTGCCCCCACCCCAACAAAAGTCCTGCCCACCCCCAACAAAAATCCTGGCTATGCCCGTGGACATATAGTTGTATATGTTTAAGATGCCCAAAGCAAGGCTTTTTGATTCCCACAACATCCCTCTCAGATCAGCATCAAATGCATTTTTTTTTATTGCAGCAGCAGAAATATACTGTCCTGCCCAAGCTCACATTTGAAATTTATAGCTCAGGTGAGATTTGAGGTTAAAATATTTTGGTTGGAGCCCTGTCTTCATTGTCACAGTTCTTTCCACTCATGTTAACGTGATGCTTCTGCACTCCCGTTTGAAAGGTGAATGTACATAGTCAAAAGGTGCAGGTGATGTAAGCCTCTGTCATGGTGAATAATACAATAATGCCCATAGCAGCATGACAAGACACAGCTCGTGCTTCACTGCATTTTGAGTCCTCTTACAATGACCACACTGGTTCCCATGATCACACTGAAATCCCTGTAGTACTGCAAAGCTCCCATTGTGCTGTATTGTGCACTGCAGCCTTGGACTGTTCCCTGCAGCACTGGCAAATGCAGAGTACTGAAGAATTTCTTACCATATTGCTCATGCCTTTGCAGGGTCTCATCTTCACACTAGTTGCCCGCCAGTGCAATGCCTGCAGCTCTTCATAGTCAAATAATGTATTTCATAGTTCTTTTATTCATAGGGAACAAGTCCCACAGGGTTGTTGTGAGGACAAACAATATTAACTTTGCACATTAAAGTGAATTATCACCGTTACTTAACACACACACATACACACACACTGTCCCACTACTGTCTGGGCTGCTTGGCTGTCATGGAATGTTCACAAAAGGTCTAAGTGCTCAGGGGTAAGATATTAGCAATACAACATTGGTGGAGAGTGCAGTTTCTGAGAGTGAGGTGAAAGGCTTGTTTTGACTATGAGAAAAAAAAGCTTAAGGACCAGGAAGATTTTTGCTATTAATAGAAATACAGGAAAAAGGACAGGATGCCTGGAGCAAGTCAGAGGCTGACAGGTGCAAGATGAGGGGGAAGAATGGAAGGAGAGAAGTGCTTTGAGGCTGAGGGACTATAAATCAGGAAGACAAAAGGGAATGCAGCAAAACAAAACAAAAACAGGCAGGAGAGAGCGGCGGGACTGAACTTAACAGGGTGATTTGAATGAAGAAGACATCTTTTGAGCCACTAATCATATCGTATCACTCACCATTTTATCCCTCTTTTGTTGACTTGGCTTGTAACGCCGCACGTTCTCACGCTATGGACGCCACTTTAGTCCCCGTACATTCCAGGAGTTCCCAAGCTTTGTGTTGCTTGTCAAATGACACGCGCAAAAGTCTGACTCAGTGTCTCTCAGGAAGCGAGTGGAAAATTAAAGGTTTCCTGTCCCGCTGCACGTGAACTGGGGCCCATCATCTCGTGGGCGGGCAGGTGCCTCGGGGGACAAGAAAGGAAGCGGCAGGTGCCTTCTCCAGTTCTCCTACCTAGCGGCAGCTGCGTTGTCTGTAGGGCATGTTGGTTTTTCCCAGGTAGGTGTGAAGGAAGTTTTCTGTTTCTCAGTAATGTGATGGAGTGGTTGACTTGATTAGAGAGAGAACACAAATTCAAATTCCTGCCTAGCTATGAAGTTTTGTAAAGCAGGCCTTGGCTCAGCCGTTATCTCTCATGCTAACCCAATCTCACACGGCTCTTGTGACGAGCTTTTTGGGGGAGATACAAGTTTGTGATGTGATATGTATGAAGTCTGCATCAGTCAGGGGTCACTACCCTTTTTGGGGTGATGGGCGCATTTGTAAATTGTAGTAACTTGTGGGCAACACACACATATACCACAACCTATTCTCTTGGCTACAGTTTCTTTCACACCTTATTTTGGAGGATGGCCCTCTGTGCACCTGGGAAGGCCTTTATGTTCACATGTGGGCAGTGGGCTCCACGTTGGCAACTCCAAATCAATTTCAGGAGGAACAAGTCCTCCATTGAAAAGTTGATTCAAAGCTTTTTTTGTTTTCATCCCCGCAGGGCTGCTGTAGCTGCAATCACTTCATGAAAGGGGAAAATTCAACAGGTGAAGCTTTTATCCCATCACTTTCTTACCTGGATAAAAAAGCAGCACCTGATGAAGGTCTGCATGTTACACAGCAGCTCAGATACAATGTGGGGGACGACGACGTGATGACCATGTGTATCTTTTTTGCAATGCACAGTTACTGACTCACACTTGCATGCATGAAAGGGTTGACCTGAGCAAAAATTACCAGTGGGTGGGTTTTAGCAGGCTCCCTCCATTCTCTCTCTCTCTGCCATTCCTGGAACAAGCAGCAGCCAAGCAATGGCTCACAGCTGCAAGAAAAAAAATGCATGAATGGAGATAGTGTCTGCAGACAGTGTCATTGTGTGGGTGGCTCCCCTGCACAGGGCACCAAGCCGAGGGGGCACAAAACTGAGAAGATCCATCACTGAGCAGATTCATTTGGGGTGTCAAATTTTAGCTTCACTCAGAGTGCCATACTACCAAAGATTACAAAATCTCCACTCCCACCCTGCTGCAAACAGCAGGATTCTTTTGTAGGAAACCAATTTCTTTCTTTTTAAGTCGTTTGGAACATTTTCTCCTTCTTCATTTTACTGCCGACAGATGGAGACGTGTTTGCTGTAACTCAAGAATCTCTGAGAATAAAATCTTCACTTATTTGCAATGCTAAGTGCCTGTCATTTATTCTAGCCTAGGTATTTTTGTGGTGGAAAGGTATTTAAAGGTGGACAAGGGCAAATGTAAAATCTAACCAAGTTTTAATGTGCTTCAGGCATTTGCCATTGTACTAACTCTGCTTTGAGAGAGTAAGCACCTCTCTTCCGAACTTCTGCCAACACAGAGCTTTAATTTCTTTTCAGCCTGTGTGGTTGTGGAGGCTGCATTGTTAAAGCGCTAACAAGGGGCAGTAATTCAGTAAAGTGCTAAACTAATCACAGCAGGGAAGGTTTGGTCTGGTCTCAGACATAAAAGGCCGAAGAAGTGATGGGAATAGCAGCACTCAGAGATGTGTTAACAGTATAGCATCAATCAGCACCTCCCACCCCACCCTCCCTCTCATGCTGTCCCCCACCCAAAACACCCAAGGAACCAGGAAGCGAGTAAATGGGGAGGGAACAGAAGAGGATGATGCAGAAGGGTGGGGTCTTGTTTCCTCTTAATACACTCATGCTAGTTCAAATAATCCTGATTCACATGATGGCATACAATCTCAGAACCGGAACACAGAAAAGCACATATTTATACAGCCTGTTTCATAAAATAGGAATAGTGCCAAAAAATAAATGCGCATCACCCGGGCAAAGGCTGGGCCTTGGAAGTCGCTTTGAAGCGAATGGCTTCAGCACACAAATAGATTTGCCAGGCTGGGAACCTGGATACTCTTTGGACACTCAACATAGCAAGAGAGAGGCCTGAGGCTTGAGGCTGTACTTGGCTTGAATGGCAGCTGAGGGTGGGGGCTTCTCATGTCCTTAGTGGCAGGCATAGAATCACTGAATTGTAGACTGTCACCAGGTGGTATCTGAGGCAGCGCAAGGCTGACTGACAGGCATGTATGGTGGGGACACCAGAGAAGGCCTTATTGGTGGCTGCTCCCAAATTGCAGAACTCCCTTCCAAGCAGAGGCTAGGCTGGTGCTTCTTCTGTTTCCCTTTTGCCAGCAAGCAGATACCTTTATGTCTAGACAGGTCATGGGCCACTAAAACTGGCTGCTTCAGGGTCTGTCAGTGGTGGGTGTTGTAGGTTTTCTTCACTTACTTTGCTTTTAAATACTTTTAAGCTACTTTGATTCTGTGTTTTTAATGTGGTTACGTGTCTTTTACATATTTATAACTGATTGGTATGCGTTTTTTTAGCTGTGTTTGTGTGAGCCACTTGGGCCCTGCACAGAGAGAAAAGTGGATATAAAATAAATGAACAAATGAAGCATTTGCGCTGAATACAGAAGGGCCCGTGCTCAGTCCACAGCGTCTCCAAGTAGGAGAGACCCTTGTCTGAAATCCCGGAGGGCTGTTTCTAGTCTGTGTAGTACTGAGCCAGATGGGCCAAAGTTCTGTCTCTGTATAATACAGCTTCCTATTATGTTCTGTGATTTGGCAACTCTAGCCTGAAATTAAGCCCTAATGACAAAAGTGCCTTGGAGCACATGCAGAGTGTCTTTGCTTCACCGTGCCAGCTTACTCAGTCTCTTCTGAAATTAGGGAGAGACTTCCCTGTCCAATAAGGTAATGAATAAGGCATAAATAAAACATTTGAAAAGTAACAGTGCCAGGATAATTTATAGGTCTGCCGCACTACCCTTGCTCCTGTAACTGGTACACTGACATTTATCTAGTGGGGGTCTTCTAACGTCTCTAAGCCGAGAAAACATCCTTAATTTCTGTGCTTCAGGCTGATGTTCGAGACACGGCAGCGGAGCAAGTTTAAAAGGAAAAAGGAAATGCCATTGCCAATCCTGCATTTCACACGATTACTCTTTGGTGGGGTTACCCTACACCTGATCTACTTCCACAAAGCCTTTCTGAGGCTTGTTCTGCTCTGCGCGTTGCTATTTGCCCACGGCTCCTGCTGCTCACAGAAAGACAAGAAGGACTCCTTTGGAGCAGGCTTGCTAAGCTCAAACAGAACTCCCTTGCCGAAATCCCTGTGCAGCAGATCTGTTATCTTCAAATGTCAATGCCACCTGACTTCAGCACCGGCCGTCCAGCCTACCTCCAGGGAACTGGGAACAGTTACGACTGGCTCCTGTAGATGTGGGGATCTTAAAATTACCTTCTTGTGTCATAAATGCGAGTGAGTGTAGGGAATTGAGAGTCCCGAGGTGTGTGTGTGTGTGTGTGTGTGTGTGTGTGTGTGTGTCTATAAGCCCCCTGCCTTTACAGGTTTGAACTCTTCATTTCAGCTTGAGGGCCACATGTCCTGATGGGCAGCCTCCCAAGGGCCACATGGCGGCCAGAAGCAGGCGGGGCAATGGTATATTACTTTATGCTGTTGCCTAGTTTCTATACACATTCAAACAACCAACAGGACATTATCAAGAGTTCAAGGATGCAATCCAGCCAAGCAAAAACAGTGTGAGGCAGGACCGTTGAGAGGCATGGCCTAGGGAGGCGAGGCATAGTTAGGGAGGATTGTGACTTGGAAGAGAGTCTTGAGATCCAGGTAAGAGTCATGGGGGGCTGCAATAAACCCGTGGGCCTGATTCTCACCCCACAGGCTCCTCTCATGCTTCACTTCACCATTCTTCTTCCTCCATCCATGCTTGCCTTCTTCCCTGCCTCTGTCCTGCCTCTCTTACTTACAAGGAAGGTCCACCGGTTACAAATGGGCTGCATTACCCTGTGCTCTGTGCTTCCTGTCTAGTAGCCAGTCCATATATGGGACTGCAGAGAGGAATGTATTGTTAGGATACGCATCGGTTTCTAAATTTTCCAACTCGCGGCAGTGAGGCAACGTTTTATGAAGTTGACTTTTCCTTCTTCCCTGTGTGAGAAGTCATATAACTGCAGGCCACTGAGAGATGATAAATTCTCCCTTCAGGAGGGAGTGAGCCTCCCACCCCATGGGTTTCCATTTTTGCATGTGCTTTGTTTGGGGTCTGTATGATAAAGTGGAGGAGGCGTTTTTCTGAGGGCAAATAAGGGCACACCACCAATTAGGAAGTGAGAATTGGGTCACACCAACACAATCAGGAGATGCTGGTAAATACAAGGGCGTTCACTGAGGGGAGGAGTTTCCCTCTTCAATGAACCATACTCAAATTATTTTATTTAAATTAAAGCTGGGGGAATTTCTAGCATTTGTGGAATCTGACCTATGGGGCACAGACACTATTTTTCTCCTTTTGGGGGTGAGAAACTAGTCTCCCTCCCTTTTCAGTTTTTCACTTTGCTGCTCCTGCTCCTCCTCCGCCCAAAAACACCTCCCATGTGCATCAAGTGTCAAGATGAGATTTTAAAATTGGGGATCTCCTATGTGCCACCTATAAGCTGGGACTATCAAGCCCCACCCCAGACTGAAGTGTCCTATCCCATTCTCCAGAGCCAGCACATGCTCCTAACAATACATTCCTCTCTGCATGTTAACACAGTGCGAAAACACATTTGTATCATGCACCCATCCAAAGAAGTTTGTCACCAACTTGAAAATTTTGGAAAGCTCCGATCTAGCCAGTGTCCTTTGATGCAATACTCCCCAGAACTCATTGAAAGAAGGCGATATATAAATGTAATAAGTCTTGGGATGGATTGTGGTTATATCATGTGTGGACAAGGATTAACATAAAAGGTTCTTTAGCTCAAACATGGCTGGGAATCTCTCCATTGCAGGTAGCCATGCTGCGAATACTCAATAGGATGTGAAATGCAGTCACCCAGCTCACATCTGTTATCACTGTTTTACACCTCCAGGACTGAAGTCTGGCTTTCAGGGCTGAACTTTGCTGGGCCCAAGTTCTCACTGTTGTTTCAGTACTCAAAAGACTCTCCCAAGAGGCTTTTACTCAAAATTACAGGTGGCACACCTCTGGGGTGGAAGGACTCAAATCGATTGCATTATTTCAGCCAAAGTTCACTGTGGCTTAATTTAAGAACAGAGAGTTCTGCTGGATCTAGGCAAAGGCAGTTCTCAGAGGCCTATGGGGAGCCTGCAAGCAAAACACAAACGCAGCAGCTTTCTACCCCCCGCAATGCAGGAATCCTGCCCACAGCCTTCACTGTGTGGGTTTGACATTGCCCAATTCTCTTGTAAAACAATCAAAGTTGGATTTGAGCCCAAGCAGTCTTGGACGGGTGGCGCTGAGGGTTAAACCACAGAGCCTAGGGCTTGCCGATCAGGTGGTTGGCGGTTCGAATCCCCGAGACAGGGTGAGCTCCTGTTGCTCGGTCCCAGCTCTTGCCCACCTAGCAGTTCAAAAGCACCTCAAAGTGCAAGTAGATAAATAGGTACCACTCCGGCGGGAAGGTAAACGGTGTTTCCGTGCGCTGCTCTGGTTCGCCAGAAGCGGCTTAGTCATGCTGGCCACATGACCCGGAAGCTGTACACCAGCTCCCTCGGCCAGTAAAGCGAGATGGGCGCCGCAACCCCAGAGTCGGCCACGACTGGACCTAATGGTCAGGGCTCCCTTTACCTTGCCTTGGAACGTATGAAATTATAATACATGGGAGTGTACCTTCAAACATGCAGAGCATCACCATCCACCCTTACAAGAGCAACATCTGAGATTAGGATGGCGTTTTCAGGTCTAAGGTCCTTACCTTCAAAGGCAGCTGCATCCCTATAAAGTTGATCCTTGTCTGCCTCCCCATCACCTTTTCCAGATCAAAGCCAGGAACCCACACAAGGGACAAGTGGCAAATCCCGTTCTTCAGCACAAACATACCTCTTTCCTTCACCCCAGGACTAGTGTGCTTATCTCCATTCTTGGTCTTGGCCAAGAATAACATTTTTCCAGGAGCCACTAGAAACTGGTTTTACAAGCCTGAATGCACAAAGACTGCATGCCAGATGGATGAATGTACCTTAAGGGAGAATAACTTTGGGTAATGATTACAAAAGCTGCCAAGTTTCTTCTGACACTTTGCTTAGTAAAGGTTTTATATACATGCCCACAGTGAGCATAAGACAGAAATGAAGAAAACCAGAACTTCTGTGTTGGTGGTTTGTAAAAGGAGTTTTCAGCACAGCAAGATAATTTGTCCCAAAGGGAATTTAGCTACAGTATATTATTACATTCAAATTCCCCCTTACCCTGCAACAATTGGCCCTTTTAAAAGTCACACCGTGGGGCACCCCTTATCACTCCTGCAACCCTATGAGTTGTGTATCACTGGTTCCAACTTTGATGTCTTAAAATGTAGTAGCTAATGTAGTTGGGCCAAATGTAGTTGGGCCAATTCCAAAATTATGAGCGTCGTGTATGACACCTGTTGTTCTGCTTTTCTTCAAAAAAGTCTGCAAGCTTAGGCTGAAGATACTTCAGCTGACCCTTACTCACAAACTGAGGTTTACGGCCAAGCAGGTATGTGAACCCAGGTATCTGATCTAAAGCCCACAATCTGTTGTTACATCAGCGATCATTGCCACAACCACCTGCTCCTGTTGTTTTGAGTCTACTACTTAATCCTCAAAAGATCATCTGCCTTACCGCAATCCCCCTTACTCAGCCCTTAGTCACAAAGGGTTTGGTGGAATGCAGAGGGTTAACATGACAAGTGACATCACCATTGTTGTTACATAATGTCCAAAGGCAGACCGCACAGAAGATTGGATTCCCCGACAGCCGGAAACAGGCTATTATAGAACATCGTGGCCTCCAGTAATTGAATAGTTAATTTACACGGCATCACTATTAACATCTTTCCATCCTGGAAGACGGAAGCAATTAATTGTACAGATCTGTTCCCAGGCAGATGCAGCTGTCTCTAGGATAAGGGAAGGTGGCTTTTACAGAAGGCTGGATGCTCTGCCCAAGGCTAACCACCTCCAGGGAGGAATGACCAGGCAACAGTTGCACACAGAGAAAGTCTGATCATAAAACGGAGGTTATCACTTGCATCCAGATTGAAACAATGGGGAGGGGGTCAGTTTCCCCCAGGAGATCTACTGTTGTATTCATATGGTCCAAGCTGAACCTATGCCACTGATGTGCCATGTAGAAAGACAAAACATTTTAAGCGTGGTAACTTGTACAGGGTTTCAGAACTGTGTCAGAATTTGATATTTCTTAGTTCCAGGAGGGATGGTGGAATGGCGTGTGTGCGTACACACACACTCTCTCTCTCTCGCTCTCTCTCTAAGTAGAAGCTGGACACTCAATTTGGAATGACAGGGTAGAACTTGTTCTTGAACAATGGAAGTGCAACAGTTGGAAATGATTTTAATATAACTGGGCCTGGCTGAGGGTAATGAAACTGCAAAGGACCACTGAAGATGGATAAAGGACAGAGTGAAGGCAGTTTCTGAGGAAAGGCTGCACTTGGGCTGTTGTACTACAGTGGTAGTAAAGGTACCCCTGCCCGTATGGGCCAGTCTTGACAGACTCTAGGGTTGTGCGCTCATCTCACTCTAGAGGCCGGGAGCCAGCGCTGTCCGCAGACACTTATGGGTCACGTGGCCAGCGTGACAAGCTGCATCTGGCGAGCCAGCGCAGCACACGGAAACGCCGTTTACCTTCCCGCTGGTAAGCGGTCCCTATTTATCTACTTGCACCCGGGGGTGCTTTCGAACTAGGTTGGCAGGCGCTGGGACCGAACGACGGGAGCGCACCCCGTCGCGGGGATTCGAACCGCCGACCATGCGATCGGCAAGTCCTAGGCGCTGAGGTTTTACCCACAGCGCCACGCCATTACAGTGGTACCTCGGGTTAAGTACTTAATTCGTTCTTAACCTGAAGCACCACTTTAGCTAATGGGGCCTCCTGCTGCCGCCGCGCCGCCAGAGCACAATTTCTGTTCTCATCCTGAAGCAAAGTTCTTAACCTGAAGCACTATTTTTCAGTTAGCAGAGTCTGTAACCTGAAGCGTATGTAACCCAAGGTACCACCGTATTTCAGTTTACAGGTTGAGACTTGAATGATTGTTCAACCCAACACCAAACCCTGCCTCCAAGGAGCATGCTGGAGAGGAATTTCAGCAAAGCCTTCTCCCTGGCATGAGCATCGTTACTGCTTTTCGCATGGGAGATAATTTGGCAACGTGAGCCTTCATAGTCAAGGCCAGATCCCAAATTTATCAAAGTCAAGGAATATCCAAAGTACCTGTACAGAGCCCACTCAGATGTTATTAAAACCAAGAATCAAGCAAAATGGAAATACAAAGACTGGTACCCAACCAGCATTTCCAGGATGGGATGAAAAGAATCTATTTAAAAAAAAATATATAATAAAATTAAACAGCACAAGAGGAAATTGCCTCCCCACCATGCTTTTGAGACTTTTGTATCCAAATCACTATGAATAGCGTACATTTCGATGGCATTCCATGGAGATTTCATCAACAGCAGTGTATACATTGAGTCAGCTCCTTCAGTGTTAACAGTGTAGCTAGATTTGTGTTTATTTACATATGAAATTAGGCTTAAGTCATAGGTATGTGAACCTCATAAAGGCAAGGGAAGGACTCTAAGGATGCCACATTGAAAAATTTTGGCTGCATTCTTAAAAATGAGAAGTATCTTAAAGGAAGTGAAACATTTCCACCCACCATGTACCAGCCACTGACTTGGTATGCAAAAATGCTTAACAGCAAAGGCTTATGTATTGAGATTTACCAAATCACGTTAAATGAAGCACTCACATGCTCTTATCAATTCAGACATTACTGTTCTTGAGTAGTAAGTAGCATGGACAACCCTCCTTTCAAAAACACTACCAGATGATCCAAGAGTGAGTTGTTAAACACCACATGCCTACCATTAAACAGATTATGCTTTTAGCTATTGCTTGCTAAAGCAAAACCAATGCAAGAGTCAAAAAGTGAGCTTTTCAGTTGAATGTAAACTTCCTCCCATACTACAACAGTTGAGATACTGTGCAGATTTGTTTTATAGCAATTCACATTTTCAAAATTATGTTAAAGTTGGAAAATTTATACAAATACAAAAGCTTTTCAAACAATGCTTTTTAAACAGTATTGTTACTTTTACAAAGTCAAATAAAACAATGTTATTTTCAGAAATGACTGAAAACATCTTTATTATTCAAGTGCCCTATCCCGCCCCGCCCAGCAGTTATACATGCATGACTAAAACATTTTGGCTTTTAAATGTATAGGATTACTTCCAAATACAGTCAACATAAAATAGAAGGGAATACAAAGTTTGTACACAAACGCAGCAAGGAATACACAGGTTTGCAACGAAGTTGGACATCATACAAAATAAAAAAAGTTTATAAATTCACATGGTCTGGGATCCTATGCAGGCTCAATAGGGTCTCTCACGCCGGTCCTGCCTGTGGTCCCCTCTGCAAAGGAGAAAGGAAAGTTTACATTTTGAATTTGCATATTTGTATTGTTTGTTATCAATAGCCCGAAGGCTAGGCTGAAAACCCAGCAAGTGGATCCAACAGTCACAACCTCAGCTCCCTCTTTCACTCCCCAGAAACAGAACCCCTAGATTCCTATTCCTGAGCCTTTACAGCAGCCACCACTGAGGTAACCTTTACCTGGAATCCATTTTTCCTGGTCCAAAGCTGCCTCTGTCTCCGCCTCTTCCGCCTCTGAATCCTCCCCGGTCTCCGCCCCTGCCTCCCCGGAAGCCACCTCTGTCAAAACCTCCTCGGCCCCCGCGTCGTTCTTCACCAAATCCACCTCCTGGGGAAAAAAGCAAATTTGTATTATGCAACTATTTTGAAATGAGAAATGTGTTTTTCTCACTGATGCCGTTGTGCCAAATAGGCAAACTGTGTATCTCACACAGACGAGAAAGAATCCGCCAGCAAGGGAACAGGCTATACAGTAATTGGTTTCACACAGAGAGAAAAGTAAAGCCTTAAACTCACCCATGTGTGGTCCTCCAGGCCCATCTGGCTTCGGTGCCTTGCACTGGTTGCATTCATTACGCCATGAGAAGTTCATATTTTCACATGTCCTAAAAACACATTTGGGGAAGACGGATGATTTAGAGTTCCAATAGTCATTAACCCCATTTCTACCTTCATATCTAAACAACTAAAGCAGTCTGCTTACGGGTTGGGGCATTTCCAGTCTCCTGCACGTTGCTGACCACCACCTCCGCTGGGGAAGCCCCCCCTGCTGCCCCCGCTGGAACCACTGCTGCTGCCGCCACCTCCGCCGCCACCAAATCCACCACGGCCCATGGGTCCTAAAGGAAAGAGGCATGTAAAAATCAGTGGCAGCAGCCAAGTGAAAAAGGATTTTTTGCAGAATGTTTCCTTGCTGATAAACACCTTATATTAGGTTACCTTTCTTCCCTAGAAAGACTGCAGTACCCATACCTCAACTCCCCTATTTCAGAATGGCTGCACAACACAAGTTGGTCCTCCTCCCCCCTCCCTTGCTGAAACTCAATACAGGTATAACAAGAGCCAATACTGCTACAAGCAACACACTTCACGACTTATCAACCACAGCAATGACGTGGCATATACCTCCTCTACCGCCACGGCCTCTTCCTCCACGGCCATTGCCACCACCGCCGCCTCTGTTGAAGTCTGCCCTCCGGGTAGCAAATGATACTTTGATAGGGTTGCCTGAGAATTCTTTTCCTGGTTAAGAGAAGAGCAGGGAAAAGGATTACATTTTCCTGATAGAAAGCAATTATTTCACTATTGGCACCTCTCCTCTACTGCACATCTATTTCTCTTTCAATATTTACTCATCAATTTATATCTCATCCTTCCCCCCTCCCAGAAGCCTAGTAGTGGAGACAGAAAGAAGCCTTCAAAGTACAAGCATAGGAACTCTTTCAAAAGTCAAAAAAGTCATTCAAAGTCAGCACCATACCATCAAACCAGTCAATGGCAGCCTTTGCAGAGGGGGGATCGTCAAAGGAAACAGTCGCCTCTCCTTTCAGTTTTCCTGTCTCGCGATCGGTGTACAGGTTGATCATAGGCTGTCCTGTTTTCTTGTTTGTCTGTTTACAAAAAAAAAAAAAAAAAAGGTACAAGCTCAAGCTATTGGAAAGATCTAATCCAATGTCCTTGCATCTAATTTTCAATACATGACAGGTGCAGACTACAACTGTTTAGGAAACTGCAATTGATGTGCAATACTACTGCATGGAAATTACCGTTAAATGTGAAAGGTAACTTGCTTTAGCTGTTGAACATTTGCCTATACAGCCCTGAAAATAATTAAAAAGTTAATGAATGTGCTTATGAGGTTCTGGGCAGATTACTGCTGCCATCATGAATTCTCCCTTGGAGTGTAAAGACATCCCACGAAAGGTTTGTCTGCTTATTAGTCTCTGAAAGTAGGTAGGGCCAAGGCAAGGTAGATTTGATTTAAATCACTAGTCAGTAAGGCTTGATTTAAATCATTTTTTTTTACAGAAAGACTCATTCTTGCTGGTATAATCTTAATATTTACAACCAGATGAAGGTTTCATTTTTTGAGTAATAAATTTTTATAGTAGTTTTTAGTTATATCAAAAATTACTGATTTGGTTATACTATTAGAAATAGACAAATAATTATGAAATTATTGTGAGGTTTAATAAGTTAATTTTATATTTGGACAACTTTTCTGCTGTACTTTATTGGAAGGAGAAAAATAACCATTTCCTGAATAACAATTTATTTAACTAAAACAATAACATTATAGCATATGTATACATGTTTGGTTAACTGATGTGGTTAAACAATTAAAAACCCCCACCTTAGATTGAGCTTTAGCACACATGAAAAACTTAAAACAAATCCTTATTTCCTGATGAATAGCGTTTGGACTATAATGTAAATTTAAACAGAAAACTATCTTTAGAAAGATTTTTCCTCCAAAAGCATTTTATTTTAAAAATCCAAATTGAAATTAAAAAAATCCAATTTATTTATTTATTTTTTTAAAAAAATCCAATTAATGCATCCTACCTAGTGCAGGCTTTTTGCACAGCTCTGACCATTCAGTGTTTTGTGATTCTATTTGCCAACAGCAATTCCACTAATAGTTGTTTTTTTCTAGCCAGCTCAGTCTCTCAACCAGCCCTTCGAGCTCTCATTACCCACTACTACACTGCACACTTTACAACCAAAGAGTATAGTGCAACCTACAAAATGCAGCCTTATTGGTAATGGGATCATCTCACAGGCATAACTAGCGCAATTTACCTTTATGATGCCAATCTGCTTGAAGTAATCTGCTACCGACTCAATGGTTACGTTTTCACCAAGTCCCTGAACAAAGATGGTGTTGTTGTCTGAGTTATCCTGCTCGCCAGCTGCAAGGAATGAGAATTAGCTCTATCTTCCATCATAATTTCTGCTTCCCAATAAAGTTCTTCCTACAGCCTCTAAATGAAAGTTCCAAACTTGTACTCCAATGAATACTGAACCACATGAAGCAATTTTCCAAACTGAGACAAAACTTGGGTTACACTGTCCAAAGACCTGTTGAATAGAACTCAAATCTGCACAATTCATATATTTTGCAGTTTACAAAGTTTGTGGGTTTTTAAAAGGCAACTTGATTACATGACTCTGCTGTTCACAGTAATACAAAAATAATAAAAGGTTTTAAGTGTAGAAAAGCAGTCTAAGGACACCATAGGCTTCTCTGGTTTTCCTTTGACATTTTTCCCACTGGCCTCACATTCAGCTTTGCAGCCACTTACCAGAATCGTGGCGTGATCCTTGATCCCGTGGTCCTTTTGCACATGAAAATAAGGAAGGAGAGATTCAGTTAGCGAGTGAGAACTTCCAAACTGTTTTCTCACATCAGCACCACCATCACGACCACATCAGAAACAGGCCAGTGTTGGAACATGTGCTGTTCCAAGGTGAGTTTTAGTGCAAAAGAAACACTCCCATTCAGTCAGAAGTGGTCCACGTCTTAATTACAAGACTGCTTACTGCAAAACCAGTTTACAACTCTTTCCTCCAGGTCATACTAGACCTATTTTTTGCAGCTCTGCAGGGAGGAGCATGGCCTCCAGACACACACCCAGAACACCATTGGAGAACCACTATTTTGACATCTTTTATAGCATACATTAGCCACTGCTACCCAGAGTCTTCTACTGACCCTTGTTCAGTCTTTTAAGTCTCCAGCACCATTGCAATCTATTCTGGATTTGGTTCATGAGACGAGACACTTTAACTTATCCACAGAGAACAAACCATCTTACACCATAGTACACATTTTGAATAAGCCCTTTAGAAATGAGAGCTTTATGTTCTTAGAAACCATCTGGTTATTTACTTGCATCACCACTCTACTATTAACATATTCTACACGTATGTATGTGTATATATATTTTTTTACCGTTTCGACACCTTTTATTGCACCCAATCTTAAATTTTTGAAAGCATATGCCCAACACTGGTCTCAAATGCATTAACAATCCTATATAAGTGTGTTTTACTGTTCATGCCAAGCCTTTTTCAGCAAACCCTATGGGAACGTTCCTTAAAAACAATTCTTTTGATTTGGTACAATCATGTTCAAAACGACCATTTGTGAAACTTCGTAATGTTAAAACCAAACTCTCTTAAAATAGAAGCCCATGAAACCACTTATTTGTGAAAGAGCTCTTAAGAGTTTCATACAAACAAAGTTACACTTCCAAGTTTGAAGGGAGCGGTCCCTCCCTTGATTCCTGTACCAGTAACTTTTTAAGCAAGGTACCATAAACCTTTGTTTTACCATGTTTCCTCAGGACTGCATGCACTTCCATTAACACGCTTTAACCCAACGTTCTCATGTGTTTTTTAAAGGAGAGACAACAAACAAAACCAACACTTACAAAGTTATTTTCTCTCTCACATTCTCCCGCAAAACACGTCTTTGGATTATTGATTTTCTCCCATCTTGTTGCAAAACATACAACCAAAATGTACTGTATTGGCACCAAGAACTTGGCTGAGTAGAAAGCCCCATAATGTGGAAGTCAACACCACAGATACAACCAACCATTTTGGCATATGTGCCACAACAGGGGGTGCTCCCATAGGTTTTTATCTGATAAACGGTGGCTTTTCAAACCCTTTGGCATACAAACATCAGTCTCTCCGAAAAATAATATATAGAAATACACTTTTGCGGTTCAAGTTTTTGAACTCTTTGGACTTACCACCAAATTTATTGAAGCCACCACCTCGCTCACCACCGCTGAGGAGATAAGTTAGAAGATAATGATGCTTTTTTTTCCACGACTAAAAAGTTTTGTTGCTAGAAACTACACCAGATCCATTAAGATGCTGGCCAACACTTTTGTTTGGTTCTTCCTGAAGATCTAAAGACAACCTGCTCCACCTTTTCTTTGCCCTTAGCATTTGTTTTTTTTTTAAAAAATGGATCAATACACCCTTGAGAAGGTTTGCAAATGAAACAGCTCTAGTGTTTTGTCATTCTTGCTTCCGATCTTGAAACGTTACACGAGGCGTCGTGATGCAGCTTTCGAGACAATGCTGGTTTCCTTGTTGCCGTCCTATTCCTGGCATGATTGGTGAACCAAGCTCGTTTTTAAAATATTGTATACCGTGCACGCTGTTAATTCCAGTTCACCCTTCTCAAGTTTGCGCCTTGTATTTTTGCAAAGCTTTTGTTGTTTACAACCCTAAATGCAGATAACTGCTTTGAAAGCACGTAAAAACCCATTCCCTCATCATAGCATATTCGTAATAGTATGTTATTTCAGCTCTAAAGACTGCATTATCTGCCTGCCATAAGATCTCTCTCCCTTCCTCAGACCCTTAACTAACATGTGGAAGGTGGAGATTTGATTAAAGTTCATTGACTTTCACACCTGTGGCACACAAAATGCAGAATTTGTTAACAGAGCAGGTATTGTTAACAGATCAACAACTTTTCATAAGCAAACAACACTTCAGCTGCCCCCACCTATACTCACCTCTCTACTATTTCATCTCTCCCAGTCAACAGGAGCCCAGAGCCAATGTTGCTTAGCAACCATTGCCTCGTCAAATACCAATTTTAACCACCCCTTCACCGAGGCTTAACGCACACCCAACAGCATTAAGGATACTGCTTTGCAACACATAAACCACAAGTACAGAAAGTCCAGCCGCTATGTGGGAAAACCAAAACACATCCTTTTAGCCTACATTGGCTTACACGGCTAGACCACAGCATTATGAGCATGATGAGCCCAATGAAAGCTGGCTTACAACCTGCATAGAAGCTTTGTCTTACAAAATCTCTTACTGAAGAGATTCATATAACCTTCGATTTATCAGCATATACAAACCAGGCCCCTTCAGTGCACCTCATCAGGTTAACACTGGGGGGTTGAAGGATAACCCTAGTGTCTAGATACCGATTTCCCCCCATAAGAAGTACTAAAGTTCTTGTATATATTTGTATGGAACGGCAACATTGCTCAAAGAGGACCGTAATTCACCTTTGAGGAACAGTAATTATGTTCATATCAAGTGCGCCTTTTGAGGTTGTCAACAGATCCAAGATGAAAATACGATGTTTTGCCCCATGCACAGAGTTGTTACTGCAATGGTTGATTTTCATAAAGTAAGAGTTTTTAACTCCTTCACATGCAGACAAGGAACAAAAACCATTTTGACATCCATTTAGATTCACCCCATAGAGAAAAACACACTGACCCCTATCAGCATACATGGTGGTAACCCACCCTTGATTACCAACAATTCTATATATTTCAGCCGTTCACACACTGCACCCTCCCAGAAGAGGTTAGCTTTTATGGCAAGTACTAGGAGAGATGCTAATTAAAGAAACCCACTCCCTCTCCCACAACTATGGACCGGACACCTACCCCATGCCTCCACGACCACCTCTGTTGCCACCTCTTCCACCACTCCGATCAAAGCCACCTCTACCGTATCCGCCACCGCCACCTCCTCCACTGCCTCTTCCACGGTTGCGGTCTTGCTGGCCGCCATATCCTCCTTGATCCTGGCTGCCGTAGCCTCCTCCACTACCACCTCCACTCATGGAAGATTGATCCTGTCCATAGCCACCAGCTGGAGAAAGTTAAAAAAAAAAAAAGGGGGGGGTGTTAGCAATAGTTTCTGCTAGCAAAGAGGCCTGGATTTTTTTGAGCGGGGGAAAAGAATGACGATTCTACAGATGCCCTTGCTTCTCACTGGGGGGGGGGGGGAAGAGACATTGGCTTCAACAGTGCACTGCATGAAATTTGGCTCATATTACTCATGTTTGGCTTTTGGAGGTGAAAGGAAAGGAAAAAGTACTCACATCCACTACCACCGCTACCTCCTCCACTGCTACTGCCACTGCCATACTGACTCTGCTGGCCGTAGCTTTGTGGTGGGTTGTAAGAAGGCTGCTGCCCATAGCTGCTCTGCTGTTGGCTGCCATAGCTGGATTGCTGACCATAGCCTCCACTCTGGGGTTGTCCGTAGGTAGAGGTCTGAGAGCTGGTACCGTAACTGCTGATTTCAAGGAGACACAAAGGACAAAGAGTTCAGTACACAGACCATCCTACGATACTGTTCCGGCTTTATACAAATGCGGAGGCTTTAAGCTCCAGGATTCCATTTGGAATACTGCTTAAGAATTCAGGATGACTGTATGACTAAAGAGCAGAGTACACCTGGGGTTTGATCAGGCAAATTTCAGCAGGAGATTTAATGTAAAAAAAGTAAAGCCTAAAGCCTATGATGAAGATTTACACCACTATCCCTGCTCTGAGTTGTTGTTGTTCGGGATTTCTCAACTGTTACCTTCCAGTGGTGGAACTGGCTGGCTGTTGAGAGTAGCTGGGATAGGATGACTGCTGTCCATAAGACGTCTGAGAAGTCTGACTGCTGCCATATCCTGTTGACGAGCCGTAGGCCTGTGGTGTTGACTGGGTGCCATAGCCAGCTGTTCAGAAAAACAATTCACTCTTGTTAAGCTCAAATGGCATGCAATTTGTGTAGCAATAACTAATCAGTTCTTCAATCATAATATGTAACCGCACTGATGCATCCCGAGATGTGACCATAGAACAACAAATTAAACAGTGCTGAGATGAGAGCATGTTAGATTCGAATCCCTGCTTGTGCTTCTGTCACCTTTTTGCTACTTTAAGTGCTTCACAGGATTGCAAAATGAAAAGGCTGCACATTACAGCGTCCGGAAAGGACACTTTAAGTAACTGTGTTTTCCTTCCAGTCTCCTAGCTCCAGAAAGACGTGTGCTTCACAGCTTAGCCAATTTCCTCTCATATTTTCCTATACAGTCATGAGAACAAAAAACAAGATAAGCTACAATACTCACAGCTTTGAGTCTGGCCATAGGAAGAACTGTAACTACTTTGGCCATATCCAGAAGTATCTGCCGATTGTCCGTAACCACCATAGCTCTGCTGCCCGTAGGGCTGGCTGGTTTGCTGAGAATAACCTTGTGTGGGTGGAGTTGGGTAGGCCCCATAACTAAGGAAAAGCAAGAGAAAAATATTCAGCAAAGGAACATATAACTAAACTGTAAACTAAATTCACAATCTTGTACTCCCAACCAGAATCAAGCTTGTCACTACCATTGTCGTCTGTCTTTTCAAATCCAATGTGCTATGTCATTGCAGGCATCTGACTGAACTCCTACTTCTGTGAGTGTTTCAATTAAGTCTGAACAACCACAAATGGGTAAGGAAAATTACAAGGAATGTTAAGACTAATTAATTGGTTCATTGTGGCATGAAGATACACACACCAACAATTCACTTTGTTCAAAAGACTAATGGCCAGAAATAAATTCCAATGCTGATTCTATTCAGAGTAGACCCACTGAACGTGACTAACAGGTTCATGAATTTCAGTGGGTCTAGTATAGGATTTGGTGACTATAAACCACAAGTTTTAAAAACTGGCCTACTTTTTTAGTTTTGACAAAAGGCAAGTAAAAGGTACGTGATTGAAATTTATAAAGTTATGAATGACATGAAGAGAGTGGGGAGAGAAAAATTTCTCCTCTTGACACCAGAACTTGTGGACAGCCAAGGAAGCTGTATGTTGAAAGATTCAGGACAGATAAATGAAAGCACTTCTTCTCTTCCACAAGAGGCAGCAATGACCACAAATTTGGATGTCTTTAAAAGGGGATTGGACAAACTCCTGGAGAAGGCTATCAGTGGCTACTAGCCATGATAACAATGCTTTACCTCCACAATCAGAAGGCAGCAATGCTTTTGAATACCAGTTTCTGGAAACCATAGGAGGGGAGAGTGCTTTTGTGCTCAGGCCCTGCTTGATGGTTTCCCACCGACATCTGGTTAGTCACTGTCAAAACAGGATGCCGGGCTAGATGGGCTATTGGCCTGATTCAACACTCTTCCTATGTTCTTACAATAGTCTTAAATCCCCACAACTCTTGGAAGCAGCACTAAGAGTTATGCTTTTGAAGGGAATCTTTGATTTTCAGTATACGATCTTTGCATGGGCACTACTATAGCTTGAATTGGGGAAACTAATAATGTATGCTCTAACGCAGCTAAAACTGAGTTTTATAACATATATACACACTGAGTAAGACAAAACCTTTTAAAAATGATGTTACAGCTTCTCTGGGGATGGATAAAAGTAGTCCATTTCAAAGTCTGCATACACTACAGCAAATTTTAACCATTTTTCCTAAATTTGGAACCCCAAGTTTTATCAGCTTCTTCATACGATATATTTTCCCCCCAAATTTTTTTCCAGTACTGTACTACCACTACTTGAAAATTAGGATTTTCTGGTATTGGCAAATTAAGATTAAACAAACCACAGGTCGGATCTTGTCTATCTATTCCTCTGGGAACAGCTCACGCACCCTAACACCCTTCATGTTTTTACAGAGGTGACTAGCATGACCTACTTCAAGATTACAGAGACAAGAAAAGCACTACTCGCATATGGCTAACACTGTAGTTATGTGAGAAGAGTATCACAAGCTAAAAGCCTGTAAACATGCAATACATGGAGGATGAATTATACAAGGGTTTATTTACCTTTGTGTCGCTGACTGGCTATAATCTGTAAGGGGACAAAACAAAAATGTTTGAGCTATTTTAAGAGCAGGATTCCACACAAGTTATCTAACTGCTACAGAGAGTAGAAATGATTCATATGGGATGGTGGATAAGGCAAAATTGACATACATGGATGTTTGCTTCAGGCATCTTCGCACTATGTGCATGAACAGAAGCCCCATTCAAATTGAAAGTCAAGGTGTGGGGGGCAAGGGCACCCCTGCCTCTCTACACTTTTAACTTTCAAGAATTCAGGCAAATACTAAGGAAAGGGTTCAGATTCTCATGGTAACACACATTCACCTATTCAATGGGTACTGCACAAAATAAACGTACATATGGAACGCTCTTGCTAGCTTCATTGTGGGTAAGAGAAACTATTTTAAAAAGGAAGGCTGTGAGGCATGAAGTTTGAGGGAAGAGATTAGGAATCAACAGCAACTCTGAACATTGACACTTCTCACACGAAGCACTTATTACTTAGTTACCGATACATTTATGCCACTGTTGCCTTATTTTCAGGACTGTTCACAATAATCAAAACCAGCAGCGAAGAAAAACCCAAAAATTAATAAACAGAACCCAACCATGTGGGCAGGTGGAAGTTGTGGTGTCGTCAGAAAAAATGTGTATTTATATATTCCCCTTCCCCCAGGGTTTTCCAAGCAATAAATAATTTTCCCCCATCCAAAAAAACTCAGTTTATGTGATGGTTAAAGAACCAATGTAATTCCATCGTCAGTACGGAGAGGGGGGAAATCTGCGTTTTCAAGGGGTGAAAGAGAGGCTAGTTACCCACCCAAGGAACTAAGACACAAGAGGATCAGCCTTTAATTAAACTCACACGAAGTTTGTTATGGGGCCGGGTTGTTACAAATAAAGCAGCCTGGTCCTTATAGGACCCAAACCCGAGATTTTAAGGGGAGGAGGGCGCTCGCCGGTCGAGCGGAGGCCGCGGGCGACTGACGTTTGTACTAACGAATGATAGGTGCAGGCGGCTGGGGAAGCACCCGGATGTAACACTGCGACAAAGACATGCCTCACACGCACGCGCAACAACGTACGCGTTTCTCGCCTAGGCAGAAAAGCGCATGCGTGGTCGCAATTTTTACCGCCCCCACCTCCAATAAACCTTGCTACGCCGACCATCACGTCAGACTGGATTTTTCCACTGCCCATACGGCTCCCCCCTCGTCCCGCTAGTAGCTCAGGGGACGAACGCGCGCATGCGCAGCTACATAACGGCCTAACCTCTCCGTGCCCCTGTTGTCTGACTAGGAAACCCCGTCCGTCTCTTCCCCGGCTTCCTAGTTCTCACGCTATCACAAAATGGCGGCAGACTGCGCAGTTTAGAGAGATTGCGGCGCGGAGTGGAGGGAAGAAAAGATGCCCTTCCTGCTCTCTAGAAGGCGGAGCCGTTTTTCATCCGGCACTACTTCTACAATAACGTCCACCTTTTGCCCTCGACTGTGTCGCCACACCGTTATTTTTGGAACGAAAACCCCGAAGCCTCCGTTTAAAAAGGGTCTTCTAGAACATTTGTCTAAAGCAGACGGGGAAGGCCGGAGAACCCTCCGCCCACCATTCCTGCCCCACTGACGGGAGAGGGAAGACAGGCAGCTTTCGCCTCCTATCCTGGAACTGCAAGAATAAAAAACCCACGCAAAAGCCTCCTTCCCCTTCACCTGCCAAGTGCAGTGATTTCCCTATCGAAGATTTAGCCTGAAACCCACCCCAGCCCCTGGGAAGGAAGCCCCCGAGTCCCGTCAGGAGGAGAAATTAACCTAAGACAAAAACGCAGCTTTTCGCAATTAACTGGACAGAACCAACCATTAAGCCTGCTTCCCCTTCCCTTTTTAACCCTCAGGTTAAACCCTTTTAAACATAAATCGATCTCCCGTTCCCCATCGTCTGCACAGCCACGAGGACCAGAAACTTGGCTCCCCTGGAGGAAAGAAAGCAAAGGCTGCGGGGGGTTTCCCATTCTCCCCTGTTGTGACCCCGGTTGAAACGCGCCCAACGCCCTCCGCTGCCAACTCCCTTCTTCTCACCGTTGGATGCCATGGCTGCAGCCCCCTAAGCTTCACTCCTCAGAAGGGCTACGTAGCACCAACCTCTCCGCCCGCCTCGTCTCTCTTTCCCGCCCCCACACTTTGCCCCAAATATACCCTCCCCCTCCCGTTTCCTCTGGGCTGCACCATGTCACATCGCAAGAGGGGGGGGAGAGAGAAAGGAGAACAGGCGTTTCTTTTGTACAGATAAAAATAAAAAGCAGGACTCCTACGCTTCTCTTCGTAACCATGCCTTCGACTACCGAGGTGTCTCTTTTACATTTAGGATACGTGTGAGCCCGTTTGTTTAGGAATTAAGGGACGGCGGTTGCAATGAAACGGGCTGCCAAAGGAAAGTCGTTGGGGTCCCTGCTTATGTGTGCCACTGGCCTCCCCTGCTGCCCGAGAATGGTACAGTCCAGACTGCAGAGTGGGCGTGAGATTACGGAGCGAGCCTGGAAGCAACCATATTAACAAACGAGGGGGGAGGAGGGGGGGTTCAGAATAATAAATGCATTTTATTGAGCCGTCTGTTCCAGCTAAAAAAAAGTGGGGGAAGAGTATTGTGGCATCTTAAAGCCTTAGAGATTTACTGTAACAGTAATCCTTTCATGAACTAGATCCCACACTTAGATCTGGTGATGAGGACTCTATTCCACAAAGGGTTGTGTCACTCACTATAATCTAAAATAAAATAAAATTGTCCATTAGCACCTTAGAAACCAACTAAGTTTAAAAAAGGGCTTCCTACCTCACTATAATTCTGTTAGGTTCTGCGATAGGACTCTTTCCTTTGTTTTGCTGTAACAGACCAACATGTTTGCCAATCAGGATTACTTTTATGGAGTTAACGGGTCTTTACAACAGACATGCAGTACTTCCTTCCAACGGGCAAGGCTTTGCAGTCTATTTTATCACAATAAAAAGGTAAAGGTACCCCTGCCCGTACGGGCCAGTCTTGCCAGACTCTAGGGTTGTGCGCTCATCTCACTCTATAGGCCGGGAGCCAGCGCTGTCCGCAGACACTTCCGGGTCACGTGGCCAGCGTGACAAGCTGCATCTGGTGAGCCAGCGCAGCACACGGAACGCCGTTTACCTTCCCGCTGGTAAGCGGTCCCTATTTATCTACTTGCACCCGGAGGTGCTTTCGAACTGCTAGGTTGGCAGGCGCTGGAACCGAACGACGGGAGCGCACCCCGCCGCAGGGATTCAAACCGCCGACCTTTCGATCGGCAAGTCCTAGGCGCTGAGGCTTTAACCCACAGCGCCACCCCCATCACAATAAAATACCACTATTGCTATTTTACAACTTTTTTACAGTGTGATTGCTACTCTTCATATTTCACAGGTGGGGATCTGAGAAAGTTTGGCTTGCCACGTAAGTTTCGCACAACTGATCAAAGCAAATGAAATTCGTAAAATGTGACCGAACCATTCATGACTTCACACTTTCAAGAAACAAAGAGACCGTCGAGCCAAAGCAAGTAGCTGGTGGGATCCCTCACTTGGTTCTCTCTCACAAAATCACAGAATTTGAAGGATCCCAAGGGTCTTCGACTCCAACTGCCTGCAATGCAGGAATCACAGCTGAGATGGACCCAAAAGCCTTTCTTCCAGATCTCAGATATGTGGTGGCTCATTGTGGTCACTTGGAGGGGGTGGGAGAGACATTCTGCACATGCATGGAGGCACCACCGGCTTTCTTATCACTTCATATGCTGAAGGGCTCGGCCTAGAGATTTCAAATGGATCTGAGAACAAATTATGCAATGGCTCCCTGCCACCACCAGACCCTGGTGTGAGGCCACCATTCTCTCCCATAATAACCTAACAACATAAGAAGAGCTTTCAGGATCAGGCCCATCAAGACCAGCATCCTGTTCGCACCGTGGGCAGCCAGATGCCTCTTTTGGGAAACTGACAAGCAGGATTAGAGCACAAGAGCAACTCCCCTCCTGCGATTTTCAGCAACTGGTATTATTCAGAAGCATCTCTGCCTCTGAGCGAGGCAGAGCAGAGCCATCATAGCTAGCAGACATCAATAGCTGTCTCCTCCATAAATTTGTCCAGTCCTCTTTTAAATCCACCAAGTTTTTGGCCATTCCTGCCTTCTGTGACTGTGAGTTGCACTGCATGAAGCATCACAGCCCCCTCCCCGCACTCACCCAAGTCCTTGGATGATGGGCTCTGTTATGTACTGAGTTGAATAGGATCCAAAATCCAGCAGTCTGATTGGTCCTAGAACAATGCAGCAGTATGATTGGTCCTCAGGAGCCACCCAATCCAGCTCCAGGTGGAAGTGAATCCACAACCTGATTGGCCTACAGGAGAATCCCGGAATTAGCCAATCACGTGCAGCCCATTGTGTGAATACTGTATATAAAGCAGGTTTTGTGGGGGAACTTCCATTCCTCCTCACCACTATGAGCTGAATAAAGAGCATTAAATCCGCTCTCGACTCCGAGTATATTTCAGGCTCCTTCAGGCTCACCCAGGTCAAGCGACCAGTGTAGGTCCCTCCCTTCTGGGAGCCCACTGGGAGCGTCCGCTGAGTTTGGTGCATCCAGTCCCTGTTTGCTGGAGGCCACTGGTGCTATGGCAGCTGGTCCTTGGCAAAATAAGAGCCTGTTATATCAGGCCAAAGGCCTGCCTAGTCTCACTGGTCTTGCAGTGGCTAACCAGATGCCCATGTGAAGTCCACAAGCAGGACCTGGGCGCAATAGCAACTGGTATTCAGAGACCAAGGGTGGCCCATCCCATTTTGCTGCCTGAGGTGAAACAGGAAAGTGCTTCCCAGCATCCACACCCCTCACCATTTGCTGCCCCCGCAGAAGCCTTGCTAGCTGAGGTCACACATGATTTTGCAGGCTCTTGTGAGATCTTGCCGCCATACCATATCCTCCGACATTTCTCCGATGGAAATAGGAATGTCTCATTCCATAATGATAATTTTACTATTTATACAACACACATCTTACTGGGTTGCCCCAGCGACACTGGGCAGCTTCCAACATATATAATAAAACATTAAACATTTTTTAAAAAACCTTCCCCATACAGGATTGCCTTCAGACGGCTCAGGGCTTGGATAATTCCATGCCCTCCAACATTTCTCCAATGAAAATAGGGACATCCTAAGGAAAATTCTTAAGGAAATCAGCCCTGAGTGCTCACTGGAAGGACAGATCGTGAAGCTGAGGCTCCAATACTTTGGCCACCTCAGGAGAAGAGAAGACTCCCTGGAAAAGACCCTGGTGTTGGGAAAGATGGAGGGCACAAGGAGAAGGGGACAACAGAGGACGAGATGGTTGGACAGTGTTCTCGAAGCTACAAACATGAGTTTGACCAAACTGCGGGAGGCAGTGGAAGACAGGAGTGCCTGGCATGCTCTGGTCCATGGGGTCACGAAGAGTCGGACACGACTAAACAACTAAACAACAACAACAAGGAAAAGCAGGACATTCCGGGATCTAATCCGAAGTCAGGACAGCTTCTCTAAATCAGGGACGTCCCTGGAAAATAGGGACACTTGGAGGGTCTGCCAGAACTGCTTCTCCACACTTCTCGTCCATGACACTACCCCTTGGAATTTGCCACCCAAGGCAGCTGTCTCAGTCCGCCTCATGGGCATGGTGCAGAGAATGCAGAAATTCTGGCTAGAAGCCTCAGATGTCCTCATGCACCATGAATGTCTTGTATGATCTTACTAGGGAATGGTCGCATAAATCTACCAAGCTGTTGGACCTCCTAAACAGCTGTTTATGAGTTGGGTTAGCTATATTTGTCATGGATGCTTCAGTTGAGATTCCTGGATTGCAGGCGGCTGGACTAGATCCTTCCAACTCTACAATTCTATGATTTAAAAAAACAAAATATTACCAGTGACATTTATGCTATTGCAAATTTTTCCTAAATATTATCATTTTTAAATTTTTATTATCATCAGCAGTTTTACTCATCAAAAATCTGATTTCTCTGTTGCAAAATCTGTCATCTCTCTTCGCTCCCTTTTGACATTAGAAAACTTGTACAGTAGAACACTCGCAAAAGATTCAGAGTTGAAGTCGGCTTCCTTTCCGCCTCACCCCCCCCCCCCATTCTACCGCTGCGAAATGGTTCCTTCCGCTGAACCGCCGCTTTCTCTCTGTCTGCGTCCTTGAAACCGGTTCGATCTAGTTTAGAGGCCCGGCCTGTCGGCTTTTGAATGGCCTTCGGGTGTTGGCATGGTAACCGTGGAAATTAGGTCAGTGGCTCAGACAGAGAGCATGGCTTCTTCGCCTTGCATGGCGATGGCATGAGTCAGACGAAATGAATCTGCCCCAAACGCAGGAACTTTTTCTCTCCCCCAGCCCCGCCCCACGTATTGTGCAGTAATTAATAAGAAATTAACGACTTGGTCAGGCAGAAATGAACAGAAAGCTTCTTTCCAGCGAGGAAATGCAGTGTTAGGAGAAATATTTGCCAATTATGCTTCTATTCCAGACACTGGGTTTCTGTTCCTGAAGGTGGCAAACCACCTTTGAAATTTGGTTTCACCTCTTAACAGGCATTTCAAAAGTGAAAATAAAATACACCGATGTTACAGTTTTTTGTGCAAGGCAAACACATAAGTATATAAACCACATGTCTGAAATAGTACAGGAGAGCAATCCTGAAGCCATTTTGACTCTCCCAAATCATATTCTGTGGACATGACCAGTGCTTTTTTTTCTAAAAAAAATGTTTAGGGGTGCTCTTAACATGTTCTTGAGAGAGTTCTTCTTAAACCAGGTTCCAGAAAGATTTGTTATAAAAGGGATGTTGATTTTGTTGCAATTTCTCCCTCAAGATAATGCTTAACCTGAAAATATTGAAAGGCATATCATTTGTGTTGTCGGTTAATAATAATTGGTGCGGGTTGATTTAATGGTATATCTAGGTATTGAGTATGGTTTTAACTTAATGAGATTGATGGACCTGTGCAAAGGAGAAGAACTTCACAGCAGCCAAGGTTTGGTAGCGCAGGGTAATTCATTTAGCATTCATTACCAGATTTGCCTCACAGTAACATGAAAATATAAAGTATTAAAAAAATATTAAGAATTTAAAGTAAGAATCTACCTGAAAAGATTAAGGAACACCAATAGCATTTTTTTTGGAAAGCGTCTTTCAAACAGCCAAGAGAGCGACACAGAAAGTTGAATTAGTTTAAAAAGGAGTTAGCAACAGAGCAAAATGTGAAAATGCTATTGTGACTAGAAAATTCTTAGCCATCAGGCAAAAGTTACCTGCGATATTGCTAGGTGCTTCCAACCTTCTGGTGATCAGATCTGGTTTGTCTTGAGGGAAGGAACCTTCATCCCCATGGGAACTCCATTGTCATGGCAACCAGCAAAGGGACTTTTAGTTGTCATGGCAACAAAGGAGTACTAAGTCCTAGCAGCTGTCCCCACCCTTCAATTTGGTAAGAAAAGCTTTCAAAACCACCACAGGTGTTTTCTGGATGTGGAGGCAACTGGATGTGAAGGCAATCTGGGATGCTAGGGATCTTGCTCTTGCAAATCATTTAACATAGGTATGTATGTTCACATAGGAACCAGTTTCGTTTGGGACCAGTGTGCCGAAGGAAGCAAGACCGATGTACAATTATGGTGATTTGTTCCCAGTTCAGGAAGGCAGAAAACAGTGAATGCGTAAAACCATTGTTTTGTCTGTCCTGTTTCCTGATAAGGCATGAATTAGGCTCCCCTGGTTACATTTGCTTCCCATCTCTCTTACACTCTCAACCTCCTTTCAGCCATGGCATCTCTTTAAGTGTTGGTGTTGACCTTTAAAGCCCTAAATGGCATCAGTCCAGTATACCTGAAGGAGTATCTCCACCCCCATCGTTCTGCCCTGACACTGAGGTCCAGCGCCGAGGGCCTTCTGGCAGTTCCCTCACTGCGAGAAGCCAAGTTACAGGGAACCAGGCAGAGGGCCTTCTCAGTAGTGACACCCGCCCTGTGGAACGTCCTCCCATCAGATGTCAAGGAAATAAACAAGTATCTGACGTTGAGAAGACATCTGAAGGCAGCCCTCTTTGGGGAAGTTTTTAATGACTGATGTTTTAATGTATTTTTAATCTTTGTTGGAAGCTGCCCAGAGTGGCTGGGGAAACCCAGCCAGATGGGCAGGGTATAAATAAATTGAATTTGATCCATTTTGAACTTATGTTGTGGGAAGGAAGGAAAATATCATTACTTCAACTTAGGTTATACTAACTCCTCACCAAGAAACAGTTACTCCCGGTAAAATAGTAAATGCCTCTGATAGTAAAATAGTAAAATACCACTCCCAGTAAAATAGTAAATACCACTTCTGTGGTAATTTATTTCCCTTTTGTAATTACTCTCTTTTTTTCTTTTCTTTTTTTAAAAGATATTTATTAAAGTTTTCAAAGTATTACAAAAAGAAAAAAGAAAAAGAGAAAATACAAAATAAAAACAGTTAAAAACAATTCAATCTTTCCGTATCTTATCTTTCATTTGCTTGTTTCCCAGACCTCCTCACACCTCCCTTTTTCGTATTCCAGTTCAATTTATTGGTTCAGCAAATCCTTTCCCTCTTTATTTTTATTTACTCTCAGTGTAATATTTATTTATTGCATTTTTTATTTATTATGTTAACCTTTTACAAAAACACTTGGCACCAACACCCTCTGTGTTCCTGGCCTCTTATGCGAGAATTGGCAGACCATCCCTTTTCCTTAACCCCTTACAGGAGTAGGTGAGCCATGTCAGTTGCGGTTCTCTCCTTTTCTCATTTTTATAACCAGAAATTCAGTTTTCCACATTTCTGCTGAAATTTGTGTGTTGAAGAAAAAAAAAACCCTCACATTTTAGTGTGAATTTATCTTAATAAACACATTTTTTGTATGCAGTTTTGACAAATATACCATACTTTTCCGTGTATAAGACTAGGTTTTTTTACTTTAAAATTATGCGAAAAACTATGGGTCATCTTATACATGGGGCAATCTCCCCCCCTATTTTCTTAAATTAAAGTGCCTAAAAATAGGGGGCGTCTTATATATGGGGGCAACTTATGCACAGAAAAATACTGGTTTTTGGCAAAAATAGCTTACAAAAATACATTTAAACAATTAAAAATGCAACCACCACCAATGTTACAGATATCAACAAGTGGTATTGGGCAGTAGGATCTGTGCTATTCATCTGGGAAAGCCTGAGCAAACAATATAGTTTTTAGTAAAAGTCAGACGCCCCCAACAGTCGGTGCTTCCCCAGTCCTAGGTGGGAGAGTGTTCCAGAGGGAATGTTAGCACCAGCTGGCCTTGCACAGCTCAGGCACCATCAGCAAGGCCTCCTCTGACAATCTCAGGGATCTGCCGAATGCATATAGAGGAAGGGTGGGGAATCTCACCATGCAGGTGACCTTAGGGCACTTAGCAATGATGGGAGGAGCCAGATGCAGGAAGTGAGTGGAGTCAGAGAAGCAAAAAGTACTTCAGTGGATACCATTTTCACATGTATACTGTGAGCAGGGCCAGATTTAGGTTTGATGAGGCCCTAAGCTACTGAAGGTAATGGGGCCCTATTATATGTCAGCAACAAATTGCCGCTGTATTTTGTGTTTAATGTATGCTATAATCATAATAATAATTTATTTATACCCCGCCCATCTGGCTGGGTTCCCCCAGCCTCTCTGGGCGGCTTCCAACAATATTAAAATACAATAGTCTATTAAACATTAAAAGCTTCCCTAAACAGGGCTGCCCTCAGATGTCTTCTAAAAGTCTGGTAGTTGTTTTTCTCTTTGACATCTGGTGGGAAGGCATTCAACAGCGTGGGTGCCACTACCGAGAAGGCCCTCTGCCTGGTTCCCTGTAACTTGGCTTCTCTCAGCGAGGGAACCACCAGAAGGCCCTTGGGACTGGACCTCAGTGTCCAGGCAGAACGATGGGGGTAGAGACGCGCCTTCAGGTATACTGGTCCGAGGCCGTTTAGGGCTTTAAAGGTCAGCATCAACACTTTGAATTGTGCTCAGAAACATACTATATGGTAATTTATGGACCTAATAGGTATCTAAAGCCATTTGCTGTATGTAGATTTTATTTTATTTGTTTTTCATCTTCTATTTTGGAAATGTGCATCCAGTTTTTTTTCCCTTTAAATTTTTTGGGTCCCCCCAAGAGAGTGGGGCCCTAAGCTATAGCTTGTTTAGCTTATATGTAAATCCGGCACTGACTGTAAGCTGCATTCCAGCAACATGAAAACCAGTGGTCCATACACAAGCACAGCCCTTCATTCATGCAAGCAAGAACGATCATTGCAGTCGAAGGATACAATTCCAGCCTGGCAAAAGCCACTGAGGAAGGGGTGGTGGAGGGTCAGTGAGGGGTCCAGGAGGGAGGGCAGCCTGGGGGCAGGAGGGCCTGAGGTTCCCCATCCCTGATATAGTAGAAGGCGATCATTTAGGTAACCTGGTTCTAATTTTCCTAATTTCCCCCCCAGAAACTTTCCACCAGCTGTGTGTGCCAGTGCCAAGTTGTGGAGGTTGCCCTCAGCCATTGTGGTGGACGCAATCCTTGTACAAAAGAATAGCCGATAACCAATTCCACACCTTGATAACCAAGGCTGCCTCCTCTCCTGTTGCATGATGGATTCCGCCTCTTTCCGGCCTGAACAATCATTACGTTCTGATCAGCTCCCATCCAGAGGCGCAGATCCCAGGGAGCTGGCTCAGGTCCACCCAAAAGACACAGCCAGGAGACTTGGGAAGGAGCCAGACAAAAGTAGCCAAGAACCACAGGGCCTGATGAGGCTCCGCCATCCCCTGAGAGCACTGGCCGAGTTAAGAGCAGATGTCCACTGTCAGTGTCTGAGGTCTTCTGCCCCCCCAGCTGAACCGTACTATTCTCAACTCAACTGGCCACAAGGAGTGCTACAGAGGTGGGCCAAGGAGAAGGAGGACAGGGAGAGGAATCTTTGCCTGGATGACTGCCAAGACGCAGCTGTCAGGAGAAGCAACACATCGGACGAAGCCCCTGGGGAACAGCCGTCGGGGTATGGGGAGTTGGAGGCTAAGGAAAGCGACTCCTGAAGTACCTAGCACTGAAATGAAACCCCGGCACAGGTGCTTGGACAAGACACTATCGTGATAATATTGCCTGGTGTGGCAAGTGCATAGTAAAGAATTTTCTGGTTTCTGTATTGGCTTGTTCTAGTTTAGTCTTCCGGGATTCAGGGCAGACCTGTGAAAGTGACTGGGTATAGTGGGGTCCCAACAGAGTGGTGCACAACCAGATACTGGGCATGCCAGGCTAACCTCAAGTTTGATTGGGTTCCTTTCTTCTAAACATGTTTACACACTGCACAAAATCGGCTTGAAAGCAGGCCTGGTGACATCTCCGAATCCAGAAGAGGCTGAGCAGGATTTGGCGCCAGTGTCAGGCCTCAGGGCTCTGCGTGGCCCCTGCCTCATCCCTTTGTATAATCATGAAACAGCAAGGAAGGTCTCGGGAGTTGTTGGTGGGCAGGAGATGCAGCAGGTAACTGGGTGGAATCAGGATCTGCCAAAAGACTCCTGCCACCTGGCCATCTGAAGCCGCGTTCGCACTCTTAAGCCAGGCCATTTTCAGATATCCTGTTGATTGAGCGTTTTGTTCGCACAAATTGTGTGGGGAGGGTAGAGGATCTCGGCTTTTTATTGAGCATTCCCTCTGTTATAGAAAAAACCTGCTCTTTTTCCCTTATGGGGCATCCAAGAGCCCATATAGAGTCCTTAAGTGGGTTCCCTATTGGTAGGAGAAAATAACAAGAGGCCAACCAGAGAATATTGAGAAGCAAAGCAGCTAGTAAGCCTGACCTTTATTAAAGTGTTGCAACAGGGTCCTCACTCACCACATGCAGGAGGAACCCCAAACAATGGTGCGCAAGCCCTTATATAGACTTTTAAAATTGCCCACCCTCTAGCTCAAGACCACCCCCCAAAACATCATACATACATCACAGAAGGCGGTGGTCTACAGCAGAAATCCTGTTTGCCAGGATATCTGTTAATGGTCACTGATTGCTTTACCTGGGCAGCCTTGCCATTCTTTTGTGATGGTAAATACTTTCCTGAAACCAGGTCACAGGATCACCCTATTCCTGCACAAATATGCCCTTAAGACAGGTAAGCAAAAGACAATTGGAAAGCTTTTCCCATTTACTTCCTCCTTGCATAGAAATATTTGAGGTCAATTTGGGAGAGTCAAAATGACTTCAGGATTGCTCTCCTGTACAATTTCAGACACGTGGTTTATATACTTAAAACTGTGTTTGCCTTGTACATTTATGAACATTTATTTTATATTTAGGACCTTAGAATTCTTATAACAACTCTGACTTGACTGTGGGGCAGTTACAGGATGTTGCATCAAGCAAATGCTGTCCCCCTCTTTCCATTGCATTTCCCCTCTCTTGATCACAAACATTTTGCTTATCAGAAAAAGTCTGAGATTTTTGGTGGGGAGAGTGCGTTTGTTGTGCAAGAGTTGCAAAGCAACTTTAATTGCACAGCTTTACCGATTGAATCCACCAAAATAACAACAGCACAATCAGAAATGCTGTGCTCACATTCATAAGAACTTGTCTCTTCAGTTGTGAAGAGACTAGCTTAGCTTCCAGATCTGTTTATCAGCCATTCATCCTGGTTTGTTTGAAGACAGGTTAGCCAACACTGGGTATTGAATGAGCTCTCACCCATATTTGTTTGTGAGGAGGTTAGATGGATTGTGAGGCTAGCAAGTGGTTATCTCTCACTTTCTGGGGCATTTCCCCATCACCACAAGAAATTGGATCTTTTGAGGAATTGGGTTTGTTTTACAAGAGGGGTCATTCCATATCAAATGATCCAATTTTCAAGTAAGATTCAGTCATGCCAGCAAATCCAGGCTGTGCAATTAAAGCTGAATCTCACCTGAAAATAGTCACAGGCTAGAAGTGCCCTAGACTTCTCCCACCTCTCTCAGTGAAAGCTGGAGTTTTTAGGGGCCTCGCAGAAGCACCAGGTTCTGCACCAGAAAGCAAATGCCACAGTGTGCATCAGGAAATGCCACCAAGCAGAAAGCAGTGTCCCCACCCACATGGAATCAAGCATCCAAACATACAGCCTATGAAATTATAAAACTCTTTTTCTTTATTAGTACTGCTGGAAAAGGCAACCCCCCCTGAGGACATTGGCTGAGGTGAGCCTTCACTTTTCAGGGAATCCTCTTAAGGGATTCTGACATTGGACTTTTGGCTCTCAGAGCTCCATGGTGAATGTCAGGGTAGTATCAGCCATCTTTCTTTGGTAGTCTTCATTGAACCGCTCGTTCTGAGCCACCGTGAAGTGATTCTTCCAGTCCCCAACTGTCCCTATAAAAGAAACACACACAATCCACTCAGCGTAATGGGTAGAGGTTTTCCGTGGCACTGTCTGCTATTATGCCCCATAAATTACCAGGGTGGGTACATTCACAGCGCTCAATGTCATTAGGATGTAGCAGTAATCCCTCAATGAGAGATTTTGCAAGGGTGTGGGGGGATGTTCGAAGAAAGAGTCTATATAGGTTGGAGACTTAGATATCCTTCTTGTACAGTGGTACCTCAGGTTACGTATGCTTCAGGTTACATACGCTTCACGTTAGAGACTCCGCTAACCCAGAAATAGTGCCTCAGGTTAAGAACTTTGCCTCAGAATGAAAACAGAAATTGTGCTCTGGCGGCGGGGCGGCGGCAGGAGGCCCCATTAGCTAAAGTGGTGCTTCAGGTTAAGAATGGACCTCCGGAACGAATTAAGTACTTAACCCGAGGTACCACTGTATTTTCATCATGATTTGTTGTCACATGAGATACCACTTTCAATGCTGTGTGCGCCCACAAACATTTTGGAGTGGTCACACTGCTTCATTTTCCACAACTGAAATCCTGCAACTTTTTAGACCACAAATGTTCTGGTTCATTTTTGTTCCAGTTTTGCCTCACTATATACCCTTCCAGAAAGCAAACATGGGGTAGCATCGCAGAACAATTAATAAACCCACCGCCAATGAACATTAAAACACCAGTCTGGAGGGCCCTCTAAGACAATGCCCGTTTCCTTCCAGCGGCGTGACTTGTGGGACTTCAACGTTCTGCCTGTTGAGCATAGTTGGCACCGTCCAAAATGAAGATGTTGAGGGGGAAGCCATACCTTTCCTCATGAATGGGGAAATGGACAGGTCCATGACCGAGATGGGGACGCCAGCCCGGTTGGCCATGGGGTTGTCTTTCATGACTTCGAAGGAAGTGTGGCGGACAATCTTGTCCACGGTCGCCTCATCCAGTTGCTTCCCTATGAATTGCATCACCTTCTGGATCTCACGCTTTGGGTCCTGTGTGGAGATGGAGAAAGTGCAGCAGGGTTTGGCCTGAGAGAAAGGACGCCGGGAAGGGGCAGGGTGGTGCTGAGAACAAGAACATTTAGGAGAAGTGCTTTGGTGTCCCAAGCAGACAGATCTGCTTGTAAATCTTCCACAATCTGCCCATTTTTTCAAACTGGCCAACATGGAGACCTTTCTCATAATAGTGTAAAAGCCAGAAGGAAACCACATTAACAGGTTTTATTCCTTGTTGGCAGGGCTTATTGCTGTGGTCACTGTATTCTTGTCCTCCCTCAAATGCAGTCCCCCTCAACCTTGAGTCCTCCCGTCCCCCCTGGTTATAGGCCACGGTGAAGGCTGCTGTAGTGTCAAAGGGTACCTGGGACATGTGAGCAGTGTCTGCAGGATCAGGCCTGGTATCACTAACATAGAACAAGGAGGAGGAGGTAAGTAGACAAAATTGGAAACCAGGGTTGGAGACACAACACAGGATCTGTTGAAAGCTTATGAAACGGCAGATGAAGGTGGAGAAACAAGACCAAGGATAGGCAGGCAAATATGTTTGTGGAGCTGTCCCACCCCCAGCTTACTAGCAGCCTCTTCCTGCTCCCTTTTGGCAAGAGATGAGGGAGAGGCGACGGCAGAGCCGCCATCACCAGCAATTCATTCTGGGTCTCACCAGCAATTCATTCTGGGTGTGGCAGATGGGACAGGCTTTTTCACACTTTCTCCCCTATGTAGATTCACTCCACATCATCCCTGCACTATTTCCAGAGTCTGTTCTCCGCAAGGGATGCTGTCCAGAAGGCCCCACCGCCTTCCTGATCTGCTCACCCTTTTTATGTCTTCATAGAAGAGGTAGAGCACACGGTGCGTGTCTTTTGCCTTCCACCAGCCTTTGACGTGATCGTACCACGGGCCCCAGCCCACTGGAAGACACAGAGTGGGCGCGATGAGGAGCACAGTGACAAATCCCCCAGCAGGAGCAAAAAACCACAATGCTATTGCTGCTACCATCACCACCAAATGCAATTTATAAACACTGTCACCAACTGCATCTGACCTTTTCCTTATTGTAACTTTCTCACACACGCAAAGTGTTGTGATTGCTAGAATCAAAAAGATTAGGAGGGAAGGGTGCATTGCTTTTAACTCACCTTTGCCTGCCATGAAAGTCTCAAAATATTCCTGCCATGTTCCGGGGGCAGGTACCACCTTGCTCATCCTTTGGAAATGGAAATAGGACACCATGCAGTCCTTGGCATTCCTTGCCACGTAAAGGAACTGAATGGGGAAGACAAATGGGAGACATTAATGCATTTAACTAGGAGATTCAGTTATTAACAAGCTTTTTCTCCAGGAAGCTCCAAGATGAGGGACCTAGGACTTCTCTAGCTCACCTGAGTATCCTCTTTTCAGCATCTTTCTCTCCTTCGTTTTGTTTGCAAAAAGTTTATACAGACATTAGACAAGGGGTGCTTCCAAACCTAATGCCACCCAAAAATAATGACAGTCGTGTAAAGAAATATTCAGGTTGCATGATTATAGTTGTCTTGGAGGCAACACACTTTCCATAGACTTAAACCAGCTCCCTACAACTCGCCCAACAACTCAGGGATGCATTGTACCTTTCCTGAATACAACCCCAGACTTCTCAGCTGGACACAGCAGCAAATAAAAGTCCTCAAAATGCAATGGGCTGCTTCAGCCACAATCAGTCTTGCATCACAAACTTGCACCCCCTCAACTACTGGATTTTTTGCAATAAGGAAAGTGAAGAGGAAATGTACTGGAAAGTGTGGGCTAGCTCTGGCTTTGATGCAATGTCATCTAACCTCCCCACAACAAGTCAGGATGAATGCTCACTAAATCTATGTCTGCTAAGCTCGCCGCAAAACTAATCAGGATGAATGGTCAATATATGAACAGGTCATCTGGAAGCACCCACATTACGGTCTTCCCAGAGCATTTGTTCTGATTTGTTTGCAGGGAGGTTATACAACAATGGCACCCATCCTGTTTCGTTTGCATGGTGGTGATACATTTCCCCGCTGATCATTCATTCACCCCAAACTTTGCAGTGTATGTCCCCATCACTTTCCAAACTGCAAAAAGCACTTCAATCTATTTTAACTGCTGTCAGGGACTGGGCAGAGGAGGAATGGTGGACAAACATCTGGAAATGGGAAGTAGCTGCTCTGGCAGTTGGGTTGAATCTGGTTTACAAGCCAAGCGGTAGAGAGCTGCCTAAGGTCCAAATTTGGGAATGGGAAACCTGTGCCCCTCCAAGATGTCAGATTCCAACTTCTATCAGCCCCAGCCAATGTAGCCAACCATCAGGGATAATGGGAGTTGTAGTTCAACAACATCTGGAGGGCCACAGATGTTGAAATTAATTATGCAAATGCAATTAATATGCACATTTTTAAAAAATGTAAAGAGCAGGTGCTGAGGGTGCTGGAACCACAGGGAATGGAAAGGGAGAGATTAGCTCTTCACCATGGTCTGAATCCCAAGGAATATTGTCTCTGCAAAGCTATTTGCATCAGAAAGACATTTTTCTTGCAACATTGCAATGGAGGGGGGAAGAAGGAGTCCTGCTTAGGGTATCTCACAGCTGTTATTGATATTTTTATATTTTTAAAAGCATACATGCTGATTGCCTTCCCGAAATTAGCGTGGCACCTAGTTTAGCCCTAGGATCCACCTCTCAGAATGAAGCAAAAGGGTGTCTCCTCCCAAAGTGTGAGGCCCCCTTTCCCATCCCTTACCTTGCAGTTCTGCTCCCAAAAGGACCGAGGGAGCAACTGAACGGGGAGATGGGTTTTCAGAGTCCGTGGAGAAGGCATTGCATTCGCTTGATCAACCCCTGCTCAAAGAAGAGTGAGGCATTAGTGGCAAAACAGGGGTGGGAGATCATCCTGTCCCAATTCGGAGGGCAAAACACAGCGAAAAAGTAATCCATTTCAAAATCCAAATCAAGTTACATGATTGGCCTTTCCGGGAGACCTGGGGAAGGTAGTTATGCTGAGAAACCCATTTTATAATGTTATAGGATTGAAGGGTTGGTTTGGAGGAACCCTATGGGTTCCAGCCAAGCCTGTGGTTTTGTATCTACAACATGGCAGCCTTTTACAAGAGGGAACCTGCTGAACTGGTCAGAATGGTCTCTTTTTCAAAATAAGGGCCCTGGCCAAGTCTGTTAAGCATTCTATCTGCAGATGCCTAGAAGTTGGCGAAGACCAGGTGTGTTGCCATGGAAACAACTGGAGATGCTTCTGGAGGAGAAGAGTGGTCCTTTCCCCATCTCACCTGGTTGGATATCATTTCATTCTAGAAAGCGGGGGGTGGGGAGGCCGGGGGGGCTAATCTGGGGTGAGTTTTGTCTGGCCTTGAAGCTAGAGAAAGACAGGGACAGAGGCTCCCTGGAAACCTAAAGGGGAGGCCAAGATCTGCTGGAATGTTCCTTCTGTGAGCCTATGCTCAGGTTGCACATCTGTGCAAGTAAAGCCATATTTCCTAAAGATGCCACAGTCTCCAGGGACCTTCATTCCAAGGAAAGTGAGTAAAAGCAGTCTCCCCCCCCCCCCCCAGAGATTGGGTTGGGCACCACAGGAATATGGATGGTGCTGTATTTGTCACCTGAGGGCTGGGGTGGCCGTGCCCACTCAATGAATGGGTGGCGATGATGCACAGGGGCCCGCTGGCATTTCTCCAGGTCGCCTTCTTGTTGGATCATATCCACTATCTCTTGTATCCAGGTGGTACCTGGCATAATGCACAAAGAGAGAGAGCAGGAAAATCAGCACTCATATATTCAGGCCCAGTCTTTTGCCCAGGACCTCAGCTCTCTTGCCCTGTCTGCTATTTAAAAATTAAATCCCCTTTTGCTTACAGGGCTCTTCTGCATGCTGTATACAGCTCAGCACCCGTGTGACTCCAGCCACTAATGCATATTGCTTTCCATCTATCACTATGAACTAGCAGGTGCAAAGTTGTGTTGTGGATCTGTGCCCAGAAAGTTTACAGTAATCAGTAGCACAGCAAGCTAATTATTCTGCATCCTGAATAGATTTTGCATATTTACCACTATGTGCCAACTTTGCACACTTCATACTGCTTCTGCTAGCTGTAAGAAAGGGAGATACAGAGACCTTTAAAGCCCTCTCTGCACACATGGTTTTAAGCACAGCATTCAAACTCACTAGGACTAGGAACTTGGTTTTTTTAATAATAATAATAATAAACACAAGGGACGCAGGTGGCACTGTGGGTTAAAGCCTCAGCACCTAGGATTTGCCGATCGAAAGGTCGGCGGTTCGAATCTCTGCGGTGGGGTGCGCTCCTGTCGTTCGGTCCCAGCGCCTGCCAACCTAGCAGTTCGAAAGCACCTTCGGGAGCAAGTAGATAAATAGGGACCGCTTTCTAGCGGGAAGGTAAACGGTGTTCCGTGTGCTGCCCTGGCTTGCCAGAGCAGCGATGTCACGCTGGCCACGTGACCCGGAAGTGTCTGCGGACAGCACTGGCTCCCGGCCTATAGAGTGAGATGAGCGCACAACCCTAGAGTCTGGCAAGACTGGCCCGTATGGGCAGGGGTACCTTTACCTTTACCTTTAATAATAAACACACAAAGGATGAACCTAGAGATTCTGAGCCCTGTATGTGCTCTGAAAATAAAAAGAACAAACATTAATGCATGGAATGATCACCACCCACAGAGCTGAATGTAATAATCGTCTACCTGGCACAGACACAGGCAAACTCGGCCCGCCAGATGTTTTGGGACTACAACTCCCATCATCCCTAGCTAACAGGACCAGTGGTCAGGGATGATGGGAATTGTAGTCCCAAAAAGATCTGGAGGGCCGAGTTTGCCCATGACTGACCTAGCTGAACCGTCTTTCTGAAGGCAATATAGGACTCTCGCTGGACTCATCTTGAGTTTTGTGCTTCGGCAACTCCCAAACTAGATGCAGCTTTGTCCCTGGATAATTACCTGCTTTGGGATATGTACAAATGAGCAGGTCGTCTGGCTTCGCCTGGAAGCTCTGGATCCGGCTCCATTCCTGACAAGTAGCCTTTGCCAGGGGAATCCCGTCCACTTCGCCCAGCTCGGGGCGCCCCTCTGGTTGGGCATCTTTCCCTTGTCCTGTAGGCATTGCTCTCTGCTGGGGAAACAAGACACAAGGAAAATACAGCGCATTGCATTATTATGCGTCGCTGCCATTCTTAAGGAAATCAGCCCTGAGTGCTCACTGGAAGGACAGATCCTGAAGCTGAGGCTCCAATACTTTGGCCACCTCATGAGAAGACTCCCTGGAAAAGACCCTGATGTTGGGAAAGATGGAGGGCACAAGGAGAAGGGGGCGACAGAGGACGAGATGGTTGGACAGAGATGAAGCTACCAGCATGAGTTTGACCAAACTGCGGGAGGCAGTGGAAGACAGGAGTGCCTGGCGTGCTCTGGTCCATGGGGTCACGAAGAGTCGGACACGACTAAACAACAACAAAGTCTTTTAGGGAAGAGACCTTCCATGGTTGCCACCGTATGCGTTCAGGTTACGGTTGCCATCTCTCTCTTTGTTATATACATCAGGACTCCTGAGCCTTTAACAACAACAGGCATGCACAACACAGCTTGAGGTGGGTTTCCTCAGAAGGGCTTCTTCACCTTTTTAATTTCTGCATGCCAAAAGGCGCAAGAGCCCTGCCAGAGAAAATCGAAGGCAGGAAGAGAGGAGGATACAGTCACGGTCCCTGTGTATCCCCATTGGACCCACAGCTTCTCCCAGATAGCTCTGCCCCCTCCACAACTTCTTCCCCATCTTGGCCTTTCCCTACCTTTCCATCCACCAGGGTGCTGGGTATTATAGCTCTTTGAGGGGTAAACTACAGTTCCCAGTTTTCTTTTTTGGGTGGGTAAGTGCTTTAAATGTGTGGTGTGTGTGGGAATGTCATGGATAGTAGGAGAGGATATATTGATTAAATATTATCCTTCTTCACTCACACTTGTGAGTCAGTAGCAGAGTACATTCCTCTGTATGTTGCAGGAAACTACTTGGTAGATTTGTTTGAATCTCTTTACTTAAGCAATCCAGTCTGGATTGTCCAGATTGGGTTTGATCCTGGTAAATTCCTCTCCTACCCTTCCTAAAAAGAATAAAGACACAACAGTCTTCTTTTAAAAGTATAACAAGAAGTTTACTTACATTCAGTTCACAGTAGGTTCCCTGAAGGCAGGCTTTGCTTGAAGTTACAGAAACCATGTAGGGATATAAGCCCATGTCCTGCTGGCTGAGAGCCAGCAGACAGCTAAACACATCAGTATCGGAAGAAGGCAGCAAAAGAGAGAAAGGGAAGATGGCTGTGTGAGCAGCCCTTTCCCAGGGTCTCACAGAGTCACGCCCATCTACCTGGTCACACGCAGGATGCTCCAGCCCAGGTGTGACAGGAAGTCCTCCTGGCTGCAGTAACATCCCCCTCTGTGTCTGCTCAGGGCAAACAGGAAGTGTTGTACTTGCCTGCTTATGTTACATCCCACAGTGTGTTTGCAGCCTGTGTCTTGGGGCACTTTAAAATTTAACATCTCACAGAAGAATCACTCTCTGTTGCATCTAGGTAGGCAGAGGCTCTGCAGCGGACAAATGGCCAGATCATATATTGTGCATCCCCCCTCCCCCATAAACTTAAAATGTTATAGGTTCAGAAAAATGTAAATTGAATGGGCGGGGAAGAAGGCTCAGGTGTGAGTTTGAAACACCCTAAAATTCCTTGCCCAAGCAGAGAGTGGACACTCATTTGGGGTTTAGCAGGAACCTCTTGAGACAGACCACTTAGATTTAGATGGTACTACATGAGGTTAGATGGTACTACATGAGGCCTCGCTGGGGCCTTTGTTATGCTTGCACCAGCAATAAACTTCGTGAAGTCTCCATCCATATCTATATAATCCAAGTTGTGCTGCTGCTATATTCGTCGTCGCTACCAGTCTTTTGGGACGCAGGTGGCGCTGTGGGTAAAAGCCTCAGTGCCTAGGGCTTGCCGATCGAAAGGTCGGCGGTTCGAATCCCCGCGGCGGGGTGCGCTCCCGTTGTTCGGTCCCAGCGCCTGCCAACCTAGCAGTTCGAAAGCACCCCCAGGTGCAAGTAGATAAATAGGGACCGCTTACTGGCGGGAAGGTAAACGGCGTTTCCGTGTGCTGCGCTGGCTCGCCAGATGCAGCTTGTCACGCTGGCCACGTGACCCGGAAGTGTCTCCGGACAGCGCTGGCCCCCGGCCTCTAGAGTGAGATGGGCGCACAACCCCAGAGTCTGTCAAGACTGGCCCGTATGGGCAGGGGTACCTTTACCTTTACCTTTTACATGAGGTTTATATACTGGTTGATTATAATGAAGCGCCAAAGCAGTTGGCAGAAAGAATAAGACAATCAAATCATCAGTAAAAAACAAAATTCAGTTAAAAACAACTATTTTAAACATCCAACAATTACTGTAATTCAATCTGTAGGCTAAAAGCCAGTTCAAAACACACGCCAGCACATGTCTGGGTAGGTTTGCCTAAACAGAAATATTTTCAGCAGGCACTGAAAAGAGTACAGGGAAGCCAGGGAGCACTTCAAAGTGTGGGTGCTGCCACTCTGAAAGACCAACTTATTGCCAGTTTTGTACCTTTCGTCCTTGCCGAGTTGATGTTGAGTTTCAGAGACTTCCCGGTTAGCTCTTTCCCTGCAGCAGCCACAACGGGAAAGGAAACCGGGTCTGATTGGTTCCTAGTCGAAAAGCTTGGAAGGTCCCTCCCAGAAGAGGTGGATTAAAAGCTTCCCCCTCCAAAGCTTTGTAGCGTAAAAGCTACACAGTTAAACTTCCTAAGTACTTTTGGGTTGTTTTCTCGACAATTTAACCAGGCAGTTAGCTGCTGCCTGCCTCCAGCCTTGACAAAACAGATTCCGCTCCTCAGCTGCCTTTAAAATTAAAGAGGAGCACGGCAGGTGACATCAGTTTTGCATTCCTGGAACTGTGAAGGATCACTGAGCTGGACTTATGCGGAGCACTGCCAGTAAGTTTGCTCTTCAAACCTTGGAGGGAGGGAGTTTGCATAGCTACATAAAGAAGCAAAAGTCCTTCCCATCCTCCAAGGGGTGATCGGAGGAAGCTTGAGGAATGAGGGGGAGTCATTTGGGGAAGGGATTTTTCTGGGGGGGGGAGAGGTATTTTCAGAGGAAAGGGATTAAGGTCTTTCCCACACCATGCCAGTCTTTTGCTGGAGTTCACAGGGTGTCTTTGGGGAGGAGATCTCCTAGGAAGTAAGTGCCATATACTGTATAGTTCGGTCTCCAGGGGATTAAAGGTAAAGGTACCCCTGCCCGTATGGGCCAGTCTTGCCAGACTCTGGGGTTGTGCGCTCATCTCACTATATAGGCCGGGAGCCAGCGCTGTCCGCAGACACTTCCGGGTCACGTGGCCAGCGTGACAAGCTGCATCTGGCGAGCCAGCACAGCACACGGAACGCCATTTACCTTCCCGCTGGTAAGCGGTCCCTATTTATCTACTTGCACCCGAGGGTGATTTCGAACTGCTAGGTTGGCAGGCGCTGGGACCGAGCGACGGGAGCGCACCCCGCTGCAGGGATTCGAACCGCCAACCTTTCGATCGGCAAGTCCTAGGCGCTGAGGCTTTAACCCACAGCGCCACCCGCGCCCCCTCCAGGGGATTAGAAGCCCCCAAATTTCTCTTCAAACCAATACATGATTTTTGGAATGCAAAATTCTTCCCCAGATTGCCTGCTGCTTTGGAAGGCTTGCTGTTGCTGTTTTTTGTTTGGAAGCTCTGGATCTGGCGCCAATTCAATAGCAGTGGACTTAAGATGGGGAATCCTGTCTACTTTACCCAGCAGAGTCTGTCACTTTGCTCTTCAAGGTTTAACCAACAAGTTCATGTCTTTGAGACCAAAAGTGTGATGTGGTTAGGGCGTTGCTGTCTAACGGAGGGTCATTAGATGGGCAGCTCTCTCTGTAACACTTCATCAGTTTTGATTTGACAGCCATTTGGATTAGGCTCAAGATGTGTGGAAATTCTGGAGGAACCCAAACCATCACCAAAGTCAGATGATACTGATGGGCTGGCTGAAGGCCACTGTCGTGGGATGGCTGGTTGCAGAGGAGTGGTGGAAGGCCCCGGCTGGGTAAACCCCAAAGGAAGAAGGCTCAGAGCCCAGGGAGTGGTGGTGGGACAACAATGAGTTGACAGGGAGAAGAGTGGGAGGAGGTGTCAGAAGCTGAAGAGGTAACAGGGCTTAGTGAGCAGGAAGAGTCTGTGGCAGAGAGCAGTTCAGTATCAGTGGCAGAAGCGGAGGCAGGAGAGGAGGGGGGCCAAGAGACAGAGATGAGGCAGGCCATTGAAGCAGCTGGGGTGTCACCCCTCCTCCTGTGACCAGCTCCCCTCTCCCCTGGTGTCCCAGAACCAGAAAAGGTATGAAGAGGGAGGAGCAAAGACAGATACAGTGACAGAGTCTCAGATCGCTTGGGAAGGACCGGGGGGAGGCAACTGTAGAAAGGCAGTCCTCACAACTGCCTCATAGAGGCAATATCTGCTGGGATGAGTGGCTGTGCTCATTAGGCCTGGCCTCCTGAGCTGACCGTGCTTTATTGAATAAAGGGTTAACTTCATTGATGCTGTGTGATTTATTGCTGACCTGCTCCTGGCACCCGCTTCCGACAGCCACCAGCTCAGAAACAATTACTGCATGATTTTTGAACTGGATCATCAATTGCGCGTAACGTTGGACCCCCCCCCCCCATCTCACTCATGAGCTGGGGCCTCTGCTGTGAGGTAGGTTAGGCTGAGAGAGATAACTAGGCCCAAGGTCACCCAGTGAGCTTCATGGCTGAAAGCAGGAATTTGAACCCAGGTCTCCTCAGTCCTGGTCCAACACTCTGCTGCTATACCACCCTGGCTCTCTTGTTCTCACAGTGGCCAACCAGATGCCTGGAGGAAACCCACATGCAGGACATGAACGCAACAGCGCTCTCTTAATCCTTGGCAATTCCCTGCATACTGCCTCCAACAGCAGAGGTAGACCCAGCTATTGTGGAAGTTGGAAAATGAACTGTTTCCACCTCTGCAGCTCGACAGCATCCATTCCACACTTGGCGCCTTGAAGGGAAACATGTCTCTTGCTTACGCACAACGGAGGACTAGAGAGACTCAGTGATCTGAAGTGACAGGCCAGCATCTGGCAACACTGCATTTACAGGCACAAAACTGCTTCCGAAATTTTTTAGAAGAAGCCCTGGTGAACTCATTGGGGGCTGCGGTCACACCCAGACTTGCCTGGTTCCTAATTCCAGTGAAACTTGCCTGAAGAGCACTGAGTCCACAGGTCTGCGCTCTCTCTCTTTCTCTCTCCCTCTCCTCCTTTCTCTCCAAGCTTAAGCAGAAAATTCACATCATGGTAGGTCTCTGCCTCTGGGTGAAATTATTTGCCTCTTAAGGCACCCTTTTCTTTATTTGTAGCCTATCACACCCAGAATTTAGCTGTGCATACTCCTACAACATCAAACTTGTTCAGTTCAGTCTGCCAACACCATTTAACAGAGATTTCAAAGGAGAAAGTGGTGAAGAGTCTCCTAGACGTAGCTACTTACATAGATCTGTCCAACAGCCAAGCACTCTGGGGCTCCTGGAAATGCCAAGTGTGGCCTCAGTGGCTAATCTTTTCCTTTTTACATTGAAACATACTGTAGGTCATTTGACTGGCAGAACCTCAACCCAATCACCATTGCTAGCATCCAAGAGACTTCCCTTTCCACAACCTGTTTGAGCTTAATCCCGGTTCCAAAGTCCATCTGCTTAGTTTGATCAGTGATATGGTTATGAATTGTATCAAGAACCCCTCCTTGTTTGTTCCTGCGCATACCTGCCTAGATCACCAATGATTTATAGCCATCTCTTTACCTTTGACGCCTTTCTGCATTCAAACAGCACTTGTTTCATCTAAAGAGGGGTGTTGTAGTTCTGTAGAAAGGCAGAGAAAGTTCTGTATGTGGGGGGAGTGGCAGAATCTCAAGCTGGGCACCAGTCATCTTGCTGCTGCCAAAACACACACCACAGTCTCAATTTCTGACTCTCTCATATGGAAATAAGCCCTGCTGGACCAGGACAAAGGCCCATCTAGTCTAGCATCCTGTTCTCACTGTGACCAACCAAGGGAACAAAAAGGAACCAAGCCTGGCAGTGCTTTCCTCATTTGTGTTCCCCAGCAGCAGGTATTCAGAGGCATACTGGCCTCCGGCAGTAGAGGTAGAATGTCAGCATAGCTATGGATAGCCCTGTGCTCCATGAATTTGTCTAATACTCTTTGAATAAACCCACTCAAGTTGGTGAACACTACTACATCTTGCGGTAGAGAATTCTAGAGTTTAGCTAGACCCTTTGTGGGCTTGTTCGAGTCCGCTTATACTACTTGTGGCTTGTACGAGTCCGCTGTTTTATTTGATTTGATTTGTTTTGATTTGTTTTGTTGTGTTGTGTTTCATGATGGGCGTAAAGCCGAATAAACATTTTGATTAATATGACCCTTTGTGGAATAGCCCATCCTTTTTTTTAGGGCCCAAAATGTCTAGAATTCATTACCATCAAACACTTCGTACATACAGTGGTACCTCGGGTTACATACGCTTCAGGTTACAGACCCAGAAATATTACATTAAGAACTTTGCTTCAGGATGAGAACAGAAATTGTGCAGTGGCGGCACAGCAGCAGCAGGAGGCCCCATTAGCTAAAGTGGTGCTTCAGGTTAAGAACAGTTTCAGGTTAAGAATGGACCTCCGGAACGGGCCTCTGGAACGAATTAAGCACATAACCAGACGTACCACTGTACATACTAAATCAGGCATGCCCAAAGTCTGTTTCGGGTGCCTAATTCAGGCCGCCAGTTGGTTTAATCTGCCCCCCCCAACCTCAATCTTCAATCCTACAAAAAGCTCAACAACTCTGAGGTAAAATCCTAAAAAAGTTCAACAACTTCAATCCTTAAAAAAGGTTAACAACTTTGGTCGGCCCTTATGGCCCTTCACTTCATCAAATCTGGCCCTCTTTGAAATAAGTTTGTGCACCACTGTACTAAATGCTTTGTTTGCACTACACTGAATTGCTCGATATTATTCTTGGGATAAAATGCCCCTGCTTTTTCAATCAAATTCAACTGAACTAAACTTACACATTAAGCACCAATCTAAAGGAGATCAGAGAGGATGCACCTAATACAGATCCATTACCAAAATTAAGCAGATAGGAATTGACTCACTAGGGTCATGCCCACGTAGCAAAGTGATTCACCATCAAATCCTTTCCCTGAAACTCTGGGCATTGTTGTTTTGTGAAGAGATGCTAGGGACTTCTGAAAGAGGATTCTTTGTACCTCAGAATTCAATTTCCCAGGATTTCTGAGCAGTGAGGACAGGCAAAATGATACAAAACCGATGTGTGTAGCGTTCATACAGCCTAATCGCTGGATCACATATTACTGGTAAACTTGCCATTTCTTTTTCGATAGGCTTGTTTCCGTGTTACACTGTCTCTCTCTACATGTGCCCAAGCGTTTATGCAGATACAGACTGCAAGACTGTTCAGCTCAACCACTTATGCCACACAGACCACGCTCTCCTTTAATATAACTGGTAGGCACTCCTAATTTCTCTCTGCATGGCTAGCACATCACACCAGGGGTTGTGGAAGCTTTATTAAATTTGTAGCCCAACCTGGGAAGGTAGACCATCTTTTTAACTTATTGTGGTCTGCCAACAGATCACAAATACTATTGGTCAGGGTCCAGGAAAACTAAAATAGTAGCATAGCATAAACCCTGTTACTGAACAGGAGTAAAAGATGTAAGATTAAGACTTATTATTATTATTATTATTATTATTATTATTATTATTATGTTTATGCCACCCATCTGACTGGGATTACCCTGGGCGGCTTCTAACAAATTAAAACACAGTAAGACATCAAATATTTAAAACTTCCCTATACAGAATTTAGGGACATTTGGGGGAAAATACAACACTCCCCACTCCCAAATAACAATATTAACTTAGCCCAAGCTAAAATACTTTACCAACACTCTTTGTCCCCCAGAAGAGATGTTGCTCAAGGTACCTGTCAGGAAAGTGCAAACTTTTCTTTAAAAAATTTTTTTTATTAAATATATTTTAGTTTACAAAAGTATGTGCATTGTCTCTTTTTTTTCAGGTCGTCAAGTCTTTTCTGTAGATCAGTAACATTCCATGTGCGATATTAGTGTTGTATAGAGCATAACATTAGGGGAGGGAGGGGGTGGTAAAACTAGGAAAGCGCAAACTGAAAAGGTGAATGAGAACGGGCAGAGAAACAAATATAAAATAGTCTCCTGGGAAATGTTCATTCCAACCTTGATTTTATCTTTGACTGGCATTTTATCCAATCTAATTGCTCAGTTTGTTTGGCACTGTATCAATTTCTTATGCATCCATTACTTTAGAAGTAATCTTTTCTTTAAAAAATGGAAAGCTTTCCACATACGGAGTAAAAAAGATAGCAGCAGAAAATTGTGTGCTTTGGAGTCTTTCTCCCTGACTTCGATGGGCTCTTTAAAAAAGAGCAATCGGTGCATAAGCCACCGTTTTCTAAATATTCAGAAATAGGCAGATCTTTCCAAGCTCATTGCCTTAGCTCTTCCAGACAGTAGAGGAATAACTTATGCATTAAATCTATTTTTTCCAGCACCGTGTTGACCAGGCTCTCCACAAACTCCTGTGCATCATTCATCTGACTCAGGCATAAACACTCGCCCTTCGTGAGAAGACGGTTCTCTTCTGCTATATTCAGGAATGCCTCTCGGTTTCTTTGAAGAGCAAAATCTTCCGTTAACTTCCCTTTAGACTTATTTATACGATCAGCAGGCTTTTCAGCAGAAGGCAGAGATTCCAAACAAATGGAGCTGAGAATCAAGGGAAAGCAACATTACAACACACACACACAATATCTGTTTTCCAGGGCCTCCCACCTGTCAATCACCTGAAATCACAGTAAGATTATCTTACTGCCCTTTCAGCAGCCTGTATCATCCAAACCACACAGGCAAAGGCACAGAGGTGTTGCTTTCGGCAGGTGGCTGCATCTTGGCCTGCCCCACACCTGATGTCAAGCACAACGTTACGGGGGAGGGGGGAGCACTGTTAATGGAGAAATCTGAAGGCTCCTTTGGACAAAAAAACAAGGACACCAGCCAGGAATACCAGAGCAAAACAGCAGCCAGTAGGCTTGGTCTTTATTGAAGACTGTCGCGACAGGACTCCCACCTGCCACAAGGTGGAACAAGATGTCAGCCCAGAACAAAAGAGCCCCCAAACTTTTATTAGCTGCTAATCCCCATGTTACACCCCCGCAAACTACATCACTCATACATCACGGTTACATCATGAAAGGGGAGGTCTGGTGGCAGTAATCTGAGCATCCTGGACCCTGCCCCATGGTTCTCCTTGCCCTCCACCAAACACCCATCAAGTGTAACAAAAAGATATTTACATTTCCCTGTTTCCCAGCCAAGTTAATCACACCCTTTTGTCTTCATCTGGATTTGTTATTTCTGGAATGGCTACCTGTCTGGCACTCAGGTATCAGGATGCCAGGGATTACCACTCAGGCAGAGGGGCTGCTGAGTAGCTGAGCTCACACGTCTATATGAATTTCTGAAGTTTTCCCAGTGAGCCAGTACAAAGATACATTTATCAGTGAATTGTTACATTTGGTATTGTGCAGCAGAGGCCCTTTGAATAGATAGGAAGAATATCCGCCCTCCCTTCCCCACAGGTGGGCGGGGTTTGCGGCACCAAGCGAGGCTCACCTGGGCGGGTGTCACCCACCTGCTTGAGCTGGCCTTTGACCCGCCCTTGGCCAGGGAGGACAATGGATGGCCGGCCAGGGGTGGGCCTAAGGCCAAAAAGGAAAAGAGGCTGATTCCTGGGCTCAAGCCTCTTTTGCCTTTCTTCCTTCCAGGATGTGATGAAGTGTTTTGTGGGGACAAATCACAAAAGTCACAAAAGCGATTCTGCTGGTTTTGGTAGTGGGCTGCATGTGCATGATATCTGCTGGAGGGGCAACCTCCCCAACCTATACATAAATTCCTGCAACAGCACGTAGGGCAAATGGGTTTGGCTTGGCCAAAATGACCTTATGGGCCGAATAGAGAGGCCTGCCAAGCCTAATTAGGTCCTTAACTGCTGCCATAAATCTAATGATAATCTATACAGTGATAAAATCCAGGGATCCATAGTACAAAGTCTCCAACCACCCATTAAAAGGGAAGGTCTTCAATCCCTCTTAAACACTTCAAGGAGCAAGGCCTGTGTGTGATGTAATCCATTGGAGCAGTCAAAATACAACATTCCTTGTTTCCCTAGTGTGGACACAGGGGGATGTCACTCCAGCCAGTATAACTTCCTGTTACACCAGGTAGGTGGGGGTGACCCTTGCAGACCCCACAAAAGGTCCAGTCATGCAGCCATCTTTCTCTCTCTTGATTCTCTTGGACTGCACAACGGATCAGTCCCCATATGGGATGAATCCACACCTTTCTCTGTAACTACAAGCTAAAGCCTGCCTTCAAGGATCATACTGTGAACTGAATGTAAGTAAACTTCTTATTAAAGGAAAGACTGTTGTGTCTTTATTCTTTTGAGAGGGATCAAAAGGGGACTTACCAGGAAGAAATCCAACATGGGCATGCCAGACTGGATTGCTTAACTAAAGAGATTCAAATGAATCTGCAAACTAGCTTCCTGTTGTATTGAGGGGAATGTGCTCTGCTACATGACTCTCTAGCGTGAGTAAAGGAAGGATAACATTTAATCAATATATCCTCTCCTACTATCCACAACATTCCTACAGCCTGCTGCACAGGCCTTTGCTCTCTCACTCTTTCCTCCTTAGGCTGCTGGTGGGGAGACCAGATTATTCCTGCTAGCTTGGAGATGGCTATAGGTCACCTCCTCCCCACCCTAAACCTCATTTCTGTCTGGTTAATCCTCTCCACCCTCTTCCAACTGTCAAGTTTCTATGGCCACCCCAACTGCCTTTAAATATTCCTTTCAACTCCCCCCACTGCCTCAGCCTGGCCCACTTCCTGTGGCATGAGCTCATACTTCTCTTTCTCTACTTCAGATGTGTGCCCCAGACACAGCTCCATACAACATCATTCCCACCCATCCCAAATGTTTAACCCAGCTTCTGAAAACCATCCAGTAGCCCCACAGTTACCATAACAACACCACGGCATTTCACATGCGGCCTCAACCATCCAACTCAACATCACTTCCTTGCTGGGGATAACAGCCCTGTCCCAATCAAACAAGTCTTTGCCCGAAACTGACCTGTATTTCAGTTCCCCACATTCTTACTACCGGCTGCTCCTGGGACACAGACACAGCAAATGAGAACAGAAGAAGAAGGTGGATTTCCAGTGCTGGTGTAAACATGGACCTTAGCGTGGTCCTCCAGCAAAAACTGGGCAATACTGGGCAATGCCTCAGCTCATCACTTGAGCACAGAAATTACCCTTTGGTAGCTGTTCTTGAAGAAGCGCCTCTCTCCGAATCCTCTTTTGTCTCCATGGTACAGGGCATGGCACAGTCCACTTCCGACCAAGGGCGCTTTATTCCACTCTGATGTCCGGCCTGGTCCTGAGCGACCCTTAAAGGGAGGACTTTTGCTAGAAAGCAAACACAGAGAAAGAGATTTATTTAATCAACCCAATGGCATATCTGCCCTGGAGAAACAGACCAATTAGGTACGTGCTCACCAGCAACAGCCGGTGGGGACTCTGTTTATGAGGAGAGTGGCTTCCCTGCCCTCTGAACCAACAGCAAAAGCCATGGTGGTTGTTAAGAGATTGATTCAAAATGTTGGTTATTAGTTGGGACCTAATAGCGAGGTCCCAACTTAAACTGATGGAATATGTGCAGCTTGCGGACCTAACATACAGAATAAGAGAACAAGAAGAACATACGTTTAAAGAAGATTGGAAAATGTTTATTGAATATATGGGGGTGCACTTGAAAACATTGGCAGCATTAAGATAAATTCAGCAGTGTAAATAAGTTTTGATGGATGGAATAATGGAATACGGAATGGTCTGGTTTATATAAAATATGCAGGGATTTATGTTATGCAAAATGAACCATGGAAAGAGAAGAAGGGAAGTTTTGGATATTTTAAAGTTGTTTAAATGACTATTCTACATTGTAAAACAGAAATATATATATATATATATATATATATATATATATATATATATGCAGGTTTTGGTGTCCTCGGGTATCTTCCCGTGTAAAAGTTGGGGTGTCTAGGCGACGTTTCGACGAGGTCTCACTCGTCATCTTCAGGCTGGTGCTTTCGGCTTCTTGTTCCAGTAACAAGAAGCCGAAAGCACCAGCCTGAAGATGACGAGTGAGACCTCGTCGAAACGTCGCCTAGACACCCCAACTTTTACACGGGAAGATACCCGAGGACACCAAAACCTGCATTCCTGTACCCGTGAAAATCTACGAAAGCATATATATATATATATATATATATATATATATATATATATTTGCTTTCGTAGATTTTCACGGGTACAGGAATGCAGGTTTTGGTGTCCTCGGGTGTCTTCCCGTGTAAAAGTTGGGGTGTCTAGGCGACGTTTCGACGAGGTCTCACTCGTCATCTTCAGGCTGGTGCTTTCGGCTTCTTGTTACTGGAACAGAGCAGGATCTCAGTGTTTGAGTTCCTATAAATACTGTTGAGGAGGTGTGTTGTATAGCCTCCAATGTTCTGGGCAGAGAGGAAGTTCCCAGGCTAGTGTGCCTTTTCTTCTTTTGTTCCTTAATTGCTTGAGGGATATCTTGAGTGATTTCTTGAGTGATATCCTGAGTACCACTTAGGTGGGTCATTAGGTGTGGATTAGTTGCTAAAGCCTTTGTGTCTTGACCTCTTGAACTTTGTGAAGAGTTTTTCTGAGAAGATGGCTGTACTGCATTTAGTTGTGCTCTGGCTTGGCTTCGTGTATAGGGGCGAGCTTATAATTATATTATATTATTATATTATATTAATTATATTATAATTACACACACACACACACAATGTTGGTTATTACTCCCTAGCTCAACTCATTTGGCTCCTTCACTGTTGATATCTAGTTAACATTGTCCTGCTCAACTGTGCTTTTGGTACACAGAACTGAGATTGGTATTATTATTATTATTATTATTATTATTATTATTATTATTATTACTACTGTATTTATATCCCACCAAGGAGCTCAAGGTGTGGTTCTCCTCCTCCCCATTTTATCCTCAAAACAACCCTATGAAGTAGCTTAGGCTGACAGTCTGTGACTGGCCCAAGCTCACCCTGTGAGCTTAATGGCTGAGTAGGGATTTGAACCCAGGTTTCCTAGGTCCTCGTCTGACACTCTAACCATTATACAACAACCGTCTGTTGGCCCCATTTATCCTGAGCTTCTTTTGTTTCCTTATTTTCTGCTGCAGTAATCTTTTTTTTAAAAAAATTCCATTAAAAAAAAAATCTTGCCAGGCACCTCAGGCCTACACTTTGAGGAACAGAAAGGCATGATAAATTTATTGGCACATTACTGCTACCTAGTGGATGGTTGAGAATACATACAATACGTAACATGGTTTTACTACCTTTTGCCAAACTATCCTGAACTTCACGAACAGCAGTCTCAATGTGCGGCATGTAGCAGGCATAGATTTCCTCCATCTCCTGGCTGCAGACTGAGCAAAGTTGAAAAGTAAACAAAAGAACGACACACTTTCCCCGCACAGCTCTGACAGGGTTTTCTATGCATTCAAAATGGCACTAGGGTCAGTCCCACAGGCACACGGAAAGCCCCGAAGCACTTATAAATTCACTCACGGAGTCACATTTGTGTGCTTTGACTTCTGACATTAAGTCAGGGTTACCAGGGCTCAGTCCCAAAATCTGTTTTCAGTGCCTGGGTTTATCTAATGAACAAGAGGACCTTTGAAAATGTGCCATCTGCCACTACACTTTCCCCTCCAGAAGTGTATTTCTTTTGTCTCACAAGTTCTGGGGTTAAAGAAGGGCTTTTGAATCAGAAGACTCAACTTTCGAAGAGGCTTGAGGCCTAGCACCCTTAAAATAATAATAATAAGGACTGATAGTCAGGGGCAGAGGTGAGAAGAGGTCACGTTTACCCTGGAAGGAAGGTCTTTGGGCCTTCTCTTTCTGCCAGCACCTTTTCATTAGGCTGATCAGATTTTCCAGTTTCTCCACCTCCTGTATCTTCCCCTCCAGCTCCCGGGTGTTTGGCCTTTGGTTCTCTTGGATTTGCATTCTGAAGATGGAGTTGTCTCTCTGAGGGTTGGCTGAGCAGGGATGGAGATCGAGGCATTCAAGAGAACATTTCCAAGACATATCACGTGACACAGTCATAAGCAGAGGTGGGGAAACTTTGCCACACCGGGCCTCGCTATTTGGCCCACTGCCAAATGCAGCAAAGGTGACACTGGGGCAAAGGGGGGTTGCAACCACCAGCTGGCTAATTGCCGGAGCCTGCATGTTGCCATGCACAGTGCTTTGAACGCTCCAAGCACCAGCTGATCACATGGGCAAAAATGGGCCACCTGAACACAGGTGATTGACAGGCTGGCAGCCCCACCCACTTGTTCCACTTGGGCCATGGGGGTGGGGATAAGAGATAAGAATCCGGCACACCAGTCAGATCCAGTTCCCCTCCCCTGGCCTCAAGGCAACTTTAATTGCACAAGCCTTCTTTTCCCAGTACAGTGGTATCTCGGGTTAAGAACTTAATTTGTTCTGGAGGTCTGTTCTTAACCTGAAACTGTTCTTAACCTGAGTTACCACTTTAGCTAATGGGGCCTCCCGCCGCCGCCACGCGATTTCTGTTCTCATCCTGAAGCAAAGTTCTTAACCTGAGGTACTATTTCTGGGTTAGCGGAGTCTGTAACCTGAAGCGTATGTAACCCGAGGTACCACTGTATGTGCTTGACTCCCTGCCACAAGATGCTGTAGACGCCCCATTGGAAGAGTGCCCATTTTTCTCTTGTGTTGGCTTCCCAGGGCACAACTGCATTGAATATATATTCTCTGTAATTCAGACAGGCAGAAATAAGCCATAGGCAGAAAGAGCGCAACTCACATGGATACGGTTCCTTGCCGGTTAGCACTGAGAACATGAGGATCCCATAGCTGAAAAGAAAAAAAGCAAGTCGATTAAAAGCTCCTCCCAACTTCAACTGAGATCTTTCCTCTTCCTGTGGGACAGCAATATCAGTGGTCCCATGCCATTTCCCATCTCCTGGGCTTCTACATTATCCTGTACTATAGGTTAGTCAGCAGAAGGAATGCCGCAAGAGGGAGGTTAACCAATGTCAGCCTCACTGCCTTCATTCATTCACACAAGAAGCAGTCTTAGCAATCTGGTGCCCTCCAGAGTACAAATGCTACAAGCTCCAGCTGGGGCTGATGGGAATTGTAGTCCCAACGGCATCAGGTTGTGCAAGAGTATCCTACCAACAATGTGCTCCAAAGACAGGGACGTAAGGAGAGCCTTTCTGGATCAAGCCAATGGCCCATCTAGTTGAGCATCTGTCATGCTAACCTTTTCCCAATTCTATAGTGCTCATGCAATTGCGCCAACCCCCTTGTGCCCCACAGCAGACGCTTCTGTCCACCTGTAGACATCTGTGGCTGGGTCTGGCTTGTAGGACTCGGCAAAGGCTTCGGGGGGCATGTATTCGAGGGTCCCGCCAGATACTTCTGCACTTTCAGAGGTGAGAGGGGAGCGCTGAGTTGTCCCAAACTTGGACAAGCCAAAATCTGCCACCTGAATGGGGGAGACAAGGCAAAACAGTGAAGAGAACTCCCAACTGGGACAACATAGGAAGCTGCCTCCTGCCAGGTCAGACTATTGGTCCATCTGGCCCAGTCATGTTCACATTGACTGGCAGCAGGAGCTGTCCAGAGCTTCAGAACGGGGATATTGCCAATCCTACCTGGAGATGCTGACGACTGAACTGCAGATGCTCTGCCTCTGAGTGACAGCTCCTTCCCAAGGTATTGACTTACCTGCACTTTGTCCTCTTTAGGATTACTAACCACGGTGCTGCTCCATAAGCAACTGGGTTTTGCACCACTGCTTTGCACAGCAGGCAGACTCTCATCACTGGGGTGCAGCATCCCCTATTCTGGTCTCCAAGCAGAAGACGCTCATAAAGAAACTTTATATTACATAATTGAAAAGTATCAGAAGACTAATAGTTGGGTGGGAGAGCTGGAATTTTTTTTACATCTGGCAGCCAATGTGCCACTCTGGTTTCAGATAGTACATGGGTAGACGAGTCCTAAAAGCCCAGGACACAAATTTTCACAGCCCTCTAGCAGTTGTGGTGGCTCATTTACCAGAACTAATGTACAGTGGTACCTCAGGTTACAGACGCTTCAGGTTACATACGCGTCAGGTTACAGACTCTGCTAACCCAGAAATAGTACCTCAGGTTAAGAACTTTGCTTCAGGATGAGAACAGAAATCGTGCTCCGGCAGCACGGTGGCAGCAGGAGGCCCCATTAGCTAAAGTGGTGCTTCAGGTTAAGAACGGACCTCCAGAACGAATTAAGTTCTTAAGCCGAGGTACCACTGTATTTAGTGTTCACTCTGGAGGTGTATACTTGATTCTGAGCAAACCAAACCTCCTACAGCAAAATATATACATGACACCCCCGCAAATATCATAGAATTGTAGAGCTGGAAGGGACCCCAAGAGTCATCTAGTCCACCACCTGCAAATTATGACCATAAACCCTTCATTTAATGATATGAGACTCTGCTAGGCCACAGCCTTATTTTTTTTTTACTTATAATATGCAATATTTCTAATACTTCTAATACTAATATTTCTCTTTGTTTTAAGGCAAGTGGCGTAAGGAACAAAAGCTGAGTGTATCATGAGGCTGAAACATCATCACTGTGGAAAGTAGAGATTGCTGGTGTCTGCTTCCGAGAAATCACAAATAATGTCCATGAAGAGGGAACACGAATTGGCTGATGCTATGACTGACCCTGCAGTGGCACAGTTTTTAATGCGACTTGTGTTTGTTATGCCAGAAACATTCAAATGAGTGTTTAATTATTCCAAAGTATGAAGGCTACAGGGGACGCGGGTGGCGCTGTGGGTAAAAGCCTCAGTGCCTAGGGCTTGCCGATCGAAAGGTCGGCGGTTTGAATCCCCGCGGCGGGGTGCGCTCCCGTTGCTCGGTCCCAGCGCCTGCCAACCTAGCAGTTCGAAATCACCCTTGGGTGCAAGTAGATAAATAGGGACCGCTTACTAGCGGGAAGGTAAACAGCGTTTCCGTGTGCTGCGCTGGCTCGCCAGATGCAGCTTTGTCACGCTGGCCACGTGACCCGGAAGTGTCTCTGGACAGCGCTGGCCCTCGGCCTCTTAAGTGAGATGGGCGCACAACCCTAGAGTCTGTCAAGACTGGCCCGTACGGGCAGGGGTACCTTTACCTTTTTATGAAGGCTACATTACAATGGCGAAGAATCTTGCCATTTTTTTTGCTGAATATTGCAAGCTTCCAACAACTGTAAGGAATTTGGATCCATTGTACGATGGATGCGCTCATTTGCAACGGCACCGTGAACATGCAAGCTGCAAGAGCACATGGTCTGGTGCGGACTTGCTTCAGGAGGAGGTAGCAGGAAGCTCGAGGCCTGCTTACACCCAAGAACACATTTCAGAATCTCAGCAACTTACAAGCGCTCCATGACATGGTTGCCTGGAGTCACTCAGCTGATAGAGAAAAACTTTCCCAGAAGCAGAAAGGGAGCACTGACGTTGACTGGTCCCAATTAAAAAGAGAGAGGGAGAGTACGGCTCACCTTCACATTCAGAGCTTCATCCAGCAGGATGTTGCTGGGCTTGAGATCCAGGTGGAACCGCGGAGGATGGAGGCAGTGCAGGAAGTCTATCCCCAGGGCTACCTGGTAGAGGATGCGGATTCGCAGGGGCCAGGGCAAGGCACTGGACAGCAAGCCAGACAAGTTGCCGTTCTCCACATACTCCATCACTAGGCCCACTTCATTTCCCTTCTCGTAGAGACCATAAAGACGAGGGATGGGGGCGAAAGATGCCTCATCCATGAAGCGGGCTTCAGTAAGGGCTTGCTGTCGGATGCAGGACACATTTGCGCTGGGTGCATTGGTGCTTGAGGGTGAAAGAGAGTCCATGGTGAGAGTCGAAGGAAAAGTTACAAAATACTGCTGAGACATGGACTCATTGAATGATGAACTCAAGGTGGGGTTGCCTAATCAGAAGGTCTCAAGAGCTCCTAAGTCTGTCAAGAGCTGGTCTGAGTAGGTTGGGAGAAGATATGGAAAGCTGTCTCACATCAAGTCAGATCAATGGTCCATCTAACTCAGTAGAGCCAAGACCAGCCTTCACCAACCCATTTCCCACCAGATTTTTTGGACTATAATTCTTATCAGCCGCAGCCAACATCTGGAGGGAACCAGGTTTCGTGAAGGCCAGTCTACACTGACTAGCAATGGCTCTTCCAAGGTCTCAGGTAGGGCTCTCTCCCGGCCTGACCTAGACAGACAGCTCTTCCCCCATGAACTGTATGAATAAGGAGCATTAGCTACAAAATTCTGAACATGAAACCAAGATGTCAGCAGTCTAAATTGGCCTGCCCTTGGGGTTTCCTTTGAAGGATCCAGGAAACAACCTGGTACTGTCCAAAGAAGTCACAACATACATTCCCAAGCCTTTAAAATTATTTGCCACATTGCTGAAGGCAGAGAGTCTGGGATTTGGGACCTTGTGGGTGCAAGATAGAGGCTCTACCACATCTGTATAACCAATTCAAGGTTAGATTACTGCAATGTGTTTTACGTAGGGCTGCCTCTGAAGACGGTTTGGAAACCTCAGCAAGTGCAGAATTCAGAGGCCAGGTTGCTCACCGGAGCAAAACGGTTTGAGCTTATTAAACCAATCCTGGTCCGACTGCACTTGGCTACCTATTCGTTTCTGGGCCCAATTCAAAGTGCTGATCATCTTCAGATGCCCTTCTTGATGTGCCTCCTCCTCGAGAGGTCTGGAGGGTGGTAACAATCAGTCTGTGGAATGCTCTCCCCAGGGAAGTTCACCTGGTGCCTTCATTATATACCTTTAGGCACCAGGTAAAAATGTTCCTTTTTAACCAGCCCTTTGGTTGACCTGATCAATATCCTGTACCCTTTTAAAATGTGGCTCTTTTTTTGGGGGGGGGGGTATTATTGGGTTATTGTTTTTACTTTGACTTTCTATATTGTGATCTTTTATGTGAATCACCCTGAGACCTCTGGGTATAGGGCGGTATATAAATTCTAATTCTAATAATAATAATAATAATAATTCCACCCTCAACCACACACCCAGCCACCAGCTTTACCCGTGGAAAATCTTCACCGCCACAATCCCCTTTTCTTTGTGCTGAGCTCGGAAGACGGTACCAAAGCCCCCTCTGCCGATGTGTTGCAAGTTCTCCAAGCAGTTCTGGGGGATCCTCTCGTGGAACATCTCCAGACCAGGCATCCTTTTTGAAGGAGCATGTGCCCCGAGCAAGGTCACTCCATTCTGACTTGTGCACAAAGCAGATCTTAAGGAGGGTGAAGAAGAGGAGAGAAGACCATTTACATATGTTAAGATATAGTATGAAAACAAGTGTGTCATGTGCCGGGTAGACTAGTGAGTTGGAGCAGGGGAAACCTGAGATCAAATCCCTCCTCAATTTGGCAACTCTACTCAAGCCAAAGAGGTCTACCATCTTGTTGCCCACAGTAGCCACCTAAATGCCACCAGGAAGCTCTAGCAGATGATGCACTTTCACAGCATTCTTCCCTGGTATTTGGCGATATGCTGTCACCGCACAGCTAACCCATCATGGCTAGCAACTTGTTGCAAATGAATGAGCCTAATCCCATTGGATGGCCATGATCTTAATGTTAAGATAAGCTAATGGCCTTTGCCACATTCTGTGACAGTGAGCTCCACAAAATTGGTTGTCTGAAGATGCCCTTTTATCTCTCCTGACATCTCTACCAACACTCAAATTTCTCTGGGTTGCCCCTTCAAATCCCACCTGAAAAATCCATCTTTCTCACAAAGATTATGGCAGTTGGCATGCCTTGCTGTAAATAACCCTAAGAATGTTTAAATGAAATGGATGCGCATTCTTATACCGTACTCTCCCATCCCAGTTATGCCACATGTATTAAATTATAGATTGTAAGTCGCTCTCGGCCTCCGTAAATTATCATGCGTACTGAGGGTGCTATACAAGCCCAAATTAAGAACCGCATTTTGTCTATCCACTTTCTCCACAGTGCAAAAGCACCAGGAGAGAGAACGGCAGACGTCTGAGCTATAGCTCTGTTGTAGGCATAGTCTTCAACAAAGTGCGATGATTGACAACTCTTTAACTCATTGCTTAAGCACAGAGATCACCTTTCGGCGGCTCCTCCTGATGAATCTTCTCTCCCCAGATCTTCCTCTTCAATTACATCTCCTGCTAGCACATGGGAGAACTCATTTCTTAAATTCTGGAAATTTGCAGCTGCCTCTGGAAATCTCATGATTGCAGGTGACCCTCCTGAGAGAAATTGAGAGTGCAGAGATAAACCAGACTTACAGTGCCATCCTAACCGGTCTGCTCAGAAGTAGATCCTACTGAATTCAGTGGGCCTCCCTCTAAAGTTAGAGGAGTTAGGATTGCACCCATACTTGAACGATGGCCTATCTCTCCATACTTCATGTGTGCGCTAGAGTAAGCTGGTTAATATGTTTCGGATATACGCTTAGTACACTCAAGTCTCCCTATGAGGCTGATCACTCTGCTTTTGACTAAGCACATGTTGTAAACTTTTATGCTGTAGTGTAGACTTTTATGGACTTGAGTCTGTAGGGCTGTAAAGTTGATGAGGTTCCCCCTCTTCATTGCTTTACACAGCCCCCAAAGTATGTACAACAAGGAGCACAACTGAACACTGCCCACTGTCTACCCCCAAAACACACTTCTTCTTTTTTAAGTTTTGCTTTTCATTTTCATACATTAGGTCTGCAACTTATGCTCACTTTACTTATGTGATCTCAACCTTATGCAGGGGGGGGGGGAATAAATAAATGGAAGGGGGGAAGCAGCCATTCCATGCTCTCAATTTATTTATTCTTTCTCCCACCTGCACACCCCCTGGGCTTTCCCGCTGTGGAGAGATTTTTTTTTAGTCTTCTGCCTTGCCTGCTAGCCTCTGGGAATGAGGCAAAACCTTCTCAGAGCCCAGTAAGCAGCAAACAGAAAGGAAGAGGTATGGGAGTGACAGTATTCCAGAAAGAGCATTGTAATTCAAGACTACTGCCCTTCCTAAGCACTTTATCAAATAATGTTTTTCCTCAGGAACACACTTGACCTTAAACATCTCTGTAAAAAAACAGAAAATACTTTTGCAAGGCTTTCATCCTATCCAAAGTTTGAGAGAAGGCTCCTTTAAACTGAGCAGATTTATCTCAAAGTAAGTGGGTGGCGCTGTGGGTTAAACCACAGAGCCAGAAACCAGAGGCCTTTCTTCTGGGCATAGTCAGCCAATTGGTGCCAAAGAAGGATAGAACTTTCTTTATGTATGCCACAACAGCAGCAAGAATACTTATTGCAAAGTACTGGAAGACACAAGATCTACCCACTCTGGAAGAATGGCAGATGAAGGTGATGGACTATATCAGAGGTCTGCAACCTTTAAGACAAAAAGAGCCACTTGGACCCGTTTCCGAAGAAAAAAACAACTGGGAGCCGCAAAACCATTGCGACATTTCAAACAAATATAACACTGCATATATTGTTTCTTATCTTAATGTCCGATCTGACAGCGGGCAGGAAGGTGACGGGACGGTGTGTGACTAACGCACGCACTGCCCCCATGCGACGTCACAGCCAGTACAGCGCCCGCCACAGTGGGGAGTGTCGGGGCACACAATGCGCCTCCTCCCCTCGCTAGTATCCGCCCCGGAGCCATGGCAAAGGTGTAAAAGAGCCACATGCGGCTCCGGAGCCGCGGGTTGCAGACCCCTGGACTATATGGAACTGGCGGAAATGACTGGTAGAATCCGAGACCAGGGAGAAGAGTCGGTGGAAGAAGATTGGAAGAAATTTAAAGACTATTTACAGAAATACTGTAAAATTAATGAATGTTAGAATGATGTCGGAATGAAGCTAAGGGGTTTTTAGTAGCAATGTTACAAGGAGTATGTAAAAATGGACTGCTAACAGATGAGAATATACAGTTATTACATTTTAAGACAAAGGACTAAGATAAAAACAAAGAGGGAAAGGATTTGCTGAATTAACTTACTGAACTGGAATACAAAAAAGGGAGGTGTGAGGAGGTCAGGGAAACAAGTGAATGAAAGACAAGATATGGAAAGATCTATTTGTTTTTAATTGTTTTTACTTTTTTGTATTTTGTATTCTCTTTTTTCTTTTTTTATTCTATTATTATTATTATTATTATTATTATTATTATTATTATAACCTTTTTTGAAACTTTAATAAATATCTTATAAAAAATAATAATAAATAAACCAAAGAGCCTAGGGCCTGCCGATCAGAAGGTCGGCGGTTTGAATCCCCGCGACAAGGTGAGCCCCCGTTGCTCGGTCCCAGCTCCTGCCAACCTAGCAGTTCAAAAGCACGTCAAAGTGCTAGTAGATAAATAGGTCTACTATTTACCTTCCAGCAGGAAGGTAAACGGTGTTTCTGTGTGCTGCTCTGGTTCGCCAGAAGCGGCTTAGTCATGCTGGCCACATGACCCGGAAGCTGTACACCAGCTCCCTCAGCCAATAAAGCGAGATGAGCGCCGCAACCCCAGAGTCAGTCACGACTGGACCTAATGGTCAGGGGTCCCTTTACCTTTTTAAGTATGCACAAATAGTGCTGCTAAGCTGTTCAAACCACAAATGCACCATGAGAAACATTATAAGTGCAGCGGCCTAGCACAAAAATATTTCACTTCTGTCCAATTGTTCCAAACAGCTGACGGAAGCCGTATACAATGAAAGTGTTTAATTTTTTCAAAAATGTCCCTACTAGACGCTCCAAATAGGACTCATTATAAGTCTGAACACTTCTGACAAAGGCATGTGCTGAATAACTGGTTATTTAAAAGTAGAACTGTGTCTTACCAGTTATAGCCAAAGGGTTTAATTCGTCAATGTCTTCAACTTCTTCATTTTCTTGTCCGTTCTCAATCATTCTCTTTCTGATGCGTTTTCTGCCATCAACCATTTCGACTGACGTGGATACACACTTGAAATCTCCTGCCCCAAGAGCATCAAACGATGCAGAGAGCGCGAGAGTGAATGAAATAAGACCCCCTTGTCTCAAATGGCGAAGCGAAGGAAAATCCCTCCCAAAGGAAGGAAATCTACAGGAGGCTCCATTTCTGTTTCCACACTGCCATTGTCCATGACCACACCAGCCATCGAGGTGGCCTGGGGAACAACAAAAATTATAATGAAAACACTCTCTATAGACATCATTAAGGTGGGTCTAAAAAAATTAAATCCTTCCCTAAATTAGGATTTCCCCCCCTACACTGGTACTATGAAACAAAATCAAGGGGGAGGTGAGGGGGAAACAAATATGAAAAATACTGAATCAGAGGCTATTGGTGTATTGTAATACAGAGTTCTGATGCACCTGGACCAGGTAAGAAACAAAAACTCCTCCTTTCTCCGAAACTCTGAAAGATCCTCTTTCAGATGAGATGCTCTGGACTACCAAGAATAGTTTTCCTTCACCTCTCAGACTCCCCACACCCAGCTCAGTGTGCACCCGGGACTCCTCTCTCTTTACCATCATTCTCTGTGATAGCGAGAAGATTCCTCTCCAGATCTCTTTGGTTGATGGATTTCAACACTGTCAGGACCACCTCCACAGCATAATGCTCGTTGTAGTAGCCAAGTAGCAGCTGGGTCAGGTCAATGGGATCTGCCTTCTCCAAGCGCCCTCTGGGAATGTTGCTGTAGCCCTCCTTGACTGGGAGCGAGTTGAGACGGTACTTGAATTTCCTCAAATTATAATTTGCCAAGTTCTCCAGGGTGCCCAAAAGACGGCTGTGGGTGGTTTTCTCCACTGTACTCCTTCTGCAACAAAATGGCAAAGCAAAAGAAATGTCAAAGTTAGGCAGGAAGGGGAACAGTCTCAGTCTGCTGTAAAACCAACAGCTCTGTGTGATGCTGGCTGGAGGTAAAGGGTTAGCATGAAACCTACACTTTCTCAAGCTTTCTATCACCAGGGTTATGCCAACAACTAAATACAGTCATACCTCAAGTTGAATGTGCTTTGGGTTGAGCGTGTTACTTCCGGGAGCGCACTACTTCCAGGTTTCGCCGCTCGCACATGCGCAGACGCTCAAAATGACGTCACACACATGCGCGGAAGCGGCGAAACGCGGCCCACGCACATGCAGATGTGCCGTCACATCTTACATACCGTTAGCATCCTGAGGTACCACTGTAGTGGCAGATTGAGGCAGAATTCACTGTAATCAGCTGGCAATTACTGGCATCATATATCTATTCGATAAAAGAATTCTCTGTTACTGGTTTAGAGTTCAACAGATGGACAACACTAGGCTACCAAAAAAATGCCTGATTGAGCTCTCGAATGGATTACCACTTAAAAGCTGGGTACATCACACTGCCCAACTGATGGGCAAATATGACCTCTCAGTGACTGAGATTATATTCCCAGAAAAATATCTTAAAACGAACCATAAGGGCAGTGGCAACTAAAAATGATCTAAACTCTATGTGCACATCTACATGTGCCCCATTGTATTTTAAACTTAAAGAGGCCAATGAACATACATCTTATTTTAATGAACTGACTTTTGCACAACTTCGAAAAACTTTTACAGAGCTACGACTAAATACAATAAGCTCTGCTTATAGAGATGGGAGACACAGAGGCATACCAAAAAACGAACTTGTCTGTATTAGGGGATGTTCTGAAGTAGAGGACCTTATGCATTATATCTTGCACTGTCCCTTATACAATGATGCAAGAAAAATATTTTTAGTACTTACACAGGGTCCCCTGGACAGAACCCCTTTGACATGATTTTATATCCCCTCGCAGACACAGATAAGTATGTGACCTGGTGTGTAGCACTTTTTGCAACTGCTGCTAGGAAAATTAAAGCAAATTATATAGCCAAGGTAGCCATTAACTGTAAAGGAGATGAATTTATTTGATCCTATCTATCTACCTCAGGCTATGCTCTAACTTTGTCACCAAACTCTGAGTATAAATTGCACACTGTATTAATTGATATTGTTTTTAACATTAGTGGCCACGTGATGATTTTAGCTTATGAATTTTATTATTTAATGTTTTTATTTGTACATTAGGGTACTTTTATAGCTCTGTTTAGAGTACGTAATGTTTTAATAATATAAATGTTTTAAGTCTTTTTTATCAATTCAGTATATTTTCTTTTAATTGTCAAATAATTCTGTGTACATTGCGGCAGCCTTTGGCTTTGTGCAATAAAACTGACTACTACTACTACTACTACTATATATCTATTCCAGCTTCGAAAATGACTACTGTAAATTATTTGCTGCTGCATTTTCCTTGCGGCTCAGTTTCCATCAGACTAAGTGCAGGTATCTGCTCTGGAAGTATTGTGACAGCGTCCCCGTTTTAGGCAGAATTTGCGGATCCAGAGGGTTATTATAGCCAACACTAGTCTCAATGGGTCAAAACAGGCCCATAGAAACTAATGGATTTAATTAATTTAGGTTTGGAACTTACAATAGGTTTACTCTGAGTAGAACCTAGTTGAATATAGCCCAGTGGTTCTAAGTGAAGAAAGCTCTTCTTTTCTATTTTCTTTTCCATCTCACCTCCACGTGCCTCTCAAAGTATTTTTACCCACCTCCTATAATTTCTTCTCCAGTTCTCATTTCACACTCAGCTTGCACCTTATTCTACTTAATACAAAACACCAACGGAGTAACGGTGTCGCATAGAGCAAGGAGCGCAATAAAGTTGTGTGGTTCTTGGCAACAGTTCCGTCCATCACTTAAGCACTGAGATTACCTCCTGGTGTTTTTTCCTGACGAAACCTTTCCTGCCACATCGTCTTTCGCCTCTACCAAATGAGATAACTCTCCACCCAGCACTTCAGTAACCTTGATTTTTAAGTTCTTGCAATTGGCAATGGCCTCTGTCTCTCCGATGGTTGCAGATGAGCCTGTTGACAGGGGGGAAAAATGAGAGAGGACAGATAAGATCAGCCTTACTCAAGAATCTTTCCTGTGTAGGCAGATCCTCACAGAAAACAAATTCAGTGCCCAATGGCCACGCAAGATTGCTTTTCACCTGCAATCATGTAATATAAAAAGGAAGTGTAAAAAAAAAGATATGGATAATCTCAGCAGGTAGAAAACTTAATCCCCCGGCAATTAAGGTGAAAACTGGTATCATTAGTGCAAATGAGCTGCTTATAAATACTTTACCTTAGCTGCCATCTGAAGTATTTCCAGAACGTTCCAATGGAATGCTCAAATCGGTGTTCATTCAACATTTATGTTAAACATCTGCATTTAATAACTAGTTATTTAAAAGGAGAAACCACTTCTTACCATTTATAGCTAAAGTATTTGATTGGCCAACTTCAACTTCTACTCTTTCTTGTCCATTTTCAACCATCCTCCTTCTAGTAATGCTTTTGCCACCGACTGTTCTGGTTCTGGTCGATGCAAACTTGAAGTCTCCCATCCCACAGCTGTCAAATGAAGTGAAGAGCCAGAGAGAGAAGGAAGGATCTCTCAAAGAACGAAGTGAAGCAACATCTCTCTCAAAGGGAGGATGCGCTCTTCCACCAATGTTTCTGATTTCTCGCTGCCATTGCCTCAGACCAAAGCAGCCATCGAGGAGGGCTGGGAACATTAGAAGAAAAGTTCACATCGAAAAGGGTCTCCGATTAAAAAAACCAAACAGCAGCACAGAATTCCCCCTGTAGGAACTGCTGGATTATAATCCATAATAAAAAAACTTATAAATAAAAGTATTATTAAAAGTATTTAATAAAAGTATTATTAAAAGTATTTAATAAAATTATTAATAAAAGTATTATTAAAAGTATTTAATAAAATTGTGAATAAAATTATTTTTTAAAGTATTTAATAAAACTGTTAATAAAATTATTAATAAAAATAAAAATGTGGAGATTATAGAACAAAATTAATCTGGTAGGTGAAGTGAAAGAAAGGTTAAGTCCTATGCCAGCCTGTTGACTTAGGAGTTTTTATCCACCTCCACCTGCAGCAAGGAAGAGGGATACACCTGGGCCAGGTAAAATCCCCAACTCTCCTGCTTTTAGCCTGTCCCACTTTCAGACGAGATGATCTGGACTCACCGAGAGCAGATTTCCCCCACCACTAAGACGCCCCCCCACGACCCCCACCCGGCCCAGTGTGCTTCTGCAACCCCCGCCCATCTCCTTACCACCACAGCCGTTGACTTGCAGGAGCTTCTCCCGCAGGTCTCTTCGGTTGATGCATCCCAGCACCTTGAGCATCACCTCCACAGCGCCATCCTCGGCGTAGTAGCCGAGCAGCAGGCGGCACAGGTCCAAGCGATCCGCCTTCTGCAGCCGCCCCTTGGGGATGCTACTATAGCCCTCCTCGGCCGGGAGCGCGTTCAGATGGAACTTGAACTGCTTCAGATCGTACTCCTTCAAGTCCTCCAGGGCGTCCGCCAGGCGGTCGCGGACGGTCCTCTTCCTCTCCTCCGCCATCGCGTTCTCTCCTTCCCCGAGGAGAAAGGGAGCAAAGAGAAGTCCGACTCCGCGGCAAAACTTCCCCCGACGGCTGCGGGGGGGAGAAGGCAGCAGCTCGAAATCCCGCCGTGGGACAAGGCGGCGGGTGGGGCGCCGTCTGTTAAAGGCAAGGATCCGCTTTCGCTTTCAGTTCCCTCCTCCCCCTCCCTCTGTCCCGGAAGGGTAAAAGTGAACCGGGCTGGCAGTGGTGTAAACCGAGGAAAAAATCGCGCCCCAGGCAAGCCGGTGCAGCAGGAAGCGGAACGGCGGATTTGGGCAGCGAGGCGTCGTGTTGAAGGAGACGGGGTTTCTTTTTGTTGCAGCCTGGAAATCCAAAGCAGGCTTAGCCTCCAGCGCCTAACCCCGTCGTATAAACCACGGACTATATCGCAGGGTTGTCGTACTTTGCCATACCCTACGACATTTCTCCAATAGAGAAATAGAGACATCCGGGTGGCGCTGTGGGTTAAACCACAGAGCCTAGGGCTTGCCAATCAGTTCGGCGGTTCAAATCCCCTCAACGGGGTGAGCTCCCGTTGCTCAGTCCCTGCTCCTGCCAACCTAGCAGTTTGAAAGCACCTCAAAGTGCAAGTAGATAAATAGGTACCGTTCTGGCGGGAAGGTAAACAGCATTTCTGTGCGCTGCTCTGGTTCGCCAGAAGTGGCTTAGTCATGCTGGCCACATGCCCCGGAAGCTGTATGTCGGCTCCCTTGGCCAATAAAGTGAGATGAGCACCGCAACCCCAGTCGGCCACGACTGGACCTAATGGTCAGGGGTCCCTTTACCTTTAAGGGGACATTCCCAGATCAAATCAGATACTGGGGCGGGCTTCTGTTAATTTAGGGCTGTCCCTGGAAAACAGGGACACTTGTAGGGTCTGCTTTCTTCTCATTGCCCACCCAGTTGCTGGACACTGGTCTGAGCTGCAGGACTGTCATTGCCAATTGGTTTCTATATCCAATGGCAGGGGAATTTTTTAAATAGTAAAACAGGAAACATTTCTTACATTGACACTTAAAACACACAACTTCCTCCGAAGAATCCTGAGGGCTTTACCGGTACTTACTTAGTTTGATTTTGGTTGTGGCTAATGGGAGTTGTGGTCCAACACATCTGGAAGGCACCAAGTTGACAAAGGCTGGTCTGGAACCTACAGTATGTACTTGGGAGACTGTATCTCCCGGTGCTTGTGTTCGAGGTTAAGCAACGGCGCTTGCAATGTTACCTGAACCAGTGGAGGGCAATCAGACAGAAAGGCAACCTTGTACCATGAGGGATGCCGATGCTGTGTCTACAAGCACAGATTTTGTCGTAAGTCAGAGAACTAGCTGGGTTAAGAGCTTGAGACAAACCCTTTGTGATCTTTTGCAAATTTATCAGTTCTCCGCAGATTGAGGAGCTTGCACCTTGTCCAAAATCATGCTCTCCAGCTGCTTTGAGAGTGTGGCAGTGCTCAGAATTGTGTGGAGAAATCACCTGTTCCTGAGAGCAGGTCGAAGTTGTATGCTTTAAATCCCTGGTTCTCAAACTTTCCCCCCTCACAGACCATTTAAAATTTTCTGATGTTCTTGATGAATCACTTGATGCCTGTTGCAGCAGTTGTGATGTGCTAGATGCTGTAAACGGCGTTTCTGTGTGCTCTGGCTTCCGTCATGGTGTCCCGTTGCGCCAGAATTGGTTTCATCATGCTGGCCACATGACCCGGGAAGCTGTTTGCGGACAAACATCAGTTCCCTCGGCCTGAAAGCGAGATGAGCACCACACCTCATGGTTGCCTTTGACTGGACTTAACCGTCCAGGGGTCCTTTACCTTTCCCCTAGATGCTGTATGTGCCGAGAACCATTGTGGTGTAAAGGCTAGAGCATTGGAATGGTGCATAGGAGACCAGGACTCGACTCCCTACTCAGTCACGAGGCTCACTGGGTGCCCCTGGGCCAGTCACTGTCCCTCCACCTAACCTACCTCACAGGGTTGTTGTGAGGATAAAATGGGAACCCATGTATGTCACCTTGAACTTCTTGGAGGAAACATCAGTATATAAATAGCTAATATTTTAGTTTTATTGCTTCTTTTATTATATTGTACTTCATTGTATTACCCATTTGAATTCCATAGAATTCAAATTTCAGCAAAAAATGTTGCCCTAAAAGTTGCCCACAGATGTGTGTTACAATGTGCATGTCTGAACCCACATGTTTGTCCAGCATGGACCTAAAATAGGAATGTAACTTTTGGCACAGAGTCAGGGTGTTAACTCATTAAAATGCATTAATACCTTCAACCCTTATACCCAATAAAGAGTTTGTCACACCAGGAAAGAGTGAAAGATTGGTTTATTACACTTGGAAAGGAAAGACAAAGAATGTGAATTACAAAATATAGGGGCAGCAAATAATCATGGATACAAGCACGCTGTAGAGTAAAAAAGTCCCTCACTGCCCCAAAAGGTATATTTCATATAATTAAGCGGTTATAGACAACTAGGAATGCGTATGGCTACTGACTTGGACTACTTTAGCGCAAGGCATTTACACTTTTACCATAATCTGAAAAATGATAACACATCATTGTTTTGCTAATTCCAACATGCAACCTTGTCATATTATGCACAGAGTCACATTATGTTTGGCAACTGTGCATAACGTCTGAGATTTTCATACAAAAATGGCATACATTTAATAAAATTGTTTCCAGGTCTTTAAGGCAAGCATTCTGATGGTGGTGTTGGTTACAATTTGTATCTATCTTCTAAGGCCTTCAGTGCTTGTTCTTTGGTTATATTTCCCCAGTCCTCTGGCAGATCAGCTGGTTTAGCATTGTACTGTCTGGCAAAGTCATCATTGAACATTTTGAAAATGTACTTCCAGTAATCAGAAGCTTTGATACTGGGATCAGGTTGGATACGCCAGTCTGGATAATACGTACGGTACTCTTTGTACGGATGCCATTCCCAATTTGTGTCCTGATTCTGGAACACTTGATTGGTGGACACATCGGTGGAGCACAGAGAACATACCAGCTTTTCTGAATTTGTATATCTGAATCTTCCAAATCCTTGAGGTCGATGGATTGTTGCAAAATGCTCCTGATGAGCGCTCCCTCCAGCTTCACAGGGGGTGTAGCAGAAGGGACACTGCTTCCCACAGCCAAACATTTGCTTGAAGATTTCATCTTGGGGCTTCACAGGCAGTTTGGAGAGTTTGGATTCGATATCCAAGTCTCTAAATTTGCTTAATATTTGTTGTTGCAAATTAGGAAGGAAGCTTTCAACAAAAGCAAAAAAGTGGCCAGGATCAAATGCCTGTTTCATGTGTGTCCCCACTAAACTATCCTTAGGAATGACTAACTCCTTCTGCATTTCTTGGGAAAAATCCTCCACAAATTCTGAGATTGTCTCAGCACCTTGATGCCTCAGCTTGTTCAATGTTTTTCCAATTCTGTCTAGTATTGCAGAGAAAATGTTTTCCTCCAGATTCTTCAGATCCTCATTTTCTGTATAGTAATCCACCATTTTTTTCAGTATCCAACTCTTGACAAACGTTTCATAGGTTGTGATGTATTCAACATATTGGTCAAAATCCCATTCATTTAACAGATCCTTCAGGATAGAAAACTGGAAAAAACTCCGAGAGCCAAAGTCAATAGACTGCTCACTGTTGTGAAAGTTGTCCACTATTTCCACCCCAAGTCTATTGTTGACATAATTCACTATAGCAGGATGGAGACACATTTCACAGAAATCTTTAGCTTGGATGTGATGGGCATCTTTTTCCTGATAAAGATCTCTGAAAATTGCAAAATAGTGGGGTTTCAGTTTTTCCAGGCACATGTGAGGATCATTTTCCTTAACAAATTCTTCGTGTCTCCTTTGAAATGCATGAGCTGCTTCTCCCAGGATGTGGAGCTTAAGGTCCACTTCAAAGCCAGGGGTTGTATGAAGATTTTGAACATCAGGTTGTTGAAGCGTCTCATTGATCATACACAAAAGGTCAATGCAGTAGGTTTCATCATAATCTCCTTTAGAATTGAGCTTTTCATCAATATATGAAGTGCATTTGCACAACAAAGAGTTAGCAACATCTTTTATTATATGCATATACTCTATTTGAGAATTAAAATGAAATAAACGTTTCCAAAGTGATGATTGTACATGGTCATTTTTAATTTCAAAAGTGTGTATTCTGTAACTTAACAATCCTCTTTTTCCTGCTAATTTTTGTGTGTATAGTTTCAAATGAGAGTATGAATTTTTTCTCAGATATGACTCAACTTCTGCATATATGTCACGTTTCTCTAAGGAAATGGGTGGTATTTCCAACAGTGTTTCTCTCCACATTTTTTTAAACTCTCTTTCTAATTCTTTTTCTTTTAATTTCTGCTTTTTGCCTCTGCATTTTTCAAGCAGCCTGTCAACCTTTCCTTCAATTGTTTTCTTGTATTCTGCTTGAAGAGCATCTATTTTGTGTAGACCTTTTCTAATCTGAATGGCATCTCGCAGTTTGTTAGAAGAATAATTTTCAAGTTCACGCATGAGGCTGTTGGCACTCCTGACAAAATCTTCCTTGTACTTTTCTACCAGATGCAGATTTGCTGCTTCGCTCCCGAAGTATTTATTCAAACTCTCCAAAATCTGCTCTTCTCCACATGATAGTTTCTTTTGAAGTTCACATTTCAAATTATTGAAAGCAATTTTATCAGGTGACACATTCTGAATCAGAGTTTCCTGCTCAGATACCCAGAGGTGCATCTCTCTGCGGAAATCCCTGTCCCATTCAGAATATTTAATGGAGAGGTTGTTGTATGCTTCAGCTATGAGACTATTTTGGAAGCTAAAGATGAAGTTCTCATGTTTTACAGCATTCCACAGGCTCTTCACCCATTCAATGAAGTCAAGAATATTCTTGGAAGGCCTGTCATGTGCATGGTCTCTTAGTAATTCAAAAAGGCACTTCTTTAAATCAAAGACCTTTTCGCTATACCCCCTGTTGACTGGGGCCATTGGTGGGACTCCATGCCAAAGACCAGGGATGTACCAATTATTTGTTTCTGGGTTATACTCCATGATGTCTGAGAACTTGATATCCCTCCCAAGATTTTCCATTTTTGCTGCAGCCTGGGTCATTTCATTCAGCTGTTCCAAAAGGTGCTTCCTGTCCCTCATGTTTTGGTCATGTGCAGAAACATCACTAACGTTTTGGTGAACAAACTGGCAGCTGGGGCTTTGCCCAATCTCTTCCATCCTGAGGAACGCATGAGTCACAATCTGCAGGATGTCCTTCATTTCGGTGGCATTCTCCATGGCCATGTTTACGATGGTGATGTCACTCAGCCCAATGACTAGAGTGGCCAACTCGTTGTCATGCTGATAGCTGTCTTCCAGTTTGGCCAGTTCAGGGGCTTTCAAGCCCTCTGTGTCTATCACCAGGATGAAGTCACAGCCAAGATCCTGAGCCAAATTCTCTGAGACGTTAAGAAGCGTCATGAAGGCACCTCGTGTGCACCGCCCACTGCTGACAGCAAACTGCAGGCCAAACATGGTGTTCAGAAGGGTCGATTTCCCAGTACTCTGCACCCCCAGAATGGTTATCACCTTCATTTTGGATCTTCCTCTTAGTTTCTTATGAAGCTCGGTCAGAACATCACTTATCCACTGCAGGGGGATGTTGGATGCATCTCCATCCATCAGTTCAAGAGGAAACCCTTCTAGCATTAGGTCAGCTGCAATGCTTGGGAAATGAACAAACTGCCTTCTGTGTTTTGCTATTTTGCCCTCAATAACCATGGAGTATTCTGCCTCATAGAACTGCCCCAGCTCACGCATGAAGTGCTCAACTCCCAAGGAAGAGGAAGATATCAATTGGTCAATTTCTGCAGTCTTCTGGACATCATCTCCTGAAGTTTTGCATTTCTCTTTGTACTCAGCCCTTAACTTGGAAAGGTTCTCTCTAGCAATATGATCCAGGTTGAACTTCATCCATTTCAGGAAGTAGTGCTTCTCTGCAGACTTCAAATGACTGATGGCATCAACAAATTTCATCAAGCCAGTGGTGAGTTCACATTGACTCTGCTGTTTACGCAGTTCCAGCCATTTGCCCTTCAGTTCAGACCTGTATTTTTCTGAAGGCTTGTCCCCCTGTCTTTTCATTCTGCACAGTTCTTTCTCCACTTTGGCCAGGTTTTTCCAGAGATCACCCTGGAGTCTCAGCATTTCTTGCTTGTACCTTGCTACATCTTTTATGTCTGCGGTGATTCCTTCTGCACATTGGAGGGCATTCTGACATTCTTGGCCATCCACGTCTGCCTGAATCGAAAGTTCACATGTCACAGCACACATCCCTTGTACACTCATACACGTCGGATCAGAATTAAGTATTCCTCTCACAGTTGACCGTAACTTTCTCACAAACTCTGCCTTATTTCTCTTTGCAGATTGCACTAGTATGTTTGAATTACAGAGGTTAAGTATTGGAGCCAATTTATCTAAAACACCCAAAGCTTCATGGCATTTGTTGCTGTCGCGTTCCAGGATGAAATAGAACTGAGTTGATGTTCCCTTTAGCGAGGACAAGAGGTCATGTTGTCTTTCATCAATGGCTTCAGCAAATATGAACACGGCAGAGGAGACCTGTGTTAAAAAGCTAAACTGCACCCAGTGTGATTCAATGTCTCCACGAAGATTTGCAACTGCAATTGGCTCTGGAAAGAGATCTGAGCTTTTCTGCCCGCCCGGGAAATACCAGGCAATCTCCACAAGCCCATCAGCAATTTCTCGTGGGATGTCTCCACACTCCATATCTCTGTGGATGAAGAAATTATGGTGCTGTTGGGCAGGGCTGAGGAACTCACCGAGCAGTTTGGACTTGGAGAAGCTCAAGCTCCCCATCCTCACAAAAGAAATGGTTGGCATGGATGTCAACACCAGGCTCTCCTCCCTGAAGCCTCTGCTTTCAGCCAAGGAATGGGGCCTCCATATTTTCACGATGTCCCTCATGGCCCAGAGCATGAGGGTGCATTTGGGAGTCTCCAAGGGAGGGAGGAGCAAAGGCAGAGCAAACTGGCACATGGACATTTTGAAGAAGATCTCCTGTTGGAGGAAACTGTCAGAGCAAAGCAGAACAGCACAAAGGACATCAAGGGGGTTGAAAGAATGACTCTGACCCATTTCAAGAGAAAAGAAAATGTCCTTATCAATCCTCTCATTTCTTCTAAATACTTGATCATCAGAAACAACTTCTTCGAAGCTGGTGCTCCTGGCTGTCACATTCAGAGCCAATATCTTCCTCAGAAAATGCCAAGGCAAATCTTCCCGGGTTTGAGGGGTGAATTCCTTCAAGCTCCCCGAACTGATTTTCAGGACTTCTTGGAGGGAGAGCGCCTTGCTTTTATGCTTTTCTAGTTTTAATTTGCACAGAATATCCATAACTGCTTTTCTTCTCTCTGTAGAAAATGAAAAACGTATTTAGTAATATATTAAAATTGACAATAACATACCATAATACCAAACAAAAAGTTGCCCCCTCACCCCCATTTAAAAGGCCATGGATTGTTTAATCAGCGAAAGGCCTGAGAGAAGAAAAATGTTTTTGCCTGGAGCCTAAAGATATGTAACAAAGGCACCAGGCAAGCCTCCCTAGGGAGAGCATTCCACAAGCAGGGAACCATAGCAGAAAAGGCCTGTTCTCATGTTGCCTCCCTCCAGATCTCTAATGGCGGAGGCACAAGAAGATGATGATTGCAGGATCTCGGTTGCTTTGTATGGGGAGAGGTATTGTGGTCCTGAACTGTTCCAGGATGGTCCTACTCGGTGGTTTCATGCAGATGTTAAACAGCAAAGGAGATAAAATTGAACCCAGAGGAACTCCACATTGATGGTTCCATGGAGCTGAAGAGCACCCCCTAACATCACCACAAAGCAGTGCAACCCACTCCTAGCTTGGACAGCCACTCTGGAAAGATACTATGGTAGATGGTATTGAAAGATTGAGAAGAATTTACAAGAACACATTTTCCCTATCTCTCTTCTGACAGGTCATCATACAGGACAGGCATCCCCAAACTAAGGACTCTGCCTTCCCATGTGCCCCATCTCCCCCTCGCTGCCTCCTCGCCCACCTGCGAGCGTGCCACCTGGGCAACCCGGGCCTCTCCCCGCCCACGAGGCTGGCGGTGTATAGTCAGCGGCCGCCTCTGCCTGCCTGACTTGGCCACCTCTGCTTCCCTGGGCACCCACTGGATGGCTAAATGTATGTGATTTATTTTAGCCTATTTTTTGCGGGAGAATGTTTGTTTAAAGGTGGTTGAGGGTAGAAGTAAATATAATGCAGTTTTAATGTGGTTGGAGCAATCACCATTCTACTTAATTCTGCTACGAGAGCGTAAGATCTCTCTTCCAAAACTCACTCTCCAACACACCCTGCATTCACTTTCCACTGCGATGATGATTAGGAGGGATTACCTGTGATGGAATGTTGATTCTCTTCCTCTGATTCTTCCTGAACATCATCTTCTTTCTCTTGACTTGGACAACCTAGAGACAGAAATTCACGTTAGGACAACTATCTAAACCTGCCTTCCCCAATGTGGCAAGCTATTTATATATTTCCTGTGAAACATCTCAAAGTGGTTTAACAACAAAAGCTACATTCTGGGATAAAAATCACCACTTAAAAGCCATGTTCCTATTAAGGGACCAACAATAGGATAGACCTTGCTGGAGGCTTGACCAATATTCATAACAGCACCTGAGACCACACAGCAGCAGCGAGGAGGAGCAAAGGTACATTAGTAAATTCTGTACTTCAGGAGCTCCTCAGCTACCCATGTACTTCTCCAGCAGATCATATCATTGCTCCTGCTCTGGAAAAAAATATCCCTGAACTGCAAACCCTCACTTTCATTACACCATTGATTGGGTGGGATTACCTATTCCAAGATCCATCTTCTCTTCCTCTGGGTGTTTCTGAATTTCACCTTCCTCTTCACCAACTGAGCAACCTAGAAACAAACAAGTTGAAATAGCAAAATCAGGTAAACATTCTGAACATTTGCTATTGTACAATGAGTAAGCCTTATCATTAGTGTCATACCTTGGGTTACAGACGCTTCAAGGTTGTGCGCTTATGGACCCGCCAAAACTTGGAAGTACCGGAATGGGTTACTTCCGGGTTTTGGTGGTTGCGCATGCGCAGACGCGCCGAATCGCAACCCATGCATGCACAGACGCATGCGAACACTGTGGGTTGTGAATGTGCATCCCACATGGATCACGTTCACAACCCTAGCATCCACTGTACTTTCAAAGAAGACTGTTGTGTCATTGTAGTTTTTAAGAGGGAACAAAAGTGGATTTACCAAGAAGAAATCCAATCTGGAAAAGCCAGACTGGATTGCTTAACTAAAGTGCTTCCCACGAATCCAATCAACTAGCTTCCTACTCTGCTACAAGTCTGGATGGGAAAGGAGATTTGAAAGTCACACCCACACTATACATTTAAAGCCTGTCTATACTGCTTTAGCAGCCATGGCTTCCCCCAGAGAACCCTGGGATTTGTATTTTACCCCCTCCCATCACACTTAATAAACTATAGTTCCCAGGATACTTTGGGGGGAGCATACACTTTAAATGAATGGTCTGGAGACGGTTATCCAAACTTCATTAGAGGTAGGAGGAATCTTCCTCCCTTCAGCAGAGCCCAGTTTGCCCCATCCTGCCCGGCTTGCTTATGGAAAGGCTAAGCAAGAAAGAAGAATTAGACCAGGGGATCAGCAGGACCTATTTTGAAGAAACCAGTAACAACCAAATGTTTCCACCACCACCACCCCCGATCACGAAAGGAGATACCTTTGGGAACTGCTTCTTCTCTCTCTCCCAATACTCTTGGGCTCTTCTCCTCTGGAGGCAAACGCTCTAGGGAGAAAAATATAAGCTACATTAGTTCCCTTCCAACAGCACAGTTCTACGATTCCTGTTCCAAAAAAGCCATGCTGACAAATATTCTAAAGCAAACCACAACAAGCCACTTGTTGGTATGCCATTAACTGGGGATGAGGATGTAGAACTGCAATGGCCGTCTGAATGCATAAGCTGTCCATGCAAATATGAGACCTGATAAGGTAAAACAGAAAGTCCAAGTTTCCTCTTAGCATCTCTTTTAAAGAATACACTATCCACGGCTGTTTCCTAATTTCCCTGCTGCAGCTGGGGTGGTGAGAAAGTCCCCCCTCCCCGCCAGTTCATCTGCCTTTGGGACATGTGGTTAAAACAAAAATGTAAAATGAAGACATTACTGATTACTAATATCCATGGGATTCCACTTGCCGAATGATCTCTCTTGTCTAATAGCAAACTCAACTAGTGAATGCAAAGGCTAGGTAGCCCAAACAGGGTTACAAGACAGAGAAATTATTCTGCCTGGGGAGAAACAAAGTAGTTTTTTTTTAAGATCTAAAGGGGTAACCCTGCTCCAAAACAAAACACAGACCAATGAGCACTGACTTTACAGAACATAACAGTTCCCGTTAAGTTGAGAGAATACTTTGTGCTTTGCTCACTGAACCACTGAAGAATTGCGAAAAGGAATTACCGTATATACTCTAGTATAAGCTGATTTTTTCAGCACATTTTTTATGCTGAAAAAGCCCCCCTCGGCTTATACTTGAGTGGGGTCCTTTTGGGCTGCTCCTTCCTCCTTCTCCGCCTTTGCCGCTGGTGGCAACGGAGGAAAGAGCAGCCCGAAAGCAGCCCTATTGGGCTGCTTGTTATTCCTCTGCCGCTGCCACCACCACCAGGTTTGTGGTGTGGTGAACTGGCTTGTACTCAAGTCAATACATTTCCCCCAGTTTTTTGTGCTAAAATTAGGTGCCTCGGCTTATATGCGGGTCGGCTTATACTCGAGTATAAACAGTACTTAAGAGGTGCTGTTCCACCATCTCATAGATCATATTTGGGAAAACACACAGCAAGGCATCTCTCTTCCCTAAGGATCTCAGAAAAGGAAACTGATGAAAAATGTTTTGTTCAAAAAGAAGAATGGTTATTAAAATTAAGTGGATACCTCGAACCGGTGAAATTAACAGAAATGGTAAGAAACCAACCAAGTGATAAAATCAGGAGAGAATGGGATGTCTTTGCAAATTACATGAAGAAAATCGGTTCCCAAAATTATAATTGGCTTAGTCTAGACTAAAAATTCCACAGATAAATAAACAGTATCTCCATTAATGCAAAATGATTACAGACAACTAAAGATATGAGATCATATAAACTGTATAGTGGTCAAAGGAAGTAAACCTTTTCTATTTTCCTTTTGACTTAAAAAAAATTCTCTTTTTTTCTTTTCAATATGTATCATTTTCTTAATTTTTGTATTTTTCTTCTTATTATTAATAGTATTTTGGCATTCGTAGCATTTGTGTAACTATTCTTTTTTTGGAACGTACGTAATATTTATATAATAAATGTAATAAAACATTTTTTTAAAAAAGTTTTATTCAGACTCACCATGTATTGAATTTTGCAGAACCTGATTTGAACCTGGAAGTGCAATTTCTAAACATTCCAGGAACTTGCCACAGGCTATTTCTCCCATTTTCTGTATCATTATCAGCAGTTTCCGAATTTTCTTCTTGGAATCCTCCTCGGTTTTGTCTAAGGCCTCATATTCTTCCTCCGTGATAACGGACTGGGAGAATAACTCGTCTAGAACAAGTTCTAGGTCCTTCTGGAGGATTTCAATTAATTGTTTTCTCGCCTTGCGGATTATCTCACCACCAGAGACCATCACTGAATCCACTGATCTGTGGTAGAATAAATGTATTTTATTGATTAATGGAAAAAGGGAAACAAACATTAGAACTAGTAGGGAACTCTTTTCACTCATGCATGCTGATTAACGAACAATCCAATGCTCATCCTCTCTGCACAGAATGAAATCTTATTGCATTCAATGGCTCTTCCTCACAGGCAAGTGGGGCAGGGAAGATGGCAGCCTGATCTGGCATACTGTCTGCCTAGCTGCTAGTGAATCTGCGCTCATGGTTAGGAATGACATTATCATCATGGGTATCTACTACATATTAAACCATCTAATCCATTTTTAAGTTAATAGTCTATGTTCTTAAGAATGTTGGGTTGGGTACTGACTGCCACTCATGGAAGGGGGAGCAGGAAGAAACCTAAACACGTACTGCAGAGTTCCCAAAAAACAGACCAGAGGCAATTGTACTTCATCCAGCAGAGCGTTACTGCTACTGAAGGCAAATGAGCATAATGGTCACAAATCCAATACATTCAGGATTGGCACAGTCCATAGAAATCCAGTTGCAGCTGTGATGGAAAAGTTGGTTTTGATGGACAGGATGCATCAACAAGTGTTTCTTTTCTTTTCTTTCCCTGCCAGCAAATGGTTAATGAATGGCAGCCTGTGATTGACCAGGAGGGAGAGTTTAAAATTTTGGTTTGAGGAGAGAGTTGGTCAAGGTGTTAGGAGTTGAAATAAAAAATTAAGATCTTATGTATATAATAAAGGTTCATAAATGTACCAAGCAAACATGTACATAAATATATAAACCACATGTCTGAAGCAGCACAGGAGAACAGCCATGAAGCCATTTTGACTCCCAAACTGACCAGGTGTTTTCTCTGCAAAGTCAAATGGAAAAGCCTCCCCATTGTCTTTTCCTTTACAAATCCTGTCTTAAGGGGTATGTCTGTGTATGAATAGGGTGAGCCTGTGACTTGGCTCAGGAAAGCCCTTTCTGACTCTGGGCAGGAGAGGGGGTTGCGGTCTAGCCCCTCCCCCTTGCGGCGCGGGGGCTGAGGTAGCCCCCGCGAGAGGTGAGGGAATCCCTGGGCGTGCTCGCGACCCTGGCCGCCTATCGGCGGGCCGGGGGGAGGCGGGGCTTAAGGTATTTAAGCCGGGCACGCCCAGGGTCCACCCTCTTCTCCCCTGATCGGCCGTGAGGTTTTTATCGCTCACCTGGTTTCCTCTTCAGCTACGGGAATTTTTCGAGGGGTTTTTGTGTGCCGGCGTTTCCTCCTTGCAGTATCTAACTACGGTTTGTTTCGTGAGCCGGGCTCAGCTGCCCCCCCCCCCCCCACTTCTCAGCTTCTGCCTCTCCGATTTGGGAAAATCTTCACCAGGAGCTTGGGCTTCCCCTGAGTGGGAGTCCCCATCCACAGGGAGCAAGAAGGCAGAGGCTGTGAGTGCCTGCACGGGGGTCTGTCTGCCGTGCGTCTGCAGCCGAAGGTCGTGGGATCACGGCCCGATTGACAACACAACGAACAATTACTGCGGGGCAGCTTACAGCGACGTCCTTCCTGCACGGCTGTGCGAGCAGACGGAGCGAGAACTCAGCGGCGGCGAAAGGGGGTAACGTACTACCGACGCCTTTCGTGCCTTTCCCCTTCTAGCCTCTCAGGTCACTTCCCTGGGGGGGGGGCTTGCCTTGCCTTTATTAAGAACGAATTACCCCTGTCCATCTGGTGCCTTAGTTAAAACACGGGTCCCCGCCACCGCTACCTCCTTGCTAATAGCATCGCTGCCAGTACCCGGGTTCCCCTTTCCCCTCCGCTACTCTCGCCACGCATTTCGTGCGTATTACTGTCTGTCTGCGTTGCCGGGGCAACCATTGTTGCTAGCCTCCACCGGGGAGGATTGTGAGGGCGCAGTCGCCATTTTAGTTCAGGGAAAGGTGAGAAAACAATAGTCTGGGGTGGTGCATGTGACGCGCGTGCGGGCGGCCATTTTGGTTTTGGGCAATTGCGTTGCGGTCGCCATTTTGAGAAGGTCCACGTGGGCCAAGTCTCGGCGGCCATTTTGGTGAGGAAATTTAGAGCCCGTGACCTTATCCCCTGCTCTATTTCACTGCTTCATTTCGGTCAAAGCTGCGTGCCACGGCAAGGGTAGGGATAAGCAGACAGCGATAGCCGACTGCAGGTTCCTGCAGCGGCTTGAAGTAATTCGCTGCATTAAATAACACTCGCTTATACAATCGGCTACTGGTCGCCATCTTGGGGGGTTCGCTCGTGCAGGGTCTCGTCGGCCATCTTAAATGTGGCAAGTTAAAAGGCAAATTACCTTCGGCAAAGTTAGATACTCTAAACTTCAGTGGGGTGCATTGGGGCCCTCCCGCGGGGAACAGTAATATTAGCATAGCAGTGGTCAGTGGCTGAAGCGCGCTTGCAGCCACTGCTATATAAAAAACATTTAGCCAGGAAGTGTAAGCACAGGCAAACAGACAACTTAGGGGTCACGCATTCGGCCTGGGTTTGGGGTTCGTTGCCTAAACCCCCCCCCCCTGCACTTAACTGCAGGGCCATTTTCCAGCCACAGCTAGCCTAGAAAAGGTGGTTATTTGACAGTGGTAATTGGGCAGCTGACAATTTGGATTCATTGGGCTAGGTGGTGACCGTTGGATATTAATAAATAAGTTTATTCTTTATATAATTATTTAAATATAGATAAATAATAATAATAAATATACTCAAAAAAAAAAACTTTTACGGATAAGCATAAATAAAATAAAAATAACATATAAAAAGTAATAATAATAATATTAAAAAAAAAATTCGATAAATAACTTCTAAATAGATACAGGGCAGCAATTTATTCACGGCGAATAGGATAATTAGCTGCTGAATAAAACACAGTAACAAAATAGTCTCTTAACAAAGGAAGTGTTATATACGCACATACTCCGAAAACACTTATGGCTTCCGACGGAAACCAGCAGCCCACCACTGGCAGCAGCCTGCTGGCCCCCTCCACAAGCAATGATGGCGCGCAAACTGCAGTTATAACTTGTGACCCACAAACGTTAAACCAGTTCTTCAGGGTGTTCGAAACCCTTTACAGACAGTGTAGACCCGGGTCAGCGGCGCTGCCAGTGCTGGAGCCAACGCAGGACGTAATACCTGATACTCCACCCCCCATCCAGGGCCTGTCTGGTTCCTCGGCTGCACCGTCGGCCAGGGCACAACAGGGTCCATCAGTTGCCGCTGCCCAGGCGCCTTCCCCGGCAACGGGTGCTCAGCCAGACGCCGCAGCTAGTGGGCGACCCGGAGCGCGGGCGCAATCTGCCCGCTCCAGGAAAACCACGCAGGCTACCAGTAAGGGCAAGGCCCCAGCAAAGGGCAAAGGTAAGGGGAAGGCACCCAAGAAAGGGAGCGGCGGTAAAACCATCTCTCAAGCTATAGGTACACCAAGTGTCTTTCAGGAGCAGCAGGTGCACAGTTCCACCGAGGACAGTGCGGGTTCTGGCTCCGAAGGCGAAACAGTGGAGAATCAGCCTTCTTGCTCAGCGACCGACGTCTCCACTAGCACGACACAGGGGGGTAAGAGGAAGGCCAAAAAGAAACACACGTCGGCTAAGAAGAAGAGGAGCAAGCATTCGGATACCGAGGAGGAGGAATCAGGTACGTCCTCATCAGACTCGGATTCTGAGGGGCCTATGGATGGTTATTGGGGAATTGGGGAGTCGAATCATGGGATCCCCCTATGGGCCCATGAAAGGAGAGCCAATTCCCACCGTAAGGTTTTTAACGGGGTGCTGTATTGGAAGGATGGGGCATTGGTGGAGGACGTTAAGGTTGCCACCAATCAACCCACGGATTTCATTTTGGGGAACCACTTGTCACAAAGGAAGAGGAATAAAATCCTCAATGGGGATTACGTGGATATTTTTACTCTACTCCCTCCAACAAAAATTACAGGTAAAGGTGAGAAGAGACGCTCTTATGGTAGAAGGAGGTATAGAACGCCCAGGGCGGAACGCACATTCGATAACTGGTTAGACGGGTACCAGGTTTTTATGGGTGTAGTTTGTGCAGCTTATCCCCACCGCGCCATGGATTTAGTGGCTTATCAGGCTCATGTGAGGCGGGCGCGTGCTCTGGCAGGCGAAAATGCTGCTTTGACGTACGACGAGAACTTCCGAAGGAATGCTTCTCTCCACCCCACCACGCGATGGGACCTCACAGATCCTAACTACTGGGGAGAGGATGTAAACCCCTACATCGAGAAGAAAAGTCAGGAGGCAGCGAAAGTGGGTAAGATTGAGCCAAAGAAACGTCGGCAATGCTGGGAGTTTAACAGGGGCGTATGCTCTCGCCCCTTCTGTAAGTATCTGCACGAATGCGAGCAATGCTGGGGCAATCACCCCGCTTCTGCGTGCTTCAAGAATAGGCAACAGCCCTTTCGGGGGGGCAGGGGGTACTTCCATACCAATCCCAGAGGTGCCCCCGGTGCATCCCGTCAAGGTCCCGGCAATCGCCAGTAACACTGACTTAGGTTTGGCATTCACCCCCGTTCGCCTACAGCCACTCAAAAACCTTTTGGAACAGTACCCTGATAAGACTGCGGCAAAATACCTGTGGGAAGGGTTTTCTTCGGGATTTAGGATCCCGGTGGCCACGCCACCAAGCTCCAGGGAGACGGGCAACCAAAAATCGGTGAGGGAACGGCCCGACATAGCCAGAAAGAAGATAGAGAAAGAAATCAGGGCTGGTAGGGTGGCTGGTCCCTTTCCCGAACCGCCTTTCCAGGGGCTTCACCTCTCCCCGCTGGGCATTGTGCCAAAAAAGGCCCCAGGGGAATTCCGCATGATCCACAACCTCTCTTATCCTAGGGGGGGTTCGGTAAATGACGGGATTCCTCAGGAGCTTTGCACAGTGAAATACGCTTCGTTTGATCAGGCTGTAAAGATGATCCGTCGATTTGGTCAGGGTGCTTTCCTTGCAAAATGCGATATAGAGTCTGCCTTCCGCCTCCTTCCGGTTCATCCGGAGGACTTCAAATGGTTGGGATTTAAATTTGACGGCGCGTATTTCATTGACAAAGCTATGCCCATGGGCTGCTCGGTTGCATGCGCGGCCTTTGAGTCTTTCAGCACGTTCCTTGACTGGGCCCTTCGTAACAGAACGGGATCGTCTGGCGTCTCGCATTACCTGGATGATTTTATTTTGACCGCGGATAATAAGCCACGTTGCTCCTCTCTGCTAGAGGCTTTTACATCCCTAGCCGGCGAATTAGGGGTACCCCTAGCCGCCGAGCAGAGGGTCCGGCCACTTCCCTAGTCTATTTGGGCATCGAATTGGACACCATAGCCCAAACTTCTCGCTTACCCGTCGAAAAATTGGTGGCGCTCCGAACAACCATACAGCAGCTCTTGCCTCTAAAGAAAATAACATTGAGACAGGTCCAATCCCTGCTGGGCCATTTAAATTTCGCCTGCAGGGTGGTTGCCCCAGGGCGGCCATTTTGCGGGCGTCTGGCGCGACTGGCGGCGGGCCTCAAAGCACCCCAGCACAGGGTGCGGCTATCCAAACAGGTGAAGGCTGACCTAGGGGTTTGGTTGCAATTCCTGGAAAAGTACAACGGGATATCATTATGGCAGGACACCCTGCTTCTTAATGCCGACTTTCAAGTTCAATCTGATGCAGCCGGGTCCTTGGGTTTTGGGGTTTACTTCCGCGGCCAGTGGTGTGCTAAACGGTGGCCCACAGATTGGCAAAATCAACCCATTACCAGGGACCTTACCTTCCTGGAGTTCTTCCCGATTGTTGTGGCTGTACATCTGTGGGCGGATCAATTTCGGAATCACAGGGTTTGTTTTAACACTGACAATCAAGCAGTTGTAGCGGTTCTCTCAAGGCAGTCTGCGCGGTCCACCAGGGTGGGTAACCTTCTGCGTGCCTTTGTCCTGCTGTGTCTGGAACATAACATTTATTTCTCGGCCAAATTCGTGCCTGGCATTAATAATGATATCGCGGATGCTCTATCTCGTTTCCAGATGGAGCGCTTCCGCTCGTTAGCGCCAGAAGCGGACCAATCATCGATGCCTTTCCCGGAGCATCTCTGGAGGATTGGGAGCGAGATATAATGAAGGGAGTATTCGGTGCAGTGGCCCCGTCCACGATGAGGTCCTATAAGAAGGCGTGGGTGGAATTTTTAAAATTTAGGGCGCGCACCCCTGGCCCAAGTAACCACTCCACTCCCTCTACCAGGGAGGTGCTCCGCTACCTCGCACACTTGAGGGAGTTAGGCCGGGCCCCTAAGACACTCAACATTCACTCGGCGGGGATCTCCTACTTCTGTAAAACACTCTTTGAAAAGGACCCATGCGCAGCCTTCATTGTGCGCAAAGCCTTGCAGGGATGGCGCAGGCAGCAACCCCCTGGCACGGACAGTAGGCGACCCGTAACTTATGAAATACTTTGTAAGATCCACAAGGCCCTTCGTCAAATTTGCTGGTCAAAATACGAAGCGCGTTTATTCTCCGCAGCGTTTTCCATTGCTTTCTTTGGCGCCCTACGCGTAGGCGAGGTAGTGTGCGAAGGGGAAGCCACCCAGCCTCAGAGGGGAATTTTGTTGAGCGACCTGACCCTCTCTAGTACCGATCTCGTGGTGCGGGTCCGAAACTCCAAGACAGATCAGCAAAGCAAGGGGGCCCTGCTTCGGCTCCAGTCGGTTTATGGAAGGGGCCCTTGTCCGGTTCGGGACACGCGGCGTTTTCTTTACCTAAGGCCTGTCGGCCCTGGTCCGCTTCTGATACATGCGGACGGATCTCGCCTTACTAGGCACCAATTCACCAGGGTTATGCGGTCGGCGCTGTCGGCGGGTGGTTTTCCGGCGTCTGAATTTGCTGCACACTCCTTCCGTATTGGTGCAGCCACCGCTGCAGTACTTATGGGGCTCCCCACGGAGAGAATCAAGGAAATGGGGAGGTGGAAATCTAACGCGTACAAAGCGTACGTGAGAAACAACTTGTGACTGCATGTTGCACCCCTGACCTCCACCCTCCTTTCTATTTGCCTTTCAGAGCCCTCGAGACTGCGCATTTGGTTGGTGGGCCACAGCATCGTGCACTGGGCCAAGTTTCATGCCTTGCGAACTGGACTGGGCGGCAACCTGAGTTTACATCCCAGGGTGGAGCTGGTTTGGATAGCGCGTAGAGGGATGCGCTGGAGCGAATTCAAACCGGTGGTGATGGCCAGGGCTGCGGCTGAGGGGCCGCCAGACGCCCTTGTGATTCAATTGGGTGAAAATGATCTCGCATATCGCAAGGCGATTGATCTGAGGTGGCACATTTTTGACGATCTGACCGAGTTGGTCATTGCATACCCACATGTTACAATAATTTGGTCCTCATTGCTGGAGAGGAGGACATGGAGAGATTGCGGGAGCCCAGTCGGAGTCAACAAGGCGAGAAAGGTTTTAGAGCGAGCGGTGGAACGTAGAGTGGCGGATCTGGGCGGGTTTGTCATCAGACACCCGAGCATCCAGTTCAGCAATGAGGCCCTCTACAGGAGGGATGGCGTGCATCTGTCCGATGCAGGGAACGAAGTTTGGTTGGGTGATATCATTGCAGGGATTAGGTCCTGGGTTCAGGGGTTTCCCTGAATGGAAAAGCCTCCCCATTGTCTTTTCCTTTACAAATCCTGTCTTAAGGGGTATGTCTGTGTATGAATAGGGTGAGCCTGTGACTTGGCTCAGGAACTAAGTATTTATCATTACAAAAGACTGGCCAGGCTCCCCAGGGTATCAATCAAGTAAGCATTAACAGGTAACTTGCCAGACAGGAGGTAAACAACCCACTCAGATTATGAGGTAAACAGTCCACTCAGATTTCTGCTGTAGCCTGCCCTTTCTGTGATGTAGGTATGATATGTCTGGGGGGGTGATTTTAAGCTACACCCCTTCTGTGATGTATGTATGATGTTTCTGGGGGTGGTCTTGATCTACAGGATGGCAATTTCAAAAGTCTTTATAAGGCCTTGTGCGCCATTGTTCTGGGTCCCTCCTCCTTTCCTGCGGGTGAGGGGAGCACCCTGTTGCAACAGTTCAATAAAAATCAGGCTTACTAGCTGCTTTGCTTCTCAATATTCTCTGGTTGGCCTCTGTTATTTTCTCTGACTGATGGAGAACCTGCAAAGGACTCTAAAAGGGTTCTTGTGTTAAGGGAATAAGGGCAGATTTTCGTTTATTACAAAGTTAAGGGAGTAAGAGGGTTGGAATTGAGGGAGACAGGTTAGGAGACAGGTTGAGATATAAAGAGTGAATAGGAGAAAGCGTTGGTTCTGTAAAATCAACTTCCACTCTGAGTGGATTGTGAAGGACAGAGTGTGGTGTCCTATAGGAGGAACAGACAGGAATTTTACTGGGAGGTTGAGGTTGAGTCAGGAGAATTAGGAGCTGGAAAGAAACAGCAAACTTGGGACTCAAATCTAGCCTGGAGGGGAGAAATTCTTCTTAGGAAAAGAAGAAACCCCCAGACCCAGTAAAAGGAGCAGGAGTGGAGAGCCCTTTGGTCTATTACTTAAAGTACCTCAGGAGCAGGAGTGTTAAAGGGGGTGGATAACTGAAAGAAAGTATCACCATATAAAGGAACCAAACCTATAACGCAAAAACAACTGAGGATGAATTAAAGTGAAATCGCACTGTATTCTTGAAGTAACCTAAGTTTAATTCATTTGTGTTATATACTATCTTGCCTTAAATAAATCTTTTATTGTTTATTTAAAGAAAATCTGTCTGAGACTCCAAGTTACTAGTTACCCCCTCACAAAGGTCCTCCACAGGATACTCTGGGCTAGAATTTTATGAGGGAAGGGGGGGAAAAAAACCTTTGGGTAAAGGGTTTTTCAGTGAGGTGGGGGCAATTCATCTGAGTGAGAGTGGGCCCAATGGTGTGAGGGGGAAAAGTGGTGACGCACCCGTCACAGCAGCACTTGATATAAAACATAGAAACTTTTAATAAGACTTAACCTTAACACTAAGCATACAGAACAGAATATGAGAACAAAGAAAGAGAAAATAAGAGTGAGAGCCAGGCTCCTCCTGGCCTTACTATTATAGTCAGCTCAACCTTGATAGAAACATAGCAGAATGAATTTAAACCAGCTGTACAGTGGTGCCCCGCAAGACGAATGCCTCGCAAGACGAAAAACTCGCTAGACGAAAGGGTTTTTCGGTTTTGCGTTGCTTCGCTAGACGAATTTCCCTAGGGGCTTGCTTCGCAAGACGAAAACGTCTTGCGCTTTTTTCTTAAAGCCGCTCGTGCTTCGAGGCTCCGACCCGCCACGTCATGCCGATGCCACGAGCAAGCGAGCGAGCCCAGGCCACCGACGCGGGACGCCGCCGGGCGCGACAGGGGCGCCGGCCGGGGTACGCGCGGCGGACCCACGCCCGGCCCTAACCCGCACAGGCGGGAAGGGCGGGCTGGCGATCGAGCGGGGCGCCGCCGCGGCGCCCCACCGGGCAGTCGGAGCGAGGAGGCACGTGCCACCCCCCACTGCCCCCGAGCGGAGCGGCCCGTCGGCGGTCGGGGACGGTGGCCCGTCGGCAGTCGGGGACGGTGGCCCGCCGCCCTCCCTATCTCCGCGGAGGGCAGGGCGCGGGCGACCCCTCCGCCCGGCGGCGGTGTCTGCCCGTTGACGCGCTGGGAGCCCCTCCAGGCATGCACGCGGGTGGTCGGCCGGGGGCCGCCCGGCAGGCAGCAGTGGGCGTCTGGGCCGGCGAGCGGGAAGAGGGATGCGCCGTCACTCGCGTCGCCGCCGGGTCTTTCTCCTCTGGTGTCCCGTCACCGGGCAGACAGGCACCGGGCAGGGGGGAAGGCTTCGGCCGCCGCGCGCCGCCGCCACCCTCTCTCCCGTCTCGGCCACGCGAGGCGCTCCGCTTGCTGCCCCTGCCACTGGCGGCCCCCTCGGACCTCTCCGGGCGCGGGCCTGTCCGCTGTACGAGGCCCCCTCGGGCGTGCCGGCCGACTGGAGGGAAACTCCGGAGGCCCGCAGGGGGCAGGGCGGCAGAAGCGCGGGGTTCTCTCTCGACGCGTCCCTTCCGCCGCGTGGGGCACGCGGCGGCCGGCCAAGGCTGGGTCTGGCCGCGTGTCGTCTCCCCGCGGTCGGGGGGTCGTGCAGTCCACACCCTCTTTCCAAGTGAAAATAAATTGAAAATAAAATTTTATTGTTTCTTTTATTTCCTTTATTTATTTTATTTATGATTCAGACCTGTATGCCACACTGTCTCTTCTATTTATAAAAATATTTATATTAACCAGACCTTTGGCTGATTAATATTCTACAGCCTTTTAAATGTGTCTGTGGGAAGGGGAGTGTTATTGTTTTGCTGTTTCGTTTTACTTGTTTACTTGGTTTTATCCTATATTCTGCGAACCGCCCTGGGATATTATGATGAAGGGCGGTATATAAATCCAATAAAAAATAAATATATTTATATACTGATGTAATGTAATTCCCTGGGGAGGTCACTTTGGTTCTGCTAACACACAGTTGGGCTACACCCCCAGAGGTGCACTCCATTGTCTTTTGAGACAGATGAATGCCAACAATATCACAACAGTTTACAAAAAAACATAAACATAAATTAAACATGATCCACTGAACTATGAACCCATCAGCCTAACCTACTTTACAGGGTGGTTGTGAGCCTAGCGCTCCCCCCCCCCGCCATCCTAAATTCACTTTGGAATGAGTTGCTTCCTTCTGTCTCCCTCCCCGATACATTAAGGAAGACATTCTTTTATTGGTTTTTGCTGGCCTCCTATTTTATCTGCACCTTCTAAGCAAGTAAGAGAAGTTCACTACGCGCTCAGCCTCAAGGGGAGAAAACAAGAGACTCTTGATTACTCTTGAGACTGATTTCAAAGTGGATCCCACACCAAGTCTCTGCTTAGTCACTTCCCCTTAACCAAGAGCCATCTTAAGAGGACCCTGGATCTTTTCAGACCAGAAAAATAACAGACAAGATGGAGAGACAGGCAAAGTCATCACCCCAATTGGGAGAGGATGCTGGTGACACACACAGAGGAGCCTCCAAGTTCAGGTACTCATATGGAAAGTTCAGGTACTCATATGTAGGAGTAAGAGATCTTTCAAGAGCAACACTGAAGTGATTGAATAATTCAGCCCTAGAGAACAGAATTCTAAAATAAAGTGCCAACTTTTTAATCAGCCTTGTTCCTAGCCCTTTATTAGCAGACTATTTTGCAAAAAACAAACAAACCAAGCCAGTGGTCCAGCTTGCCCTCAATGCCAGAAAGGTTTGACGGTGCCCGTTTCTGCAGATCAAGTGGCTGTTTAATGCCCTTGCAATTATTGTTTTTTCTAATAAATTTACAACATTAATGGAGACAGAACCAAAGAAAGAGGGAAGATAACAGCAGTTCTTGAGGACCCATAAATCACCCAATAATGTTGTTTTTACAAATCAAAACCTTGATGATAATTTAAGTATAGACGTTACCCTTTGATGGTTGTTTCATTAGGAACATCCTCCATCAGACTCCCTTTTGTCTTCTGGGAATAGGATTTCTTTTCAGCTGGGGTTAATTCGGGTGTTGATTTCATGAGCTGCATCCTGGCTAGATCCTCTGAGGTTTGGAAGAAGGCTGTGCCGAGAAATCAAGAAAGCACCAATAAACATCCTCAGTAACCCTGTACAATTTGATCTCTTCATAAGATGAATGTGTAGAGGGAGTCAGGATCAGGCCCACAGATCCTGGCCCCAACCTTATAGTCATGCACATACAAGCTGTTAAGTGTCTAGATAACTAGAAAATGAGAATTGGCACTACGCATACATATTTTCTGTGGTTTTTGATGAACGCACAGAAATCAGGGACTTCCTAGTCATCTGCTCAAGGCTTATGAGCCAAAATACGGTTTATCTATACCTGAGTAATGTCAAGGAAAAAAGAAAATTAATACTAGGTTTTTGCATCAAGAGTCAAGATTCTGCAGCCAGTAGACGTGTTGCAGAATCAACATCCCTGTGTATATATAATTATTCTGCTTCTAAGTAGTATATATTTGGGTAAGAAGTATGTATTTGTTACTCCCCAGATTTCTGTACCCAAAACACCACTACTAAAGTGGTTTACAGCAAGGAAACAAAAGCTGCACACAAAATATATGCTGCACTGGAGTCAGATTTAGATATCCAGTTGTTTTAAGTGACTTTCTTAAAAATTCACTTTTGCTATAGCAAGTCTTCAATTAATTACAACTGGGGCTTTGGCCTACTGAGCAACAACTCATCTCATCCAGAGTCACCTCTATTGTGGATACAAACCTCCTTTTGATTTCTCAGATCTCTCCCTTCTTGTGGGAGACCCGCTTGTCCTTTTTCTCTCAGAGCTATCCTGTTGTCCGGCTCCCTCTTCTTCTCCCTTTGATGCAGAGATGCCAGGAATTTCCACCCCACTTCCTGTTCCTTCGGATTTGCCACAGTTCCCATCGCTGGCTCCACTTCCTTTGCTGGAAGATGGAGGGGCACTTGGGCTCTCAGCCCCACTTCCTATCCACGGAGATGAAGAGCTCTCTAGATCCTCATCTCTATCTCTGTTCTCTGTAGACATGGCAGCAGCACTGGGGTTCTCAGCTACATCCGGGGCATCTGGAGTCTTGACTTCTCTTTCTTTGCTGGAGGGCAGGAGACTGGCATCTGGGTCCTCAGTGCTGCTTGCATTTCCTGGAAGCATAACAGCATCATCTGGGCTCTGAGATCCACTTCCTGCCTCTGAGGATACAGGAAAACCTATAGTCTCAACCTCTCCTACGCCCTCTTGGGACTGGGAAGCATCCTGGTTTTCAGATCTAGCCAGATCCATGCTCTTGGATCCACTTCTTTCCCCTGAGAATTCAACAGAGTCTGGGACCTGAAGGTCATTCCTGAGATTCAACTGATCTGAAAGAATCAGATTAAAAAAACCAAACAAATAACTTTTAGTTTTTCGAATGTCGGTTTTTGTGTGTTGTGTATTGTTATTTTTCGTGTTGTTGTTATTGTGTGGAAAATACTAATAAAATTTATTGAAAAATAAATAAATAACAAAACGAAAAGGTCAGATGGGGGGGGCTCAATACTTCGTCATTACAAATTCAATTTCCTTCCTTTTACAATTAACTGTAGATAAAGTGTAGATAAAAACCAATGCTTTTTTAAAAATATATTTTTTAAAAAAATTAGATTTTTTAATTTAAATTTCATTTTTAAAATAAAATGCTTTTGGAGGAAAAATCTTTCTAAAGATAGTTTCCTGTTTAAGTTGCATTATAGTCCAAAGGCTATTCATCAGGAAATAAGGATTTGTTTTAAGTTTTTCATGTGTGCTAAAACTCTGTCTAAGTTGTTGTTGTTGTTTTTTAAAAAAAGTTGTTTAACCACATCAGTTAACAAACATGGATACATATGCTATAATGTTATTGTTTTTGTTAAATAATTTTTTTAAATTGTTACTAAGGAAATGATTAGTTTGCTCCTTCCAGTAACGTACAGCAGAAAAATTATCCAAATATAAACAGCTAACTTATTAAACCTCAAAATAATTTTGTAATTATCTGTCCATATATTTCTAATAGTATAACCAAATCAGTAATTTTTGATATAATTGTAAAAACTACTCTGAAAATTTATTATTCCAAAAATGAAACCTTCATCTGGTTGTAAATAATAAGATTAAACTAGCAAGAATGAGTCTTTCTGTCAAAAAAGAAAAAGATTTAAATCAAGTCTTACTGAATAGTGATTTAAATCGATTTGATTTAAATCAAATCCACCCTGTGTTGAAGCTAAATCCAAAGCACCTGAGAGGTCCTGGAGAACTATCAGGCTTGCCTTCCCCTTACCTTTTTCCCAGCACAGGCCAGCCAGCAGAGAAACTCATTGCCATAACTGAGCTTGAAAACCAAGCCAAACCACACACACTTATCCTGGCAACCTTCCAAATCCCTGACCTGGGGTGAGAGGAAGGACAGTTTTCTTGCATTGCCAAAGGCCCTCAATCCCCCTGTATTGTTTCTTAATGGCCCTTAATGGCCAGGTCATTTTGCATAAATTAGTTCAGGAATTCCTCTGCAACTTGTATTTCTCCCTTCACATCCCAAATAATCAAAATCCTACCATTTATTAATTTCTAGGGTGTGGGGGAGGTCCCCCAAACTTATAATCATGTAAACGAAAGTTCACAAAAGCAGCACTAACAGCTTTGGACGAAATTCAAGGCGCAAGAGGACTTTAAGACATAGAGAATTTGGTGCTGCTGCAGGTGAGAATTTAACCCTTAGGAAAAACAGAAAGCACCTCCGGGTTTCAAAAAGTGTTACTCACCATCTTCTACATATTCAGAAATGGGCTGAAGGCTTGGGAAGGCTTGCCTCAGGTTTTCCAGGCAGTCCAAGAATAGTTCCTGAGTTGATTCTCTTTTTCCCAGCACTAACTCGATCAGGCATTCCACAAATGCTTGTGGATCCTTTATTTCACTCAGGGAGAAGAACTCCCCCTGTGTGAGGAGCAGGTGGGAATCTGCCACATCCAAGATCAGCTCTGAGTCGATTAGAAGAAGATCTTCTGCTAATTTCCTTCTAGCCCTCCATATAATTTCAGATGGGTTTTTCCCAGAAAATGCCATGGCTTCCAGGCAGGTAGCCCTAAAATTGTTGAAGAATGAACACACACTGTCTTTGTATAAACAGCATTGCTCTCTAAGGATTTGGAGTAATTGATCCAGCAAATGTCCAACACCAAATCTGTAATTCAACAGAGAAAGCACCTGTATGATATCGAGCGACAGAATCATCTGGCCACAATTTTTGTCCATGGTATGATTATTTTCCACCTAGTCATTTTAACACCCTATTTGCCAAATTTAACAATTCCAAAATACAGACATGCTTTTCACTTTTGCAAGACTGAATATGCTGCCTTCGGCTGTACTTGAGAGTCGATTTCAAACAATTCCACTGGAAAAATAGTTATGTGCCTGGGGAGATGGCAGTATTGAGTCAGTGGCTCATGTGCTTCTGGCTTGCCCTCTTTATAAAGATTTGAGGTTATTATTACCCCTCTAATATTGTCTATGCTGGGCTGCTCAACCATTGCTACCGTGTTCTTCCTTGAGCAGATCAAGATGATCAGGTGACAGCGAAAACTGCAAGGTTTTTAGCGGGGGCAATTAGAATAAGATCTATTACAGTGATCCATGCAACGGTCACCTCCAGGCTTGACTACTGCAATTCGCTCTACGCGGGGCTGCCCTTGAAGCTGTCCCAGAAACTCCAGCGAGTGCAGAATGCTGCAGCGAGGCTCCTCACGGGGTCTTTGCCATGGGAGCATATTCACCCAGTGCTTTTCAAGCTGCACTGGCTCCCAGTGGAGTACAGGGTCAGATTTAAGGTGCTGGTTTTGACCTTTAAAGCCCTTCACGGCCTAGGACCCCCATACCTACGGGACCGCCTCTCCCGGTATGCCCCACGGAGAGCCTCAAGGTCTATAAATAGCAACACCCTAGTGGTCCCGGGCCCTAAGGAAGTCAGAATAACCTCAACCAGAGCCAGGGCTTTTTCAATACTGGCCTGGTGGAACGCTCTGCCTCATGAGACCAGGGCTCTGCAGGATCTGATTTCTTTCCGCAGGGCAAGACAGAGTTGTTCCACCTGGCCTTTGGCTTGGAGCCAGTTTGATTCCCTCCCTCCCTCTCTTTCTTTTTTCTTTTCCTTTCTCCTCCATTTCTCCTCCATTTTAATATTTTAATGTTTCAATATTTTAATTGTTGTATTTTAATCTTGTTTTTAAGTTGTATTCATTCAACCTATTATTATTGCTTGTTAGCTGCCCTGAGCCCGGCCTTGGCTGGGGAGGGCGGGGTATTAATAATAATAATAATAATAATAATAATAATAATAATAATAACTGATGTAAACCTCCAAAATGTATTTTCTATAGTTAACGTTTAAACCTCTATCTTCAGTACATTTTGTTTCATTGCTATGGCTAGTGGCTGAGGCAAATAAAGACTTTTCTTCTTCTTCTGATCCAGCAAATGCTAATTGAACTATTTCCCCATCCTGAGCATTTATTTATTCAAGATGGGGCCTGCCACTAGCAGGATATAAGAAATCTGACTGAATGAGCATTCACTTTTAATAGATTAAGTGGATATCCTCACAAATAAATTGTTTGCCTGCCCTTTTGTTACTGTCTAGCAGTATAGATTAGCTGCAACAAAGGCTACAAATAGCGTGATTAGATTAACATTACCACCTTCCTTTCTGGTGGGGGTTCTGTGCCTTTAGAAGCTAAGTCATGGGTAGAAATTCAACAGGTTCTGCTCTTCCAGCACAGCATTGAGAAGCTGCATGTGTTGGTATCTACCTGTTAGGCAGTTATTCAAGGCTTAGAGATTGTATGCAAGCTTGGGGGGGGGGGCAATCGCCAATATTTATAATATATTTAAAATATTATGCCCATCCTGAAATGTAATAAATTATTTTAAAAACAATTCCAAATATAAAGCTTATCTACAGCTTTAAGATTGCTTTTAAAGGAGCAGAAAATCTAAAGTTTTCCATAAAAATGTTCAAAGGAAGCCCAACTACAGTGCAAAAATGAATCCAACCTTAATTTGGCAAGGGGGGGTTGACAATAAAAAGCTATTGAAAATGTATATGTTTAGGGAAGCTTTTAATGTTTAATAGACTATTGTATTTTAATATTCTGTTGAAAGCTGCCCAGAGTGACTGGGAAAACCCAGCCAGATGGGTGGGGTATAAATAATAAATTATTATTATGTACACATAACTGTTGTACAAAAACTTGGGAGCACCAAAACACAATGATCTGATGAACATTAAATATTCGTGTTCTCAAGTTTGTTGTGCTAATTTAGGATCGCACTGATATATGTTTGTTAAATTTACACCCCCTCCCTCCCTCCAAAATTTCATTGATTTGCTTCCATTTCGAGGAGCAAGGCTTCTTGTTTATCAGAGTATTTAATGCTTCCAGTAACTTGTATTTTTGCAATTGCTACTTGTTTTAGCTTTTGAAGTGGCTTTTATCTGAGAGCTGACTTTGCACCTCTGAATTAATAGCCGTGAAAGACTCCATTAGCTATTCTGCTTTCACACAAGCACACACAAAATCCACCTATGTTTTTCTGTTTATTGCAAGCAGAGGTTAAGGAATATGGTCAGGTAAAAATTATAGCTGACAACCTAAATCATCAAAATTAAATGCATATACTTACGTGAGATGTAAAGCGCAGTGCCTACGTTCGTTCCCTGCGAGTTAAGTTTCTATGCTTTGCGCTTTCGCTTTTCCTGTAAACGACCCCACCTCTAGAGAACAGAAGAAACGAAACTGAAGGTAGAAAAAAAAGAAACACATTTAACTGTTTCTATGACTAGATGGGCTGGGAGGAGCTGGGAGGAGATTGTGCTATTGCCTCTGACTGATTGCTTTGTCATTGTTACTTATTAGTTCATACCGTTGTTTATACACATTATATCCATTGTTTTAAGTTGCTTTAAATTTCATCTTCTGTAAGTTGCTCTATCTTGTTTTATTTTCTATCTGCAAATTCCACAATCTTTCATAATACCAGTGAACTTGTAGACCAATGAACTGAGTGATTTGTTTCAGTCCCAATCCATTTCTGTGGTCTTACTGGTTCCACTTGGTTCCTTCTGAGCAAATTAGAACCTTGAATGAAGGTTAATGCATTGGCCAGGATTTGGCACAATATTTGGATCTCCAAATAAACAATGGTCACCTGTCAATCAAACCCACTTGGATCACCGGTGCTTAAAATGCCGTTTCCAAACTTCTTTGTCTCTCGTGACCCCACTCAAACTACAACTGCTGCTCGAAGCCAACAGCACCAGAGGTGGCAACTGCTTTTTGCCGTGTTAACTTGTGCATGGACAATTAGACCAATGTTCTGATATAGGGTTTTATTTCCATTTTGCTCTGCATATTAAATTATCATTTGGGATAAGCTGCTGAATTGGATTTCTGAGCTATGCCGAACTCGACGCACTCAAGGGGTGTTTTCTCCCCCATCTCCTCCATCGCTCAGTGCTTGGGATAGCGGGTGGGTGGATAGATTGAAGTAGGCAAGCAGGAGATTTGGGATTCATCTAGAGGAGACCCATTTAATGATTTAATTTACCAAAATTGGGAATGCCTAAATGCTTTACCTTGTGTGTTTAATTCTAGAATGCTCCCCAGTGATTTAAATAAATAAATAAATAAATAAATGTCCAGTAGCAGTGTAAAGGTAAAGCGACCCATGACCATTAGGTCCAGTCGCGGACAACTCTGGGGTTGCGGTGCTCATCTTGCTTTACTGGCCAAGGGAGCCGGCGTACAACTTCCAGGTCATCTGGCCAGCATGACTAAGCTGCTTCTGGCGAACCAGAGCAGCACACAGAAACGCTGTTTGCCTTCCTGCCAGAGCAGTACCTATTTATCTACTCACACTTTGACGTGCTTTCGAACTGCTAGGTTGGCAGCAGGGAACGAGCAGGGATAGAGGAGAGCTAATGTTTCTCTGTGAATGTACCATATTGGCCCGAATACAAGCCACACCTTTAAAATTGGAGAAGCCAACCCTTCTCGCATTGTCCGGAGCCAAGCCTTCTCCCAAATTTGAGGACCTGCAAAATGTTTAGTTTGGACATAGCTACCGCTGCACGGATGGGACTTGCAAGCCAGGTTTCTTGAGGCCAGCTCCACACAGATATCAGCAGCAGTAACATTGGAGTCGGCATGGCGATCAAGAGCTCACCTCCCAGGCTGAGCAAGCAGTAGTGGGAAGATACTGTTGCACGCCGCCCCAATCTCTGAGTGGTGCAAGATTCCAGGGGTTCTGGGCCAGGGTTCATGTTTTGGGGATGAGGCACAGCTGACACTGTGCTGTCTTTGGTTTGTTTACGCACACATATATAACCTGAGCCTGTGATGGAGGGGTTCACAGCATTAACAACCAAAAAAGGTCTTGTTTCTATCATAGCTGCAGTCTTGGATCCAAACAAAAAAATAAAAGTATTGGTGTTCTCTCCGTCTTTCTAGCCTGCAGCTTTTTATTCCAGCTTCTGGTTCACATCACTCAACTCTGACCTTTCGTCTTTCCACCTATCCAGGGAGGGAGGCTGGCAAGTTCCCTTTAGGCAGAGCTTTCCAAACGTTTCATGTTGGTGACACACTAATTTGACATGCATCATTTCGTGACACAGTACAGTGGTGCCCCGCAAGACGAACGCCTCACAAGACGGAAAACCCGCTAGACGAAAGGGTTTTCCGTTTTGGAGGCGCTTCGCAAAACGAATTTCCCTATGGGCTTCCTTCGCAAGACGAAAGCCCATAGGGAAATCTCTGGGACAGCGGGGAAGCGCAGCGCGTCTTCCCCACTGTCCTCGGACCTCCTCCGAAGGCTGGCGGCGGGGCGGAGAGACCTCCTCCCGCCGCCAGCCTTCGTTTCTCCGCTATCCCGGACGGCTTTTGAAGGCAGGCGGGGGGGGGAGCAAAGACTTTCGCCCCCCGGCGGCCTTCAGAAGAGGTCCAGGACCTCTTTGCTCCCCCCTGCCTGCCTTCCTGGGGGCTTTTAAATCGCCCCGGGACAGCGGAGAAGCCCTCCGCTGTCCTGGGGCGATTTTAAAATGCTGGCAGGCGGCAGCGGAGGCTTCGCTGCCGCCCGCCAGCATTTTAAGATCGCCCCGACAGCGGAGAAGTCCTCCGCTGTCCCGGGTTTTTTTAAAATGCTGGGGGTGGGAAGAAAAGCCCTTGTCCCCCCCCAACCTTCAGAAGAGGTCGGGGGACAGACTGTCCCCGGACCTGGTCTGAAGTCGGTTTCCATAGGAACGCATTAATTGATTTTCAATGCATTCCTATGGGAAACCGTGCTTCGCAAGACGGAAAAATCGCAAGACGACAAAACTTGCGGAACGAATTAATTTTGTCTTGCGAGGCACCACTGTAGTACAGTTTTTACTAGCAAACCAGAGGTTCAGCTAACCCATTTCAAGCCCCGGGAGGAGCGCATGGACACATGACACACTAACATGTCACAACACACAGTTTGGGAAACTCTGCCTTAAGGACTCTTACTGTGGGCCATTACCAGGCTGACTGGCTATTACAGCCTTTGCATCCATGCTGCATCCAGGAATTAGAAGGGGCAGGCATTTAGCCTACCCCCCCCCAAAGTCATAACACTATATAGCCAGCAGAGGATTAAGTCTTCCTAAAGGTAAAGGGACCCCTGACCGTTAGGTCCAGTCGTGGCCGACTCTGGGGTTGCGGCACTCAACTTGCTCTATTGGCCGAGGGAGCCGGCGTACAGCTTCCAGATCATGTGGCCAGCATGACTAAGCCGCTTCTGGTGAACCAGAGCAGTGCACAGAAACACGCTTTATCTTCCTGCTGGAGCGGTACCTATTTATCTTCTTGCACTTTGACGTGCTTTTGAACTGCTAGGTGGGCAGGAGCAGGGACCGAGCAACGGGAGCTCACCCCGTCGTGGGGATTTGAACCGCCAACCTTCTGATCGGCAAATCCTAGGCTCTGTGGTTTAACCCACAGCGCCATCCGCGTCCCTTCCTAGGCAGCAGCAAAAGGAGGATCAGCATGGACAGCCATCATTTTACTCATCTCCAAAGTGTGCTTGCAGAGAAGGGATTAATGGGGAGGCAGTCTGCAATCATCCACCTGTGACCACTTGCCTGTTGAACTATATCCCAGCAATGACATACAGTACCTTTTCTTCCCCAGGGCTGAGGCCCCAACTTATTTCCCACAGTCTATTTTCAAACAATTTGATCATTGATATGGGTAATAAATGGTGTGTGTACATGTGTGTGTATGTGTACGTGCGCGCGCGCACACACACACACACACATATTCTAGATGTCATCTTTGGAATTCCCTCCAAGCTCCTAGTTTTAGATCCGCAATAAGGGATTCTATAGGGGAAAGACTGCTAAAAGTGGCTGTACCAGCCACGTTGTTAATAGCCGCAGCCAAGTCTGTTAAATATCTCTTTGCTTGACTAAAGATGCTTCCAGAAGGTTGAACTGAGTAGACAGCCCTCCCTCCCTCCCCACCCCCCAGCTGGGATGTCATCAGTTAGTGGAGCAGAATAGGCTCTCAGCTTGGACTGGGCTGGAAAAAAGACACAGAGGCATGGGTGTAGCTGGGGGGGGGAGGCAGCTGTCCCCCCTAAATCAATAAAAATACAGTGGTGCCTCGCAAGACGAAATTAATTCGTTCCGCAAGTTTTTTCTTCTTGCGAGTTTTTCGTCTTGCGATGCACGGTTTCCCATAGGAATGCATTGAAAATCAATTAATGCGTTCCTAGGGAAACCGCCTTCAGACCAGGTCCGGGGACAGTCTGTCCCCCGACCTCTTCTGAAGGCTGGGGGGGGGGGGACAAGGGCTTCTGAAGGCTGGGGGGGGGCTGGGGGGGAACAAGGGCTTCGCTGCCGACCCCCAGCATTTTAAAATCTCACCGGGACACGGGGAGATTTTAAAATGCTGGGGGTCGGCAGCGAACGCTTCGCTGATCCCGGGACGGCAGACAGCTCTGCGCTGGCATCCAGAGCGGGGCGGGACTTAGCGCCCCGCTCGGGATGGCGGCACACATCTGCCTGCAGTCCCGGGACGGCAGACAGCTCTGCGCTGGCATCCAGAGCGGGGCGGGACTTAGCGCCCCGCTCGGGATGGCGGCACACATCTGCCTGCAGTCCCGGGACGGCAGACAGCTCCGCGCCGGCATCCAGAGCGGGGCGGGACTTAGCGCCCCGCTCGGGATGGTGGCGCAGATCTGCCTGCAGTCCCGGGACTGCAGGCAGCTTTGCGCGGCCATCTGGAGCGGGGCGGGCTTCGCCCCCGGCTCCCGATGGCCGCGCAGAGCTGCGCTGATCCCGGGACGGCAGACAGCTCTGCGCCGCCATCCCGAGCGGGGCGGGACTTCTCTGCTGTCCCGGGGAGATTTTAAAATGCTGGGGGTCGGCAGCGAACGCTTCGCTCCCGCCCGCCAGCATTTTAAGATCGCCCGGGGCAGCGGAGAAGTCTCCGCTGTCCTGGGAAGGCAGGAGGGGGGGAGCAAAGACTTTTGCCCCCCGCCGGCCTTCAGAAGAGGTCCAGGACCTCTTCTGAAGGCCGGCTGTGGGTGAAAGTCTTTGCTCCCGACCGCCAGCAATTTAAAACAGGTCCCCGGAGATTTCCCTATGGGCTTTCGTCTTGCAAAGCAAGCCCATAGGGAAATTCGTCTTGCGAAGCGCCTCCGAAACAGAAAACCCTTTCGTCTTGCGGGTTTTCCGTCTTGCGAGGCATTCGTCTTGCGGGGTACCACTGTACATGGATAACTTGAGGTTCTCCCCTCCAAAAAAAATCCTGCCTTTGCCCATGTGCAGAAGTTTAACTTCCTCTCTTCCAGCTATGAAACGAAGTGTTCTGCTTTTCTACGTCCTGGAAGTAGTTGGCTATCCCTGGTCATGTTTATTCAAAGGAATACGTTGCCTTTGTATCCTCTGTCTGCAGCGTTATTTCTCCCACCACTGTTAAATACAAGATTTGATGGATATTCAGTCCTACTTTATTAACAAGGCAAACAGGCTAGACCATGGAGATTACACAGTGTTCGCTAGACTTGGGAATTTGCACTTTTTTATTGGAGTATCACAGCAAAAAATAAAATAAAAATCCCTCTAACACAGTGGTGAGGGCAGAGGGAAACCCTTCATCCTGATGCCTGATTTTTTTTTTTTTTAAAAAAAGTTGATGGTAACGGAAAGATCGAGTGGAGAGAGGGAGGACGGAAATAATACATCATTGTGCAGTGAAGGGGAAGAACATTCTGGAATCCCACACCAATTGCGGCAAAGGTGCCAACTTGGTGTTGTGAAAGTCTTTTCCTCTCAAGGCGAAGGGGGTGTTTTTGGTGCTTGTGCAACGGAGAAATCCTTCCCTGGCGGAAGACTGCTGTCTTGCTTTTGGTTCCCCCAAAGAGTGTGCAATAGAAACTCCTCCTCCCCCAGCAGAAGGAAGGGGGGTTTTCTTTTGGTGCCGGGCGCTGGAAGGAAAGTCTTTCCTGTGAGTTCGAGAACGGCCCGAGAGGGCCAAACGAGAATCAGTACATGCGACAGTAAAAGCTTCCGGCTCACCCAATCTTTGTATCCACGAAAAGAAACAGAGAAAAATTAGGCCGTACAAGAGCCTGGATGAGCTGGCTGTGTACAACAGTTGTATGACGGCTTTAGAAGTTCTCAAAGGGGTGAGGATGAACGATGTCCACAGGCTGTCCCAGTAGATCTGGATTCGAGAAATCTGTGGTTAACCACAGAGCACGCCCACCCATCCCGAAAGGACTGGAATAACCAGCAGTAAGTGGATGACGTCCCATCTGCAATTGGACAGGAAGAAGGAAACTACCTCAACTATTTTCTCAGCTTCAGTAGGATAGCATAGCACATTCGTAGGAATCCATAGGAGAACAAGCACATCCATGGGAAATTAGGTTTGGTGTCATGTGCTGAAACTTCCTCCTGCAGCCAAGGAAGGTTCAGCCCACACGAGAGAGAGGGGATCTTTAGATGCGGAAGCTCTCCTCTTTGCCATCAATGTGCTTGAGGCGCAGGTACACATCGGTGCCAATCCCCTGCATAGACTGGAGGGTCAGGGAGCCACCCAGATACTCCGCATAAGCACGGGACGTCGGTAGTCCAAATCCAAACCTAGAGAGAGACAGGACAGACAGACAGACAGAGGAGTCCTTAGTTCCACAGCCAATTTTGAAGGGAGAGCAAGCTTCAGTTGACTGGGGGGGGGGGTCTGGAAGGAACACTCTGCAACACATTTATATGGTAGTTAAGTCTTAGTCTATGTAGCTTTCATTCCACAGAATGCTTTCGCCACATGATTTTTTGAAAGGGGGAGACATTTCAGGGAGAGCTGCCGCTTGAGGAAAGCTACAAAAAGGCCAGAATATCTTGTGACAATTGCGTTTTTAATAATACATCTTTTTTTGCCAGGGCCCTGCGTGATCTGCTGCTGCACTACGTGTAAAAAACACTAAATTTTGCATTTTGAGAATTTCATTATTGTTCCTCTTTTTCCCCCCTCCTTCAAATGGCAAGCTTCTAGGTCAACGATGGGGAACCCATGGTCTCCTAGATGTTCCTAGACTACAAATCCCATCATCCTTTTCTATTGGCCATGCTTGACCATGCCTGATGCGAGTTGGAGCCCAGTATCACCTTGGAAGCCCCCAGGTTCTCCAGCCCCCAAGGTGGAAAGAAGTTTGAAAGAAAACCTGGTCCAATTAGTGCCACAAGTATTTATCTATTTACTACATTTCTGTTCCATACTTCCACCCAAAGGCACCCAAAGCAGAAAGTGCTTTAGGTTCCTCTTCAGTTTCTATTTTTAGTACTCATGATGTCTGCAGATTGACTGGTGTTTTCTTCCTAGATATGTATCATTCTTTCCTCCCTAAGGAAAAACCCTTTGTGCAGCAGCTGCTGGAAATCCCATTTGCCCCTTCTGTCCCCCCCTCCTTTGTTCTCACCCATGCATGGGTCCCGACTGGGCGCTGTTCCCCATTTCCACCATGTTCCCAAAGAGGGTGTTCATGCGGGGGTCCTGGGCGCTCGCTTCTGCTGTGGTGAAGTGGTAATCTGTCACCTTCTCAACGTGGTCATGAGGAATTCCGGCGCCTCGGTCTGAAATCCTGCCGGGAGAAAGAGGAGTGTGGCGTTAAGGAGCCACACATTAAGGTTCTCAAGATGCTTTAGTCCCTTTCACCTGCCAACGCCCGTCCCTCCCCATCAAGAGGAAGATCATCTCAAGTTGTCCGCCTCAATGGGAGGACCCCCACAGATTTTCAAGGGTCCCTGGTATTTGGCCGCTGTTGCCAAGTTCCCACCAAGATGGCGGAAATGGGTGGTGGCCTAAAACCTCTAGGAAAGGGGAGAAACTGAAGAGGCTTCCCTAGCAAACCGTACCGTATGATCAGGTCAATGTCATTGTTGGCAATGGTGATGATGATGTCTGGCACATTATAAGGGGTATCCAAGTGAGACTCCATCGTGGCTCTGAAAGGAAGGGAATGGCAAGGGAGTAAGTCTGCGTCCTACCTAAGCAGGACCCCTACACCCTTTCCCACTTGGGATGAAGCTCTCTCCATTCACAAAGTCTTGCAAACCTATCCTCATTGCCAAAGATTTGGTAGAATATTCCCAATCAGCACACCAAATCCTGCCTTCCTTAACTTCTGCAGCCGCTGGCCACAAGCCCCTCTCCTCTCTGCAAATTCCTTCACCCAATTAGAGTCAGGAACGTTGGTCAGAATTGAGTGTATGCTTCCAGAATTAAAGCTAAATACATTACTTCTGGTAAATGAGCCACCAGTTGCTATAGGGCTGTGAAAATTTGCGTCCTGGGCTTTTTAGACTTGTCTACCCATGTACTAAAGGGACGCAGGTGGCGCTGTGGGTTAAACCACAGAGCCTAGGGCTTGCCGATCAGAAGGTCGGCGGTTCAAATCCCTGCGACGGGGTGAGCTCCTGTTGCTCGGTCCCTGCTCCTGCCAACCTAGCAGTTCGAAAGCACGTCAAAGTGCAAGTAGATAAATAGGTACCGCTTTGGTGGGAAGGTAAACAGTGTTTCCGTGCACTGCTCTGGCTCGCCAGAAGCGGCTTAGTCATGCTGGCCACATGACCCGGAAGCTCTACGCTGGCTCCCTCGGCCAATAAAGCAAGATGAGCGCCGCAACCCCAGAGTTGGTCACGACTGGACCTAATGGTCAGGGGTCCCTTTATCTTTACCTACTCATGTACTATCTGAAACCAAAGGGTTGCCAGATGTGAAATATCTTGGTATTGTTTCCAGCTCTCCCACCCCACTAAATGGTCACTTTTTAAAGCCAGCGTTTGTCAACTTTGGGTCAGGGATGATGGGAGTTGTAGTCCAGCAACATCCAGGGACCAAAGGTTGTAACCAATAGTTTCACCCCTCTGTGTTTATGTATTCCAACCCAACCCAACCCAGTGTCCTTCAGGCTACAGCTCCCATCATCCGTGACTCACCAGCCAGGACTGATGGGAGTTGTAGTCCAACAACATCAGGAGAACACCAAGCTTGAGTAAGGTTGATCTATTCCTTTCAAAATGAAACAAGCAACTTTTGAGATAGGCTTTGCAGCAGATTGGCCCTATAAAAAAGGGAGTGAATCAGTGCTATGGGCTTTTGTATTTCATTATTCATATAGGTATTTACATGCCACCTTATCAGAAAATCTCAGGGAGGTGGAAGGCCCAAAAAGCCATCTCCCTTGCAGATTCTAGCCTGTGTCTCATCCTGGGCTACAAAGAGGAGGATAAATGGCGCACCTCATGGCATTCTTGAGCAGCTCTGGAAGGATGTAGTCAAGAGGCATCGGGATGAAAGGGAAGCGGGCGGCCACATGGCCATTGATCCGCACCCGAGGCGCGTTCCCGTACTTATGTTCACACAAGCGCCTGCAAGGAAATACGGAAGCAGGATTAAGTGCAGACTCCACTGCTGGTGGCTTCCCTGGGAGCAAGCTGCATTTGAGTGAAGCTGCAGGCACCAAGCACAGTCTCTATCCCCATTCCTGTGCCCTACATGCGTTGATTTAATGCAGCGGTTCTCAACCTGTGGGTCCCCAGATGTTGTTGGACTACAACTCCCATCATCCCTGAGCTCTGGCCTTGCTAGCTAGGGGTGATGGGAGTTGTAGTCCAACAACATCTGGGGACCCACAGGTTGAGGAAGGCTGATTTAATGGGATTTCCTACCTGTCCCTCCCCAGAAGGTCACAACAATATAATATAGAGTTACATAAAGGACAAATATCCATTACAGTTATAAGAACAAGTGAACTGTTCCCAAATGGAACCGAGCATGATAATTTAAGCCACAAAAGTGGTTCCTAAGAAACAAAAATACCCTCAGTTTCAAAGACCAGGGTTAAGATGTGCCTCTTTGTCATATGGCAAATGCTGTACAATGAAGATGCCGGAGACACACCTCTGTGGGGAGGGAGTGGTACCCAAAAAAACCCCTCAACCTTGGGCCATAATCCCCTCCCCCCAAGAACTTTTGAGGGTGGCAGACCTCAACACTCAAGAAGGTTGGGGGATAAGCCCTTAGGGCTATGCTCTATGTGAGCATAACTTGGCACTCACAAATGACCCTGGGGAGCTTCTAGGGCCCAGCTCTCTTCCTGTATCTGTTTGGCCTCCATCCCTGTGAGTCCCATCTTAAATTCAGATTATTACGCAGGAGGGGAAAGCCACAAGGCCTTAGGGATCAGGGCAACTGATGTGGGATGCTGAGCTTTACCACTTATGTTTGTTTGCAACTACAGCAAAGCTTCCTGCCTAGCAATCCTAACAGCTGACTATTTGTAATTCATTTACATATTTTACGTTTCAAGCAACTTTTAAAGCCAATATTAAAAAATAAGGTTATTTATGTATGCAACAACAGCGGCCCGTGTTTTGTTAGCCCAAAAATGGAAAACGAGCGAGGTCCCAACCAAAAAAGATTGGCAACTTAAGTTGACAGAATATGCATAGCTTGCAGGCTTAACATACAGAATAAGAGAACAAGAAGAACATACGTTTAAAGAGGTTGGAAAGGTTATATTGAAGATATGGGGGGAAAACTGTGTACAGCTGAAAATGCTGACAGCATTAAGATATATTCAACAGCGTAAATAAGTTTTGATGGATGCAATAATGGAAAACCGATTGGTATAGTTTTTGTAAAATATGCAGGGATATAAGATATGCAAAATGAACAATGGAAAAAGAAGATTGATATCTTAAGTGTGTAAAATGTTTATCTGAAATGGTAAAACAGAGAATTTAATAAAAATCCTATTAAAAATAGAAAACCCATATTAATTTTTTTTTAAAGATTATTACATTGCATTATTGCCACAATTAATTGGCTTTCATTAAAAAAAAAAAAAGCAATGGGGAAAAAGTTAAACCGTCAGAAAGAAATGCAGCAGAATGAGGAAGATGGAGCCACAGAATATGGCCATGAGAGGGAGCCCTAGACTGCTGCACACACATAGCCAGTATGATAACAGGATGATTTGAAATAATCAACAGAACTGAGTACCTGGCAAAATCTACCCATTTCTCAATTATTTTCTTTGGAGACAAGCGAGTGCAGATGATCCCAACGAAGTCTGGCTGCAGGAAGATGAGAGAAGGAGAGGGTGACATTTCAATGTAGGCTTAAAACCTAGAATAACGGTTTCTAAACTTTTCCTGCATGGACCACTGGAAAACAGACGAGGGCAGACCACTTAATGATTTTCCTTCATGTTTTGAAAGCAGAAAGCCTCCAGTCCAATCTGTGCCATCTCTAGTTACTCAAAAGATGTCTTAGAAAACAGGGCCAGGGGGGAAATCTCTTACCCAAGGCCCCGAAGAGCTGTTGCGGGTTATAGGAGCAAAAACAGCATTAGATGAGGCAGTGTTATGTATGGGTTATGTATGGGTTGCTATAAGGCAGCTACATACGTTCACATGCACGGGAAATGCAGAGGGCACCAAATGTTAAGTATCAATTCTGGGTCTCTCCCTCTCTGGTCACACAGCTGTTCACGAAATCTATGTCCTGTTCAAGTAAGAAGAAAAGTTGTACCTTGTCTTCATGCAAGGAAAGATGATGAATGGCCAACATCCGGATGCCCAGGCGAGAGGTGAGGGTCTTGTCCAGGAAAGAACGGATCAGCTTCTCATCCTGAGAAAGGAACAGGAAAAGCTCACCATCTGTAAAGCGGCCCTCACAAGCGGTTGCCCCATACAGTGGTACCTCGGGTTAAGTACTTAATTCATTCCGGAGGTCCATTCTTAACCTGAAACTGTTCTTAACCTGAAGCACCACTTTAGCTAATGGGGTCTCCTGCTGCTGCCGCGCCACCAAAACACGATTTCTGTTCTCATCCTGAAACAAAGTTCTTAACCCAAGGTACTATTTATTGGTTAGCAGAGTCTGTAACCTGAAGCGTATGTAACCTGAAGCATATGTAACCTGAGGTACCACTGTACAGGCATGTCCAAAGTCTGTTTTGGGGTCCTCCTTTGGCAGTTTATTTTCTGGGGTAAAATCCTAAAAACCCCTCAGCAACTTCAACCGTAAAAAAACAACTCCACAGCTTTGGGGTAAAATCATAAAAAAGCTCAGCAACTTCAATCCTAAAAAATGGTGAACAACTTTGGTTGGCCCTTTGGTTGGCCCTCACGGTCCTTCACTTCATCAAATCTGGCCCTCTTTGAAAAAAGTTTGGACACCACTGTTTGAAACCTGTCCAGGAAAAAGTCTGAGGGAAGGGGACACGTGAAGATGCACAGGTGTGTGTGTGTGTGTGTGTGTGTGTGTGTGTGTGTGTGACATGTGAAGACAGACTAACCACTTACCACATCCTCTGCTTAGTGCAAATCAACTGCAGTTCGAAGGATGACACTGAAGGGGCCAGGGTGGATTTGATTTAAATTAAATCGATTTAAATCACTAGTCAGTAAGACTTGATTTAAATCTTTTTTCTTTTTTCTTTAATGAAAGACTCATTCTTGCTGGTATAATCTTAATATTTACAACCAGATGAAGGTTTCATTTTTGAAACAATAAATTATCAGAGTCATTTTCAGTGTTATACAAAAAAATACTGATTTGGTTATACTATTAGAAATACATAGATAATTATGAAATTATTGTAAGGTTTAATGAATTAACTATTTATATTTGGACAACTTTTCTGCTGTACTTTGTTGCAAGGAGAAAAATAATCATTTCCTTAACAATATATTTAACTAAAACCATAACATTATAGCATATGTATCCATGTTTGTTAACTGATGTGGTTAAACAGGTTTTTTAAAAAAAAACCCACACACCTTAGACTGAGTTTTAGCACACATGAAAAACTTAAAACAAATCCTTATTTCCTGATGAATACCCTTTGGACTATAATGTAACTTAAATAGAAAACTATCTTTAGAAAGATTTTTCCTCCATAAGCATTTTATTTTAAAAATCCAATTTAAATAATAAAAATATGATTAACCCCCCCCCCACCAATTTTGATTTAAAAAACAACAACATTGATTTTTATCCCCCCTGGAAAGTGATGAGGTGACAAGGACCAGGCTGGGCTGAGGATCTATAGCAGGCCTGGGTAAACATCTCAGGAGTCTGCACTCTCCTCTTAAAAACCCACCCTCTTCCCAGAAATGTTGCCCTGGTCAAACCCACCAACCCTACTTTTCCAAGTCTTTCTTCCTCCCAAGCATGTTGTGGGGATCTTGAGCGGCAGACAGGTTGACCCAAGTTACCCAAACGGACTAGGAAAGCGGTACCTGTATGTGCTTCCGACATTCCCGCAAGCCCTCGGCCAGCAACGTCACCACGTCCTTGTGGTCGTCTAGGAGCTGCCGGACCAGTTTGCAATACTGGGCCTCCGACTCTTGGTCCTTGATCTGTAAAGCAGAGAAGAGACAGAGGAGAGGGAGAGTGTGCATCAAAAAGAGACGGAACTTGGGGAGGGAGGTGAGCAGAAGCAGGCAGGAGTCAGCCATTTCATCCCACGCACCCCAGAACCAGCAGCCCCTTATTTATCACCCTACAGAGCAGGGATGGGAAACCGTTTTTCAGCCTTCTGGAAATAGCTGCCAGTGGTGGGTGGAGCAACAGATTAGACCAGGCATCCCCAAACTCAGCCCTCCAGATGTTTTGAGACTACAACTCCCATCATCCCTAGCTAACAGGACCAGTGGTCAAGGATGATGGGGATTGTAGTCCCAAAAACGTCTAAAGGGCCGAGTTTGGGGATGCCTGGATTAGACTCTAGTAGCTGGCAGTCCAGCCACACAACCCCTGAAGTTTCCTATGTGTACATCTCTCTACCCAGGCAAGCAAGAGGCATTCAAGGACAGGGCCACCAAGCTTATGGAGAATGCAGAGGGCCACATAGAGAGACATGGAGGGCCACATTGGACTCTGGGCCTGAGATTTCCCATCCCTTCCATAATAGCACCTTGACACAATACTGCAAGCCACTTTGACGAATAAATAAAAACGGGAGCTTCCTGAGTTGAAAGCAATACCGTGCCCCTTTGTTTATAGCCATGACATACACAAGGCCTGTTAAAGTTTGTTTGTTCCTATTGACTTTATTGTACAAAACCAGTAAAATATATTTGGGAAAAGAACAAGGTCAACATCCCTGTATGCTCCAGTCACCATTCACACCGCTGTTCTATTAAATGTGGCCGACTCAATAGGACTCGGGACATGTTTAGCAACTTCTGCATTCAAAGACGGAGCACATGCTTACCGGGGGAAATTCGCTCAGTTTCTGGAACGCTCGGATGTAAAGCTCGTGCTGAAAGAAGAAGAAGACAGAAGCGAGTCAAGGAGAGAGGCACAGGCCACAAAACAGATTTGACACCAAGGCCCTGAATCCCCCTGCTAGCTTCTGATAAGGGTGTGGGATCTAAAAAGGTTAAAAGCCAGAGGTGCTAGGAGCCCATACTCCAGGGTGGGGTGCGATATGGGGCACTGGGTGGCTTCGAAAGCAGATTAGACAAATCCATGAAGGGAAAGGCTATTCATATCTCCACTGTGGAGGCAGTATGCTTGCAGGCTTCCCATAGGCAAAGATGGGCCCTTAGACTGAACCAGCCAAGCAGTTCTTATGCTCTTTTGCTAGGTGCCCTAAGACTGATGAGGTGAAAGGAAGTTCCATTTGGCTCCACCCATTGAGAGGAAAGGCCTAAAAGCTGCTGGGTCATCTGTGTGGAGTATCTGTTTATTCTCTTTTGCATTGCTGCAATTTGTTTTAAACCACCTTGGTGAACAATTAATTCAAAGGCGGAGAACTAAGATGCATGCTGTGGTAAAAGGATAAAACTGGTCATGATTATGCACTTTTATTTTCTGTTATTTGAATGCCAGCTGTCCTGGTATCTCAAGGCCTGTCACATGGAGCAAACTTGTTTCCTCCTGCTCCAGAGGTTGGAACCTGAACCAAAGGCTTCAAGTTACAAGAAAGGAGATTCTGACTAAACATCAGGAAGAACTTTCTGACGGTAAGAGCTGTTCAATAGTGGAATGGTCTCCCTCAGGAGGTTGTGGACTCTCCTTCCCTTGGAGGTTTTCAAGCAGAGGTCCTCAGTCCTGGATGCTTCAGTTGAGATTCCTGCATTCCAAGGGGATGGACTGGATGACCCTCAGGGTCCCTTCCAAATCTGAGATTCTATGAGGTTTCGAAACTATCCCTCAGTTATCACTACTTCTCGGTAGTGGCGCCCGCCCTGTGAACGCCCTCCCTTCAGATGTGAAGGCAATAAGCAGCTATTTTATCTTTAAAAGACATCTGAAGGCAGCCCTCTTTAGGGAAGTTTTTAATATTTAATGCTGTATTGTTTTTAACACTCGACTGGGAGCTGCCCAGAGTGGTTGGGGGAACTCAGCCAGATGGGCAGGGTACAAATAAATTATTATCAATTATCAATTATTATTTCAGCCATCTCTTTCGGTCAGCCCCTGCCAACCTGGTGCCCTCCAGATGTTTCAAACTCCCTTCAGCCCCAGCCAGCTGTGGCAGAGGCTGTTTCAGGCGCTTTCCTGCCAGGCACCTACCACATGAAGGATGGTGGGGTTGCACCCAATAATGAAGGGAAGACTCCGAAAGCCTTTGATGCGATGAGCAATGCGGACGGGGAGTTCGTGGTGCAGGTAGCGGGCGCTTTTCTGTAACAGAGCACAAGGACATGTTAGTGGATTGAAGTTTCCAGAAGGAGAGAGGAGCTGGGTTCTCTCCCATGACCTGCAATGTAGCTTGTATTAGAATGATGGGTGAGGCGGCTTTGCTTCGCGTGCAGAAGGTATTGGGCTCAATCTCTGGCATCTCCAAGCAGGGCTGGGAGGGAGCCTTGCCTGAAACCCTGCAGAGCTGCTGCCAATCAGGGCAGAGAATACAATACTAAGCTACATGGGCCAATGGCCTGTCTTGGTATAAGGCAGGTTCCTATGTATCTATGTTCCATCTCACTCTGCCTAAGGATAGGGCCGGCCCTGTTCTTTTGGGCTCTTCAGGCCACCAGAGTGCCACAAATTGACCAATGTGGTTATGTGCAGCCAGGCAGCCTCAAAGAGACAGTTTCATGCGGTGGTCTTCATTTCAGGGGGCATTACATTAGCTGAGCAGCTTAAGGTAGTTTGGGCCCAATTAAGTCTACAATGAAGGAATCCTCATTCCTTCAAAATGGAGTGTGCAGAGGTTACAAGCCAGTTCCCCCCCTAAAGGCATTCAGGGAGACAACAGCTACTGAGTTATGGTGTTGCAGCTACAGGTTTTCATCTCCTGGAGAAGTGGGGGTAGAGATCCTGCTCTGAGCCAAAACTGGCTCTGGAGATATTGTGGGCTTCCTAGTTGCTTGGGCTGATGCAGACCTAGAAAGAAGCCTCCTGTCCCCAGAGAAGCAATGGGGAAGCAGGGATTCCTCTGCCAATGGGCATAGTGGGATTCCTTGTTATGTCCACTACAAAACTAACATCCTGCCCATAGAAAGTGAGTCTAGAAGACAGGACTTTGCAGAGTTGAAAATGAGAAGGGGATGATGCAGTGCTAAGGCCTAAGCAATTAAGAGTAGTGAAGGGAAAGAATGGGGCTGGTATCCAGGAGTCAACCTGTAGCTCTGACGATTTGAGGACAGACGTTAATCTCACACCTACCAGCAGGTGGCTCCCATCTTGGGACCGTCCAGAATACAACATGGTGGTCGGCGTCAACCTCACAGAGGGCTGGGAAGAGAGAAGAGGAAACAAGTGTTCAAAAAGGCTCCAGAGAGCCCTCGTGAGGTCAGGCAGAACAGCACCAGCATTGAGCATTGCCAGCCACAAAAATACCGTCTATCATTACTTAATGCCTTCCTCTTCTGTGGTACGAAGGGCAGTTTCCCCCCTGAGCTCATGGCTTCTTAAGGATGCCCTCTCCACACACCAGAGATGGGCAACTTTTGGCCCTCCAGATGTTGCTGAACTACAACTCCCATCAGACCCAGGAAGCCAACAGCCAGGGATGATGGAAGCCATAGTTCAGCAACATCTGGAAGACCAGAGGTTTCCCACATATCCAATACGCTCTCACTTGAACAGAGAGCACTACAAATTGGACCCATCTTACTTCCTGCTGAGAAAACAACTGACTCTGGTTGTAATGGCTAACCTTCCAATCTTCTATAATTCCCTCTCGCCCTCATAGACCAACCATAAACACTGTTTATCACTGGGGAGCAGGATTCCCAGTATTCGTTCATTCGTGTCTAAAATTTCTTACCAGCTCTTCATCACATGATCCCAGGGCAGCTGTTCCAGCGATACAATCAGACAAGAACAAATGCAGCCTTTCAGATATTTGGGTCTTAAGTCGCTAGGCTTCAGTTCCCTGTACGGCTCACTGCCACCATTACCATAGCAGCCAGGAGTAAAATAAAAAGGACCTGCTTCATAAGCAAATACGTGGAACTGGTTTTCTTATTAACAGGAACTGCTTTGTTATCAAGCAAATGGTGGTTGCCATCTCTGGCACTGCACATGCAACTTTCAGGAGCTGTGAGGATGTATAAGTGCAGCACTCCCCCAGGACAGAGCTGCAACGAGGGGGGAAAGCTGCACCCGTTGCATTTGTGCCTGGCAGAAATGCATGGAAGCCCAAGGTGGGAGGAAGGAAGGAAAGGGTGCAATTAACACTGGCAAGTGGTTCCTCGAAACGTGTGAGGACACCTCTTTCCCAACCCCACACCTAAAACAAGGACGCTGCAGTCCTATGCAAGTATAGTGGTACCTTGGGTTAAGTACTTAATTCGTTCTGGAGGTCCGTTCTTAACCTGAAACTGTTCTTAACCTGAAGCACCACTTAAGCTAATGGGGCCTCCCGCTGCCGCTGCGTTGCCAGAGCACGATTTCTGTTCTCATCCTGAAGCAAAGTTTTTAACCTGAGGTACTATTTCTGGGTTAGCGGAGTCTGTAACCTGAAGCGTATGTAACCCGAGGTATGACTGTAACTTCATAAAGAAGTTTGTCTAAACCTAAGCAGGAGATGTGTTACTGCGAGGAGACATATCAGGAACTTCTCCTGCCAGGCCTCTGTATAATGGCAGGCAGGTAGTTTATTTAATTAACCAGCATTCTCCCCAGGGCAGGCTCCAGACGGCCGGGAAAAGATTAGGCCTCTCTTCTCCCCAAAGCCCATACTGTGGACTGCCTCTCCAGAGCCGTTGCCAAGTTGTTAGGGGAAGTCATTAAACAGTAGCGATTAGCAAAACGGGTTGAGGGATCATACTGCTCAAAACAATAGCTGGAGGGATTTCAGAGGGGGAAAATGAACACAGAGAACTCTCTGCTACATGCACACACCCATCCCTCACGTCTCATCTTGCCCCGTGAGCACTAAAACAGCACTGGCCATGCCAAAACCAACAGCCTTCTCAGGCTGCTGAAGGCCATCTGTTTTTCCACTAGGCCTGAAACCAGCACCAAAGGAATGCAATCCACCTGCTCAGACCTGTCCTTCATATAACACTCCTTTCTTGAGGAGAACTTCTGCTGCCAAGGAGCACAAGCGTGGAAAAGTCTAGACCTGCTCCTGGCTCCTGGCCTACAGTTTTAGGAAGGTGAGGCAAAACCTGTCCTCAGAGAGGCGGCGGTTGAGAAAACGGGAGCATCGGCCACCTCTGCTGTGTGCACAGCATGTTCAGAGGCCATGTTTGCGCTCACCTTCTCGGCCGCGACGTCAATGGCCGACTGGTTGTAGAAGGAGGTAACGGTCTTGGATCGCTCGCGGGCCAGTTCGTGGTGCTGGTCAATGGCCGAAGAGGACCGGTACCGCAGGACCGAGGGGAAGGAGGGGAGAGCACAGGGAGCCCGACCCCCTGCTCCCCCCAGCTCCAACATAAGCAATGTCTTCCACATCATTCTCTCTTCCGTAGGAACCTGGAGGCGGAAAGATAGACAAGGCAGTGCTAGGGGATTAGAGAAGAGGAAACTTTTCCAGCCTTTTATTTTCCAGCCTCCCCCTCGCAAGTTCATTAGTAACGGTGAACAGATGCCAAATGTCTAATGCAGTATTAGGCAAGCTCGGCAATTTCCTGGCTTGTTTGGTCTTTAAGGTTCATTTACTAAATACAAACATACTAAAATAGATCACCTGCGAGGCCAGGGATGGTGAACCTGTGGCCTGCCAGCTGTTGTACCTTGGCTCTTGTGTACCTTGCAATCTCTCCCCCTCTCCAGTATGTGTCTGTACACACACGTTTGAATACAGCTTTACTCTGTGCAAAAGAGAGAGGGAGGCAGACAGACACAGAGACAGAAAGTCTCCAAATGCATTTCCACTCCAGTTGTGAAGTTCTTTGAGACATCTGGCTGAGGCCAGAATTGTTAAATTCAATAGTGCACTGATCTGACCCAGGTCAATTCTCAGATTCCTTTTTTTAAAAAAAATATTTATTTGGTTTTTCAGATTAAAATGTTAAAATCACATATCCAACATACAACATAAAAACAAGATTCCAAAGAACCTCCTGGACTTCCCACCTCCCCTTTGTCCAATTGCTAATCATTTCCTCCTGCATCTTTTATGATAATCTTTTACATCTCCATTATGTCCAAAAATTCACCGTTAAACTACAAGTGTTATTCCATTCCTACCAACGATTTTAGCTGTTTACAATGGTTTTTAAAATAAATTATAAAATTTCCCCATTCCTTATTAAAATTTTGGTCTTTCTGATTTCTGATTCTACCAGTCATTTTAGCCATTTCAGCATAATCCATCAACTTAAATCTGCCATTCTTCTCTGGTAGGGACTTTAATCTTCTTTCCATTTCTGGGAATTGAATTGCCCAGAGATGCAATTCTCAGATTCCTATGGCATCTCCCACTCACCACCCCCTGATGGCTTCTATTTCCTGAAATGTTTAGCTACTAGCTATGTTGGCTATACAGCCATACCTTGGAAGTCGAATGGAATCTGTTCCGGAAGTCTGTTCGACTTCCAAATCACGGCTTCTGATTGGCTGCAGGAAGCTCCTGCAGCCAATTGGAAGCCCCGTCAGACATTCGGGTTCCAAAAGAACGTTCGGAAACGGGAACAGTCACTTCCGGGTTCTGATTGTTCGGGAGCCAAAACGTCCAAGTTCCAGGGTGTTCGACAACCAAGGTACGACTGTACTCCATAGTCGGATGCAGTATGCTTCAGAATACCAGTGGCTGGAACCCACAAGAAGGAAGAATGCTCTTGTGAGAATGGTTTCTGCCCGCTGGTCTCCCATTAGCCGCCACTGTGAGAACAAGATGCCTGTCTAGATGGGCCACTGGCTTGATCCAGTAGGCTTTCCTTATGACCATAGAGGCAGCCAAGAGTCTGCCTCGCATAGCAAACTTTGGCTGCCATCCAGCGCAGCAAAGAGGCATAGAAAGAAAGATCTATAAATAAGTAGGCATAAGTCAGAAAGATCTATAAATGAGTCGGCATAAATCTGACTCATTGGACTTCATCCACTGGGAAGCTGCCCTGAAAACACCCCACCAAAGTGAACAGGGGCACAGCAAGTTTGCCCCGTGCTCTTCTGAAACCCTAAAAATGTGGGCCCAACTTTCCAGTCAAGGGCACTAGATTATATGAGCAGCTTCTGGGGTGCTGCAGGAGGGTAAGAAGCAAACAAGAAAGATGTGCCGTATCTATGGTTACTACAATGAGGCAGCTAGAGAAGAAAGTCATAACATATATAATAAACAGGGTAGGAAGTTAAGGCAGCCCGATAGCCAAGGGCATATTAAGCCAGGATGCTTGGGTTCATGCCGCCAGTACCAATATTAGTTTGCTCCTTGAATGATACGGATCCACACACCCCCTTCCCTCACCTTAGCAATAATACTTACTCCTAAAATAAGGTTACCAGATTTTTTTCAATGAATCTGGGGGCACTTTTCAGCTTCAGTTGAATTCAGTGGATTTTGTCAGGGGACTTATTTGTAAATCCGGGGACTGTCCCTGGGAAACGGGGATGTCTGGTAACCTTATCCTAAGATTACAAGTTACAGGGGCGTTTCCCCCAGATTTGGGCACTGCTATCTCTCATGCATGCCCAATTGGCCTAGTCCACAACTCGGCTTCATTACCAAACTGGCTGGACTTAACTTGGCTCCACTGAAAACAGCATTACATCTGTGGGGAGGTGAAATGAAACCTGCTGTCTAAGAGGAGGAGTTTGGATTTGATATCCCGCCTTTCACTCCCTTTAAGGAGTCTCAAAGCGGCTAACATTCTCCTTTCCCTTCCTCCCACACAACAAACACTCTGTGAGGTGAGTGAGGCTGAGAGACTTCAGAGAAGTGTGACTGGCCCAGGTTCGCCCAGCAGCTGCATGTGGAGGAGCGGAGACGTGAACCCGGTTCACCAGATTACGAGCCTACCGCTCCTAACCACACCACCACACTGGCTCTCTAGGAGGCACTAGGAGAGGTGTGGGGAACCTCCCTAAAGCTGTTGATAAACTACAACTCCCATCAGCCATGCCTCTGTAGTTCAGCAACATCTGGAAGGCCTACTCTAACGTTTGACAGCTCCCATTTGCATGTGCAAGTTGCTGAGGGGATGAACGCAGTGTGTGTGAAGCCACCAAAAGGGGATTCCAGCTCATTTCAAAGATCTAATGTGTGTATCCCCCCGCCATCTTTCAAGATGAGGGCAGGAAAATAGGCGGGGACGTTGTTAGGACGGACATAAATATCTGAAGAAGTGTGCATGCACAAAAGCTTATACTAAGAACAAACTTAGTTGGTCTCTAAGTGCTACTGGACAATTTTTAATTTTTTTTTACATATTTCGACTGTGTCAGATCAACACGGCTACCTACCTGAATCTAGACACACACACACACACACACACACTGTCCTCCCTGCTCTGACAACTCCAGCTGGATTTCAAATGCGGAAGTGTGCAAGAAGAGGATCGTCTTTCTCTCGCCAAGAGGCGGTTTTCCCTTTCGTCCAATCATCTGACAGCTAAGAGCCACATGGAATGCCGGAACATTCTGAGAAGCCTTCCAATTATGAGGCCACGTGCTCCAAGCATGCCACAAATGCCATGTCTGCCACAGCCGGCCTGTCGTCATCCAAACACTGAATCAGCACCCTCTCTCCCCGGGTGACAGACAGACATATTTCTCTGCCCTCCCCCTGTTCACTTAACGCCACAGAGTCCAATATCCCTGGGTTCACAGCTAGTTTTATTAACTCAAGGCTTAAACGTTAGCTCCTTAGAAACAGGAAATAATATCCCATTAAAACACCAAAGAAAACCTGGAAGAGATCCCACAGAGACCCTACTTACCTCAAGTAAACTTGGTTATCTTATGCCAGCTTCCTTGTTCTACAGGGGCAGATAGCTCCGTTTCCATCTGGGAGGGATAGAAGCAGCGGAGAGATCCAGTTATCATAAAGACAGTGGATTGCAGAAGAGAAGCTTTCGAGCCATTTACTGTTGGGATAGCAAACTGATTCACAAGGGGAGAATTGCTTCTGGTAGTTGATCCGGGCAAGAACCAACCACAGTAATAACCATAAAAATGAGACCTTGCAAAGGCTTACAGTGGGAATGGAGAGTTATTTCGGTCCAATTCCATTGTGAACCACCACTGCATTCCAGGTGGAAAAGTGGGTGGAGCAATGGATGCCTTTCGACCATACGATACAATTCAACCACACAAAACTCTCATGTACACACACTTGCAGCGGAGTTGGTAAGGAGTGTGCCTTAGGGAAAGGGTGTAAATGTGAAGAGGCGTCTGATAAGAGATGCCTAAACTCCCTATGCCTGACCTAGTGCACTACTGCAAATTAACCTCCAGATTTGCCAATCTAAACACATTTCTCTCTACACAGGTCTCCAGGAGCAGAATTAATCTGATTAGTGATGGCGGTAGAACCAAGCAGCTGAAATACGTTGTATTTAATTAATAATAATAATAATAATAATAATAATAATAATAATAATAATAAGGTGGGGGGAGGAACAGCCATTATGGCTTCTTTGATACAACCTGAAATCTGTTCTTTTGGCTATTCTTAATTTACTCAATTGATTAGTTACTTGCTACAAAGGAATCTCTAAGCAACTTGGAAAATTTTAAGCATAGCATAAACATCAGAAAATGAACAATATACTGCAGCAGAAGCCATACAATAACACCCATAGAACAGACCCAGTAAACCGGTGGCAAACACCTATCATCACCAACAAATTCATTAGCACCTAGCAGAGGCTCATCTCATCAAATCTGCACAGTTCCCCCTGCACTTCACCGTAGGACTTAACAGACTCTGGGCTTCCAATTAGCATCCATCCTGAAAGAAACATCTAGAAAACTTTTTCCCTGCTGTGTGACATTTTAGCTGGACCTACTTTTTTTTAGGTCTAATGTGGTAGTCAGCAAGTATAATACCTGATTATAGCTTCTGATTTAATTTTCCTACTAATGGACCAACGAAACTGCCTACAATTTTTGTGTGATGTCAGGATTGTCACAGGAAAAGCTACACGGCTGACCCAGACCTGGAAAGAGCAAGTGAAAGATGGCAGAAGCAAGGGATCCATGGCATCCTTCTTCTGGATTTTTTTACTTCCTTCATCCTTTGCCAACCTGGTGCTCTCCAACTGTTTTGGACTACAAATCCCATCAGCACTGGCTGGGGCTGATAGGAGTTGTAGTCCAAAACAGCAGGATTGTGCGAGGTTGACAGAGACTGAAGGGAATATACTTATGATATTTAAATCAGCTTCTCAGTAACTCTGTTATTTAGTCACTCAACAAACGTAAACATGTTTTAAAACACAAGCCATAAAACAGCAATAACACTCCATATAAAAATGTATCGGCATAGAGGGACCTGAAACTAGTTCACGGCACAAGTATAAATATACAAGTGGTGGCTAAAAATTTTTAAGACTCTTTTAAGGCCACAGATTTAAAAGGACAAAATGACTACAGAGAAGGTGTCAGGTAAGTCTGTCTGGGCCTCACTCCCTACTTCCTCAGGGAAGCTCTGAGTTTTTGCTTCCAGCTCCCTCACTGTGTAACCACTAGCCTGTGCTACCCAGGCATGCAGACGTTATTTGTTACTACATTTCAAGCCTGCATTTTCTCCAATCAGTTCAAGGAACCAAGCATGCTTCTCCCCCTCCCCATTTTATCCTCACAAGAACCCTCTGAAGTGGGTCAGGCTGACAGACTGCAACTGGCCCAAGGTCACCCTAGTGAGTTTCACAGCTGAGTGGGGACTTGAACCCTGGTCTCCCAGGCCCTAACCTAGTCCAACACTCTAACCATTACACCACTCTGACGCATTAGTTCTCCCTGCTCCGACCACTCGATACACCTTCATGAGCTACCACAAAAAAATGCCTTCTGTGCCCATTTAGCGCAGGCCATGCCAGTATGATTTATGGCTCTTGAGAAATATGCCAGGAAAAATGCAGACATGAAATGGAGACAAAAGGTTGTGGAGTTCAAACTGGGGTGGGGTGATGAATAATATTTAATACATAAAATCAAGCAGGAAAACAAGGTTGGAAGGTGGGCAGGGGAGAAGGCAACATTGCTGAACAGCCCTGCCCCAACCTAGGCTGATCTCTCAGATGTCCTCAACCTGGATCTGAGCCTTCAAGCGAGTGTGGGGGCTCCTCTATACAAACAAACTCCCTGCACATAGAAAGCTAGCATGACAGGGTTGCAGCCTCCTCTTCTGCCTGATACCCTTTAATGCTCAGGGAAATTTTATTTGCAGGGGAAACAACAGAAAGGTGGGGTGGGGTAACCAAGGACCACATGCAGCCTGCGGTGGAAATACCGCAGAGGAAAGGTGTTGTGGCATCCACTTTTTCCAAGGCCACAGGTTCGAATCCCCAGCATCTCCAGACAAGGGCTGGGGGCAGCTCCCCTGTCTGAAAACCGCTGGCAGACAGTGCGGGCAGCGCTGAGCCAGGTGGATAACGGGCTGTTTTTGCTGGTGGCAAAGAGGAAGGGAAAGGGGTTGGCAGAAAGAGAGAGAAGGCTGCATAAGCCAGCTTGGAAGCAGCGGCCCTAGGAATTGGGCCACAGGACGCCAGGACTCCTGGGTTCTCTGGGGCTTCAAACAAGAGGGTCCGGGAGCCCCGGGACACCTGGGTTCCATTTCCAGCTCCGGGAAACTGGGCGAGGAGGCCTTGCGGGCTCCCGGAAGCATAAGCCTGGACTCATTCCCGGGGGAGGGGAGGAAGGAGCACCGGGGGGGGGCGGGTCTCCGGAACACAAGCACCCACCTCCTGCTCAAGCAGCTCGGGGTCCTTTTCCATATGGCGCTCCCCGGATCCCACGGGCGATGCAACGCCACAAAGAAGAAGACGACGAGGAGGAGCAAAAGGAGGAGGAGGAGGAGAAGCAGCCGCTGCCCTCTTTTAATCCGGGCCAAGTGTGCACGCGCACAGCAGCCAGGCTGGCCCCGCCCTCCGGCTCCGACCTCATTTCACCCCAAGCAGCTGAAATCTGCAAGGGCGGGGGGGGGGGGAGGAAACGGAGCAGCGCCGCGCAAACAAGAGAGATGCCAGAGATCTTGCAGGTTCCGGAACGCGCAGACAACTTCAAGAACGCCCCGAGATCGCGACGTGCGGATCTCACCACGCGCCGCACTCATGCACCACGCATGCCTGCACACAGCACACCGCGAAGTCTGTCTACAAACTGGGTAGCCAATCAACAGTCGAGATTTTGCTCGGAAAAGAAAGCGGGGGGGGGGGGGGGGAGCGCGCGCGCGCGCGCGTTATAAAAGAAGCTGCCTCCCTCTCGACGTTTCACTTTCAATTAACTTGTCATCGTGAGCTGTCCAAATAGAAGGAACAACTCCATGGCCGCTAGCGCTCCCTGGAACAGAGGAGAGCTGGACACCAGGTTCCCCCCAAACCTGTTTTCAAGTGTTCAGGCAATATGCAATACTGCATCCTAATACTCAGATTTATTATTCGTCTACGAACAAGAACTCCAGGAAGGCAACTATCTCTACCCAGTAAGAGACTTAAAGAGACATTTCTGGAAGCATTATATTGACAACTAAAGCTGTCGCTAATTGTCACTAAATGCTTGTTACTGAAGTCACAGTGTGGGGACACTGAGGCTGCTAGCTCTGAATTACTGGTTCAAATCTCAGTTTAAACAAGAAGCCTAAACCACCCCATCTCAGTCTATCCAAGAATAATTTTTAGTCTACTTCACCAACCAGTTGCGAGGAATACCAGTATAGATTTTCCAAGCATTATGCAGAAAAAGGTGGCATATAAATGTCAATTATCATGATGAACATTATAAAAGGACCATAAATTTCAAATATCATGTTCAGAGTGCATTTCGGATACCCGCATGGCTCTCGCCCTTTTTCTTGCTTATGAACTTCTCACTGCAAAAGCACCAAGTCTGGATCTGATTTCATTTCCATCCCCCACCCCCAACCCCCACCCCAACTTCCATCAAGTCCCCTACATAGGGTACCCTCAGCTGAGCAGCTACCCCTGATTTTCAAAATCTGCTTCTGGCCACCTTGCTATACCAGCCAGTTATTTAAAAGAAAAGGTTAACAGGCTACTCTTTACTAACAGATTAAGGTGAGCTATTTACATGCTAGTCATTATTTAACTAGTGATTACTTTCACTTAGGCAGAATGTTTTAAAACCAATCTGTCTTTCATCTTTGCAGCTCCATTATTCTAACTGCCGTAAACTGAGACCAAGATATACTATCTCTCCAAGACTCAGCGGGGGGGGGGGGGATTTGGCCCCTGATCCATTAGACCTTTATGGAAAACTGAGGCATCTATCAGTGGCTTTCAAAGTTTCTGTTTCGTGGGGACTTATTTCCACTTGTCTGTCAAAGAACTTCTGTGTGTCTACTATAGGACCTCCGTGAACTGTGGAGGATTCCAGAGGGGACAACATTCTGAAACACAAAGACCAGGCCTGTTAGACCTCATTGCCGTCCCTCGGGAGTTGAGAGCATGCCCAGAATTGTCATGTGGCTGCACATTTTAGGCCAGCTGTCCTAGGCAAAGTGTCTTTCAGGGAAATCCATGCATCTTTACCAACGGTCTCTTTTTAAAAAATAAATAAATTATAATTTTCATTTATATACATTACAATTATTTAACCAAGTTTTAACATTTTCAGTTTCGACTCCCTTCCTCCTCTTTCTGCGGTTCCTTACATTTATTTTCGTCCTTTCCTGCATACTCCAAACTGCCTTAACTTATTATTTTAATTGTCTATTCTCATATATATCTCATATATATATTTAAAGCAGCAGGTTTTTACCATAATCCTGCTAGTGTCTTGATCTGTTTACAGTTTGTTTGTAAATACTCAATAAGCCACTTCCATTCCTTTCTAAAAAGTTTGTTGTCTTGATTTCTTATTCTTCCGGTAAGTTTTGCCATTTCTGCATGCTCCATTAGTTTCTGTATCCAATCTTATTTTGTCAGGACCTCTTCATCCTTCCACTTTTGGCAAATAACATTCTTGCAACTGTAGTTGCAGGCATAAATAAGTTTCTACATTATTTGGGTAGTTCTAATCCTTTTTATATTAATCTATTTGACTCTTTTCGAATTGAAAGACCATACTGTCACCCAGCAGGTTTTTTTTGCTTTTGCATACTTTGATTTTACTTGGAAAAATTCATCCACTGCCGCACTGACCTCATCTTCTCTTTACCAACTATCTCACTGAGGAATCCCAGATAAGTAAACCCCAGGGTTCTCCCAAGACACAGACTGAAAACTCACTGAATTAATTCAGGGGCTCTTCAACTACTTTGACTGCCAATCCCAACAACTTTAAAGCAATGCACCAGACTCCTTCCTTGATCATTCAAAATATTTATCTCCCGCCTTTCTGTCAGAAAAAGGAGGTATTTGAGGCAGCTAACAAAATGCCTTTGTTTTAGAAACATACTCTCTCAAACAACCAGACTCTCCAAATGGATCTGAAGTACTTAGATGCTCTAAGCTCTTTATATATTATCTAGATTTATCTTTCACCTCTCAGCATAATATTTTATACCATTGGAACATGGTACATTATAGAACATAAGCTAAAAAGAGAGAGGAGAAGTTCTCTGCCTTTGTGAAGAAAAGTGACGCAGGGGGTAGATCCTTCCTGAATATTGACTTTCCACCGCACCTCATTTTTATGCCTTTTTTGAGCATTCATTTGTAGGAACTGCTGCCTCGTGCCAAGAGTTTTAGAACAATCATCCCTCCCTTGCCAAGTCCAGTGTTTACATTCCCAGGTCGCAGCAGGCTAAGGGGAAAGGAGCAACACAGAACATCTTGGATGCCAGCCTCAGCCTATCACAATGTCCTAGGTCTTGGTTTCAATGGCAAAGAACGAAGGAACAGAGCCAGCCCATGCCAGCAGCTGCAGACTTTTCTCCCTGGAGTCCCCTTGCTTTAACCTACTGGACTCAGGGCTGGGAGTCAATGACTTCAATTCTCTAGGCTCCAATCCAACCCAGATCCCTGTCATTAGGGGAACTGTTTATAGCACCACCTACGAGCATGGTGCTTTATGGAGCAAGCCAATCAGCAGCAGCAACTAAGTGCCCCAATGAGCTTACAATCTGAATGCTCGCAGTAACAGTGGTGGCTGCTGCAGCAGCATGGGGTGGGGATGGGGACTAAGAAAACCAGGGAACGGGAGAAACAGGGGTGCAAAAAAATAAATAACAGAGGGCACCAGAGGTGAATGGATCACAGGAAAATAATCCTGGCACTTTGGCCCCATAAATTTCCCACCCACTCCAAGGGATCAGACACACTGGGCGACCAGGAGTCGTTAACCCAAAGATCTACCCAGAAGTCCTCCCCATAGATTATAGGAGTTTAAACGCTCATCATCATGGCCCGCCCCAAACTCAAAGCAACACGCGCTACCCTCTTGACTGAAGAGGACCCAGGATTCCCAACCCCACCTGTCTCCTCTAAAACCTCCTGCTGTCTTCCCTTCCGGAGATCCAAGGAATCCTGGCTCCCCAACGCCACCTCCATTTACCAGCCCACCAGGCTCCTCCCTATGCTGAGAAGGGAACCCAATGACAATCGCGGCTCCCTCCCAGTCGTCTCCCTCCTAACCCGCTTCTTCCTTGCTAGAAACCCAGCAGTTTTGCATCCTGTTCTCCACCCTCGGGGTAGAGACTGTAACGCACGAGCCTCCGCCCCCCCCTCCCCCGGCAGCGTTCACAATGGTACTTTCCGCAGAGGATCCCTTACCGCCAATTCCAAACACCGCAGCAGCTCCCGCACTTGGGGACCGGACTGAACCAGCTGTCTCTTTCTCGTTAGGGGTGGGTGGCTGGGTGCGGGGAAGGGGACTGACGACAAGGCAGTCTCTGACGGAGGAAGGGAGCAGTGCAGCATGGGAAATGTAGTCTCGTCAACGCGCTCTCTGGATGCCTACAGTTCGCTGACGAAACTACGATACCCAGAAACCCCTGCGCGATAAGGCGGAATTATGGTGGGGAATTTTTTTTGCTTAAGTTAGCGCCTCATGGGAAATGCAGTCCGTCAATGAGGCAAAACAGGGAACAAGGCAAGCTGAAAACAATTCCTGCTAAAAGACGGGAAGGTATAAGGCGGACGTTTTCAGCACATTTTTGGGACACAGGTTAACTGCTGTGTTTAAAGAGGAGCACCTTACAAACCAACCAATGTTATTATGGTGTGAGCTTCATAATGCAGTCACGGCAGCATGGTGTAGTGGTTAGAAATGTTGGACGAGAGCCTGGGAGACCAGGGTTTAAATCCTCATTCAGTCATGATGCTCACTGGGTTACCTTGGGCTCATCTGTCTCTCGGCCTAACCTGCCTCTCAGGGAGGGAGCCATGTATATTCCAGCTTCTTGGAGGAAAGGTGGAATATCAGTAATAAATAATAGTGCAAGGGTTTGAGTGTGCTTATGTATCAGATGTGTGCATCGGAAAACTGGTCCCCCACTACGAAGTGCACATCTGAAGCCTCTGACAAGAATCAAATTCAAACCAGAGTATTTGTACAAGAGAAGACGTGTCAAATAATTTAAATTTTAGCTGACACGCATCGTGCCGCAACAAGGAACTTATTTCACAAATGAGATGCCTTCCCCTTTTAAAAACAACAACACACAGTTAAGCCTGGCCTATGCAGAATTCCTATGCCAATTGCCACTGGAGTTTGGGCTATAAATGTTAGAAATAAATAAATGCGTTTTGGCTTGCCTATCTCTGCGAAGGATGGCCAGGTTGCCAGGATACGGAGGTGGAAACTAATTTCCACATGTACCGGTATATAGGATCGAGCTCTTAACTGTAGCATAAACATTTCATGAGCAGTGAGCAGTGAAGTGAGAGAAGGCTACATGGCAGGAATGGGGATGATGGTTAAAAGAATAATTATAGTTCCCTTCATGTTTGGGAGACAAATGCAACCCTAAGCACTTAGGAGTCACACTGGAACATAGGAAGCTGCCTTATATCAGATAGTCAGCCCTTTGGTCCATCTAGCTTACGCAGGCTGGCAGTGGCTCCCCAAGGTTTCAGGCAAGGAATCTTTCAAAGCCCTACCTGGAGATGCCAGGGATCAAAGCTACAACCTGGGGAAACCCAGCCAGATGGGCGGGGTATAAATAATAAATTATTATTATTATTACTTCAGCATGCAAAACTGATGTTCTCCCACTGAGCTACATCCCTTTCCCATTGAGTTCAATGGGACATACTCACAAGTGTGCCTAGAATTTTAGACAGAACAAGGCTAAAGTGAGGCACAGCTTGAATTGTTGGTAATATTTGAAACACTGTTGACTCTTGTATTATATTATCTTCAGTGACAAAGCTGGGGAATCAGAGAAAGCACTGGAATTACTCAATAAGCTAGCTCAGGTGTTGACTATGAACAAGTTACACTGCCAGAGTGGGGCTGAAATAATGTCGACATTGTGAAAGTCCCATCAGAGGAATGGTAGGCACAGCTGTGAAGTCACAATCCTTTGGGATGCAAGCATATGAGGATCATAGAATTGTAGGGTTGGAAGGGACCCTGAGAGTCATCTAGCCCAACGCCCTGCGATGCAGGAATTTCAACACAGTCTCCCAATTTGAAACCATAACTGGATGAGTGTTACATTGTGAGCAATCTTGACATGGCAATCACTACAAAAGTCCAACAGGTTGCAAGAGAAGATTTCTAAAACCCCAGAAGCCCCCCGGAAGAACATTGGGAAGATCAAGAAGGGACTGTTCAAAATGAAGGACTTTAAAGAGATGCTTCTGAAGACTATGTGTCTCTGCTGAGAAACAAACTTCTGCAGCTAGAACAGGAGCAGCACAAGCGCACTCTTGTCAGAGGTGGTTAAATTCAATGGCACAACAGGATGTTTGCTTCCAGCTTATAAGCATTGCTTCTGCTGCAGCTGAAACATTTTGTTTTGATTGTGTGAGGAGAGGGTACCTTTCTAAACCACAGGCTGCATGTAAGGCAGAATGTCCTGTTATTGGCGAAGCCATGCATAGACTGAGAGTCCAGTGAGCTGATCCCAGACTGTTCCTTAGGGGCTGAACACTTTGTGGAAGAGACGAGCCAGTTCTACAAGAAAGCAGCAATTTGCTCATCTTCTGATTTGATGCTGGAAGAGTTTCCATTGGATTAGGCTGGGAGAGATGTGTCCAGTGCCCAATGACAGTGGGTTCCCAATGCGCTGTTCAAGCTCCATGCCAAGCCAGGGGGCAAATCTAGGCTGCCCTGTTCACAGTACACACTGTACATACATGAAGTGAATTCAGAACATGCCTAAGAGTTGCAAAAAAAAAACAAACCTCAAAAAACAAAACAAAAAACACTCAAGAAGAATTAAGTTGAAATGTCATCCTGGTGATAGACAAGGACAAAGAGGGCAATTTCTGCAGTGACAGAACCTTCACTGTGGTCACAGCAGCTTTGTGGGATTACGTTCTACTGACAATCAGGCACCTTCCATTTTCTCTTTCAGAAGCCTACCAAATACTTTTCTACTTAATGCTTCCGTCAACTAAACTGTTATTAGTTTTGCCTGTGGATGACATAGTGAAGAAATCTTGTATGTTGCATGATACTGTTTTACTGAGGGTTGTTATGCATCTGTGCATTTTGTTCACCACTTGGTTATTTTTTATGAGCAAGCGGTCTATAACTTCTCATAAAAAACTAATATGGAAAGGTAGGGTATCAATGTCATATTGAAAATGTAATAATCTAATGGGTGGATTTGTGTGACCCTGTCTATCCCTGCAAATTCACTTTTAAAGACTTTATGAACTTTTTCTGAAAAGCCTGAAATTAAAAATGAGGTACCACCACTCTTGCCCCGCCCCACAAAAAAAAATGAAAGCTAGGAATTCAAGAGGCTGCTTTCTCCAGAGATTTTTTTTTTGTTTTGTTACAGAGGTTTTTCTTTCTGCCAGGATTGCTATTTTAAATTGATCAGTCAGTTTAACCAAATGTCCTGTGACTGATGGTTGTTCAGTGCTCTTGATTATCCGGGAAACAAAGCAGTGTGGTGGACCCTATTAATACAAGCACTTATTTAAGGCAGCACCTTAGAAAAAAAACAATTCCCTTTTATGTTTTGCGCAGGACTCACTACGTCTTCTAAGATGCTACCTGACACAACAACACTCAAAAGCAAAGTACATTCAGAAGAAAAAGTCGTGTTTGTTTTTGTTCATATGTAACTTTATGCGGATTGAATCAATCAAGACTCTCATTATCAATCATGATTTCTTGCATTAGGTGGCAAGCTGTTTTCTTTCTTGGATGGCTCTATTGTGCTTCATACAAAAAAACTATTTCATGCTTACTTTCAGACTGTTATCGGTGGCTACACAGTGACCCCTGCAGTTGGCTGGGAGTACATACAGAGAAATATAATCACCATTTCGAATTGGGGAAAAATTCCGGTAAGTCGTTCACTTTCGACTTTATATATGCCAGCCATCGCCAACCTGGTGTTTGCCAGATGTTCTGGACCACAACTTCCATCAGCCCCGACCAGCTGCTGGCTGAGACTGAAGAGAGTTGCAGACTCAGGCTTCTGGAGAGCCCCAGGGTGCTTAAGTCAGCTGCATGGTCCCGTCCCCCCCACTACACAGATAATTCTAATGCACAAAGATGTTTTAAGGTCTACTCTGCTTCACTTTCTCTGAAAATGGGTATTGACAGCTGTGCTGGAAGCCTGTAGAAAACAAAGTGAAAAGTGGCTGCTTGCCCATCTTTTGCCAGACCCAGGTTTTTTTGGTACCTAAGGCTGCAAACCCAAATTTCCCACCCCACTGTAGTGGTACAAATATAATGGCAAACATGTAGTGGTGCTCATCAAATGTTGCTGGGCTCAATCAGCCACAGCCAGCATGGCCGGGGGGTGGGGAACGGGACTAGAGTAAAAAAACAACTCGAGGGGCCATCCTTGGCCTTGCGGTTTCAATCCTAATGAAAATAATTTACAGTTTGCTACCTTTTTAATGGTACCTCACAATCTGTGGCTTGCCTCAGCCTTCCTAACAGAAGGGCCCTCCTGTTATGTAAAAGGCAGCTGTTATTAATGATGGGGAGAAAGGATGAGCTTTAGTTTGTGCTTCAGTAACTAAGCCAAGCCCAGTCACACGTTGGTTCTGCCCAATTTTGTATCTATTCAGTGCTCTTTTTCAAAAAGGAAAAATGGTGCTGGTACTCAACATGAAGTTGTTGCAGTAAGTGCCACACTTTTTAAACATGGGGGGAGAGAAGTGCCCGTACTGCACTCTACTTGCGTATCCCCAGGAAAAAAAGCATTCTATTACAACTGAGAAGAGACATAACAGCTCTCAATTCAATGCTTTTCAAAGTCATCATGAATAGCTGTATTTTACAAATTGCTCTGTATACATTTTTTTTCTAAAAAGAGCTATAAAAATAAGTTTTGTATTAAAAAGAAATAAGGAAAGGAACAAAGGGCTTGATTTACATATCTGTAGGTCAGCCCAACCAAAAACTGCATCCATTTAAGTTCCAAAATGGAGGTTCATGGGCTAATCTGAATGGAGTCCGAAGGGTCAGGACAAGTGGAATGCTGATCTCATTGATTTCTGGGAAGACGTTTTCCAAGCTGGAAGAGCATTCAGGTGATATAGAAGCAGATTAACGGGTTGGATGCTGACCAAGCTACTTGCATTTAGTTCCCACTGGAGTCCATAAGACTAATGACAAACTTTTCGCCTTGAATTTCAATGGGACCTAAGCGCAATGAATTTGGTCCAGATCCAAACAAGCGCTTAAGGAAACACCAGAGGTAGGCAAAACCCCTGGGAAACCTTCACCCTCGCAGGACTTCCCAGTCTGAGGTGCCGCCTTCATTCACTGCCTCTTGGCTTTGGCCACGGGGTGCTTCCAGGCCTGGTTGAGGTAGGCGAGGCGCTTGTAGTTGAGCAAGAGGAGGGCAAAGTTGAGGAGGTAGGTGCTGATGCAGACCACGCAGAAGTCGTGGAGCACAAAGAACAGGATGTAGGCCAGGTACAGCGAGCCAACTATGGAGACGACCGAAGAGCCCAGCAGAGCAATGGCCGCCAGGCCGCTGTTGGAGAAGCCTGTGTGGATGAAGGGGTCTGGGTTACTTTTGTGTTCAGCTGCAGAAGGGGAAATCATGCTGGCAAGATGGGATTGAAAGCTAAAACCGGCCTCCAGCCTTTCAGCTGACCAGCCCAATTTTGGATTTCCAATCCCCACCTGTGAATCATCTGAAGGAAACAAAGGTTTTTGACCATACACATGAGAATGTCAACAAAACGTTGCAGTATATCCTCCCTCCTAATGTTCTTGTTCAGGGTTCTGGTTAGCCCCTCCCTCCAAGCAGGGCATTCCATTTTCTCCACCCATCCCATTCAGTGTCTGTCTCCCCCCCCCCCCCCCGCACCTCTTTAGCTGCCCCTCTACATTCTGTAGCTACTCAGCATGCTTGGTCCTCTCTGTTTGGGGCTGCCCCTAGAGTTTGCGTTCTTTAGATTATTATTATTTTTGTATACTTGCAAACCCCCAAAGTTCCCCTCTACACATTCCTCTCATTTCTCAGTGGCCCTATTTTGGCTCCACTTCTTTGAGCACCCTTCATTTTAGTCCAGCATTCTGTTCTCTCACTGGCCAGCTGTGGAAGACCACAAGCAGAACTTGATTGCGACAGCACTTTCCCTGATTCCCTTGACCTTGTATCCAGAGGTAGTACACTGGAGGTAGTGCAGAGCAGGAGTGTGCAACAACTCTGGTCTGCCCCGAATTACTAAATGTTGCTAATACCTGATGTAGTTGTCAGGGGAGGACATCACACCTGGTAACATACAGAGTTGAAAACATGGGCAGCTAGATTCTCCTCTGCCCAGTGTTTGGATTGGATGCTGTGTTAGCGACACCCGTATCCATGTGTGGACACCTGTGTTCTCTTTGACGCATCCATCTGCATGTGTCACTCACCCAGAAGGATTTGCAGGGTGTAGAAAGCAATCCCAAAGACGCTATTAGGCTGGTTGAACACGCTACGAGGTCCCAGAAATGTGGCCACCAAGCCAAAACCACGACCCCACCTGTAATGGGAGGAGATGGTGCAGAATGTTAGCAATAAACAGTAATTATGATTCTTAAGTCTTTATAGAACACTGTGGATTGTCTAAGATCATGCAATGACAGTGTCTGATTGGCTGCCTAAGGCAAATTGGGCCAATATAAAGAAGCATCTTACCAATGTTACATCTTTTATAGACCACAGGAGGCCCATTCTGCGTCACCTCCAGCATACATAAGGGACACGTCATCCCCCTCATTCACATTCTCCAGTCAAATAATAAAGGGTCAGTTACCCTGGGGACGTCCTTCCTGGCTGTTTACAGAAGATTAGGCGAGCATCCCCGTGACTTCTGCTAACGATTTCCCCCCTCCTCTCCGGCCACCCGTTAAGAGACCCCTTTCTCAATTGTGCTGCAAGCGGGAAGGATTCAGAAGATCGATTGCAGCTTTTCAGCGGAACTGAGAAAACTCCAGGACAAATAATACTTTCCTAAAAGAAGTGGAATTTAACCCAACACGGGCAGGGATAGTCCACACCTTGAATTCCACTGGGTGGTAGGGAGAGATTTCAACCCTTTGCCTTTCGTCCCGAGTAAGCGTGCCAATTGCACAGGGTCAGGCTGCAATCCCACGCACGCTTACTCGGAAGTAAATCCCAGCGGGACCTCTTTTTGGAAACAAGCACGCGTGGGATCCGGCTGTGCGCCGCGGGGGCGGCGGATGCCACCAGGGTGCAAATCGCAGGAGATCACCCCACAATGTCTGGGGCTCCTGGCGGTGGAGCAACCGGGTGTGTGCGGGGCATTCATTCACCTGGAAGTGAAAACGCGGGAGCAGCTGACGGCTGCGCTGATGTCGCACATGGCCCGGTAGGCGGCGTCCCGCTCCTTCGAGGTCTCCACGTGGAAAGCGTAAGCAGACAGCGCCAGCCCCGTCGCGCAGAGCAGGAGCCGAGCCGCGCGCTCCCAGCCGGGCACCGCCATCGCCGCGAGCGAGAGGCGCAATGGGCCGCTTCCCTCTTGCTGGACGGCGCGCCCCTTCCAGCCTGGCGCTGGAGACTTGAACCGACCCTCATTGCGCACCGATCCTGCCAATCAGGCACAGCCTCCATTCAGCGAGCAGCGGGCGGTACGAGAGGCAGCAAGGCGTGCCGGGAGTTGTAGTCAGTGGCGGGAGGGGGGGCAGGGCGCGTGGCGACGTGGTCGTCCTGTTTACGTGTCCAACGCCCTCCAGCCGCCTGCAATCCAGGAAAGTTTATGCCCCGATCCAACTGCTGTTGCGCAATGGCACTGCATGTTTGCTGTGAACCTATTCAGCAGGATTAGGGCAGCAGGTGCAGGGAAATGTGGTACAGGCTTAATCGTTAAATATATATATATATATATATAAGCAGCATAAAAACTATATAGCCCACCAATCATAATAATCTATTTTCTCCTTTTCAAAGTAACTGATTCATTTGTAACTGAAAAGCAATAAAATACAAACTATAACCATAGCCCAAATAAAATTAATCTGGAGCCAAGGCATTAAAAGCAGTGGCGTAGTGTGGGGGGTGCAGGGGGGGCCGGCCGCACCGGGCGCTACATCTGGGGGTTAGGGTTAGGGGGCGCAAATCCACGGGTTAGGGGGCACAAATTACTTGCCTTGCCCCGGGTGCTGACAACCCACGCTACGCCACTGATTAAAAGGCTTAGGAAAATAAGGCTAGTATGGCTCTCAGTTAGTCTAAGTTGCCTTTTCTCCATGCCCCTTCCTGCCTGGACTTCTGCAACACATTTATTGCACATACATTGCCTAAAAGACGCTCCAGAAATTTCCTTTTAATTCAGAGCACAGCTGCAAGATTTGTAATCAGGTAGAATGAGTATACTGTATCACTTTGAATGGGGCTATGGGCGTAGCCAGGATTTTTGTTGCGGGGGGGGGGGCAGAATCTCAGCTATGTATTTTTATAGATTGCCGGGGGGACGGGGACACAGCTGCCTCTCCCCACCCCACTCCTTGGGCCCAGAAACAGTGTAGTTGCAAGCTTCACTGGCTCCCAGTCTGCTTGGGGCTCCAATTCACAGGTTGGATTTTGGCCTTCGAGGCTCAGGAGCAGGGAGCCATGAGGATTGTTCGCACTGAATCATCTGGCCAGCCAGCTCCCCCAAAAGTTTTAGAACTAAGGTGAAAACAGCCCCAGAAATAGCTCAGTGAGAGCTGAGCATGTTCCATGGACAGGGGATGCTGACTTTGGGGGGTGGGGGTTACAGAAAATAGGGGGACGGACTGGAATGGAGTATCATAAAAGGGGGCATGGCAGTCCATAGTGTTCAGAAGCGATCCACACTGCAACTTTCTTCCAAGGTCTCTTGTGAAAGAAGTAAACCTGTTCCTACTTTCCAATGTTCTGACTATGGCAAAAACACTAGGAGAACAAACACCTGGTACTTATTTCTCAATGATTTTTAAAGATTACATTGTATTTTATTAATATTTAACTTTAAACATATTAGTGCTTAGGTTCTGGCTGCTCTGTATTAATTCTACACATCCTCTCTCCCTGTCACACACACCTGTGTGCAACCTCAGGTCCTTTCACCACAAAATGTTTTGGCTACAGACCTGCTTTAATTTAACCCTGAACACCTATGAACATGCACAGAGTTCTTTCACCACTCCACAGCCACAGCCAGCTCTTCCCCATCAGTGACAGGAGCAAGGGCTGGCAGACATCTTCAGGCAGGCATTTGCTTTTTAAAATAACTTCTGTATTTGCTATTAATTGTTTCCACAGCACTACATACTTGGAAGTTGAACTAGGTCCAAAATATATGCAGCAGAAAGTCTGATAAATTTGTGTGTGTGTGTTTAATACTTTATTATAAAATAGACTGTGCATATGGGAATGACTGCCAGCAGCAGCAGCAGCAGCCTCTTACTGCACAAGTTCAGAGAGCCTTTATCTTCTTTGATCGATCACTCATAGCTGAGTAAGATTGTCTTCCATAAACACGGTTTTAATAATGAGTCCATAAGTGACTGTGGAGGCCAATTCTGGATCCACACGTCCTTCCACAGTGGGGACATTGGTTCCCAGGCAGGAGTTGATCACAGTGTGGATTTGCCAAGCGTGCCTTCCTCTTAGCACGTTTCTCCCTTGCGTTCTGAGTTCAAGTGTCTTCAAAGCCCATGACACCTTTGGTAAAGGCTGTTCTCCAACTGGAGCGCTCGCAGGCCAGTGTTTCCCAGTTGTCGGTGTTTATACTACATTTTTTTAGATTTGCCTTGAGACAGTCTTTAAAACTCTTTTGTTGACCACCAGCATTACGCTTTCCATTTTTAAGGTCAGAATAGAGTAGTTACTTTGGAAGACGATCATCAGGCATAAGTACAACATGACCAGTCCAACAAAGTTGATGTTGAAGAATCATTGCTTCAACACTGGTGATCAGTGTGGTGTTGGACTAGGATTGTGAAGACTAACCTACCACAGAGAGTTGTTGTGTGAATAAGGAGGAGAAACCCACATTTTCTGCCTTGAGCTTCTTAGACAAATGGTGAACAATTGCTTTAACAGCATTATAGTATCTTATTTTAAAAAAAAACTGGTTGCTCCCCCCACACCACTTATGGTTGAAATGTCTACTGTGTCCGAACCACAGTGGCCTCATCCTTCAAGATTTGCCCACTGGCTGGGACTCCACATTCCCTTAGTTTGCCATCCTCCCAAAAACCCTGAGACAAACTCATCATTGCTTCCATTGCAGTCCAAAATTTTGCAAGCAGACGGATATGGATAGGTTAAGATAAACATGCTAGGTTTTCCTGTTGCAGAACTGCTTTCTTAACTTGCACAGACCAGTCTAAGGTAAACCTGCATCTTTAAAGGTTGAAGCAGCTACTCCTCTGACTGCATTTATAGGGATGCCATTCCATCTCAATGTCCACATTACTTAAGTGAACACGCAAAATGACCTCAGAGCTCTTTTGTTTTATGAATTGTGACGCTTGAGGTTGATGAGCTGGCAAAGTGCTTGCGTGGTCTGACTGCTCCTTCCAGCTCCACAGGGCACATAACAGAAGGGGCACTGCTTCCTTCCTTGTGATTCCCAGTAACTGGTGTTCAGAGGCATCCCACCTCCCACGGTGGAGGTAGAACGTAAGCCACCGTCGCTGGAAGCCATCTTATCCTCTGTGAATTTGTCTAATGTTTCAAAGCCAAGAGACCAATACTGATGAATTGGAAGAACAGAGATAAGATTCCCTTTAATCAATGGCTTGACAACATGACAACATTGTCGAGCTGGAAATTGTAGGCTAGGCTTTATAAATCAAGAAATAATGTATGAATACATAGAAATATGTATCTCAAAAAGAACAAGCAAGGCAGACTCTATGTTTTGTGAACCAGTTCTGAACAGGGAGACATCCATTACATCCTGTCATACATTTTCCTATGTTGATTTTAAATGCACTTAAGGCTTGCATGTAGGATACAGATGCGAAGCAGATTGTTATACAGTGGTACCTCAGGTTAAGAACTTAATTCGTTCTGGGGGTCTGTTCTTAACCTGAAACTGTTCTTAACCTGAGGCACCACTTTAGCTAATGGGGCCTCCTGCTGCCGCCATGCTGCCACCGCACGATTTCTGTTCTCTTCCTGAAGCAAAGTTCTTAACCCGAGGTACTATTTCTGGGTTAGTGGAGTCTGTAACCTGAAGCGTCTGTAACCTGAAGCATCTGTAATCTGAGGTACCACTGTACTGAGTACCTGGCAGTGTATAATAGCTCTGCCTGTTTACCCTTAATTTAAAAACAAAAACAAAAATCCTTAATGATCAATCGGCATATACAAAACAATAATTCCATAGCCGAATCAGGCACTTGGGTATCAGATTAAAATGGCGGCAGCTGTTACCTATTATTTCATATTAAATTATTCTTGGATGCTCACCAGCACTTGCTCCTTGGTTATTTTTTTCCAGTCCTGAGGGAGATATGCAGGGAGAGCATGATAAGCTTGAGCAAAATGCTGGCTGAACTCCTTGAACACAAACTCCCAGTAGTTTGAGACTGTGATGCTATCATCAGGCTGGATACGCCAGTCGGGATAATACTAGTAATATTTTTATATACAGATGCCATTCTCCATCTGTGTGCCTGTTTCTGAAACTGGCATTTGAGATGACATCAGAGGAGCATAAGGAATAGACAAGCTTTCTAGTTTCGTGGTTTCTGTACCTCCCTACTCCTTGAGGCCAATGGACTGATGCAAAATGTTCCTGGTGACCGCCACCTCCAGCTTCACAGGGGACTTTGCAGAACAGACAATGCTTCCCACAGCCAAAAACCCGCTTCAAGATTTCATCCTGGGGATTGAATAGAATGTTTGAAAGTATCATCTCAACATTCATCTTAAACTTCTCTGAAGGGATTCCTTCTATTATCTCAGGAACATAGGTCTGTACCTCAGCTAAGAAAGGTCCAACCTCAGCACTACTGTTGAACAAAATGACATCCAACGAGTCCTTGGAAACTGCAAGTTCTTCACTCATCTCATGGCAGCAATGCTCCAAGGATTCAGACAAACTCGTTTGTTTTGCTGAGATCTCCAGAACCTCTCTTGTTTTCTTTATCACAGAAGATTTCTCTTTCCAAGACTGCCATGTCCTCCCTGTTATGGTCTAACACAGGGGTCAGCAAACTTTTCCAGCAGGGGGCTGGTCCACTGTCCCTCGGACCTTGTGGGGGGCTGAACTATATTTTGGAAGGGGAAAAAATGAACAAATTCCTATGTCCCACAAATAACCCAGGGATGCATTTTAAATAAAAGGACATATTCTACCCATGTAAAAACACGCTGATTCCCGGACCGTCTGCGGGCTGGATTTAGAAGGCGATTGGGCCACATCTGGCCCCTGGGCCTTAGTTTGCCTACCCATGGTCTTACAGGTGTGCCTGTATCCAAGATTTCCTTTCAGGTTAAATATTGTTATGTCACTGAGCCCAACCACCAGGGTGGCCAGCTCATTGTCATGTTCGCAACTGTCCTCCAACTTAGCCAATTCTGCGGTTTTCAAACCTTCTGTGCCAATCACCAGAATGAAATCACAACCAAGTTCTTGCTGAAAATACTCTGTGACTCTAAGGAGTGTCATGAATGCTCCTCATGTACATCACCCGCTGCTGGCTGCAAACTGCAGTCCAAACATGGCATTGAGAAGGGTGGATTTGCCAGTGCTCTGTACAACAAGAACAGTTAGAACTTGCATCCTGGATTTCCCCACAAGCTTAGCATGTCAAACACTTGTTAATAGAGTGAACCCGTTGCTTCCTCTAATAGCATGCTTGAGCGCCAACAACTTCGCAGTCAAAACAGGCCACTGAGAAACAACATCAGGTATCAGCATTTTCAGAGGCAGGGTGGATAAAAATCAAATATTTTTTAAAAAAAAATTTAAAAAATCATATTTTTTATTCAAATTGGATTTTTAAAATAAAATGCTATTGGAGGGGAAATCTTTCTAAAGATAGTTTTCTGTTTAAGTTACATCATAGTCCAAAGGCTATTCATCAGGAAATAAGGATTTATTTTCAGTTTTTTATGTGTGCTAAAACTCAGTCTAAGGTGTTGTTTTTTGAAAAAAAAATTATTAACAAACATCAGTTAACAAACATGGATACATATGCTATAATGTTATTGTTAGTTAAATAAATTGTTAAGGAAATGATTATTTTTCTCCTTCCAACAAAGTATAGCAGAAAAGTTGTCCAAATATAAACAGTTAACTTATTAAACCTCACAATAATTTCATAATCATCTGTCAATGTATTTCTAATAGTATAACCAAATCAGTAATTTTTGATATAACTGTAAAAACTATTCTGAAAATGTATTATTCCAAAAATGAAACCTTCATCTGGTTGTAAATATTAAGATTTATTAAGATTATACCAGCAAGAATGAGTCTTTCTGTAAAAAAAATGATTTAAATCAAGTCTTACTGACTAGTGATTTAAATCAATTTGATTTAAATCAAATCCACCCTGTTCAGAGCACCCTTAAAGTCTGTGGAAGTGTGTGTGTTAAAGAGTCTAAATAAATTTAAAGAAGAAAAATACCCCCCCAAATTATCACAGGCCAATGAGGATTCAGCATGCTCAATAGCCATGGAATATAGTCAGGAAAAAATGAAAAAGCAGGTGGGAGTGCATTTGTATGTGGGAAAAGGCAAAAGAAGAGAGCAGAAGGCATGTATTTTGCAAGCCAAATAGTTTGGCATATAATTAGTCAAAGGTGGGTTAAAAAAAAAAAAGAACCCCAGCAAGCGCTTGATGCAAGAGGCAGTCCAATGTGGCCAAACTGGATCAGAACCACTGAATTTTGCACATAGATCCATTTAAAATGGATTGCTCCTTCATCCCTAGTGGCAGAGTGGACCTGCTGCCTGGCAAAGCACCTGTTTGCCTGCGCCTCTATCGGTATACCTGCAAACAAAGCAAAATGCTGGGAGTTTTCAATGTTCTCTCTGCCAGTGGAATCCCAAAATCCAGTTACTGCTGTCCCTGGAACACACTGTTCAGGAGAAGTGGGGTTTTGTGGCTCCTTGGCTCCCTCACAAACCCAAGAGTTCTTAACAGCAAAATAAAATGCAGGGGTTTTTTTTTGGGGGGGGGGGGCAGAAGGAACATGTCTCCTTTATATAAAGGGCACAATTATGGGTATCATAATCCTTTTCCCTGAATGAACCACCACAAGCCCCTCAAAGCCAAAAAGCATTATTTTGGCACCTTCAAATTTCAAGAGGTGTTTTCTGTTCATGTACACCAGCTTTTTCTTCAATCCACAAAAATATACCATCTGTCAATTTAAACGTTCAGAAAAGTTTGGAGTGTTACTTGACAGGAAGGGTGAGGCCTGAAGCAGCAGCTCACCCTCAACCAAGATTTTACCTGAGGTAAAAAAACAAGCTGTCAACTTCCATTATTACTATCCTATGAAAAGCCGGACGCAAAAATGGATGTCTCATTATTTTACTCTTCCCCACAATCCAGAGCTGGTGACTAGAGGTTGACAGGGAGGGAAATATCTGAAGAAAATGGACTGAACTATAAGTTACACCAAACATGCTTATAAAAACTTGTGCTTTAAGATTGCCACTTTTATTTTAAAAGAAGAACAGGCACAGGGTCCTCCCTGCAGATGTGCTTCTGATTTGGATCTGAGCACCGTACCAGTTTCCGCCAAAATTTATTTTCCCACCCTTCCTATTTCCCCACCAAAAGGTGCTGGTTAGTGCAGAAGAGGAGATTTTTTGGGGCGGGAAACCAGCACAAGGCCTTGATTCAGATTGGGAGGGTGGTATAGTGTGGGGGCCCTGTGCCTATTTGCTTGGGGGCGGGGAATATCACAGCTCAGTAGGATTTGTAATCTATTATGTTCTGCTCTTGCTTCCTGTGGCGTTTGCCCGTTCGTTTAGAAAATGTTTGCACGGGGGGAGAGATAGGGTTAAAAATATAGACCAATAGGAAAGCCAGAGGCGGAGCCTACCTGTGTATAAAAGGGCTTAGCGCAAGGTTTGAGTTAGTTGTTGGCAATTGTGGGTGGTTGGTTTGTTTTAATGGGTTGGTTGGTTGAGAAAGGCAGTTGGAGAAGCAGTTGGCAGGCAGTTGGAAATAGAGAGACAGTTAGGGCAGTGGGTTCTTGAGTGAGGGGAGGTAGAAGAGAGAGATAGAGGAAAATAAGACTAAGAAAGTAAAGAGTAACAACGTTTGGAATGCCGTAAAAATTTGTTTGTGTCTGAAATAAACTACACTCTTCTGTATTAATTGAGAACCTGACTGAGGCTAAAGTGATTTTACTGGGGAGGACCTGGTTGGTGGCAGCAGATTAGTGGTGTACGGGTCAATAGTCCGTGAGACGACCGGGGGCTCCGCATGAACGCCACACTTCCATTCACCTGAAGCAAACACAGTGCTGTCCCTAAGGTATGGCAAACTGGGGCAATGGCCTCAGGCCCTGTGATCTGGGAGGGGGGCACACAGGCCAGGCAATAGCCCAACCAAGGTGGGTGCCATCACCACCACTCCTCCTCTCCTCATTGGGATGTTGGAAAACACCTGCGAAAATGGAAACAGGAGTGGAAATTGCTGGTGTTCACAAATTTGTCCCATGTCCAGGACAAAGATCAATCTAGTGAATAAGATAGCTACTTGCTGTTGTTGATACAGAATTGATTACCCACCTCCATTGACATTGTTTCCTTTGGACTGAAGTAGAAAGGGTGGAACAGCGAAACAACAATATTGTTTGCAAAATTAATTATGTAAGTTACATAATTTTGCCACAGCAGAGAGCAAGACAAACAACATAGGCTTGGGCAGAAGACAACTTTGCAGATGAACGGAAACAGTGCAGCATGGGACTGACACACACACACACACACACACACACACAGACGTGTGCAATGAGAAAGGATGCCTAAGACTCTTGCAGCAAAAAGGGGGGAATTTGAGCTTCCTTAAGCACCTAGCCTACAAGAGATAACAACTGCCTTTACTCATGTCTCATGAGCTACTGTATCCAGTCAGAACATGAAAATATGCTGCCCTCAGCAGCTTAATTGAGAAAGAAGCTCCTTCCTCTGTATCCAGCATGAAAACACTTGGTCAAACATGCAGCTTGCCTGGGACTAAGATAAGATGCTCTCCTTATGAGAGCCAGGGGGGCAGGGATAAGACTTGTTTAGCAATATTAATATTTACAAGATTAAGTAAGCACACGTCTTGTTTGCACCGTCAGTGACAGCCTGTTTAAAGAGCCAAGCCAAAAACCAATTATACTCCCTGACATTCCAGCTTGGCTCCTTCTACTGACCTGTTTAAAACCTTATCTTTTCACTCTGGCATGCTCAAACCCATCTCCCTGCTGTTATAAGAATTTTAAGGTCATATATATATAATAAATGTTCATAAATGTACCAATGTCTGGAGCAGCACAGGAAGACCTTCCTGAAACCATTTTGACTCCCTGAAACCATTTTGACTCCCAAACTGACCAAATGTTTTCTCTGCAAGAAGGGAAGGGGTGGGGGAACTTTCCCATTGTCTCAGGAAGTGGGTGATCACCATTTCAGAGGAATGGGCAGACTACCAGGAGAGGCAATCAGATAAGGCATTATCAGAAAACCTGCCAGACAGGACAAACAACAACCCTCAGATTTCTGTTGTAGATCGCCTTTTCTGTGATGTAGGTATGATGTTTGTGGGGGGTGGTCTTGGGTTACACCCCTTCTGTGATGTATGTATGATGTATGAAGGGGTGGTCTTGAGCTCCAGGGCAGGGAATTTAAAATGTCCATATAAGGGCAGGCACACTGTTGTTCTAGGTCCTCCTCCTTTCCTCCATGTGAGGGGAGCACCCCATTGCAACAGATCAATAAAGATCAGGCTTACTAGCTGCTTTGCTTCTCAATATTCTCTGGTTGGCCTCTGTTATGTTCTCCTACCAATAGGGAACCCACGTAAGGGCTCTATATGGGCTCTTGGGTACTCCATAAGGGAAGAAGGGCAGATTTTGTTTACAGCACTGCTCTGCCTTTTCCCTTCACCCCCCATTCCCTTGCATGTCCACTTATAACTAGATGTTATCCCAGCGCAGAGATCATTCAGAATCCCAATTTCTTGAGATAAAGGGAAGGTGGGAGCAGTTGCTTAACCACAGGAAACTCTTATGCAAAGTCAGGCCACTGGCCCACCAAGCTCAGTGCTGTCTCTGGTGACTGACAGCCTCTCTCCAGGATTTTGGACAAGCGACTTTCCCAGCCCTACCCGGAGGTTGAACCTGAGACCTTGTGCAAGCAAAGCAGCTCATCCACCACTGAGCTGTGGTGATTCCCCCAAAGGGGAAGTAAACAGACCCCTTCCAGGTCTGGATATTCTTGTATGCAAATGCCCCACTCACTAGGGACATTTTGCCCACTTCCTGTAAGCCTAGATTTTGGAGGGATGAATTTACTCCCACTGCTCCTGCTTGTAAATTCTCCCCTGTAAGTATGCCCCATATGAGGGAAACACAAACAGCATTAAGGCATTTTGTGAGAGGATTGATCTGCACACACAAGTCCTGCCCTGAACATCTTCATTAACTGTAGTCTCAGACCTTCATGCATTGGGCAGACGTTATGAAGAGGTATTTTCCATGAATCCTGCTGAATGCACTAAGAACCCACCTTCAGATTTTCCTGTTCAGTGCTCTTTATCCCTGCTGTATGAAGGTGCAAACAGGGCTATGGGGGGGGGGGGAGAGGAATATCTAGTTATACCCTTAGAATCTAAGCATGAGGACATGGGCTGGGCCCCCATCTTGTAAAACTGATGGATCTAGTTTGCTTAGGGGCATTAGAAATCTAGCTTGCATAGGGGCATTAGAAATAATGATTATTTCCCCAGGCAATTTCACTCAGCATGTTCCTTCTTAAGGGGGAAAATAATCTTTCAAATAAAGATCGTGCAAGTAGTACAGAAACAACGCACTTACTCCAGAACAACTCCTGCAGAGATGGGTAACACTGCTTGCCTTTGTTCATAGGAAAGCAGTTTATTCTGAAGCAACCGCAGTATGGAGGAAGTAGGCAGAGTTCTTCCTCTCTTATAAGTCTAAAAAGCCTGGAGTCCTCCAGGACAGGAGAGTGAGGAGGACTGACAAATGGAAGTACGTTTTCATACAGCACACAGTTAAAAACAATGGAATGCGCTACCACCAGATATAATGGCCACCAATTTATATGGCTTTTACTGGGGATTAGATATTTGTGATGATAAAGCATTGAAAGGCTACTAAATCATCATTGCTATATGCTACCACCAGGTTCAGAAGAACCAGTGCCGGATTTACGTATAAGCTAAACAAGCCATAGCTTAGGGCCCCACTGTTTTGGGGGCCCCCCATAAATTTAAAGGAAAAAAAACACCTGGATGTACTTTTCCAAAATATAAGATAAAAAACAAATAAAATAAAACCTACATATAGCAACAGTGGCAAATGGCTTTAGATACCTATTAGGTCCATAAATTACCATATAGCATATATTTAACACAGAAAACAGTGACAAGTTGTTGTTGACAAAGGACAGCTGGACATATAAAGGGCCCCATTACCTTCAGTAGCTTAGGGCCTCATCAAACCTAAATCCGGTCCAGAGATGAACTATGCCTCTGAGTAGCTGTTGCTGGGGGAACATGATCAGGAGAGTCCTATTGCACCGATATCCTGCTCAAGGGCTTCCTAAAGTCGTCTGATTTGGCCACTTGTGGGAAAACGGGATGCTGGACAAAGTAAGCCTTTGGTCTAATCTGCCAGGGTTCTTCTTATGTTCTTAACCTTGTTTCCAGAGAATTCCTTACCATTCTAAATGCCTTGCTCCATCTTTGTCACTTCCATATCAAGATCTTGCTCACTTGATATATTTGACGATTCTGTATGTAAACACAGAAACAAAAGACTGTTAAGCAGAAAATAAGTATCCCTCATTCTTCCAAGCCACATTCAGGATAAGGGACGGATTACACGTCTGAAGAAACTAGTGCGTCTGTGTTTAAATATCAGTGACACCCTCCCTTCCCCAACCAAAACTAGGGTGCTGCGATATTCCAGAATGTGCTAAGAGGGGAAGGTTCAGTTGGGGAATGTTTAACTGTTGAGCTACTGTGAGGAAAGCAAAAAATATGTTTTGATAGAAATGAACCTTGAGGTTTAGGCTTTGTTTTTCAGGCTAGTTGGAGAGGTAGAAAAAGCAGATGGGCAAAAGCTTAAGCAGGCCCTGAGGTAATGAGGAGCTCACATCATTCATCACAAAGCATGTTAAGAAATTGAGGGGTGCATGAGTGCTTTTTCATGGGATGAATCAGAATAAATGCTGTTCCTTGTTGCACTATAAACCAGTATTGTATGTGGACCAAATGGTCTGAGAAACTTCAGTATTTTCATTTTAATGGATGTTCCTAGACCTTGAGGCTTCTGAGAAGAATGAAGGCAGTGTTATGGCTTATATTTAGACATTACAAAGGGTTACAAACAGTTCTGGAACATCAGTAAAGAGCAAGGACTCATCCACACATCCTTTTGTCCTGCTGCTTCTCCCCCCAGGGAAAACCGCTCTTTAGTGCTCAGTCAGAGCAAACGACAATTGGAGTTTTCTCTGGGTTGATGTTTGCTCTGAGTTAGCACTTAATGGCAGGTTTTTTCCTGGGAAAGGAGTGGCGCAAGGGGGAAATTGCTCAGACCTGTGCCTAGAAACTGCAGGTCAAGTGGAAAATCACTTGGACCGATGCTTTCTAGGCACGGGTCAAGCGGAAGTGTAGACCTAACCCTTAATTAGCATTTGTCAATAGCTACTGGTACACTACAGGACATACCTTCTGAGTCTTTGCTGCCACTCAGCATAGAAAACAGCACATTGATTGGAATTCCTGGCCCATTCTTTTCCAAAGTGTCTGGGGAACAACTTATCTGTTGGTTTGGTTGGTTTGTGGTTTGAGTACGCTGTAGGAGAAGAGCAAGCTAACAGAAAGTCCTTCAGAAGTAACAACTATAAAATTTTACGGCTCAGGCTCCTATGCAGTTGTTCATCCTCTCAAGGTTGAAAAGCTCTCTCTCTCTCTCTCTCTCTCTCTCTCTCTCTCTCTCTCTCTCTCTCTCTCTCCTCTCTCTCCCTCTTCCTCGTAAGCATGTGTGCACACAAACACACACAATTTGGGTTTTCTCTGGACTTACGCTTGCTCTGATTTAAAGCTAAAGAGCAGGGCTTCTTGGGGAAAGGAGTGGGGCATGGAGAAAACCACCCGGATCCGTGCTTTCTCTGCACAGGAGAAGCGTGGACAACCCTAAGTGAAGAAGTCCCATATCATGCTACCTTTTTTGGTTGCCCTCTTCTGAACATTTTCTAAATCTACAGTACCCTTTTTGAGGCAAGGCAACCAAACTGTACACACTATTCCTAATGTGGTCATGTACTAGATTTGTATGATGGCATGCAGTTTTATTTTCAGTTTCTTTCCTAATCTTCCATGGCACGGAATTTGCCTTTTCCACTGCTTCTACACAGTCAGTTGGTGTCTTCATTGAGCTATCTACTACCGCCCCAGCTTCCTGTTCCTGGTTAGTCACTATCAGTTCACACCTCATTAGCGTATTTGTGAAATTAAGATGCACGCAAGGCAGATTCCGAAATGCACTCCAACTCCCACTGGCTAATGGTGAGCGGGTAATAGGAATTGTAGCCCAGAAACATATTGAAGAGTACAGGTTCCCCATCCTTGAGCTAGCACATTGGTGAACAGAATTTATTTATTCTCCTCTCCAGCAGAACCAGCTCAATTCAGACTTAACATTAAGACATAAAATGTTGAGAATAAAGCAGAGAAGGGCATTTCTCTTTGCTTCTTCCCACATTATATTCCGCTTCCAGGGAATTTTGGTTGGCTTTCCTTAAGAAACCCTAGACCTCCCATGGAGAAGCAGGCCTGGGGCCAAAGCAAGGAAGGGCCAAATTAAGTAGTCCAAAGTTGTTGCTGAAAGAGGGGTAGTGGGAGAGGTAGAGGATGCCCCTGGACTAGCAGAAATTTTGGCGCTTCCCTGAATGTCGATGAATAAGTTGCAATAAAGGAAGTTCCATATCCTGTCGTCGATGACAAAAAACAGGGAAAGCTGAAAACAACAATTTGGAACAAAAAAAATGGTCTAAAAGTGAAAATAAGAAAATATATCTTGAGCAATTCAGTATTATGCAAAAGAGAAAAAACCCCAAAGATGACAAATTGGGTCCATTGTTCAAAATGATGACATTTCAGAGGGAAGAATATCACAAATATTTCATCAGTGGCAACTAGAAATGCAAGTGTTGCTCAAATTTATCAAGGGGAAGTTGGTTCCGCTGGGGTCATTGTAACACACACTGGATAGGTCAGACCCTTTCTGCTTTTTTTAAACATCCCAAAGTATGCTTAACCCTGGAAGTGCATGATGAAATTGAATTTGCTCACCTTCCTCTCTCTTGTCATCTCTTCTTCTGCCAGTATTTAGTTTATAAACTCCTCAGGGCAGAAAGCTGACTTTTCTACTTACGTTACTATGTAAATATCTAATTCATAGCGCTGTATAAAATATCATTAATTTCCTTAAGTATATTCACTCCAGAAGCAGCAGCAAGAGCCCCCCATGTAATCACACTGCTCTGGGTTGTTGTTTTTTGGGGGGCGGCGACACACTCAATGTTTATTACTTTTTAAAAAGAAGATTCTAGACCTCATGGCAGAGATTAATTTCTTACATCCGTTTTTCAAGCTCTCTGGAAACAAACCACCCAAAATCAACTAGCCAGGTGCAATGTTGTTGTTTCATTTCTTTCCGATCTGGGTGTTATGCTTCCTGGGATGAACAAGCATGAATTCATTCCCTGGCATAACTGTAGTTCAGCGTTCTTTTTCCGTCATAATTTTCTGTTCTGAACAAAGTTGCCTCCTGCCTGATCATATGAATGAACTAATAACTACAGTGGTATCTCAAGTTAAGTACTTAATTCATTCTGGAGGTCCATTCTTAACCTGAAACTGTACTTAACCTGAGGCACCACTTTAGCTAATGGGGCCTCCTGCTGCCGCTGCACTGCCACTGCACGATTTCTGTTCTCATTTCTGTTCTCATTTCTGGGTTAGCGGAGTCTGTAACCTGAAGCGTATGTAACCTGAAGCATGTGTAACCCGAGGTACGACTGTATTATCAATGCACGGACTGAAATTACTACACACTCAAGAAATGACTAAAAATAAATTGAACTGAATGAATATATATATATATATATATATATATATATATATGATGGCACTTCAAATTTGGAGCGAGCCAGACATGCAAGTTCAGATGAAGGCACATGAGGGTAGCGGGGAATAAAGCTCTTGCACTGGGACCCTGATCAGTGGCTTCCTTGCCAGCAGTAGGAGACATGTTGGTCCCACTATTCCATATTTGTAAATAATATTACTGACACACACCACAAGTCTCCTGTGCAGCATGCTTACTCACCCAAAAGGAACAACACGCAGCAGTGCTGCTATGGGGACAATGGAGTGCTGAGCAATACTTTCACATTGCACGCAAAATAGGAAGCATATTTGTGTCACTGGGTTCAAAATGGAAAATTTCTGCTTGTGCTGCTGCTTCTTGCCGTGCTGAGTCACCAGAAAGAAAGGAAAACAGCTGCACCAGAGAAATCAAAACACAGAGGAACTAGATTAAATTACCCAATGTTAGCAGCCCAAGGGGTATATGAGATTTTGGGAAACTTGTTCCTAGTGCTTACGTACACCAGACACACCTTGCTCCCATTTCCTCCAGAATCTCCAGGGTCGGATAGGGTGGGTCACAGGTTCCCCCAGCTCTAAAATCTGCTGCTTGCCTTAAAGCATGGGTAGGCAAACTAAGGCCCCAGGGGCCGGATCCGGCCCAATTGCCTTCTAAATCCAGCCTGCGGACGGTCTGGGAATCAGCATGTTTTTACATGAGTAGAATGTGCCGTTTTATTTAAAATGTATCTCTGGGTTATTTGTGGGGTGCAGGAATTCATTCATCCCCACCCCAAATATAGTCCAGCCCCCCACAAGGTCTCAGGGACAGTGGACCAGCCTGCTGAAAACGTTTGCTGACCCCTGCAAGGCAGGAAAGTGCTGCAAATTACTTGTTTTGTTCATTCATTTCTCTGCAAATGAAGCCTCTAAGCAGTTTACAAAGACTAAAAAGCATACATTAAGACTGTCAATAAAAATAAACGTTAAGGACAGGTTGATAAAAAGCAAAATGAATAAAGCAACAACAACAGTTAAAAAGTATAATTTTCAAGCAAAAATTATGAATTAATATTCACATCAAGTTTGGGTCCCAGGACTCAAGCACACCTTTAACCCAAAGGCCATTCCCCCCAATTCTGGATGCATGAAGACTGATTGCAATTCCTCAGTGGCCCTTTTTTTGCGAATGCCCAGGCCACACTCTGCCTTCTTGCTCCCTTCCTTCCTCAAGTGTGGCATGGCTGAGTTTTTCTCCTGGGACTGAGCCTGGCTCAGATTAAGCATGACTGCACCTAAATGCTGAACTCACCAGGTACTAGTAAGTCACCATCTCTCGGTCTCAGTTACCCTGTCTTTGAAATGGGGATAATAGTGGCCTACACTCATAGGCGTGTTGCAAGGATAGCTTTTACAAGGTCATAAAACAGTGTGGAGTTAAGGTGGAGCACTCATAATTAATAGTTATTATAATAATCCGGTGGTATAAGCAAAGCCACAGGCATCCTGCAGAAAACTTTGGCACTGAATTTTTCATTTTCACCACCGTACAGGAGGCAGACAGATTGGGCAACTCAAACCATCCGGGTTCTGTTAAGGCAGGGTTGGGGAACCACCTTCCTGCATGCCTTAGACACAGGCCCCATTTTGACTTGTGAGACCATTTGCCCCAAATCACACCCACTTCCCCCACATCCGACGTCAGATGAGACATCAGGAGTGGGCAGGTAGAGATCTGACTGCAAAAAAGGGAGGGTAGCTTAAAGCATGTTCCTGATCGTTCCTTGCCAAGGGATATTTGTGGTCACCACCAATCAGCTGATCATCAGTGATAGCAAGGCTGTGGGATCAGCTGTGCCATGGAATTTGCCATAACTCTGTAGCACAACCAATCCTTGCTGAAAGCAGGGCTTGAGGTCAGCATCTATCACCTGCTTGGTAGATGATGCACTTGAGGTCAAGCCACACGACAAAGGGGGGGGGAATAAGGCATCTGATGCCGTGATGATGTCAGGTGATTGACAGGTGGCTAGCCCCACCCACCTGTCAAAGTGCCCCGCTTGGGCAAGGAAGCCTGCTGGCTAGAAAATATTCACTAACCCTGAGTGGATGTGGAGCTTTGTGAAGGACACACTGAACCAGGAGATCTGGAGAAGCAAACTCCAGAAAACTGAGAGTGTTGCTGAGCATTTACTCACTGCTTGCTGGAGGCCGTAAGTCCGGAGGCAAATTTGGAAAGAGGCTCCTTATGCCTTCCAAGAACTGCTGGAAGCTCTGCTCCCCTTTGATATGGATCTGCACTAGGAGTTTTCATACCTTCTCCTTCAGGTTTTGCATCTTATCCAGAGTTTCATAATCACTCTTGGAGATCAAGTTCTGGGAGGCCTCATCAACTAAGATTATATCAGGTGCTCTTTGAAGGAAGCCGATGAGTATCTCACTGGATTGTCTCAAAGGCCATGGGTGGAGGCACCGGTGGCTGCCCTGGAGAAGAAACAGGCATGTTGCTATTAGTCTGCGTTAGCACCTCTCTCCCCGTTTTCTCCTGAGAAACCCTAATGTGCAACATCAAGATATTGTAAACCACTCTGTGGTCCTCGGATGAAGGGTGGTATAGAAAGTTAATAAATAAAAGAAGATCAATAAACACCAGTTTCCTGTATGAGCAGGAGCATAATTCAAAGTATTGGTGTTGACCTTTAAAGCCTTAAACTGCCTCGGCCCAGTATACCTGAAGGAGCATCTTCACCCCCATCATTCAGCTTGGACACTGAGGTCCAGCTCTGAGGGCCTTCTGGCAGTTCCCTCCCTGCGAGAAGTGAGGTTACAGTGAACCAGGCAGAGGGCCTTCTCAGTAGTGGCACCCGCCCTGTGGAACATCCTCCCATCCCATCAAGGAAATAAACAACTATCTGACTTTTAGAAGACACCTGAAGGCAGCCCTGTTTAGGGAAGTTTTTAATGTTTGATGTTTTATCGTGTTTTTAATATTCTGTTGGGAGCCGCCCAGAGAGGTTGGGGAAACCCAGCCAGATGGGTGGGGTATAAATAATAAATTATTATTATTATTATTATTATTATTATTATTATTATTAATAATACAGTGGTACCTCGGGTTACATACGCTTCAGGTTACATACACTTCAGGTTACAGACTCCGCTAACCCAGAAATAGTACCTCGGGTTAAGAACTTTGCTTCAGGATAAGAACAGAAATCGTGCGGCGGCGGCGCAGTGGCAGCAGAAGGCCCAATTAGCTAAAGTGGTACCTCAGGTTAAGAACAGTTTCAGGTTAAGAACGGACCTCCGGAACGAATTAAGTACTTAACCCGAGGTACCACTGTACCTCTTCTCAGATGGTGCTTGAAGGGAAATGGATCTAAAAATCAGAGAGTGGATGCTTCCTGGCATTGCTTCAGAACCATTGATTCAGTTATATGTCAACCTAATAAATTAGGAGGTGATGATAAATCTTCACAATCTGTAACATGGACCAGACGTGGCTGCCAACTCACATTCCTTTATCTCCTGATCTGAAGATGAAGCACTCCACCTGCTCTTTAAACACCTGGCTCTTAAAGAGCAAGCAGAGGGCTTTATCTCCTCCCTTTAACGGCAGGTACCCTAGATCAGAGATAAAGCCCTCCGCCTGCTCTTTTAAAGACAGCATTTCCAAGCACCACTGAAATGCTGCTTGCCAAAATTGTGTGCAAGTGAGAGCGCTGAGTCTGCATGTCTGTTATGTGCCTGTTGTAGGTGTGGCAAGTGTTCGTGTATAAACATATGCGTTGGCTATACTCACTGCTGCTGGTGCATGAATCATGGATGTGTGGCTGCCCCCATCACAACATCCCTGGACTAAAAAAGATTAACCCCCCCCCCGGTGATTTGTAAGATCAAGAAACTAAGATTTATTTAACTGGACAACCATTCTACAAATTCTGCACCACTATCCACAAGTGTGGCTGTTCTATATAGCTCCTTTCCAGGACTTCTTAGGGTTTTGACCAGGGGTCAGCAAAATTTTTCAGCAGGAGGCTGGTCCACTGCCCCTCAGACCTTGTGGGGGGCCGGACTATATTTTGAAGAGAAAAAAAATGAACAAATTCCTATGCCCCAGAAATAACCCAGAGATGCATTTAAAATAAAAGGACACATTCTACGCATGTAAAATCACGCTGATTCCCAGACCATCCACGGGCTGGATTTAGAAGGCTATTGGGCCTTAGTTTGCCTACCCATGGTTTTGACCATCAAGCTGTTTGACCCAAGCAGGGAAAAATGCTTGGTAGCCAGGAATAGCAGGTGCCTGCATGGATGGTGCAATATTGGGGGAAAGCTTTCTCAGGCAAAGCAGCACAAAACATGGAGTTACCACTCCCCCACAGTGGTCCTGTGTTTTGCACAACAGGCAGAAATTCCACAAGTCAGCTTCACCTGCTTGTTTTTGGCCAAGCACAGAACTTCTCTCCAGAAAAAGTAGCAGCAACTCAGCTCTGTATTACATGATCCAATCCACTTGCAGTAGCTCAGATTGTATTGTGAGGGACAGGTCTTGCCATGAACAATGAATGTATCAGAAAGAACAATAGAGAGAGAAAGAGGCAGGCACGGGAGTGGACAGGAGAGAAGAGCAGGTTCTGCTTTGCACATTGGTGGCTTCCCTCCGTTCTCTGCCTTCCCTTACAAAGAAGCCTGCAGCCAGTACGCTAGGGCTGGGGAAATTGTGGCATTCCAGGTGCTGTTGACCATTAGTTGGACCTGGCAGGGGCTGATGGGAGTTGTAGTCCACCAGCAATATCTGGAGGGCCACAGGTTCCCCATCTCTATGGCTGGCAGACACTCCTCCATAAGAGCGGTGGTTCTGTTTATTCCATTCCTCTCCCTTGGAGAAGGAAGGAACTAATATGGAGATGGGGACAGAGAAAGATTAATAGTTGTGAGAGGCAACGTGCGTTGATGGGTGTGTGTGTGTTTTGGAATTCACTAGCCAAACCGTGGGCTGCTGCTGCTGCTAGTTTGTTATATAAGAAGATTCTGTTTTGTGATTGCCTTGGCAATTATCTTCCCGGCGATAATGAAGAACCACCTCTGTGGCTTGAGGGGAAGGTAGGGGCCATCTGTCACTGTACCTGTGAGTCCTTGAGAAGCTTCCAGAACCACTCGCCAGCCTGTTATTCTGTCTCTGCCACGGCCAGTTAGCTGGAAGGGATCCTTTGAAGGAAATAAAGCACATCCCTAAATTCTCTGTGTGTATAGCTCATTCACATGATCCAAAAACAAATAATTGTTGTTTTAGCTCCGTAAACATTTCCGCCCTTTCCTTCACAAGTAAGCTAGCTTACCTCAAGCTAACTCATTGCTGCTCATACCTTTAACAAATAAGGACTGTTTTATGTCTGTAAACATTGTGTTTCCCCGAAGGAAGCCAACTTCTGTGCTGACATGGCTCCTCATATATACCTTAAAAAGCTGCATGAACAGCAGGAAATCTAGGGAATGAATCTGTGTGCAAGGAAAAGCTTCATCTGCTGAATTTCTGCATGTTAAAGGTAAAGGGACCCCTGACCATAAGGTCCAGTCGTGGCCGACTCTGGGGTTGCGGTGCTCATCTCACTTTATTGGCCGAGGGAGCCGGCGTACAGCTTCCGGGTCATGTGGCCAGCATGACTAAGCCGCTTCTGGCGAACCAGAGCAGCACACGGAAACGCCGTTTACCTTCCCACCGGAATGGTACCTATTTATCTACTTGCACTTTGACGTGCTTTCGAACTACTAGGTTGGCAGGAGCAGGGACTGAGCAACGGGAGCTCACCCCGTTGCGGGGATTCGAACCGCAAGTCCTAGACTCTGTGGTTTAACCCACAGCGCCACCTGCGTCCCCTTTTCTGCATGTTACACAGCCATTATTGGAGGCACAGGAGCTTTGCAAAAAAGAAAGAAAGTTGGCAGCCCCTAGGGATACAGAGCAGCACATTTAAAACCCAAGACTTCCCCAAAGAATTCTGAGGTCTGTAGTCCCCCCCCCCCGAGCTACCATTTCTAGCACCCTTAAACTATGCTTCCCAGGATTCTTTGGGGGAAGTCACATGCATCAATTGTATATTGAATATACTTTAAATGTATGCTGGGGATATCAGTTGCACATAAGGGGGAAAACGCTTAACATAAGAAATTAAGCACCAGCTACAGCTAGATGCTACACAGAAGATATTAAGAATAAGGCTACTGACACCCTTACAGGTCTATCTCCTTCTCTCCCCGACTCTCCTCTTTGAAGCATATTCTGTTCTGCAGTGTAACACCAGGGTCCTACAGCAAAGGGCCCAATCTTACTTTCTGTGTCAAGAATGCAAATCTGTTCCCACCCAAGGACACACATTCGTATTCAGCATGATCTTTGTAAACATCAGACAGTCTCAAGCCTCTAGTCCTCTTGGTTGCAGAAAATAAAAGGAGCTGTCCAAACAGCTGCGGAAATACGTCTATACTTTTTACACACATACCTGCTTTCAAAAACTACTCATGAAAAGACTACCCCACCCATTTATTATTTGAACTCTCAAAAGGAAATACTGCGGGAAGGAAAGAAGGAGGCTTTGGGTGTGTGTGTGCTTGCGTGTGCAATATTAGGAGCTTGTTTGAGAATACCCCACCACGCCATTAACAACACCCAAACCTTTGTAGCCTTGCTCCACCCTATTCCCTGGAAGTTAGCAAGAACTTACCCAGCTCTCTTCCACAGAAAGAAAAAGGGAAGCCAGAAACCTAGACCTTTTTTGAACTAGGCTCCACAGGTCTGCCGCATTTTAGAGAAGTGACTACCCACGTCCAAAAGTCCTTTGGCCTAATATATGACCCTTTAACAGAGGGTAAAGGTAAAGGGACCCCTGACCATTAGGTCCAGTCGCGGACGACTTGGGTTGCGGCGCTCATCTCGCTTTACTGGCCGAGGGAGCCGGCGTACAGCTTCCAGGTCATGTGGCCAGCATGACTAAGCCGCTTCTGGCGAACCAGAGCAGCGCACAGAAACACCGTTTACCTTCCCACCGGAGCGGTACCTATTTATCTACTTGCATAAACCTCTGTTTTCACACCCACACACCCCCTACTCTCTGCATGCTGCCTCTCATGCAGCCCCATGTGGTGGAATCAATTGCATTTATCACATATTGCATCTGCACATGAACAACAAAAATGGCACCCCTGGCTTTATTCATTTATGTTTCTGGCTCTGCATCTAACACTTCTAGTAGCAGAACTAAAATTGTTGGTGGAGCTATATGATTCTGTCTGGGTGGCAGCCCTAAACTCTGGTCACTGAAGGACACACTGGACTGTATTGATCTGCAACACCCAAGCCAGATTATCCTGGATCACCAAGACGGACCTGCGGTTACTTCTAGCACATGGGGCTATCCCAAGATATGATTATGGGAGCACACCCTATGGTTGCCTAGCAACTATGACAGGCTTCACACGCACACAACCCCGCCCATCAATCTCCTGGAGTGTAATGACATGATTACCCTGAGATGAAGCTTGATAGACACCCCCCCAAACTGGAATCTCTCATTGTCAAAGGCTGGACCTGAGCACTCTCTGTTTGATCTCAGTATCCCTCCATCAGCAGTAAACGGGAATTAGGGCTGGGCGATCATCTGGTTTTCAACCTCGCAAAAAATCGCAGCTACACATCGCAATGTACCGATATATCATGACGTCTGAAATAAGGATGGAAGTAGGTAGAGGTGAACACGGAACACGCAGATTTCCTTGATCTAGTTGGGAACTCCAACTTTTCCCGAAGGCCACCAGAAATGGAGGCATAGGAAGCTTCCATGCAAAGTCAGACATACAATCCATCTAGCTCAGTACGGCCTGCTCTGACTGGCAGTGACTCACCTAAGTTTCAGGCTGGGAGGGCATTCCCAGCCCCTGCCTAGAGATGCCAGGACTCGAACCTGGGACCTTCTGCCTGCTGAGGGTCAATCTCTCCGTTTCATGTCTCGGCTGCATGGTGATCTCTGGCTTTGGCATTCGGCTGCTCTTGCCTCATGCTGTATGTGTAGAATTCCCAGGGGCTCTGCAAGCCAAGGCAGGCATTTCCCTCGTCTCCTTTGCCCCTGGGGAACAATTCACATAGTCATCCTACTCATGCACGTGGGGTTCCTCCCTCTCCTTGCCCAAATCCCAGTCAAGTTGCCTTAATTGACAGCCGCCGCTCAGTCTCAAATGGATGGATCCGGCGATACCATCTAGCGCGGCAGGCGAAATGCAAATTCAGCTGGGAATCTTGCCTCCTCGTGACCTCCTGAGGCGAAGGGGGAGTTCATACACGCATGCAATCGGCATGTATGATAAAGAAAACGACATAAATAAATGATATATCACAAGGGAGAGGCCTTGGCTGAAAGGTGACTACGCTCCTTACGTGTTTGATCCTAGCGAACTTTGACTTGCCGCCTGCTTTTGAGGCCTGATGAACCCTGGCATGAACTATGCCAGCGGTGCCCAGGTCCATATTAGGAATAAAGCATTCATCCCTTCGGTAAAGCAACGTCCCCCAACCAGTGGCCTCCTGATGTCTTTGGACTAAAGTCCCCATCATCCCTTGCTACTGGCCATTCATGCAGGGGCTGACGGGTGTCAGAGTCCAACCACGCCAGGTTGGGAAAGGCTGAGCCAAAGAACTGGCTTGTTTTCTGAAATCAAAGCCTGCTTCCTTGTTTCCTGACCATCCACACCCCTTTCCTTCTGCCCATTCTCATTCTTTTTCCTTTACGACTCCGACTTTTGTGTCTGGCCTTCTCTTCCCCACATTCCAGTCTGGGCAGCTCACTCTGCCTTGTCTCAGCTGTCATTTCCTAGCCCAAGGATGGAGAAGCTGTTCCCCTCCAGGTGTTGCTGGACCTCGGCTTCCATCATCCCTGGCTAGTGAGCCAAACTGATAGTTCCAGATAAGTCCATTGGCCCCTGGTCTCAGCTGTTCCGCCAAGGCAGCCAGAAGCGTCCCTGCCTCTCTGTGGCATATGGGTGGCTTCCTCAGTCCCACGGCAGCCCCTCCTCACGTGTCTCCATCTGTCTGGAAGTTTTATTTTTGATATGGCACAAAAACAACCCCACCACCGCCAGGATTTTGTAGAAAGCTGGCGCTTCCTAGCTGCAAGGTCTTCACTATTGCAGAGCATATGAATGATGGAGCACCGCATACAGATTATGTTCACTTACATATTACCTAACTATCACACACAATATTTGGGATTTTGTGCAATCCAGCTGATGGGGAATAGAGAACAGGGCTCTTTCTGTGGTGAAATCCCATTTCTGGAATACTCTCTCTGGCTCTCTGTTCCTGTCATCTTCTGTTATATGTTTCCAGCAGCTGGCGAATACTTATTATTTTCTAATTTAATTCCGTATGTTAATATGGTGCTTTATTGTTGCTGTTTCATTTCAATGTTTTATTGGTGCTTTATCCTTCTTATATCCTGCGATGATGTGTCAGGTTTTAAAGTGATTTCTTTATTACAGGTGGCATCTGATGAAGTCATAATAATAATAATAGTAATAATTTATTATTTATACCCTGCCCATCTGGCTGGGTTTCCCCAGCCACTCTGGGCAGCTCCCAACAGTATATTAAAAACACAATAAAGCCATCAAACATTAAAAACTTCCCTAAACAGGGTTGCCTTTAGATGTCTTCTAAAAGTCAGATAGTTGCTTATTTCCTTGACATCTGATGGGAGGGCATTCCACAGGGCAGGCGCCACTACCGAGAAGGCCCTCTGCCTGGTTCCCTGTAACTTCGCTTCTCGCAGGGAGTGATCCACCAGAAGGCCCTCGGAGCTGGACCTCAGTGTCCAGGCTGAACGATGTGGGTGGAGACACTCCTTCTGGTATATTGGGCCGCGGCTGACTTCATACTTGAAGTCACTGATATAAATGAACTTAGGTTAGGCATGGATGGTTGTAAGTAGAGCATCTCCTTTGCTTGCTGAAGGACCCAGGCTCCAGCCCCGACAACTTCAGGTAAAGCTAAGAAAGACTCCTCTGAAGTATTCGACAGCTCCTGCTACTCAGTGTAGACTGAACTGAACTGGTCTTGTGTTCACAAGCTGCTCACTCGGAAAGTGACAAGCAAAGAACAACAGAGAGGCATGCTCTCCCTCCTATTTTTCTCTTTCTCTCTTTTCTCCCTTCTCTCTCCCCCTCAACCCCACAACAAAAAATGACACAGATGGACTGTAATTGAGCTTTATGATTTGAAAACAGAGACACTGAATGTACTCTTGCTACTTATGGAAAATCTTTAAATAAAAATATATTTTTTTATTGAAGGAATGCTTAGTTATTTGTAAATTGCCAATGTTCTGGGAATTAATAGTAACAACAACAACTGTTGATGATGGTTCTGTTGTTGCCATACCACTGAATTTGACAAACATTTATTATTGTTGCTATCAATTATCGATTCTAATAATAATGATTGATTATTACGATAAACGGACAATGCATGTCAGTAGTTCTTCTCTTGTTAGTGTCTTATCCTTTTCCACGTGAAAAAAGAAACCTATCTCTTGCCAAACCACCGTTCAGCCACTGAGACTGTCATCAGTTTGTTTTCCTCTTTCTGTCAGGTCAGCAAGACCAGTGCTATCAATATGCTGCTAAAAGCATAGAGAGTTCCAGGGAAATAAAGATGACTAAATGTGCTTCTTACACACGCAGAGAAATGCCACATTGTGCAAGACTAATGAGGTGTGGTGGGGCGGGGAGACCCAGACTGCCTCCTCCTGCAAGGGCCCCATGGCGCATATAAATCCCAGAACGTGCAGGGAGCGGACAGATACGACGAGAAGATCTGCAAAGATGAGAGGACAGACAAGAAGCTCTGCCAGCGCTGGGCTGCTTTTGCTGTTGGTCCTGACGGGTGAGTTCCTGGGCACAGCCTCTTGCGTGCGCAGCAGAGAGTTGGGTGAGAACGGAATGGTGCACACAGACGGGCACATAGGCAGGCTTGTTGGGGTGGGCAGACTGGGATGGCAGGATAAGTGCCTCCGAGGATGGAGGGATAAAAAGGGCGGCAGGGCACCACAGGGAAGGATGCTCAGCCCGGGAGCCAAAACCAGGATGGAAACCAGCTGGCTGAAAGTGGGCAGTAGTCCCAGGAATAGCTGCTCCCACAATCAATCCTTAAGCACTTTCAGTGTCACAAGACGTTCTGTTGTTTCTGCTGCAAGCCTGGCAAGAGATGAGAAGAGCTGCCCTGCTTTAAATAGGCAGGCAGATGATGGGCAAGATATAGGCAGGATGAATGGATGGGAAGGTAAGCGGATACAATACCTAAGGTGGTTGGAGCTGACGAGAACTGGAGCACAATATCTGGAAGGCTACTGGTTTCCTAACCATACTGCAGATCAAGAGGGGAGAAACTCAGACTTAGGGGGGCAAAAGCGGCCCTCCAGAGCTCTCCATGTGGCCCTTGGGCCACCTCACAGCTGGCTACACCTCTCAGCAGCCCTGCGGTGTGCCTTCCTTAAATGCTTTTGCTTGGGTAGAGGATGGAGCAGCAAGGAGGTATAGAAACCTCTGGTTTGTGTGTGGCTGGAGTGGCCCCTACTGTACAAAAGCAATCACCTGCATGTGGCCCTTGGAAGACTGCCAGCGAGGGAAGGTGGCCCTCTGGCTGGAAACGATTCCCTCACCGCTGCTGTCGATCAATCTTCTGCTAATGGCGCAAGGCGTGGAGAGGAGTTATTTTTTACAAAAAAATAATTATTGGCAACTCTGCAGAGGTTTTGAGGAAGGAAAGACTTCCTCCATTCACTGTGTTGCAACGTAAGTGGGGCAATGGTGGCAGTGATGGTGGTGGCTGTGGTGGTTGTGGTGGCGAGGAGCTTTCCCCTCCTCTGATTCATAGATGAACTTAAGGCAAAGGGCTCAGGAAGACAAAGATTGATGGGGTTGATGGGAGGTTGGATTGCACTTCCCCTTCCCCTTATTGTGACTGATCTCCTGCTCCTTGTGACAGCTGTGCAGCAAGCCTTCCTTCATTATTCCTTTCACTTCCACCAAAGTGCTGGCATCTAAGCCAATGGTGGCAATATCTACAAAATGCCACTTGTCAGAGCCGCTTTGCCTGAAATGAAGAGATTTGGCCGATAAAGCTTTTTCTAGCATGGAGGGACAGTGATGGGGGGGGGGGGAAACTGCAGTCTTCAATTTGGGCAGGGGCTGCTGCCCCAGTTCCAGACATGAGGGGTGAGATGCCACTGAAAGCGACAGAAGTTTAAAGCAACCAAGCATCTTTTTAGTTATTGCTTATTGCTGTGAGATCTTTGGGTGAAGGGCAGGATACCAATTCAATAAAAACAAAAGAATTGTAAGCTTTCACGAGCTACACCCGACTTCAACAGATGCATGGACCGTAATCCTCAGCGAAAAAGGAAATATGTCAAAGTCTGTTAGATAGCCGAGGGCCATGAAAGTTTATACACATAGGGGCGTAGAACATGGGGGTGCAGAAACAGGAGTTAAATGGCAATGGAGTGCAAAAAGGACACAGCCTGTGAAATATGTCAGCTAGAGCTAAAATGTACATGAAATAAGCACAGCTGTCCTTCTTAAGAGTTGCAACTGGTGATAACACTGCCATCTTTGCATTACTAAGCAATTTAACATCTGTAGTAGGACAGGGAACTATTTCCTCTACTGAGACTCAGATAGGATCGAACTTGTTGATAAGTTGCAATTCAGCAGCTTCCTGCTGGAGTTTCCCCTTTGAAGCTCCTTTGGTCAAGGATGGCCATTCAGTTACTCATCATCATCATCATCATCATCATCATCATCATCATCATCATCTATTTATTTATTTATACCCCGCCCATCTGGCTGGGTTTCCCTAGCCACTCTGGGCGGCTTTCAGCAAAAGATTAAAATCATGACAAACTTCTCACATTGATTTCAGTGGGATCTCAGTGTGACTAAGGACTAGTTGGTTAGTTGGTTCGTTGGGTATATATGAAGACAAGATGGAATAATAATAATAATAATAATAATAATAATAATAATAATAATAAATTTTATTTATATCCCGCCCTCCCCAGCCGAAGCCGGCCTCAGAATGGCTAACAACAGTAAAATGATACAACATTCTAAAATCATTTCATTATAAAATTAATTCTAATCAAATTAATGGCAACCATTGGGCTAGAGTTCTGTGAGGATTGCCAAAGGAGGGAGTCAGGCTGTGCCACCTCATTTTGGCCTGGCAATTGCAGGTGATGAGCCTGCGACCTTTCTAGATGTTGTTGGAGGGCCACAGATTTTTCATTCCTGGCTATTGATACTGTTGGGGTGGCCACACTTTGCCTTTAAAAGCTGTGTCATGGGCATGTTCAACATCTCCCTGCACAGAGTTTGGGGAAGTTTGTTCCCTGCTGAATGTTGACCTGCCACGGAGTCATTAAAACCACAGTACCCATGTCAGGAAAAACAAGATCTCGGCCTCATCCAGGTCAGTTGATGCAAGACAGGTCACCCAGCCTCCTCTTTCTCTCCTTTGCCCCTCAAAGCCCCAGAAGCTATTTGTTGGAAAATGTCTGAAGATGAGAACAAACCCAAGTAGATAACATGTGGCTTTGTGCCAAAATAATGTGGTCAACCCTGTTTTTTTAAAGAGAGTCCAGCCTTTCTCCCTGGGAAAGGTCAGGTAACCAAGAAGGATCTGAAACACAGACACACTCAGTTTGCTAGCTGCATAACCTGTTTTTAAATTCCAGAGGTCAAACCTGCAGCTAAGAGAAAAAAGGATCATCCCTGTACACTTCCAAATCATCATTCTCCACCCGGTATTAGATTAAAAGGGCTTTCTGTATTTTAATTTTTCAGCTCAAAAGTCAAAGGTTGCCTTGCACAGAGAGCAGGGGCATTGTGGCAGGTTGCCTAGGAGGGTTGAACCCCAGGTCTTTTGCCCTGGCCCCCAGATCCCCTGTGCACCATACATTTAAAGTGCATTACTCCCCCCCCCCAAAGAATCCTGGGGCCGGTATTTTGTTCAGGGTACTGGGAAATACAGCTCAATGGGGATAAACTACAATTCCCAGGATTCTTTTGTGGAGGTGCTTTAGATGTATGGTGTGCTGGCAGAGAGAATAGTTCCTGGATCCCCTTGATTTCTGTGGTGGATCAAAGTGTTCCTCTGAAGTCACTGGGTACTGGTAGCAATCCCAGTTCCCATGAACAGAATGACAACTGAGGTGGGGCTGAAGGTGCCAATAGTCTGGCCTCTTGTGCAAAGCCTAATTATGATAAGCTGGTACATTATAAATAGCTGTGTTCCAAATTGTTGTGATAAGGAACAGGGTGGCTTCTTTCCTTTCTTTCCTTGCCTCTTCCCTCCTCCATTCCAAGGAAATGCCTGGCACACAGCTGTACAAAACAATTCGGCAGAGGAGAAGTGTTGTTTACCTCAATCTTGGGCGGTCTTCCCTGGCCTGCTCAGATCCAGTTCAGTTCCAGGCAGCTGCTGCAGGTGCCCTTGCCAGCAAAATTTAAATATAATTGGGAAACACTCACACAAAATTGGCATTCATCATTATTTGCTTGCGCATCTTCCCATTAATCAATCGTTGATCCCACACTTGTCAGTGCATTTTCTCATCACAGTTGTGTGTGTTGTTGTTTTTAAATGTGTTATAGTGATAGGCTAAGTCAGGCTTCCTCAAACTCAGCCATCCAGATGTTTTTGGCCTACAACTCCCATGATCCCTAGCTAGCAGGACCAGTGGTCAAGGATGCTGGCAACTGTAGTCTCAAAACATCTGGAGGGCTGAGGTTGAGGAAGCCTGGGCTAAGTCAAGGGAGACCTTTTACTCCTGGAATTGTCAAACCTAAAGCTCCAGGATGCACTTGATTCCCTCCTGCAAAATAGGGGCAGTCTGGAGGGAGCGAAAAGGTGCCACTTGCAGTTCTAGATAGGGGAAATAGTTTTTTAAAAAATTAAAGATCCAAACGCCCTGCAAAGGGAAATCAAGCATAGCAGGGTGTGGAGTAGGCTAGATGGAACCTGCCTCCCTCAGTCACTAAATTTTAACCTGCAAGGGGGGGGGGGTTTGGCTTTAAAAACAAAGGCATATGGGAAAGTATTTTAAAAGCACGCCTGACCCCAGCTCCTCACAAGCAAAGAGCAATCCACTGTACCATAGCAGATCTCATTTAACTGCATGTGTCAACCAGCCTGGATTAAAAAACCAGGAAATGGTCCTAATCTGGGTGAAGGATGTTGACCTTGTGTTATGTGGCAAACTACATAAACAAACACTGCTCGTTCAAATTTGGAGGGAGATTGCCGTTTCCTCTTTCCTGGGGAAAATTTTCGACCGGGCACACAGTGTTGCTTCAGGAAATTGACCCTGGGCGATAGGCGCTGGCTGAGTCACTGTTTGCTAGAGAGCTTTGCTTTCTCTCATGAGAGTGCATCTGACTCATGAAGGGCCAGGAAACAGTGCACTGGGAATGAGATAAGGACTGTCATAATCTCACCAGCCACAGTCTCCTGGATCTTCAACAGCTTTAGAGACCAGAGGAGACACAGGCATGGACTGTCACTCATTTCTAGGACTGTTCCCGCCATTGAAGTAGCAAAGCGTGAAAAGGAAGCTGTGGTGGAAACCATCATGCAGGTCCTACCAGGCCTGGAAGAATTTCTAAGCAGGGATGGGGAGCCTGTGGCCATCCAGTGTGTGGTTGGACTCCCAGGTCCCATCATCCACAGCCAGCATGGCCAATGGTCAGAGATGGAGGGAGCTGGACTCCTGCAATACCTGAAGAGTCACAAGTTCTCCGTCTCAGCTCTTGAGGGCTTCAGCCTGGCTAGGTGGGCCCCTGTGCAGAAAGAAGCTCAGTAGTGGCTGAGATGTTAAGGGAGCAGGGTGGCAAAATAATGGATGGAGACAAATATTGCTAATTGCTGCAGATCATTTGTGGCTGTTAGAGGCCAGTTATGCCTTGTGCTAAAGGGGAAGGGGGAACCAATCTGCATTGAATTTGCATGTGGTAATTTGTATGCACGTTTAGAAATAATTACTTGTTGTATCTTGGTGATAGATACGTCTTTGTGTGCTTGCTCAGTCTGGTGACCAGGTGTTCTTAACTGTTGTTGGGCAACTTCAAGGCTCCTGATCTCACTTTTGATGGTTTCTTGCCTTTAAAGCAGACTTGGACTGGACAGCCCTCAATCAGAGGGCACCTTCCAACAGGGGATAGTCCTCTGGTAGCCCTTCCAGACAGAAAACTGTACTTTGTAAAGAGGGGTGCATACCCCTTATTTAACATGCATGCCACTAAAGAGGGCAGCTGAAGGATCGGAAAGCCAAAGCAAAGAGCCAGTTCCCCCATTGATGTTTTAGGAAAGGTCAGGAAGTCCCCTCTTGCAGAATCAGTCTTGTGAAATTGCAGCCCATCCACTAACATTGCAAGATACTGGAAACTGATGGTTGCAAAAATGTGTAGCCCTTCTGACAGCTGGCTAACAGATGAGTGGACCTTGTGGCTTATCAGCATTCACTCATTCAGCTGCCAGTTAGTGATCAGGTAGACAAAGCTAAGTGGACAAGGCACCAGCAAATGGGATCCAGGCCAGATCCATGCCTGGGAGTGAAATAAAAACATTCACGAAAAACCACAAAAAGCAGAAACCTGCTTTTAAAAAAATGCTGGCTGAGGTTTGTTGTTTTTACTCTGCTGTCATATTCCCAAGGTGATCTGGTGGTTCTGCAGTCTGTGTCTCTCCCTGCCCTGCTGGAGTTTCGGATTACCACTCCCATCATTCTCATCAGCTGTGCTAGCTGGTTCTGATGGGAATTGCAAGCTGAAACATCTGGAAATCACCAGATTTGTGAAGGCTGCCCTGCATTCTCGCTGGCTTTGCATAATGGACAGTGATGGAGCTCAGGGGGGAAACATAAAAAGACTCAACCATTTTTCTCTTTCCACCAGGTCTTCAGCAAGGATCATCTGCCCAAGGTATGTGCCCTGAGCTTAGAACTTTTCCTTATTCTGTTCTTTTTTATTTTATTTGTTTTAAAATCCCACTGTTAGCTGGCCCTGTTAATGATCATAATGTGCTTTTTAGAGTCTCAGAAGAAAAGGTGGTTGTCCGAAGGAGCTTGCAATCAGCAGCTCTGGAGAGATGAAACTTGTCCTTCTTATTTGGCAATTTGATTACATAACGGGCTGAAAATATTTTAAATGATTCACAAGAGATGAATCTGAGCAAAGGGAGTCACACTTCTGTGTGGCTTCAAAGCTATTCAGGAAGTTGACTAAGGGGTTTAGAACAGGGTTGGGAAACCTCGGGCCTGGGGGCCGCACACAGCCCCTGTTGGCTGGACCAATGGTTTTGCAAAAAAGATGGATTATAAACGATGCACAAAAGGGCAAATCTGCCATGCAAACTTGTACCACTTTCAGTTCTCCAAAAGAACCCTAGGAGCTGTAGTTTGAGAAGTGATAGGAGGGTTGGTTCTTTGTCAGGGAATCTTCACATAAACATTATTCGCTGAGAAGAGGTAACAACTATAAGATCCACTCAAAACTGCTATTCTAAACGCTCTTACTAAGGAGCGAGCTTCACTTAATGCAGTGGGACTTAACCTCTGGCTAATTCATGCGTAGGGTTGCATTGTGAGTCGCTAGCTATAGATCTGCTGTCATGACAGGTATTTCTATATGGTGTGTGTGAGTCACCTTGCTCTCTGCTTCCCCCCCAGCACTAAAATGTGGCATTCAAAAGCCCGTTATCCGGATAGCAGGTGGGCTGGATGCCCAGCGTGGCGAGTGGCCGTGGCAAGTCAGCCTCCAGTACCGCGGAGAGCACTTTTGCGGCGGAAGCCTCATTAACGAGAGATGGGTCCTGACTGCGGCCCACTGCTTCTATGAGTAAGTCAAGATGGAGTGCCCCCTCTTGGTACCCACGGGAATTGCATCCTAAAAGGCACCCAGCATCTTCTCTGAAGAGGCATTTTCACCCTTCTCTCTCCCATTGGAGAGAGTCTGTAACCACCTGCAATTTTTCCAAGTACAGTCATGCCTCGGTTGTCGAACGGAATCCATTCCAGAAGTCCGTCCAACTTCTGAAAACATTCGACAACCAAGGCGCGGCTTCCGATTGGCTGCAGGAGCTTCCTGCACTCCATCGGAAGCTGCGTCAGCCGCGTCAGACGTTTGGGTTCCAAAGAACGTTTGCAAACTGAAACATTCACTTCCGGGTTTGCAGCATTCAGGAGCCAAAACATTTGAGTCGCAAGGCATTTGGGATCCAAGGTATAATTGTACTTGTGTTAGAAAACAAACAAAACAAAAATGTTTTGATTGCTTTAAAAAGTGCCTCCATTGAAACACCCTGCAGAATTCTTTTTTTTTTTAAAAAAAGTTTTAGCCTATTAAACTGATTGACAAAACACAGCAACCCTAATATTTATAGACCTGTTGTCATTATCAGTGCATTCCGTGGTTTTAAGCTACCGTATCCAAAGTGAGGCTATTGCTACATACAAACACATTTAAGGCGCTGTAATATCCCCACAACATGGATGGGAAGCTGAAACAGAGAGAGGGGAATTGCTGAGGCTCCCTCATTAAGGAAAATAAGAAGCAGGGCTTTTTTCCAGCCGGAAGTCAGGTCCAGCACACCTCAGGTGGGCACCATTGCCATTATAAGAGAACTAAGGGGACGCGGGTGGCGCTGTGGGTTAAACCACAGAGCCTAGGACTTGTTGATCAGAAGGTCGGTGGTTTGAATCCCTGCGACGGGGTGAGCTCCCATTGCTCGGTCCCTGCTCCTGCCAACCTAGCAGTTCGAAAGCACATCAAAGTGCAAGTAGATAAATAGGTACTGCTCCGGTGGGAAGGTAAATGGTGTTTCCATGCACTGCTCTGGTTCGCCACATGACCCGGAAGCTGTACGCCGGCTCCCTCAGCCAGTAAAGCGAGATGAGCATTGCAACCCCAGAGTCGACCATGACTGGACCTAATGGTCAGGGGCCCCTTTAAGGAGGTGTTTGTGGTGAGTTCCAGCACCTCTCCCAAAGGTTTCAGCCAGGGAGTCTTTTCCAGACCTACCCTGAAATGCCAAGGTTTGAAACTGGGCCCTTTTGCACACAGTTCTTCCTCTGAGCCATGGCTCTTCTCTTATCAACTTGCAGCTGAGGTGAGATTTAAACCTCCGCTGGAGCTTCCAAGTTACAACACACGGCAGAAGTTGAGATGAAAAGAGACTGGCTGGTAGGAAGGAAGGGGGTCATCGCATCAGCTCATGAACAAAGCAAGCAAGGGGCCCATGCGCCCATTCTGCAGATTCAAGAGTGCGCTGCGAGAGATTCTCAAACACTGTCCTTTCTCTTTTCCTCCAGGCTGGGAATCAAAATCTGCGCATCTGACTGGAAAGTGGTGCTGGGCCGCGTGAGACTGACAGGCAGGTCTCAAAGGGGGCTGGAACGCAACGTCTCCGACATCATCCCTCACAAGGACTACGTCAATTACGACAAAGGCGATGACATCGCCCTGGTGCGCCTCAGCGAGCCTGTGAGCTACAGCCGGGACATCGCTCCCATCTGCCTGCCGTATGCCAACCACCGCTTTGCCTTTGGGACGCAGTGCTGGCTGAGCGGCTGGGGAGAAGTTGCCAATAACGGTGAGTGAGGAACGGGGGTCTCTCTGGTCAGAGGGGGAGGAGCATGTGGGTCTTGCTTCTGTGGTTGAGCTGTGGGTGCAGAAGTTTCCAGCTCTGCTTAAAAGGATCAGGCAGCAGGTTGGCCTGGGAGAAGGAGTTCAATTCAGCTCACATCTATCAAATCCATGCTTTCCGAAACTGTACATGAACCGAAACTGCAGCCAGCCTTTGAAACATGTGCTTATCCAGACTTTGCAATGTGGTTGCGCAACCATAGACCCTTTCCCGAAATGCGTGTGTTCGGGGGGGGGGGGAGTGTGCAATAAAATGGGAATATATTGGTGAAAAGAACGTGCAAAAGAGCATGACATTAGGGGAAATTGCTTGCAAAAAATTAGACAAAACTGCATACAAAAATGTGTGTGTTAGGATAAATTCACGCTGAGATGCTGAAGAATTTTCAGGAGGATTTTTAAAAGGGGAAATTCACAAATTGCTGCAGAAACGTAGAGAAGTGAAATTAAGACTGTGGAAATAGGAAGCTGAGAGAACGGAGAAATGACAGATTCTTCCATCCCTAGACTGCCTGGTGATGGAAAAGGGCCCATGCTTGAGAGCCACTGCCAGTCAGAGGAGGCAATACTAGCCTAGGTGGACTAAGGGTTCTACATAGGGCAGGGAGCTTTTTGCATTCCTAATTCAGGTGCTGGCTTCACCAGGCCTTATGGGAAGGGCCATAGTTCAGGAGCAGAGCATCTGCTTCACATGCAAACGGTCCCAGGTTCACTCTATGGCATCTCCCAGTAGGGCTGGGAATGTCCCCGGGAAAATCCCTGGACAGCTGCCAGTCAGTGTGGACAATACTGAGACAGATGGAGCCATGGTCTGCCTCTGTATAAGATCAGATGGTGGTTTCATCAGATCTTTGGCGGTGTGTGTGTGTGTGTGAGGGACCTGTGATTAGGAGCCAACCAACATGATCAGGGGTTGCTCCAAGCATCTTCTGCCCAGCTGCCTGGGACCACCCAATAATATTCTAACTGCGCCCCATGCTCCCCTCCAGTCACCCTGCAGAAACCCATGAACCTCCAGGAGATGACCGTAGACCTGCTGACCGGTGACACCTGCAACTGCATCTACAGCAACCTACGCAACAGGAGGATCGTCAGCCCAGCTCGGCCCGGCATGGTCTGTGCCATGACTCCTGACCGCAAGAGGGGTCCTTGCAAGGTCAGCAAAAGATGAGCGAAACTGTCAAAGGAAGGATGTGGGTGGAGTTGTGCTTCCCAACAAGATAGGCCCTGCCTTGCTAGATCAGGCCTAAATGCTTCACATTTCAAGCAAGTTCATAGCCCTTACGGACATGCAAATAGGAGTTTGTGAGTAATGCCTGGAGAAACATCAGAAGCCATCTGGCAGTTCGGCAAAGCTTTCAATAGTGAAGGGGTGCTGCTGCTTCAGGGCATAGTATAAGTCTCCACCTCTCCAGCACCACATTGGCTAGCATAGATATATCAAGAAAGCAGGTGCAACAGCAAATCCCCATGCATTTATATGCGGACACAAGTATTATTTCAGGGATGGGGAACCTGTGGCTCTCCATAAGGGTTGCTGGGCTCCAGCTCTGATAATCCTTGGCCCATTGGCCATGCTGGCTGTCGCTGATCCAACAACGTCTGGAGGGCAGCAGGTTGGCACAGCTGATTTAGTGGGCCTTACGCTCAGGATGGCATGTTTAAGTTTTGCAGCCTACACTTGGAAAATGCACACTGTTTGAAACATTTGGTTTTCTTGGCGTAGGAACAAGGAGGGGGTAAGATTCAGGTTAGATTCAAGTCAAGAATGCAAAGGATCTTCCTTAAATCTTAAAAGTTTGGGCACTTTCTCCCTGACACGTACAACATCATTGTGCATTCCCCATTTTCCCAAGTATGATTGTGCCAGAGTGAGAGCGACCAGTTTTAGGTTGCAATCCTCCACCCCATATATCTGGGAGTAAATGTCATGGAATTGAAAAGGACTTACATCTGAGTGGGGCTGGAGGCAATGCTAGTTTTACTTAGAGTAGACCATTGAAATGAATGAACACGATGACCTTGGGTCCATTTGTTTCAATGGGTCTAATCCGTTTAGCATTGGATACAACTCTATTTTTTTTCCCTTTTGAGGGTAGAGCAGTGAAGACTAGTGATTGTCTTTGCCATGTCCGGCTAATTGACTATTATTATTATTATTATTATTATTATTATTATTATTATTATTATTATTATTATTATTATTATTATTATTATTTCTATACTGCCCTATACTCGGAGGCCTCAGGTCGGTTCACAGAAAAGATCACAGGAGCCCAACTCTATCCATTAGCTGCCACTGGCGAAAAATCAGCCAACGCCCCTGGGCCATTCGCTAGTGAAACCAGCAGCCAGCAGCCAGCATAGCAACAAAACATTATGCACACCTATGTTACAAAGTTCCTCTTTCCACCCCAGGGCGATTCAGGTGGCCCTTTGGTCTGCATGGAGGATGGCTATTGGTTCCAGGCAGGGATCCTGAGTTTCTCCATGGGCTGCAGACAATTCTTTGGCCCCACCGTCCTGACCGACACCGCTTTCTACGCCGACTGGATCAAGCGTTATGTCGAAAACGCCACCTTTGCCAGCCAGCCCGAACCCCGGCCCAATACCACTGACAAGTACATGTGCACAGGTATGGGTCTTTATCTAGGATTGCTGCAAATATATGGCTTCACAGCATGGGTTGGGGAGTCTGTGGCCCTTCAGGTATCGCTGGGACTCTAGTTCCCATCAGTCCAAGCCAGCATGGCTCCTGGTCAGGGATGGTGGGAGCTGTAGCCTAGCAACATCTGAAAGCATAAGATTCTTCTTATGTTCTTCTGACACCACGTTTTCCTCTGCACCGGTTTCCAGGCTGCGGGGTGATGAAAGCAGACAGGCCTGGCGGAGGGGCAGAAGGTCTCTGGCCCTGGTACGTGAGCCTCCGGCACAAGGGTCAGCACGTCTGTGGAGCCACCTTGATCGCTGAGGACTGGGTCATCACCTCTGCACAGTGCTTCATTGGGTGAGTGGTGATTGCATGGGCAAAGTTTTCCTGGTGGTCTCTGGGCAGGAGAATGTGACATCCTATGTCATGCCAGCCTACCTTGGATTCTTGTTGATGGCATCTTCTCCAGCAGCAGCTTCTATAACCTTCATGGCTTCCCCCATGGCTAGAGCTGCTTATGATGGGGTGAGCAGAGGGTGCTGGATTTTCCCCTCTCTTGCCATTCACTGCTGGTTTTGACTGCTCTCTGCAATATGTTCTTTAGCGTTCTTTTAGGGAAGACATTCTGAAACAATCATAACATAATAATTAAGGGAACCTGGCATCATTGATTCAGGCTGCAGAATAAACTACCCTGAGTGGTTAATCCAGTTAAGGGTTTCTCTGCCTGAAAGCCAGGATGTTGATGGCCTTCTTTTTTGGCTGCTGTATCTTTTCTTAAAGGGATGCGGGTGGCGCTGTGGGTTAAACCACTGAGCCTAGGACTTGCTGATCAGAAGGTCGGCAGTTCGAATCCCCACGATGGGGTGAGCTCCCGTTGCTCGGTCCCAGCTCCTGCCAACCTAGCAGTTCGAAAGCACATCAAAGTGCAAGTAGATAAATAGGTACTGCTCTGGCGGAAAGGTAAATGGCGTTTCCGTGCGCTGCTCTGGTTCGCCAGAAGCGGCTTAGTCATGCTGGCCACATGACCCAGAAGCTGTACACTGGCTCCCTTGGCCAATAAAGCGAGATGAGCGCTGCAACCCCAGAGTCAGCCACGACTGGACCTAATGCTCAGGGGTCCCTTTACCTTTACCTATCTTTTGTTAACAGCCAGAAAAATCTCAACAGGTGAAGCTTTCTCCAGTCAATTTCAGTTGTTGAATTTCTGCCCAATGCCCAGCTGGCCTCCCAGTGGGAAAAAGGCATGGCATATTCTGGCTGCGGAGTGCAGGAAGTTAATCCCACTTAGTCATATAGATAGTATTTGGTCTGTCTTGAGAGCTCAGTGACTGAGGGCGTGTAGATGCAGTGTAGCAGCTAAGAATTATGAAGCAGGGCATCCCCAGGTGAAATCTCTCCTCTGCTGGGTGCATTGGGTAGGTGGCCTTAGGCAAGCTCCTGCATCTCATGTGTGGCATGCAGGTGAGGGGGGTTACCTCACAGGACTGTTGTAAGCATTCACAAGATAACATTTGTGAAGTGCTTCATGCATTCTAAATTGCTCTGCATTTCTTAAGTAGTATTATTATGCCCAGGAGTCCTGGCTCCCCTAATTCCTGACTGTGGCCTCCTGGACCTGTCTTGGCGTGTGCAAACATATCAAGGCCAACCAAGTCCACGCAAATTCTGCAACCCAAATGCATGCTTCAATTCCTCCTGTCTCCTGTTTGCCAGGCTCCAGGAACCCGAGGGCTGGGAGGTGCTGCTGGGTGAGCAGCGGGAAGAGGGCAAGCAGACGTGGCAGGAGAAGAGGGCCATCCAGCAGATCGAACTCCACGGTGCCTATGTGGAGGCGAAGGAAGGTCACGACATTGCGATGGCCAAGCTGTCCCAGCCTGTGGTGTTCAATGACAGAATCCGGGCCATCTGCGCCCCGTACGCCAACCACCAGTTCCCCTTTGGCTCCACCTGCTGGACCCGCGGACGGAGAATCGGTATGTCGGGGAGGAGCATGCTGCGACTGTGCAAGATTATCATCATTATTATTATTTTATTTATTTATTTATACATACATACATACATACATACTGGGTGGCTCCCAACAGAATAATAATAATAATAACAACAAAAAAGCAATAAAACATCAAACATTAAAAGTTTCCCTAAACAGGGCTGCCTTCAGATGTCTTCTAAAAGTCAGATCAGGGGTAGGCAAACTAAGGCCTGGGGGCCAGATCCGGACCAATCGCCTTCTCAATCCAGCCCGCAGATGGTCCGGGAATCAGCGTGTTTTTACATGAGTAAAAACAAAAAAAATTCCTTCCAGTAGCACCTTAAAGACCAACTAAGTTAGTTCTTGGTATGAGCTTTCGTGTGCATGCACACTTCTTCAGATTACATGAGTAGAATGTGTCCTTTTATTCATCTCTGGGTTATTTGTGGGGCATAGGAATTCGTTCATCCCCCCCCAAAAAAATAGTCCAGCCCACCACATGGTCTGAGGGACGGTGGACCGGCCCACGGCTGAAAAAGGTTGCTGACCCCTGAGTCAGATAGTTGTTTATTTCCTGGACATCTGATGGGAGGGTGTTCCACAGGGCGGGCGCCGCTACTGAGAAGGCCCTCTGCATGGGTGGGGAATCCTTTCCTGCCAGAAAGGACCACCTTCTCTCTCTTCCAGAAGCCACGTGTGGGTGTTGGGCAGGGCCAGAAGCTAAAATGAGCAGAGGAACAAATGTTTATTTTGCCCCTGTGCATTACGAGTTGCTTCTGCACACGTTCACACATCCCACTGGACTCTTCATCCAGGCAGGCAAGAAGCACCGTCTGAGTTCCAGTGTGCATTCTAGGCAGGCATGAATATGCAAAGCTGGGCTAGTGAGGAGGTGTGGCTTGGGGGAGAGTCCCTTGCGGGCCTGACGGGAGAGGACTGGAGGGCTGCATTCTGAGCCCTGGGCCTTAGAGTCCCTCTTAGATTCCTTAGATTCTTCCAGGGTTAAAGGGATGGGGGAAAGCGCCACAGTCTTAGGGAGGTGGGACTGGTGACTGGGAGCAGCTACCGAGACCACATAACACCGGTCTTGAAAGACCTACATTGGCTCCCAGCACGTTTCCGAGCACAATTCAAAGTGTTGGTGGTGACCTTTAAAGCCCTAAATGGCATCAGTCCAGTATACCTGAAGGAGCGTCTCCACCCCCATTGTTCTGCCCGGACACTGAGGTCCAGTCCCGAGGGCCTTCTGGCGGTTCCCTCACTGCGAGAAGCCAAGTTACAGGGAACCAGGCAGAGGGCCTTCTCAGTAGTGGCGCCCGCCCTGTAGAACACCCTCCCACCAGATGTCAAAGAGAACAACAACTACCAGACTTTTAGAAGACGTCTGAAGGGAGCCCTGTTTAGGGAAGCTTTTAATGCTTGATGTATTACGGTATTTTAATATTTTGTTGGAAGCCACCCAGAGTGGCTGGGGAAGCTCAGCCAGATGGGCAGGGTATAAATAATAAATTTATTATTATTATTATTATTATTATTATTATTATTAATCATCCCTGGCACGGCTTACCAACTCATGATCTTTCCATCTTTATCTAGATGGCAATTTGAGTTTTCCGGGCAGTGTGGAGGTCAAACTCCTTGGCCCCAAGCAATGCAACTGCATCTATAACAAGACCAGCAACGTGGGGGAAGAGATCCCCATCACCTCTGAGATGATGTGTGCCACGCCCAGTAAAAGCAACATGCTCTGCCAGGTAAGGGGAGGTCAACACCTCTTGTGCTGAAAGGATGTTTGAAACAGATGTGGGAGGGGGGAATATGGTCGGTTATAGCCAAATTATCCCACATTTTGGGTACTAAATATCACCTCCCCCTTCCACTGGGCTCATGGCACAGCCTGCCAGGATGGTCCCTGTTGTGTCTTCCTGCATGTGTCACCAGCAGCAGTGCTTTATGGCAGGGTGCTTTGTGGCAGAACTGCTCAGATGGCAGTTTTGCAGCACTCTGATTCAGCCCTATGTATACCCTGTTTCCATGCACTAATCAGATGAGTTGCAACATCCTCCCTCTAAGGCAGCCTTTCTCAACCCGTGGGTCCCCAGATGTTGTTGAACTACAACTCCCATCACCCCTAGCTAGCAAGGCCAGAGCTCAGGGATGATAGGAGTTGTAGTCCAACAACATCTGGGGACCCACAGGTTGAGAACCGCTGTTCTAAGGTAAGGTTACCAGATTTTTTTCAATGAATCCGGGGACACTTTTCAATTTCAATGGATTTTGTATGGGGACTGATTTGTAAATACAGGGACTGTCCCCGGGAAACGGGGACATCTGGTAACCTTACTCTAAGGAGGTGGATTAAACTAGGCTCTCCAAGGCAGGTGGTTTGCCCTTTTTTTAATTGCAGGGTTCTAACTTCCATCACTCCCAATAACACAACAACAAAACAGGTCTTTGCTACACACTTCTGGTGTCCCCAGATGCGTGTACAGTTCATAAAAAGAAACGTGAATGCTTATAATTTAAAGCCATTTTATACCAGAACAAGAAATAATGTAGAATTTCAGATCAATGATTTTTTAAAAAAATTGTACTGTATAACTTAATGGAACAGTGTCTATCAAAATAATCCTCAGCGTAGAAGCCAAATGCCATCAGAGTAGAAGAGCCTCTAATTTCAGGATAACAAGAAGATAAAACTTTCACCATCTATCAATCTTAAGAGGTGTTTCTATTGCTCAGCTTACGAAATACTTGGAAATTGCTACTGAACTACAGATGCATGGCTGTACCTTAAACACAAAGCCAAGTAAACCCGGTGTTTCTATATAACACTAAGGCATTTCTTCAACAAGTAGGACTAGCAGAGGAGGCAATCCATTGCTTTGCTCTTACATCCCTTGCCCAAATATTGTTCCAGTAGGGCTCACGCAGCAGAATTTCCTTGTGGAAACTCACACACAAAAATGAGAAAGCATTTAGCTGGCCAGTGAAGGATCTTTCAGCCCATGGAGCTGTCCATACTTGGTGTGGTGCTGAAATGCTTATTCTCTAGTTGCGCACAGCTGCAAATTTGGAAGTGCCAAATGTGGTTTTTTTTAGATATTTGAGAAGTCCTGCTGAGAAACTAACTGGTGCTTTCTGTCATTTCCCCCCTTTCCCCCTCCTTTCACACAACATATTTAAATACCATCTGGTAGACTCCTATTCAGTGAGCAGGAATTAGGAGCCCAGATTAAAAGCAGGGACTCCTAGTTGTTACCCATCTTTCATCCATGGCAGTGTCCCCTTTGGAGACTAGGAAATGTGACCCCATGTTTCTGCTTCTGAGTCCTTCCTTTTACTAAGGGATAGGCAACATGATGCCATCCAGATGTTGTTGAACTCCAACTCCCATCATTTCTATTAGCCATGCTGGCTGGGGAGATGATGATGATGATAATTATAATTATAATTTATTATTTATACCCCGCCCATCTGGCTGGGTTTCCCCAGCCACTCTGGGTGGCTTCCAACAGAACATTAAAATACAATAGTCTATTAAACATTAAAAGCTTCCCTAAACAGGGCTGCCTTCAGATGTCTTCTAAAAGTCTGGTAGTTGTTTTTCTCTTTGACATCTGGTGGGAAGGCATTCAACAGCGTGGGTGCCACTACCGAGAAGGCCCTCTGCCTGGTTCCCTGTAACTTGGCTTCTCGCAGCGAGGGAACCGCCAGAAGGCCCTCGGTGCTGGACCTCAGTGTCCGGGCAGAACGATGGGGGTAGAGACGCTCCTTGAGGTATACTGGACCAAGGTGGTGTCCAACAACTTTGGGAGCACACCATGTTGATTACCCCAGTTCACTCACTCACTCACTCACTCACTCATTCTGTTTGTTATTAACTTTCCCCCCAGAGTGACCCAAAGTGACTTACATTAAAACCAATTAAGAATATCCAGTAAAAATCTAAAAACACACACACACACATCTGATTTGGATGGCATCCTGCTCTGTATTTTGGCTCCTGTTGGACTGCTATGTTAATATTTCCGTTCTTTGACCTCTAGGATAGCATCGGTGACCCTCTGGTTTGCAACGAGAATGGGACGTGGTTCTTGGCGGGCATCTCCAGCTTTGGAAAGGGCTGTGGGACTGTGGTCCGTCCAGGTGTTTACACATCAGTCAGTACCTTTCAGGAGTGGATCATGCAACTGTCCTGGTCTGCTTACTTTGATGTGCAGAAGCCTCCTATTCCAGTGGTCAATGACACGGAAACCTGCATGCATGTGTTTCTTTCAAGTAAGGAGCAGCAATCTTGAATATCCTTGTGGTGGTGGGGTGGCAGATCACATAAACAACAGGGACCCTTTCAGAACAATTCAGAATCCATGGGCGTGCATCCCTGTCTCAGAAGCAGTACTAATCTCTGAATGTAACCTGCACCCATGAATGCACTGATTCACCTTATCATCAAGAGGACATTGGCACAAGACATTTAAAGTGTTGTTATACCACTTTAAAGGGACGCGGGTAGCGCGGTGGGTTAAACCACAGAGCCTAGGACTTGCTGATCAGAATTGGCGGTTCGAATCCCCACGATGGGGTGAGCTCCCGTTGCTTGGTCCCTGCTCCTGCCAACCTAGCAGTTCAAAAGCACGTCAAAGTGCAAGTAGATAAATAGGTACCACTCCGGTGGGAAGGTAAAAGGCATTTCCGTGTGCTGCTCTGGTTCGCCAGAAGCGGCTTAGTCATGCTGGCCACATGACCCGGAAGCTGTACGCCGGCTCCCTTGGCCAATAAAGCGAGATGAGCACCGCAACCCCAGAGCCAGTCACGACTGGACCTAATGGTCAGGGATCCCTTTACTTTTATACCACTTTAACAATCATGGTTTCCCTCAAAGGAGACTGGGAACTGTCCGTTGTTAAGGGTGCGGCTTATGGTTTTTTAGGAGACCCCCTATTCCTCTCAAAGAGCCACCATTCTCAGATAGCCCAGCACAATGGCTAGAGCTAGTTGGCAGATGAGAAGCCAAAGGCTGCTCATCTCTCAGCAGAGTCTGCTTCCCTTCTCCCTCCCTCCCTCCCTCTGCAACCTGCAAGAGCTAAAGCTGGAGGTTTAGCAACAGAGGAAAGCTTCCCCAGCCAAATTTCTGCCTGCCTGGTCACTTTTATAAGGATGGCAGCCCTGCTCAAGAGGGCTACATTTGCACCCCATCCTATCCCCTGCACTCAAAGCATGCCCTCAATATTTCTTTCTGTCCCCTAAAGAGCTCACAGTCTAAGCCACCCTGGCATTCTTTCCAGATTCCCCACACCTTGAGTATGAAAGGCACTGGATTGTTTCCAGCCAAGTCCTACTCAGAGTAGACCCGCTGAAAGCAATGAACTCAGGCTAGTCACATCCATGGACTTCAGCAAGTAGGGCTGGCCTAGGATACAATCCATTGCCTTCCTCTTTATAAATCCCATCTCCTGAAGCTATAGGAGTAAATAAACTTAGGCTGCTTCTCTTTTTTTTCAGGATCAAGGGACAAAACACTGACACGGAACAGACCAAACTTGGTTGAATGAAAAACTTGGTGGCATCCCTTCTCGTCCGCCTCTGGTTCTGCCTCCCACTCAAGAAATGATCTGAGAGCATTGCTGGCTCCCACCACACAGCAGAGTCTGGGGAGGCGGGCTCATTCCAGCTACCAGACTGACAGTTCCTTGTTCCTATCTCAGAACAATCCAGGGGGCTGCATTTTGGTTTGTCGGGGGGGACACGGGACGACACCCATCACACCTGATGCCAGCCCTGCAAAATAACACTAAGAGCCCTGCCCTGCTGGGCAAAATGGAGGGGGGGGGGCAGAATATAGCAAGATGCCATTGCTTCTCGGGATATTTCCCCTCTCCTTTCCTAGACTGCATAATTGGAACCAAGAGGCCAGCCAGGTGCTCAGACAATAAGGCTGGCCTCGGACAAGCCCCCCTCCTGCTACCTTTCAACCTACCTCACAGGGGGGGTTGCGAAGGATAAAATGAGGCAGGTATATGAGGACCCTCAGAGCAAGGCCAGAAACTGCCACTTCCATAACTGTCTGCTTCAGGGGGGTGGGGGGGAGACAGACTCACAAGGCCAAACTCAAGGCCATGTCCTGGGCTGGAGTGAATCTGAATTAGCATCGTAACAGGCTGGGTCTGAAACTTTATTTATGTGATGAAATCCAGCTTCTAATCTACAAGCGTAGCTGCCTTTTTCAGAAGGCAGAGTATGAGTAGTATGAGAAGGCAACAGGCCAACATTCCTTTGCACAGGTAGTTTTCCTTGTTCTGTGCTGAACTGCTGCCCACCTTTGCAAAGGGAATTCTAGCAGGGCGGCAGGGCAGGGGATATACAGCACCTCTTATCGGTTTTTCCTAATAATCAGGGTGTTTTATTCTATTTATTTAAATCATCCATACATATGGTGTGACACTACTAAACCAATTTCAGATTTCTAGCTCAGGTGGAAATAGTACTCTCAGTGGTCATTCACCTATAGCATAATCAAATGTACATACTTCCTTTGAGGGCCCAAGAGACGGTGTTTTAGTATCTCAGAAACCCTTCAGTGTAGACTGGCTAAGAGACTGAATTTGGTAATCGTACAATTGACAGAGATGAGTGTGTGTGTGTGTGTGTGTGTGTGTGTGTGCGCGTGCATATTTATCTTAATACTTCATTGTACAAAATAAATTATTTGAAGGTGTGGAACATTTTTGAGAGATCCACTCTTCCATTTCTATGCCTAAGCAGAGAACACAGGCATTTCTGCTCAGAACAGATTTGCAAGTTTCAACTGGGAGGTACAAGGCACAGCAATGTTTCACTGGTGACACTGCAGTTGTCAAATTCTCTCCTGGGGAAGATCCAACACTGTTTTTACACTACTGCTGATTTTTTTATTTTTTTCTACTCTGGAAGGCATGCTATTTTATCTTACAATTGTTTTTGAACTTTTTAATATGGTTTTAATGCTGCTGTGTTTTTATATATATTTATACTTGATCAACCAGATGTTGTACATTGTTATATTTTGGTGTTTTTCGGCAACGCTTCGAACAATTGTGTGGGAAAGGGGGTAATAAATATTTTTGAAAATCCAAGCGCTGTAGTTGTCTGTGCCAGAAAAGCAAAAATTAGAGCCCTCCTCCACCTCAAGAATCCATAACAATAGCTTTCATGGCTGTTATCATTAATGCATTACTATTAAATTTAAGAGCTTGTAGCTATTGATAGTCTTATCCCCATTAATTTTAATAATCCTCTTTCAAAGTCATCCAAAAAGCTCACCATCGCTATACAGTATGTTGCAGGAGCTAAGAACATTTTGTACACCTCTATTGTGTCACCCCTTCCAGTACTCAGGAATAAATTCCACTAAACTTGCCAGAACTGGTTTCTTAATAGGACTGGGCTGTGCACTGATGGGTTGTGAAAAACCCCCAGATTAAAATACGTTGCCTGAGGCAAGCGGCTTGTGTGTGCTAACTCTGGCAACCATTGCCATCCTGGTGCCCTCCATATGTTTTTGACTGGATAGCTCAGTTGGTTAGAGCGCGGTGCTGATAATGCCAAGGTTGCATGTTCAAACCCCGTTAGGAACAGCTGAATATTCCTGCACTGCAGGGGGCTGGACTAGATGACCCTCAGATCCCCTTCTGTCAGGAGTGAGTGCAGGAGCCAGGCCCTGTGACCAGTAGGGCTTCGCAGGACTGGGGCCTTCCTAAGTTTGTTCTGAAGAGGCAAGGTGTGGCCTCACAGATAACTCACTGCACCTGGTGGCAAGAGCCGGGAAGGGATACAAAGTCAGCATTTCCCTTCGCCTCTTTGCCACAGCAACTTGTTTCCTGCCTTGCTGCGTTTGGCTTCTTGCTTCCTGATCCTCGGACCCTTGACTTTGTGACTCCTTGCTTCTCGACCCTCGGACCCCTGGCTTCTGGACACTCGTTCCTGCTCCCACCCTGCCATCTTGCCCCCGGTCCCGACGTCCTCAGCCGGGACTTTGATCGCCCATAGACCGGACCGTGACACCTTCCAGCTCTGCAATTCTATGATTCTATGACTGGAACTCCCATCAGCCCCAGTCAGCACGTGTCGCACGGCAGTGTGCAGGATTTGGCTTCCACCTGGGCCTAAGGACAAATCCTGTGTGAAGCAGTGAGTACCCACCAGCAGATTTGCTTGGATCCCCCCTGTGCAGCCCCCCCAGCCCTTTTATCTGAGCTATTTTATGCCCACCCACTGCTATGTGGAGACCTTGTGAATGCAGGTCTCTCAGGGTCAAACCTGCAGGCTTTCTCCTTGTTCTTTTAAAAGCATCTAGTTGGTTTGAGGAAGACAGCAAATCAGAGTGAGAGTGAGAGCAAACGCTTCTTTTTAGAAACCAAGAACAATTTATTTGCAGTTTTAAGTGTTTCACAGATCAGGTATGGCCACCAGGTGGCGCCAAGTACCGTATGAAAATTGATTCCTTCCTATTACAGTACTGGGCAAGGTGTTTGGGGGCAGGGAGAGGTCCTACGAGGGATATAGAGTCCTGGGATGTTGCTCCATCTCTGGAAGGGCAGTGAGAACTAGTACATTAGAGCAGGTGAGGAAAGGAAAATGGCTTCTTATGTTTTAAACGTTTTGTCCCCGCCCGCCCTTAAAAAAAAAAAGAAATCTCAGCAACGTTCACAGTGAAGTGCATGTTAAGTAACATACTGAATGGTGATTATTTAGAGAACTGGATTACGGAGAAAGAGAAGTGGGTGGGGGAAACATTTCAAAACATAAGAAATCAGAACAAAATTATTTTAATTCCATAAAGGTTTTGGCTGACCAAAAGCCAGAATGTCAGTTGTTGAAAACAGCAGCATAAAACAGGACTGTTTAGTACATCTGAGTGTGTCATAAAAATAAAAAACTGAGAGGGGGGGTTTATAACAAAATAAACAAACACATATATATGTCCCTCCCTCCCCAATAAAAAATATTACCCAACTATGTTAGAAATTCTATAAAACGTTCATCACAATAGAGAATTCTCAGCTACTTAAAAATGACTACTCTTTCTCTGAACCGAACCGCTGAAGAACCTGGATGGCTTTCGCTCGGACCCCTTGCACCGCGCACAGGTTCATCTGTGGCAGGCCGAGAAATTTTGCCTGGATGCGGAAAGCGTGGAGACTGGCCTCACAACATCAGTGAGCCCTTCGCCCACGCCAGCCCACCCCCCACAACAGAAGAGGAAAGACGCAGCAGTCAAGTTTCTAGTCCGCTTGTTTCAAAAATAGCTTAAAAGGTTCTTCGAAAAGGATTCCCCATCCCCTGCCCCTAGCCTATCACTACAAACATGGCCACCCCTTTTACAAGTTTTAGATCGTGCGAGTAGGAATCCATCCAAGCATCATTACAGCCAGCTAGTGCCCAGTTAGGAAGGTACCACTTTGGACTGAGGAAGGGGTGGAAGCATGCTTTGTTTGTTTTATTAAAACCCTTGCTGTATTTGAGGAACTAGCACATTGCGGAGAAAGGTTTAGCGCGATGTGCTAGTTTTTGAGAAGCCAGGAAGAGTTCAAATGCGGAAGGTTTCAAACCTCCAATTCTTTATTTGCAGCCCCAACAGGGATCTACCGGGTGTCTTGCCCGGTATCTGCTTAGAGCCTTGTGGAGAACCAAAATATCTCATTAATAAAATTTAAAAGATAGGTTGGAGAGATCAAGCCGGGAAAACATACTGGAAGTTCTTGAGAGAGAGAGAAGCCCCTGCTTCCCTCAAGGCACACACCTGAGCTTCGTCAAAGGGCTTGCTTCAGCCAGCATAGAGCTGACTGCATGTTTCACTTGCCAAAGCGCCATAAACGTCGTGCCAGGGCAGGAGGAAGGAAAGGAGAGGAGACCGCAGGAGGGGTGCAGGAGACAATCGACTGCCCGTGGCATCCTGAGTCGTCTCAAGCATCCAAACCAGATGCAATTATTAACGAGCCTTCATATTTAACATCTAGGGTTACTTAAAGGTGGGAAATTTCAGGTGGGAGGTTATTTCAGGTGGGAAAAGGGGCTGATAATTACTGTACTAAGAGCCTAGCAGGCATGGAAGGAGATTTCTCACTCCACTGACATCAATCAGTGGAGGCTGGTCCACTCATGCAAGCAGGGCGCTGCCCCATCAAGCTCAATGTGCCCTCGGCCAACCCCACCTGCCCGCTTTCTGCCTGCCTTCTTCTTTCGGCTTGCAAGGAGATGAATATGCTGGCTCTGCCTGCCATTGTCACCTGCTGTTGGGCCTCCCTGCCTCTCCAAAGACACCAGCTGCCCCTGGAAAAGGGAGTTTCCCATCTTCTGGGGAGGGAGAGGGCTAAATTGCCCCTCTACACCTGCCGCCATCCTAACTGCTATCAGCTCCCTGCCCCACATAGCTGCACGCTGAATGCAAAGATGCGCCCAGTGCGATGTGCAGTTTGATCCTGATTCACTTCCTCCGTGCATCTCGGAACAAGGACTGAGTCAGAACCAAACCCAACGTGACGTTTGGTGGCGGCACTGCACGACTCCTTTTCTTTTAACTGCACAGGGGGCGTGTTCCTTCCCACTGCAATAAACATGGCCAAAGGGCACGGGAGATCCTGCTGGAGTTCACAGGTAGAACAGAAGGTTAAAGCCACTCTTCCCCCCCCAGTCTGATCTGGCTTGACCCCGCCACCCGCCAGCGCATCAGCAGCTGAAAGACAAATGAACAGTGCCATGCCAAACCACCTAATAAATGCCACATTTAGTTTGGCCCTCAGAATCTCCCCTAAAGGAGAGCTGTGATGCTCAAAGGAGCGTTGGGCAATGAGCTGTCATCTTGGCACCTCTGTGAGGTCTCCTCCTCTGGCTCCCGCTTTCGTTCCTGCATTTGGGGTCTTCGCTTCCTTCCTCTGGCGCAGAGGTGCCTTAGAACTACACATCTGTAGAGACCTCTACAGATCGGATGATCCCTGTACCACTGGGGAGGAGGTGGTTTTAGAGGAAATACACACAGAGAGGTGGTGGTACCTGCAAAACCTTTCTTTTTCCTGAGGTTTAGGACCAGAAGTAACCTGTCCAATTGATTACGGACATTTGTTTACCGTGCTCCCGCTGGTTCCACTAGGGCCTGTGTGGGGAGACCGTTCCAGGTCCAATTTTGCAAAGATTAAGGTCAACATCCAGACTGTACGTTGAGTACACTTTTAGTGCACATCGTTTCCTCAAAGAACCCTGGGAAATGTAGTTTGCTAAAGATGCTGGGAGCTGCAGCTCTGGGAGGGCAAACTACCGCTCCTGGGATTATTCAGGGGAAGCCGTGTGAATTAAATGTGCTTTACATGTATATCCTGCGCATGTGACCTTAGTTTCCTCACCTAAACTCAAAGCTTTAAGTCAATCACCTCTAGGAATCCATTCTAGTAATCAACACAATAATCTTTTAGTGACTTTTCTCCAGAACCTGCTTCGAAAAGAGGTCAAAGCCTACAAATTTGGACAAGTTGTAAAAACTCTCTTTCGCACCAAGAAAACGTATACAATTTTCCAGCTAAGGAGGTAGTAGTAATCCAAAGTTACTCCACACCAAGGATGCTTGTTTGTACTCATTCAGCAACTAAAACTGAGCTCACCCCCCCATTTGTTTGTTTGTTTAGGACAGTACGTTTTTGATTCTACTTTTGTTTTTATTTAAAAACCCAGGACTTTAAATACCATACGCGGCTTAAACACAAACTTGCTAACTCATCTGACTTTCAAAATGGATTTTAGAAGTATAAAAAACAGTTTGAAAACTCAAATCAGTATGGGGTTTAAGCACATGCCTGAAAGGTTCCGAGGGGAGCTAAAATTCAGTTCTCAAAACGGGATCCAAGCTTACGAAGGTACAGGTTGCTGGAGGGGAGAATTTCCAAGTGACACAAAAGAGGCGTCGTTGGAGTGCTCAAGACAACATTCCATTGAAATTTTGCCCCGCCCCTCAGTGTCTTTGGATCCTGGTGTTCAGCAGAGAATGGGGGGTCGTGCACCCAATTTCCTCCATATTTTCACCCACTAGGTATCCCTGACCCTCTTCCTTCCCCCCTCCCCAATGCATGGACAACTGATCCCAGGGGTATGGCTCCCCACCCAGCCTTTCAAATTTCCCTGCAGCTGGAGGTCCCTGCCCTACCATCCTTGGCACACGTGGTCCCCACACAGGCTGCCCGCCCTCAGCTCACGTCCCCCGGAGCACTGCCCCTAGCAGCAGGGTACCCGCCATCCTTGGCATGCGACAGCAGGTGTTGCCGGAAGCTGAGCTGATGGGAGAACCCCTTGGAGCAGACGGTGCAGGAGAAAGGCCCTTCCTCCTTGAGGCCGCCGTGAGCCTTGGCGTGGGCGGCTAAGCGGCGGGCGGTCCGGAAGGCTTTGCCGCAGCGGGGGCAGCGGTGGCGCCTCTTGTCCGTGTGGACGTGGATGTGATTCTTGAGGGCCAGGAGGTTGTGGAACTCCTTCTGGCAGGTGGGGCAGCGGTAGAGGCCGGTGGCGTGCGCCTTCTTGTGGTTGAGGAGGCTGCCGGCGTGGCGGTACGTCCGCTCGCAACTGTTGCACTTGTAGGGCCGCTCGTCCGGCGGCTGGCCGGCTGCTGCTTCTGCACAATAGGAGGAAGACGAGGGATCGGCCGCTTTCTCTTCAGCGACATCCGCCACCGCCTCGGACTGGTGTCTCCTCAGGTGGCGCTTGAGGCTCCGAGACGCTCGGTAAGGCTTGCCGCACTCGGAACACTGGAAGCGTTTCTTTGCGTGGACGCGGCTGTGGTTCCTCAGAGCGGCACGGTTGGGGAAGTGCTTGGGGCACATCTGGCACTGGAAAGAGCCCGGAGGGGCCTCCCCTGGGCCGCTGCCCCCCTGCTCCCTTTGGGGAGCGGCCAGGCTCCCCTCTCGCTCTTGCCCTGGAGCGCTCTGGCCGCATGGGTGAGGCCTGCGCTGATGCCGCAGAAGCTGCCGCTGCCACTTGAAGGCCTTGCCGCAATCCGGGCACCGGTGGCGTTTCACTTCGTAGTGGATGCGCTGGTGGTTCTTGAGGGACATGAGGTTGGGGTAGGCCTTGCTGCACAGCGAGCAAGCAAAGTGCCCCGTCTTGTGGCTCTTCTGGTGGTTGAGCAGGCTCCCCGCGTGGCGGTACGTGCGCCCACACTCCTCACACCGGTAGGGGCGCTCTTCAGGGTCCGGGCGGTGCTTGGTGGCACTGCCGAGAGAGTGGGCCGGATTGGCCCCCTTGCCCGCCCGCTTGGCGTGAGCTGACCTCCGGGGAGGGTGGGAGGAGGAGAGGTCCCGCTTCCGATCGCGGTGGACGCGCTGGTGGCTGGCCAGCTGCTTCTGGAGCCGGAAGGCCTTGGGGCACTCAGGGCAGCGGTAGCGTTTGGTTTCGAAGTGGGTGCGGTTGTGGTTCTTGAGGGCCATGAGGTTGAAGAACTGCTTCTGGCAGACACCGCAATGGAAGAGGCCGGTCTTGTGTGTCTGTTTGTGGTTGATCAGGCTGCCCGCATGCTTGTAGCTCCGCTCGCAAACGTCACACTGGAAGGGGCGCTCCAAAGGGGAGCCCTCCTCTTCAGCAGACGGACCGCCGTTTTCTTCTCCCTCCACTTTTCCAGTCTCTTGGTCAAAATGCAGAGCCCGGTGGGCCTCCAGGCCAGCTAGTCCCTCACAGGCCTCCCCACAGACATCTTTCTCCTCAGACTGGCCAGCAGCCAACGCTTCCTGTCCTGATTTTTCCTCCACGACGGGAGATGGGAGAGGGGAGGAGGAAGTGTTTGGCAGATCTTCCCCCTTTTGCTGCACTGCAGCCCTCCCGTCAAGGGACTCCTCCTTCGGTGCCTCGCAACCAACAGGCGGGCCCCCTGCTCCCACAGGCTCTGGTTGCCGGAGTTCCGGCACGCTGCCATTCAGCTTACACCTTGGGTGGTTCCGGAGGTGGTTCCGGTAAGCAGACAGATTGGGGTACTGCCGGCAGCAGAAGCCACACTGGTAATCTCCAATCTGGTGGATCTTCTTGTGATTGACCAAGCTGCCGCCGTGCCGGTAAGTTTTGCCGCACTGGCCGCAGGCGTAAGGCCGGCTGTCCAGGGGTTCGGCGGCAGCAGCCGGCGCTTCTGCTGGGGGCAGAGGCTCCTGTTCCTCCTCCAGGCGCAGGGCTCGTCGGAGCTGGATCGAAGTGTCAGCCAAGGCGGCGGCCTTCTCCTCCTGGTGCCCCTCGCTGTGTTCTTCCAAGCTGGCCATATCGTCAAACGTCTGGCCGCAATAGCCGCAGATGTGAGAGAGGAGCTGCTCCTCTTCCTGGTCGCCTGCCCTGTCCAGCCGTTCGCCCGCCTCCCTTTCAAGCACCGCCTCCTGCTCCTCCCCCTGGTGTTCGTCCTCTTCGTGCAGGAGGCTGTGATGGCACTCGAGGTCCTCCTCGCTGGGGAAGATCATGCCACAGAGGCTGCAGAGAAAGGGCTGCTCTTCGGTGCTGCCATCCCCACCCGGGCTGCCCCAGCCAGACGCTGTGGCTTTGGTGTGACCGTGGAAGTGGTTTTTCAAAGCCAGAAGACTGGGGTACTCCTTGGGGCAGAGGGAGCACTGGTAGATGCCAAGCTGGTGGGTGTCCTTATGACTCATCAAGCTGCTCACCTGGTTGAAGCCGAGCCCACACTGCTCGCAGAGGTAGGGGAGCACCTCAACGTCGCCAGGCAATGGCGAGGTGGCTTCCGATTGGGACGGCCAGCCGTTCACGGCAGCGCCTTCTTCTAGAATGCTGTAGGTGTCCTGGAACTCGTCGCCTGAGAACAACGCCCCAGGCACAGTGGCTGCATCTTCGGCATCCTCCTCCTCGTTCGTAGCCATGGTAACCCCCGATGGTCCCCTCCGAGGCCTCTGATGCCCACGCAAGTGGCTCTTCAGGGAGGCGACATTCTGGAAGTGCTTCCCGCAAAGCGAGCAGCTGAAGTCGCCTGTCTGGTGAGTCTGTTTGTGGTTGATGAGGCTCCCTGAGTGCCGGTACGACTTGCCACACTGATCGCACCCGTAGAGCCGCTGGATGGGCGACTCGGGCCTCTCGGCCGTCCCTTCGGACCACTCCCCTTCGCTCCTGTGCTGGAGGGTGTGGTTCTGCAGTTCGTCCACGCTGGCAAAGGTCATCCCACACTGGGGGCAGGCATGCGCCATCTCAGAGGAAGGCAGGACGTCCTCGACAACAGCCGTCCCGTTCTCCAGAGCTTCCACATCCTGCCTGATAGCCTGGAGGAGATCAGCTTCCTGCGGGAGAAAGATCCCCAGTCTGGGGATCGCCGCCACCTCTATGTCTTCCGTACACGGCAGGTGGCGCAGCTGATGGAGCTGGAACTCAGCCTCCTCCTCGAAGCTCTCCCCACAGCTGCTGCATGTGAAGCCACCCCCTTGCTCCCGGCCGCGCAGGCGGGCTGCCCGCAGATGCACGCGGACATGGTTCCGGAGCGCCATGAGGTTGGAGTACTGCTTGGGGCAGATGGAGCACTGGAAGACCCCGGTCTGGTGGGTGTGGCGGTGGTTCACAAGGCTGCCGCGGTGCCGGTAACTCCTCCCGCAGTCTGTGCACCGGTACGGCCGCTCTTCATCTCCGGCGCCTCTTTCCTCCTCTTCCTTTGGACAGGAGGCTCCTCTCCAGGCTTCTGGTGGCTGTGGATGGCAGTCCCCAGAGTCCCCAGGGCTGTTTTCCAGTCTCGGTGGGCCTGAGAGGCCAGCTGCGTGCTGGGAGGCCTCTTCCGGAGCCGACGAACCAAGCTTGGACTTGAGGTGGACCCGCAAGTGGTTTTTCAAGGCGGCCAAGTTGTACAGCTGCTTCGAGCAGACGCTGCAGCTGTACACACCGGTTTGGTGGCTCTTCTTGTGATTGATGAGGCTTCCCGCGTGCCGGTAAGTCCTGCCACAATCCCCACAGCGGAAGGGCCGCTCCTCGAACGCGGCATAGCCGTCCTCCCCTTTCAAGCTCGCTTCCCAGGCTCCATTGGAGCCAGGTGCCGGTAGCAATGGACTGCTGCCTTCCTCCTCCTCTTCTTCGTCAGCTTCCTCCGGATAGAGGCAGCTGTGCCCCTTCAGCTCCTCATCGTTGGCAAAAGCCCCACCACAGCGGACGCAAAGCTCCCCGTCCGGGTTGCAGCGCTCGCCGCCCCCTGCTTTGGAAGCGTCTTTCAGGCTGCAGGGGACACTGTCTCCAAAGTGTGTTCCTGCCGGTGGAGGCTGGTAGATGTCCAGCTTTGCTGAGGTCTCTATGGAGTCCTCCTCCCACACGCCCTGCTCCGAGCCTTCCCAGGCCGGCAGGCCCACCACCTGGCTCGGGTCCTCGTCGTGGGCTTTCTGGTGGCTCAGCAGTTCGGAGGGGAGCCGGAAGGCCTTGTGGCAGAAGCGGCACTTGTAGGGCCGGTACTCCGAGTGGAGGCGAGTGTGGCTCTTGAGAGCCATGAGGTTGGAGAACTCCTTGTGGCACATGCCGCACTGGTACACGCCCAGCGTGTGGCTCTGCTTGTGGTTGGTCAGGCTGCCAGCGTGCTTGTAGGCTTTGTCACACTGGTTGCACTTGAAGCGGCGCTCGTCTGCAGCAGCGGCCTGCAGCCCTGCCTCTTCCTCCTCCTCCTCCTCCACCGGGAGTGGCTCCTCTGCCTCCTGCTCCCCCCGGACAGGGAACTCCAGCTGAGAAAAGTCAGCCGGCACCACCGACTCGGCGATGTACTTCTCTAGGTTGCTCAGCAAGCTCCCACTGCTGCCTTCCATCCCGGAAAAAGTATCGGCGTCTGACGAAGATGTGTCCTGGCCCCTCTGGAAGGCGTAGCTCCCGCCGTTGCAGCCCTCTTCCCCCTCCTGGTCCCGGGCGGCGCGAGCCAGGCAGTGGTGGCCGGTAAGCTGGGCGAAGGCCCGGAAGCTGCGCCCACAGTCCCGGCACTTGTAGCGCTTCTCCTCGGTGTGGGTGCGCAGGTGGCTCTTGAGAGCCATGGGGTTGGAGAAGTCCTTGTGGCACAGCAGGCAGCAGAAGAGGCCCACCTCGTGGGTGCGCCGGTGGTTCACCAGGCTGCCGGCGTGGCGGTAGCTCCGCGGGCACTGCTTGCACTTGTATGGACGCTCCTCCTGCCCGCTGGCGGGCGGCTCGCAGGTCAGGGCGGCGTCCCCCTCAGCCATTGCTCACATAAGAAGGCGGTGCCCTGCCCACTTCTTTAAAGCGGAAGCCCTGGGTGCTCTGGGGCGCAGCACGGTCCCATAGTGTGGTCTCGAGGTCCCGTTTTTCTCCCCCAAGTGCTCAGAAGCCAAAACCTATGGATACAAGGCAAGGACAGAATGAGAAAACCTGGTTGAGGTTCATTGCAACCGGAAAAGTGGGGAAATAGAACATATCCTGCAGATCATATATGCCTACATTAAACTAGATCGGTGGTTTTCAACCTGTGTCCCGTGGCACCCTGGGGTGCCTTGAAGGATGGTCAGGGGTGCCACAAGCAACACTGGCCTCTGTCCTACCCTCCTTTGATGCCCTCTCGTATCTCTGCCTCTGAAAGGCTTGCAAAGCTGTATTTTGCGGCAGCCCTGGCTACAAGCTCCCCAGGCGAATGGTGCCTCTGGTCTGGCCAGGGGGTGCTGGTTGCTGGGAGCTGAGGTAGCCTCAGAGTAAGCAAGCAAACGGGTGAGAAAGCCCAGCCAGCCAGTCCACCAGCTCTTGCTGTTGGGAATGGACGGACAAGTGGGAGGTTGACGGGCAGGGGAGGCAGCTCAGAGACCAGGGGCAGCAGCTGCAGCTGCCCAGAGGACTCCCAAGGAGAAGAGCGGAGAGGAGGCTGAGGGAACAATCCACAAGGGAAGGTCTTCGAAAAAGGGTGAGAGGCTCTCAGCTTTACAGGCAAGGGGTGATATAACTGGGCTCCTGAGCCCAACAGGGGTGCTGCAGAAAGGATGTAGTTCGTCAAGGGAGCCATGGACTCAAAAAGGTTGAAAACCTCTGGCCTAGATGATTCCTCCCATCCCCTTGCCCCGGGAGTTAGTAGCACAAGTCGATGCCTTATAGTACATGCTTCTGGGATTTGCCTGGGAAACATGTCTTGACCCTCTGATTTGCTCTCTGGTGCTGATGGCAGCTGTCATCCCCCAAAAATCTGGAGGGGCACCAGGTTGGGGAAGGTTGGAATAGTCTACACCAGGGACTTGGGAGCCTGTGGTCCTCTAGATGTCATTGGACAACTCCCATTCTCCCTGCCCATTGGATGGGGTTGAGGGGAGATGGACTTCAAAACATCTGGGTGGGTTCAAGCTGCCCATGCCTGGTCTACACAGACGGCGAGGGGCCATAGGTCTGTGGTACCTGCAGAACTACTCTTTCAAAGCAGAAGATTTCCCCAGTGGCTCCAGTTTTGTGGATTTTGTTTGTTTGTTTAAGGATCCAACAGTATAGGGAAAGATATCCCAAGATCCCAGAGAGTAGCTGCCAATCAGAGCAGACACCACTGGGGTAGACTATGTGCCTAGGCAGGCAGGCCAATGGTCAGACTCAATGAGACAGCTTAAGAAACACAAGTGATTCAAGACACACTTTGGCCAGGGCTGATATCAGCACCCAATGTCCTCAGGCAACTGATAAGACTGCTCTGGGTCTCCCATTAAAAAAATTAATATTAATCTTCGAGCCCCCACTTTGAGTTCCCAGTATGTCCACCCATAACAGCACTCCAAGCGACCATTGGGAAACTTAAATGGCTTCCAGGGCAGCCCACTAATGGGTACTTTTCTCAGGGTCCCCTCAAACCCAGCATTGGTGTGGCTCAAAATTTCCGAAGAACTTCGCCTTCTGGTGCTAGGAATATACAAATTCCCTCAGCCATCTGGTCGGCCACTGTGAGAGAACAGGATGCTGGACTAGATGTGGAACTCCCTCCCCGACAGAGATGCACTTGTGCTATATAGCTGCAGGCAAAAGCTAAAGACACACCTCTTTGCCCTGGCCTTTGACACCTGAGATGTGTGTTTTTCAGGACCCACCCTATTCCTGTGGCTGGAATTTGTTTTAGCTGTTATTAATAACTGAATTTTAAATTGTTGTAACCTGCCAATGGGACCTGCTGGTGAAGAGCAGGTAATAACAACAACAAGAAGAAGAAGAATAGATGTTGGAATAGGTGGTCCAGCAAGGCTCTTCATATGGGTCTAGGTCTGCAAATATATCTTTTATTTAACATTTATTTTCTTACAGGGGAGGAAGGACGCTGCTAGAGGAAACAGAGGACACCATAGGGGACAGAAAGTCTTTGCCTCCATAAGCAGCACAGAAACATCACAGGGTGGCAAAGGGTGGGGATGGGGGAACTGACCACCCCCTTCCTCCTTTATTAGCCTGTTTACTTAAAAGGCTTCTCTCTTTTTTTTAACCAAACCTGGTAACAGGCTACTTTCCATGATAGTCATAAAGAAGGGGGTCTTCTGTGGCCAGTGTGGAAATTTAGTTAGTTAATTAAATTTCTATACCGCTCTTCATCTGAGGATCACAGGGCAGTTTATAATACAGTAGTACCTTGGTTCTCGAACCTAATCTGTTCCATGAGTCTGTTTGACTCCCGAAACTGTTCTAAAACCAAGGCACAGTTTCCAATTGGCTGCAGGAGCTTCCTGCACTCAAGCGGAAGCCGCATCAGACGTTCGGCTTCCGAAAAACGTTTGCAAACCGGAACACTCACTTCCGGGTTTGCGGCGTCCAAGAGCCCATTTGTTTGGCAACTAAGCCATTTGAAAACCAAGGTCCCACAGTATATAGTATACAGAAATGCAGGCTAATTTTTTAAAATGGCAAATTTTGTGGCCTTCTTTATCGGGCTACTGTAACTTCACAATCCAGTTACGGAAAGTTATACAAAGAGCAGAATTCAGAATCCTGAAAGCAAAGCTTTGGGCTTTTATTTATTATTAAAATGAATGAAGCCTTTATATTTGAAGGCAGTACACCATTGATTACCAGTTGCTTGAGAAAAGTGTTCCAGTTCAGGATTCCTGAAACACTAGTTTCTGAAACTCCTATTCTTTACACGTTGGCTGCACTTGGATGTCATTGTAAAGCATGGTTTACTGTGACAGAACATAGGTCTCTTGCACTCCCTTGCCCCTCATTTGTCTAACACGGTCACAAGGAGGAGTTTGCAAACTCTCACTTTTAATTTTCATTAATCAAAGCTTGTTGCACTGTCAAAGCCCCCCAAAAATGTGGGTTAATTTAACTATGATTTGTTTGAAAAAAACAGCTTCATGCCATGGGTAACCACAGTTTAGAATTCAGACAAAACACTAAACTATAGTTTTCTGAAAAACAGAAGTGAAAGGTGCTATGGGCATCTTTTATGGAAAGGCAAGGCATAGGTGTACTCACTCACTCAATCATTTCATGTCTCGATCTCATCCTCACAACCAAACTGGGGTGGGTAGAGGTGTACAACAATTGGTTATTGTGACAGGGAGGTGGCTGAAAGGAGCATTTGTTTCACATGATGGAAATTCTTTAGCTCGCCTCCCATCCAGTTAATAAAGGGTCGGGACAGTTGCAGGCAGGAGTTGACCAAGAGGATTTCTACCATGCTATTTAAAGGCAGCCATTGCCACCTGATGAAACCCACTGCCGCAGTCAGCTCAGTTGCTTAAATTGTGGTGCTGATAATGCCAAGGTTGTGGGTTTGATCCCCATATGGGCCAAGCTGCATATTCCTGCATTGCAACGAGTTGGGACTTCCCTTCCAACTCTACTTCTATGATTCTATGTAGAGAGAGAAACTTACCTAGACATTTTTGGAAGAAGAAAGAAGAGGAAGCCTGGATGTATTCACAGAGAAAAGGGTAGCAATAGCTTTTAGCTGTGAAACAGCTATGTGGAGCCTTCAGGTACAGAGACAGACTACCTTGGAACTCCACAATAGGGAGAAATCTCCTAATTAGGCTCATGGCCACAGAGGCTGGCCTTTGGGCAAACCACATTCCAAGGTCTGACATGACGTCAGGCAAGGGAAATTCAAGCCAAGAAATCAAAGGAACATTTTCCCTTTGCAGCCATGTCCTGATTGAAGCTGGACAGCAAATCTTCCTTTGCACGGCTTACAAGCCAGGCTACTCCAACTATTTCCTTTGAATTTGTCACCTAATGAGTGACCTGTTAGGGGCTCATGTGGGGCAGAGGAGGTTAGGATCTGGCCTTCCTGTCTTCACATAACAGAACTATAATGGATCAAAACAAACAGGCCCTGGGAATCCAGGACTCTATCCCCATCTCTCTTAGGAAAGTAGTGAGGCTGAGCAACGTGCTAGGTGTTTTCCATACCTATGAAAGCAGAATGGTGAAGATGGGAGATTTTACCCAGGGGTGCAGTAAAGCACGTCCAGCCAAAAACTGCCTTTCAAACATACCTTTCTGCAGACTGCACAAACAGATAAGCTGTTTTTGCAAAAACAAGGATAGGTCACACAAAGGTTAAAGTGTAGGACTCCAGACACATTTACAAAGAAGGTTGCTTTCTTACCTCTCAGATCACACTGAGCATCCCAGCTGAGCACCGCACTTCTCTAACATGAGAAGTAAACAGAAGGCAGGGTATAAAGTCCAGGAGGCTGGCATGTTGAACTGTGCTTAAAATAAAAATAATACAAGAGTGGGAAGTAACTTTTCTAAATTGGGACAGGTAGTTTCACATGGTTTAAGCCACTAAATATATTGCTTGGATTTTCCATAAGGAAAGGGAAATGTACAGATCTTCAGGATGCAGGAGAGTCTGATTTTCAGTTCAGGACAGATTAACGGAACAAGTACCTTGAGCGTACAGGGACTAGTATTCAGACCTCAAAATTTTATGTTCAAGTAGAGATTCCAGATTCACAATGGGTCTGAATACCAAACTTAAAAGTACAGATGGAAATCTCAGGCTCTTCACATCAGGTAGTTTCAAGTACTGCAGGTCCCCAGGTGGAGATATCAAAACATTGTTTCATAAGAGTTCAAACCACACGCTCCAGCAGAGAGGCAGCATTTTGTGGGGAGATTTGACACCTAGACCACCCAGGAGTCAGCGGAGAGCAGCTAGCATCTGTCTGTACTCCAGGACCTCTAAGGCATGACGGATGAAAGCTCCCAGGGAGGCTGGACCTGCGAGGTCGCGGGGAGAGGCGGTGGTCAGCAATTATACTTCAGGAAAGGGAGAAGACAGCAAACCCCCGGGATTCTGGGTGCAGGCTGAGCATCTGGGGTGCCAGCTCTTCTTCTTCCAGCTGTAGGGGGCAAGCAGAATAACTCCAGAGCCCACTCAGGATCCAGCCATGAGGTAGAAGAGACGCCCCACGTAGTTGCCTCAGTTTCCCGGAAGACAGACGCACACAAGTTCTCTTCCTCGTCCTCCCAAGGGGCGATGGGCGAGTTTGCTCGAGGCAAGCGAGGAGAAGCGGAACGTGGGAGGGGAACTCCTGCTGCTGCCCAGCCCCTCTGGAGTCCCCAAGAGCAACAGCTGGCCCTTCAGGCGCCCCCTACTTCTCCCCGAGGCGCCTCACTCGAAGGGGCCGGCACTCCAGAAAACCACCTTCCTTGAGAGCCGAGGATTTGGATTTGAAGAAGTCACAGAGACTGGGGCAACAACAAATACTTCCTTTTGTTGCTAGGAAACAGGAAATGTGCACCCGCCAAAGCTCTCCCCCCGCCAATCAAGATGGGGCTCCACTTCCGGCGAGTTTCTGCCGCCTGCGGTGAAGAGAGGAGAGGTGTAACGCTCAAAGTCTTCCCCCTTCAGAACTTGGCACGCGCGCAGAAAAAAAGAAAATGAAAAAAAAATGACGGAGTGATAATCGGGTAAGCAAAAAAAAAAAAAAAAAAAAAGGAGCTACGGCAAGCTATTGGTCTTCTGTAGGCGCTGAGTGGCATCTCCGGGATGAAAACTATTTTCAAACTCTGTGCTGGAAATTAGCTCGTCGTTACATTAGAACGGATACAGCGTATGGCTCTGCACTTTTGGCATCTCTATGAGACCTAACCGGAACTTCCTGTCCAAGTTTCAACGGCGGTTTCCGCTCTTGCAGTGCAAAGTATAGAGCGGTTTCGTTCGCCATAGAGATTCCGATAGAAGAGCGTCGCCGTCGCTGCTGGAGAAGAGAACGCGGACACAAAGGGTGGCTTCGATTTTACAGAAAGTTTCCCGCTCGTGCCTTTCAGGTTTCCCTGTGGTCGCCTCATGTGGTGTGTTACAGAGATACAGGTCCCAACAACAACAGTTCCAGTCGGAACGTATATTTAGTTCCGTGCTTCCGAAGCCATAGAGAAGACCGCATTACAACCGCAACAAATCTCATCCCCATTACACCCCTTGCCATTCCAGGATGCGTCTCCGGCCAACGCAACTGAAAAGCAGAACGACCCCAAATTTGGAACCAGGGATTTTCTTTTTATAAAAGGAGCGGGGTCAAAAGTTACCGGGAAACGCCACACTACGCTCGGTGTAACGGCCAAACCCTTCCCCGCCACACTTCCTGTCCGTCACGAAACTTCGCCCCGCTTTCCGATGCCACACTTCCGATCCTGTGCAACTCCGAATCCCTTCCCAGCTGCATCCTCGGCCATGCCACACTTCCTGTCCGCTCTCCCACCCCGCCCCGTCCCTTGCAATCCAACGAAGCTGTTTTTAAAAGGCCTCCGCCCTGGATATAAAATGCAATTATTTGATTTAGGCTGAAGCAGAGATGGGAGCCGAATCCCTGCCCGGCGTAGTCAACGGGACTTGGGCTAAGTAGCAATTCCTGCCCCCCCCCGCGGTCCTCCCCTTTCTGCCTCCGTTTCCTCCGGGGTCCTAGCGCTCCTCCTTTTTCTCCTCCTCCCGATGGAGCCGCAGACGAAGGAGAAAGCGAATAGACAAAGGAGAGAGCAGGTAAGGAGAGAGCAAGAAATGCAGGCTGGGGCAGCCTTCCTTGGCCTTGACTTAATGTCTTCTTTCTATTTAATAATGCATTTTTAAAAACGATAAAAAAATAATAAATAAAAAGCAGATCGGTCCTGGTGCATCGCCTGGCGTTGGACCCTGCTCCCCCTCCTTGCGCCCAGGCGGCCACCTCCCCTGGTCCTAAAGACAGCCATTTTGCCGGGGAGTCTCCGGAGATGCGTTTCTGGCTCGGGTGCCAGGCGCTGCCGGGACCTGCCCGGGCATCGCGGAGCCTGAGAGGGGGCCTGGGGGGTGGGGTGGGGGGCTGAGAGCCTTTTGCTTTGTGTGGGGAGCGGGGAAGCAAGGGAGATGCGGGCTTCTCCTCCTCCCTCCTCCTCCTCTTTTTGTTTGTTGGTCCCTCGGTCCTAGAGACAGCCATTTTGCAAGGGAGGCTCTTCGGCCGGAGCAAACCTTTTGTGCGTCTCTGGGTTGCTCTCCCGGCCCCCCGAGCATCCAGCGGCAAACATCTGCTAGCAATTGCTCTCCCGGCAGACGCGCAAACGCCCAGACGTCCCCTTTGTTGCTGGAATCTATATTACGCCAGGGAGGTGGGAATTCCTTTGCAAAGGCTGTCTTTTAGGAGAGCAGTTTCTGCAACAGATCTGCCCATCTGCGAGAGCATTTTGCTATTAAAAAAAAGTAGATGGATGGGCAGCTCTAGCTCTCCGAAGGTTTTGTTTTCTTAACTAGAACCCCTCCATCCCGCATTTTACAGATGAACACGGAGAGAGTCTTTTGCCCGACGATTTCCATATGAGCATAAGAGAGTAGTTCACGTTAAAAGGAGGGACAAACCCTTGTGGGTGTTTCAAAATATCGTTTAATCTCACAGTGCTTACATTAGTATATGGAATAGCGGCAATCCCCAAGTACATTCCACTGTAATGACGACCTCCGTAGGTGGTGATGGGGATGTAAGCAAAGTTGTGTACATGCAAATATAGCCATAGCCCCCCACCTACCCAATTTGAAGCTTTATCTTCTAGAGACCCCACTCTCCTCTTCTCCCCCTTCCCTTCCCGCAAACAGTTTTTAACCAGGGAATAGGGACTCAGAAATAGGAATTATTCTGGTAAATAGAGACATTCTGGATTTATGCTGAATCAGATCGTCTCCGCTTCAAATTGGGTTCCAAATAGATCACTGCAACTTCGAAGTGTTTCTCTCTCCAGCCTCCCTCAAATCTGTACTCTAGGAAGCATCTAGCTTTCTTCCCTAGATTCAGGTCAATTTACATAATGCATTTATTTTGCTTCCACGTCAAACCTTTATTTTGAGGCTTTAGGCATTGAGTGGCAGCTATTTTTTGTACGAAAGGACAGGTGCCTTGACTCTTCGGATGAGAAGCCTGTACCTTCTGCCTAGGAAAGCTTCACTTCTGCTCCCAGATGTACGAAGGCTGGCTGTGGTCCTGTAGTGTGAAATGGGCATTCCAGATGTGCTCAGAGGCACTCTTTGTAGCAACCTTTGAAGTGGGTTCCTTAGCTCAGATTATGCCCTGGGGAGAGGGGAAAGACTTTCTCTTGCAGGTTCTATTGTCCAGCCAGTCTCTCTCCTCTGCAAACTCCTCTCCATGGTTTGCAAACCTTTGTTGCCTTTCCCTCGCTGGGGTCTTAGAGACAGCCATTTTACATCCCAGGACTTCAGCCCATACAAAGGGAATAGAATTCTTCCTGTGTATACATCTCTGATTGCCTTTGCAAATCCCAGGAACTCCACCGGAAAGAGAATTGTGGATGGTGCTTATGATTATTTTTTTATTTCCCTCTGGAATTGTTCTTCCATCTTCCATAAAGATGCATTTTAGCTGTTTTCTCCTCCCTTTATCCTCTCCCTGCCCCCATCCCCAGATCTTAATCCAGCCATTTTGCAAAGAGCACCATCCCGGCTCTGGGGGAGGCAAGCAAAATTCCTCCACGATCTGTCTTTGTTGAGCAGAGAAACGTATCATTTCCACCCCTTCCCCACCCCAAACATACTCTCCTGTCTGGATTTTGAACTCTGTTCCTACCAGCTGTCCTTTTCCTTCCCTCCTGGGGGACTAATATGGGTCCCTGTACCCCAGATAGCCATTTTGCAACTATTCTGCATAAGGCAGGGAGAATTTTGGTGGTGGTGGTGTTTTGTTGAGTGTGCCTTGCAAACTGCCTGCAGGGCAGAGTCTCTCTTGTGCTAAGGGAATTTCTGCATTCCAAAACCCCGTCCCTTCCTAGATTCATAGATAACTGTGGCTTCTCAGAGCCCAGGCCCCAGTGACACCAGCAGCTATAGGCCCCACTCGCAACACGAACAACTTGCATATATATTAAACAGAATATATGTTATCCCCCCCCCAAAAAAAAATGCTGTACCATTTAGCCCCATGGAATAAATATCTTCCACCTACATGCTTATTATTGTCTGGTTTTTACTGGATGCATTCAATTTATTTTTGTTTGGTTGATGAGTTTTACCCTTCCAGCCTTAGACCACAAATCTTTAATTCATTTACAGCAGCACTCGGGATTTCCCCCTGCCTCCATGCAGTCCCTCTTCTATGGCAAATCTAACCCCATGAGGTTGGGCAATCAACTCCCCAGCCGTACCAATGATTATTTAAGGGCTGAGTGCTGATGAGCCCTGACTCAGTTTGCTTGCACTATATTTCTTCTCTACAACCCAGAACTTGTGGCTCTGCTTCTCCCGCATCTATCTATCAAGCAGTTGCTGCCTTGTGACTAGAAGAGGGAAGGATGACTCTAGGCCAGGCATAGGCAACCTTTAGCCCTCCAGATGTTTTGGCCTACAACTCCCATGATCCCTAGCTAGCAGGACCAGTGGTCAGGGATGATGGGAATTGTAGTCCAAAACATCAGGAGGGCTGAAGGTTGGCTATGCCTGCTCTAGGCCCACCTCCCCATCACTTAGGGCCTGTGGGTGATGCTGTGAAGGAGCTAGCTCCAACAGGCCACTAGACCTCATGAAGAGAATGGCAGAACCCTTTATGTGGGCAGCTGTCGGTTGCTTCTTGGGAATTGCAAGTGGGGAGAGTTCCTGTTGCTCTCCGGTCCCTTTTACAGGCATCTGGTTGGCCACCGTGAGAACTAGGAAGGACTGGACTAAGGCATGATTCAGCTGGGCTCTTCTTCATGGTTGTGGGAGCACAGTGTTGAAGAAGAGTATTGCAGGATCAGGCCGATGGCCCATCTAATCCAGCCAACCAGATACCTGGGGGAAACCTGGGACCAGAATGTGAGCACAAGAACACTCTCCCCTCCTGTGGTTTCCAGCAACTGGTATTCAGCTTGGGGGTAATCCTGGATCCTTTGCTGCCATTTGAGGCTCAGGTGGCCTCAATGGCCTGGAGTGCCTTTCATCAGCTTAGGCTGGTGGCCCAGCTGTGCCCCTACCCAGACAGGGACAACCCAACTACTCTTGTCTATGCTCTGGTAACCTTGAGGTTCTGCAATGGGTTATACATACTCTGAAGACGTACATACTGTATTCATACTCTGAAGGCTCTGAAGACGGCTTGGAAACTTCAGCTGGTGCAGAATTCAGCGGTCATACTTCAGGAGATGAGACCGCCTCTCTCCATATGAACCAACCTGGTTCCTGTGGTCATCGTCTCAGGCCCTTCTTCATGTGCCTCCTCCAGGAGAGGTCCGGAGGGTGGCAATACAAGAGCTGGTCTTTTCTGCAGTGGCTCCCCATTTGTGGAATGCTCTCCCTAGGGAGGCTCGCCTGGCACCTTCATTTATACGGCTTTGGGCGCTAGGTGAAAACTCCTCTTCAAGCAGGCCTTTGGCACATTGACATCCTTTACTCTTTTAGATGGGCTTGGCGCAGGGCGGTTTATTGGCTTGTGGGTTTTTTGTTCTGGGTTTTTACAATGTTTCTTGTGTTTTTATCTTGTATTCTTATGTTGCCAACCACCCTGAGATCTACGGTGGAAGGGCAGTGTACAAATCAAACCAACAAACAAATATTCAGAATTTTTGCTGCCTCCAACTTTTAGCTTCCTTCTGCTTGTTTTGTTTCAGGCAGAGGGCTCTCCCAAAATGGCGGAGGCTGTGGAGGAGGAGGAGCCAGAGGTGGAGGTGAAGCTGGAGGACGATGAGGAGGACGAGCCCGGCTACATCCAATCCGGCAGGCGCTACAAGTGCCTGACGTGCAGCAAGACCTTTCCGAACGCGCCCCGTGTACAGCGCCACCTGAAGTCCCATGTGGCCGGCGACGGCTTGGCCAGCAAGCTGTCGTGCCCCAGCTGCAGGAAGGAGTTCCCCGACCGCGGGCAGCTCCGCAAGCACCAGCTCAGCCACCAGACGGAGCGCCCCTTCCAGTGCCAGCTGTGCGCCAAGGCCTACAAGACAGCGCCCGAGCTGCGCAACCATGGGCGCAGCCACAGCGGCGAGAAGCCCTTTGTGTGCCATGAGTGCGGCAAGGCCTTCATGCAGCCGGTCTGCCTGCGGGTGCACATGGCCCGCCACACGGGGGACCTCCCTTTCCGCTGCCAGCAGTGCCACAAGGGCTATGGCACGCTCTCCAAGCTGAAGATCCACCAGCGCTCCCACACGGGCGAGAAGCCCTACTCGTGCGGCGAGTGCGGCAAGCGCTTTGCAGATCCCTCGGTTTTCCGCAAGCACCGCCGCACCCACGCTGGGCTGCGCCCCTACCAGTGCCAGGCGTGCCACAAGACCTACGCCGAGCTCAAGGACCTGAAGAACCACGAGCGCTCGCACACGGGTGAGCGGCCCTTCCTGTGCCAGGACTGCGGCAAGGCCTTCTCGCGCTCGTCGTCGCTGGCCTGCCACCAGCGCATCCACGCGGCCCACAAGCCCTACCGCTGCAACCTGTGCGGCAAGGGCTTCACGCAGCTCTCCTCCTTCCAGAGCCACCAGCGCACGCACTCTGGGGAGAAGCCCTTCCTGTGCCCGCAGTGCGGACGCATGTTCAGCGACCCCTCCAGCTTCCGGCGGCACCAGCGGGCGCACCAGGGCCTCAAGCCCTACGCCTGCGACAAGTGCGGCAAGGCCTTCCGCCAGCCGGCCGACCTGGCCATGCACCAGCGCATCCACACGGGTGAGAGGCCCCACAAGTGCCCCCAGTGCGACAAGAGCTTCGTGGCCTCGTGGGACCTCAAGCGCCACCTGCTGGTGCACTCGGGGCAGCGGCCCCACCAGTGCGGCGAATGCGGCAAGAGGTTCGCTGAGCGCGCCAGCCTCACCAAGCATTACCGCGTCCACTCCGGGGAGAGGCCCTTCAAATGCGGCCGCTGCGGGAAGGCCTTCGTGGTCTCGTCCAGCCTCAGGAAGCACGAGCGCACCCACGGCAACGAGGCCGGCGACAAGCCCGCCCCCCTCGCCAGCCAGGACCTCCTCGCCACAGACCAGACGGCCATCGTGGTCGCCACGGTGATGCCTGCTTGCGGGGAGTGCGGTGAGGCCTTTGGCTCCGCTCAGGAGCTGCGGCGCCACGAGCGGCTGCTCCACCCTTCCCTGCGCCCGTTCCCCTGCCCCGAGTGCGGCAAGGGGTTCTCGGACCGGGCCGGGCTGCGCAAACACGAGCGCATCCACTCCGGGGTCCGCCCCCATGCCTGCCCCCAGTGCCCCAAGGCCTTCCTGGGCGCCTCCGACCTGCGCAAGCACCTCAAGACGCACGCGGCCACCGAAAACAGGAGCCCCGACGAGACCGTGGTGACCGCCACCATCACGACCTACGAGCAGCTGCTCCCCGCCCACATCCACCCTCATCACGATGACGACGGGATGGAGACGGACAAGGATTCTCCCTCAGACTGTCTTCCAGAGGCTCTCACTGAACCTTCCTAAGTGCAGTCTCTTCTTTCCTGACGTGTGACTGGGCAGCTTGGCTTGCCAGAATCATGGCTTCCCCATACCATGGTGGCATGCCTTTATGAACCCCATAGTCTGTCCTCCCTTCCCCTTCCTTCCTTCCTTCCTTCCTTCCTTCCTTCCTTCCTTCCTTCCCTCCTCCCTCCCTCCTTCCCTCCCCTTCCCCTTCTTTCGCTCCTTCCTCATAAGGCTGTGTGGTTGGCACTCCTTTGACGCCTCCCCTTTGGAGTACAGCTCTTGCTCCTCCAGCTCTTCTCCTTGTAGAAGCAGGCTTGGCTTTGGGCGCTTCGTAAGTCTTGCCTCTTAAGTCGGTGTGGCTTTAGGCTCCCTCGCTAGCCCTGCCCCTTCCCCCAGCATCAGACATTTGCCTACCTGGTGGAACATCAACGACGTGCCTGGGCAGGTCGGGGTGTGTGGATGAGCTTTTAAAACACGGACACCCCCTCACACACACACCAATAGGAGTCCATATTTGTTGCGTCTGTGCGTGTGCTTCTGCCTCTTGCAGACCCATCCTGCTATCGGGTTGTGTGCGCATCTGTGGCAATCCATTGGTTTATTGACACTGTGGGTTTTTTTTTGGGGGGGGGGTGGAGTTAAATTAGGGAAGTGGGTGGGGGGAGAATGCAAGGAACCTCCCCCCGCCCTATCAACTCCCAGGACAATTAACTCTACTCAATCCGGATCATGCTGTCCGAACAGATCAAATAAAAGCCTTGTGGGTGTTTTTTTTTAAAAAAAGTGGATGGAGAACGTGCTCGATCCTATAAGACTTGCAAGTTGTGGTTATGGGGTAACAGGACCCCAAAGTCTTTTTACTCCCCTGGCCTGACCTACTGAATCTGGCTCCTCCTCCAGAGCTGAGGGTGGAATTCAGATGTCCTGCTCCTTTCCTGCCGGCTGCTACAAACCTCCCCAGGGAGCACAGCAGTCTTCGGCCATCCATATTGCGTAGCCCTTGTTACTGCGAAGCCTCTGCTGCTGATTGGCTGGGCTGCTGTGACAGCTCAGAATGCTCAGCTGCTCATGGAAGAAAGCAGTTTGCTGGGCCGCTTGTCTGGGGGAAGGGGAATTTGTCAGTTTGGTTGGGGTTTAAACATCGCACGGAGAGCGGCGAGGAAGAGAGCACGCGAGGGCCTTAAGGGCAAGGAAGCTGGAGACAGCAACAATTACACACGCAGCTTGTACAAAATGTACACACACAATGCATTGGCGGGAAGGAAGTGGGCAGGCAGTGTGTGAGAGGTGGGTGCTAGGCCCTGGCTAGAGCAGCGTGGGGGGGCAACTTTTTTCATGTATGTCGGGGGCATGTTAACTTGTCTAAAATTAGTGGCTCTGGCTGGTGGAGCACGTCATGCAGCCTCTTGTTCACAGGCGATTGTGGCGTTAATAAGAATAATAATTTTATTATTTATATGCCTCCCATCTGACTGGGTTCCCCCAGCCACTCCGGGCAGCTTCCAACAGAATATTAAAACACACACACAAAAAAACCCCTCAAACATATTAAGGCCTAACCCTGTAGTCAAAGACAGTGTGTTTTCTGGGCTTCACCTCTCCCTGGTGTGTGAACAGCTGTGAGTGGCTGGTGGTCCAGGGTTCCTGCCGTCAAGTCGTGAAATTGCTTGCTAACATCTTTTCTGTGGCGGGAGGTGTCAAAAGCAATTGTCTTCCCATGGCAGGGCCAGTGGTTGGGGCCTCTCACTCGTGATGTTTGGCCAACCCAGACCAGGATGAGATTAGGGTGTTTCGTTTTCACTAGAGGCCCTGTGCCTTTTCAGCTGCACAGCAGACAGAAATTTAGCAGGCAAAGCTGCCGGGTCTTTGAGTCGGACCACAGGATCCTGCCTTAGGCTGAGGCAGACCATTGGTGCATCTATCTCAGTACTGTCTACACTAACTGGCAGCAGATTTTGGGGATTTTGGACAAAGATGTTTCTCCTAGCGCATCCTGGAGCTGCCAGGGATTGAACCCGGAGCCTTCTGCATGCCAAGCACATGTTCTGCCAGTCTGACCAGTCTCTGCTTCAACAGGCAGCAGCTCCCCACTGAATGTGGGACAGAACTCCATGCAAAATATGTGCCTTAAACCTCTCCGCTTCCCCCAGCAATACTTCTCTGCGGTAGGAGCAGCTCCATCTATTGAATGTTCACTTAGTTGTAAAGGTAAAGGGATCCCTGACCATTAGGTCCAGTCGTGACTGACTCTGGGGTTGTGGCGGTCATCTCGCTTTACTGGCCGAGGGAGCCGGCGTACAGCTTCTGGGTCATGTGGCCAGCAGGACTAAGCCGCTTCTGGTGAACCAGAGCAGCGCACGGAAATGCCATTTACCTTCCCGCCTGAGCGGTACCTATTTATCTACTTGCACTTTGATGGGCTTTCGAACTGCTAGGTGGGCAGGAGCAGGGACTGAGCAACGGGAGCTCACCCCGTCACGGGGATTCGAACCGCCGACCTTCTGATCGGCAAGTCCTAGGCTCTGTGGTTTAACCCACAGTGCCACCCACGCCCCTTCACTTAGTCTTAGCAGATATTAAAGGTGTGCAGCCTTTGCCTGTAGAAAGGCAGATTAGAAAGGTTCCAGGGCCCTGACCTCCGTTCCAAACCCTCAACTCTTTGGGCCAGAGGTGGCCAATGTAGCCCCCTCCAGATGCTATGGACTACAACTCCCATCACCCCAGATCATTGGCCATGCTCGTTGGGGCCAGTGGGACATTGGGGGACCCTGGCTGCCCCTGCTCTGCACCCAGGAGGATGCGACAGGGTGCAGCCCTCCAGCTGCCATTGGATACCTTCAGTCCCCACCCGCGTGGCCCAGGGTGAAGGATGATGGGAGTTGTAGTCGAACAACACCAGGACATTTCTCTCTCCTGCAGAATGACCTGGCAAGGTTGTCTTTAGCCTCAGCAGAGCTCAGTCCTTGCAGACAGAAGCTCCAAGATTCAACCTTGGGCATCCAAAGAGCTTCCCTGTTGACAATACTAAGCAAAGTGGACCAGTAAGAGGCAGCTTCCCTGTTGAGCTAAATCCCCAGCAACTCCAGCTAAAAGGATAATATAAAAATCTGGTGTTTGCTGCTGCAGTCTGATCAAGTATAATGTTCTCCATTGGCTAGGAAACTTTTGCATCCCAAGAGCCGCATTCCCTTCTGGGCAACCTCCTGAGGGCCATGTCCCAGTACTGGGTGGGGCCTGGGATAAAAGTGAGCAACAAACATACCCCTCCCACTTTCTGTCATAGGTTAGCTTATGTATACAGCCACACAGGGCTGGGGTGGTGGCGGCGGCCTGGAGAGAGGGGTGGTGGCCTAAAAAGAGATATAGAGGCCAGAACAAGAGGCTTGGGTGGCCCCAATTGAGATCTGGGTTGCCCCCTTCAGTATGCCTCTTGAGCAAAACAACAACAACAACTATTATTATTATTATTATTCCCCACATATCTGGCTGGGTTGCCTCAGCCACTCTGGGCTGCTCCCAATACATATAAATACATAATATAACATCAAACATTAAAAACCTGAACCTGGGAACTTTTGCATGCAAAGCAGAAACTGTTGACTGTGGGCTACATCACTTCTCTCCTTCCCTCCCTCTGTCCTATGGTCAGGGAAATACACCCAGAAATGTTCAATTCAGCCTTGAAAATAGCTGTTTGCCTGTGGTGAGTAGAAAGAGCCTCAAGGTGAGCAGACACAGTCATTTTTGCAAGGCATTTTGTTCTCTCTCACATTTTCTGTGGCTAGTGTTTATCAGAACAGGTCTCGAGAGACCAAAGTTTAAAATCCTCACTTGGGCATGAGGTGAGTTTGAGCCATTCATGTTCTCTCTCAGCCTAGCCTATTTCACAGGGCTGCTGTTGGGGAGGGCGAGGTGGTGCAGGCACCCAGAGCTGCTTAAAATGAGGATGAGACAAAAGCAATGCAACAAATAAGAATAAATAAATTAGCAGAGGTGTAAATGTTGATGTCCTTCTCCCCCAACTTGCAATGTTCCTTTAGCAACCAACCCACCTCCTAACCCACACACAACGGCTTGTGATGAGTGTTGACCTCAGAATCCCACCTGCTCTCCTTTTCTCAGCCGCCTTGTGATCAATGACTCTTGTCACATCTGAGGTTAGGTTTCTTTTCCCCCTTTCTGAACTGCGACATCCTGTCTCTGGGAGACAGATACATGCGCACGCAGACACCAGCCCCAGTCGAGCAACACACGGACCCACCAGCCGACACGCTGACTTTCCTTCTCCTTCTGAAGGTAGGTATTTGTGGGTGGATATTAGAAGAAAGGAAGTTGGATCAGTAGCCTCCATTATTTGTTGACTTTCTTTGCTTGACCTGGGAGTGCAGAGACCCCCCAGGTGTCTCTATTTTCCAGAGACGTCCCTGATTTAGAGAAACCGTCCCGGTTTCTGATTTGATCCTGGAATGTCCCACTTTTCCTTAGGATGTCCCTATTTTCATTGGAGAACTGTTGGATGGTATGGTGGGATGTCCCTATTCTCACTGGAATTTTTTTGGAGGGTTTGGAGTTACCCGACCCCCAAGCAATCCTGAAGGCAATCCTGTATAGGGAAGTTTTTAAAAATGTTTTGTTATGTTTTTACATATGTTGGAAGCTGCCCATAGTGGCTGGGGAAACCCAGTAAGATGTGTGGGGTATAAATAGTAGAATTGTCATTATGGAATGGGACGTTCCTATTTTCATCGGAGAAATGTTGGAGGGTATGGGAGTGTGACAAGGGGTGTGGGGTTTGCCCAAGGAAAGCCTCTCACGTCCCCTTCATTGCCCCACTGCAAAACAGCAGCCCTACTTTCCGGTAGTTGCTCCCCCCCCCCCGCTTTACTCCTGCAATCCCAAATTGGAGGGAACCTGGGATGCACTCAAGCAATAGCTTCTTCAACGTGCACCTTTGTGGTTTACTCAGAGTGTAAAGGCAGCCCGCATTCTCTCCGACCCTCTTCTAAACCTCATATGAGTGTGCTGCCCACTTACAGCTCCAATTCTAAACTTCCAAGTACGGTAGCCTGTAGCATCCAGACACAGGAAGATTCTCAGTCCATGAGTCTGGCAAATGTACACGTTTCAGCAATCAAATCAAGAAACTTTTCTTGCCAAAGTTGGAAGCCACTTCCAGTCTCTGCCAAGCTGTGGCAATATTCTGGTCTGTGTTCCTTTGAGAATCAAGATGTAGCGGAGGCTGTCGCAGTTTCAAGAAATATAATTTATTCCTCTATTTACACCTTCAGTCCTCATGGAGAGAGTCCAGATCTTACAGCATGGCCATCTCAAGAGGGGCTTGTTCCCCACAGCCGTGCAGTGCAGAAGTCCGATGCATCTCCTGCCAAAATTGCTCTGGCCTTTGTTCCCAGCTATTCCAAGCCTCCTGCCAAAGGCCCAAAACGTTCTTGTGACATCACACCCACACCTTTCGTTCCTCTCAATGGCTGCTCTTCCTGCCTTTTGTCAAGTTAACGACTGGGACGGCTCCTCTGACAGGGGTCTCCTATCACAGAAAAACTGGCCTGGCCTGAATTGTGGCACTTTTTGCCAAATCCAGCAAAGTCTGGTTCCAAGCATTTATTGGACCTAAGAACTCTGAGGACTCTGCCCACCCCCCACCCCAAAAAAACACCCTAAAACACTTTAGCTGAGAGGTTTTGCATCCTAAGGAAAGAGGGCTGTGAAGTTGTTGAGCTGCGCAAAAGGGGTATTGCCCCAATTTTATATATATATATATATACACACACAGTGATACACACACACACACACACACACACACACACACACACACACACAGGCCTTTTTTTTCAGCGGGAACCCATTGGAACTCAGTTCCGGAATCTCTCAGGTGGGCGCCATTGCCATTCTAAGAGAACAAGGAAGACGTTTATGGTGAGTTGCGGCACCTTTTTCCAGAAAAATAGCCAGGAGTGATGGGATGTGGAGTCCAACAACACCTCAAGGGCCACAGGTTAATCACCTGTTGTTTAGTTATTTTATTACATTTGTATGGTTCTCCTTCTCCCCAGGTTATCCTCTCAACAACCCTGTGAGGTAGGCTAGGCAGAGAGATTAAGATCTCCCCAAGGTCGAGCTTCGTGGCTGAGTGGGGATTCAAACTCGGGTTTTTTTTGCTCCTTGTCCAGCACTCAAACCACAACACCACACTGGCTCCCACTTCACACAAACCACTTCTCATATACACCATCGTGAAGCACAATAAGGACACGTGCGAGAAAGTTTAATACAGATGTAGATGGAATGCAGAAACAGGGTGAAAGTTTCTGCACTTGAAAGTTGGAAAATGAAGCTGTTTAATAGGCACTGACAAGACCATAGATTTTTGCCTGATAGGCAGTAGCAAGGAGTTCCACAGGGCAATGCTGCCACATGAAGTGCCTGATTCTGAGAGCACACAGAGCAGGCCTCCTGATGAGATGGTATCTGCAGAGTGCAGTGACAGCTTGGGTATATCATGGGTGAAATCAGGTATACCGGTCCCCCGTTGTATAGGGTTTTTGTACACTAAATCCCCGAACTTAGCCTGGTAGTGAGTTTGCAGCCAGTGCCTCAAAGCCCTTCCTCAGAATCACTCCTTCCCACATTGCAACGGACTAACTTCAAGCATGCACCGCATCCCAGGACGAACCGAGTTATCAGTTCCTTTCTCGTTGCAGGGTGTCTTCCCAGAGGGCCGGCCATGCTGAAAGCGAGCCCTGCGTCCTCCGTGCCTCTCCTCTTCCTCTTCCTCCTCTTCCCCAGCATCTCCCCGCAATGCCACAAGGCCACGGAGGATGAATGCCTGGAACACAAGGACTTCGTCCCTGGGCACAGCTTGGCCGGCGAGGGCATCGACATCACCACTCTGGAGAAGAAAGGGGCAAAGGTCCTGGATATGAACCAGTGGCAGAGGCCGGACGGGAGCTGCACCTTGTGCCAGAACCCCCTGCTGGAGGGGAAGCCGCTCCAGAGGCTCCCGGTGGCTGCCGTCGACTGGGAAGCCAAAACCTCGTGCCAAAGGAGTGTGCATTCCTCTGTGCAGGAGTCTGGCATCTCTCTGGTCCTGGCAGAAGGATCCGATGTGAAGAACGACTGGAAGGCAGGGCTGGAGGTGGAGGTGAAGCCCCAGGCCCTGGCCCAGGTGGCTCTGGCAGGATCCCGCTCCAAGATGGCTGAATTCAGCCGGGAGAAGAGCTCTCAGGACAAGTACAGTTTTGCGAGCCATGAGGTCTCCTGCTCCCACTACAGGTGATGAAGGCAGGGAATGGGGAAAGGCAGGGTAGAGGAATGGCTTGGGGGCAGACAGGGAGAAAGGCCGAAGGGCCGTAGCTGGCTTTTCATGCTGATTTGTTAAGGGTGCCGGGAAATGTAGATCTGGGAGGCAGCGCCAGCCCGAGACGTTTCAGCACCCGAGGCAAACCACAAAACGGCACCCCTCCATTTGGGGTGAGTGAAGATCTACATTGGGAACAAGGGAGGGAATCAAATCATTTACCCAATGGCGGAAGTGGACGGTGCTGTCTTTCTAGAAAAAGTGGTGCCAGAGCTCACCATGAACTTTCCCCTTGGAAACGGCACCCACCTGAAAGGTGCTGGAGATGAGCTCCAGTGAGCTGTGGCTGAAAATAAGTCCTGGAAGTGGGAATCAAAGGTCTTTGCAGAGGCGAAAGGGGCCTGCTCTGAATCAAGCCGGATGGGTGCAGAGCCAGGGGTGTAGCCAGGTTTTTTGTTAGGGGGTGAACCTCAGTTAGCTATGTATTTATATTGATTGGGGGGCAGCTGCCCCTCCCTGCCCCCCCTTGGCTATGCCCATGTGCAGAGCCCAGGAGATCTCAAAGGGCAGCGCCCACCATTTCCTCCCTGGGGTGGGAAGAGACCAGCAGCGCCTCCTGTTCACCAAGAGACCCCTGTAGAAGTAGCATCTGGAGGAGGCAGCAGATCCAGCCTCCAAGGAGTGCTTTGCAACCATTGCCGCCGCAACCATAAGTGATGCGTTCCTTGGAAGCTGGATCTGCTGGCCCTGTGGATCTTGCCGTCTAAGGCGGTCTCCTCACCTTGCCTTATGGGTGGGAGGGGTCAACTGCATGGCCTGGAAGCAGGCCAATCAAACCAAGAAGCCACATTTAAGCAATTGCTACCCCACACTCCTATTTGTCCAATTTGTGAGCAGGGAGAGGGGGGAATGGTTTTGTTCCACAAGAATTCCAGATCAACCTAACTTGCCCCACCCCAATTTTGCCAGCCTGCAATCCATCAGTGCCCACCGGAAAACAGTGACTGCCTGGGAGCTCCCTGAATAACCTCCTCCTTTCCCCTGCAGCTTCCGCCTTGGGCATCACTTGCCGCAGAGCAGCCATTTCAAATACGCCGTGAAGACCCTTCCCAAAAAGTACCAGCCTAACTCCCGGCTGGAATACCGCCAGCTGATCCAAACCTACGGGACCCATTTCATACAACAGATTCACTTGGGGGGCCGCGTGAGGGATGTGACGGCTGTGCGGGTGTGCGAGGCAACGCTGGACGGGGCGACCACGGACGAGGTCAAGGATTGCCTCAGCCTGGAGGCCGCAGCCAGCCTCGGCAAAGTCAAGATGGAGGCCGCCTTCCAGAAGTGTGAGGAGCTGAAGAAGAAGAGGAACTTCAAGGGCTCTTTCCACCAGACGTACAGCGAGCGGCAGACAGAGATTGTGGGCGGGAACAGCCAGGCGGACGTGCTCTTCTGCGACGGGCAGAGCACAGAGCCCTTCAAGGACTGGCTGGAAAGCCTCAAATCCATCCCCGGCTTGATCTCCTACTCCCTGATGCCCATCCACACCTTGGTGACCAAGGGGGACCCCAAGAGAGAGGGTTTGCGGCAGGCGGTAAGCGAGTACGTGAGAGAACGGGCGCTGTGGAGGAACTGCTCCCAGGCCTGCCCACCGGGGACGCGGCGCAGCGCCAGGGACACCTGCTCGTGCGTCTGCGCCAGTGACGGCACCACCAATGCCATGTGCTGCTCGCGGGCGCGAGGCCTGGGCAAGCTGAAGGTGACGATTGTGCGCGCCAGGAACTTGTGGGGAGACTACTGGTCACGGACTGACGCCTTCGTCAAGGTCTTCTACAACGGCAGGGAGATGCGCACTCCCACCATATGGAACAACGACAACCCAGAATGGAAGGTCCACTTGGATGTGGGGAACATCCAAGTCTTGGGGGAGACCAGCAAGTTGCGGGTACAGGTCTGGGACGAAGACAACAGATGGGATGACGACCTGCTGGGGTCGTGCGACGAACCCCTGCAAGCTGGGAAGCCGCAAAATAAAATATGTTACCTTAATCATGGGAGCCTGGAATTCCAATACCACTTGGAGTGCGGTCCCTTTCTAGGAGGTCCCTACTGCTTGGATTATGTCCCTCAGAAGCCGAACTATGTAGGTGACTTGTTGCAATGGAATAGCTAAGTGGACACGGTCAAGCAAAGGGTTCGAGCCCAATGGATTTCTCCCTCAAGCTTAGAGGACCCCGGTTTTTTAATGTTCAATGTTTTATTATGTTTTTGTATAGGCTGGAAGCAACCTAGTCAGATGGACAGGGTACAAATAATAAATTTATTATTATTAGTTGTTTCTGCATGTGCTACTTATCTCTAAAACACAATCTGTCTTTCTTCTCGCTTGCTAACATTCAAATCACCAAATTCCAGGTTTAGAGTTGTATCCATAGCTAGTCTGCTCAGAGAAGACCCACTGAAATGAACAAGCCCAAGAGTGTCATGTTAACTTAAATGGGCCTACTCATGAGTTAAGATAATTACAAGAATACCTCACAAGGTCAGCCAAGCCAGAGCCAATTTTTGGAGAGGGTGTCACGTATACCCCTGAAATGTGAGATATTCCTAATGATGGACGCTTCTGGCCATTTGCCAGTCCCCAGCACCCCCCGCAAACAGATGGGACATATAGATAGGACTGTATAGAATAGGAAATGCAAAGATTGAAAAGGTTGGTATGGGTTTCTTTGCGGTGGGAGGGAGGCTTGCACCTTCTCACTATTGCATGTGTATGAATTAATGGAACAGGACTAAAGGTGAGGGGAATACAGCCTATTATTAGGCTGTACATTAGGCCTTAATGTACATTAGGCCTTAATGTACATTAGGCCTTAATGCAGTGTTTCCCAACCTTTTTTGGGCAAAGGCACACTTGTTTCATGAAAAAAATCTCGAGGCACACCACCATTACAGCCCCGTGACGTCAGCGCGCAGCGTCACGCCGGGAGGGATGCACGAAAGTCTAAGTTTCAATTTTTTCCCCTCCCCCTTGCCTTCCTTCTGTGCCAACCGCCAAAAAGCCAAGAAAAAAGCCAAGACTTTAGGGCAGCAGGTCGACACGGAAGAAGCTCCTACCTAAGGACAGGTGCGACGGCCGTGTCCTCTTCTGCCACACTTGGCAGCCCTGCCTCATGGTCGTGACTCCCACCCTGATTTCTCCCCGCAGGTCGAGCGGCACAGGCAGCCCAATGTGTCCAGCCCAGACACAAGCCCCGCTTCCCCACTCTAGATCCTGAATGTGACCAAGTGCTCTGGACTCCCGAGCAGGGTGGGAAAGAGGACTCGCATCTGGTAGCCTCCGGGCTCCTCGCCTGCTCGAGGGATGGCATTGCAGGCAAGCTGCCGGCCGTCGCCATCGCCGCCCCCTCATGCGAGTGGACCTGCCCGGAGTGGTGGGCCGGGGGAGGCTCGCTCTCTGTGGGGATGTGGCCCGCACGCGCGGCCCCGCTTCCTCCTGCCCAGGGCTGAGCTCCTTACCCGCGATCTCGGTCTCGCGCACGCGGATCCCACTTATTCCGAAGCTTGCGCCACTAGCCGGGGCTCTCACACCGTGCCAGGGCGAGGCGGCGCGGCCCACTGATGTCATCGCAGCTCGCCGCCGCCCTCGACTTCCCTGTTCCCTCCCCTCCCTTGGGTCGCCGTGGTTACCGAGGACTGCCAGCTGCTCGGGCGAGCGTGGGGCATTAAGTGGGAGAAGGAAAATTAAAATTAAAACTCGCCTGAAGGCCGCCTCTCCGGCTATCTTTCGAATTTTTTAATTTTTCCCGCGGCACACCAGGCAACGTCTCGCGGCACACTAGTGTGCTGCGGAACACCGGTTGGGAAACACTGCCTTAATGTACTCAAACGCTGCCTTACGAAATACGTGTTTGGATGGGTGGCAGATTAAGTGGCATCATCTTAGTGCCACTTCTCTAGCAAGACACTTTTCTTTTGGCAAGTGAGTCGTTAGTGAATGGCACTGCATTAAAGCCCTTTGGAAAGAGGCCAGGTCTTCAATTAACACATTTCACACAACCCTAATGATCAGTTAAAAACTAAAGAGTTATCACCAGTCAGTCCTATCTGGAGTTAGAACCAGCAATGATTGGCAAGCGCAGAATATGTTCTGCAAAATGAAGGCGATTTGAACTGCTTCGGGGCAGGGATAAGTCTCTGGGCTAGTTTACAGTGGTACCTCGGGTTACATACGCTTCAGGTTACACACTCTTCAGGTTACAGACTCTGCTAACCCAGAAATAGTGCTTCAGGTTAAGAACTTTGCTTCAGGATGAGAACAGAAATCGTGCTCTGGCGGCGCGGCGGCAGCAGCAGGTGGCCCCATTACCTAAAGTGGTGCTTCAGGTTAAGAACAGTTTCAGGTTAAGAACAGACCTCCGGAACGAATTAAGTACTTAACCTGAGGTACCACTGTATATGCTTGGCAGAACAGCAAACCTCTCTCTCTGTCTCCCTCTCACACAATATTTTATGTTATAAAAGTGATTAGACTGACAAGAAAGCACATTACATCTCAACTGGAAAAGCATGTTGCATCTTCTTTGAAATCGCTGTACCAAATATTCAGCCACAAATGTCAAAAAGACCACACAGTCCACATCACAATTTAGCCCCCCACACCACAGTTTTTCAGTAAGAGGCTGAGGCAGGAAGTGGCAAGAGAGGCAGAAAGCAATATACGTCAGAGCTTACCACGGAAGAAACAAGTAGAAAGAAACCTTAAAGTAATTGGGAGGGCAGGGTGGGGGGAGGAAGAAGCTGACGGGAGACTCAAGCTTCTCTCCTTCTCAGACCAGATTTTCTCTCTATGCTTCTGCTACAAGACCTTGGACGCAGGGGACGCTACACAGACAATCTGTTCTGCTTATTGCCTTTTTAAAATATGTGATCATTTAGAACTTGCAGGGCTGAAACTTGCAGGTCTCTGTGTGTGTAAATGCTGAAGTTCTCAGGATGCGTATGTCCAATGCTACACTTTACAGAGAATAACTGAACTCAAAGTTCTTTTAGGGCACCAAATAAAAGACAATTTCTTTGTAAGCCTATATATATATATATATAAACCTTCCTTGATTTAGTTAAGAAAAAGGACATGGTGCCCCCTACTGGCCAACATAAAGTCCTAGCTATTTCTATTAAGAGCTCTCCCCTCAACCCATCCACATAAGGAGCAGTCAGTTCTCAAAATTAAGTAGTTGATATTAGGAAGCGCCAGTTTCCAATAGTTAAGAAGCAGTGCTTTTTTTTTCTTTCTAAAAAAATGTTTAGGGCTGCTCTCATTTTCCTACTCATTTTGAAATACTGCCCCTCAATGGGGCCAAACTTAGATTCACAAAATGTTTAGGGGTACGTGTACCCCTGCATCCCTCCAGAAAAAAAGCTATGGTTAGAAGCCAACTAACACACTTCTCAGTAGCACAGGAGGGGGAAAAATTGCTTTGTTCCTTTTCATTACTGGTTTAGGGAATATGCTTTCATCAAGTTCCTCCCTACCCTATCTCTGAAAGTTATCGTTGGATTCAATCTTTCTCAGCCAAGAAGTGTTTGTTAGCAACTAAGGTGATATTGCTTTGCTGGGTCCGAGGGGTCCTCTGTGTAGAACCTGGTGTTTCCCATTGTGAGCATGTAAAAATGAGAAGGGGAAACGCAGATTGCTAGTCACAACCAAGGCTCCTTCGCAGATTGTATCTAGCTGTGTTTATCTTCCCATCACATCAAGGTGCTTTCTGGGGAACACAGCAGTGTAAAACAGCTGCTCTCTAAAATGGCTCTTGAATTACATTGGGAAGAGGCATTTAAACTTGTACCTTGGGGTGATACATTAAAAAGCAGTTTGAGACCCCACTTCAAGAAAGATCCCTCGAAGTATCCTCTCCTGCCTGTGCTCCAGGAGCGAAGCACACTCATAGCCGGCTACCATCTACAAGAGAAGCAGGGGGGTGGCAATGAATCACTACTGAAACTACGGCTTCTTCTGTGGGGTGAGACAACAGCTAAAATGAAAACACGCAGAGAGGTGTCAAACTGGAATTAACTTGTTCCAGGGTCTCAGAAGTTCCACAACTTCACAGCTAAGGCCTGGAATGTGTGATGCATTAATAAAACTAAAGGTTTCAAGCGTACATGCAAGCGTAACTCTTACTCCGTGCCTCTTCCTTCCAGTTTCAGTCAAAGCCATCCAAGACTGAGAGAATGGGGGGAAGGAGCTTCTCACATTGGGGACAACAATGAAACCACAACTTTGCAGACATTCTAGAAAGTGCTTTTATTTTTATATTACAAAATAATTTGAGGCAGGCTGCTTTTCTTTTCTTTACATTCAATCTCCAAGGCAACTGGAACAGTTTGCTAAATGCTTTGATCTGGACAAGTCCTCTTTTTCCAAAGTAGAAAAATATCAAATTTTCAGGAACAAGGCCAAAAGGTCCTGGCTTCCATTTTCTCCATGATTTCCCAACCCATTTCAGCTAGATTTGCAGACAGACAAACCCAAGGGGCTCTGACTCCTACTCCTTCCTATAACCCTCCTTTCAAGATCTGGATTCCCCCCCCCCCCCCCGGCCCCTCGGGCAAGTTTTCCAGGTGGCTAATTCGAGGCCTGTGATCGGGTTTCCTGAGGGAGCAAAAAATATTGTTTGTGTGGTTTTGTCCCAATACTTTTTAAGGTTGGCACTGGGATTATCTCTCATTTCATTGTACAAAGAGAGAAGAGAGACCCAAAGAAAAGATTAATACACAGGCTCAGAAGGGCTGTGAGCACACACCCCCTAAGGCACCAGGGACGTGGCGGCTGGGAGGAGGGCCACACAGATGAAGGAGGCATGGAAAAAATGTCAACTTTAAAACTGAAAGCAGGAGGCAAACAGCTTGGTAGAAACCAATAGAAGTCATTTTAGCCATGTGAACCCGGAGGTCTTGGCTTGCTGCCCTTTGCTTCAGCTGAAACAGGCCCCATGTACTTACTAAAGGCCTCTAGAAATCCAACAAACAAGGTCAGGACAAAGGCAGTAGGTTAGAAAAAATTAACAGAGCTGCATGCTGCTTCCCACATAGGCACATCTAACAGTGTTGAGTTTGTGGGTATGAAAGACCAGACATATCACCCCCAAGTTCTGTACAATATCCATTTGTCCCCTTTAAAGATGTACAATATACTGTGTGATAAGGGGGAAGCTTTAAAAAACTGACATGGCTTGTATGCATGATAAAGAACTACGACAGGCAGAGGAGATTTTAGAAGGCAGGAACTACAAAAAGGGTAAGGAAAACTCACAGCTGTCATGATCAGAATGGGAGAATTGGGGTTCCTCAAGAAGAGGAGCCATCTAGAATTCATTGCAAGGGAAGATACTGTCGAGGAGGAGGCCAAGACAGGAACTGACCATTTGCTTGTGGGTCAAGGCCACAGAATGCATTGGGGGAGAAACACAGGACCCAAATGCAAGCCACGAAACAAACTAGGAAGTCCAAAATAAACGCAGCAGAGGCTTTGCTCTAGATCTTGAGAGTTATAGGCATCTGGAAACCGTTTTGGATGCAGGGAAATCAGGGGCTTCTTGTTTCTGGGCAACAGGAAAGGAGGCAGCCATAGGCAGCATGTGCTTTCAGGGCTGGGCGAAAGGCAGGATGCATCTCCTCCAGCCATCTATCAGTGCAAAGGCCTCCCAGGAGAGGGCAGACGTTCCAGAACCATGATGAAGCCAGAGATGGAGCCCTGAGGAGGGAAAATTCCAAAATTCACAAGAAAGGAAAGGGCAGAGTCAGAACTCTTCACTGCAGTTCCCAACTGAAGCCCTTCACCTAGCAAAATAGCTCTCCCACCACTCCCTCCTCCTACCTAGCCTGTCTAGGTGCCATTGCAAGAGGCATAAGGCATTTGAGATGCAGTGACGTATTCCTCAGCCATCACTAGCTGCAGGCAGCACCTCTAGCTCTGTCATGTGGTGCAGACCAGGTCAGAAAGAGCTGGAAATGACTACGCCCCACCCATATATAACAGCAGCAAGAGACTGTTGTAAAAGTGCACTGGAGCTACATCAAGCCTCTTGTAACCCAGAGGGAAGAACCTGCCTTGGCATGAGATAAGGCACCTCTGAGCATGAGCCTCTAGAAGCCCAGGTGTTGACCATGCCTCTCCCCTCAAACATGCAACCGTTCCTCGCATCTTTGTCCCCTATACGCACCATCGGGCTCCAGCAACGCAGCACGAAGGGAGAGGCAGACCTGGGAGCCCTCCTAGCCAACTGCAATGGATACACCAATGATGACGATGATGATGAGCACCGTGACTGTCAGGCAGATGGCAATCATGAACTTCTTCTGCAGAGCCCCAAAGCAGAGAACAGGCAAAAAAGGTGTTAAGGCAGATGGCCAGGGAGAGAGCTCTCAGCTCCTGCTATATTTTTCGTTCATCTGCTAGCCACAGGGAGGAAGAACAAGGCACTCTGACAAAGCACCAAAACACTTCGGTCACAGTAAGCCTTGCTCAACAAGCCCCCTCCCCTCCCTTCTTCCAAGATTTCATCAGGCATTGCCCATCATCTCAAACATCTATTTGGAACAATAAAGGCTTGACAAGTGCTTTCCCTCCTTAAGTCAAAGCAGATGTTCCCAGGTTGCCAACTTTTGCCATTTGCACAGAACAGTTGCATGTAAGCATGATACAAACGAGGTCTATTCATTTTAAAGGAGATACAACCCAAATTTCTCCAGTGAACACAGTCAATTTACCTTGCGAGCTTTCTTTTGGTTCTCTTGAGCCATGTGGAGGTGGACCTGCCCTTTCTTGACGTAGTCCTCTGAATCCAGGATGTTCTTCTCTATCCTGTCAATCATCTCTCCCTAAATGCAGTCAAAGGGGTGGGGGTGAGGTATGAAGAAACCTCTGAGTTGAATGGGAGAGAGGTGGGGTGGGGAGAAGAGACAACAGACAACTAGCGCTGGGGCAAGGGCGGGTGGCCAGGGAAAATATGTGAGGGGGGCAAAGAAGCTTCCCCTGGGTAGGTAAGAGGTGGGTCTGGGTCTGCATGGGGCCACTAGGGATAGAGAGAGAGAACAAGGTCAAACAAAACAGTGAGAGTACATAAGAAATAATCCGGTACAGGCCAGGAAAAAAACAAAGGTGAGCACACCTCCTCAAATTCTAGCAACCTCATCAGAATAACTAAGACCATATTAAATCTGTGTAAAAACTCCTAGGAGGCACGGATGGGAAGTGTACTTGGCAAGAAGAGTGACGGAAAGGAGCTTGAAGGCTGGTAAGAAGCCAAAGCAGAAACAAGATGGAATTGTGAGTTGACCCCTTCCCATCAGGGAAGGAAGAGTGGGGAAGGACTCGGTGCCTGCAGACAGCACCTGTATCTTCCGGTAGGGCTGGGAACGACATGTGTCTGTTGCCAGTCAGTGCAGAGAACACCAAGCTAGCTGGACCAATGGTCTAACTTGGCTTAAGGCAGCTTCCTGTATTCCCAAGAGCACCTGGATCCCAAGTACCTTCTTTCTCCTCCCCCACTGCCATACCTGCAGCTCCACTTCAGTGGCCAGGTACAGGAACATTTCGTGGAGTTCCTGGATGCTGCGCTCCAGCTTGAGGATTTCACTGTGCCGTGTCTCAATTTCGTTCAGAGCCTGCTTCGTCACTTGCGTGTCCTTCATGATCTGCGGGGAGCAAGTGCGGCTGGATAAGTTAGCCGAGGGCCCCTTTTCTACCTGATGCTCTCCCAAGGCCTCGCCTTCTGGTACTCACATTGGAAACAAACACCTCCGTCTGACCACTCTCCAGCATCTGGTCCAGCTCTTCATCGGAAACTGCCCCGCTGTTAGCTGAAGGGGAATGAAGAAAGCAGGCTCAGCACCAAAGCAAGGTTTCCTGCCCAAAATAAGAAGTAAAGCCAGACTCCCTCACTCTCGGCAGCCTACCTTGAACCCTTCCACTACCCCTCCTGTCTAAAGGCACTAAATCCCACACACCTCCAAAATCGGAACTCAAGGGCCACACAGCACCACTGTGCCTGTTACTCGGCTGTGGTGCCACAAAGCCTTCTGTCATGATGTACTGCCTAGCTGAAGGGAGGTGAAGCTCTCTGCCTGAAGTCTACTGTCACGGGCTTGACATTTTGTGCTCTAAACTCCAACATGCTGCATTCTTCAATGGTGGTTTAAATATTTGCTTTGCTTTATTCTAGGTTACTGAGGAGGTTTTCAAAACTTTTTACCTTCAGGGAACCGATTCCACATCAACAGGCCTAAAAAGCTTTAAATCTTCCTTCATTTTTTACAGTGCAATCCTATGCATGTTGGCTCAGAAATAATTCCCAGTGAGCTCGGTGGGGCTTATTCCCAGGTAAATGTATACAGGATTGCAGCCTTAGCGCAATCCTGAACTAAAAGATTAACGCAACTTTAACAAAACCCACTGTGGATATGATTCAGTAGAAAGAGAATATACATTTATAAATAAAAATAAAGCTTCCAAGGTTTTGTGGAGCTCTGGAAAAACACTAATCTTGTTAGACAGTTTGGTATCTTCTCTTCCCTTTCCCCCTCTATATTTAGATTTCTGCCTCAGCTTTATGTTAAAGTCGAGTATAGATGAAATGAGACACTGTAGACACTGGTGGTGAGGACCAAACCAAAATCTAGACTTTACAAGGAGGGATTGGGCTGATGCTGAGTGATGGGCCGTCACTGACCAGTTATTAAAAGCTGTCCTAAAAGTGCCTCTCTAGCTCCTAAGCTTTTTTGCAAAAAACTGTTCACATATTTGCAAGCTTTCCTCCTCTACAGTGAGATGCAGACAGTTTTATAGTGAAATATGAAACAGCCTACTCTCTACAGGCAGAATACTGGAGTAGGGCAGGCTTGGGGGCTTCCAGGGTAAGAGTTCACACTTCTTCCCACACCGCCTTCACACCTCCTTCCACAGGGCTGGTAGCGAGGACCCAGCTCTTCAGAGTTTGTTTCAAGCCCTGCTTAAATATTAGTGGTGCCTTTGGTGCACATTCGCACGCTTTCCTGAAGATTGTTATTAAATCTTAGCATCACACACACTCCTGTGAGGGATTTCAGAATGGGGATCTTCCAGCTGCCCCTACTCCTATTCAGCACTCCGCACAATTGGTACCTCTTTTAGCTTTCAAATTCATCTGAAGGATGGGGCAGCTGGATTAAAGGATATTTCTTGACAAACCATCTTTATTTCCTGTTGGAGACTAGGAGAGCCTTCACATCAGGAATTTCAGACAACGTTCTGGTTTGTGTGATCTGGCCTATCTGAAATGAAAGGAATGCTGGAAAACCTTCCTCCCATTCCCTCCCCTCATTTGGCTGTGAAACCCCAGGCCAAGCGTGCTTTGTGCAGCTTACCCTTCCAACTCTCCTGCCTTTCAAGGTCATCTTCCTTTAGAGGACAGCAGACAGACGCTATCTGTCTCCACAGGAAGATGACTTGGCCCACGTACAAGTAGCAGCACGTCACTGAAGCTTTATATATATATATATAACAGTTTGAAAGCAAAAGGGCTTTCAAGATTTTACAAGACCTGCGAGGTGGAGGGTTCAGTTAGGAGCCAGGGTTGTACTAACCCTTCCCCACCACCACCCCACACAACAAGATACCTTTGAAGCTGCTTCAGGAAGAAAAACTTGCCTGTTGGAAGACAGCCAGACTTTAGCAAAACCAGGTCTCCTAGTACTGATTTTTTTTAATGCGCATCTTATCTACCCTCCTCTTCTGGGCCCAATGCCTTCCCAATTCACAACCTACAACGCATCTCATTACCGGCAGCTGTTTGTCCGCTGCTTTGTTAACCCTGTACCTGAAATTAGTCACAGAAGGGAGGAAATGGGGCAAATCTCCTCACAAAGACCACCAGTGTTCTCAACTTCCCCCAAACTAGTAATGTTGCCAGTGCTCCCCTGCCCTGTGTCCCAAGTTTTGGAAATTTTAATAGTCCCCGTGCAGCGTGGTAGCTGAGCCTAGGCTCCACAAAAAAGTGCTCTCAAGACCAATATGCCTAGTCATTTTCTCCAAAGCATAAAGAGCTATAGCTTGCCTTTGGGCCAGAGACATGCCTGCAAACACACAGGGGGGAAATGAAAGCCTCATCTGGCTACAGCCTGAAGTCACTCTGATAAGACAACTTGGGCAGACTTCACCATGCTAGGAATCACTGCAGCTGTATCCTTGAACTGCTCAGTTCCACTTGTCTTTCTCAGGAGCACGGGCCTGAACACACACTTGCGTGGATGGGAAAGAATGTGTGCAAAAAACAGCAGTTATGAGCTTGGAAGCTGCCTGTGCCATGGTCACAGGCTTTCTCTTTTTAAAGCCAATGTAACGTATCCTCTTCTCTGTAAAATGACTCTGCATCTAAAATGTGCAATGCAAATCAAGTTTGCATGCTTGTTTATTGTGCATGTTTTCCACTTCTGCTAGCCGATGGAAAGATAGAAGTGTAAAGAACAGGCCTTAAAGACACATCATCTGACCAGTGGAAACGTTACATCTTTTCAATACCCACTTCCTAAGATCCAGGAACTTGCTTTATAAACAAAATCAACAAAACTGCCAGAATCCACTTATACAGAGAGATTGCAAAGACATAAAACCCACGTGTCCCTGACCAGCATCACAAACACAACAGCTCATGCGTTTCTGGGACATCTCTAACAGCAGCACTGTGGTAAGAATAGGGCACCATGTCCAAGCTTAGGATACTCATCTTAGCCACCAGGCAACCCAGATGACTTTGGGCAAATCACAATCTTCCCAGCTACCTTAGGGCTGGCACCATGACTTGTTCCCATGACTTCTGGGTGACTCTAGTAAGTAGGAACCTTGCAGCAACCGAGATTGCTGATTTGGCACTGAAATGCAGTCATCTCTGGAGCCAGTGGGAAGAAAGAGCAGACACTCACTGATCTGCAGCTGTCTCCTGATGCGCTCCAGATTCTTGTCTCGGTAGTCAGACTGTGTTGCATTGCACTGGTTGATCAGGTCCAAGAACTGTTGGGACAGGATCCCATGCTGAGGCAGAAATGGAAAGAAAGGGTTAAGGACACTTCTGTGGCCTCCTCCTCACCAGCACCCAAGAGAGCTAGCTGGGCCGCATCTGACCTGGGTTCTCTTCATACGAACGTTGATGGAGTTTTTGTTCTCATCTTCCCCATCCTTCTTGGGCTCAATTTCTATATGAAAAAATAAACAGGGCTGCAATCAAGCCACGCCACTTTCTACCGGAAACAGAGAGAAGGCCTCCTCCTGGTTTCAGTACAATGAGCACACAGGCAAAGCTGGAGAGCAGAAGCTAGGAGGTCCGACATCCAACACTCTTCCCTTTTATGCATTAAGGCCCAATCCTCCTCCCACACTCACTTTTCAGGCGGGCCCGAATGTCTTTTGCCAGCTCCTTGATTTCCTCACGTAGCTTTTGCAGGTCTTGCTTCATGCCTAGAAAACACCAAGGTTAAAAAGCCAACAGCTGGGATTGTGCCAGAGAAAAATTAGATGACATTTGCATGTGGCTTTTGCTAAGGTGTTATGTATGTAGGTGCTTCTTTGCCACATCCCTTTCCCGCAGGCCATTTGGTCAACTGAAGGGAACACGGACTACAGTTGCTCTGCCCGCATTCAATCCACTGCTAGGCCAAATCATTTCTTCTTGAAGAACACTGCAAAAATGGCTGTTTCTCCATATTGCTTCCACCTGAACTACAACCTCAAGTCTCCTCACCTCAATGCAAAACTCCTTTGTCAATAGTACTCATTTATCCTGTTTCTCTGACCACATTGACGCCTATCTTCTGATCCTTTCACTGGCTTTCCAGTCCATTTTACCTGTATATATAGAACAAAACCTTTGCCTTTACTTTTAAAGCTATCCATGGTCTTGCTCTGCTATCTTTCAGCTTTTGTTCTTCAATATATCCCACCAACAACTCCACCCATTTCCCCTGCTGCCCTCTTCAAGCGGGCCCTTCTTCTCTGAACGTGAACTTGGCACAACATCTGCTCATTCAACTCTCTCCTCACCCCTTCTCCTTTTTGCATGGACTTTGGCTTTTCCTCTTATTTACTTTAGAGTATTTCTATTCTGCCAACCAATCAAAGTTCTCAAGGCTGCTTACAATGTATTTCAATCCCACCCCCCTCTGGTTTTCTAATGCTCTAACAATTGGCACCATGCAGCTAAATCTCTTGACTGGGAACTGACAGTTGAACCACCCATCTGAATCCTCATTCCTAATTTAACCAAGTTTTTAACAATGCAGAATAGCATTTGCCCCTATTCACTCCTTCCTACCCTTGTCTGCCTTTCCATCCTACTGTTGTTCCCTTGCTGTCTATTTTAGGCTGTAAGCAACTTTGAAGCATGAATCTGTCTACTGTGCTCATGCACACACTGATGGAACAGTATAAACTGTCGCAATCCATAATATGGCCTGAAAGCACATAATGCAGTATCCTTGCTCAACCTAATCAGGTCTAGTCTGGTCAGTGCTTTGATTGGAGGCTGCCTAGGAATACTATGTACATTAATGTGAGTTCCACAGAAGAAAGGTGGGGGTATACATCAATTATATTTTGGAAATTTGCTTAATTTCTATGCATTTGGACACCTCTTAAAATATCATAACCAATTTTTGCATGATGGCAATTGAAACCAAGAAGCAGGTTTTTGTTTAGATACAACTGGATTTCATTTTGAATCAACACGGTACACGGAATCTTTTCAAACTACAATTCATAAGAAAAGCAAAATATGAGGCTGCTAGGAGTAAACAGCAATGTGCGCTTTGCAACAAGGTAATTCTAATTTTGCATCACTTTAAATCATGAAATTTAAATACCACTAAACTCTGCCCCTAAATTTTTCCATTTTTTCCAACTTTTCTTGGCCACTTACCTCCAAGAGCTTCTTTGTCCAGTTTTCCCCCAGCCCATATCTTCTACTTCACCACCCGCATTCCCCCACTGCAAACTTACTATCCTCAGGGAGGGGTGTGGCCAAAATGGTAGTCTGATGTTTCTCTAGATCTTTTACTTTGCTTCCCAGAGTCTTCAAGGCTTCACGGATCCCACGTGTCTGAGAAGGCAATAAAAAATGATACAATGAGAAGGAGCAAATTCTAACCAGCTAAACCCTGACCTCATCTTGGAGCAACATTCAGTTATAGAAGTGCTGTCAGTCTCCTACCCTCCCCTTTTCCACTTTTCTTTGGGGATGGTTAATGATAACACCCCAGAAGAAGAAGAAACACATTTCCTTTTCATTGTCAATGACCCCCAAATCTCCATCAATTCAGCGGGTTGCCAATGAAGAGGTATCTCCGTAGTATGAAACCCACTCGTATCTCACTGTGTATAACTACAAGCCACCAGCACAGGGAACTGGCTGACTAGATCTATTTACATAAGCAGAAAGCATAATGTGTCTGCTCCATAGGGTTCTAGAAAATGCTCAAGTGATCTGCACCCTCAAGAAATCACACCAAAACACTACTGTGTGCAGGCAATACTGATGCAGCTTCAGCTTACCAAAAACTGTTCACGGATGCCAGAATTCAAATTATCTCCTCTTATTTTATTTAAAACATTTCCTCCCATACAGCTAACAGCACATTAAAAATAAAATACTATTCATAAAAACAGGAACATTAAAACTGCATGATATATAAAAAGAACACAGAAATTCAGCATAAAACCAATTTCAGAGGGAATGAAACTATTAAATGATTGGGAAAATAGAAGTTTTTTGTCTGGCACTGGAAAGAAAACAAGGCAGGCAATGGGCAAATCTTCCACAGCCAGGGCACCACCAAAGCGAAGGTGCTCTCTCTTTCTCCTGTTGCCACCTGCCTCACCTCATTGGGTGGTGGCAGCTGGAGGATGGTCTCCAGAGCTTAACATAAGGAAAGGAGGACAGGGAGGTAAGCATGGTCTTATTGTTCTTCAGATGTGCAGCCAGAAGATCTCCAACTCCTCTGGCACATTATAGCAACAAACCAATAGCATGCAATAGCAACTGTAGCAAGAAAAAAGTCAAGTGATCGTGGAAGAGTTTCCATGGGATAGTGAAAACAAAGATGATCATGCTGATAGATGCCATTTTTGGCACCAGAAGCGGGTGGGACGTTGGTAGATGCGGGATGGGACAGGCTTATGCGTGTCCCACCAATGCGCACAGCGCCTTGGAATGCGCGCGCGCACACACACACACACACACACACACAGGAAGATAGTTTTCAAGTCAACTCCGCACATGCTTAGAAAGAAAGATTGTGGTACCGTTCGGAAGAATTCGTCAGTTGGATCTGGAGAGCCATTGGGTCTTGCTGATCCTGGCTGTGGGACCAGAGTATCGAGTTCAGTCTCTTCACAGTCCGAGTCGACATCCTTCTGTTAAAGAGAGATGTAGAGGGAAGAGATCAGATGCACCAAAGCACTCACTGCACACGTGTTGCAGATGACAGGGGGGGGGGGGACACACAGACAAAAAATCCCACCCTGCTCTTAGACAAGATTCATTTTCATTCATTTACAAACATTTCTATCCAAATCAACTTCCAAATCAGCTAACAATTTAAAACCAATATTTTCAAACAATTTTTTCATTCCATTTTGCATAGTACAGAAGACACATGTTCTAAGAGTGAATAGAATCTAACATTCCATGGTTGCTTAAAAGGCTGACTTGGCACCAGTCAGCTGTGAAGAAGAACAGTCTTGTGTATTCTGTTTTTCTTCCTATTCTTTATCAACACACACTGTTGTACTCTTAGACTAATACAGAACTTTTGAGAGCTATGGGCATCTGTGAGAAGATGTGCAATTGGCACTGGATGTTCATCTGGCCATAGCTGCATGTGGAAAACTGGCATGTCGATCGGGTACCTGCATCTATTGCTGGATGAGATGCATAACAACGTTGTAGACATATAACCAGTGTTAGAAACTGAGATGTGAAAGCTAGGAGTTAAATTACACCTTAAACCTAGATCATGGGTGCAACAACGGAATGCCTAGGCACACTTTTTTATAACAAGGATACAAAGCTGAAAATGAGTGAAATGCAGCTAAAATCTTATGTTCATTTTTCACATGGCCTAGTCCTTCTCCTGCCCTCCCCCTTAATATTCTCCAGTCTTCAGAGAGTAGCTGGAAGTGGGGAGGCTGAAAAAGGTCCTCCTTTCCTTCCACTCTGCAGTTTTAATCTGAAAACTTAGGTGCAGTAGTATGCCCAGAGCTCAGAATCTGCTTGCACTAATGAAATTCCTTGTCACAAGATGCACCTAGAACAGCCTTTCTCAACCTGTGGGTCCCCAGATGTTCTTGAACTACAACTCCCATCACCCCTAGCTAGCAAGGCCGGAGCTCAGCGATGATGGGAGTTGTAGTTCAACAACATCTGGGGACCCACAGGTTGAGAACCGCTGGCCTAGAACAATGGGAGTTTCAAACACTGCATATAATGTAACACACATTTCTCTGTGTGGATGCCAACCTGGTCACATTTTGCTGCACAACAAATCTGACTAATTTTTAAACATGTAATCTTGTACAAAAGGGAGAAAAATCTGTAACTGGGAAACATGGAAGACAAGTTGGACACTGAGGGCTTCCTCTGTTGGAGGACACTCTTGCCTCAGTCTTTAATTCACATAAGCAAAAACAAAAAAATTGTGTTTTGCTCGTAGATTGGAAATTTTTTATGACACATACTACTCATGAAGGATTTGGAATGAAAACCTCAACCAGTGGGGCTGGGATGTGCCTCTGTGTACTTTGGCTGAATTCTGCTCCAACTCAGTTGGACCTCAAATTTCTTTGTGTCGGTAGCAATGGCAATTTTTGCCCCCAGTTGAGAAGATGCACAACACAGGTCTTATTAGTAATATGCATATGGGCTAGGGTACTGTGGGAGCAAATCAAACCTCAAGAATGTGACCTAAGGTACAGAATCCAGTTCCAAAAAACCTTTCATTTCATTACCTTTCATTTGAATAAACTTTAAAAACACAACATAACTAGCTAGTTTCCAGCTCTCATGGTTGATAAGAAACGCTTGAATGTACATGTTCAACACCAGGTGAAATGTCAATAGCCACACAATGGCTGATCAAAGTTTCCAGCAGTTGGGAACAGGGCTTCAGCACCCTCCATAATTCCATGCCCCTCTATTTCATGCAAAATAGTTATGCAAATGTGCACTCTCCTGTGCTAGAGATCCATGCTGGCTGAAGCTCTTTCTAATGCTGCACTGTAGTTACAAGGCAGTGACAGCATTGTCATTTGAATTACCTTTGTGCAGAATTCCATTTAGTTTGCTTTTTTAAAAAAAGAATAAAGATAATCCTGCTTGTGAGACACTTTCTCAAACAGAACTGTTATGAAAAGAACCAACTATATATTCCAAAAAGTAGATGACTCCAGAAGAACTATGGTGGCATCTTTAAAACTAATTCATTTTAATTGTGGCATAAGCTTTCAAAGGCCAACAATCTTCTTTATCAAAGTAATCTATATAGGTAGTAGGAACATTACTACTCTTTAATTAGGGCTGCAAGCTTTAGCCAATTAAACTTTAACCACAGATTATGATTCAGCCCCTGCTTAATTGGAATATACCATTGTGCATGGTGCAGATGTGCCAGCTCACTCCCTTCCTGTGTCAAATTTGACAACGGACTTGAAAGGAAAAAACAAAACTAGCAGCTATTTTGTATATTAGTGTGAAACCACCCTGGTTTCCTTTCTAGTAAGAACGACATCTGAAACTGACATGAGAAGTCAGTAATATGTTTCCCAAATCTGTATTTTCTCGCTATTGATAAAGATGGAGACAAAGGGACAAATGGTCAGGGCAGAGATACTGAAATCTTAACAAAGCAAAGCCTAGAAATTTCATGTTTATACACAGGAGCTGAAGCATTCTGGAGGACAAGAAAGGCAAAGGGAATACAGCCATAGTGCTGTTTGCTGACACCGAAAAGCATCTTAAATGTAATGCATAACTAAGTGGAAGGTGACTTTTGCATCAAGCCATCTGCAAACATTGTTCAAACCCTGAGACAGAATCAAACTTGGTCCCTCTATCTCTCCCTCTCAAACCACTTACCATTTTGGCATCTCGTAACAAGTGAGTCCTAAATGTAACTTCCTAATGTAACATCATTTACATTCTGGTTCTTTTATAATATTTCTATCCTACCCTTCCTCCAAGGATATCAGGGCAGCAGCCACAATGATCCTATGAGGTCCAAAAGGCTGAGAGTTGACGAGCTAAGGTCTCCTGGTAAGATGCATGGCTGAGTTGGATTTTACACATTTTCCCAACCAAAAGTCTGTCACTATCCACCACCAGTTGCCGCTTCTCAAGATGAAAGACCAATACAACATCCAGTGGTGTTATTTAGGGCTGGGTATTGCTTTGGTGGGGGACGTGGGTGGCACTGTGGGTTAAACCACAGAGCTTAGGACTTGTTGATCAGAAGGTTGGCGGTTCGAATCCATGTGATGGGGTGAGCTCCCGTTGCTCTGTCCCTGCTCCTGCCAACCTAGCAGTTTGAAAGCACGTCAATGTGCAAGTAGATAAATAGGTACCGCTCAGGCGGGAACTTAAAAGGCGTTTCTGAGCGCTGCTCTGGTTCGCCAGAAGTGGCTTGGTCATACTGGCTACATGACCCGGAAGCTGGATGCCAGCTCCCTGGGCAAATAAAGCGAGATGAGCGCCGCAACCCCAGAGCCACGACTGGACCTAATGGTCAGGGGTCCCTTTACCTTTACCTTATTGCTTTGGTGTGCAATATTGCCTTGCCCAAATGGGTTAACATCTCCAACTACTTCTTTCGATCTCTGGAAATTCTTGGGGCCCTAATGTGCTCTACCCCAACTCCTTTCCATGGTGTTTTCCACTAAAACATTGGGGTGGGGTAGTAGCTAAGAGAAAGCCTATGAAGAGAGCAGATGAGAAGACGAGTGAAGAGGGAACCAATGCAAGAAGGGACAAGGGAGTGTTATGTGAATAAGGAGGACGAAAGGAGCACAGTGTGAGGACAAATGGGGTGCAGGGAAGAAATATAAAAATGCTGGGAGGCAGACTATGGAAAAGGGAGGGCAGAGATGAGGATACTCTCAGGAGGGCAACCCAAAGAGTGGGTGGAATAATGAGGGTGACAGAGAAGGGGAAATAACTGGAGGCAGCAGGAGGAGGATACAAGGATTAAGAGAGCAGATAAACAAACCCAGAACTGGGCTGGGGTTTTGGAGAGGCGAGTAGGAAAGTGGGAGACCATGATCACGGGAGGGAGGGGAAACAGCGCCCCCCACAGGAGCCTGAGAGGAAAACGCGCATTTGGAAAGGAAAGCTTTTGACTGTCAAGGGGAGGGGAAGTTTGAAATTTATGAAATCCAGACAGCGAGTAACAGAAACGAAAATGGCAACTCCTGGCTGTGTTTTTGGGGTGGGGGAGGTGCGCACCTGACATCCTGCGAGGGGGAGCAATGGGGCCCCTCGAGGCGGACGGGGTCAGTGAGGGGAGGTGGAAATCGGCCTTCAGAGGTCGAGGGGCCAAATCTGGGGTGAGGTTTAGGAGACCTAAAATTTGGGGTGAGGTTTAAGGAGGATGAGAAGAGCAAAAGGGATTGCGGGGGGGGGGGAGGGGAGGACGAGGAGGCAGAGAGAGCGAACAGCCTATAAAAGGCGAGGGGAAAGCGGCGCGCGGGGGGAGAGCGCGGCCGACGGCGCAAAGGAGGCACGGAAAGGGGAGGAGCAAAGGCGACCGTTGTGGGCGTGGCCAGCCGCGCGAGGATTCTCACCCCTCTGATCTCGTCCGTTCGGTCCCTCATAGCTGCTTCCCCCTCCTTTTTTTTCCTTTTTCGCACTCCCGGGGACGAAGTGGCGCGGGGGAGGAGGGGGGGGAAATCGGAATGGAGGGGCAGGAGGAGACTGCGCACGCGCGCTGGAGGTCCCTCCTCCTCCTCTTCCTTCGCCACCGCCCCCTCCCCCGCCTCCTTCTTCCTCGGGGGTAGGTTGCTTGAGAGGGAAAAAGAAGGGGAAAAAAGAGAGAGACACACGCTCTGTCGCCACCTAGCTCGTACTGCGCATGCGCCTTCTGGCCCCGCCGCTCGACACGGCGGTTTTCAACCTCAACCCCTCAACTAGTGGAGAAGCAACGGAAGAGGAAGGCAGACACCAGGGATTGATTTAGTATGTTTATTGCTATTACAGAGTCTACCCGGGACCCGCTTTTTTCTGTCATTCGGAATCATTACAACGGAGGATTTTTATTTTTTTTAAAAAAGCAACAGGAGGAGGCGGCGACTTGGGACGCCCATAATGAATGTCCATAATGACTTCAATATGGCCGCTGCCGGAAGTTCTTCTGCCTCTACCGGATGTCGTTTTTCATCGGCTGGACATCGGCTGTCATTGAGAACCATAGAGCTAAATGTATGCGTAGAGTGTCCCACTAACTCTGGCCAATGCTCAATTAATACAGTAGTCCTTTGCTAAAAAAGTAGTGTCGTGTGGAAATGATTTGGAATGTGCAGCTCCGAATGTGTTTTTAATGTAACCGCCAGTTTTGGGATACAGACTATTTAAATTTCGCACAAATTTTAAATGAATTAAAACGGGCCAATAGGCAACAGGTTCCCCTTCTCACCTATGGAAAATGCTAGTCTTTCCTCACACGCCACCACCTTTAAAGGTAAAGGGACCCCTGACCATTAGGTCCAGTCGTGACCGACTCTGGGGTTGCGGCGCTCATCTCACTTTATTGGCCAAGGGAGCCGGCGTACAGCTTCCGGGTCATGTGGCCAGCATGACTAAGCCGCTTCTGGTGAACCAGAGCAGCGCACAGAAACGCCGTTTCTCTTCCCACCGGAACGGTACCTATTTATCCCCGCAGGGCCTGTAAGACTGAGTTGTTCCTCCTGGCCTTTGGCTTGGAGCCAATTTGATTCCCTCCCTCTCTTTCTTTTTTCTTTTCCTTCTCCTCCTGTGATGAGGCTACATTTTAATGTTTCATTATTTTAATGTTGTATTTTAATTTTGTTTTTAAGTTGTAATTGTAAGCCGCCCTGGGCCCGGCCTTGGCTGGGGAGGGCAGGGTATAAATAAAAATTATTATTATTATTATTATTATTATTATTATTATTACTTGCACTTTGACGTGCTTCTGAAATGCTAGGTTGGCAGGAGCAGGGACGGAGCAACGGGAGCTCACCCCATCGCGGGGATTCGAACCGCTGACCTTCTGATCGACAAGTCCTAGGCTCTGTGGTTTAATCCACAGTGCCACCCGCGTCCACCATCTTTAGTTCACAAGAATTCAGCCGGTGAAGCCCAAAATGCAGGGGCTGTAATGGGAAATAAATCTTTGCCCACTGAATTTCTGGCTGTCAAAGCTACTACATGAACCTTTGCCAGAAAAAAAGTTGGCAACTCTTTGTCTCCATTGGTAATTTGGAAGAAAGTTGCTTTGTTCATTTTCCTGTCAATGTTACTATAAATTACTAATAATGTATGTTCTGATCATCCCATCTCCAAAAGGACATTGTAGACCTGAAAAGGGCACCCAAAATGATCAGGGCACACATTAAGGCTTTTAGTTTAAGAAAAAAAGATGATTAAAAGTAAGGAATATTTTAAAAAAACACTTATTAAGTGGTGCATACTGTAGAGGATGCAGCTAGAAAGAAGTTTTTCTCCTGCTGCTGTAATGTTAGAACTTGGGATCACCCAATGAATGAAACTGGTTGGCCTTGCAGTAGATTCAGGAGAGGGAAGAATGGACAGTGTCAAGATGTGTCCCGAAATTCTACTTTTAGAACGTAAGCTGTAAAATGAACACCAGGGTTTCCTGTGGCAATGGTAGTAAATAGCAGAGGTACTTGTTAATTATGCTCTGAAAGATTGGAATAAAGGTAAAGGTACCCCTGCCCGTACGGGCCAGTCTTGACAGACTCTGGGGTTGTGCGCCCATCTCACTCTATAGGCCGGGGGCCAGCGCTGTCCGCAGACACTTCCGGGTCACGTGGCCAGCGTGACAAAGCTGCATCTGGCGAGCCAGAGCCGCACACGGAACGCCGTTTACCTTCCCGCCAGTAAGCGGTCCCTATTTATCTACTTGCACCCGGGGGTGCTTTCGAACTGCTAGGTTGGCAGGCGCTGGGACCGAGCAACGGGAGCGCACCCCGCCGCGGGGATTCGAACCGCCGACCTTTCGATCGGCAAGCCCTAGGCACTGAGGCTTTTACCCACAGCGCCACCCGCGTCCCAAGATTGGAATAGATTAGTATTAAAAATATGAGACAATATTCCCTATTGAATATGTGCAACCTTTATGCTCTGAGATAGTACGACATTGACTACCACCTGCATCTGGTTGGCCACTTTGGGATAAAAGATGGAGTAGATGTAAATAGACCTTGGGTTTGATTCACCAGATCCCTTCTTACAGAGTGTGCTTCATTTGTAAGAGTTACATCTACCCTTCAGATATTTTTCGGATCAGCTTGCACAACCTTCAGATTAATGAAATGATTTGTGGTAGTCTTCAGAACAGCCCTGGGCATAGCCTGCTTCTGTAGTCCAATGTCAGTTTATATTGGCTTCTGCACTTCAATAAAATGTACAGGTATTCCATAAAATAAACCCTATTTATTTTGGGGATTTAATATCTGCAGGACTTGTAAACCTGACTCAGATTTGTTTGCCATGGCAGATTTGTATGTTTCATTTTGAATTGTTTTCTGTTGTAGAATCAGTGGTGTTGCCTTAAGACAGGCATCCCCTCCAGCTATTTTGAGACTACAATTCCCATCACCCCTGACCACTGGTCCTGTTAGCTAGGGATGATAGGAGCTGTAGTCCCAAAACAGCTGGAGGGCCGAGTTTGGGGATGCCTGCCTTAAGAGCAATCCTATAGCAATATCCACTGGGATGAGGAGGGTTATGATCCAGTGGATCTCTGGCTGAGCTGGGAGGTTCCCAGCACAACTGGGCTACACCAGCATAGCTCGCCATCCTTGGCTCAGCTGGAGATACCTGGCTCAGCCAAAGTCTGGCATACCTTAAACTGGCATAAGCCCTGGAAAAGTGGTGTTGTGTGGCGGAACCAGAGAGGTGACATAGGCTGGGTCCTAAACATGTTGGCATGGCAACCCAGCCTAAGTTAAGCCAGCAAAAAAGGGGTGGTGTCACCCAAACACTCTTTTAAAGCCTCATTTTCCCTCTCTCAGGCTTGCGCCAGCTCAGCCAGAAATAGCCCCGCTCCTGGATGGATCTGCTGTACTTTGCACCAGCTTAATTTACACCAGTTTGTTTTATGCCAGCTTCTTGTAATAAGGCTGATCCCTTATATTGAGTAAGGCCAGTGGTCCATCTAGTTCACCATTGTCTACACTGGCTAGCAGTGGCTCTCCAGGGTTTCAAACAGGGTACACACCTAACCTTACCTAAAGAAGTTGGAGATTGGAGCTGGGACCTTCTTCCTGCAAAGAGAATGCCATAGCACTGAGCCATGGCCCTTCCCCGTGCTCATCAGTAAAGAGGGTGAGCAGGTGTAAAGAAAGACACAAGATCTACCCACCCTGGAAGAATGGCAGATGAAGGTGATGGATTACATGGAACTGGCAGAAATGACCGGCAGAATCCGAGACAGGTGGAAGAAGATTGGAAGAAATTTAAAGACTACCTACAGAAATATTGTAAAATTAATGAATGTTAGAATGATGTTGGATGAAAAGTTATGTGGTTTTTAGCTATAACGCTATAAGGAGTATGGAAAAAAATGGACTATTAATAGACAAAACTTAATGTTACATTATTTTAAGATTAAAGATTAGGATCAACAAAGAGGGGAAGGATTTGCTGAACTAACAAATTGAACTGGAATACAAAAAGGGAGGTGTGAGGAGGTCCGGGAAATAAGCAAATGAAAGAAAGTGATGGAAAGATGGAATTGTTTTTTACCTATTTTTATTTTGTATTTTTCTTTTTTCATTTTGTAAAATTCTAATAAATATCTTTTTTTTAAAAAAACACACATTGTCCTTTGGCTAGCTGTGTGGCATACATACTGACAGGTGCAGGTTTATCAAGCTAGGCTTATAAAATCTGTATCAGCTGAAATTTCTTCATCTTAAAAGTGCTCTTAAAAGTGGCACTGTCCTCCTTTCCGTTTTAAATAAACCAGAGATAGGTTTGCCTCCTTTCATTGAGCTGATGATCCAGGAGGATCAGCTGCTATTTCTTCAATGAGAACTAATGACTAGGCGATGTTTCCTTAATTAGCAATCTACCTGCAGTGTGGGATCTAAGAAGAGTGTTCTCTTGGTGCTGGGACGTGGGCCAAAAAAATAAGCAGTTTGACTTTGGGCAGATGGAGAAACCAGGAGCTTTATGAGTTCTAGCAAACACCTGGGGTGTGTGCCATAGCCTTGGAGTGTCTGCGTGTGTTTGCACTGCAACTATTCCTCTTTGAAAATCTGCTGCAAGATGAGCAGTTGTTCTGCCTGCTGTTGGGGGTGGGGGTCTGCTTATAGATTTGTAAATAAGCAGAGTCTCCAGAGCTCCTTCCCTTTCGTATCGCAAGGAAACAGACTCCGTAGAGAGGCAAACCTCCCATCCTTTCTATCAGGGGAGTGAGCCGAGGTGCTTTCATTTTTGTGGTAATGTCTAGGTTTACTGGGGTCTCTCTCTGTGTGAAAGGGCTTGGTAGGTTGTGGGTGGGGTGTTGTTGTTGTTTTTGCTGCTTTGCAGGTGGAGGGGCTTTGGCTTGTTGTTGCTTGGAGGACCGACGGAGCTGGAGCCACCGTGCGTCAGGCCAGTCCCCTTGCTGGCTGCCTTGGCAGCTTGCCCTGGCTGTCTGTGTCAATAGCGCAGCCGGTGACTCAGGAGGTTGCAAAGCTCCGTGACGGGAACAGGGATGAACTGATCCCTGCAGCCAAGGCGGAGGAGGTGTGTGTGTGTGGGGGGGAATTAGTGTGGTTCAGAGAGGCAGGATAGGAGGAACTGTCTCCTGCAGTAAGGGACCCAATGTCTACTAAGGTTGCAGTCCTAAACACATAAATGAGAAAGTCCCATTGAACACAATGGGAATACTTTCTGAGCAAATGCACATGTACTTGTACTGTTAAAATGGGGGAAATGGTGTGACACAGCTGCATGGCGGCTTATGTCTGGCCCTAGCTTTTGTTTGTGTGTCTTGGTGTTTGTGAGAATTATTATTATTATTCATTTCATTTCTATACCGCTTTATATTTTTCAGAAAACAATCTCAAAGCAGTTTAGAGCACATGAAAACCTCAAATTAAACAACCCGGAATAAAAAAATTACTGTAGAAAGTCAAACTATACATTCAAAGCAACACAATTAACAGGGAACTAAAAAATTATCTTAAAGATTTCAGAATAAAACATCACAGACGAGGTCAACTACAGAACGTGCAACATTTATCGCAGCTAACAACCACAATTATATCAAACATGTCGGAAAAAAGATTGCTAAAGGAAGTCAAATATAAAATGCACATTTATAACAGCATAATTACCAAGGGAATAAAATATATCTTAAGCATAGGAACCTGTCAGCTGCTGTTGCTGCCAATCTTGCCAATCATGGCAGGCTGCAGCTGCGGAAGCTCAGGCTCGATGACCTGGGTCTGCACTAAGAGACAGCCAATATATTTCCATCCATGGGGTGAAAAGTACCAGGTTGTACCCCTGCTCTCACAAAATTGTTGGGGGGCGACACCCCACTGGGAAGTTTCGTTATGTGAGCATTAGTGGAACAAGCTGTGATGCTCTTGTACAGGTTCAAGTTGCTAGAGAGCACAAGGAAGGGGTGAGGAGAGTTGCTGTTGCACTCAGGTCCTGCCTTCAGGTTTCCCATAAGCCTCTGGTTGGCTGATGTGAGAGCAAGATGCTGGAGTAGTTGGCGCATGGACCTGTTCCTGCAGGGCTCTTGTGTTCTTATGTTCTGGTTCACTTTAGTAGTGCTTGCATAGGAGAACCTTTGTACCTGGTTGAAGGTCGTGCCCTATAAGCGGTGCTGGATTACCTAATAGGCAGATTCAGCATGTGCTTTAAAAAAGAAGAATTCAACATTCGACATTTCAAAGAAAACACTGAAGTGAAAAATCAGACTTCCTTACACTCAACTGCACACCATTTCTCCGTTCCCTTTTTATTAGTTATCCTCACCAAAACCAGGAGGCACCCTACTGGTGTAGATCAAAATAATATGAGGAAATCAGATCCTGCCATGTGTTTAATATTCTATTCTATTTATTTAAAAAAATATATTTGACGGTTCAGTATTGCCCTTATTGTTACCTGTGAAACACCTTTATTCCCACCCCCAGTCCCACCCAGCCCCAGATCTGATGCCTGAGGCTGACTGATCTTCTTGTCCAACGGGGGGGGGGGGGCGACCTCCTTCCGGTGTCCAACTGCAGTCCCTCTGCATAAGTTATGCATCTCTGGCGCCAAGCCCTGCGTGCTGTTTCATTTTCAGGAAACTATTCCTGGCAAGTTGGGAGCTGTGACACGTTTTTTGCTCGGCAGTGGAATCTTCCTGCCAACTAGGGTAGGCCTGAATGTGCTTGACTCCCAGCAGACTTGGAATCGTGATCCAGTCTCCCCAACACACACACACACAAAGTGGGAAAATGTAAGACATGCTTCGAAATCACCAGATTTGAACTCTGCAAGAGATTTGTGCATGTATCTTTGGACCAGCTTTGTGGACTGAAAACAGTACAGGGACATGCTGCCACCATAAGTTTCCAAACTCGGCGTCCTCCTTGCGGAAGCCGAAAAGTAACAGGAGCTGAGATGTCAAATGTTCTTTTTTAGGTAGTTTGCGGGATGCATTTGCCATGAAGCACACATGGATCCCAGCTCTCCTTAAGGAACGCAGGGTGAGGGGTGCTGGGTCACTCTCCTGTGGCTTAGAACTGGGAACTCAGCTGAGGGGAGCTAAGGGGCAGTGTCTGTCAGTGGGTAGAGCTTGGTGTGGTATGCACGGAACCCCCTAGTGGCATTTAGTTAGTGCCAAGAGTGACAGTTTGGGGGAAGAGCCTGCCTGTGCTTAAGGGGTGGAGCTTGATGGAAGTGGGGGCGAGTGTAGACTCCATTTTATCCTCCTAACAACCTAGTTAGGTAGCTTATGTGGATAGATTTCAACCCAAGAGCTCTCTAGCACTGCAAACAGGCACTTGTCTGGCTATGGAGATTTTGCAAACTGGAAGATAGCTGAGAGCTTCCCCTCCCCATCTTCTTCCAAGCCACTGATGTGCCGCGAATCTATAACACAAGTGTGTGGGGACAGCAGGCTACAAAAAATTCTGGTAGACCGGTGACCTTGGTGGACTTCCTAGCAAGGCTGCTCTGCAGTGACTGCACCCTGCTGGGTTCTCCTAGCCTGTGTGACATGCACCTCCCACCCAGCTCTAGGCAAAGATGCTTCTTGTTGTTTTCTCCAACACTTTATTTATAGATTTCCTTTGTTTTAAATTACAGCCCTGTGGATTACAAAGAATGTCATACCCCAAGAAAAAGGGATTCGGGGCTTGATATCTGAAGAAGTGTTTGTGTGGGTTGGATCCAAGCAAATCAGGTTCAGGAAAGAGACAAGTGCAACACAGGGAGGGGCTGGTCTGTAAAAGACATGGGAAAGGGGAGGCGGAAGGCAGGCTATAGGACTGGAGTTAAAGGATTGTGGGTCATTTTGCTGAAATGGGCAAGACCTAAGTGGGCTATTGGTGTAGTCCTTGATTCCTGTTCGCTGCTCCCTCCACACAGCTATGAGTTGGCTGCTGGGGTGGGTAGGGGTGCAGCAGGGCAGGGAAGAGGCCTAGCCCAGGGGAGAACAGTTCCTGATCCCAAGTATGTAGCTATCGGCAGCCTATGACTGAAGGACCTCCTGCGGCCATTTGCCTAATTTCAAGCAATTGGGTGGAGCCCAGAGGGACAGAAATAATAGAAATCATAGAATTGTAGAGTTAGAAGGGACCCTGAGGATCATCTAGTCCAGGGTTTTCCAAACTTGGGTCTCCAGCTGTTTTTTTGGACTACAACTCCCATCATCCCTTCGTATTACATGGTGGTCTTATGCCAGCTCCCATGGGCCAAGGCAGGTCAGGAGTTCTGCAGGACCACGGATAGCTCCAAGAAAGCGATAGGCTTTGACAATGGCTGCATGCAAGCCATACATTTAAGGCACATTTCCCTGCCCCAAAGAATCATGGGAACTGTAGTTTACCTCTTACACTGCTGAAATTCCAAGGACCCTTATCAAACTACAGTTCCCAGGATTTGGTGCGTGCATGTGTAAATGTGCTGGAAATGTATGGTGTATCCACAGCCGAAGTTTGAGAGCAGACTGAGCCTTTTCAAGCCTCTGTCTCTTCTAGGCTCTGCCTGTCTCCTGGTGGATTCCTAAAGGACCAATCCCCCCTGTCTGACCCTGGTGTGTTCTTAGTCATTAAAGTTTAAGCAAACCACACTTCTGCTCTGAACAGGAACTGTGAGCTGTTGAAAACAGTAAGCAGAAATTAATCTCTTAATTTCAGGCATGGAGAAGGAGGTGAGAGGAGATGTGAATGTGTAATGGGAAACCATGATTTACGATTACGTCTGAACTGGGCCATTGAAACTGATGACATTAATTATCTTTTGAAGATCTTTTTTAAAAAAACTGTCTTTGTCAACCTATCTATTGTACAGTATATAAGACCCAAGTACAACTTAGAACATAGAAGTTGTTATTCCTCTACATATAAATTATGGGGTTCTTTTGCATTCGCCTTGGACATTATCCTTGCCACTTCTTTACAGAACATGCAAAAAATAAATCCAGCTACCCTGTAAAAATGGTAGAGCTGGTGATTCCACACATCAGGTAGGATCTGGAAGCTTGTAAGTCCAATCCATCACTTCCCCCTCTCCCGAGGATCTGCTTCTCAATCAAGTGCGGCTATTGCCCTCCCTTCCACCTGCTGAAAATAGATTCTGGAGCTGATCCCGCGGAGAAAGCTGCCCAGTTAAGTCTTTCTGCAGCCTTCCCCTTTCCCAATTTGCCGCCTTGTTTTTACACACGACCCCTTTGTTATGTCGCGCTCCCGTTCACACGCCTGTGCGCACGACTGTGCAACCAGCGGCCTTCTCCCCCACCCCCAATTTCACAGCTGCACGATCTCATGTTGTAACAAGCTCGTTCGCTTCGATTGCGTTTTTGTTGTGGTTGTGCCCAGCAGGGGGCAGTGCTGCATTCTGTCATGCAGCGGGGACGGATCCAAGGCAGGCGCACGCATTGACCAGGGAACATCATCGTACCGAGTAGGCTCGCAGGCAGCGCATAACCAGCAGCACAAATCCCCTGGTATGCTGGCAAAACGTGCTTGGGTGGACCGGAAAGCACTTCCGAATTCTGTCACACATACACGCCCCCCCCCAGGCTCTGTATATGCTCAAATGCATATTACAGTGGCATTATGGAATATGCTGGGTTCTGTATATACTTCCATATGTATAAGGCAGTGATTATAGCTCCATGAAGGAGTCAGAGATGGGATACAGGAATCTGCTGGCTCAGACCATTGGTCATTTCGAGTTCTGTATTGCCCACACTGGCAAACATTTCCCCCAGTCTTACATGGAGGTATAATAATAATAATAATAATAATAATAATAATAATAATAATAATAATAATTTATTATTTATACCCCGCCCATCTGGCTGGGTTTCCCCAGCCACTCTGGGCGGCTTCCAACAGAACACTAAAATACAATAACCTATTAAACATTAAAAGCTTCCCTAAACAGGGCTGCCTTCAGATGTCTTCTAAAAGTCTAGTGGTTGTTTTTCTCTTTGACATCTGGTGGGAGGGCGTTCCACAGGGCGGGTGCCACTACCGAGAAGGCCCTCTGCCTGGTTCCCTGTAACTTGGCTTCTCGCAGTGAGGGAACCGCCAGAAGGCCCTCGGCACTGGACCTCAGTGTCCGGGCAGAACAATGAAGGTGGAGACGCTCCTTCAGGTATACTGGACCGAGGCCGTTTAGGGCTTTAAAGGTCAGCACCAACACTTTTAATTGTGCTCAGAAACGTGCTGGGAGCCAGTGTAGGTCTTTCAAGACCGGTGTTATATGGTCTTGGCGGCCGCTCCCAGTCACCAGTGTAGCTGTTGCATTCTGGATTAGTTGTAGTTTCTGGGTCACCTTCAAAGGTAGCCTCACAGAGAGCGCATTGCAGTAGTCCAAGCGAGAGATAACTAGAACATGCGCCACTCTGGCGAGACAGTCTGCGGGCAGATAGGGTCTCAGCCTGCATACCAAATGGAGCTGGTAAACAGCTGCCCTGGACACAGAATTAACCTGCACCTCCATGGACAGCTGTGAGTCCAGAATGACTCCCAGGCTGCGCAGCTGGTCCTTCAGAGGCACATTTACCCCATTCAGGACCAGGGAGTCCTCCACACCCGCCTGCCTCCTGTCCCCCCAGAAAAGTACTTCTGTCTTGTCAGGATTCAACCTCAATCTGTTAGCCGCCATCCATCTTCCAACTGCCTCCAGACACTCACACAGGACCTTCACCGCCTTCACTGGTTCTGAATTGAAAGAGAGGTAGAGCTGGGTATCATCCGATGCCAGGATCGAGCCTGGAACCTCTTGTACATGAGACAGATGCTCTCCCACTGAGCTTTGCCTCTTCCCTCTATTGGCTGGGAATCACAACTGGGGCAGTGTTGTTGCACTTGGGTCCTGCTTCCGGAATTCCCCTGGGCATCCAATTGGACGCTATGAGAGAACAGGACGCTGAACGACGATGGGCCTTTGACTCGATGCAGCTACAGGGTTTCCTTAGGTGACGGATTCTAGCTTTGCGTGCTCGGCCACGTACAAATCCTCCCTGCAGACAGAAAACAAGCGTAGCCTGGAGGAAAAAGTCAAGCCCCAGCTCTCAACCTTTCTGTGCTGGCTTTCTACATGCGAGGAGGAGCATCTGGAAATGTGGCCAGCCACCTGCCACTCGAAGAGGTGTGGTATGTTCTTCCGTCTCGCTCTTCCACTTCATTGCCTCACTTGGCTGCTCTGTGTATACCTGACCTAGTCCATGCTTACTACTTTGAGGAGGGGGAGAGAGATCATTGGGACACCCCCCCCCGGCCTAGATCTGTTCTCCAAAGTGGTGGAAAGCTTAACCCTATTGCCACAGCCTCCATACCAACTGTCTCTCCCCCGCTTACCCCTGGTGGGACAGAAGAGACCAAATGTAGCCCAGTTGAATGATTTTTATTACAGTTTTTTATTATTATTCCTCCCTCACTCCAAGGGGAGCTCTGTTTTGTTTTGTTTTGTTGCTCATTTGCAATGCTATAAATTAGGTAAGGCTGAGAGATAGTGGACTGGTCACCCGGTGAGCTTAAATGACAGAGTGAAGGATATGAACTCCTGTTTTCTCAGTCTTAAGTCCAAATCATGCACCACACTGCCTGATTGGTGCAGCCTAAGGCAACTGCTGTCCTTGTAGACACCGTCTGCTCCCACTATAAAGGTAAAGGGACCCTGACCATTAGGTCCAGTCGTGACCCACTCTGAGGTTGCGGCACTCATCTCACTTTATTGGCCGAGGGAGCCAGTATACAGCTTCCGGGTCATGTGGCCAGCATGACTAAGCCACTTCTGGCAAACCAGAGCAGTGCGTGGAAATGCCGTTTACCTTCCCACCGGAGCGGTACTTATTTATCTACTTGCACTTTGACGTGCTTTCAAACTGCTAGGTTGGCAGGAGCAGGGACCAAGCAACGGGAGCTCACCCCGTCGTGGGGATTCGAACCGCCGGCCTTCTGATCGGCAAGCCCTAGGCTCTGTGGTTTAACCCACAGTGTCCCCCATGTCCCCCTGCTCCCACTATAGAACATTATTAATTAATTAATTAAATTTGTATACTGCCCTATACCTTCAGGTCTCCGGGCAATTCACAAGATAAAAATCACAATAGAAAAATACAAAATACATAATCAAGATAATAAAAACAACCCAATAACCCTACCTCGACACATTTTAAAAGGGGATGGGATGTCAGCCTCCCACATCCCATAAGAAGATTCTGCTGGATTAGACCAGCGGCGCCTCTAGCCCAGCATCCTGCTCTCACAGTGGCCAACCGGATGCCTGCAGGAAACTGGCAAACAGGACCCAAACACAAGAGCCCCCTCCCTTCCTGCAGTTTCTAGTGACATATTCAGAAGCATCACTGCCTCCGACCCTGGAGGCCCAGCCCAGCCATAATGACTTGTGGACATTGATAGCCTTATCAGCTACTAATAGGTAGTATTATATGGCATTTCCCGCATAGTTCTAGTGGTGTATGTCACCGGCTTTAATCACGGTCTTCCATCCAGCTATAGCCAGGGCTGCTCGGCATATTCTCTGCTTTGCGATGGTGACAATGTTAAGAGCGACAGCAAGCATGATTCTAAAAAAACACACACTCCTTTCAAAGCTTAACCGAGTTCTGCCCCAACCCTAAACCCACCACCCAGGACTTGTGTTTTGCTTATTTAGGAAAATATGCTTTGTTTCTGTTAGTCACAAGAAAAGGAATGTAACCTATTGAAATTCTGCCCGAGCATCCTTTTTTTGCGTTTTTCACCAGACACTGCCTGCATGCTTCAAACCTTTCCAACCTCAACAGCTAGAAACTTGCTGGGCTCCCCCTCTTTTTAAAAAGACGAGACTCTCAGAATGCAGACTTCTGTGCCCACTGCTCAGCCTGTGCTGTGCCCCTGCCAAATACACAGAGGCCCTGGTTGTAATTATTAATAACGGCTCTGTCTTGTTATATATGTTATGGACAGGAGCTGGCAGCCCAACTAGCCCTTTCCAAAATTTATTATTGTTAATGTCATGCCGTCAGTTATGCACGGCACTCTACAGAAGAAAAAGAAGAAGAAGAAGACGACGGACAGGGCTCTAACACACTGTCTACAACAGTCTCCCCCCATCTGGTGTCTTCCAGATGTTCTGGAGTGCCCCAGCCAGCACATCTGTACTCCAAAACATCTGGGAGGCTGATCAAAAATTTGGCACATGGAGCCAACAGAGGGAGGTGAGAGCAAAATGCATTTGGCTCAGGCTTAGTTTTGATCGCTGTTGAAGACTACCTGTTCCTTCCGATGGCAGTGAACCCATCGTTGCTTTCTGCTCCTGGCTGCCCCCGAGCAACAGAAATGTGTTCATTAGCAGAAGCATGGCCCTTTCGCAATGCCTGGCTCTTGACAAAAGTGCTGCCATAGGCTGTCACGCCTGGCGAGAGCAGTCAGTCTAATATAGGTGCAAAATTGGCCCTAGACTTTTAAGTTGCTGCTATGCTTGGCGTTGGGCCTCTGGATACCAACACCCAGTTGACAGCTGGGCATGCCGTCCAGAGCCTGTGGCAGATGCCCTGTCTGTCAGATGGATGAACTGGCCCAGAACATGTGTCTCTGCGGAGCTGCCGTGTGTATGGTGATGTTACTGATTTTTTTTAAGGCGTTCCCACACTGAAACAGGAAACCTTGACAAATGCTTAGAAAACTCTCTCATCACTGGGCTTGTACTAAGGGCTATCTAGGTCACTGAAAGCACCCAAAGAATTCTGGGAACTGTAGTTTGTTAAGGGTCCTGACAGATGTTAGGAGACTGCCTCTTCCCCTCAAATAGCTACTGTTTCCAGAGTAGTTTGGCAATCAGTTTACATTCCCCAGAAACTCTGGGAACTTTACTCTGAGCACCCTTAAGTACAGTTCCCAGGATTCTTTGTGGGAAGCCATGACACTATTGAAGTGGTTCAATAGTGCTTTAAAATGTACAGTGTGGCTGTGGACCTAGTTAACCACCAGCACGCTTTAAACACACCTTTCTACTCATAATCAGGTTCATTAAAAAGGACAGGATTGTTCCCCAACCCCTTTAGCACGTGGCTCATGTTCACAGTTGGGAGATTTTGATTCGTGCCAGTCACTATATCGTGCCCCATACACAAACCCACACCCCTTTTAGACACACGAATAACGAGCCTGAAACAATTACTGGGCACATAATCCAGAGGCCACAGCGTGACCCAATCAGCCCTTTAATCATTCTGCTATGTTTTTCAGACTTTCTAGCTTCAGCGAAGCATCTCTTCACCAACCTGTCCGCTGAGGAAGCTGTGTGAATTTGTGGGGGCCACTGCACACTGGAACAACCCACCACCTTTCATGGGTGGCTTTCACAAGATTCGTTGGCCATCGCCAGCTTCTTGTGGAAACTGAGCATGCACTCAGAAGAACGCACCAAGATGCTCCTCCTGGAACAAGCTCATTTGGAGGTGAACGCTGGTAGGATCGGGCAATCTGTCCTTCTGGGAAGCTTGCCTGCCATTGATCTCCCGATCAAGGAATTCCCTAATAAGCTTTGGAGGGATGTCCAAGGCCCCACCAAAAGCAAAGCTTAAAAGCCTCTACTTGGTTGCATCCACAACCTCAGTGGCTGTTGTTGTTGTTTAGTCATTTAGTCGTGTCCGACTCTTCGTGACCCCATGGACCAGAGCACGCCAGGCACTCCTGTCTTCCACTGCCTCCCACAGTTTAGTCAAACTCATGTTCATAGCTTCGAGAACACTGTCCAATCATCTCATCCTCTGTCGTCCCCTTCTCCTTGTGCCCTCCATCTTTCCCAACATCAGGGTCTTTTCCAGGGAGTCTTCTCTTCTCATGAGGTGGCCAAAGTATTGGAGCCTTAGCTTCAGGATATGTCCTTCCAGTGAGCACTCAGGGCTGATTTCCTTAAGAATGGATAGGTTTGATCCAGGGACGCGGACTTATAAAAAATATTGGGGGGGCCCGGGAAAGCTCATGAATAATAAATAAGCTCATGAATATGCAAATAAAGTGGCGCCGCCTCCTCGTGAGCGAATAGGGGAGAGCGTGCTGCGCCTATTAATCAGCTCCAAAGGAAATTGGGTGGAGCTTTTGCTCGGGAGGGAGGGCAGGAGGCATGCAGCCAGCCCCTCCCTGTGCATTTTGGGCTGGGGGAGGGGCGGCGATGGCGCTCTGCTGGAGGGGCGCCGGAGATTATTGGGGGGGCGGAGCCCCCCCAAACGAATTTTTGAGGGGGCTCGGGCCCCCTCAAGCCCCATGGAGTCGGCGCCTATGGTTTGATCTTCTTGCAGTCCATGGGACTCTCAAGAGTCTCCTCCAGGACCATAATTCAAAAGCATCCATTCTTCGGCGATCATCCTTCTTTATGGTCCAGCTTTCATTTCCATACATCACTACTGGGAAAACCATAGCTTTAACTACACAGACCTTTGTTGGCAAGGTGATGTCTCTGCTTTTTAAGATGCCATGGACAAAGACAAGGGGCCCCAGTGGCTAAAGGGTGGCAAAAGGTTGGGCTGTGTTTTCTTACACTACACTTGTGAGTGAAGTGGAAGTTCAAATCAGCATGAGCGGTTGTGAGTATGGAGGAGGATGCCACATACAGATCACAGCCTTGTACTCTGTATTAATTAACCCAGAATAACTGGCCTCCCCTCCCCATGTAAAAATATAAAGAACATAAAAAAGAGCCTTTCTAGAGCCATCCAGTGGCCCATCTAGTCCAGCATTCTGTTCTCACGGCCGCTAACCAGATGCCCATGGGAAGCCCACAAGCAAGACTCCTGCGGTTACCAGAAAATGGTATTCAGCAGCATCACTGCCTCTGACCATGGAGGCAGAGCTGGAGCCATCATGGCTAGCAGCCACTGATAGTAGTTGTCCTCCGTGAATTGGACAGATCCTCTTTTAAAGCCATCCAAGTTGGTGGCCAACACTGCCGTCAGAAATCGTTTGGAATCCCTCCCATAAGTCCATGTTTAAAGAACTGACCATTCCTTATCACACACTCTCTGTCCACCCTGGTTGTGAGCAGGGCTGGCATCGCATCCAAGACCGATTATTATTATTTGGGTGGGTGGCGCTGTGGTCTAAACCATGGAGCCTCTTGGGCTTGCTGATCAGAAGGTTGGCAGTTCGAATCCCTGTGACGGAGTGAGCTCCTGTTGCTCTGTCCCAGCTTCTGCCAACCTAGCAGTTCGAAAGCACACCAATGCAAGTAGATAAATAGGTAGCGGGAAGGCAAACGGCGTTTCCGTGCGCTCTGGTTTCCGTTGCGCCAGAAGCGGCTTAGTCATGCTGGCCACATGACCTGGAAAGCTGTCTGTGGACAAACGCTGGCTCCCTCGGCCTGAAAGCGAGATGAGCGCCGCAACCCCACAGTCGCCTTTGACTGGAATTAACTATCCAGGGGTCCTTTACCTTTTTTGGCATCCGAGACACAAAATCCCACAAACACCTTTCCCCCTCCCCATCTAGCGGTAAAAATAAAATAACGGCCATAACTTCCTTTTCAGACAACTTGCTGCCTGAGATAGCCACCTCACACTGCCCAATAGTAGGACCGGCCCTGGTTATGAGCAGCAGAATGTGATGTTAAAGGGGAGGAAACCACAAAGAGTCCCATAGCCCCTCGGAGACTAAGAAATGTGTTATGGCATGCACTTTCATAGACTCCACTTCAGCAGCTGCAGAAGAACGCAGGTATCATCCCTCTGGACGTTATTAAAGGGGAAGTCATCTCTCTGTGTGTTCATATTACTTACATCCCACTTCTGTATGTGGCTCCCGTGATCTCCCATCCCATTTTCCGTCTGGTTATATGCCTGCTTATCTTCGGTAGTACTGCAGCAACCTCAGCTGCTCCCAGACCATCCCTTGTCGTCTCCCCAGTCCCCCCCCCCCACCCGCTTGCCGCTCTGCCTCAGGAAATAAATCTGTGCTTAGCAATCTCAAGTGAATTCCCCAGGAGGCAGCAGCTATTGCAGAAGAAGGCCGCGCGATCTTATAGGTGATGCGGTGCCTACCGCCTTAGAAAGCAGCCCTCGCCTAGGATGCCCCCTCTCTCTGGCAGACTACAACTCCCATGGCCCCTCGGGTGGGAGGGGGTGCAGCGAGCATGCTCAGCTTCCCTGCTCTGCTCCCCCTCCCCTCCCCGCATCTCTCTCTCCCTCTCGCTCTCCCTCTCCTGCATCTTCCCACCCTGCTCTGCTGCATCAGCACCAACCTCTCTCCATCCTTAGAGCATCTTCCTCCTCCCAGCTTGGCTGAGCAGGGAAGGCTCAGTTTATCCATTACTGCAATTACCAGTAACCTTCCTTCCCGCCCTCCTCCTCCTCCTCTTCCTCCACCACCCCAAAGAAGAGGGGTCTTCGCCAGCCACCGTGTCTGTCTGTTGAGCCACACGGAGGGTGGGGGAGAAGACCCACTGAGGACCCACAGCCTCGCCAGGAAGCAAGCGCAATGAAGGATCGCACCCAGGAGTTGAGAAGTGTAAGATGCAATTTTCTGTCTTCCCTTCCCCCACCCTCCCACAACCTTGATTTAATGCCTGGGGGCCTTGTCTCTGTCTGCCCGCCACCCAGCCCCCAACCCTGTAGAGAGGCAAGTGGGGAGATGTATTTCTTATATTCCCTTCCTCCAACTCTCCAAATGGCACATAACAATTATTTTATTCAGCAGTCACTAATAGGCAAGGATTTAATGGTAGGAGGAACACTCTGTATATCTAAATTGTGGTGTGTGTGTTTTTTGAGCGCGCGGGGGGGGGGAGAGAAGGTGGCGGTCAGATTATTGAGGGGGGGGGGGGAGAGAAGCGATCCACTGCGGGATCTGTCGAGAAGGATGTCTCAGGTTTCCAAGATGGGGGAGGGTTGGACTTGGTATGGGGAGAAGAGGGGCTCGTCTCTCTCTGCAAGACAAGGGAAAAGGATGCCTGCTTGCATTTGAAGAGGGTTGAAATCTCTCCAGCGAAGAATTACACAGCCATGTACTGTATCTGAATGTGGGGGAGCGGGGAGAAGGTTTTGTGAGGTTGTTCCATTCCCCCAGAAGTATGGGGAGGAATTGGGGAATGCATTCTGTTAATGTACATGTCCGTGCGTATATTAAGGCGATTTTCTTTCAGAGTCAGGGGAGAGGGTGTTTAAATATCTCCTTTTAAGTCTCTTATCCTAGCCAGCAGTGTATGTCTACAGAAATTTGTGTGTGGGAAGACACAGTCAATTTTTATAGGTCATCCCATTCCTCCCCTCCCCAAAGAGGAAGGGGGGTGGGTTGGAGAGAAAGGAATAGCCCTTAAGGCGTCAAATATTTCAGGAAGTGTGAGAATGGAGGGGGTGGCTGGGCAGGGGGGGGGGGAGGAGGAGGAGGAGGAACTTTCTCCCCCCTCCCGCTTCCACCAGCTTGTTGGAAGAAGGACTGTGATGGATGGTTTTTCTCCTTTCACCTCTTTGCATTTTGGGGGGTGGGGGGAGGGTGGGGGATGGCTGAAGGTTGAGCCAAATTAGATGTGACAGATTCTGTCTCAAGGGGAGAGGCATTGGGAGGCAAAGAAGTGTTGTGGGGTGCATGCGTGATTTATAGCCCGGTGTGTTAATGTCAGTTCCTTGATTAGCACAAAGCACTCACGCATCGATATGTTAAGAGAGGGGTCTAAGGGGAGATCACCGAAATAATTCCTAAGAACCCCCTCCTCCACTTTTTCTAAGACCGCCCCTTACACACGAACTGCTGTGCTCCAACCTGCCTCCCCCCCCCCATCCGTTTTCTGGTTTGCTGAGATAGGATGTGACTCTCATTTCCATTTAAGCCTGGAGACACACAGCAAATCTTTGGCTCCTCTCTCTCTCCCTCCCTCCCTCCCTCCCCCCACGCCGCTCCTTTCCCTCCCTCCCGTCCCCCACCCCACAAGGGGATGGAGTCATTCATACAAAATGTTTTCAGTCTGTATGTAACGCAACAAGAAGTAAGGAAGAGGCTTTCTATGGCTCGCTATGCCAAGTGGGCTGATGGAATTGGAGGGATCTACTTTTCTCACATCCATCTAATTTCTCGTAGTTCTTTTTAAAGTTGGGATTGTCCGCGATCTGGCAAAAATAAAACAAGATTCGTTTTGTTTTATTTGGACCAAAACGAGAATCACAACAAACTCGCCGTCTCCTTCTCTCCTCCAAATGAGATTTACTTCTTCCTTTTTTTTAACAGTGCCTGCTGTTACATGGTCTGGTCTGTTCAATTTTAGCACCTGTGCTGTTGTTGCTTTTCTGGCCAGTTTCAGGGTCTTTTGTGTGAAAATGAGGAGATGTGCGCTTTTTAGTATCTCTCTGTGTGTGAAAGAATATGACGGTGTGCGCGTCCCTATGTGTACAGGGACAGGGCTTTTGTTACATATTCATCTCTCTGAGTTTTCACCCTTCTCCGACAGAACAAACATTATTTTTGTGTGTGTGCAAAGGTTGGAATTGCTGGAGTTGCACATCCTCTCTGGACCCCTTTCTCCCCAATGGCTTGTGTGCATTTGTGGGAAGCAGGAGAAGGGGCTCCTTGGCCAAATCATCTTTGCGGAAGGAATATGTGACACTATCACCCAGCGACAGAGAACAGAAATTCAGCCATCTCCTTCCATCCCAATTCCACAATTGAATTGCAACCCCGAAGAAATAATTCAGTGACCTTTTCAAGCGTAGGGAGGATTTCTCTCTCCCTCCCCCCCTCCAACCCCAACCTCAGTTTCTGTTTTTCTTATCCGAGTGGAGCAGAGAGAAACCGGTTATAATCACCATTCCATATGCTTCCACCTGCAGTAGCAACAAAATCGAGCTATTCCCTTCTCTTTTAGACAATGGGGGGGGGGGATGCAGTGACAATAAAGGAATCTGTGTCTGTGTATGTGTATGTGTATGTGTATGTGTATGAGAGAGAGAGAAAAAAAAGTGTGTGTGTTTTATACATATATATATTTATTCAGCAGCTCCTCCTCTCTGCCTCCCCTTTATTCTGCATGGATTACCGGGCGGGGGGGGGGGGGGGGCGCCGACGACGGACCAGACAGAAATATTGTTGAAAAATTGTGCAGGCTCCCGATCTGGGAATAGCTTTAGTGGCTGCTTATACAGGGTGCGGGTGTGATGTGCCCCACCAGATCTGCTCAAGGCAGATTTATTTAAAAATGCAATCTCCACCTCCATCTCTCTCTTTCCCCCCTCCCTCCCCATGCCCCCTGCAAAAAAAAAAAACATTTCTTTGCCAGTGGGGGGAGAGAGACTGAGTTCCAGCATCGCTTCCTATCCTCCTGCCCAGGCAAGGGAGAAAATGGCATTTGCTTTATCGTTGGCGCATTGTGCGTTTGGGGGGGGGGGTTATGATGGAGGAGACGGTTTTGCTGCAGGAGCCAAAGGCTTGTATGTATGTGTCTGTGTCTCTCCGAGCGTGTCTCTCTCTCTTGCTGCTCTCTCTCTCTCTCCCCCCCCTCACCCCACCCCAGTGTTGATAGTGTTAGTTGCTGAATGCAGCAGAAGAGAAGATAGGCACACAATAAAGAGAGATGTGGGGGAGATTATAAAAGCAGGTGTGTTGGCAGGAAGGAGCAGGATGGTGGTGCTGGCATCGCCACCAAGTGTGGTGGCGGCGGCAGTCGATCTTGATGGGGGCGAGGAACCCGCAGCCCCGAGGCAGTGTGATGGGGTGTGGGGGGTGTTGTTGCAAGCTTTGCAAAATCCTGCAGTCTAGAGCCGGGTTAATAAGCCCACACAGACATAGAGAAGGGCAAGATTGCTTTGCAATGATGATATGCACCGGAGGCGCACAGGCGAGGGACTGTGGCCCCGTTGTCTCAAGCCTATTTGTTTATCTCCTCGCTGTTTAAACCCATCCAGTCTCCAGCAGGGGAGAAACACCACAGTGAAACAAATCAAATGGGGAAGTCTAACCCGCTGCTGAACTTCCCTCCCTCCCTCCTTTACACCGCACACAGCGGACCCCAGCCAATTAAAAGCCAAACTGAGATTTGCTTTTGGTTTGTTTGTTTGGGTTTTGTTTTTTAAGGAGGAGGAGGAAAGGTCTTCAATACTCCTTAAAAGATGCTCAGGTTCAGACTCTAGAGTGTCTCTGAAGAAGGAGTTGTGAGACAGGCTGGTTGTACTTAAAATGGGTTGGATTGTAATGAATGGGAGCTGATAGCGGCTGGGGCCAGAGAGGAAAGAGGGACACCCCTCCCAATTCTGCATTTGAATCCCTAGAGGCCCATAAAACAGACTCCACAGACACAGCTCCCTCCGTCCGAACAGTTGATTAATTGCCGGCCGTGTTCAGGGAGCATATCCAGAGGGGCTGGCTGTGTGTGCATTAAACGGGCAGGACAGGGCTGGAGGGGCTGAAATATGAGGCTTGAGGAGGCCGAGAGAACTCAGGCGGCAGGTGGAGACACAGGTAAGCTGAGATTCTGTTGAAGGACTCGAAGAGGAGGAGAGCCAGGGGGGGTTATTCTGGAGCATAGCAGAAGATTTGGGAGAAAGGCATGGAGGGAGGGGGCAAAAGAGGGCCTGACTGCAGGTGAAGATGTTCAGAACTGAGACAAATGAGAAGGGGAGCATAAGGAGTCAGCGGCGGAATACGCTTCTTTCTGCCTCTTTTACTTAAAATCAATTTATACCCCGCTTTTCTTGACTGATTGTGAACTCAAAAGCAGCCTGCAATTAAAAACACACAAGCAGCCGACTGTGCAAATTAATAAATAAATAGTAAACAAGCGGCAATAAAAGAGCGAAGTCCCGACTCGACAAAGAAAGGCGGGGGGGGGGGGGGGAGAGAGAAACCAATCACAGTAGCATTAATGATTATCAGTCTATAGCCGCATGGTGGGGGTAGGCTAGCCAGATGACATTCTTTTTTAAAGGCTGGGTTTTTTTTACCTGCTGTCTAAAAGGATGCAGCCTGGGATATTGCCTGGGGGGGGGGGTGTTCTATAAATGTGGCACCACTACCAAAAAGGCACAGTCCCTGATTGGCGCATGTGAAACTTCCTCTGAAAGCAGTACCAGAGCAAGGCCTCGGATGCTGAACGGAACGCATGTATGCAGACAAAAGTGGTCCTTTAAGCAGCCCAGGTCCCAAGCTGGTTGGGGCTTTAAAAATCAAAGCCAGTACCTGTACTGTACCTACAACTGAGCCTGGAAACAAACAGGCAGGTGGATAATATTAGATTAATATCACAGGCTGCAACTGGCCAGCTCTGTTCAATAAGCTGGCAGAGGCATTTTTTTTTTTGCACCAGCTGAAGTTTCCAAATATTTTTTTAAAGGCAGTCCCACATATGACGCATTATTACAGTGGTCTTGTTCCTTGGGCATGAATGGCTGTGGCAAGGTCTGACTTAGAATGGAATGGCCATGGCTAGCTTGCCAGCTGAAGCTGGTGAAAAAAGTTCACAATTGCCACCTCCCATCTTGGAATCCTGGCCTCCCGGTTCCTACAGCAGATTTCTAATCTCTAGGGTGGTCTGGCTGAGCTTTTAAAATGAGGACTAGTAGCTTGAATGAACCAGAGGTAAGATGTAAGCCACAGCAATGAGTTAGTACATAACTATTTGTTCCCATATAAAGGGACAGGGGAAATGGAAGTCCTCTCTGTAATTGCTTGAGGTTTGTTTTGTGCATTTGGCTTAACAGCTGAATAGCGTGTACAGGGTAGGACATAAGCATATCTCTCTCTGTGTGTGTATTCTTTTGTTCTTCAGCATCTAAAATGAGAGCTCACCTCTGTCATGAGTTTACTTGACAGCCTTAAGTAAGCCACTCACCCTCCAGCCACCCTTATACTATATGGAGGTAATAACATTGGCCTTCCTTACAGGGTTGTTGTAACGATGGTTGAGATCACAGCACAATGTGCTTTAATTCCTTAATTCTTCTTGACTGGTACTTAAAAAAAATAAAAATCCAAGGGGAGGATTTGAACTCGGTCCCACCAGTCCAAGCCCAGAGGTGTTTCTCCCACCCCTCTACTACACTTCACAGTTTCTACTTTATTGAGGTTTGGAAGTCTTGAACTGAGAAAGGCTCCTCAAGGCCAAATGCAGCAGAGCCTTTGCGGGGTGTGAAATATACTGCTCAGTTTGCTATACTAAGTTGCATGTTGTAGAGTTAAGGTGGGGAGATATGATTGCTCTCGCTTCCCTCTGTCTGTCTCTTTCACCCTCAACTCAAGGGCAGAAGAGACGTTTTCGTGAAACCCTCACATCCTCAAAGGCACCATTCGGAGCGAGCTCAAAAGTGCAATCCTAAAACATTGAGCCCAGTGGGAATCTGCTTCTTAGCAAATATTCTTAGGATCACACTTCTTAATGGTGCAACCGCCATATAAACTGAAAGCAGGTTGGCATAATGTTGGGAGATGCAGTGTGTTAAGAGGTGGACAACGGTGTGTTCTCAGCACTTCACAAAAACTACAGTTTCCAGAGCTGCTTTGTGGGCACAAGGAAGGAGAACCCACAGCACTCCTGCTGATTTAAAAACCATGTAAATTTGCTGTAGAGATGTGCCTTAAGGAAGGACATCCACCAGATTAGCTGTTCCACTTTCCAGCTAGGAGGAAAGAAGGCTTGAGAGATGCGTAGGCTTGAGCGATGCTTGATTTTTCTTGCTATGGGGAAAAGGTGAGGAGGACTTGGTGCTAAGAAGGTTGCTGGGCTGGGAATCCTGTTACAGGGAGTGAGGAGAGGAAGAGTTTACAACTGGGGTGGGGGACATTTTTGGCCCTGTGGGCCAGTTCTTTATATTCCTCCTCCACCCAATTTTGACGCTACCCACCTGTCTGTCACCTGATGTCAAGTGATTGACAAGTGGGCCATCCCACCTGCCTGTCAGATTTGACTTGTGGGGGAGATAGAGCCTAAGCAGAACTGAACTCCTCACACATCATTTGACGCTCCCTGCTTTCTGTAAACTTTACAAGGAATGGCAACATCTCAAGAACCCCTCTGCTTGACTGTTGTAGAATGTCTTAGGTTATTCCAGTAAGAGCTGTTATGTCAGAGAGAGGTGACTTAGGTTGGAAGGACCCACTTTGGGGAGGAAAGCTGCAACTTTGGAAGCCTTTATCGCTAACCCCAGACTTTGCAGAGAGCTAGTTGTAGCAGGGGGAGAAAGCATCAACTTCTTTGTTAACTCTTCCCATGTTCTAGGCCTGAGACCAGGCAGGATCTAGGGATCTCAGGCAGGATCTAGGGATCTCTAGGGATCTAGGGATCTAGATGGATCTCAGTGAGATCCATCTACAGTTAAATCCATCCATCACAGCCCTGCAGTTTCGTACACACAAGTTACTAGCCCAACAAATGACAAAAAGACCTGCTGGACCAGACCAAGAGTCCATCAAGTCCCATGGTGGCCAGCCACCAGGTATCTCTGGAAGCCCCCAAAGAGGACTTGAGGTCAATAGTCCACTTGTGTTTTTGCTCCTACTAGTTACATTCAGTTGAACTTCACCTCAGAACCTCGAGGTAGGTGTAGCTATCATGACTAGTAGTCATTGATAGTCTTCATCCCCTATGAAGTTGTCTCATCCCCTCTTAAAGCCATCTAAGCTGGTGACTTCCTAGTCACCTAAAGTCACCTTCGCACAAGTGACCACCAGTATGGTGACAAACCTGATCTGACACACTGGGCCTTTGCTGTGTATCCATAGAGAAAAGGTAGACTTACAGCTGTTGGTGCTCTCTCATTAGTCGTCAAACAGTGGGCCGTGACCTCAGGTGGGTCACAATTGGGGCATCACCATCATCCTATTCTCTCTTTCTCTCTAATAAAGATTTTGAAGAAGAAAAAGATGAAAGGATAAAGTTGTGGGGAGCAGCAGAGAAATAAAACAAGAAGAAGGGATAGAGGAAGAAAAGCCAGTAAGGAGAAGCACCCATGGGAGAGGCTGGTGGGAGGATAAAAAAATGCATAAAACAAAAGTGTGTCTCGTGTTGTTACTTTGGCTTAAATGTGATGCCCCCAGTTCAGAAAAAGTTGTTGATTGCTGTGTTATCCTGCCTGTTGATTCATTCAACTGTTGTTACTATTGAGCATTTGTCCAGTTCATACAAAAAACATTGCTAGGTGTTGTGTCATTAGCCAGAGTCCTATATTTTGTGTGTGTGTGTGCACGCGCTTCAGAGTGTGGCAGGGGGGATTTTAACCTGAAAACCAGCTACTTATACACACATGCAATCACCCTACATGCAAACGAGATTCAATGTTATAAGTGTGGGATATTTGTATTTCTTGGAACCGGAGCTGCGGTAAAGCAGCTATTCTTTCTCTGTTTACCCCACCTGGTAATAACAGAATAAACAATGCAAGGAGGAAGATGCAGCCCAAGATAGGAAAAGAAGTGGTAGGGGAACACTTACTTTAAATGAATTCAAATTTCCAGGGCCTGATGATCTGCACCCAAGGGTACTAAACGAGCTTGTGGATGTAATCTCAGAGTCCTGTGGACTGGAGCCAGTGTGGTGTAGTGGTTAAGAGCGGTAGACTCGTAATCTGGTGAACCGGGTTCGCATCCCTGCTCCCCCACATGCAGCTGCTGGGTGACCTTGGGCCAGTCACACTTCTCTGAAGTCTCTCAGCCCCACTGACCTCAAAGAGTGTTTGTTGTGGGGGAGGAAGGGAAAGGAGAATGTTAGCCGCTTTGAGACTCCTTCGGGTAATGATAAAGCGGGATATCAAATCCAAACTCTTCTTCTTCTTCAAATGTTGTCCCCATCTTCAAAAAGGGGCAAAAAGAAGACACAGGAAACTTCCAGTCGGTGAACTTGACATCAATACCAGGAAAATTCCTGTAACAGATAACTAAACAGTTGGTCTGTGAGCACTTAGACAAGGTTGCTGTGATTACAAAGATCCAGCATGAGTTTCTCAAAAAACAAGTCATGCCAGTTGAATCTCATTTCTTTTTTTGATAGAGTATCAAGCTTGGTGGATCAGGGGGATGGTGTGGATGTAGTGTATCTTGATTTCAATAAGATTTTTGACAAAGTCCCCCATGATATTCTTTCAGAGAAGTTGGTAAAATGTGGACTGGATGAGATAACTGCTAAGTGGATTTGTAGCTGGTTGACTGACTGAACCCGAAGAGTGCTCACTAACAGTTCTGCCTTGGTCAGATCACAGCTGGAGTACCGTGTCCAGTTCTGGGTCTCACAATTTAGTAAGGATATTGACAAGCTGGAATGTGTGAAGAGGAGGGCGACCAAGATGATCAAGAGTCTGTGTACTACATACAAAAATGAGTGTGCTAGGAGAGATTCTGAAATGATGAGGAATTTTCATGAGTCTTTTTCTGAAGCAATTTGATTTTTTTAAAAAGAAAAGTTTAAGGTTGGAAATGTGAGAAACAGAATCGAAACTGATAGAGATTTTCACACTTAGTCAGGACTGTGCTAAATGGTTGACTAGGTTCAAGGCAGGTTCACAGAACCAACTTTGACAATTGTTTTCCACCAGTTTGTTACCTTTAAATCCCATCTTTTGTCCGTGATGGAACTTTCAGCAACGTACAGGAGCCTTGCATTTAAATACTCACCTAGTACCCGAAGGAGTCCAGGAATTGGAGAGTGGACTGTCAGAAAAGGATGGCACACACATCCGTCCTCTGCACCCCATCTAGAAACCAACTGGGCTTCTAGAGACGGGAAGCCCCATCCTCCAGGTGCAGCATAGACATAGCCCCCCTCCATTGCTTTTCTGCCCCAGCCCCCAACAGGCTAGTGAAATAATTTTGCCAGCTAGGAAGTTTTATTTGTTGTATCAATTTCCTTCTTGAATTGATTTATATACAGTGGTACCTCGGGTTACAAACACCTCAGGTTACAAACACTTCGGGTTACAGACTCTGCTAACCCGGAAGTAGTACCTCGGGTTAAGAACTTTACCTCAGGATGAGAACAGAAATCGCACACCGGCGGCAGCGGGAGACCCCATTAGCTAAAGTGGTACCTCAGGTTAAGAACGGACCTCCAGAACGAATTAAGTTCGTAACCAGAGGTACCACTGTACTGCTTAACTACCACAGTCTCTAAGCGGTTTACAAAGATACAATACAGTGGTACCTCGGGTTAAGAACTTAATTCATTCCGGAGGTCCGTTCTTAACCTGAAACTGTTCTTAACCTGAGGCGCTGCAGCCACACGATTTCTGTTCTCATTCTGAAGCAAAGTTCTTAACCCGAGGTACTATATCTGGGTTAGCGGAGTCTGTAACCTGAAGCGTATGTAACCCGAGGTACCACTGTACAAAGAATAAAAATCAGTTAAAACTATAAAACCAAACTTTTAATAAAAATGCCTGCTGGGGGTATCAGTAGGCAATGGAAGTTCAGTAGTGAGGGGCCCGGTCTGACCTCAACTGGAAGAGAATTCTGTAAAAATGGACCCACAATACGAAATGCACAGCTCAATGATCGGGGATATAAGGGATTAGGTGGTCCTTGAGATATCCTGGAAGCTTATTTGCCTTATTTGTATGGCCAGCCTCTATGGGGTTCCCATTCTGGCATTGACTTGCCCCCTATCTGCTTAGCTTCACCAAAGCTGCAGGACCCAACTGCCTTCAGGCCATGTCTGCTTGAAGTGTTGGGCAGTGTTTTGCCAAGCCCTGATCAAAATTTGGTGAAGCTTCCAAGGAACCAAATTAACTTGTGGGGGGTGGGTGGGGGGAGAGGGTCAGATTTGGCCTCGTGGCCATCTCTCCTAGAGAAAGGACCCTGAGCTGTCATACCCCAGCCATACTGGGCCCCGAGAAAAGATGGATTTTGCACTATGTCAGAATGATGACAATGGACTTCTGTTTTCAAGTTCCACATGCATTTGTGTCCCTCCACTGGTTATGAAACATCTATCTACGTAGTCTCTTCCTCTCCTCCTGGTTTCTGGACTATCACCCTTACAGTCTGAAGCCTGATGCCCCTTAAGGACTAGAAACATTATTTCCTTTCTAATGGAAGCTATCCCCCCCCCCCAATGCTGTACCAAGCACCCAATGACATATTAGAGCAATGCGGTGGAAGGTATACACATAGACACGCAACCTTGCTTGTGATCTAGAGAAGACTAGGAAAGGAGGGTGCTGTTGTCATTGTTTTTAAGGGTGGTAGTGTGTGCTATTTATATAACCATGTTGTGTATTCCATACTTTCGATATCTCCATCCCCATATTTGCCTTCCTTCTGCCTTTCCTCTGAGGTCTTAGATCAGGCAGCTGGCTCGAATTGTCACAAGACTCACTTAAACAACATGAGACGTTAAAGTGGTCATGAGTTCATTCTGTCTAGTTTGCTTTAATTTCCAGGCCTCCTGGGCCTACTTCAGTCATATCTGCAAGCACTTCCAGGAGGGGCAGAATTTTAATCAAAGCTCTCTGGCTGGTTACCTTAAAGCAGTTATCAGTGGGATCCTAGGCATGTCTACACTGAAGTGAGTCCCACTGTGTTTAAGAAAGCGGCCGTAGCCTAAACCTAGCTGCACAAATAACTAGGCACCATCTTTCTAGACTTTTGTGTAGTGTCTGAAGCCATGCTAAGCGCCTGCAGATTTCCTGTGTGTAGAGAAACAACAAAGAACCTCAAAGCACCTTAAAAGACTTAACAAATATATCATGCCATAGTCATTTTCTTAGGCTTAAGGTGCCACTAAATTATGCCGTTTTTGCTTCAAGAGACTAATATGGCTTCCTCTCTGCAACTTCTGCTTATACATGCTAATTCTGTAGTTTATGTGCAATTTAGCACGTTAAAAAAATAATCTTTCATTCCAGTCAAGTTTCTAGCCCTCAAGAGCATTGCTTACAAACTTGTCCAATCCCTCTGCCCTCCCATTCTTTGTCAGCTATTCCCCACCAAACATCGAAAAGATTCAGCGTGGCAAATTATGCAACCAGAATGTGTTGTGATGACCGCATAGCCTCTGCTAGCCTTAGAGGTCTACAGTTGTGGTGTCTCGTGTGTGTGTGTGTGTGTGTGTGTGTGTGTGTGTGTTGGGGCTGGTGGGGGTTGGGGGAAGGACAGCTTTCCAGACTGAGGACTGGAATACTTGGCTGGTAGAAGGAAACACTGCCAGATATCAGAGGCACTATTTGCCTTAAGCAAATGGAATGACTCATCTTGTAGCTCCGAGCTACTACTTAGTTGTAGTTTTGATTTATTTCATTGATACGCCACCCTCCCAAAAAGTTCAGGGTGTGCCCCCTCGTCCCTGTTTTGTCTTTGCAATCCTGTGAGGTAGGGGACCAGCTGAGAGACAGTGGCAGGCCTGGGGCTCTTCCACATTTCCGCTTGTGCCATGATTTCTAGGCTCCAGTCCGAGCATTTTTCCAATTGCCCTACTGTTTTCCCTCGGGAAATCCCATTCTTTAGTGCTGGATCAGAGCAAACATCAATCCACAGAAAACCCAATGGACATTTGCTCTGATTCAGCGGTAAAGATTGTGTTTTCCTGGGGGAAAGCATTGGAAGTCTGGTTGAGCCCTATGATCACCCCACAAAGATCAAAGCTGATCCCAGATCTCTCCCTCTGCAGTTCCAGTGTTCTGCCTTGTTTGGAAGCTCTCTCCAGCAGCAGTGAAGCATTTCCCTGTGAGAGTTTGAATTATACTGGAGAACCTTCCAAGAAGTTGCTCCATCTTTTACAGAATCACAGAATTGTAGAGTTGGAAGGGACCATGAGGTCCAAACCCCTGCAATGCAGGAATCTTTTGCCCAACGTGAGGCTCAAATTCACAACCGTGAGATGAAGAGTCTCTTGCTCGAGTGACTTGAGCTTTCCAGCTTACTTGAAGACCTACTACACATCAAAGGCTGAGTTCAGCATCCTTGAATCCAAGCGTCCATGTTTCAAACAAGCAGTTTCATAGTTCGTAAGGTTGCAGAAACAGATCTGGAAGTTCGGGGGCCATGCTGGGTGATGTCTGAGGGCATTTCCTCAGTGGTGCTGAAGCTATGGCTATATGTGTGGTGTTCCTGTGCTGCCTCTGTAATGTAGGAAACCTCCGGCCTCAATTGTGTTGAAACAACCAGGTTACATATGAGCAGTTCATAAAACTGGCTTCTCCCCAAGCCACTGCCCCTCTTTCTGGGAGCTGAGGCAGTGCAACTGTGGGAAGGAGCCACACCATGGGTACCTTCTGTGTGATGGAACTGTGTGAGAAGTAAGGTAAAGGACCCCTGGATGATTAAGTCCAGTCAAAGGCAACTATGGGGTTGCGACACTCACCTCGCTTTCAGGCCGAGGGAGCCGGTGTTTGTCTGCAGACAGCTTTCCAGGTCACGTAGCCAGCATGACTAAACAGCTTCTGGAGCAACGTAACACCGTGACAGAAGCCAGAGCACATGGAAATGCCATTTACCTTCCTGCCGCAGTGGTACCTATTTATCTACTTGCGCTGGCGTGCTTTCAAACTGCTAGGTTGGCAGGAGCTGGGACAGCAATGGAGCTCACCCTGTCACGGGGATTCGAACCGCCAACCTTCTGATCAACAAGAGGCTCAGGGGTTTAGAAGCAAGATGTGCCATGCCACTCCAGAAAGATCAACAGGGGAAGTCAGCAAGGGCAGCCAACTTGAGGAAGCTCAGGTCGAGGAGAGGGGTTTCCATGCCCTTGCATAACTGAGGCCATGGAGGAGGAGGAGGAAGATAAATTATGCAAAATGAGCACATTTGCATAATTCATGCAGGTTGCATAATCCCAGCATTTCCCTCAGCAGAGGAATCTGCTCCTCCCTGCGTATAATCTTGCCCATCCTGCTGCTTCCTTTCACCTTCCTTCCTCTTCTCCTCTGCCTCTCCTTCAATGTAGCCCAATCGTTTTTTATCTATCCTATCCTATCCTGCCCTGTCCTCATGTCTACCTTTATAAGGTGGCATCTGTCCAGCCTGTCAGCGAAATTGGGAGCTTCCTATTCTTAAGGGAAAGGAGAGACACACTGCACTCTGTTCGTCTTGTTCCAGCAGAGGAGACTGGAAAAGCCAGCGCAAAGGCTGCTTTTATTTCTTTTTATGGTTTCTGTGCCTTCGGGGCACACACTGCGGTCTTTCCACCCAAGCCTGTCTCTTCAGCTAGGAAGCAAAAATGCTGGGTCTATGTGCTTTCCTTTTTTGCCTGTCTCCTTAAACTATCTCTCTCTCTCTCTCCCTCCCTCCCTACATACACACACACACACACACACACACACAGAGAGAGAGAGAGAGAGAGAGAGAGAGAGAGAGAGAGAGAGATAGAAACTTAGGTTGTGTTACAGTGAAGGAAGTTACAAAAACAAGGCGCCATCATGACATTTTAAATATAATTGTACTTCTTTCACTCTTCACCCCACTGCTCCCAGACCAGCCTCGAGAGGTTGCAGAAAGAGACACAGGTCTCCCTCAACCTGGTCAGCAGACAGAAATGAAAAAACGATAATTCAAATTAAAATGCTTTTAAAAGAGTGGAAAAAAGAAAAAGGAATGGCAAGGGGTGCATCATTCTTGTTTTTTGGGTGGGGGGTATTCAAGGAAAGGAGCTCATCTTTCCTTGCTAAGAACCTGTGAATCCTTTTTAATTTTAAAATAATTAATGTACTGTATTAAATTTCCCTGTGGCCAGTTATATGAGCCTTTCTTACCAAGGCCCAGTTCCTACATGGCAGGGATATGAAACGGGGATGCTTTTGCCAGGCTTTGCCAGTTCACGTGGCAGGACGCTGTGTGTTGGAACATTCCCTCGCCTTGAAATTCTCCCCACATGCAGAAAATTAGTATTGAAAGGAGAAATGCTCAGTCTAGCCTTCTCGCTGGCAGGCTATATCTCCACATGCAGGGACTTTTCCTTTTCCCCCTGCCCCCACACCAGGGGTGGATCCAGGCATGAAACCTGTAGCCCAGGAGTAGCCAGTGTGGTGCCCTCCAGATGTTGGGGAGGCAGGAGGGCCTCAACAGATGAAAGAAACAGCTGTACAGTGGTACCTCGGGTTACATACGCTTCAGGTTACAGACTCCGCTAACCCAGAAATAGTACCTCGGGTTAAGAACTTTGCTTCAGGATGGAAACAGAAATCGTGCAGTGGCGGCGCAGCAGCAGCAGGAGGCCCCCATTAGCTAAAGTGGTGTTTCAGGTTAAGAACAGTTTCAGGTTAAGTACAGACCTCCAGAACAAATTAAGTACTTAATGTGAGGTACCACTGCACTATAGTAGCGTGGAGGAGCGCTGCACTGCAAAATGCTCCTGTTTGGGGTTCCATTGAGCCAACCACGTTCTCTTCCAGGATACTCCATTCCATTCTTCCTGCCCTGAGTTTCCTCGTGTCCCTCCCCCAATGCCACACACACGCAGCATGCACAGTCTTCCTTGGGTTGTTTGGAGATTTTGCTTTCTCTCTCTCACTTAGGCTCCCCCCCCCCCTGTAAATATTTTTTTAGAAGACTTCTGCAAGCTTTGCGGGGCCTTGTTGATACCTCCTTTTTTGTTTCTCATTCTGCGCTTGAGATCATTATTCAAGGGAATGATCAGTCACTAAAGTTCTAAGGCAATTTTAGGGGGCATGCTATACCTTACCTTAGGAATGGGAGTGGGTTTTAAGGACCCACCAAAGCCAGTGTTGTGGTGGGTGCTAAGGTTCCCTTGGTTCCCTTTCAGAAACGCAAAATTTGGACATATATTTGTGACGGTACGGGGTACTGTCACCTCTTTCTCTGTTGCCCATGACAGCCATTTGGTGCTAGAACCCATGGCACTTTCATCAAGAGATGGGTACCGGCGTGAAATATCAGCATCTAAAACAAAACCCTGCCATTTTAGGAATTACTGTTTCAAACATTGGCATAAAATCGAGTGGCCACAAAAACCTTCATACCCCTCCCCCCTATGTCTTTGTGGTTCCTTGCTCACTGAAAATGGCTCCCTGTTCAGTGAGAGACACTTCCATTGGGGAGGAATCCCATGTTCATGCTGCTACGATGCGCCCACTGAGGGCAGGAGATCGTGGCTCAGGTGTCGACCTGAGCGCACAGGTAACTGCAGGTAGGATGAGGCAGTTACTTAGGCATCCCCATTTAGAGCCTTAATCACCATCATGATTTAGAGCAGGGGTCAGCAAGGTTTATCTTGCCTGGGCTGGATTGGTCCCGCTGAGATCCCTCCATGGGCCGGATTGTGCCCACACCCACAATTTCCGGTGTCTGCGTTGAGCAGATGCGATTTCCGGCACCGCGGAAGCAAGTCCCTGGGCTGCGCTGCACCGGTTTAGTGCAGCGCATGGCTCAGTTTGGGGGCGGCTCGTGGGCTGATCAAACGACCTCCGCAGGCCACTTCCGGCCCATGGGCCTTAGGTTGGTGACCCCTGATTTAGAGCTTTGGTCATCCCGATTGCATGGCCTCCTTTAGACCTTTGAACACTTTGAATTGTGCTCCAAAATGAATCGATAACCAATGCCAAGATGGAAGAATATCAGAATGTGTAGTAAGTCCCAGCTGCAAGTCTGGCTGCTGCATTTCAGACCAATGGCATCTTCCGGATGCATGTCAAAGGTAGCCCCATATAGAGGGCAGGAAGTAAGCCCTGGGGGAAGAAGCACATGTATCTTGAAAGCAGCTAAATAGCACTGCAAACAAGTAGCCTCTGGATCCTTGAAGGACAAATACTAAATATTAATATATGCAAATAAATGACAGAGAGATAGACTTAAGACTATTCAGTTAAATGTTTCAGCTTCCACCTTTTTTATTTGGGATTTCAAAATCCAGACTGTGCTGCTGAGGAAGGCGGAAACAGAAATGTGTAACTGTAAAGACTTCAAGTTACCTCTCTTTGGTCATTCACGCATTTACATCTGTTACATAAACATTTCTCTGAAAGAGGGATGGGGAACCTCTGGCCCTCCAGATACTGATGGACTACAACTCCCATCACTCCTAATGATTGGCTGTGCTGGTAGGGACTGATGGGAGTCCTGCAACATGTGGGGAGCCACAGGTTGCCCAGCCCTACTCTAAAAGGTAATAAAACTTTGACATGAATACGAATGCAAAGGTAACTCACATGTATCACGGCTTCTCCATGCGAGCCTGGAAGTGACCTCTCCAGACAACAGAACAACTCTTTTTCTTTTATCTCTGCAAGCTGCGATCTCCTTGTTGACACAGACGCCATTAGGCTATTGAATGTGTACTCTATGTCTGTTTCCCTCCCTCCCACTCATCTCCTCTGTGTGGCCCTGGGCACTGACAACCCACAGTATGCCACTGATTCCTCCTAGCCATGTTTTAGCCAACGTTTAGCCAACGTTGGCCATGTTGGCTGGGGCTGATGGGTGTTATAACCCAACACCTTATGGAGGGCAGCACATTGGCCACACCTGTTTTAGACCATACAATGTGATTATTCTGCAGCAGCATCCCTGTCTCGGATTTTTATTATAGCCGGATTTTTATTATAGCCGTGCCAAACCCTCTTAAAATGCAGTGGGTCGTGGGTATCTATCAGTTTGTTTATTTTGCAATTCAAATCTTCACCTTTGTTGCGTTCCCCTGCCTGAAATCTCTTTCCTCCCCTCATTGAGGCTTTAAATCCTGTCTCGGGGACACGATCCACCATGGAAGTTCTCCTGCCCAAGACTTGTTGAAATGAATGAGATCTATGCAAGAGCAGGGGGCTTTCCTGGTGGATCCAGTCTCCCTGGGTCACCCCTTCTACTCTGCTGCCCTTTATGGCATCCTAAAGACGTCATTGTACTGCTTACAGTCTAGCTTCATCTAGGATTCAGGGACTTTATCTGGGATTTAGGATCACGCTTCCTAAAATAATAATGTGGATTGTATGTGGGGTAGTGGTGGCGGAGACTTATTTTTGTCGATGGGAGTCTGGAGGTGCAACTGCATAGAATTTGCAATGTTTTTCCGGGGGGGGGGGGGAGGAGAAGCTGGTTGAGGAACCCACACACAGGGAGAAAGAGAGAGAAATCTCAGCCTGCTATCTGGGTAAGAGAGCCGTAGAGGCAGATAGATTTTTATATAACCGGTGATAGCACTGTCACTGCGTGCTCCAAACAATAGAGCTAGCTGGAGAGGCAGAATTATATAAAACCCCTATCTGTCGGTCTCTGTGTTGCCTTGTGTGTTTAGAGAAATCTGGATCTTTGTGGAAAGGCCCGTCTCTCATGTGACCATTTCTAAAGAGACAGAGAGATGGGGTTACCTAAAGTCATGAGCTGCTGTGATCTGCAAAGCTCTGCTTTCTGGAAATCGTAGGCTGTGGCCTAAAATGCCTTTAAAAATGGGATTGGGAGCCAAAGGCAACTTTGCCCCTTTGAACATAAGAAGATTCCCCCCCCCCCCAATATACAGTCAGATGATTTGTCCCTCTAGTTTCCAACTGGCTAGAGCTAATGGGAGTTGTAGTATGAAACATCTGGCAGGCACCCAGTTGGTGAAGGCTGTGTTAGTTCCATGTTGTTGGCATGCCCTCAGAGGCAAAGGACTTTCCCGGCACCTGTTGGCTAAGACACCTTTATAATTGGTGGTGACAACGGATTGAGCCTGAGGTATTCTCTGGACATCACCTGTGGTGCTTACAGGCCAGTCTCATACTCCATCTATCTATCTCACTGGGTGAGATTAGATAGATGATAGATAGATAGATAGATAGATAGATAGATAGATAGATAGATAGATGATAGATAGATGATAGATAGATAGATAGATCTGCACCTTCTCTGAAATCCTAGTGATAAAGGAAAGGATTTAATTTGAGCCTGACTCCTGTCAGACCCAGAAACAAAAGGTCAAATGCCAAGGAACACACAGAATAATATTCAAGAAGGGAATGCAGGCATACAGATCACCCCCCTTTCCCTCCCTCCCTCCCTCGCAGCTGAGTAACTACATCTGCCCATTGTGCACCTGGGATTTGGGAATGCAGCTTCTAGGTCAAGCTGGAGCCCTGACACGTCTTTCTTTAAAAAAAAGAAAGAAATTAGGTACGATATCAAGACACATCCATCTGTATGTTGCACTCTCTCTCTTCCTCCCTCTGTGTGCTTGTGTGTGTGTGTGTGTGTGTGTGTTTAAAGCCTTTCTAGGTGTTGTTTAACAGCAGAACTGGAATAAGGGCTATGACCTGAACTTAAAGTACAAGACCTTCTATAACACGGCACTTTCCCAACCACAACTATGCTTAGGGCACATCTCTGCATGACCCCTCTTTGAGGAAGGGCTGTAGCTCAGTGACTGAGCATCTGCCTTGCACAGAGAAGGTCTCAGGTTCAATCCCCAGCATCTCCAGGTAGGGATTGGACAGTCTCCAGCCCTGAAAACTTGTAGAGCCGCTGCCAATCAGTGTAGACAATATTGAGCTAGGTGGACCAATTATTTGTTGGTTTAATTTGGTAAAAGAAAAAGAAAAAGACATGGTAGAATAAAAGGAAAATGCCCTGGGTGCCTAGATACAGGTTTGGGGCAAGTACTCTTTGGTGAGAGTCCCCCAGGAGAGATTTTAAATCACAAAACAGTCAGCAAAGTAAAATGTGTAAATAGGGGCTGTTAGACATTTGAATATCCCTTTCTAAGTTGCTTCCAAAGTTCCTCACCTCCTTTAGAATACAAAGAGAGCCCACATGTGGTATGTTAAAAAATGGGTTACTTACAGATGCTTCAAAGGTCAGATTCATGTGTTATTCCATACAACAGCAATAAAAGACTAGTAGCGTAACTTAGGAATCTTGCAATTGGTAGGCATACCTGACAACGATCATCTGCTGAGATACCTTCATCCCTGCAAACAAATACCCAAGAATGACGGGGGCCTTCTTGCCTGTATGAACTGATCCTTATATCAAGTTATGCCATCGGTCCAGTCAGTGTAACCAATCTTGACCACTAAGTGTTCCTGGAACAGGGTGCATGCTTTCAAACCATGTTCTACAGGATGGATTCCAAGAGTTCCCAACTTCAGTGCCGTTTCATTAGCACTCCTGGTTTCCATTCGAACGCGATGCCTATTTGGGTGGCAGCTGGTGACCTGGCAAATAATGTGTTATCCTTTAGAGATGCCAGGTGTGGAGTATCTCAAATTTCTGTCCTGACCAGGAAAGGTCCTAGAACAGATAATTAAACAGTGGGTCTATGAGCACTTAGAAAAGGATGCTTCGATTTCTCAGAAACAAGTCATGCCAGACAAGTCTCATTTCTTTTTCTGAAAGGGTTACAAGCTTGGTGGATCAGTGGAATGCTGTGGATGTAGTGTATCTTGATTTCAGTAAAGTCCCCCATGATATTCTTGTGGAGAAGCTGGTAAAATGTGGGCTGGATGAGATAACTGTTAGGTGGATTTGCAGCTGGTTGACTGACCAAACCAAACCCAGAGAGTGCTCACTAACGGTTCCTTGTCATCCTGGGGAAAAAGTGAAAATGTGGGGTGTCGCTGGATTCTGTCCTGGGCCTTTGTTGTTCAACATATTTTTAAACAACTTGGATGAAGGTATTGAGGGGATTTGCAGATGACACCAAGCTAGGATAGGTAGGCAATGCTTGAATCGGGATTCAAGATGACCTTAACAGATTGGAGAACTGGGCCAAAACTAACAAAATGAATGTTAATTGAGACAAATGCCAGGTTCTACACTTAGGTAAGAAGAACTAATGGCACAAATATAAGATGGGGACCCATGGCTTGCCATTAGTACATGTGAAAAGGATCTAAGGGTCTTAGTAGTGTAACATGAGTCAACTGTGATATAGTAGCAAAAAAAGTGAATGCTATTCTAGGCTGGGCTGTGTCAAGTCTAGTGTCCTGATCCAAAAGAGAAATAGTCCCGCTTTCTACTGTCTTGGTCAGACTACAACTGTGTCCAGTTCTGAGCACTACAATTTAAGAAGGATATTGATAAGCTGGAATGTGTGCAGCGGAGGGCGACCAAGATGATCAAGGATCTGGAAACCAAGCCTTATGAGGAATGGTTGAGGGAACTATGTTTAGCTTGTAAAAAAAGGAGAATGAGAGGATTGTTGTTGTTTAGTTGTTTAGTCGTGTCCGACTCTTCGTAACCCCATGGACCAGAGCACGCCAGGCAGTCCTGTCTTCCACTGCCTCCCGCAGTTTGGTCAAATTCATGCTGGTAGCTTCGAGAACACTATCCAACCATCTTGTCCTCTGTCATCCCCTTCTCCTTGTGCCCTCAATCTTTCAATGATAGCCATCTTCAAACATCTGGAGGATGGAGCAAGCTTGTTTACTTCTGCTTCAGAGGTTAGGACCAATCGATTCATGTTACAAGAAAGGAGATTCCAACTAAACACCAGGAAGAACGTTCTGACAGTAAGAACTGTTCGACAGTGGAACAGACTCCCACAAGTGGTGGTGGTGAACTCCCTTGGAGGTTTTTAAGCAGAGGTTGGGTGGCCATCTGTCATGTATGATCTAGTTGTGATTCCTGCATTGCAGGAAGTTAAACTAGATGACCCTTGGGGTCTATTCCAACGATTCTGTGATTCTATCCTGCCACTCAAATGGCAATATTCAGATGTGAGCAGGAAGCAAAGTCTGTTGCTCTTTCTCTGACTCTGTTGTTGACTCACAGCATCCTTTTCTTATACATAGCAAGGGCAATACAAAGTGATTTCCCACCTCCTGAGGCGATCTGGTATTTTTGATATATAATCAAATCACAACTGAGAAAAGAGGAAAATGGCCTAGCCCCCTTTCTGGCAACTGGCCTGAAAGCAAAAGAACCTTATTTTTCTGGCAGTCTTAGACGCAACATGTCTTTATTTGTAAGAGCCAGCTCTGCTGCAATGTTTATCATCAAGAACGCAAATGGACTTGAATATTTGCTTCCTCTTTTTCCCTTCCTTTCTCCTCTTAGTTTTTTAACGTATTGGGTTTCTTTAGATTGTAAATATTTGTTTGTTTGTTATTGTAAGAATTTATGAGCACTACAATTTGAACTGATTAACAAGGAAATATCAATGTGTATGTGTGTGTGTGTGTGTGTGAGAGAGAGAGAGAGAGAGAGAGAGAGAGAGAGAGAGAGAGAGAGAAGGCATCAGTGCCAGGGCTCAGTCCTTGAAACATGGGAATTAACACTGGTAACACATAACCCTTCGGTGATATTGGGTGACTGGCTGTAATTTATTTATTTATTAGTTAGTTAGTTACCTGTCCTTCTCTTTGAGGTCTCATAGCAGGTCATAACCACTGAAAAAGCAACATTTAAAACAATGTTAAAAACTTGAAATCCTGAAGAATACAATCACTAAAATATACATGCATCTCAGGTGTTGAAGACCAGTGTATGTGTCTTCACCAGTGAGGTGTGTCTTCAGTATTCACTGAAAATTGTATAATGAAATTACTAGATCAGGCATAGTCAAACTCAGCCCTCCAGATGTTTTGGGACTACAACTCCCATCATCCCTATGACCAGTGGTCAGGGATGATGGGAACTGTAGTCCCAAAACATCTGGAGGGCCGAGTTTGCCTATGCCTGTACTAGATCCACCTCTGCAGGTGGGGAGCTCAACAGCTTAGGGGCTAGTCGTAGAGAATGCCCTCTCCCAGGCTTCCGCCACCCAAGTTTCTGAACCACCAATAGGAACCCCTCTGTTGATCTTAGCACCTGAGAGGGTCTGTAGGGAAGGAGGCAGTCTTTCAGATATTTGGGGCCAGAGTCCTTAGGACAAGCATAGGCAAACTCAGCCCTCCAGATGTTTTGAGACTACTGTTCCCACCATCCCTGACCACTGGTCCTGTTAGCTAGGGATGATGGGAGTTGTAGTTCCAGAACATCTGGAGGGCCGAGTTTGCCTATGGCTATGCATGCCTTAGGACTTTAAAATACTCACATTAACACCTTGAATGGGCCCAGAAACAAACTGGCAAGGAATGTGGCTGTTTTAAAACAGGGGTTATATGTGATCTAAATGGAAACCCAGCCAGTAATCTGGCTGCTTAATTGGGACCAATTGAAGTTTTGAGTTATATTCAAGGGAAGCCCCATGTAGAGTGCCTTGTAGTAATCCAATATGGAAGTAACCAGAGCATGGACTACAGTGGCAGAGTCATTTCTGTCACAAAGGGGCTGTAGCTGGCAAACCAATCAGAACTGGAAAAACACCCTCCTAGCCATCGAGAGATGGCCTTGACAGCCAGTGTGGTGTAGTGGTTAAGAGCGGTGGACTCGTAATCTGGTGAACCAGGTTCAATTCCCTGCTCCTCCACCTGCAGCTGCTGGGTGACCTTGGGCTGGTCACACTTCTGTGAAGTCTCTCAGCCCCACTCACCTCACAGAGTGTTTGTTGTGGGGGAGGAAGGGAAAGGAGAATGTTAGCCGCTTTGAGACTCCTTCGGGTAGTGATAAAGCGGGATATCAAATCCAAATCCAAACTCATCAAGGCCTCCTGCATGATCAGTTAAATATCTGGATTGTAGCCCCTTCAAGGGAAAAAGCTAGGAGGCCACTTCCTGGACAGGCTGACTCAGAGACATGTGCTTCCACTGCCCAAAAGTGGTAGAATGTCTGGAACAGCCTTTACAAAATTAGGCTCTTTTGGAGAAGACTATGAAACTTATAGTGAGTTGTATCCAAAGTACATCCATTAAAATTAATGGCCTTAAGTTAGTCACATCCATTCCTTTCAATGAGTCTACATTGGAGGCAACCTAGTGCAGGAATCTTTTGGCCCTCCAGATGTTGTTGAACTGCAACTCCCATTGTCCCTGGCTGTTGGCCAGGCTGGCTGGGGATGATGGGAGTGGCAGCTCATCAACAACTGGAGGGCCAAAGGTTCCCTACGCCTGACCAAGCATCTCTGTTGGCATCTGTTTGTCTCTAGAGGCAATGGAGTGCACCTCCAGGGTTGAAGTCAAACTACTGCCTTAGCAGCACTGAAGTGACCTGTCTGGGGTACAAGCATGGGCAGTGTGTATGGAGGTCCTGGGCTGCCCAAATGACCCCCTCTCCTCGGTCTCGCTGATGTGGCCCAAAGCAGCCCAGAGCAATAAGTTTGGCACCAGCTTGACTGCTGGAATGGACAGAAGGAGGCATACAAGGCACCGTCCAACACCCTCCCATCAGATGTCAAAGAGATAAACAACTGCCTGACATTTAGAAGACTTCTGAAGGCAGCCCTGTTCAGGGAAGTTTTTAATGTGTGACATTTTGATGTATTTTTAAACCTTGTTGGAAGCCACCCAGAGTGGCTGGGGAAACCCAGCCAGATGGGCGGGGTACAAATAATAAATTATTATTATTATTATTATTATTATTATTATTATTATTATTATTATTATTATTATTATACAAGGCACCATCCAACCATGTTAGGGACTCCATTCCTGATTTTTGTAGGGTTTACTCCTGAGACTTTTCTTCTTCTGAAGATATCCCACAAGAAGAAGAAGAAGAAGAGTTTGGATTTGATATCCCGCCTTTCACTCCCTTTAAGGAGTCTCAAAGCGGCTAACAATCTCCTTTCCCTTCCTCCCCCACAACAAACACTCTGTGAGGTGAGTGGGGCTGAGAGACTTCCAAGAAGTGTGGCTAGCCCAAGGTCACCCAGCAGCTGCATGTGGAGGAGCGGGGACGCGAACCCGGTTCCCCAGATTACGAGACTACCGTAATCCCCACTCACCTCTTAACCACTACACCACACAAGGCAGTAGAGGTTTAGGATCAGAGTTTCCCAGAGTTTCCACCTGGGAAAGTAGCCCATCTAGGAGCTTTCCCAGGTGGACGAGCCCCATATGCTCCTCACTTCCCTCTACAGCACGTGCAGAGTCCCTAACTCGCTGAGGGTTTGAGATCCATCAGCGAAAGCTATTGATTTTAAATGTACGTGTTGACCAGGTATTACAGGTGTGCAGGGGGAGCACACAGGCATGCTTGTTCACTGCAAGATCATCGCCAAAGGTCCCCCGAAGTCTCAGAACTGGCTTTCCCCCTCTAGATACCTTCTAGCAGTTTTGCCAACCACCTCCATCCTCACTCTGCTCAAATCCAGGTGTCTCCTGTGCCCACTTTAACCCAAATTGTTTCCAGCCCGTGCTCAGGCAGGTGGGTGTGAGTCATATTTCAAAGTAGCTTTTTCAGCAGCCTAACGGCCCATCAATGACCACTCCAAGTGACTAAGACTCATCAGGGGCAGAGAGGTGTGCAGATGAGGTTTGCTTCATGCTGAGTCATCGAGCCCACTACTATCTAATCTTGACTGGCAGTGGCTCTCCAGAGTTTCAGAAATGTGCCTTTCTCAGCCCTTCTGCATGCAAGTACTGTATTTTGAATAGAAGAGATCAGGGATTGAACCTGCAGCCTTCTGCATGTGAAGCATATTGTCCTCCACGGAGCCGACGGTCCACCATTCCTAATAGGGCAGTGTAGCAACAGTACAAGACATTTTTAAGTATGCCATCAGCCCTGCTTTGAGCAGCAAGCATACCAAAGATAGGTGGGTGCATTTCAAATGAAAATCAGTAATGCATTCCAGGTTTGTAAATTGCAAAATATGTTGACAAAGTCCTTCTGGTGATCTCCCATTGAAATAGATTCTTTTATCCAGATGTCTTGAAAATGAAATTGAAATCTGATTCTCCCTTTTCCCCTGGTTCTCCACTGCCCTCTAATAACTCTCTGCTCTCTAGACAACCTTCCATAGGGGACTAGATTTGATACCCTCTGGGTGTCTGGAGAGAGGAAGAGCTTTCTCCCCTTGAAAGGCAAGGCAGATGACTGGGAAATAATATTTCAGAACACCAGAACAGACATTTTTCCATAATAATGGTTGTTTCAGAGAGAAAGAGAGGCTGTGCAAGCTTCCTCTGGAGAGCTGCGTATAATAGCATTATCTCTGGGGATTCAAGCTTTACTCTGCTTAATTGGCAGATTAATCAACTCCTGCTTTAGTTGATTAAAACTGCCCCCCACCCGATTATTCAGCGATGGTAAATTTTAAGTGGTTGGACTTAGGAGCAGATGCGTTTGTTTTTGAAAGCTGTGTGGTCCTTGGGCTTCCCTGCCCAATGAATGAAATAGCGAAGGCGAAAATGGCCTCCGTGAGTTGTGACTTCTGTTTACGATTGAGCTGATAACCATATTGAATTGATTGCAAGTGATATGCTGATTTACTTTTTTTCGGCAAATTTGCCAGTTCTGTTGATTCAACCACTAGAGATCCTTCTCAGTGACTGACAGCGCTGATTATATGGAATTTTTAAAAATGAAGTTCTGATTTGTTGGAAGTGGGGGGGGGGGGGGGGAGAGAGAACAATTCTTGATTCCAGTCTGATCAAATATGATAGAAAATGGGCACTGACTTAGACCAGCAGGCTTTCCAGTGGTTAATGGCAAGTGCGACCAAAGTTATCTTCCTTCCTGATGTGCCCAAATGGTGCTGTGCCCTTCGGTGTCCCTACCCCCAACTGCTCAGACCCCAGTTCCTGCCTTCATCGATCATTCCGCCAGAACCTGGCTCAAGGGCAGCTAACATCAAAATATAAATATATAGGATGCTTCCTTCCCCAAACAAAGAAAGGGGAACCAGGGTTCAAGGATGCCTGGAAGTGATACTGTTAAGACTGAGGGCCCCCAGCAAGGTCTGGTCATAAGAGGAAGGCCCTCTGCCCATGCTCAGAGAATTTTACCTCTTTATGAGAACATGAATATTCAGGGCTGACTCCTGACTTTGGAAACAATTATGGAGCCACAATTAAGCTCTTGACAAAAGCTCCGGCTCAGTTTAAGATGTGTTTTTCAGTTGCTTTTATTGTTTTATCACTTCTTGTTTGACCCTGGGCTCCTTTGGGATATATTGTTGTTGTTGTCAATCACTTCTGTTTTGTACATACACGTCTATCTGTCCTTCCCCTCACCTGCTCTCCTTCCATTCATCCCTCTGCCGTTATATACAATCCTGTGTTCCATCAGGCATTTACCGTATATGCTGCTCAATCATTTGCATTTCTGTGCTGTGTGCATAAAATAAACCACGCAGAATAAACCAACAACATTATCCTAAAATGAAAACAGAAACCCAAACATGACCTTAAAATGCCTTCTGGAATAAAGGCGCCTTTGTCATGAGTCTGAGGTTCAGCAAAAAGGGGGTCTCTCGCATCTCACTTAGGTGCACCAATCCTACCCTTCCTGTCTTGTATATTAATAGCAAAGGTTCTCTGAGCGTGGATCCCCTTTGCTGTCAAAATGGCGCCATTCACACCGAAGGGGCTTAGCACAATTGGGGTGGGGGGATCCCTGAAGTTTCCAGCGCTACAGAAAGCTTCGAGAATAAAACCCATAAGGGTGGTTTTCATCCAACTGGTACTCTCCACATGTTCTGGACTACAATTCCCATCAGACTCAGCTACCAGGGCCTGGAACATTTGGAGGTCACCAAGTTTGTGAAGGCTGCCTTAACACAAACGCACACACAGCTCAGTGAAGTCTGGGCATGCTCCGTGGGCATGAAATGGTACAGTGAGGAAAACAGAAAACCGGGGGGGGGGGGGTATGGAATGGAATCTCCCACAGGAGGGTATGGCCGGCTGGAATTCTGAGCGTGCCACGCTGCAACATTTTGCTGCAGGAGTCACTTGTGCCCTGCTGCGTTCTGTGGGGTTTCTTCAGTAGCAAGTGTGTTTAGGACTGCAGCCACCCGCAATTGTTCTCCCTGGCGCTACCCCCTTCTTTCTCGGCGTTGTTGAAATATTGCTTGCCAGCTCATTATTCATCTCTCTCATCCCTGTCTGTCTCCAGCTCCATCTATCCATCAGTCTCCTAGCAAATATCTCTCTGCCCAAACCTGTCCCCATAAATACTCCTTTGTCTCCGCAGCCCCATGAACAAACACACACACACCCTACTGAGTCTGATGGTCTCCTCCTCTCCCTTACTTTCCTCCACCTGCATCCTAAAGATTAAGCATTCTGTTGGGATTCCTCCCTTCCTCCCTCCCCTCTGAGCTAGTCAGATCAGAGGTTCCTCCTCTCGCAATATAGGGGGAGCCCGTATTTGCACGGGGTGTGGATGTATTCCTAGAGCTCGAATACCTGCATTTCCCTTCCCCAAAAACAGCTGCAATGCAGGAATGATTGTGTGAGTGGTGGAGACGGATGTGGGCTTTGCTCGCCGTGTCTCTCGTTCGCTCCCTGGTTCTTTTTTTCTTCCAATTTCCAGCAAATGCTATAACTCATGTCAGCCAGGGTGGTTTATGGGCTGCAGGCGGGAGGCTGGGCTGCAGTGGGGTGAGAGGTGACGTGGGGCTCTGAAGTGCTGGCTTAAGAAAGCTAGATCTCTCTCTCTCTCTCTCTCTCTCTCTCTCTCTCTCTCTCTCTCTCTCTCATGGTTTATGCGAAACCAGGATATATAGAAATATCTGCAACCAAGTTATCTGTGCTTGGACTCTGTCAGGCAACAAGAAAAAATGTTATTAGTTATGATTAATTGCAAGCGTAATGTCCTGCACCTCCCTGCAAGTCTGTCTGCCTGTGGGGCATGGGTTGGAAGCTGGGAAGGAGAGGCAGGTGATAGAAAGGGCTGCCAGACCTCCAGGTCTGAGCTGAAGTCTCCAAGTTGGCCCGGCCCCTTGCGGGCAAGAGGTATAATAATAATAATAATAATAATAATAATAATAATAATAATGTACTTGCAGCTTGCAAGCTGCAGCCCCACAGGAGCTGGCTGCAAATAATAGTATAGAAACTCTGGGGAGTGGGCTGTCTGCCTTCCTCTGCTCCCCTCTCCCAATTAACCTCCGTCACCAGGAGACACCCCCATGTGACATCACTAGGGGCTGGTTTGGCCCTGAAATCTCAGGGTCTGGAATGCTCCTGACCTGCAACCATGGTGGCAAATGATCTTAGGGGCTGTGGCAACCAGAGCCAGTGAGGTCTAGTGGTTAGTGTTGGTCTAGAAACTAGATGAGGGCTCAAATCCCTGTAATAAGCTCAGTGAGTGACCCTGAGCCAGCCACAGTCCTTCAGCCTAACCTACCCCACACGGTTGTTGTGGAGATGAAATGGGGAGGAAGAGAAGCATGTGTGCTACCTTGAGGAAAGGTACAGTATAAATGTAATAAATAATAACAAATAACCTGGCAGAGGGCCTTCTCTGTAGTGGCACCCATCCTGTGGCAGACCCTCTCTTCAGATGTCAAAGAAATAAACAACTATCTGACTTTTAGAAGACATCTGAAGGCAGCCCTGAATTGGGGGGACGTAGCCCTGTATTTTTTTCTGGGGGGACGTAGACCCCTAAACAGTTTCTGAATCTTTGTACTTTTGCCCAATTACTGTACCCCCCCCCCCATTTGAACTACAAAATGGTGGTTTTCTAGAGTCAAAATGAGAGTACCCCTAAACAATTTTTTAATGAAAAAAAGCACTGGGTTGTATTTATATACAACAACAACAATAACAAAGGGGTATATACAGAGGTACAGAGTGATCAGCATTTGCTTGCTTGCTCAACAACATTTGTCTTTGTGGCCGCATATCCATACACACTGCCATTTACCAAACATTTTGCTAGAATGAAATACAGTGGTACCTCGGGTTAAGAACTTAATTCGTTATGGAGGTCCATTCTTAACCTGAAGCTGTTCTTAACCTGAGGTACCACTTTAGCTAATGGGGCCTCCCGCACCACTGCCACGCGATTTCTGTTCTTATCCTGAAGCAAAGTTCTTAACCTGAGGTACTATTTCTGGGTTAGCGGAGTCTGTAACCTGAAGCGTCTGTAACCCAAGGTACCACTGTAGTGCCACCGAGCCCATCTAGCTCCCCATGCACCTGGGGTTTTCTGGAAGGCTTCTGGGTTAAAGGGTATCACACCTAATCTGGGCTTGCACCCCAGAACCTCTCACTTTGGATATCAAGCACTGGACACACCAGTGGATACGAGGAACAACTGCCAAAACACACCCAATTCCCCCTCTCCCGTTGTTATACTGCCATTTTGAGAAGAACAAAAACGGGTCTTTTTTGCAATGCACCATCTCCGAATGCCCTGTCTTGCACCCAGACACAGCCCTGTTCTTTTTGAAGGGACATGCGAAGGGGAAGCGTGTGACTGCACGCTCCGCAAGTGCGCTGCCACGCACCCTGGCATGCGCAATCTTGTCACAAGAGCTGCTTTGATCTAGTGCTATATCAGATCCCGCATGGGGTTGCTTGCAGAAAACTGACAATGCATGATAACGTATCTGGGAGGACAGTGGCTAAAGCGGAAATCTCCCCCCACCACACACAATGGTTTACATCTCCAGAAATGCCCTCACAAAGATCAAAGGGGACACTATGCAATAAAAGGTAAATGCCTCAATATAACCCAGAGGAGAAAACCCCCACTTCATCACCTTTTGACCTGATGCTGGTTGGCAAGAGATGGCTAAATAATTTCTGTATAACACAGCCTCCTTCAGTATCACCTTCATAGTATATTCCTAGGCAAGTTCCACCTCCTTTTTGTTTAAGCAGCAAGCTTCAGACTTTGGGGAGTCCTTTGCCTTTCCAGAAACCCCTTTCTGTAGGACAAGGGATACGTCTGAGATGTTGCAAAGAAATCTCAAGCATATTACAGGGTGAGCTCCTGCAGGATGTTGTGTTGCTTACATCAAAATTAGCAAGTACATACAGATTAATTCTATGTAATCATATAATGCCTCATAAGAACCAAGCTTATCATCTTTATCTCATTCCACACTCTCTTACATTCTTAAAAGAGCACATGGCTGAAGATTACCCTGTGTTTTATTATTCCAAAACATAGCAAAAATATCCCCCCCCCCCCAGTGTGATTGTCCATGCAATGTGTCTTTCAGGGATCTTCCTGATCTGCTCATTGAGGAAATTCTGGTGCACTCCTGAATGTTGGGAAATAAATGGAGAAAACCAGTTAATCCTGAAGTCCCACATGTGTGGGGAACTATGAAAAAAAATGGCTAACTGCCTGAATTCAAAAAAGTATGTTCAGGGCTTGACTCCCCTTTAGCCGAAACAGCCCCCAGCAGAGTTTAAAACACTGTTCTTTGCGGTGTTTGCAGCGTGTGGGAAATATAGGTTGCTAGATGTCTAAATGTCCCAGTATTAAGCTCTTAAAATGTGTTCCCTCTACCTCTCTTGGAGTGAATAGACCACAAACTTTAGTAAGTTTAAATGCTTTACTTACAGATCTCACTCATGCAGTGTTCAATGCTGCAGCTGAAACAACACAGGCCAGGTATTATTGGTTGCGAAATACAGAAAGTATCTTCAAACATGGAGTCTGGGCATGGAGCACACCCATCTCATGTGTCTGCTCAGCTTACATGGTTCAAATGGGAGAGAGAGAGAGAGAGAGAGAGAGCTGAGCAGGAAACATCCCTTACTTCCTCTTCCCTTGGAAAAGAGGGGATGTGACATCACAGTCTAATCTAGTAGTTTAGAACTCTGTGGTCTTTAACCCCTTCACATACTAACTAGCATAGATGTGCATTGTTAGCTTTGACTGCAAAAACTCACACACTGAAAAACCCCTAACTATCCTAAAAGACAGTTTGAAAGTGGGTGGAAGGAAGGCAGGAAGGCTTCTTTGTTTTTAAATGGCTAGGTAAAAACAGTCAGCTGTATAATAGGAACTGTTTTCTAGCATTCAGAGTAGACTTTACCAGTGGGCACCAGGTCTTATCATGAGTAGCTTCAACTTCCTGCTTTGGGACACTGTTGGGGAAGGACCAAAGCTCTTCTTTGCCTGGAGAAAGGCCTAGGACTGGGAGAGACTTCTGCCTGAAACTTTGGAGTCCCACTGCCAGTCAGTGTAGACAGCACTGAACTAGATGAACCAATGATCTCACTTGTCATAAGGCAGCTGCCTATGTTCCATTAAAGAGAGGCAAATCTCTGGCTGTTCCATACCCTCCAACATTTCTTTGATGAAAACAAAGATGTTGCCTCCAACATTTCTCCAATGAAAATAGGGACGTCCTAAGCGCTGTGGGTAAAACCTCAGCGCCTAGGGCTTGCCGATCGCATGGTCGGCGGTTCAAATCCCTGTGAGCTCCCGTCTTCGGTCCCAGCTCCTGCCCACCTAGCAGTTCGAAAGCACCCCTAAAGTGCAAGTAGATAAATAGGTACCGCTTTCTAGCGGGAAGGTAAACGGCGTTTCCGTGTGCTGCGCTGGTGCCGGCTCGCCAGAGCAGCTTCGTCACTCTGGCCACGTGACCCGGAAGTGTCTCCAGACAGCGCTGGCCCTCGGCCTCTTAAGTGAGATGGGTGCACAACCCTAGAGTCAGACACGACTGGCCCATACGGGCAGGGGTACCTTTACCTTTTTAAGGAAAAGTGGGACATTCAGGGATCAAATCAGAAACCGGGGCGGCTTGTGTAAATCTGAGACTGTCCATGGAAAATAGGGCACTTGGAGGGACTGCTGACCCCCACCCCTCCCCTGCAGGGTGCCAGTTAGATTTTTCCACCTTGGGTCCAGAAATTTACTCATTTACTAATTTCCTTACACTTACATCTTACCTTCCTTCCATCGTAGAACCCTGTGGTTTCCAGGAAATCTTCCATTCAGAAGGTTGTGGCCTTGAGACCCAAACCCTGCAGCCATTTCAGACCAAACTGAAATGGGCTTGCCTCTTGGTGGTTTGCAGTGGCCTTAGAGCAGTCTATTTTTGTGAAAGTTTCTCCCTCACCTTGACTGAGGTACTTTGGTGGCCGACGGAACTAGGCACATTGCCTCTGTGCCTGCCTGCCTCCAGGAGGTCGCAGGAAGGTGCCACTGCGGTCCAGGAACAAGCGATGGAGACAGGTGCAAGCTCCTCTGTCGCAAGCAGCCAAACTCATTTCTCAACCTCTTGGCTAGAGCGCAATCTCCGCCTCCTACCACCGCCACCCATTCCCATTTCTCATTCCACTGTTGTTCTCATCACTTTGCATCTTTTGCTCTTTCTTTCTCTCTCTGTCTCTCTCTCTTTTTTTAAAAAAACCCAAAATAAAAATAGTTATGCAGCACTTGCTGTCAGGGAACCTGTCAGGAGAATGCGCCACCCCCTTTGCTGCACTGTAGCCCTGCCTTAATGAGGATATTCTGCCTGTCTAAATGGCTGTGGGGGGCGGGGGGAGATTTACTTATTCATCTAGAAGCCCAAATGTGTGGTGTTTGGGGAAAGCAAAGCCCTGCTGCGATTGCAGTCTCCTCACGTTCCTTATGACTGCAAACAAGGGGGGAGGGTTACAAAAAGAGGCCAAGTGTGGACAGCAAGAGGCCTTTCATCCGGTGGGCAACAAATCCCTTGAATGCCTTTGCAGTTGCAGGAAGGGGAGCAAGCAGCGAGACCTGTGAAGGCCAGAGGGTGAGGGACGAGTTAGGCCCACGGGGAGAGACTGGGAAGGATGCATGCGTAAGCCATTAAACTAAGTGGCTCTGTATTTGTGCAGCTGTGTCTTTTTTTAGCCCATTATTTTGACGCTGTTGCGCCGGGTTTTCCTCGGCCAGGGGAGCAGAGTGGAAGCCGGGGACGCTGAACGTGGCACTTGCCAGTAGTCTGCGCTCTCTCTCTGTGTGTGTTCAAGAATAATGTTCATTATAATAATCTCGCCGGATTCCACGCCTGCTGGTGTCGCTCTGTATTTGAGGGTTGTTTGCCGGAACTCAGGGGAGCTCTTCCCCCCCTTATTGTTGATTTTATTGGACTCCAGCCCTTCCAGCTGAGGCTCTAAACCTGGTGCCCTGGCTCCTAGCCATTCTGCCTCTTAACAAACCAGACCGCGCTTAAATAAGAGAGATGGGGAGGGTAGATCACTGGCTCACAGCTCAGCTTCCCCCTCTTAACCCTTCCCCCTGCTTTCTGAGAATTTGCCATCGCACAAAGAAACCAAGAGCCCTGGTTTCCCTGATTATAACCTCTGGTTTCTAGAAAAAGCCCTGTTTGGTTTGGTTTTGAATCTAGCAACCCCCACTAAGGCTGAACAGGGACAGAATCCTGCACCCTTATCACTCTCTGGAATGATATTTATGCAGACAGAGAGCCTCTGAAGCTTGCGTGCTTATTTTTCATCCACATCCTGAGCAGATGAGAGACACTCCCTACCAGCGTATAAATCTTGTCTTTCATAAAAAAAAAGTTAGGGATCTGGGGTGGGACGACTTTAGTGTTGCCACCATTCCCTTCCTGGGAATTTTGAACAGCTGCATGACAGGTGACTCTCCCAATAAGTGCAGGTGATGAAGAAGAAAAGCTTCACCTGTTGACCTTTTTACCTGTAGTGTCATTGTTCAAACCTCAGATGGGAAGTCGGATACACACACACAACCTTACCCCATAATATATATGTTTAAGTTGATGAAACCCATTTTGGCCAGCTTTGCAGCCAATCTGGTCTCTGCCCTCTGCTACTGCAATCTCATTGGCTAGAAAGCAGCTTAGTCACTCTGGATAGAGCGAGCCTGATGGCCAAAGAGCCAATCACACTTGAAGGAGGCTGGTGGTGTGAGCTTTTCAGGCATGCAAACAAAGGTATCAGAAGCAGCCAATCACGCTGGAAGGGCAAGCCTATGAGAATCCTGATCTTTTAAGCGAGGGGAAGCAGTCGCCCAATCTGCTGTGAAGGCAGGCTTGCAAGAGACCTGGTGGAGGGTGGAGGACTGCCAATCAAATCTGAGTAGCCTGCAGACAAGCAATATAAAAGGCTAAATCATTCCTTCGTTCCGGTGAGGAGGTCTGATCTTGCTAGGGATCTGACTTTTCATCTCCAGGTCCTGCTTTTGATGTGTGTATGCTTATCTTTATAGTCTGGTTTACAGTGATATTTTCCTGCCTGCCTTTTAAGCTTTTGATAACCTTGACGTCCGTTTAAATGTACGATGACCCTCAAAGACATGCCTAGCAAAGAATACGGACTCTAAAGGCACATTAAAACACACACACACACCACCTGAGCAAGTCTTGGCTTCCTCAGGTCCTGGATGGGGAAATGCTTAGGTAGCCCTGTGCTAAGCCCTGCTGAGTATCTAACAGATAAATATATATGTCTGTTAGCTGCAGGCACCAACGAAAGCTGAGTCCTTCTGAGCGTCTCCTTCATTTAGAGGAGACCTAGGTTTGAATCCTTTGCTCACTGGGTCACCTTGGGCAAGTCGTCTTCAAATATCTCAAGGGCTGCCACATGGAAGAGGGAACGAGCTTGTTTCCTCCTGCTCCGGAGGGTAGGACTCAAACCCATGGCTTCAAGTTACAAGAAAGGAGATTCCGACTAAATTTAAGGAAGAACTTTCTGACAGTAAGAGGTGTTTGACCATGGAATAGTCTCCCTCGGGAGGTTGTAGACTCTCCTTCCTTGGGAGTTGGAATAGATGACCCTCAAGGTCCCGTCCAACTCTCCAATTATGAGATTCTAAGTCACAACGTAGCCTCAGCGCAGGACCAGTTTTGGGATTAAACAGGGTTACAACTGTGATGGCTAAATAAATAGATTCCATTCCTTCCATCGCTTGGGTATCTTTCCCCCCATCAACATGCCTAGGAATCCTTGAAAACAGAGGGAGCAGAATGTTCCCAAACTTTGAGCCTGCCTTCTGAATCAAGATTGCCTCTGAAGTGCCCTGTGGCTGCTTCTGAATCATCCAGATCTTGCCACTATTGCAGAGGGACGAACCATTTGCCTGGCCTGATAGGACCATTTGCCCATTCTTGCCAGGAGATGACCTTGGCCTGCGTCTCCTTTCGTCATGCAAATTAGCAACCTGAGCAGCGTTTGAGAATATAGGGGGCGCCAAGCATCCAAAGCTAAGGTAGGTTAATTGCCTGAGCCAGCCAGGAATGACACAGAACATCAATGCAAATGGCTCTGGAAAGGAGCCAGTCATGCGCCCAGCATCCAGCCACATGGTCCAACAGGAAGATGGCTAGAGGAGCCAATAGGCTCACTATAGAATCCTCATATTCAAATAAAATAGGACAAAAGCAGAGGTGATTGGTTGTACTTGGACTATAAGGTAAAGGCACATGATACAGCAACCTTGCTGAAACTAAATAGGTCTAGTCATGCCTGGATAGGGGATGGTTTCAAACCCTGTGCATTATTATTATGAAACCCTATGTTTAGTAATTATATTATATTATATTATATTATATTATATTATATTATATTATATTATATTATATTATATTATATTATTTTCCCTGTCTTTTTCCTTTACATGGGCTCAAGGCATCTTACAGATAAAATAAAAACAGCTAAACAGATAGAGGGGCAATAATTAAACATCATTTAAACATTAAACACACACACTATATATGATCTATTTAAAACATACAGATTGTTGTTGTTTAGTCGTGTCCGACTCTTCGTGACCCCATGGACCAGAGCACGCCAGGCACTCCTGTCTTCCACTGCCTCCCGCAGTTTGGTCAGGCTCATGTTTGTAGCTTCGAGAACACTATCCAACCATCTCGTCCTCTGTCGTCCCCTTCTCCTTGTGCCCTCCATCTTTCCCAACATCAGGGTCTTTTCCAGGGAGTCTTCTCTTCTCATGAGGTGGCCAAAGTATTGGAGCCTCAACTTCACGATCTGTCCTTCCAGTGAGCACTCAGGTCTGATTTCCTTAAGAATGGATGCGTTTGATCTTCTTGCAGTCCATGGGACTCTCAAGAGTCTCCTCCAGCACCATAATTCAAAAGCATCAATTCTTCGGCGATCAGCCTTCTTTATGGTCCAGCTCTCACTTCCATACATCACTAAAACATACAGATAACCACAATAAAAACAGCACGGCACTAGCCCTTTCATTAAAAGTCTAACTTCTCTAGGGAGGGAGTTTCAAAGTCTGGGAGCAGCCACTGAGAAGGCCCTCTCCAGCCGCCTTGGGGATCTACAGTTGCAGAAAAGTAAATAAATGTGAAGTAAAATTAAACTTTAGCAGACCACATGCTTACCCACTGTGGTCTCCTAACCTCCCCTGTAGTATTTCCCCAGTGGACCTGCTGTGATTCGGACTTCTTTTCCTTCTGCTCCTTCTTAAAAAGCTGCTAGCCCTCATGACCATAGAAGAAAATGTTAATAATCAGTGGGCAATGTTGCCAGTGCTTTGCTGTCACTCTTTACATTCCTAGTTGAGAGGATGGGGTGGGCAGCTGTTACTCTTTAAATGGGTTTAGAAGTGGGAAAGGGAAAATATTCTCCCTGTGGCCAGCAGACAAGCAGACAAGCACCAATCCTGCCACAACTCCACCTCTCTCTGTTTGTGCTTGTTCCTTCCCGCCCCCCTGCCCCCGCCTGCCCCTTACTCAGAAGTTGGATAGGGGGCAGGAACGGGACATGAGAAGGGACCACGATTGGTTTGACATCCGTGGGCCAGTGTTGCATCTTCTGAGGAAAACCAACCCTTTAAAACCATCACAGAACCTTCTACTGCGGAAAGAAAGGAGAGGGGAGGGAAGAGGGGAGGGTGTTTTATTCTTATTTATATATTTTATTTTGTCCTCCGTGACCAGGCTGGTTATTTTGGGGATGATGGTTTTCCTGGAAGGAGAAAAGGAATCTGATAGTCTGCCGAGGTGATGTGGCGCTGCCCCCGAGCCACCCCGCCCGGTCTCTGCGTGCACACGCGTTCCCAGCACACTGGAAGTGCGAGCGGCTGTTTGTGTGCATGTGTTATTATGTCACTGTTCCAGCTCGCTTAGCTGTGACCTTGGACGAAAGGAGAATGCGATGAGAGAGCTTCGTCACAAACTGCCCTCCAGGAGACGGAGCCAGGCACTGGTCCAAAACACAGCTTCTCCCTCCAAATCCCTCTCTCCAATTCCTTTTCCCATGGTGCCAGCCAGAGAGCCTTCTCCATCGCTATTCCTTCCCCGCTGCCCTGATCGCCAGCTTTCTCCTGCCTTGTGGAGCAGCGCAAGTGGCAGGGAACCGGGGTGTGTGTGTGTGCTGCCTTCCAAGTGGCTGAGCCCATCTCCCTCTGACATGTCGCCTCAGGTTAAATCGAGTTTTTGGGGGTTGCACTTATATAAGAAGATATGTGGCATCTCAACTGAGAAGGCAGGGCTTTTTTTGGTCTTGACAACTGCTGCAAGGAACTATGGGATATGGAATGGGAGGTAAGGGTGGGGGAGACGGACAGACAGACCACAATTTAACTCTTAGTTCTAAGCTGCTGTTCACATAGGAGATAACCACTTCTGGACTTTACGTGGAGCACCCATGATTGACTTTCTTTCCTAAACTAAAAACCCCCGAAATGCTCTGCTCCTAGAAAGCCAGCTGTTAAGAAAGGCTATTGTCTAGATTTCGTTGATAAGGAAGTTTTCTATGTGAGGGGTTTTTTCTTTCTTTCTCATGTGGAAATGTTCAACCCGAAGATGCTCTCAGATCATCCAAAGCCCCTCCAGACTGGTGTGTGTGTGTGTGTGTGTGTGTGTGTGTGTGTGTGTGTGTGTGTTGCAAATGTATCCTGCCACATGCCATTGATGCATGAGTTGTTCATTGGTGGTGAATTTATACCCGGTGGTCCAAACACCAGTCCACTTCATTAGTGGTCCTGTAGTCTTTGCTGGGGGGGTCTTTGCTAGACCACTAATGAAGCAGACTGGTGTTTGGACCATTCATCACCAATGAACAACTCATGCATCAATGGCATGTGGCAGGATACATTCATTAGTGGTCCTGTAGTCTTTGCTGGGGGGACGCAGGTGGCGCTGTGGGTTAAACCACAGAGCCTAGGACTTGACGATCAGAAGGTCGGCGGTTCGAATCTCCTCGACAGGGTGAGCTCCTGTTGCTCGGTCCCTGCTCCTGCCAACCTAGTAGTTCGAAAACACGCCAAAAAGATCAAGTAGATGAATAGGTACCGCTCCAGCGGGAAGGTAAACGGCGTTTCCGTGCACTGCTCTGGTTCGCCAGAAGCGGTTTAGTCATGCTGGCCACATGACCCGGAAGCTGTATGCCGGCTCCCTCGGCCAATAAAGTGAGATGAGCGCCACAACCCCAGAGTCGGCCACGACTGGACCTAATGGTCAGGGGCACCTTTACCTTTACCTTAGTCTTTGCTGGGCGCTGTCACATTGTCATGATTTGGAGGGGCAAAGCAGGACATAGCAAACACACACTTCCCGGAATATAGCAGTATAATGAAACATTGCGGGATTTCAAGAGGAAGTTATGAGACCGGAAACAAAGCAATATGTATGCCCTCAAACTGTTGCACCTGCAAACCAGTCATGAAGGTGAGATTGTGAATAACCACCCCATGCCATCATGAACACAAGTCACCATGACCACACAGTTAAAAGGAACCTTGGAGGCTGGGCCTGTCTAGTCCACAAATAGTCCCGCCCCCCCCCCCCTGCGTGAAGCAACTGTTTGTGGTATTTCTTTTGGGTTCTCTAACTCGACTCTTCTGCTCTGGAACGGAAATGAGGCCTCGTGGGATGGAAGTGTGGGGAGCTGGGTCTCCTGAGTTTTCCTTGTAGATCCAAAAGGAAACTGGATGCATTTCTAGAAAACAGGCCCTCAATTTTTCTCCTCAGCTCTAGGATCCGGAAATGGGTGTAGCTTCTTAGAGCAGGAAGGCATGATTCCTGGATTTCGTTGCCAGTTTGAGAAGATTAATCTGTTACTTCTCCCTCTTGGGGTTTTAGACAGTTCTTAATTTTTAAAATGTGAGTTGTGACATTTCAAATTTGCCTAGTGGGAGCATGCTCTGTGTTCCTCGATCACCCTGTTTTTAATCCCAGATGTCTAGGGGCCTTATCCACACTTTTGTATATTCCACAGGAATCAGTTGACGAAGGGTGGTTAGCAATATTTTTTTAAATAAATGAATAGGGGCTGGTTGTGGTTAACCCTTGGCAAAGCAGACATCTCTGCATGTGGTCAGCTACAGTCAAGTCTTCATTATTGCTTCGCTTATTCCAGGGCTGAGCCTCAGAATTAAAAACGAGGTGGAATGAACCCAAAGCATGTAGCAACCACAAACACTCCTCCATCTCTTCCTTCTCACTGAATATATGGCATTTTCCTGGCTCCCCTGGTCATTCCCTTTCTCCCTAACAAACTTTTGCTGAAGGGTGTGAAGTGTGAAGTCTCACACTTGCCCTTTCAATCATGTTTTCTTGGCTTGTTTTCTGCTGAGGACAGCGATTTCATGTTACGAGATTCATGTTAGGAGAGGCCGCCTTTCAGAAACCAGGGCTATCTAATTCTTCCTTTCTGACGGTTGGCAACATCTCTTAACTGGGCTAGGAAGGGGGATTCACCACAAGCATCTTTACTTTTGCTGATGCCGCATGGACTAGGGTGAAACTGCTGCTCTGCTCTACCGAAATACAGATAAAGAATCATGAAGTGAATGCAAGAGGCAAATCAGAGAGAAAGAGGGTGGGAGAGAATGAGGCCTAGGAAGGAATATGGATATTTGCAACAGAAACAAGGGCCTGAAATACTGGTTGGGGGAATCTGCTGAGTGTCTGTGTGCATCTGCTTAAATAGGGGAGAAGGGGCAATTGGGAAAGGTTAAAAGCTTGCTGCTTTCCCCCAAATGGTTCCCCCTCCCACTTTTCACTGTGTAGTGAAGAAATGGCAATTGGCCACATGATATGTGTGCTTGGAAACACACAGAAGAGGAGAGCATCAGGGTATCTTTGAGGACAGAGCCAGGAGGGTGTCCTAACCTGTGGAAATGTTGTCTCTTGGGCAGGCCAAAGACAGCGACGATGAGGAAGAGGTGGTGCACGTGGACCGAGACCATTTCATGGATGAGTTCTTCGAACAGGTAAGAGGAAGAACAGCCTTGAAGGTGTCACAGCAGCATGGTCAGTGCTGAGAGTTGTGGTCCAACATCTGGAAGGCTGCAGGTCCCCCATCCCTGGCATGGACCTTGGTGGGGGCTCTTCTTTGGTCTGTTGTTCTGCTCTCATTTATCTGGTGCTCTGCTTGAATTACAACAGTGTTCGCCAACCTGGTGCCTTCCTGCTTTTTTGGACTACAACTCCCATAAGGGCTGGGGCTGATGGGAGTTGTAGTCCAAAGCAACTGGAAGACACTAGGAGGGGTGAAGGCTGCACTACATATTGTACCAAGTCCTACCCCTTGAGTAATCATACTCCTTTCCGGCTTCTGACATCTCCCCAGGGTTTGCCCATATATTTTGAACCTTATCTCAACAGTCATGAGATCTTGACCAGTGGCAGAGAACCTGTGGCAACTCCAGGTGATGCTGGACTACAGTTCCCATCATCCTTGCCCTTTGGCTGTGCTGGCCTGGACTGATGAGAAATGAAGCCCGACAACATCTGGAGGGCAAAGGGTCCCTCTCCCCTTTCTGTAGAAGCTTAACTTCTTGAGCCACGACTAAGGGAGGTTGCACTCCTAAGGGAGGTTGCACTGAAATATAACTTAAGAACCCATGGCTCTATAGGCTAGCCTTTGCAAACCCGGTACCCTCCAGTTTTTCTGAACTACAACTCCCATCATGTCCAGGACTAATGGGAGTTGTAGTACAGAACATCTGGATGGCACTGGGATGGCTGATTTGGCATATTGCAGGCTATACTCGTCACTTGTTTTAACACTTGATGTCTACTACAGTCATACCTTGGAAGCCAAACAGAACCTGTTCTGGAAGTCCATTCGACTTCTGAAATGTTCGGAAACCAAGGTGTGGCTTCCAATTGGCTGCAGGAATCTGCGCCAGATGTTTGGGTTCCAAAAGAACGTTTGCAAACTGGAACACTCATGTTTGGGTTCGGGGCCTTTAGGAGCCAAAACGTTTGACTCGCAAGTCGTTCATCAACCAAGGTACGACTATACTAGTAAATACTGTTGTCTCGTTCATGTGGCAATCAGCAAACACATTTATTTCTTTTTAACAAACAAGTTCTCTGAGGTCTGTAAAGGGCACGATAGCAGCCTCTTTAAACCTAGGCTTCACCCAATCTCTCTCACACAAAAGCAAAAGAGGAGGAATGAGGGGAGGGGAGCTGAACCTCTCCCCTTGCCTGCTTCTTCTTCCCCCCAGCCCCTCGTCTGAAGCATTTCTCCCTTGGCCAAAGAGACAGGCCGCAAGGGAGTCAACGGTGAGCAGGGAAGCTTACACCCTCTCTGAAAACTAAACCCCCTCACTCAAAACACATTATTTAATGATCAGGGCAGACGCAGATTTAAGGAGACCAGCTGGCGACCATCTAGGGGTTATCTCCAACTTAAATTTCCTCAGATTCAGGGGTGCCAACTTGAGTAAAATATTGGGGGGGAGAGGTAAGCCCTGACCTGCATAATCAATCACAAGATGTGTCACATGCACACTATTTGAATGGCCCATCAATTTTGGGGGGCCCTGGTCCCCTCAGATATTTTATTGGGAGGTCCAAAGGGACCTCGGCCCCTAGGAGTTGGCTCCTATGCTCAGAGTAGACTTACTGAAATTAACGAACCTCAGTTAGTTGTGTTTATGCATTTCAATGGGTCTACTCTTGAGTAGCATTGGATACAACCCTGGGTTTCAAAGCGTAAGGGAAAGAAATAGTTTTCGAAAGGGGTGTCTGTGTGAGGGAGGGAGGGAGAGATTCTACAGTTTAATGTTTCCTCATGTTTTGGGTTTGGTACGTCATTCCTCAGCCGTGCCAGAGCCTATTTGCCTCTGAACAATGAGGTCCTTTCATGCTGGAGAGCTCTTGCTTCATTATAGAGTCTGAGAACCCGTAAAGAGGTCGGTTTTGTGCAGCAATACATACTTCCAGCTCCCAGACCGCTGTGCGGAAACCAAATGGCTGCCAGGATTAGAGAAGGTGGCCACCCTTGTTCCAGGTCCTCTCCTTCCCACTTCTTCTCAGCCTGCTTTTGCATAGGAGATGGAGCCTACGAGCCCCATGCCCTGAATTAACTCCTGCTTAGACACGTGCCTGGGATCTGCACGAGAGCGGAGCGCATTAATATTCAAGCAGCATGGCTTTTAGTATGCAAGAGCATCTTGTTAATGATTCTATGCAGCCCCTGCGATGCGCAGGCGTCAGAGGTGGAAGGATTGGAGGGGGGGGGAGGCAGAGAGATGCCACGGGGATGGCAGCCACCCACAACTGTGAAATCCACGTTCGCTTGTTGGGTCTTGTTCACAAGTCGCAACGCGTGGCTGAGATCATCGCACTACACCCCGGAGAAATCTTGCCGTTTCTCTGAAGCAATTCCGCAGCGTGCTGTGGCTGCTTGCAGGAAATCCATGCCTCAGACAGCTCTTGCCTCTCTTTCCTTTGAATTCCAAGTTCTATTAAAAATAAAAACCACCTACAGCCCACTCACCCTCCCTCTCTCAAATAAGCATACAGATTGCATCATTTCATGCAAAATTAGCAAATGTTGTTGCGTTGCTTTGACCCAAGATTGTAAACATTCTTGCAGTCTTTTCCGGTGGGTGCCTGGATTCTTATCAGCCTCAGCACTCATCAGGGAGTTAGTTACCAGTGAGACCCGTAATTAACAATCCAATCTTATTTATTGCTTTTGTGGCCCCCCTTTTCACTCCAGTCAGCTCCAGGCGGTGTGCATGTGTGTGTCCCCCCCCCTCATTTAATCCCCACAACAACCCTGAGAGATAGATTAGGCTGACAGGCAGTGACTGGCCCAAAGTCACCCAGCGAGCTACATGGCAGAGTAGTGATTCGAACCCTGGCCTCCCGGGTCCTAGTCTGAGCCTCTAACCACTACACCACACTGGATCAATTTGTGGACATTTGGGCTCAGGTTACATATGATAGTGGAAGACCCATCTATTTAAGACCTGGGCCTGGCCGACTCCTGCTTAGACTGGCAGCTTCCCCCAAAGAGAGCTGCTAAACTGGTGGCTGCCTTCCTGATACCTCATTTATGAAGTCATTTTCCCTCAGCTGTGCTCTAGCTCTGTAAGTGGATCTGTGCGGGAGGAAAAGACCACAGGGGGAGAAACTCTGGGGGAGTTAAACAATGGGTGGAGATTCTTATACCCATGAACTCCATATGTCCTACAAATCCTCTTAGTTCACACCCCTCTTTATACACGACTGAGGCAGACCTGAGTTCGAAAGCTGCGCTCTATTCCAACATAGAATCATAGAACTGTAGACTTGGAAGGGACCCTGAGGAATATGCAGCTGTCCCATCGGACCTGAAACTGTGATTCCGCTGCATGAGGGAAGCCAGGGCGGGCCCAGGATTTGTGATGATTGATTGAGGGGCACCAGCAAAGCTATTGTCTGTCGTGGGCGAGTCGGCTGCAGATTTCAGGACCTTGGAGAGCGTCTCCTGGTAGTTTGCCTCCGGGCCCCGTATTTCAACTCCTTTCTTCAGCACAGTGCTCCCTGGTGGCCAGGCTGAGGCCTTACAGTCATTTAACTGAGGAAAACTACTCTATCAGACCGACAAAAAGGTATTTAGGGAACATTTAAGTCAGAGTTTCCCAAACTGTAGTTCATGGACCGCCAGAAGTCCCCAAGCTTCATTCAGCTGCTCTGTGACATGTCTGCATTAAATATTCCTATTGCTTTTTTAATTGGCTGATTTGTTTATTTCTTATATTGCATGTTATTGTATTTCAGTCTGACAAAGAGATCATAGTCTCAGTGAACTGTAGCAAAACTGTCAGTGCAAAGAAATATTTGTTTTTATTCATTTATAAAAAAATATTTATATACTGTTGTTCATTAATTTAAAAAATCAGAGCGGTTTTACACAATTGTACATAAAACAATGCAATAAAGAGCATTTTTTTAAAAAAAAACAACTTTAAATCAGTTAAATATTATGGACAGTTATATTATTAATTATTTTAAAAAATTAAGCAGAAGTTGCCCACTGTATTTCCATTGGCAGATTATTCCACGATCCTGGCCCTATGGCACCAAAATCTCAGTTCCTTGTTGTGAAATAAGCCTCACCAACTCAGGGAACAACCGTTGACACTACTGCAGATGATCTCAGTGGTTGAGCTGAGATATAGGGTTCAAGCAGTCCCTGAGGTACCCTGGACCTAAGTTGATCAGGGCGTTGATGGTGCCAGAGGTACTTCCCCCTCCTGCCTGATGCTCTCGCTCTGCACATGGCAACATTCAGGCGGAATGTGGAAACAAGGCCTGTGTATCGCTCTCTCCTTTTCCCGCCTCTGTGGCTCCTTCATGGAATCTCCTCCAACCCTAAGAGTTCTGTGGCTCCACGATTGGCTAAATGCAGCACAGAGGACCCGTATTGACCGTGGCAGCCCTGGGTCACCGTATCAATTACTTAGCGGTGGGCGTTCAAGGAACCACAACAGGAGGGAGGTCCCATGCTCGCTTCTTGCCTCCCTGTCTTTCCCCAGGTGGAGGAGATCCGCGGCTGCATTGAGAAACTCTCGGAAGATGTGGAACTGGTGAAGAAGCAGCACAGTGCCATCTTGGCTGCCCCGAACCCAGATGAGAGTGAGTGGAACACCCAGAGGCCCACGTCTAGTGATGCTGTCCCATGGCGCTTACACACGCCCCGTGCCACGCGTGAATTTGCCCAAGATGGGTGCGCAAGGATCTCTCTCAAGATCCTGCGCAAGGATGAAGGCAAACAATGCATGTGGGGGAACGGACACAGTTCAATCATCTCCCGGGTCTGCTGTCAAAACACTCCCCCCATTTATTTATTTTTGCATTTTCCTTGTAGAGACCAAGCAGGAACTGGAGGATCTCACAGCTGACATCAAGAAGACTGCCAACAAGGTGCGCTCCAAGTTGAAAGGTAAGAGCTGGGTCTCCCCAACATAGAGTTATTATATATATATATGACCGAAAGTTCAGAGGTAGCATTGTAACCCATTTACGATGGAGTGGAAGGTTCGTAGGCTATGGAGTACTTGCTCACAAACTTATTGACAGCTGCACGAATTATTATAGCCAAGAAGTGGAAGGGGCAAGCAGAATATAAAATGGAAGAATGGTATAAAGAGGTGTGGGGTATAGCTATTAATTAAGATGTGTCATTCTTCTTTTTCTTTCTTTATCTTTGGCGATCACTCGTAGCCAAGTAAGATTGTCTTCCATAAACACGGTTTTAGCAATGAGTCCATAAGTGACTGTGGAGGCCAATTCTGGACCCACACGTCCTTCCACAGTGGGTACATTGGTTTCTGGGCGGGAGTTGATCATGGTGTGGATTTGCCAACTGTGCCTTCCTCTTAGCACGTTTCTCCCTTGCGTCCTGAGTTCGAGTGTCTTCAAAGCCCATGACACCTTTGGTAAAGGCTGTTCTCCAACTGGAGCGCTTGCAGGCCAGTGTTTCCCAATTGTCAGGGTTTATACTACAGATTTGCCTTGAGACAATCTTTAAACCTCTTTTGTTGACCACCAGCATTACGCTTTCCATTTTTAAGTTCGGAATAGAGTAGGTCAGGGAATATGCAGGAGAAATGATTCTGAGGAGATATGGAGGGCGTTTGTAGAATTTGTACTGTTAAAACGGAAAAGAGGTCAAACCATCGCAAGCCAATGAGAAGCCGGACAGCATTGCGGAAGGTGGTCCCCGCTCTGCTCCGTGCTGTTTTAGCGTGGTGCACGGGAGCTGACCGAGCGGGTGGTGGGGGTCCATGGGTCAGTTAAACGACCTCCATGGGCCGCTTGTGGCCCATGGGCCTTAGGTTGCAGGCTCCTGTCCTAGCCCTTAGGCAGCTTTGAACCTGCAACTTGGCAGCTCACCACTAGAGGCAGCAGCAGAAGAACCCAGAAACTCCAGGCTCCGACCCAGACAGTTCTTCATTCTCTGCTAAAGCTGCCCTGATCTCTTTGCCCTTGTCCTCTCTACAGCGATTGAGCAGGGAATCGAGCAGGAAGAGGTGCAGAACCGATCCTCGGCTGACTTGCGGATCCGGAAAACGCAGGTACTTGTCTTCGTCACATATATTGGATTTTGCCTTATTTCTCCTTCTTCTTCCCCCACCCTCATCCCCAAAGTACCTATATTTAAAATAAATTGCATGCTTTGTTTTTTTAAAAACTTTCTGGTTAATTGGGGGCACCCATTGTTTTAAAATCCATGCATCTAAACCCTGGGGGGAGACCTGCAGGATCAGGCCAATGGCCCATCCAGTCCAGCATTCTGTTCTCACAGTAGCCAGCCAGAAGCTTTAGCTCATTTGCGTAACAATTTCCCCTCCCCCCCCCACGCACCATTCCAAAGGTCTGTGATCAATAGGTATGGGTCTTAAATTGAAACAGGGGAGCAGAGGGAATGAGGGGTACGTCCCGCTCTCTTTGGTGACTTCCTCTCTGCCCCAACATGACGGACTCCCCATTTCACTGCCTAGCACTCGACCCTTTCCCGCAAGTTCGTGGAGGTGATGACGGAATACAACACAACCCAGTCCAAATATCGAGACCGATGCAAGGACCGTATCCAGAGGCAGCTGGAGATAAGTACGTTAATTCTCTCTCTTGAATATATTTCCTGCCTTCCCTCCTTAGGTCTGGCTTGTTAGGTACGTTTCCCCCTAAATATTGAACTCTCCGGCGATCTAGGAAGGTGGAGGACTCTCCTTCATGTCGGGTAGCTTTCTGTCAGGGATTATTTAGCTGAGATTCCTGCATTGTCTGGGGGTGGTCAGAATGACCCTTGATGTCCCTTCCAATTTTGCAGTTCTGTGATCCTACAATTGCATTCTTCCAGTAACTAGTGAGGAAATAGCTGAAATATATGACATTAATTATAAGGACATAAGAAGAGTCCTGAGGATAAGGCCAAAGGCCTGCCCCCCCCCCAAAACAAATTTTTATTTGATTTTCCAAAATATAAACATACAAGAAAAACAATTCCCAATCTACTAATTATCAAGATTACTCTGAATCTCCTGACTCCGCCCCATCCCATCCTATTGATTCTATTTTCAACTGCATATCAATACTTCTCCCATTTTTCATCTTCCTAAATTATCTATACGTTCTGTTACATTACACGTGTCTTTAAAATCCTGCTAATGCTTTGACCTGTTTACAATGATTTTGTATATACATTATAAACATTTCCCATTCTTTTTTAAATTTCTTGTCTTCTTGATTCCTGAGTTTCCCAGTTAGTTTTGCCATTGCAGTATATTCCATCAACTTGATTTGCCATTCTTCTCTGGTCGGGGTTATCTCTTTGTTTCATCTCTGGGCTAGTAGCATCCGAGCGGCCGTTGTAGCGTACACAAACACTTTCCTCTGGTCCTTTGGGATCTTGGCAAAATTTCCAGAAAAATCCGGACGTATGGCAAAAAAAAAAAGCTCAACAGCTTTTCTGTCCGGATATTCACTTTTCGGAATATGGCAACTCTGGTGGTGCTGTGGGTTAAACCACAGAGCCTAGGACTTCCTGATCAGAAGGTCAGCGGTTCGAATCCCTGCGACAGAGTGAGCTCCCATTGCTCGGTCCCTGCTCCTGCCAACCTAGCAGTTCGAAAGCACGGCAAAGTGCAAGTATCTTAGGTACCACTCCGGCGGGAAGGGAAACGGTGTTTCCGTGCGCTGCTCTGGTTCGCCAGAAGCGGCTTAGTCATGCTGGCCACATGACCCGGAAGCTGTAAGCTGGCTCCCTCAGCCAATAAAGTGAGATGAGCGCCACAACCCCAGAGTCATCTGCGACTGGACCTAAAGGTCAGGGGTCCCTTTACCTTTACCTTATGTTAGGGCCTGAGAACAACTCTCCACACATGCGATTCCTGACAACTAGCATTCCGAGGTATCTTGCCTCCAACAGTGGAGGCAGAACATATAGTAGACACTGATAGCTTTGGTCTCCATGATGAAGACGAGAGTGCTACCGAGCACGTGCAGAGTGGCTTCTCCTCCCTGCCTTGTGATGGCCGCTGGCCTCTTATTATCTGAGATCAGGGGGCTGGGCTCACACAACAACCTCGAGCAGGCGTGGACACTGAAGTGCGAGGAGCTGCCACACACCAACCCATCCTCAGTTATACTTCGTTGCGGCTGTTTTTTTGTAGCAGCTGCCTTTGCCTCATAGGGGCAAGTAGCCACTGTGGGTTTTTAAAAGGCAGAGCTGCTGTCTATAGCTAGGTGCTTTCATCCTATTCAATTATTATTATTATTATTATTATTATTATTATTATTATTATTATTTCATTATCTATACTTCATCCATCTAACTGTGTTGCCCTAAAAACTTCCCGATAGAGGGCTGCTTTCAGATGTTTTCTAAAGGTTGCACAGCTACTTATCTCCTTGGCTCAGGGATTGCATAAGTCCATACCCTTCAACATTTCTCTGATGAAAATAGGAACATTCTGGGGTCAAATCAGAAACTGGGACGGCTTCTGTAAATCTGGGACTGTCCCTGGAAAATAAAGATACGTGGAGTGTCTGATGCAGCTTCCTGCTTCCATTGCTGGGCTCCGTTGAAAACAGCTTCTCCATGCAAACCAGGAAGTGACCTCTCCAGACAACAGAGTGACTCTTCTTTTCTTATCTCTGAGACTCCGATCTCCTGAGTGACACGGACACCATTAGGCAGTTGAATGCACATCCGTACTCAGTCCGTTTCCCTCCCTTCCACACGACCCCAGCTGCTAGCAACCCACGCCACACCACTGGGCTGTCCTAAAAGCATATTCTCCTGCCACCCTCTTGCCGGCAGTTGCACGCTTCACTGGTGGACAGGAGCCTGCTCACTTTTACATGAACTGGAAACAAGGAGATCAAAACAAACAATATGCCAGTTTCCTCATTGGGAGGCCAGGGTGCGAATGCTTTGTTGAAGCGATAAGGTGATGCTGCGGGTGGGGGCTGTATTATAAAGTGTGGCAATTCATCATGGCTTTGGTCTTCCCTTTTTGCAGCTGGCAGGACAACAACTAACGAGGAGCTAGAAGACATGCTGGAGAGCGGGAAGCTGGCAATCTTCACCGATGACGTACGTATCCCAGAAGCACTCACAAGCATGTCAGACATGGCCGTCTTGTGGTTCCAAGCTTAGGAAAAGACAGGGTTGGGGTGCTCTGCTAGGAAGCTGCTCTGGGGGTCCTTGGAATTTATGGGTCGGACTGGGAATGAAGTAAGCAGGTTCAAGGAGGGGCAAAATGCCAGGCAGGATGCTGAAACCCCAACCACTGATATTACAATGCCCTGTTCTTCCCTGCTTCCCTTCATAGTCATAGGGAATAGAAGTTTGCCACCATTTCTTAACATTTAAGGAGCAGGGTCTCCGGGTTCCTCCTCTTAACCTCTTTGGTCCATTGTTCTAACAGGGATGGGGCTCTAACTTGGGTGGATGCTGTTTTATTTTTGGGGGGGGGGTTCTTTAAAATTGTTTTCTTTTTTATAATAATATTTTATTAGGTTTAAGAACACATAAACAAGCAATAAACACAATAACAACACAAAGTAAATAAAAAACATCACAATATAAAATCTCACAATAAACAAATACAAATATTTAACCTAAGATAGACAAAGAAAAAAAATCAATACACACACAAAAATATAAAATATAAAACACAAATCACTCTTTTCTGATTTCTTGTCTTTGATTAACTTACTTTCCTGACTTCCTCACGCCTCCCTTTTTTGTATCCCTTTTTTAACAGTTCGTTCAGCAAATTCATATCATTATCCTTACTTATTTTATCTTTCAACTTTATAATTTCAAATTTTAATCTATCTTGTTACTATCTTGTTAGTAAGTAGTAAAATTGTTTTCAAATGTTTTATGTTAATTTGTATACCGGGGTATTGTTTAGGGGCTTTTGTTGGGAGTGTACTTTTTATTAGTTTGTATACATTATAGTACTGTTAATTGTTTTAATTATTTCTATCGTGTCTTTTGTGCTTTTATATTGTAACTTTATGTTGTGAACCGCCCTGAGACCTACAGGTTTAGGGTGGTATACAACTTTTAACAACAACAACAACAACAGAAGCTGTGGTTCTTAGGACAACAGCCACATTTAACAAGTCTATGTGGTTCTGTCTTTCAATCTGTATCACTGCTTGTCAATTTACATTGTTTATTCAAAATGTGGGATGGAGGCTTCCCCAGAGGGTTGTGGGGGCATTGGAGTGCAGGAGTTTTCCTTAGTGCAGAATTCTGTCTGTCTTTCTGTCTTTCTGTCTTTCTTTCGTCTTGACTCCTGTTGTTTCCCTCAGATCAAAATGGACTCACAGATGACGAAGCAGGCCCTGAACGAGATCGAAACCCGGCACAACGAGATTATCAAACTGGAAACCAGCATCCGGGAGCTTCATGACATGTTTGTGGACATGGCTATGTTGGTGGAGAGCCAGGTACGGCCGCAGGGTCAATGTGGAGCTGTCCTTGAAGACGCTGTGTAAGTCAGTCAGTTCACAACGCAGCTGCTTAGACAACGGAGAGGGACCAGGAGATGGGATCATATCATACCCTGCTTGGAAACCAATTTCAGTGGCTCCCTATTCCTTACCTTTAACACCCTGCATGGCTTAGGACCCCGGTACATTCTCCAGCATTGACCCACCTGCGTTTCTGGGGTCTCCATATGAGGCTCGTCCATTGGTGCTCCCACCATCAGAAGCAAAATGGCTGGCAGTGATCATAAAAAAGGCAAAAATAAAAATCTGGAATCTTGAACAGGAGCACTCCACATAGCAGTTCTAGGTCTTGCTTATAAGTAAATAAATACAATAGTTTCATTGGGGACTACAGACCTCATCACACACCCTCCTCAGAAGTCAGTGCAGAGGGATCTCCGTGATTCAGTATAATAGCTTCAGTATCTGTAATTCTAAAATTCTAAAATGAGAAGTCTCAGGGCTCAGTCACCTGGAAATCTCTCTCTCTCTCTCTCTCTCTCTCTCTCTCTCTCTTTCTCTTTCTCTCTCTCTCTCCCTCCCTCTCCCTCTCCCTCTCCCTCTCCCCCTCCCTCTCTCTCTCTCTCTCTCTCCCCCCCCTCTCTCTCTCTCTCACACACACACACACACACACCTTGCCCTGTATTCTCAGGTGAGTGGCTCCTCTTTGCTAAGAAAGAAAACTTTGTACATGTTCAGAAGCACATTTTCCAAGCTGAGCTCTGACAGCCAACCCCCCCCCCCGCCCCCAACTAGGATTTCATGTTTGTATCCCTTTCCTCAAGGTATAATAATTTATAATAATAATTTATTATTTATATCCCGCCCATCTGGCTGAGTTTCCCCAGCCACTCTGGGCGGCTCCCAATCAGTGTTAAAAACAGTACAGCGTTACATATTAAAAACTTCCCTGAACAGGGCTGCCTTAAGATGTCTTCTGAATATCAAGTGATTATTTATCTCTTTGACATCTAATGGGAGGGCGTTCCACAGGGCGGGCGCCACTACTGAGAAGGCCCTCTGTCTGGTTCCCTGTAGCCTCACTTCTCGCAATGAGGGAACCGCCAGAAGGCCCTCGGCGCTGGACCTCAGTGTCCGGGCTGAATGATGGGGGTGGAGACGCTCCTTCAGGTATACAGGACCAAGGCCGTTTAGGGCTTTAAAGGTCAGCACCAACACTTTGAATCGTGCTCGGAAACGTACTGGGAGCCAATGCAGGTCTCTCAGGACCGGTGTTATATGGTCCCGGCGGCCACTCCCAGTCACCAGTCTAGCTGCCGCGTTCTGGATTAATTGCAGTTTCCGGGTCACCTTCAAAGGTAGCCCCACGTAGAGCGCGTTGCAGTAGTCCAAGCGTGAGATAACTAGAGCATGCACCACTCTGGCGAGACAGTTTGCGGGCAGGTAGGGTCTTAGCCTGCGTACCAGGTGGAGCTGGTAGACAGCTGCCCTGGACACAGAGTTAACCTGCGCCTCCATGGACAGCTGTGAGTCCAAAATGACTCCCAGGCTACGCACCTGGTCCTTTAGGGGCACAGTTACCCCATTCAAGACCAGGGAATCCCCCACACCAACCCGCTCCCTGTCCCCCAAAAACAGTACTTCTGTCTTGTCAGGATTCAACCTCAGTCTGTTAGCCGCCATCCTTGGCTGGGAGTTATTTTGGGTGTGGAGTACTTCACATGAAACATGTGCAAACCAAATCAATGAGCACAGAGGTTTGGGCTTTAACTGGGAAAGACTTGGGTTCAAAACCCCTGGAGCCATAAAAACTCATTGAATTGATTCTGGCTAGTTGTTGTCCTGAGCCTCGCAGGGTTGTTGTGGATATGTTAACCTTGGAGGAAAGGGTCAGGATGATCAGATTATCAGCCATAGCCATTGACCGAATTAACTCGCCTTACCTTCACAAGTCGCCGCTTTCTACCATTTCAGGGGGAGATGATTGACCGCATTGAATACAATGTCGAGCACTCCGTTGATTACGTGGAAAGAGCCGTCTCTGACACCAAGAAAGCTGTAAAATACCAGAGCAAGGCTCGGAGGGTAAGTAGGAGCGGTTGGGACACGGGGCAAGGAAGGCAGAGAGGGGCTAATCTTTCCCTCTAGGCGCAAGAGGCAGTCAAGAACCTGGAATGAGTAAAATGTGTTGGAGAAGGCAGGGCTGAGATTGTAAAACTGAGGAGTCAAGCCGAGTTCAGAAGAAGGGGAGATCTAAGAGAAAATCTCCACAATTAAGAAATTATCTATGGATTCCAGATTCTTTGGGAGCGAAAAATAAAGTGGGCACAGTGGCTTCTGTGGCATATTTGCCACATACAGTTGTACCTTGGATCCCAAACTCCCTGGAACTCTTTTGGCTCTTAAACGCCACAAACCCAGAAGTGACTGTTCCGGTTTTCGAACGTTCTTTTGGAACCCAAACGTCTGATGGGGCTTCCACAGCTTCTGATTGGCTGCAGGAGCTTCCTGCAGCCAATCAGAAGCTGCAATTTGGTTTTGGAAGTCGAATGGACTTCCAGAATGGATTCCATTCGACTTCCAAGGTATGACTATAATTTTGAACCTAAGTGAAACTGCCAAACTTGGAACCAGACCTTTTCTTCTTCTCTTTTGGTACTATCTCCTCTGACTCCGACGCTTCAGAAGGAGGAGTTTCACAGCCATACTAACCGAAACCCTTTTAAATGGAAATGATGGTGACTCAGGGGTGGAGAATTCCCTCCGGGCCTATCTGCCCTGGCCCTCAGGAGTCTCGCAAGGCCACTCATGCCCCTCACTCACCATGCATCACTCTCTCTTTGACTGCTTCTGCCAGCCTGGAATGTGTCATTGAACTGCGACAATGGTTTCTTGCTTCCCTGGATGGAGTGAGTTGTTTGTGCATGTTGTGTAGAAAACTCTGGCTTGTGGCATGTAGGCGATTGTAGACAGGTAAGAGTCGTAGGTCTTGCTCCTCCCACTTCTGCCTCTGGCCCCTCCCAATGCTGGCAGGTGGCCCTCAGCCTGAAATTTATTTATTTGGTTTTTTAAAATTAAATTTTGATAGCTTCCCCACCCCTGTGGTAACTGAACCAAATGGGTTTCTTTCCCCTCCGTTCCTTATTTATTCCTTATAATATTGTTAGGTTGCCTCTCTTGCATGTCATCTGACAGTACATAACATAACTGTTTATAAAATCGAGCAACTATTTTAAACACCACAAACTGACAGCAGTTAAGAGCTTATTATAGCTCTCGGCCGAAAGATTTAAAAATACATTTCCACAGCATCAACCTGAAATCATCAAGGAAACGCATGTTGGAATGAGTAAGTTTTTTTTACAAGAAGAAAAAGCTCATTTAGAAACCTGAATAGAAGGGGCTGGTCATGTATAAACAGGTGAAGAGTTTCATAGATTTGTGGCCAGCATTGGGAAAATCCTCTCCCTTGCATCCTGCCCCTTGATTGACCTTCCTTGCAGGCATTTTTATATGCAATCAAAATTTTATGCACACAGACACTGGAGAATTAAAACAATTAACAATTATCATAGGGACAGAACTGGGATTAAGGTGGTTTTTAAAGGAATCTGTGAATACGGTCCTTTTACAATAAGGCTATCAACAAGGGCTTTTGCAAGGAGCCCTTGATTAAAATCTGTGTACTCAACCTAAATCACACATTTATCAGAAAAGTCAGCCTGTGGATCACAACAGGCTTCAGCGACCTGCTGCCCTCCAGATGTCTTAGACAACAAAGTCTGAAAAGGTGGGGTTACAGGCAGTGTTGAGATTGGAGGTACCAATTGGCCAATCGCCAAGGCTTGCCTAGTAGTTGTGTTGGTGACGCTTTGCAAACCCCAGCAATCACAGCCTCATGCCTTTGCCTTTGCCTGCACAGCTTGGTTTCAGACCATGTGGGTCAAAAGAGGTCAGCTGACATCATTGTTATATCAGGTGATTGACAGGTGGGCAGCCCCACCCACCCATAAAACTTGTCCTATGCGGAGTGAGGGAGATAAGGAATTTGCTCACCAGCCAGATCCTCCCCACCCTCCCATGTCTGATACCAAGCCATCAGCCTTGATGGCATCTTACAGAGCCTGAGAGGTGGGAACGAACTTTTCTTCTAAAATAGGCAAGGGGGAAGCTGACAAGTGCAGAGAGAGGGGAGGCTGGCCTATGGAGGAACGCAGTGGCAAGTACTGAAACCCTGATGGTGGTTGGGAATGAGGACAAAGGGGATAGTCATAGAATCGAAGGGACCCTGAGGGTCATCTAGTCCAACTCCTTGCAATGCAGGAATCCTGTCCACAGCCATCCTTGGGCGGACGCGAACCACCAACCTTCTGGTTAATAGCCAGATGCACTGACCCATTGCGCCACAGCCAGGATGGCCAAAGGCCAAGATGGAAATTGAAGATTTTGAGGAGGCATTCAAAGTGAGGAAGGAAGGGAGTCTACTTCTTGGTTGCTGTGTTGGTCGGTGATATCAAACACCATTTGTGATGGATAGCTCTGCCCTGGTCCATTCTCTGGCGGCTGCCACTCAAACTCACGTGCATGGCCTGGTGTAGGCCTTTCCGAACCTGATGATTTCGGACTACAACTCCCATCAGCCACAGCCAGCCTGGGTGTTGCAGTCCAAAACAGCTGGAGGATGACAGGTCAGGGAAGGCTGGTTTGGTGGGTCTACAGCCCACAGTCAGTTCCTGGGCTTCCCTTGCATCACAGCCACTCGTATCTTGCTGAAAATGTGTTGCTTCGATTGTGTACTGTGCAGGAGTGCACAACATGGCGGCCCACAGTTTGAGACTCAACGCCTCGCCTACCACAGCCTGTTACTAATGCTCGTTTGTCTTTCTTTCCTCCCCTCCCTCCTCTCTCTCCTTTTCCGTATTGCTCCGTGGATTTTCTTGGGTAATGTAGAAGAAAATTATGATTATAATTTGTTGTGTGGTTCTCGGTATAGTACTGGCCTCCTCCATTGGGGGCACGCTTGGGTTGTAAATTAAAGCAAAAATAATAATAATAATATTATAATAATAATTTAAAAATTGTACATGCAGTGGATATAACAGCACATGTTCCAGCTACCTATAGATAAAAACAACTTTATCGGGTCAGCAAATCTAAGTTTGTTGTTCAGCATCATCTTTCTCATCCATTTTTACTCATTTGCTGGACACCAGGGTTCTGCCCAGAATTTCCAGAGATTCTGGGCCTCAACCGGGTGTCTCGTAACCGCACCTCCTCTCCCCCTCCCCTCCACCATGGTCCAAAACGTGTAATTCCTGCCCACCCCGGCGATCTCCCCCTTCATATCAATGGTTAACCCTGAGGGAAGAAATGGTTCGTGGAGCTCTTTTCCCGCCTCAGCGTGGGAAAGGACCCTGCCACGAATCAGGCAGTCATCTCTAAACGGGCCGTTGTTTAAAGTGCTAGGACAGGAGAGATACCTGAAAGGGAGAGGGGGGGGGAATAGGCGGAAGCATTAATGCTGGAGTACTAGGCACTAGCGAGGGCCGCGATCTAGCGCACAGCTGTTTGGAACTTACTCCGTTGCACGCAGGGGTAGGGTCCGTGTTCAGGTTCCCCCTCACTGCCTGTAGAAAGGGAATAGTGAACGGTACACCTCGCACAACTGACAGACACTCCCTTTTCATATCTGGCAATGGGAAACCTTGGGGAAAACAGGCGTTTCCAAAAGTAGCATTCGTTGCAAGTACAGTCATGCCTTGGTTCTCAAACGCCTTGGTACTCGGACATTTTGGCTCCTGAACGCCACAAACCCAGAAGTGAGTGTTCCGGTTTGCAAATGCTTTTCAGAAGCCGAACGTCCGCCGTGGCTTCCACAGCTTCCGATTGGCTGCAGGAACTCCTGCAGCCAATCAGAAGCTGCACCTTGGTTTTTGAACCGTTTCGACTCCCGGAATGGATTAAATTCGACTGTATTCCAAAACACACACAGATACACAAACAACAACAACCCTGAAGTTTTCATTCTTAGGTACCTGGAAAATTGAGTCAATTCTCAGGGCACAATCTGTTCATCTGCTGCATCTTCTTCCTTGTCCGTCTTCCCCACCTTGTGTGTGGCTCCACAGGCAGAACTTTCCTGCCACAGGCCCCAACCCCATCCCTTGCCGCTGTCAGAGAGCTGCCTACACCTGGCAGCACGTGTAAGAGACTAACCGGATCAGCCCCTCAGATTTCAAGGATTATCATGGCGCTCCAGGACACTTGGGTAGCAGTAAATCAAATCGCTGCGTCCAAAAGTTCCTGCCGCTCTAGCTTCCAAAGATACTCAGTGTGGACTACGGCCACGTTAAATTGGTGCGTTGATAACGACCGCCTTTTTAAAAGATTGCCATATCAGCGGGGAGCAAGCAACGTGTCAAAGCTCACATATCAGCACAGTATTATCAAGCAATATTTGCAGCAGCCAGGAATCTGCTTTAGGGGCGCTAGGAAAAGGAATGCTCCCGCGTCGAGCCATCAGGAACGCCACAGCATTTGCTCCTCTCTTACCTCAAAACTTGTGATACGAATGTACCCAAGACTAGAAAACAGAGACTGTGGCGTCCAGTCGCCCTGTTTCAACATGCGCCAGAAAATAGAATTCTGAACTACTGCTAGCTCATGACTGCGACCAGCCACTCTGCCATTCTCCCAGCCTTTGCACATAGGACTGGGTTATTAATTCAGTTCATTTGTATCTGGCAATAAAAGAAAACCAGAGCATACGATGCTCTTCTGGGCTTCAAATTAGGACCACAACTAGAGGTGATGTTAGTCGTACACTTTGTCCTGGTGTGCATGATGTTTTAAAAAATCATAAATAGCTATTAGTAGGAAGGGTGGTGTCGGAGGATGATCAGGGCTGTGGAGGAGGAGCTTTAACCATTTGCTGCTGCCACCGTCTCCACTGGAATCAGGTGCCTTGAGGGCCTGCTCTCTGCAGTGGGACGAAAGCCCAGCGACCAGCGGGTGCTTCCCTCCCACTGCAGACACGTGGGGAGCAGGGCAGTTCCACTCAAAACCATTGCCATAGTCCTTATCTGGCCCAGTGAGTATTTATGTTTATTTTCAAATATCATCCACGCCACGGCTTGCCACATGACTAATGTCAAATCTGCCTTGGCCCTTTGTAGGCCAAAAATGCCACCTCTGGGGCTGCAGTGCTTGTTTAGAAATGTCCCACAAAATTCAGAGTGTACCATGTCAGACTGGAGGGGAGTTCTCACATTTTGAATTCTTCTTCATTAAAAAAAACAAACCCAAAAAACTCTCCCTGCCAATGGAAAACTAGTTTATAGGTTTCAGCTTAACCTCATCTCCTCCTGGGTGTGCTCGTTTTCTGTTTTCAGAGAGATTCTGACAGGAGGAGAACCTTCTAGAACCTAGCCCCCTCACTTGCATGCTGACATGGATGGTATGGCTCCAGGGGGGGTCTTGCTGGATGTGGTGTTTTTGAACATGCAGTTCAGCTCTGAGCGATTTCGAATCAGAAACGGAGACGCCTGTCTTAGTAATCCACTGCCAGAAATCAGCCGTTAACGAAAGGGGCACGGGCAACAGTAGAAGGCTTGTTCATTTTTCTAATAACATTCCAGTTTTCCAGACTTGATGGAGAAGGACTGTCAGGGTTTCTTCCCTGCAGTTCAACGTGGAACTAAAATAAAATAAAACAGTAAGGTTGTTGCTACCATCAGTAGCAAAATAGAAGAAAATAGCCTCAACTATACTAAAGTTGTCAGCTGATGCTCCAGTAGTGTAGACTTACTTATATGGCAATTGGTTCCCTTGAAGGCTGATCTCAAATGAATCAACTAGAACAGGCTTAATTCATACAGCAGGCATTTGATAGCATTCCATGCAACATCATTTGGCCCATACCTTCCAACACCTTGAAGGCAAAAACAAGGACACCATCTTCCCATATTTTTCCGTGAGAGAACGGCCGCCATTGTGGGCGTCGTGATCTCGCGCCACGATCCCCCCCCGCCCCCCGTGCTTTCTTTGGGGATGGTGGCCAAAACCTTGCATTTTGGGTTGCCACTGAGATCGTGCTTTTTTTTCAGGGGGAAATCATGGCGCAAAATTGTGTGAGACCATGGCACCCAAAATGGCTGCCATTCTCTCATGAGAAAAAAAAAGGGATGCCTTGGTTTTTCTGAGACATTTGCAGAGTGTGTTGTTCCCCCGCCTATAGTGGCTCTTAAGGGCAGTCTCTACATTTCAGCAGAATCAGGAGGGAAAGCTTTCATTGGACCATTTCAAATTAGAGATAGGGGGTTGTGTGTTTGATAACAAACCCTTCTTCTCAAGTCCGGAATCCTCGTACAGAGTCAACCTAGCTGTCTCCCTGAAACATGCTTGTTTTCTCTTCGGCAAGAAGTTTTGGAGCGCTGAAAACTCCAGTTGCCCCCCACCCACAGCCCAGCTTGGCACACGAAGTGCTTTACCACATGGTTCTGCTGAATGTGTGAAGTGGTTCTTGCTTTCAGGTACATGTACTTGGGATCACAGCCTTTGGATCTGGGTTGTTGGTTTTTTTACTTGTTTTGATTCCTCTGCCCTGTTCCCTCAGCCGCATTGCCTTGACCCAGTGATCATCTTTCGTGACCTTCCATTATCTACACTGAGCAGCTAGGCTGCTGTGGGATCTCGCTGGCTGCCATAAACCAGAGGCGATCCCTCGCTCTGCCTTCTGGGCATGAAGACCAGCACGAGAACCTACCGCAGGCTAGGAAGACGGAAGTCCTGGGAGGATCTTCAGGTCAATTTCTGCATGCACAAAGCGTCGCTCATGCGGAAAGAGACCCAAAGGCCAAACCCACCTGAATGCAAAAGCAAAGGCATATCCATATCAAAACTCCATTCACAGAACTAATTATGCACAGTGTATAGCTTAGCTGTCGGTTGTATCAGTGCCTGTGAAATAAGAAGCAGTGCTAAGGTACTGATCGCCCTGAAAGCATACTCTGGCCATGCTACAGTCGCATTACCCAGCTCTTAAAAACTGGCAAAGTATTATTATCCATTGGCCTATTTGTGTTAAAATGCACGCCCCTGTGTAACAGTACTCCATCGCTAGAGTATCCTAATGATGCTGTATCCTTAGCAGAAAACAACAACGGCACCTGATGCGATTAGAAGAAGCCACACTCTGACCCTTGCCAAATGTGCTGCAGTATTTAAGAACCCAAAGGTGGTGCAGTATTCCGGAGTACTGTGCCCCTGTGTCGAGTTTAGTGAAATAGCTTTCTGCCTTTCCGAGAAAATAAAACGAGCAATGCAAACTGCGCCAGCAACCTTAGCACCCAAACTATGCATCCTTTTCAGGAGCACTCGGTTGACGTTTGCTCCTTTAAATGGCATCTCTATTTAAAAGGAGAAGAAGAGAGAGAAAAAGCACACCCAATGATTAGATTTTGTAGTAGAACATTAGCTGCTTCTTGGTAGGCTTTTGTAGATCTGGAATTACCTGGAGTGAGTACCAACGATCCAATTATAATATTATGAGTAGATTGTGTTGTGGAGTTACCATTCTGGGGGGGAAATAGTATTATTATTTTTTAAAAGAATAGCATGAAAATTATTTTCTCCAGAATGTAACATTTCTCTAGGAACATGCAGGGCAGTGTTTTTCAGTGTTCGGGAGCATTCTTACGTCTGAGATGTTTGAGAGCGTGTAAGAAGTGTCCCCCACCCCAACCCGGTGTTTTGCATAAATCCCTGTTCTGGGCTTGCCTCCTTTGAGGGGAAGCCAGTTTACTAAGTCTCTGTCTTGACCGTCATTGCATCATCCAGTCCCTCCCAATTCAGAGACTCAGCAGAAATGCCCCATTCCTGATTGATTTGACAAAGCCCGAGTAGTGAGCATACAGAGATGCATTGGGCAGCCTCCTTTCCGGCTGGGTCATTTGGGCTGACAAAAGGGCACTTCATTCTTTCTTGGGCTCCTGTTCTCAGTGTGGAATTCCTGGTGTGTTGAGGAATTCCTCAACACACCAGTTATCAAAGATGGCAAGGTCCATACAGACCTGTTCTTCGCTGGAAGCGTCTTCCGTTTCCCATGGCCGCAGTGTAAAGTGAAGTGGGCTCTACATTTGATGGTCTTCCTAGATTGTGAGGGACAGAGGTCAGGGAAGCACAAAGCCCCCCACCACCAACCTTTCATGGGCTACCCCTGCCATTGATCCCCTCGCGACTTTTTCACTTCCTGTCAATGCACTAGCAGTGACCGCTAGGTGTGCACACCTTTTTGAATGTCCCAAGAATTTCCTCCTGATACCTGAGCCTGCTAATCCGGACTGGGGGGCAGATACAGGGCAGCCCCCAAAGTGCCAGCCGTGGATGCCTCAGGCTTCAAAACACGTTGAATGTGGAAAATTTGAGGAGTCACCCACATGGGAATAAGTAGCCAGAAGCGGCGATGGAAATTATCCAACCCTCTTGGCTGTGGAAGGTGACCTTTAGCGTGGAATGACTCCAGACTGGTTAGAGGAAATAATGCAATTCTAGAGGGAGGAAGCCCAATTGTTCTGTAATGCTCAGGATCCTATCCAGTTAGGCCCCGCCCAGTTCCACCTGCAATTCTGTTCCCCAGGGTTCACTCTCTTAAACAAAAGGGTCCTCCATACAACTTTCCCACTGGGGTGGGTAACGGTGAATTCCTCCCACCTCCAAACTCTCATTTCCCTTACCCATTCACGCATCTGCTATTTCTTCCGTCACCTTTGATTCTGATTTTATAAAGTGTGTGTGTGTGTGTGTGTGTGTGTGTGAATACATATCTGTATGTAGATATGTTCAACATTTGTTCAGCGTGGAGGTTTTTTGTACCTATATACAACGGAGCTGATGGGGATATAGGTAAACATATATAAACACACGCTTGTTGTATACTTCAAGCAGTATGTGATGTGTGTTTGCATATGTGTGGGTGTGCCTGTGTGTTACTCTGTACGTTTCTGGTTTTCCGCATGTGATCACTGGCAGTCCTTTGCCCTGCTTACTCCAGAAGGAGGAGATCCTTAAACTTCAGCGGGGATTTGGGCAAAGGTTGCTCCAGAGTAAGGGGGTTTGAGGTCTAGGTCTAGGTATCCTCATATATATGGCATCCTTGCTGTCAGACTTTATAGGAAGATTCTATGGGCAACTTTTCTTTCTTTCTTTTAAAGCACCACCAAATTTGGGTCAGATCGGGGGTTCACACGATCACTCAAGCTGGATTAGTTCACACCAGTAATGGAGAATTAACAAACAATGAATGCAGTTATAGAAGAGCAAAGAATGATCTTTCAAATACTGCTGAATAGGGTAGCGATTCTAAACTTTATTTGCAAGTGAAACCTACATTAGAAATACAATGCACAGATTTACAAGAGGAAACTGGGGGAAACCATCACCTTTTTATGTTATTTTTACCACCCTGATTATGTGAATCAAAGGGTAGCTAGAAAATGCAAACATTGATCTAACCATGCACTGGAAATTCACTGATCCTTTAGTAATTGTGGAAATGGATCACAGAAGCGAGTATACCTTAGTTGCTTCACCTAAAGATGGGGCAGAAATTCAATTTGGCTTACATTTAAACAGGAATCAACCCAATTCATGCTTCCCGAAACAATTTGAAATTTTGCCCTTTGAAATTTGTCCTTCTCCGAATTTTGTAATGATGCTCTCCAACTCTTCATGAAGCCTTCTCCCCCCGCCCCCCGCCCCCCATTGCAAAGTGAAATATGGAGAACTGAACTTAAACACTGGTGAAAATGAGAAATGGAGAGGAACTGAAATTGACGGGTTTGCCCGTCCTTAGCTTCAGCAAGAATGGAGAAGCGGACCCTCCATCACTGTATTTTAAAATGCCGCTATTAGTTATTCTGTTTAGAGCTGAGCTACGCAGTCAGCAGATCTGTGTGACTTATCTCCTGGTGCTGAACCCGCATGACTTCAGACAGCAGGCAGAGGACCAGGCGCTTGAGCCCTTCCGTGTACTGTACTGTATAAATCCCGTCCATTTCCCTGGCATATGGTTGTTCTGCGTAGGGAGGGAAGTTATACTGTACTTGAGCAAGCATTCAAATGGCCCATCCTCCACCTGCAGCTTGAAGCAGTGCATTAGGTCTGATCACGAAGCTTGACTCTTAAGGGAAACCACCCAGGGTTAACACAATCTTCACATTCGCAGGATGCTTACAAGACCTTGTGGGGACGTAACTGGAGTACAGAGTGTGGCAAATGTCTGTTACGTGTTGTTGGCATGACGAAGTATGCTTAACATGCATACGTGACACTGTTGATGCCTGTGTCCAGCTTTTAATGTGCCTAAATACTACGCGCTATAACTATTTATTTGTGTGTGTGTGTGTGCGATTGGTTCTCAAAGTGCAAGGTGGGTCTACCAAGGAAAGGGCAAACAGTTGCTGGGGGAGATGAAATCCCTTCTGTGACTCCCCTCAATTGGGCCAGGAGGTTGGAGGGGCCCCTTCTACCTCTCCCCTCCCCTCTCTGCCCTCAACAAAACCACAGATCACGTGCCCTGTCCCTTGGGTTTGCCGCCAATACTGAGGATTAACACTGCCTTCAAAATTCATCTCGGCTATACATTTCTCCGAGGGCAATTGGAAACTTTGTCTTTTCCTTGGCTTTTTTTGGGAGAAGTTCCATTGCTGTAGCTCGCTGGCAATTTGAGAACCATTTCTCTGTATTATATCGTGGAGAGGTAGAGATAACATTTATGTATATACTGGTATAGGCCACGTTTTTGCTATGCAATGGGTTTCTAATGTGTGCATTTAGAGGCAATCTGTTTACCCACCACCACTCCCTACCCCCCATATCGCTGAGCAGGCAAGAAAGCCCAGTTGGAAACTAACTCCAAAGTGGCTCAGGGTCTAAATCATTGTGTTGGGATATCTAAAAGCCATTGCAAATTCAGCCGCTAAGCTATATCAGTATATTAATGTGTGTGTCACAAGCGTGCAAATCGAACGCATAGGTCTGACTTACCGGTGTGGGTGTGCTGCTCATCTTTTTGTGTGTGTGTATATAAACACACACACACACACACACACACACACACACACACACACACGTAAACACACAAACACACCCCGACACAGTTCAACTCAAACACACACACACATTAAAAATGTGAACGGAACTGTAATTACCCTCAACCAAGCCCAAAAAGTTTCCATTCAATATCTGGGGTTCATCTATTAGAGAAATTACGGTAGGCGGGGCTGGCCCAAATTAAGTGTGCAGTGCATGGTGGGAGATGTAGTCCACACATGGTTTGCCCTGAAAAGCTGCTTATACTTGTGTGAACTGCATTTTTCGTGTTCTGTTGGGAGGCTGGATTTATTTGCTTTTTAAGGGTGGGAATGCCTTGGTCTGTTCAAAGAATCATCCTTTACATTCAGGGTTAATCTATCCATTTGCCATGGGGTGCTTTTATTTCATTGTTTAAATGCGTTTAAAGGATACCTTTGTTTGGGGGTAAATGCAGTGTAAACTCCAGAGTATATTTGTACAGTACTGTGTTTTCTCTGTGTAAATACATACATACATTCCTTATTTTCTCTTTATAAAGCCTTCATCATGTCATCTCTGCATAAAAAGAGATCAAAATCCAGAAAAAAAGAACAAAGAAAACTTAGATTTTTTGATCTTTTTTACAAAAAAACAAATTCAATATAACACACAAACCAACAAAAAACTGTTTGGGAAAAAAAGATACGACGACGCAAAGATAAAAAGACAAACCCTACGAACGTGTCGAAAACCCCCTGACTTTCCATTTTGGGTATTGATCTGTGTATTGTTTCAATGTAGGCGGTTTATTGTAGTCTGTGGCGTATTTGCTAAGAAACAACAACTTTTAAAAAAACTTCCTTTTTTCCAAAAAAAAATATCATTCTTTATTTCCCATTGACATATCCTTCTTTTCTCTGACTCTTTTATTCCCCTCTGCTTTCTTCGCTGAACTTCTGTGGTATTAAAAAATAAAAATAAAAAACCACCAACCCACAAAAGAGGGGGACAAACTCTCAGCATACCTTCTTTCTCCCCCCCCATTTCACCAATCAACTCATTTTACAAACAGAAAAAAAAAATAAGAGAGAGAAAAGAAAACTATTTCCCTCTTTGCCCCATAAAAACCATGCCGTTACTGAGCGTCCTTTTAAGGGACAAATGCTTCGTCATCTCTCTTTCCTGTTCCTTGTTTCTTTGTTTTTCATTTGATTTTGGATCGAGGGAGTTCATCTGATTGGCGGTCAGCTAATAGTCCTCTCGGAGTTCCACGCATGCTGTAGTGCAGGGATGAATCTCTTCCTTACTTGGGGCTCCCTGTTCGTTGCAGCGCAGGAGACCTCTTCCACGTTTTGCAAAGGAATCTATGCGCAGAGAACACTCGCAAAAGCTCCTTACCCGTCAGAGTTTCCACATCTGGAGAAATAAAAACATATGTTAAAAGGAGATTGGCTCTCCCCCACCCTGCCACTTCTAGAGACAGGCCTAGTGGGATCTGTTAACCTTGGGCCTCCCCCTTTTTAATTATTTCTTATTTATTTATTTACAGTGGACACTCGGGTTGCAAACGTGATCTGTGCGGGATGCACGTTCACAACCTGCGGCGGCACATCTGCGCAAGCACAAGTTGCAATTCAGCGCTTCTGAGCATGCGCAAAGTGCAATGTAGCACTTCTGCGCATGCGCGACCTTCAAAACCTGGAAGTAACCCGTTCCGGTACTTCCGGGTTTCAGAGCGTCTGTAACCTGAAAAAAACTCAACCTGGAGCATCTGTAACCCAAGGTGTGACTGTATTGCATTTCTATCCCACCTTTTTTCTGCAAGGAGCTCGAGTTGCCGTACATGGTTCTCTCTCTCCTCACTGAATCCCCACAACAACCCTGTGAGGTAGGTCAGGCTGAGAGGCAGCAACTAGCCCAACGCCGTTGTGACTTTGATAATGTGGTCCAGACTCCACGGTTCCCCGTAGCAGCCGGATGGTTTGACACCAGAGTCCTCCCCCCGCAAAGAAACCTCTCCAAAGAAACCACATGAGGTATCTTTCAAAAGGAACTAACAATATTGGGGTCATAGAATCATAGTTTTGTGGCGATGGAAGGAACACCAGGGGTCAACTAGTCCAACCCCTGTTTAATCACAGTTTAAATAATCCCTGACAGATGGACCACCCAACTTCCGTTTAAAAACCTCCGGTGAAGGAGAGTCTACCACCTTATGAGGTTTCCTTATGAAAACATCGCCAGCCTAAAAGCTACACGTCCGCTCCTGTCGTTCATTTTGGAAGATAAGCCTGCATTTTCTCAACAAACGAGCTTATTTGTCGTTTCCCTTTGCAATGAGTTCTCTGGCATGTATCTTCCTATTTCCTATTTCCAAAACATCGCAACCCCCATATCTAGTGACTTTAGGCTTGTTCACCCGTTAGTACAATACTGAATGGAGGTAGAGGCAACCCAGGACTAGAATTTTGCCAACCCAAAGACCATCATTCCAAGTCAGGGACTGTCTCCAAATACCATAGAAATACATATATTCCAGCAGGCTTTTGATTCGGGGAGCGAGGGGCTGGGAGGCAACTTGCTGGTGGTTTGTTAAAAGGAATATAATCCCCAGTTGGAAACTCGTCAGATTTGTTGGCGCTTTTGCCAGTGAGTGAGAAACTATCCATTCCTGCTTCCTTTACGATTTTTATCCTGCTGAAAGAGCTTCCTCGGTCCAAAAGAAAAGGGGGGAATATTTATTTATTTTTCTACAAAAAGAAATATATATATATATATCTATATATATCTCCATCTTCCTATTTAAAATATAATTTCCCCCTCCTCCCCCCACCTCCTCCTCTCTCGTGGTGCTTTCAAGGAGTCAGAAGGGCTCGCCAGCCCCTGATCTCTCAAAGATTTACACAGTTGCTTAACTTGAAGTGGGAAACCCAGCTCTGTCAACCTTCGGGGCCCTTTGCAAAAGCCCTTAGCAAGACTTGGCCCTGTTCAAGAAGAAGTGTTTGAGGGTGCCGTCCCCTGGGAGGTTGTCACGGCCGTGCCCCACCGAAGTGAGCAAAGGTTGAGCAAGGCGATGCGCTCTCACGCAGCCCCATTCATTTCGGCAGGACACACGTCAGACAGCCTCGCAGCGGCTTTTACCCCAATCTCACGCTCCCCCAGTCATCACGAACCGCGCTTGCAGCTTCCATTGCTGCCTGTGGAGCGTTTCCTGGTGAAAACGGAAGGAGACCTTAATGCAAATTGGGGTGTTTCCTTTTCGTCCTATGCAGGGGGAAGAGTCGCCTCCCTTCCCCACTTCCAAGTGACATTTTAAGAGGCAATGGCAACGATGTGAAAAGGTCATCTTAGAATTATTGGCCCATAGACCCGATTCCCTCCTGGTCCTGTGGGTAGCTGACTGTCTCCTCTTAATTCAACCAGTCTGTTGGGGACGCAGTTAGGCTATCCTATTTATCTGGATTTTTAGCTTGCCCTGTCTTCTGCTTCCAAGATTTTTCTCATCTTTTGCTTTAGACGCTTCTGTGCTGTGACCTTAAGCTGGTTTCAAAGCAGTCTAACCGCCATGCCTTCCATGCAAAGAACTGTAGCTTGGGGGATTCTAGTTTGATGGTGTTGCTGAACTGCAGCTTCCATTGGCTACAGCAGGGATGGCTGGGGCATTCTTGGAAGTTGTACATCAGCAACACGCAGAGGACGCCTGCCTTACAGTTCCCAGGATTCCTCCATTGTCAAGGCATAGCAGTTAAGCTAGCGTGAAACTCGCGGTTGATACCTTCCCCATGAACAGTCTTCACTAACCTGGTGCCTTCCATATGTTTTGGACTACAGCACACATGATGAAAATACTGGCTGGTCCAAGCCATCTAGAGGTCACTACGTTGCGCATCTGAGAGTGACCAGCAGAATTCACCCATCTTCATATTTTTTTTTTTAATGACGTTATTTCATTTTGTTTCGCAATTGCTGGCCAACAAAAATAAAGGTGAGAATGCTTTCAAACAGGGTTGAAAGGAAGCATTTCTCCTCCTCCTCCTCCCTCCCCCCCAATGAGGGAATGACACATGTGCCCACTGCTCAAAAAATATATATATATAAAAAAATTGAGAGGTAAAATAATCCTGGGGGTTTTAGAGGTGGGAGTCACTGACTCCAGGCAACATGCAGGCAGGCAGGCGTGAGAGCAGCATGGCTCCATGTCTGTCTCTGGGCTCATGCACCCACAGCCAACCCTGGCATGCTGTGGAATGAGAGATCGACAAGGAAAGAAAGCAAGGTTAGGTTGCCGTGTGAATCTTGGCTAGATTCAGGGCCCAAATTGGTTCAAAAGACTCATCTCCCCATCTCACCTCCTAGCTTCCTCCTCCTCCTCTTTTTCAAGAATATTTTTTCTCCACTCTATAGTTCCTTCCCCGCCTCCGTGTGTAAATACCAGCTGCTGTGCGTGACGGGTGCCCTTCCCTTCCTCCTCCTCTCTCTCTCCCCCCCCCACCCCCCGTTTTTTCGTGGAAAAAGTTGCGTTTGTTTTGTTCTGAATGCGCTTTAACTGGCTGACTTCGGAGGGTTTGAGTGTTTTTTATTCTGGGGAAGTTTCTTTCCAGATTTCTTTCCGAATTTGTTCGTGTGGCTCTATGACTACTTCGTCTTTTTTTTTTCTTTTCCAAAAAAACGACAACAACAAACAGTCCTTTTCATTTTTAAGAAGAGATAATGATTTGATTTCGTCTTTTTTGGTTTTTTGTTTTGGTTTTTTTTCAATGTCTGTCCGAATGTGCTTAGTTAAAGCCAGTGACTAAATGCTAAACCTTTCCAAATGCTCGACGGCTTTGCACGCTCTCGCCAACGAAAGTTGGTCTAATAAAAAGGTATCACCTTTTGCCTGCCTTGTGTCTCTCTGTGTGTCTTAAACAGTCCACCTCTTTCTCTTTCTCTTTCTCTTTCTCTTTCTCTCTCTCTCTCTCTCTCTCTCTCTCCCTCTCTCCCTCTCTCTCTCTCTCTCTCCCTCTCTCTCTCTCCTTGTTCCAAGGTTTTAATTCTGTGCTTGGGTTTTGCCAGGAAAGCTGATGGCCACTCAAGTCGGAGGTCACGCAACTTTCAAGGGAAGTTGAGCACGCCTCTCAAAACATGTGACCGGCAAAGCTGAAGCCCTCATAGTGAATCCAGTTCAATACACAGCATATCAATGATGAGTTTTGGCCACTGCTTCATGGTGAAGGTTTTTTTTTTTTATTTTGGTCCATCCAGCCCCCGTGTCATTGACCCTGACCCACAGCAAAATTTCTGTGGGACTTGGGTGGGGAATGGTCTTTCTAGAGCTTCTCCACAACTGCCAGAAAAAAACCACTTTTGGGGGGAATGGCGCCCCCAAAATACGTATTTTGGCACGCTGTGCAACATTGTAGGCTTGGAAAAACACTTTGGGGTGTGCGTGTTGAGATCTTGACCTAAAATTGCACAAGAGCAAGGTGCCAAAATTGTAAGAAGAAACGGGATGTCCCAGTTTTTCCAGGGCAGTTGATGGGTATGCAAGAATAGGCTGGGTCCTGAAAACATAAATTCCAGACGTTCAAAGGCCAGTGTACAGTGAGCTGTATAGTCAAGAAGTCACCCATGCCTCTGCAGGGAAGGGAAGTCCACAACTTAGGGGCTGCCACAAATAATGCTCTCTTCAGGGACACCCTCCCTCCCTCTTGCACTTCTGGAGGAGGCAAAACTACCAAGAAGGCCCCCTGTGCCATTCTTAACACCTGGAAGGGACAAGTAGGTCAAGGAGGCAACCTTTCTGATATTTGGGGGTCAAGTCATTGAGGATTTGAAACACAGAGAAGAGGCCAGGGAGGAACCGAGCCTTCAAAGTGCAAGACATGGCCTCTCCCACTGAGCTGCAAGTTACATGCAAGAGCTCCTTGCCAGACAGGCCTGTCATAAGCCAGCAGGCCCTGGAAGCAGTTGACCGGGGTGTCACAATGTAAGGGGTGCTGAACTGCTCTGGAAGCCCTGAAGGTGCAAACGCAGTGGATACAGGCCATTTTCTCAGTCGCAGCCCCTTGCTCCGCGGAGGAGGGGGAATGAGGCTGCGAGGAGGAGACACAATTCTTCTCCACTCACAAATTAATCTTTGTGGTGGTAGCAAAATCCGTTTTCACATGGTGCCGTGATATAGCTAGAGCTGCCTCTCGTGCCAAATAATATTTAAGAGCAGCATCACAGAATTAAAAAATACGCAAAACAGCACTAATTTGTTTATTTAGAAATTCAGTTCAGTCTCCACACGCCGCTGTCCCCGGCTCAGATTATGCTGACGGCTTCCTCCCCAAGCCTGGCTGAGAACAATGCAAATTGAGCAGACCCTCACCTCTTCAAAAGAAGCTCATTTCTAGCAGAAAGGGGCTTTGACAGCTGCCACCAGCCCCCTTCATGACACTGTCACCTAGGCAGCAGCAGTCTGTTTCCCCCAAAAAACTCAAACTGAGACATATCCCACCCCCAATCTTGCCGTCCTCCAAAGAGCCCAGGAAAGCATGAGTGGTCTGTCTTCCCCTTTTTTTTAATCCCCACACAATCCTGTGAGGTAACTTAGGCAGAGAGATCGCGAACTGGCCTACAGGGCTATGTGGGGATTTGAACACAGGTCCTCCCTGATTCTTCACCAGCACTCTAACTCCAAAAGAGGGTCATGGGATAAAGTGCCTTGCTCTATTGGGTCGAGGTGGGCCGTCCTTCAGCACTTCTCCACGAAAGCCAAGCTTTGCTTGGAGAAGCGTCCAGCCAGCCAGAGTGAACTGGAGGGGAAGAGAGAATGAGAACCGGGAAGGGGAAACAGAGGGGAAAAGCTTGGGAGTCCTACGTGCGTCCAACTCTGAACAATGGGGCAGATGTGCAGTCCTGGTTTTCCGATGCAGCGGAGAGAGTTATAATTTGAAAAGGTGCCTGGCTCCACTGTTGACCTTGGCTGGAAAGGAATGGCTGGGTCCATTCTACTTTTGCATGGGTGCCTAAGAAGATCTGCTTTTGGCAAGTATCTAGCCCTCATGGGCTCAAAAACTGGAGAGTGACACTTGCTTGAAATCTCAGAAGCCAGAAAATTAGTAGGAGGGCTCAGGAAGCAGTTTCCCCAGTGGGCTGCTGCGGTGGAGCTTCTGTGCCTTGAATACTTCCTTCCTGCTCCCATGACGGCCACAAGTATAATCCATGTTATGCAAGATAGTGGAAAGGGCAGGATAAATTTATTCAGAAATCAGAGCAATTATGCAGATGGGCGTCAGAAGCCAGGCTTGGACACTTCTGCATCCTGGGATATCAATGATCTTGATAGGGAGGGTGGAAGCCACCAAATTGAAGGAGATGAAGCACGTCTGCCCTCAGGACTTTCTGGGCCTGGTATCGTGTATTTTGGTTGGGCCCCCTGCCCCTTGCCCTAGTCGGACAGAAGCCTGCATAAGATTTGCATGGATGTGTTATCTGCATTTGCAGTGCAATTTGTTTAAGGCTTCCATACTCAGAAAATGGAACGCGGGTGACGCTGTGGTCTAAACCACTGAGCCTAGGACTTGCCGATCAGAAGGTTGGCGGTTCGAATCCCCGCAACGGGGTGAGCTCCCGTTGCTCGGTCCCTGCTCCTGCCAGCCTAGCAGTTCGAAAGCGCGTCAAAGTGCAAGTAGATAAATTGGTACCTGTTATGTTCCCACCCTGGGCCACCAGGGGGATACTGTAGATAGTTATGCAAATGAAGGATCGAAAGTGACGTTCAGTGATTGGATAGTTTTAGAAAGTTGTTACAGTAACGTGGTACTGGAGCTCTATATAAGCAGGCTGACTGAGCCCTTCAGTTCAGTTCTGTCCTGGCCTGTGAATAAACAAGAGCTGTTTGAAGAATCACTGTGTCGTCTGATATGTTCACCCACAACTTAACAGTACCACTCTGGTGGGAAGGTAAACGGTGTTTCCGTGCTCTGCTCTGGTTCTCCAGAAGCACCTTAGTCATGCTGGCCACATGACCCAGAAAAACTGTCTGCGGACAAACGTCGGCTCCCTCGGCCAGTAAAGTGAGATGAGCGCTGCAACCCCAGAGTCGTTCACGACTGGACTTAACTGTCAGGGGTCCTTTACCTTTACCTTTTACTCAGAAAACAGCTTCAAAATGCCCCAGGGAATCCTCCATTGCATGAATCCAGATGAAAAAACCTAGAATGATGCACGCATCAAGGAAGACCCCAAGACAGCTTCAGAATTAACCAGAAAATTAATTTTTCGATGCCTGGAGTTCTGGGACCATTTTAGAGTTTTCTGTTGGGCTCTATGTTCTTCTCTAGGACTCATCAATCACAGCCCTGATTCCTCTCATTGGCTAAAAGCACCGAAAGGCGGGAGCAGGCTCATCTCTCGCAAAGCAATAGCCATGATGGTGACTGCAATTTCTGCTTCATAACTGTTGTTCTGTGAGGACTAGAGACTTGCTTTCTTTTCTTGCCTGGGACAGGAGTATCCTCTGCATCCCACCTCTCCCCTCAGCAACCCTGGGAGGAAAATTTACAGAAAGACACGGCTTCCCTTTTCTCCACTGCGCCGAAAAAATATTTCCTTGCCATCATTTTCAGATCCCAACAGCAACAGCTGCTCTTTGGCTGAGGACTGGCTAGTTTCAGTGACCCAACAGATACCCAGCCACTTGCCTGCCTGCCCTCCTCCTTCCCTCCTTCTCCCTATTAATATCTTCCGCGTCCTTGTTCCCTTTCAACTCACCAGACTGAAAACAAATGGTTGGGTTTTCAATAACTCCACCGAGGCGCAAAGCTGTAGTGGCAGGAATATCATTCAATTATTAAAAGCCTCTTCCGTTCCTCATAAGTCTCCCTGCTTCGAAACCTCTCGGATTTTAACATTCTGATGCCTTCAATAGTTTTATCACCTTCTTTTCTTGATATATATTTTTAATAGTTTCTGTTCATGTGCAGTTATTAAAAAGATACAATAAAAAGCAGCAATGACTGATCTGCTGCTCCAAGGACCCTACCGTGCACACACACACCTCCCCAAAGGAATGTTTTTCTTGCCCTCTTTTCATTTTCATTATCATGTTTTATTGTTGAAGTAACGTCACTTTTCTTTCCCCTAACAACCCACTTCCTCGCTTCTGACACAGAGCCTCCCGTCGTCTCTGACCATTGGCCATATTTGCCGTGACTGATGGGCGGTGGAGTCCAGTGATGACTGGAGAGGACCACAGGTTCCTCAACTCTGTCTTAAGGGAAATTTGCAATATTTTCCCCGTCTAGGTAAAGCCTCTGAGTGCAATCTCAGAGGAGGCAGCTGCTCAGTGCTGGGGATTGCTTAGGCCTGCCCAGCTGTTATCGCACAGCGGGCTTACCGAGCATTCGAAATGGGATTGTTCTAACGAGATTTCCCTTTAACGATCCAGGATTATCCACCCTACCCGATTAGCACGCAATCCGATTAGATAATGGCATTTCTGCTGGCTGGTTTGCCAAGCCACTCAGCAACTGCCAAGAGACTGGGGTGCTCCTCTTCTGAACCCCTGCCCTCTGTTCTCTGGGGCACAGCAGCCCCCTAATATTGTACAGGCCCATCACATCTCCATTGGCTTTGCGGGGACACAGAGAGAAAAAGTGAGATTTTATACACGGAGCGAATGTCTCTGCAAAGAGAAAGGGGAGACCTTAGTGGTTTGCAAACCACTACAGTAGTACCTCGGGTTACATACGCTTCAGGTTACAGACTCCGCTAACCCAGAAATAATACCTCGGGTTAAGAATTTTGCTTCAGGATGAGAACAGAAATCGTGCTCTGGCGGCACGGTAGCAGCAGGAGGCCCCATTAGCTAAAGTGGTGCTTCAGGTTAAGAACAGTTTCAGGTTAAGAACGGACCTCTGGAACGAATTAAGTACTTAACCCGAGGTACACCTGTATTTTGCTTTGCCTGCTTTTGTGAGATGCAAGCTCTCTTCACCTCCTTCCTCCCTATTTGCCTTCTAGCTAGCAGAGAAGCAGGCTGAAACTGGTGTCAAACCAAGAAGTGTTTGCAATGTAGATGTTCCCCTTGAGGGCCACAGGTTCCCCTTGTCTGCTTCACAAAGCCAGGGATTAATGCTTCCATTTTCTACCTTTTAGGCCTTGAGCCTTCCTGCAGCAAATAGAAATTCAGGGTTTGAGCTTTCCCCCAGCATGGGGACACAGCAGTTTGAAGGCTTCACCTGTTGGTTGGTTGTCTGCCTGCCACACATAAGATTAGAAAGGCACAGAGACGCTGCTGGGGTGGAGGTGGGAAACATGGCAACTCTTCCCATGACCCAATGCCTGCAGCACAATACCCCAACCCCAGGACCTAAGCACAGGTCCTGCAGGGGGGAGCGACGTGCTTCTCACTGTCAGGGAGAAGAGGAATTTGGGGCCCTCGAAGAACAGAAGAAAACAAACCCTTGCTAAAAGAAAACAAATGGGGAAAAGGTCAGCCATTTGCTCTTCTGAATGGCTGCCGCGTTTCAACAGATCAGGGGTGGCCAACTCCCAAGAGACTGCGATCTACTCACAGAGCTAAAAACTGGCAGTGATCTACCCCTTTTTTGGGGTTCAGGTCAAAGTTGTTGAGTTTTTTCAGGGAGAAGGTAAAATGTTGAGCTTTTTTTAGGGGAGCCACAGTTGTTCAGCTTCTTTGGGGGGGGAGCCAATGATCTACCAGTGATCTCCCACAGACATCCAGTGATCTACCGGTAGATCACAATCTACCTGTTGGACATGCCTGCAATAGATTATGGCTGTTTTCCTTCCCGCATCTTAAACCCCCAAGATGCAAACAAACGCAAATAATAATAAAGAGAGGGAGAGGCAGGTGCAGCAGCTGGCGGGCGAATGCTCCCTCCCTGGCCAGCGCTCCAGACAGTTATACAAGCTGTCAAACGGTGAGCCCGGCCCCCAACATCCTGAGCCGCCGACTCTCATTCTGACCGCTCCTTCCTTACACGATATCACATGCACGCAGCGCTCTGTCTGTTCCCATCTATCCTGACCTACTGCCCTCTGGCTTTAATAAACGTACTTTAAAAATATTCTCTCGCTTCTTCTCCCCCCCCCCTCTCCCTTCCCTCCCTCCCTCCTTGCCGTCTTGATTTTATTTTTAGGCTGCCTGGGAGCATAGTTTCTTAATGTAGTGGTTTTTGCAGTCAATAATGTCCTGCTGCCCTCTGGTGGCCGGCAGTGAATTAGAGCAGTGTTTCCCAACCTTTTTTGGGCAAAGGCACACTTGTTTCATGAAAAAAATCTCGAGGCACACCACCATGCCAGATGGGGAAAGGTCACTTTTTACTTATGTAAAAAAAAATAAAAAAAATAGTAACAGCATAGAAGGTAGAGAAGGTAGGACTCGAACCAGTGGATTCACGTTACAATAAAGATTTTGACTAAACATGGGAAAGAACTTTCTGCTGGTAAGGGCTGTTCAACAGGGGAATGGTCTCCCTCGGGAGGTTTTTCCCTTCTTGGAGGTTTTTAAGCAGAGGTGGGATGTCTGTCTGCCATGGATGCTATGGCTGAGATTCCTGCACTGCAGGGGTTGTACAGTACTAGATAGCCCTGGGGATCCCTTCCAACTCTACGATTCTATTAGGATCCCTTTTATAAAAGAGAGAACTTTAATGGCACGGCCATTATTTATTTTGGCTTCTCCCAACGGGGCCACGAAGGATCAGAAAAGCTGAAGAAGAGACCCTTCCTCAGAGGAGGCGGGAGACCACCGGACCCGCCGAGGAGGGGAATCCGGCCGCCTTTCCCTCCAGAGCTTCGCCTTTTGCCCCGGCCAAGTTGCGCCGAGGGCGCCTTGCGGGCTCTGCGTGGCTTCAGGCGGAGCCTAGGAGCCACTTCCCAGCCTGGAGGGCAGGCTGTGCGCGGACCCCGCCACTCTCGGGGCGCGACCCAGACCCAGCTGCCTTCCACGGCCAGCAGAGGTAGGCCGCCGGCTTCTAACCCGGCGGAACTGGGGCGTCCCGGGCGCAGCGCCGCGCTCCTCGCTCCTCCCGCCCCGCCCCCTTCTCCCGGGTGCCCCCTCCCTTCTTTGCTCTCCGGAGCCCCGCCTCCCCCTCTGCCCCAGCTCGCCTATTGGCTCACGCAGCCGCCACTCAGGTGGGGGCCCGCTTTGGCCCCGCTCCCCGGCCGCCGAGAGAGAGTGGGAGCGTGCGGGGCGGGGCTGGGCGGCCGGGCGTCTCCTTCCCTGCGCTGCTTCGGCCGCGTCTGCAGCCGCCGCGGGACCAGGCGGGAGGCCAGTCATGCCCAGACACTGCCAGCCGCTCGGAAGGAGCCGTCGCTCCGCCGGGCAGCGCCTGCCTGCGCGCCCATCGCTCCCTGCGCCGAGGATGGCGGGGGCGCCGGGCGCAAGGCAGCGCCGGGGCTGCTGGGCAAGCGGCAGATGCTGATGCAGTTTGGGGAATTCCTGTCACAGGGAGCAAGGCAGAAGCGGATGACGGGGCACGTTCCCCGGGGGAGCGGGGCCGGAGGATTAGCCCGACTCGCCCGCCTCCCTCCCACGGCACACTAGGCAACGTCCGGCGGCACACTAGTGTGCCGCGGAACACCGGTTGGGAAACACTGAATTAGAGCTGCGAATCAAAACACAAACCGCAGCAGAAGAAAAACCCCTCAAATCGTTTTTCTGACTTGATCCAAGGTCTGTGGTACACATACAAGCACACACATCACCCTCTGGGGGCACGAGGAGCTGTTGTGGCTGCCTTCTTCATAACAGAGATTTTATTTAAACTTCCTGTTAGCGCTTTAACTTGGGAAAGGCTGAATTATATAGGAGCTGCTTTAAAGATAACAACCGTCCAGTAATAGGCAGAGGCAAAGGTTGCCAACTTTGAAATCGGCTCCTGTTGCTGTGTATGGGACAGTATGGTTCTCTTTCCCAGCTCACATGCGCAGCTATAAGCAGAGGTTCATGCTAACTGCCATGGTTTTTTTGTGGGCAAGGTTACTGCTTTTAGACATAACAGCAAGGCAGGGCTTTTTCTGGGCAGTTGACAACCCTAGTGTCCAGGAGATAATGAGGGTGATAAGTTTTTGAAAAACTGGTACAAGATGGGATGGAGAATGAATCTAAACCCTTGGCACCTCGTGAGCAAACAGGTCGCTTCGGTGAGAAGCAGCAAAGCATGGATCAGACCAGTTTTCCATTTGCCCCATTGCTTTACCTGGGAAAACCTGCTCTTTACTGCTGAATCAGAGCAAACATCAATCTCTGGAAAACCCGGTTGATGTTTGCTCCGATTCAGCAGTAAAGAGTGAGTTTTCCCTGTGGAAAGTGGCAGGACTTTCCAGAAAGCATCAATGTAGAATCACAGAGTTGGAAGGGACCCTGAGGATCAATATGCAGCTGTCCCATACAGGAATCGAACCTGCAACCTTGGCATTATCAGCACCATGCCTTAACCAACTGAGCTATCTAGTGTCAGTAACAACAGGGGCCTGGTTTCCAAATTCAGGACTGCAGGGCCCCCACTGCTGAGTCCTGGAGCCTCGTCTCAGCCCTGGTACCCCAACCCCCCAAGCATGGAATCAGCAGGCAGTCGTGTCAAGATAGACCAGCCTGCTGTGCTTGCCTTGCACTCCAAAGAAAGATGGCAATTTTTGACAGTGTTTTGACAGTGCCAAGGGTAATCCGAGAGAGGGTCTTACTGAGAGCATCCTGCTTTAATAGCCTCCCACCCACTCACCCCAATAAAACCTGGATCCTGTGCTACCCACGGCAACCTCCATCAGGGATGGAGCGGTCCATACATGGTTTCCAAATCCGCCCCAAGCCTCGAATTTTCTGCCAGCCCCATAGCTCTCCCCTTAACAGCAACGCGATCTGCAGCTGTGCCCAGATGTGAGCCGTTGTCTCCGTGTCGTCATGACCAGCTTCACCTGCTGATTTTGGGAGGTTAGAAAAAATTCGGGAGCAGACCAGGGCAGCTGTTTTTTGTTTGTTTCCTGGCAAGCTGGCAACCTTAGTTAACCTCTCTTCTTAGACACAAAACGAGGGAGCACAAGGCAATCTGTTCTCTCTCCTCCGCAGGGAGGAGAAGGAGCCTGGGTGGGGCTGTGTCATCTCTTTGCTGCAGGGGGAGGCTAGATGAGTAATAGGCCTCCCGGTGCAGATTTGAGCTCCCGAGCAAAGGCACACCTACCCCCTTCCCTTGGGGGGAGGATGAGGCAGAGGCACAAGGGAGGATTCGAACACGATTCCTCTCATCAACACTGACTGCATGTTTCCTTCCTCCGGGCAGCTGGGCTAAGTTACGCCCTAGAGGTGACCTCCCGTTCTAAATCGTCTTGCCAATGGCTTTCTGTTGGATTGTTGCTACACACTACAAAATATTTATCGCCTAATATTTTCTTCACATTAAGTAAGAAGCAAGAATGATCAGCTCTCCATATGGAAAGCAGGAAGGATAAACAAGGATGGAGTTTTGTAAAGAGCTTCTAAGGCACATGAATGGTGTCTCCCCAGTGCATTATCCTGTACCCTGAGAAACCTTTAAAAACATTTCTCTATTCCTCACTTTGCAACATGGTTGAAGAATTGGGGGTGGATGGGGTTCAAGTACAGTATAGCCCAGGATTCCAGCAGTGGAAGGATGGTGACGTATGGCCCCTCTTAAATCTTTATATGGAGTTAGGAAAATGAAATAAACATGAAATCCCATCAGCTTCTATTGCAGGTATGGGGAAGCTTTGACCCTCCAGGTGTTGATGGACTACAGTTCCCACCATCCCTGGCCATTGGTCCAACCTTGCTGGGGCTGATGGGAGTTGTAGTCCACCAACACCTGCAGGGCCAAAGGTTCCCCAGATCTGTTACACTGGATGTGGGGAATGGAAATGTTTCCTTTGGGATGTAGATAGTTTCCTTGCCAGCTGGGCCTGCTCTAGGGCACATTCATTGTGGTCTGGATTAGGGCCACAGTGGGCCCACTAGGCACATTTTCTAATAAGGAAGTTTCAGCAGGTGCAATGGGCACCCATTTCCAAGTATTTCAGCTGTGGGGTGATCACATTTCGTCCCTAGCTGCTTTTATGGGCAGGGGGAGCAACCAAATACAGTGGTACTTCGGGTTACAGGTGCTTCAGGTTACAGACTCTGCTAACCCAGAAACAGTACCTTGGGTTAAGAACTTTGCTTCAGGATGAGAACAGAAATCGCACGGCGGCGGTGCAGCGGCAGCAGGAGGATCCATTAGCTAAAGTGGTACCTCAGGTTAAAAACAGCTTCAGGTTAAGAACGGACCTCCGGAACGAATTAAGTTCTTACCACTGTAATAATCTTTTGAAGGCTGGAGGCTACGTGAGGATAGGTAAATAACCCCAGGGGCAAGCCCTCCTCCATAGGGTGGGATTTTATTGCAAACTCAGCATCCTTGCTCATGAGGACTAGAAACTGGATTTATTTGAAGGTAATTAATAAAAATGAATTTGACCAAACTGCGGGAGGCAGTGGAAGGCAGGAGTGCCTGGCGTGCTCTGGTCCATGGGGTCACGAAGAGTCGGACACAACTAAACGACTAAACAACAACAATTAATAAAAACCAAGTTCTCCGGGAATCCATGTTCTTTCAGGCTACATTCCACGAAAATAGTGTGGATATCCACCCAATATGTCCTAGTTAAATCTTCCAAATGTCAGGACTCCTGCAGTTTCCTGTGTGGGTGGGGAAGATGCTAAGAGACAGATGGCACCCCCCACCCTATAACATTTGGCAGCACGCAGATTACTTGATGTCCAGCCAGAGTTGACCTAGCATTTGTCTCTGACTACGCCTTATTGACGGCCTTTGAGCCATTTCCCCTTTCGCCTCCCCTCCCAAAACCAACACAGGGCTTCCTGGACCAGTTGCGTTTCTCCTCTGTCCTCGGAGAGCGGACAAGAAATGCAAACTCTTCTCCTGGGAACGATTAGAGACCAATGCTGAACCTGGAAGCAGCCAGACACTGGCCAAACCGTGCCACTAAGGGGCAGCATTCGGCCGTGCCATAACAATGGAGCCGTTCGAGACCTGGCGCTCTCTGTGTGCGTCCCTGCTCTGGGGAACCCTCGGGAAGAACCCCAAATAAGAAGATCAGAAGGCAAGGCCCTGAAAGAGAACTCGCTCACCACAACTGCCCAACGGACCCCCTGGAGCCACAAGAGAGAACATTTGTGGTGCGCCTTCTCAGTCCCTCTTCCCAGGGGATTCTGGGAATTGTAGCATGGGAAGATAAATAGAAGGGATGCGGGTGGCGCTGTGGGTTAAACCACAGAGGCTAGGACTTGCTGATCAGAAGGTTGGCGGTTCAAATCCCCGCAACGGGGTGAGCTCCCGTTGCTCGGTCCCTGCTCCTGCCAACCTAGCAGTTCAAAAGCACATCAAAGTGCATGTAGATAAATAGGTACCACTTCGGCGGGAAGGCAAACGGCATTTCCGTGTGCTGCTCTGGTTCGCCAGAAGCGGCTTAGTCATGCTGGCCACATGACCCGGAAGCTGTACGCTGGCTCCCTTGGCCAGTAAAGCAAGATGAGCACTGCAACCCCAGAGTCGGCCACGACTGGACTTAATGGTCAGGGGTCCCTTTACCTTTTACCTTTAAGAGAAATAGGAGGCCTCCTAACAACTCTCAGCGCCCTGAGCAAACGACAGCTCCCAGGATTATCTGAGGGAAGCCATGACCGTTTAAAGTGGGGCAACAAAAAGGCGGAATTTCCGGGTGTCAAAAAAGGTTGTTTATGTCTGCCACTACTCCGGCCCTTGTTTCATTAGCCCCAAAATGGAAAACGAGCGAGGTCCCAACTAAAGAAGAATGGCAATTTAAGCTGACGGAATGTGCACAGCTTGCAGAATTAACATATAAAATAAGAGAACAAGAAGAACATACGTTCTGGAAAATGTTTATTGAATATATATGGGGGGGGTGGAGGAAATGTGTACACTTGAAAACATTGGCAGCATTAAGATAAATCCAACAGTGTAAACACGTTTTGATGGATGTAATAGTGGAATACTAAATGGTTTAGTTTTTTGTAAAATGTGCAGGGATTTATGATATGCAAAATGAACCATGGAAAGAGAAGTCATTGATATTTTAAGGATGTTTAAATGAGTATTCTAAATTGTAAAAGAGAAAATTTAATAAAAATTATATACACACACACAGTGGTACCTCTGGTTACGAACTTAAATCGTTCCGGAGGTCCGTTCTTAACCTCAAACCATTCTTAACCTAAGGTACCACTTTAGCTAATGGGGCCTCCCGCTGCCGCCACACGATTTCTGTTCTCATCCTGAGGTAAAGTTCTTAACCTGTTAACCTGAGGTACTACTTCCGGGCTAGCGGAGTCTGTAACCCGAAGTGTTTGTAACCTGAGGTGCCACTGTGTGTGTGTGTGTGTGTGTGTGTGTGTGTGTGTGTGTGTGTAGTTGCCCCACTATATATATATACAGTAGTACCTCAGGTTACATATGCTTCAGGTTACAGACTCCGCTAACCCAGAAATAGTACCTCGGGTTAAGAACTTTGCTTCAGGATGAGAACAGAAATCGTGCTCTGGCGGCAGCAGGAGGCCTGATTAGCTAAAGTGGTGCTTCAGGTTAAGAATGGTTTGAGGTTAAGAACGGACCTCCCTCCGGAACGAATTAAGTTCTTAACCCGAGGTACCACTGTATATATATAGTGGGGCAACAATGCAGCCTCACAGGGCACGCATTCCAGGACCGCCTCCTGGTGGCCTTGCAGTGCGCAGGGCTTGCACATTTCCTCCACAGATGGGTCTACGTGGCGCCCCTTGCAGACATCCATCTTGGCTCTTTGGGTGGAACTAGTCCTGTCTTGGAGAAAGAACAAGAGCATCCTCTGGGGTGCTCTCCTCCCCCCGTCTCACGCCAATAGTATCATTTTTAGCATACTTGGAGCTATATGGCAGATGGAATGACAGCAGGCCTCTTCGCCACACCGCCCCTATGTCAGCTGTTGCTGCAATGGGCAAGTTCTGCTTCATTTGCAATTTTGGTTTCCAAACGCTCCATTCCATATCCCTCTTGGGGCGAAGGAGGGAGGCAGAGGTCAGCCCCCACACACCCCCACACCCCCACCTCCCAGTCACTGGGCTCCAAGACTGTTGACAAAGATTTGCTTCTTCTTTGAGGAATTGGTGACTGACTGGAGCAGCTACCCTGTGTGTGAGAGAGATGAACCCCACTTCGAAAGCCTCCCCCCATTCTCATTTGTCGCATGTATCTCTAAGAGGAGGAAAGGGGGGGCAGATGCTAAGAAATCCCAGCTACCAGCAAATGCCTCAGAAATGTGTGCATCCAGTCCCACTCATTTCAAAGAAAGTGAACATGCATCAGATCAAGATGAGCACCTTATCTTGAAAACTCTCAGATGCAAAGCTAGCTTTCCTGACCTGTTTTCAAGGCTCTAGGACTTTTTATTCTGGAGTTAAGTCAGCAGTGTCTGTAGGGATCAGTAGTCCTATAAGAAGGCTCCGGCAGACAGGCACTGGGGGTTGGAGGGGGCGTGTATCAGGTACCAAAAAGTAAAAATCCTGGTTGCTGGATCCCTTGTACTATGTCTCCATGACAATGAGAGCTATGGCCCTTTTCAAGTTCTTCTATGTCAGTTTTATCAGATTCCATATAATGGTTCCTAGGCACCCCACAAACTACCAGCCACAGCAACACCTGAACCTGCATGACTTCAGATGTCTTTTTTTATGGCCTTTACATCTCATGGCAGCAAATGGTCCTCCTCTGCTTGTCTCCCTACAAATGTCCCCAAATCCCACCGTTTGCATCAGTAAGGCATCACTCCAGACACCAGGGACTATGGACAAAGCTACGGTGTGTAAGGTCACCACCCCATAGCCAGTAACCTGGGAGCAAGTCCCACTGATATAAGGCCTTACTGATTCTTTTTATAGTGAAACAGGGCTGTGGGTTCTCCTCATGAAAGGTCACATCAGGGTCAAATAGCACAGCCAATTTTGCAAGCCGCATAAATCGTACTTGCACTCTCTCTTATTTGGCAATATTTTCTCTCTCTTTCCTCATCAATGAGCTACGCAGGGCTCTAGAGCCCTGTTCCCAGCTGCTGGAACCCTTATTCAGCCACCTCTAGCACCCAAAAATTTACAGTCATCATCCACACAATTTAAAGCAAAGTTTTTGCAATCGGTGAGGGACAGAAACATGCTCTTTAAAAAAAATAAATAATAATCAGATTCTCAGGAAGCTAGCTTTGCATGTTCTTTCACTTTTCTGTGCTCTCAGGGAATTGCAGAATACACAAAGTCCAGGGCTTGAATTTTAACATGTAATGGACTAGTACAGAAATTATTATTTTAAATAAATGTCCATCCTCCATTAGCTCTCAGCTCGCCTGTAGGACTGTGTCTATGGGTGCCTGCCATTAGAGATGGAGAATTCTGACCAAAACACGAGCCGAAGTTTCTGATGTGCACTTATTCGGTCCCATGTCCAAAATGCAAATCAATCCAGCAGAGATGGTCAGTATTCGTCGGCGTCGCTGCTTCCACTCCGCAAACGATTATGCAGCTGATTCCTTCTCCACCCCTCGTTTGCAGTGTTTCTCCTTCCGATTGAAATGAACAGGGCGGAATACCGCTAAAGACAATGTAACTTGCTTAATTATATAAATCACATGCTCTGGAAATGTCTGTGGTAAGAGACATACCGATGGTTGGCTATTCATCAAACATTAACCCCTCCAAAAGGTAGTTGCACAAGCTTGGCAGATCCCATCTCTGATGGCATCATTTTCACCAGCACTCTCGACATTCCCTTCAGGCTCACTTAGCTAACTTTATCCTCTGGGAAACCTGGGTTGAACGCAAAAGGCATTCACATGTACGCCTCGTTTGGACAGGTACCAGCTTTTGATGTTTTCCCTTGGCACCTCTCTCTTCACAGAACTTGGGAGGTATCAAAATGCAACAAGAAGCTTCTCGCATCCACCCAAGGTATTCGCAAACACAGGGAGTGGTGCAATCCGTTTATACCAGGGGTGGCCAACATGAACCTCCATTCCCATCATGCCTGGCCATGGTGTCTGGGGCTGCTGGGAGTTGGAGTTCAGACTCTGCAAACATGGCTTGTTTGTTTTTAAAGGCGTATAAGCCGTGTCCAATGGATTTTATAACCTTCACCTCTACTCACAAGCCGTGAGTCTTAACTGCCAGGCAATCTGAAAACTTCCACATGCCTACAATTCCTACCTTGTTCATAAACATGCCATTTATAGCACTGTTAGTTAGATGAAGAGATTTTTAGGGAGGGAGCACTCCTACGGACTTCAGAATTCTCATTCTACCATTTCTACGACCAATCTCTGCATGGCCCTTCCAAGGTCCCCACAGACACGACAGGAGGGAAAATAGGAGCCAAACTCATTGTCTGAATTCAACGTATTTATTTATAATAATTAAGACTTTGATCAAGGAATACATTCTACATTATTATTTGGTTTCACCAGCGGGAGCAGCAGGCTGGCATCCTCACCGGGCCCAGGTTAAGCACCAGCAATGCTCTTACAGGGGGAAGGGAGCTGGTCGTGCTAATAGACGAAAAGGTCCGTCTAGCCCAGAAATGATTGCTCTGAGGAGCCCATGAGGAGGGCGTCAAGGCAGGAGCAATCTCTGCCAGCCAGGGACATCCCACTTCCAACCCCTGTGACCAGCGGCTCTATCTGCCATCCATTTGCCTTGTCCCTTCTAAAAAGCCAGCTTAAGCCAGTGATTTTTAAAGCCTTCCTTGTTTCCCCGGGCATTTGATGGCTGAACGATAACCCCTGAGATAACTGGCTGAGGGGATGTGCTTGTTTTTAGCTGGTTTTAGAAAGTTTTCAATTATATTTTTATTGATTTGGTGCCCTGAGCTCCCTCGGGAGGAAGGGCGGGATATAAACTGAGTAGGCGTCACATTTACTGACAGAGCAGTGAACTCCATCAATTAATTAAGTCACTGTGTGGTAAACAGCTTCCTCTTCAGTCTCCAGCCAATTTCTCAACTGCGAAAGAGGGAGAAACACCTATTTCGATTGGCTTCCTCCATGTCACAAATCATTTTATCTGCCTCTATCAGCCCTAGGGATGGCTGGCTCCATCAATCTCAGTTTCTCTTTTTTAAAACCTTCAGGATGCCCAATTTCTAAATCAATTTGGGGTGGTCCCCCCCTACTAATACATGCCTTTCTGCAAGCAATTTCCATCAGCGCAACATAGTTTTGTGCCTCGTCTACACTAAATATTCATTTTTGTGAACACTATGAGAACTGCATCGCAAAATTCAGAAACGTGCAAATTTTAAAGGAAAGCGGTGTTTCAGTTTGCATCGTGGTTCAGAAACTAAGAATTAAGCTCTGCATGGAAGTGCAAACTGAACAGACTCACCCCTCCCCCTCACCAATTCCTATTCACCCCCAACCTTCAAATCATCAAAACTTAAACATGTCCAAAACACTTTCGCCTTCCCTGTTAAGGATTTTGCCAGCGGGCTTTCCTTGTCCAGCCCAGCAACAGTGTGTTGTGTGCCTTTGTCACTTTTATTCAATGCTGTCAATCCTGCGAGGTTGCCAAGTTCCTGCATTTGACAGGATGTTTCAGGAAAATGAGCCTCTTTCACTGGGTCAAATCTCAAAGGGGGGGAGTAAAACCACATGGCAAAGAGTCAGAATCAGGGAGGCTGTTAGCTCTGTCCCTTATTAATCAGAATGTAGGCAGGGGCATCTGGGCTCCACCCACTGTAGTAGTGTGTTGTTTTTTTAAAAGAAAAATCCGCCATGATTCTCCAGTCATATTCATAGTGCACAAGCCCTTCAAAAAGTGGCAGGGAAAATAAATCATGGCGTCATATGTCATGCTAAGTGAAGTCCTACACTGAGAGGACAGGCTAGATAAAAATCAAAACAGGGATCTGGATCCCGACTGCACGGGCAGTGTAGTGGCAATTGAGGTAGGAAGAAAAAAAATGGAATGGGATCGCAGCGATGCGGAATGGATTGAGGATCCTTCAGAGGGATTCACATTGCTACAGGAAAGGAATGATGCAGCATGAAATTGCACACAGCCCTCCCCGACCCACTGTGCCGTTCATTTGTAGCACACTGAAAATAAAGACTGCCAAGGGAATGCAATAAGAACGAAGGAAAGTGGTTCTGGAAGAGGAGGACTCCCATCAGAGAGGGAGTCTGCAAGATCTGGATCGTAGAAGTCATTCTAAGACTTAGATTGGAGGCTCTGTTGCAAAGGCACACCAGGGGAGGCAGGTTCATTAGGGCAAAAGGGAAGCCCTGCCCCACCAACTTGCCTTCTTTTAACCAGCCCAGAAGGTGGCACTGAGCTGGCAGCATCCTCTTTCTCCTTAGTCTCAGGGCTGCCCTTGTAAAATTCACCAGGTAGGAAGATAAGGACCAATCTAGCATTCCTTAGCTCTGCCTGCCATTGCCTCTGGCGCCCTCTAATGTTAGCCTCCTGCTTAACCCCCTACAAGCCTTGGCGGATAACAGCCACCAGTGGAGCACACAGCTCTTACAGGAGACCCCGAAGTAAAACTATATGCTTAACCAACATTCAAAACAGATTTCGGTAGAACTGGCACACTCTCACGGAGTGGTTGCTGCCAAATCCTGGAGTAGGTTCCCCGCAGATCAGTTCCTCTTTCTACCCTCTCCCGGTCATCCTTTTAAGTGCTTTGCGAGTGACGAATAAATAATAGTAATTACAAGGATTAAACCAATAGTGTAATCCAGAGTCTACCGAGATGAAATTACTCTTGACGGGTATCATAAACACAGCTTCGGCAAGAGTGTGAGAAAATGTACTCGGATGCTCCAGTGGAAGCAAAACCCAGGGCTAGGCTGCTTTTGGGGAGCGAGGGGGGAGTCCCTCTCTATCCTGGCTCCCCTGTCCCTCTCCCCCGCACACATGGCCCGTGTCTCATTTCCCAGCATCCCTCTGGGCATCGATCTCCTGGAGCCATTTCACAGTGCGGGCCCGGCTCTCCTCCCAGCTGTAGAGGGGCTGGTAGCCAAAGTGCTCCTTGGCCTTGCTGGTCTGCACTGTGAAGGTGGTCCTTACGACAGTCAGAGTGTAGGGGTTGAGGATGGGCGCATAGTTGCACAGGGGCTTCAGCAGCCACTGCAGGAAGGCGTTGAACAGCGCCATGAACCGCAGGAGGAAGGAAGGCAGCAGCGGCCGGGAGCCCAGCATGCGGAAGCCGCAGGAGCCCAGAAACTCCATGTTGAAGTCCTCGTAGCTCTTGTAAGGCGAGTCGTCATAGCAGAAATAAACCTGGCCTGAAACGGCCAAGGGAGACTCCTGGATCTTCCGGGCCACCAACAGATGCATCCAAGACACGTTGCCTGCAAAAGGGTTGGCAGGGAGAAGAAGAGAGGAGAAACACTTGGTAAAGAGAAATAGGATCGCTAAAGCAGCCTATGCAATGGGCGAGAGAGAGAGATCCTACAGATAGGAATATAAACAATAAGAGAGGCAAATGTCATCAGGTCACTGACTCAGAGTGCTTTGGTCTGACTGAGCATCCAGTCCGTAAGCACGCAAGTCTTTGCTTGTGCATTTGCCAAGGGCTTAGCTCAGCCTTCCTTGTAAGGAGGAAATAAAAATAAATTCATAATTTAAGTTACAGGAGATCAAAGGGATCTTCTTTCAAGAAAACCACTTTTTAAAACACATTTTCTCCTTGTGAGCCAATCGCCCTCTAGCAGAGGTTAGCAAACTAATAAAAAGCAGGCCCAGGAATGGCCACGTTGCCCTCCAAATGCTTACACAAATTAATTTACAAATCCCTATTGTAGTTTATCTGTTGCTCTTGGAAAAAGAATTCAAGAGGTCCGACTGCTAAACGTTAATACACAGGCTCTGGTGTTCTTGCTTTGCTTTAGTCATGGGTAAAGAAGCAAAGCATTCCAGGAGGGAAAGATTATTTGTTTTGATAAAAAGCAGCAACACCATCTTGCTTCTCTGGGGCTTTGGCTATAAAGGACCAGAGGGAGTGCGTGCAAAGGCATCTAAAGTTCGTGGTGACATCGGAGTTCAAGAATGGCACACAGCGTGCATGCGAGACTTACCAACATAGACCCTGCCGTGCTCAGTGGAGGCTGGGACGGTTCGGATAAGACACTTTTTGGTGCTCAGCCCTTTCTCGTAAAACTGTTTCATCAGTGGGTGGTGCTCCCCATAGATGCCAGTCGGCCGGAGAGCGCAAGTGACCAGCTGCTTCCCTCCTTCCACCTGGTGGCACAGAAGAGGAGGTGGAGAGAACCTGTTAGCTTCCCCTGCCTCCAAGGACCTGGCTCCCTTCCCACCCACCCACCCACTGTGACGCATGTGGGGTAGAGGAGCCTCCGGGTGGTCAAGGATTTTGCTGGAGGGATTCAAGTTGAGGTATGGGGATCAAAGGGCTCTGTCTCCCCTAGCTGCAAGAAACCCACTCTGGAAAAAAGAAACTTGACTTTTTAAGCAGTTTGGAAGGTGCAGAGTGAGCGAATGACTAGGTAAAAGGTAAAGGGACCCCTGACCATTAGGTGCAGTCGTGACCGACTCTGGGGTTGCGGCGCTCATCTCGCTTTATTGGCCGAGGGAGCCGGCGTACAGCTTCCGGGTCATGTGGCCAGCATGACTAAGCCGCTTCTGGCGAACCAGAGCAGTGCACAGAAATGCCGTTTACCTTCCTGACGGAGCGCTGCCTATTTATCTACTTGCACTTTGACGTGCTTTCGAACTGCTAGGTTGGCAGGAGCAGGGACCAAGCAACAGGAGCTCACCCCGTCGCGGGGATTCGAACCGCCGACCTTCTGATCGGCAAGCCCTAGGCTCAGTGGTTTAACCCACAGCGCCACCCACGTCCCAAGCAAATGACTAACAAGAAGTAAACACCCTGCAAGTGAACCAGGGTGAATGCAGCAGGAATGGTCACCGTCGTATACAAATCAAAACGAGAATGACTAAATAACGCTACCACACAGGATTATCAGAAAGATAAGGAAATGCTATGTGCACTCAAGCTCATTAGAGGGTAGAGAGAAAAGGTGGGTTTTGAGAGTGTCGTAAATATACGGCAGAGGGGACATCTTGCTGCACTTTTAAGAGGCCACAAAACTCTTGTAAGAGACTAATTGAGTTATTGGGGCACATAAACTTCCATTGACAGCAGCCTACATCATTACAGTGGTACCTCGGTTTACGAACAGTCCTGTTTATGAACTCCACAAAAGCGGAAGTAGTGTTCCAGTTTGTGAACTTTACCTCGGTCTACGAACGGAAGCCAAACAGTGGAAGGGCACCGGCAGTGGGAGGCTTCATTAGGGAAAGCACACCTCGGTTTAAGTATGGATTTGGTTTAAGAACGGACTTCAGGAACGGATTAAGTACGTAAACCGAGGTACCACTACATATGCATAAATTGTTCTTAGTTGGCCGACAGAGGCGAAGGGTTCATGCCACGGATCTGGGGAAGTGGGTTTTGGCTCTTGAACATTTATGTCCTAATAAATCTGTTAGTCCTTTTAAGGTTCTTTGTTCCATTCGAAACCTGGGCTGAAGGGGAGCCTGACTCACCGCTCGTCCATTGGCTTCAATGACCAACCGCTCAGCCTTGGCTTTGCTAACTGGGTAAGGCTCGGTGTGAACAACCTCATATTTGGTTTCTTCATTTCCCCTGCAAAGAAGAGGAACATGCCACAGGGAATCAGAACCCAATACTTCAACATAGAGAAAGAGAGCCCAGAAGCCCCACCTGCCAGACCCATCCTTTTCCGTCTCTGCTACAAAATAATGTACCTCAATATACTTCAGTTTTGTTCAATTAACTCCAATGCACTGTGCTATGATGGTACAGAGGCCACTGTCAAGTGCAGGGCAAGGTGCCTGCATCTTAAAAGAGACAGGTAGAAGGAAGAGTATTGTTTCTCCCAGCATTGCAAAAGCACAGTGGGAAACGCTGCAACTTTAATGTGCATTTATTTATACCTTTTAATAAATGTGCATTAAAGCTGCAGCATTTCCCAGTTCCTATTGCAAGCTGAAACTTATTACTTGATTATTCCCTCACTTCCTCAACAACAGCAAAATCCCACCCCCTACAAAGACCACCCACCCCAGAATTCCATCATATCATTCCAGGGAGGCATCTTTTTATTGCAGCGCATGGACATCACAAGCTTCCTTTTGACTGGTAGGGGTGGGAGAATCCAAGGGAGGTGCTACTGTGTAACCTGGGGGTCCCCCAAATTGGTGCCCTCTGCTCTGCAGGGGGTTGGACTAGATGACCCTCTAGGTCCCTTCCAACTCTAAAATTCTGTGATTCCTCCCTAGTTAATGTTGTTTTTTAAAATGAGTTTGGCTTTTAGGAATTGCTCAGTTGCAGGCGTTTCCTGCTTTTCTGTCTGTGTGTGTTGTTGTTTTGGTGGGTGGGTGTGTTTCATCTGTTTGTTTTGTAGGGGCAGGGGCAGTTTCAGGCATTGCCAGTTTTTCCTCCGTAAAGCCAGCATTCTCTGGTGCCTATGATACATTTTAAGATTTGCAAATGGGCCTCTAAAGGTTGGGAACTTGGAATCCATGCATGTTTTCAGCACTCTTCGAGAAGGATGGATTATGGGTGCTTAATGTCCCATTCCTTACACACACACACATACCAGACAGCTGTCTGAGTTTCTCCATTTTCTTTCCTTGCCCCGGGCCAAAATATTCAGCACCGAGACATTTTGTGTTTACAGACAAAGGAGGCGATTTAATGCTTGCAGACAAGAAACTGCCAATCTCCTGCTTTAGTGGAAGTGGCAATTTAGGCTGCATCCACGCACCGTACATTTAAAGCACATTCAAGGAACTGCGCAAGGCTTAAGAATGGAAGGACAGCCCTGCTGGGTCACTCCAGCATCCTCTTCCCACCATGGCCAGCCTATGGGAAGCCTGAAAGCAGCACCCAAGCACAACACCGTGCTCTCCCCTCTTGCGATTCCCAGAAACTAGCATTCGGAGGCGAACTTCCTCCAGCAGTGGAGGCAGGACATAGCCACTGAGAACCACTGATCCTCTCTTAAAGCCATCCAAGCTTCTTTCAAAGAATCCTGGGAACTGTGGTTTTCCCTTCTCAGAGCTACAATCCCCTGCACCATAAACAGACTACAGTTCCCAGGATCCTTCGGCAGGAGAAGTTTCTTTAAATGCACGGTGCATGCACAGTGTTAGAAACAGGAACAAAATATTGCCATGGAGGGAGCGCTGTTATATATAATATATCTCCATTGCCCATCTCCAGGGTTACCGTTGCTGTGTACATGTGTTGTTGTGATGTTGCTAGGGAGGGCACGGGGGAAGCCCTTGCACAGGGGAGGAACCACTGCTGGCCTGGACCAAAGCCAGAGGGAACTCCCTGCTGTGGATATCAGGGCTCTGGGTGTGTATGTGTGAGAGAGAGAACACAAGCGCTTTAGGAACATCGCTTTATCGAAAGTGCCTCCCAGTGATAGGATGGCTGCAGTTCCCACTGGCTCAGCCTAGCCTACCTCACAGGGGTGTTGCAAGGTTAAAAAGGGGGCAGGGGGAGAGAACCACCTATAGTTCTGAAAGATGGGTGGGCTTTCTAAAGGCAAAAAGAAGTTAGAGGAAGAACTCGCCTGCCCTTAATCACAGACTGAGAAGGAGACAGGTCTGTGCTGTGGAAGGGGAAGGAAGCCCAGCGTATAGGCTGGAGCACGTGCAGCCGGGGCAGAGATGCCAGAAGCCCCAGGTGAGGCACGTACCTGAAGAAGGGGTCGCCCCTCGCGTTGGGCCCCACCACTTCCATGCTGCTGGTGTAAATCAGGTACTGAGTTCCTTGTGTCACACATGCTTCAATGACGTTCTGAGTTCCTGTGCCAAAATGATAGAAAACAGAAGGGGAGAAAGAAGAGAGAGAGAGAGAGAGTAGACACATAAGCCACACCTCTCGGCCAGCCCAAGAACCCCATGGTGCCCACATAACCGAGGGGCAGAGATCATGGTCCCTTCCAGTTCCCATCATCCCTGACCACTAGAACATGGGTAGGCAACCTAAGGCCTGGGGGCTGGATCCGGCCCAATCACCTTCTAAATCCGGCCCATGGACGGTCCAGGAATCAGCGTGTTTTTACATGAGTAGAATGTGTCCTTTTATTTAAAATGCATCTCTGGGTTATTTGTGGGGCATAGGAATTCGTTCATTTTTTATTTTATTTTTCAAAATATAGTCCGGCCCCCCACAAGGTCTGAGGGACAGTGGACCAGCCCCTTGCAGAAAAGGTTTGCTGATCCCTGCTCTAGACCATGCTGGAAACCCTGACAACCGAAAGCACGCCTTGGTTTAAGAACGGACTTCCGGAGCGGATTAAGTTCGTAAACCAAGGTACCACTGTACTAGAAGCTTGTTTTTAAAAATAAAAAAGCAAGTTAAGGTTTTCAGCTTTTATCGATTCCATGCCTGTACGATGTCAACTACAGATGTACAGAGTGGGTTTATCAGTGGCAGCAGTATACTTCTGAGTACAAAATGCTGGGCAACGGCAAGGGGAGAGGACCCTTGCCTTCCTGTCCTGGGGTGGGGGGTGGGGGCTTCCTGAAAGCATCCGACTGGCCACTGTGGGAGATGGTACTCTGCAGCTCTTTAGAGAGATCTGGCAAGGCTCTTCCAATGTCCTAACTGCATCCCCTGAGACAGCGACTGACTGCAGACAGCAAGGGAAGGGCATTTTGGTCGCCCCTGCTGGAAGGCAATCAGAGAGTAGTGGGACTGTGGGTGGAAATATCAGAGGGCTTTTGGAACCAGGATTCAGTGGCTTGGGGCAGGTTGGGAGTTGGGGGTCCTGGGGGAAAAGAGAGACACAATGGTGTGTCCCGGGTCCCTATAACTCAACCACTGTCCTAGGAAGCGTACCAAATCAGACGGTTGGTGCGTCTAGTTCAGGACTGCCCGCAATGACTGCCCGCAGTGACTTCCCAGGGTTTTCAGAGACCTGCCGCCACCACAGAGCTTCTCAATGAGGTCCCTTGAGAGCTGGTGTTGGGAAGGGAAGGGATGCTGGGATGTGGAACTCTGGGCCCTCTTCTGTTAAGAGCCAACATGGTGTCACGGTGAGAAAGTCAGGCTAGAACAAGGTCAGGCTAGAAAACCCAGCTGTGAAACCCCATTAGCCGGTCTCGAGCCAGTCAGCGACTTGGTAAACCAGGAGCAAACCTTGGTGACAAGCTTGTGGTTTGATGGTAGCAAGACAAACCACAACCCTGTGTTTCCACAGAACATGGTGCCAAACCATGGCTCGGCTCCGGGTAGCACACAGGACGCAGAACCAGGGGAGGAGCAAAGCAGCTGCGGTTTTCTTTTCAAGCACAGTGGTACCTCGGTTTACGAACTTAATCCGTTCCAGGAGTCCATTCTTAAACCGAGGCCTGCTTTCTCTAATGAGGCCTCCCGCCGCCAGTGCCCTTCCACCATTCAGCTTCCGTTTGTAGACTGAGGTAAAGTTTGCAAACCAGAACACTACTTCCGGTTTTGCGGAGTTCGTAAACCGAATACAGTGGTACCTCTGGTTACATAATTCGTTCCGGAGGTCCGTTCTTAACCTGAAACTGTTCTTAACCTGAAGCACCACTTTAGCTAATGGGGCCTCCCACGGCTGCCATGCCGCCGCCACACGATTTCTGTTCTCATCCTGAAGCAAAGTTCTTAACCAGAGGTACTATTTCTGGGTTAGCGGAGTCTGTAACCTGAAGCGTATGTAACCCGAGGTACCACTGTAGTTCGTAAACAGGACTGTTCGTAAACCGAGGTAGCACTGTGCCTTAACACTGTCTCATTCTTGCTAAGCCACAGTCTGGCTTGGCCTTATGTGCGGAATGAAGCCAGCCTGTCTCAGTCCGATCTACCTCAGAGGGTTGTTGTACAGATAAAAGAAGGCGGCAGGGGAGAGAAAAAAAACGAATAATCTGGAAAACAAGACCAACCCAGCCCCAACCCTGGTTCTCAACCCATCCTCTTCCAGAATACCTGACAGTTGTGTAAGGGGATCAACCCACTTTCTGTTGTGCAATAACAAGCACCTGTTTTAGCCTGTGAGAGAAAATGTTGAAATACATAGAGACTTGGGCCTTTGCATCTCATGTAGTGGCAGGAATTTCATCCCAAACTTCACAGGCCCTCCCTGCCGGCCTCTTTACTCCCTGGCAAATGCAGCGGATGTTCATAAATTAAAAGGAATGCCCACACATGGACGTTATTATCCTTGTTCCTGACTCATCTCTGCCTTGGTCGGTTTTACATCAGTAACCGACAGAGGGTTTTCCCCAAAAACCTCAAAGCCCTTTCCCAAAGAAACAAACAAACAAACACTCCACCCCAAATGGAGCCACTTTCGGGCCATGGAGTCAGAACCGGCTATTAAAGTTTGGTGGAATAGGAAGGTCTGACAGGACAGGACAAAGCTTTTCCTCTTAGGCTGCCAGAAGGAAAGGATGAGCGATGGTGCTTTAAAAAACGTGGCAATCCATTCCTGTTGTTTCCTCTCCAGATGCCCTCAGCCAGGAGCGTCTGATGTAAAGCCAAAGGGGGGGAAATGGAAGGAGCATCTCAGCTCAGGCGCTGACCTGCTCATGTACCACCCAGTTGCCGCAGAGATGAGAGGGAAGGACATGGGATTCTACCTTATATCAAGTCGGACCAAGCTGGGGGAACCTTGGTTTTAGCAGGGATTTCCATGTGAACCCCTTTCTCAATCCAGGATTTAACGCCTGATGAGCAGCTGATGGGTGAGGATTAAATCTTGCTCCCAGAAGGATTTAACCCCCCCCCCCCTGACAAGCCGGGAGTATAATCCTGCTGCCTTGGCTACGTGCCCATGTTCTCTGTTGGGAATGGGTGTGCATGGCCAACACAGGATTTAACCCTCCCTCCATGACCTCATGAGTGGGAGAAATGGGCTGCAGGTTCCCCACTCCTACACAGGCTGGCAGTGGCTCTCCAATGTTTCAGGTAAGAGTAAAAGTCTCTCCCAGCACCTCCTAGAGATGCTATGAATCAGACGGAGACCTCCCGCATGCAACCTGTGTAGTCTGCACTACTGAGCTGTGGCCTCACAGGCCCTGCTTCCCAGCTAGGCTTGATCCTCTGAAAAAAGATGAAGCTGCAATAATGGTAAGAGGGTATCTGAGCATACACAGAGGGAAACTGCCTCTCCCCTTAAGTAACCAGAGTCTGTTCTTCAGCCTCCGGGATGTGGGGCAGGAGACCCACATGAGATAGTGGCTTCCTGAACCTGGAAACATTCATCCTTGACCACTGGTCCTGCTAGCTAGGGATGATGGGAGTTGTAGTCCAAAAACAGCTGACGACCCACATTTGGGAAACCCTGCTTTAGGGCAAGGCTGGGGAACCTGCAAGCCTGGCATGTATTGCTGGACTCCAACTACCAGCATTCCTGTCCATTGGCCAGGCTAGCTGAGGCTGATGGGAGTTGGAGTCCAGCAACTGCTGGAGAGCCACAGGGTCTCCAAGCCTACTTTAGAGGAATTAGCCAGCTAGTTCTTGGAAAGGCTTAACAGCACTGTTTCAGAGAAATCTTTCTGTTTTCCTTCTGTATACAGCAAGGCTAATTTCCCAGTTGTAATATTTTCCTTTCCATTGCAATTTTATTTAGCAATTCTTATTACGTTTTTCACAGAACAGTCTTCAACCACCCCCGCCAGCCTCCTGAAAAACAGATTTATTAACTTGGCAAAAGCTGGTGTTGCTCCCTTCAAAATATTTGGCTTTTATCTTCTAGAAAGACAGGCTGAAATATTAGCACTTCCCATCAAGTGATTCTTAAAAATCCAGACCTTTCCTTGGTAACGTAAGAGGGTAAGAAGAGCCCTGCCGTGTCAGGTCAAGGCTGGATGACAATACATAGTGGTATGCTTGGCCCCAGCACCTCTTGGTTTGGAAATGAAGGCCTTCCTCTGGAACGTGGCCTGGTTCACTGGCTTGAGCAACCTCCCCAGCCACCTTTCTGACAAGTAGCTTTGCCCATCTTGCTTGCCTCATAACACTAAGCCGTGGTTTATGAGACTGTTTATTACAGCATGGCTTATTATTATGTGGAAATCCTGCCAGAAGCTTACCTATGGTTTCCTTGCTGCCAACAAACCACAATCTGAAACCATGGCTTGTTTTGCTATAACTACAGCCTGCCGTTATATGGAAACCCAGCACCATTCCCTTAGCCATGGTTTGTTGAAGTCACCCTGGACACTCACTAAACTCCACAAGACAAGAACAAAACAAATGTTGGAGAAACAAGCCATGGTTTGTTTGACAAACTCACGGTTAACTCATGATTTGTGAAACAAACCATGGCTTAGCATTATGTGTGAACCAGGCCGTTGTGGTGCTCTCCTTGGTCCTGTAATGGGCAGGGTGACTTCCTCTGGACCATGGAGGTAAGAGGCTGAATGGGTAGTCTTTCAATTCCTACCTTGAACGTTGACCGCAGTGATCTTTTCAGGTGAGACTCTGCCCCAAACATCCACCAGGCTGGCAGTGTGGATGACCAGGTGGGCTCCTTTCATGGCTGCCTTCACATCCTCCAGGTTGCTGATGTCGCCCTGGATCAGAGTCACTTCGTTTTTGAGAACGAGAAGAGAGAGAGAGAGAGAGAGAGAGAGAGAGAGAGAGAGAGAGAGAGAGAGATGAGTTGGGACTTTCGGTTGCTACCTGGGTCAGAGAGAAAAGGCGGTAGCAGGGAACCGGGGACAAATCCATCAACCCAAAAAACCCATGTAATCAAGTCTACCTTGGTTTCTTAATTAGGAAAGAACATACTAAACACAAACAGGTCCACGTCTCTCCCCTTCTCATCTTCCTCCCTGCCCCCAACAGAGGGAGGAGAAGCAAGGTGGCATCAGGGACCCTGCAGGACTTTGTGCTCCTAGCCCTGCCCATATGAACGACTGGAAAATCATTGAGAGCCACAGCTGTCCTTATGCACGCCCCAAATAGAAACATCGGGGGGCTGCCTGGAGGCTACAGGGATCTTCTACACTTGCAAAGCATATCGTTGGATGCAAAACCGGAGCTTGGAAACAGCGATGTGTTTCAGCAATTTGCCTCTGGGCAAATTTCTATTTTGATTTGCATCACTGAATTCAGGAGGGGATTCAGTTGTGTGCTGAAGGCAAACCTTCCCACTTCCGCCCTGTGGCAATACCGAGGCATTCCTGCATACTGAATGAGTAGAGACAGCTTAGGAGAATCTTCCTTATGAGTGATAAGCACCGCAAGTGGCAGGCTGTTGAGAAAGAACAAAGCCAAATACCTGGTTATGTAATTAAATGCCTCATCCCAGAAAGAGGGTTGGGCGGATGAGTTAATTTCTGTTTCTCTTTCTCATTTTCCACATCTCGGTGCTTAGCTCTCATCATTCCCACATTGGTTTGTGGACATATTTATTATTTAAGTCCTCATGAAAACTAAACAGTGTTTTTATTGCTATCTTCTCAGTTCCCAAGACGCACTCCTCCACTGTCTCCCGAGACAGACAACTAAAGCCTCCTAATATACCCCTTTGATATGGAATAATATACACATCTTTATAAAGCAACTTCCCCTAACATAATGCATTTTGCATGTCATTCTGATTAATATATGTGTACCTTAACATCCACATATTTGTACACATTACTTGGCTGGAAAACTGCACTGCAAAATTCGGAGAGGTGTGAATCTCAAGCGGTGGCTGTGCTTCGGTTTGCACATTGTTTTAGAAAGTGTGAATTAAGCAGTTTTGCCTTTAAATGCAAACTGAATCGAATTCCTCCCCACCCCTTCCTAGAAATAGCACTGTCTTTTGTCCAGGCAAAGCTGGGGGGGGTAGAAACCACACCGTCACCACTGTCACCACTTGGCACCATTCTCTGCTGCCCCACGTTTCCTAGAGAGAATAACACGGAGAAGAGAAAATGCAAGAAATTGCAGACCCACTCTCAGCTCAAAGGGTCTCCTCTGCACTTAGACACCCAGAAGGGTAAACTTTCTAGAAACAACACCCCCCACAAGGCCCATATTTAGCTGCCCCATAACATGGGACATACTCCACTTCCTTACTTACTGTGCCCACCTATTGAGTGAAGAACATATTCAACATTTCAACAGGAAGTCAAAGTCAGGCATGGCATAAGATCGACTTCTTGCTGGCTTTACAATTTGCATCAAAGTCATGCCTTCTTAAGGAGCCAAAAGTAAAGTTAGCCACCAAACTACCTTCCTTGCATACCTCAGGCATTCTTTACTTTTGCTTTCACACACAAAAAGTATCGCATAATATGTGCAGCCTGTCCTGGCTTATACATTTAAAATAAAAAGAAGGGAGGTTTTAAATATATATATGGGGGAGGGGGAGGTGTTCTTGATGTCACAAGTGTTAGCCAATCAGCCACACAATTGGATTAGCACTAAGATAATAAGGTATTGTTTGAAACACTTCTGCCTCTCCCTTTGTTTCAGCACAGCAAGGTCATCATATAAGCAAACGTGACAAGATATTACAAAAACATCCTGGGCTTAATGTTGCTTGGTCAAGTTTTCCTTGGAACAAGAAACTGTGTTATTTGAGCCATCGGCCCCTCTCACAACCACTTTTGTTTTGTCTAGTTTGAGGAGCAGTTTTTAAAAATGCCACAAGGACAGCCTTGGTCGCACTGAAGGGACATGTGGACGGTGCTTGTCACCGAAAGCTTAGAGGACATACTAGACAAGAATTCTATTTGGAAAATTGACAGACCACCAAACATTAGCAAATATCCTAGCGGTGTAGAACAATTTAAAAAATAAATGAATACAAGAAGACAGATGAGAACAGTTTCACAAAGAAATCTGATGCTGTACATGAGCCAACTCATCCTTCTGGAAAAGCCATTTGCAGTTAGAGGGCAGCCACTTGCAAGAAAAAAATGGGATGTCCTGGTTTTGCCAAGACACTTGTGGTGTATGCCGTGTGAAATGACATTATATCTTAAATGCAACAGCTATTATGGCTATTGTCACCTTCAAGATCCACTTGCTTCTCAGGCCAACCACCAAGGGATGGAAAGCGAACTTTGGTGTTCTTTCCTGGGCAGCTGGTTTTATCCATGATAATTTTTGAAGCCTTGCAACAGGTCTGAGAGATGTGGCAGCCAGGGAGAACAGGAAGGAACGGGATCTAATGGGTTACACCAAGTGCCTCCGTCTCTTTCTCTTCTGCATTTTGCAGGCAGGAAACCCTCTCAGGAAATCCTGCCATGATGGCATCTGCTACGAAACACCTGCCAGGAATGAATGGCCAGGGCACCCGTCGCCCTTCCTGTCCCCATCAACCTGCTTGCCCACTCACCCAGGGACCTTGGGGCCTTGCAGTTCACTCCTGTCTGCCTCCCTTTACGTCACGCGAGGCCTTGACAGGAGGCAGTTCCCCTCTTTTCCGCTTCTTCCTGCCCAGATGCTTTCTGGCCGCCTGTCACTTAGCTGGCTGTCAAAATCATTTTCCCTTCTAAATGTGGCGGTGGAAACTCAATTCTCTGGAACTTGAAAGAGCCATTACCAAGGAGAGGTCACCAGGAGGCATCCGGGAAGGGACTAGAGTCATATTCCCACCCTTCCCAGTTATTTATTTATATCCAACTCTTTTTATTCTAATTTTATTTTTATTTTTGGGAGGAGAAGGTGCTCCAAGTGGCTCTAGCAGAGCTCCTAAACTGTAGCCCACCCTGGCAACCACCAGGCCGAAGCCTGTCTTGCATTAGCAGCATCAAAGCTGCTTCTCAGGGTATTCCCTGGCCCCCAGGATTGTGGGCATTGGCTCCTCATGTGACGAAACGTCTCCTATATACCAAGACAATTTCACACACGGTGAAAGGATTGTTTCATTGTAGGAACAAATACAGTGGTGCCTCGGAAGACGAAATTAATCCGTTCCGCGAGTCTCTTCATCTTGAGGTTTTTTCATCTTGCGAAGCACAGCTATTAGCGGCTTAGCGGCTATTAACAGCTTAGAGGCTATTAGCGGCTTAGCGGCTTTAAGAAAAAGGAAACAAACTTGCAAGAAGTTTCGTCTTGCAAAGCAAGCCCATAGGGAAATTCGTCTTGCGGAACGACTCAAAAAACGGAAAACCCTTTCATCTAGCGAGTTTTTCATCTTGCGAGGCATTCGTCTTGCGGGGCACCACTGTATCCACGTTCCACACTGGCTTCCTGAGCAAAGCAAAAGTTGTGGCACTGGTTCACTCCCTCCTCACTCAGTCCTGGTCACAAAGACTGGAGCTAGTAGCACCTGGCAATGGGAAATGCCTCAGCCCCTATTACTTAAATTAGCTGCTTGCAAATTAATATTCTTGCAAGGTACCACTTTCTTTCTAGTCCTTTTCTCTCTAAATTGACAGAAGGCCAGATTTAGCCCAAGGATTCCCAGTTGCTAATCCACAGTATATATCAGATACACCTTAGCTTTTTTCTTTCCCGATAAAGAGAAAAATGTGGCACGTGAATCATCTCTTAGGCCCCAGCTGCACTACACATTCAAGGTAGCATCATGACACTGTAAATAGTCATGGCTTCCCAACAAAGAACCCTGGGAACTGTAGTGCAGAGAGTTGTAGTTTGTTAAGGGTGCTGAAGAGTTCCCCTCAGAGAGTGACAATTCCCAGAGAGGCTTAACAATTAACCCCTCTTGTCAAGGAATTCAAAAGAACTGTAACTCTGTGGACCTCCAAACAACTATCAGCACCCTTGACAAACTACAGTTCCCAAGATTGTTTGGGGGAAGCCACTACTGTTTAAAGTGGGATGACACTGCTTTGAAATGAATAGTGCAGATGGGGCCTTAGCGGGAAAGGAAAATAAACTCTTGCACATGTTCACAGAAGTCTCCTCTTTATTCCTATCACTTTCACGTACCATAAACGACCCCCAGCTTTGTTGACATCCACAGAAACTCACATTTTCTCCCTACAAAGGCCTTGTGAATGGCCTTAGCAGATTCCGCCCGCCCCCCCCATCCCCTTCACATTAACAAGCCCACTTTTTACAGGTATAATAAGCAGCAACCTGCTTGGAAGAAGGCAGGTGGGGCTCACCACCAGGGAGGTATTGGGACTCCCTGCCACAATGAGTCTGCCAAAGCACAGAAGCAAGACCATGCAACTTCACCAACTTTTGGTATTGACTCCTACTGCCCACACCTCATCAGGAGGGACATTTTGCTTGTATTAAAGGTAAAGGTAAAGGGACCCCTGAGCATTAGGTCCAGTCGTGGCCAACTCTGGGGTTGCGGCGCTCATCTCGCTTTATTGGCCGAGGGAGCTGGCGTACAGCTTCCGGGTCATGTGGCCAGCATGACTAAGCCGCTTCTGGCGAACCAGAGCAGCACACGGAAACGCCGTTTACCTTCCCGCTGGTAAGCGGTCCCTATTTATCTACTTGCACCCAGAGGTGCTTTCGAACTGCTAGGTTGGCAGGAGCAGGGATCGAGCAACAGGAGCTCACCCCGTCGTGGGGATTCGAACCGCCAACCTTCTGATCAGCAAGTCCTAGGCTCTGTGGTTTAAGCCACAGCACCATCCGCGTCCCTATTATTAACTATTGGTAAAACATGCCCTTGACTCTGCATCTAGCCTCTTTTCTTCTCCCCAGAACACCTCCTTCCCTTGGTCAAACTGCATCCTTGCCGCTAGAAACCGGTGAAACTCCATTGTCCCGTTGCTTCCTCAAATCAAATCAGATGTGCTTTCAAGGTCAGGCCTTGTTTACCCTGGACTGAAACCAGCACAGAAGAGACCTTGGACCCAGAAGGATATGAGGCCGAGGTTGCTACTGGGCTTCTCTCGGGGAGAAATCCCCAGGCAGGCCCTTCGTTCCCTCCACCCCACCCCACCCCCTCTCCCGCTTCTCAATTCTTGTTTCTCAGATTCCTGTTTTTGCCCTGCTGCTTGCTACTGAGTGCTATTTGCAAAGAGATTTTGGCAGCGCACGCGAGCTCCGCCAAAGGACACGGGCCAGGCACGAGGCAAAGAGAGCGAATTGCAACCAGCTGGAGTGGACGGCGTCTGGCTCATCTGCCCCTCCACAGCCAAGGCTGGCTGCGTACCGTTCGCTGCGCAGCCAAACAACGGGACTGGGAGCACGCTCTCGCACGGAGGTCCATGCTCGGAAAAAACACTTCCATGTGTGGGTGTGGTCTTCTTGAACCCTGCCAACAAAACCCCTCATTTTTGGGGTGGAGGGGGGGCAGGAATAAACCATCGCCACCACACCCTCTGCATCTTGCAGGGAACAGCTTTGAAGGTCAACAGCGAGCTGCGCACCACACATGGGGGAAATGGGCCTGTACCAGTTGAATCAATGCAAGGGAACAGAGTGTTATGTTGGCCCTATCCTGCCCTCCAAAGCTTCCTCCCCGAGAACCGCACAGGCACATTTTCTCACCACATGTTGGCTGGCTTCCTGGCCGGTTGTTCCAGGGAGAGAACTACTCACGGGCTGGATGCCGCTGCCCGCAAGTTGTAGCATCTCACAGCATCGCCTCCATTTTGCTCTCAGGAACTTTCCCTTCCTTACATGACAATTGCTCGCACCCACAAAAGGATTTCCAGAGGGGTTCAAAAGATGCAGCTTCCTGCCTCAGGACCTTTCTTTGCTTCCAAATAGGTTGCTTTATTATAGCAGGGAAAAGTTAGCCCTCTTCATGTCATTGGGGACTCCCAACTCCCAGCAGGCTGAGCCAGCATGCCCAATGGTCAGGGAAGATGGGAGCTGCAGTTCAGCAACATGAGGAGAGTCAAGGGTCCCGATTATAGGGAGGGATACACCAACCCTTTAAAAGGGTGGAATTTATACGTTTTAGCTGGTTTTCTTGCATAATATTTTACTTTCCTGATGCTTAGAGGATATTTTGTTTAGTCCTGCTATGTTTTCAATGAATTTTCCTTGTGTTTTCACATGTAATGTTTGATACTAAAAAAAAAATGCTCTGTTTAGTTGTTGATTGTGTTTTATGGAATGTATAAATTTCTGGCATTTTATCTAGTTGCATTTAGCCTAAGTTGTAAAGGGCTTTGTTTTAAAGCTGTAAAGAGTTTTTGTTTCGAATTTAAGCAGTGAATACAAATTGTCATCAATCAATCAATCAATCAATCCATTCATTCTGATTCCCAGGATAGTTTAAATTAAGGCTGCTTTATGTTTAGCTCTATCTTACAAAGGCTATTTGTTTTAAACCAAAGCTTTTTCTTTTCTTTTCTTTTCTTTTCTTTTCTTTTCTTTTCTTTTCTTTTCTTTTCTTTTCTTTTCTTTTCTTTTCTGTAAGCTAACTTTTAAACTTTTAGATTTGAAAGGCGGGACATAATTTTTTAAAATCAAGTAAAGATGAGCAATTCTTCTTCTCCCCCGCCCTCCTCTGGCCATCTATGTTAGTGTTCTGCACCCTCCCAAACTCAGCTGCAGTTAACCCAGTAACACCAAAGTGTAAAAACATTCACAGATGGAGCTGCAACTTTTAAAAACACACTTGATTGGGTAGAGAGATGCAAAAGCAGACCTTTAACAGCTGTGTAAAACAACAACAACAACAACAACAACAACAACAACAACAACAACAACAACAACAACAACAACAACAACAACAATTAAAGGTGCATTAGTCCCATGTTTCACCAGGCCATCCTTACTCATGAGTAAGCCTCATTGAACACTGTAGGATTTGACTGCCAAGCAAGCAAACATAAGACTGCTCTGCAACATGTGAACTAGATGCCAAGGACTGGGGGAAAAAGAGACAGACTTATTGTGCTATTGGCTGCCATCCACATTCCTAGGGTTTCTAGCTGCTAAGTTCCAACATTCTTGTGGAGACTACTCATTTTTTACTTGGAGGGGAAAATGTGTTTTTAAAGGTCACACACCTTCAGACCTTGAAACATATGAGTCCTTTTAGACACTGGGGCGGAGGGGAGGGTTACCGCCCAAGAAAAATGAATAAAACTTAGCGCTACATGGGCTGATTTCTGTGAAACTCTCTCAGGTGGACAAAGGTTGCCAAGAATATTTCAGCCTCCTGTTTATATAACCAGGGAAATAAATGTTAAGCTGGGGCTCAACTGGGAAACCTGCCTTAGAAACCAAGGACTTCTAAAGAAGATAACTGTGGCCAGTTTTGAAACTCCACCAATTTTCAGGAACACAGTTGGGCTTTTTAGAAAGTTAGTTTTTTAGCTATGCTGATATCATAATGATATTATTGGTGGCCAAACCAGGGGCAGTGGAACCTGGGGTTTCTCCAGCATTTGGGAGCAGTGAGCATTTAGGGGTGCCAAGATATGGATGACCTCACTGGCAGACCCTCCAAGCATCCCTGTTTCCCAGGGACAGTCTAGGATTTACAGAACCCATCCCGGTTTCTGATTTGATCCCGTTTTTCCTTAGGATGTCCCTATTTTCATCAGAGAAATGTTGGAAGGTGTGGCGTTAGGCGCCCCGCCCCCCCCAAGCCAAGGAGATAAGTAACTATACAACCTTTAGAAGACATCTGAAGGCAGCCCTGCATAGAGAAGATTTTTTTTAGTGTTTTTATATAATTTGGAAGCCACCCAGAGTGACTGGGGCAACCCAATCAGATGGGCATGGTATAAATAACGTTGTTGTTGTTGTTGTTGTTATGGAATAGGTAAAGGGACCCCTGACATTTAAGTCCAGTTGTGAATGACTCTGGGGTTGCGGCGCTCATCTCGCTTTACAGGCTGAGAGAGCCGGTGTTTGTCCACTTCCTCAGACGGTTTTCCGGGTCAAGTGGCCAGCATGATTAAACCACTTCTGGCAAAGCCAGAGCCAAACACGGACATGCCATTTACCTTCCCGCTGGAGCGGTACCTATTTATCTACTTGAACTTTGACGTGCTTTCGAACTGCTAGGTTGGCAGGAGCAGGGACCAAGCAACGGGAGCTCACCCCATCGCGGGGATTCGAACCACTGACCTTCTGATCGGCAAGCCCAAGAGGCTCAGTGGTTTAGATCACAGCACCACCCACATCCCTTTCTGTTATGGAATAGGATGCCCCTATTTTCATTGGAGAAATGTTGGGGGTTATGCCCCGACATCCTCCCCTATGGCCTTTAACGCGGCCAGTCGTGGAGGGAGATCGGCATATATCTGGAGAGATTTTTGGAGACTCTCTCAAAATGTATTTGCCCATTCTGTTCAAGACCCCCAGGGAAGTGGAATCCACACCCAGCAAACCAGACAGACAAGCTCTGCAGGAACAGGAAAGAGTGACCCGGGGGAATGGGCACCTTACCTCTATCCAGGTGTTGCATGCTTTCATCGAGGTGCAAGTCAAAGACGCGCACTTCTGCAAGGCCAGGCTCCTCCTTCAGAAGCATCTGGACCAGATTTTTCCCCAAAAAACCGCAGCCGCCTGTCACAAGGTAGATCTGGTTTTTGCTTGATGACCCCATTTGCCCTGTGACTGGGGAGAAAAGGATAAAATGTGCTTTCAGTCTGGAGGAACAAAAGAACTGTAGAGTTCTGGAAGGGGCGAGAGAACAGAAGCTGCAAGCTAAGATTCCCCAGCAATGGTTCAGATACTACTATTTCTAGAATGCTGAATAGGACTAGATACTTCACACAGGGACGTCAAAGAATTTCATCACAAATGGAAAGGGAAGAATAAATTGCTGCTGCCCACGTTTTCGTCCCAGGTCTGGAGCGAAAATCAATCCGACTGACACAATCAGTATTTGCTCACATTGTTTTGTCCACAGTCAATATGCAATTAAATACTTTTGGGGGGATAAACAATTATTGTTTTGACATTTCATTTACACTGAAATGAACAGCGTGGAAATAACTGCACCATTAATTGCTTCAGATTCGCAACTCACATAATTACCTAAGTTGCATTAAACAGAGAGGCAGCGAGATGAAGGATGCAAGATTTGCCAGAAACCAAACTTCGGCAGGATGGAAAAAGTGAGGTTGTGACAAAGACAGGTTGGGATGGAAGCCGCTGCCTTCTGACATCCCTGGCTTCACACAGAAAGCAAAAAAAGAAACAGGCCCCACTGCTCTCAGGCTTACGGTCCGTCGAGTGAGGCTTACATGCAGGAGAGAAGCAAAGAAGAGACAGCACACAAAAATAAAAGCGACAGAGGAGACATTGGAAGGCACAGGATCCTTAGAAGGAAGGCAGGCGTTTGCAGAGCAGTTTTTAGGGGCTGCCTCCAACAGAAGAGAAACGCCTTTCCAAATGCACTGAGGCACCTGCAGGAGTCTGAAGAACAGACGGGCACCAGACCATCGGCCACAGTTGAACACACACAAAACTGTTCAGAGGCCCCAAGGAGAACCGTCTTTCCTATTGGGCTTACTGGCGCGTTGTGCCAGGGCGCTGGCCTCTCAGGGGCGCCCCAGCGAGTAGGGGAGCTGGGCAGCTTTGCCTCCCCTTTCCCTGCACGCCCGCCAGCTGCGCCCCGCCAACCATATGGCTTGCGGGCGTGCAGCTTGCCTCCCAAGCCTCCGCAGGAGGAGAGCGATCCCCACAGAGGCTTGGGGAAAGGTCGACAACTCTGGGACACGGGGCGGGGGGTGCTGGAGGGATCTTTGAACCACAGCGCCGGATATGCTTAAGAAGGCCCTGGCCCCAAGACAGGGTGGAGAACCTCAATGCGCCCCTCAACACCTCACTATCTGGCCCTCAGGACTCTCCAGAGGCCACACCCCCTCCCTGGCCTGCTTTGCAACATCCTTGAGGGTTTTCACCTGGCTGGCCTGCATCCCTGAACTCTGACAATGACTCTTGATGGAGGATGAAGGGTGGGCAGGGGGGAGTGAGTGCAGAAATTAGGTAAAAGGGTTTCCTTTCCTCTGGCCCTGCCGGCCACCAGATGTGGCCCTTGGAAGGCTGTCTAGAAGGGAGAATGCAGCCCTCAGTCGGAAAAAAAGGTTCCCAGTCCCTAATCCAGGGTGTTTACAGCTGCACCCCCACTTCTTGCCATCACCTTTACGGTTCTGCTTTTCGCACGTCTCGACTTCAGCTTGAACTGTGAAGCAGGCCAGTTGTTTCCCCTATACCGCAAGATGCACAATTATCAGTCTGGAAAACGGTTGCCCCGGTGATCTAATACAGGTAAGCAAGAGGAGGGTTCTGCAAAATGCCAAAGGGAAGCGGTTTAAGGAAAGGAAGAATGCTGGAGGGGAAGAAATAAGCACAAGCTCTCTCCATTTTGAGAGGGGGTCTTCCTCCCCCTCCTCCATAGGACAGTGATCAGCTGCAGGGCTTCTGGAGTTTCGTACAGATGTCCCCTATTCATCTCAGCACCTGTCAAATGGACCATTTGGAAAGGTGTCCTGTTTCTGTTTCAACATGCCTGAGAGACACCCCCGAAGCAGCCAGTCACACCTGGTTTGATGCCTTCTAAATGGAGTTTCTCAGAGCGCTTTAACAAGCAATCCCTCTTACCCCGGGGAACTCTGGAATTTAGCTGTGTGAGGGGAATAGGGATCGGCTAACTAGCCAGTCTCAGCTCCCTTAACAAACTCCAGCTTCCATAACTCTTTGGGGGAAGCCACAGCTGTTTAAAGTAGCATGATACGGTTTTAAATGTATAGTGCATGTGCGATCTAATATTCCAATATTAAATTCCCAGCACGAGGCCACAACCAGCACAGTACATTTTAAAGTCCTTATAACGCTTTAACAGCCACGGCTTCCCCCTGAAAGAATCTTGGGAACTGAAGTTTTTAAGGGTGCTGGGAATTGTAGCTCGGGGGGGGGGATTAAGTTCCCAGGATTCTTGGGGGGGGAGGGAGCCATGACTGCTATAAGTAAAGGTAAAGGGACCCCTGACCATTAGGCCCAGTCGTGACTGACTCTGGGGTTGCGGCGCTCATCCCGCTTTATTGGCCGAGGGAGCCGGCGTACAACTTCTGGGTCATGTGGCCAGCATGACTAAGCCACTTCTGGCAAACCAGAGCAGCGCACGGAAACACCGTTTACCTTCCCACCTATTTATCTACTTGCACTTTGACAAATTTTTGAACTGCTAGGTTGGCAGGAGCAGGGACCAAGCAACGGGTACTTTAAAAGTACTGTGTGGATGGGGTCTCAGTTAATAGCTGCATAAAGGGCAGAAAAACCAAAACCAAACCAAATAAAATAGAAAATGCAATCATGATTTTTTGTGGGTGGGGCGGACAGAACCTGGCATTCAGCATTCCGGGGTCCTAGTCACGTTCCTAATGAGTGGCGATAAGAGCAGACAATGTCATGGAGTGAGACAGAACTTGCTTTGGCTGTGGGAGGTGCAAGATAGAGAGAGATCAGCTCAAAGCCGCCACACTTGCGTAGCCAGATTAAGCTTCTCACAACCCCAAACAGCAAATTACTAGGAAATCTGTGATAAGATGACATTGCTGCTTTAGCCTCCTTTCCAAGTCTGCTTCCAGCAGATAAGTAAATGCTTTAGAATAAAAACTGCTTGTCATTTCTAACCACTCTCTCAAAGAGAAAGATCAGTTGGATTTATAATGAGCTAGGTTCAGAGTCCTGTCCCGCCCGCGGACGTAACAACCTGCCCTGCCACCCCACACCTCCCCACAATCTGCTCCAGAGGATCCCTCAACCTTCCAGAGGAGATTTTGGGGGCGCACAGGGGGAGAAGGGAAGAAATCCCATCTGCACAATCAAAAGTCTGTTTCATGCGCGGGATGCTGCAACTGTAATACAGCCCGTCAAGTGAAACAGGGGCCTAAACAAAAGCCATTACCTTACCCCCCCCCACACACACACCCCCAATGGAAAATGTAGCAATTCCCCATTTGCAACTTATTCCAGATTTTAGTGTGTGCATGGGGTGGGGGGGCAGAGAGAGGAAAGGGGTGTGCAGCATGGAAGGAGAATCACAAGGTTTAGAGGCCTGCGCTTGGCACTGCCTTTAAAAGCGTTTCAATTTGCTGCCTTTTACACGCACAGACTTTATATAGAAACACCGCCAGACAAGTCAAAGAGTCACTCTCCTTTTTTAAGCATTGGGACACAGGCCTTTGGTCTGCATGCCAAGCCCCTTTTAATTGTTTAAAACCGTCTCTTGCTGTCATACATACTAGTGAATATAGGAACTTGCATGAGTCACATTCTTATATGCAGGTTGGGGAAGAGCTTAGACACACCCGCTGCCCTCTCCAGAAGGCATCCCTCAAAATGAACAGAGGCTTAGTCAGTCCGACAAGCCGAAGATGCAGAAATCAAGACTGCTGCAAGTTTCCCCCTAGGAAACAAGGCCAAATTCATTCAGAAAAGCGGCACAAAAGCAGAGCATTGTTGCAGGTTTGCTGTCCAAGAACCAGCTCTATCACACAGTGGCTTTCCTTTAAAAAGAGAAGGCAGATCAAAGTCTGAGATCTCACAAAAGAACATTGATAGGGTGGGTGGGTTGTTTTTTTTTAATGGCCCACGATGACCATTCACTGCCTCTTTGCTGAGGCCAATTACGGGAAGGCTAGTTTCGATTCACAGATTTCTCAGAAATGTTAGGGTGGGAAAGGTGAAACATCCCACTTTCCTCCAGTAAAAGGAGGTAGAGGTGGGGGGGGGGGCATTTGGCAGGCTTGGAAAAGGAGCACCTTCCTCCGTGAGGATCTAATGCAGGGTAGTGGATCCGCTCCCTAGTAGGAGTGTCTCTTGCTTGTCTCTGCTAATGGGTCATTTGTGTGCATGCATACACAAAACACACAGAGAGACACACGTATACAGATACATCTATACAGTGGTACCTTGGAAGTCAAACGGAATCCGTTCTGGAAGTCAATTTGACTTCCAAAATGTTCGGAAACCAAGGAGCGGCTTCTGATTGGCTTCAGGAAGCTTCTGCAGCCAATCAGAAGCCACGGAAGCCGAGTCAGACATTCGGGTTCAAAGAACATCCGCAAACTGGAACACTCACTTCCGGGTTAGCAGCATTTAGGAGCCAAAACATTTGACTTGCAAGGCATTTGCGAACCAAGATTTGGCTGTACTGAGTATTGCAAGATGGCATTAAGTCTTCATTGATACTTTTCTTACAAAGAAACACAAAACCCAAGTAGCTCGTTCCTTACAAATTACCACCGCTCAGGGAGTTGGGGTGGGTTACAATCCATTCTGCACAGCTCAACTGAAATACGTTAAAATGTGCCAGTCTCAATAGCAAGGGGTGCAGGGGTTTCAAGGCTGCTTCGACATCACACCCATCACTAAAGTCAGGTCCAAGAGTTTTTGCTGCCTGAGGCAAATTCAAAATTCGCTCCAGACAACTTATTTATTCAGCATCATCCAGATTTTGAGTCACATGGCTTCCTCCAAAGAATTCTGGGAATTGCAGTTTGTTAAGGGTGCTGGGAACTGTAGCTCCTATAACAACTCTCCACACCCTTAAAAACTACAGCTCCCAAGAACCTTTGGAGGAAGCCACAACTGCTAGAAGTAGTATATGCTTTGGCGACTAGATTGTACCCAATCTTTATTAAGCATTCGCTGCGATCTCTTTGCAGGAAAATTGCACAGAGGGCATTCATCCTGATTTGCCTACAGGATGTTTAATACGTCTTCCCATCATTTACAGTGGTACCTCGGGTTACAGATGCTTCAGGTTACAGAAGCTTCAGGTTACAGACTCCGCTAACCCAGAAATAGTACCTCGGGTTAAGAACTTTGCCTCAGGATGAGAACAGAAATCATGCGGCAGCGGCAGGAGGCCCCATTAGCTAAAGTGGTACCTCAGGTTAAGAACAGTTTCAAGTTAAGAACGGACCTCCAGAACGAATTAAGTTCTTAACCAGAGGTACCACTGTATTCACTCTACACTTTTCAATGAATTTCCCTGACACTTTCCTAACTGATAAAAGTCTGTTTCCTTTTTAAAATGTGGGTTTTTGCTGTCCTTGGACGTCACAGTGCTTCAATCCACTTTTATTGCTAACCCTAAATCTTGAGGAATGCACTGTAATCCCTCTCACCAAAAAAAAAACACCACACCGACAGTCTGCAGAAACCCTAGAGGCCAAACAAAATAGCAATAGCCATTCTCAGAATACTGAAAGACCAGCGAATTTTAGAACTCATTCCCAACGTACTGTGACAAAAGCCCAGGACCTGCCAGTGTGGTGTAGTGGTTAAGAGCGGTAGTCTCGTACTCTGGGGAACCGGGTTCGCGTCTCCACTCCTCCACTTGCAGCTGCTGGGTGACCTTGGGCTAGTCACACTGAAGACTCCCAGCCCCACTCACCTCACAGAGTGTTTGTTGTGGGGGAGGAAGGGAAAGGAGAATGTGAGCCGCTTTGAGACTCCTTAAAGGGAGTGAAAGGCGGGATATCAAATCCAAACTCTTCTTCTTCTTCTTCTTCTGCCAAGCCGTGGCAAGAGCGCATGGGATCTCAGGTGCCAACACAGGATCCGTGTCTCTTTTGAGAATAGAAGACACGGTGGAGACCGCCGTGCTTTAAGAAATAGGGTTTATTTGCCTGTTTAGGGAAGCTTTTAATGTTTAATAGGTTATTGTATTTTAGTGTTTTATTGGAAGCCGCCCAGAGTGGCTGGGAAAATCCAGCCAGATGGGAGGGGTATAAATAAATTATTATTATTATTATTATTTACACCCTCGGTCTGCTTGGAGGGGGTCCAGATCTTACAGCATGGCCCAGAGCATCGCAGGCATGGATTTCTCCCTTTCTTCTTCCCAGAAGCCCCTTGCCCTCCTTCAGAGCAGTTACCCTGGCAACCTCCCAAATCGCCAGTCTCTGGTCCTACCTGGGACAAGGAGTTGTTGACTACCCTCAATGTCTCTCTATTGTAACACTTGCTCTTCCCTCAAGCCAGCAAGACTGGTTTGCATGAGGCAGCCCAGGAATACTCTCTTTCAGTATGTATTCTCCCTGCATATCACAAAGAACCCCTAGGGTTTAGCCCAAAATCTCTAACAGTACTTTGCATTGTCCTCATCAGGGGAATCCACAGAACATGCCAAAACCACTTCTTAGCATTTTATTTTAAAAAAAAAAACTATAAAGCTATTTGTGCTCATACATTACTGATATTATGTGCTCCTGCTGCAAACGTATTTAGAAAAGATTAATCAAGAGTCAATGAAGCCCATATTCCCCAAGCCAAATTCAAAACAATTAGCCGAAAGAGTTAAGGAACTGGCCAATACAAATGCATTTCTAGAGCAATAAATTATCACAAAACTGCACGACGTAATTAAAATCCATTAAAATAAATAAATAACTCTGCGGTTTGCAGAACGCTTTGAAGGCAATTATTAGTGTGAGCATCAAACCTGTTGAAAGACCATACCTGGGTGAAATCAAAGGACGCAAATACCGGGAGGAAACCCTTTGTAGCAAAATCAAACGAAAGAAGACAGTCGTCTGCTTATTCATTCAGCAGCTAGCATGCTGCAAACTTGAATCCCTTTCTGATCTACCATATGTAGAAGAGCAATTATCCCCAGAATTGACGTGTGATGGTAAGCACTAATAGAGTCCCCTATAAATGGCAGCCAAAAGGAAATGAGAAGGAAAGGAAACAAATGTCATGTTGCCGTCAGAAAAATACCACTCATTTCCTGCACTGTCAGGCTTTTCACGCCATGACCGAATATGCCTGGAAGCAGATGGTCAGCACACAGCCGTCAGAGGGGCAGCTGCAGAGGACACAGTCCTGCTCCCCCCTTCCACACGTCCAGTCTACAATTTCAAATACAGTGGTACCTCAGATTACATACGCTTCAGGTTACAGACTCCACTAACCCGGAAGTAGTACCTTGTGTTAAGTTGTGGGTGAACATATCAGACGACACAGCGATTCTTCAAACAGCTCTTGTTTATTCACAGGCCAGAACAGAACTGAACTGAAGGGTTCAGTCAGCCTGCTTATAGAGAGCTCCAGTACAACGTAACTGTAACAATTTTCTAAAACTATCCAATCACTGAACGTCACTTTCGATGCCTTATTTGCAGAACTATCTACAGTATCCCCCTGCTGGCCCAGGGTGAGAACTTCAGTACATAACACCTCGGGTTAAGAATTTTGTTCAGGATGAGAACAGAAATCGTGCTCCGGCGGCGCGGCAGCAGCAGGAGGCCCCATTAGCTAAAGTGGTACCTCAGGTTAAGAACAGTTTCAGGTTAAGACCAGACCTCCAGAACGAATTAAGTTCTTTACCCGAGGTATGTATGTATGTATGTATGTATGTATAAAGAGCAAGATCAAGGGAAGCTAAAGTGCTCTCACTCCAGATGTGGTTAGACTACTAGCTCCAGCCAATGTGGCCTATGGTCAAGGAATGATGGGCGTTGTCCTCCAAAAACATCTGGAAGATGCTAAGTTGGCTACCCCTGAGCTGGTGAGGTAGCCATTGAGCAAGAGAGAAGCAGTTAACTAGAGAAGCAGCAGGGAATCTCAGGCCTGTTTGGTTGTTGGTGCTGGCAAAGCACCACACAGGGCTTTGCACAGACATCAGCAAACTCCTCTTTGGCCCTGCATCCAACATAATATATTTAACAAAATTTATATAGCGCTGGATTGTAGTAAAAAAAAAAACACCTCTTCAGTGGTTTACGGGAAATAAAGCAAAATTATCACTAAATCACAGTTAAAAACATTTTAAAATAAATGAAAGCATGTGTTTGTACATATGCTTATGACAAATCAATATATATATATATTTAAGTAATAGTAAAAGAGATCAAAACACATCAGCATATACGCATTTGAATAGGCTGGCTTAAACAAAAATGCTATAAGCAGGCATCTGAAAGAGTACAGTTAAGACGCCTGTCTGAAATCAAGAGGCAGGGAGTTCCTCAGATGCTGCCTGTAGCGGTGATAGATAGGGCAACAGATAAAGGGAAAGTGAGCGTGGCTTAGACAAAATAGCCCTCCGGGACACATGGGGAGGAGGTCTGGCAGGGATAAACAGGGGAGCAATATGTCATTCTTCCCTAGCCTAGTGCCCCTGCCCCAATGGTTTCAACCACAATTCCCACCATCCCTGACTCATTGGCTCTGCTGGAGCACAACTCAAGGATACAGGAAGTCGTCTTACACTGAGATAGACCATCTGTACTGACAAGAAGTGGCTCTACAGCATTTCAGCCAGGAAACGTCTCCCAGTCCTACGTGGGGATGCCGGGAATTGAACCCGGGACCTTCTGGGCACAAAAGCGGATGCTCATCCACTGAGCTACAGCCCTTCCCCCAGGTGGGGAGAAGCTGCAAGATGTGATCATTTCAGTTGTATTTCTACAGTGATATGATGAGAGCTTTTGCACCTTGTGGCGTGCCATGTATTAAATTTCGAATTTTGCAATTTGTGTTTTTTTAAAGCACCATTCTTCCTTGAGGTTGCTGGAGAGCAGCCTATAAGCCTTCTGAATAAAGTTAACGGGAAACCAATGATGTTGGGAACAATATTGGAGAGAGTTCTTCTTTCCTCTCAGCAAGCCACACTTATGAGGCCAACAGCTGCATTTCAAAACACCTGACAATTTCCAAACACTCTTGGAAAGGCAGGCCCACGTAGAGTGTGCTGCAGCCATCCATTTAATTTCTGGCAGGGATGAAACATATATCATTTGATTAGAGCGGCCTGTGGTGAAATTCATATTGGCTACGGTCCACAGGATTTGCAAATACCTTTTAGTTAAACCTTCAGAAACTGCAAAAACTCTGTTGGGTCTCCACTTAGGCAGCTCTTGCAACAATTTTTACCAAGGCATTTCTATGTAGCACCATATTTTTCGCCCTCTAGGACGCAACGGCCCATAGGACACACCTAGATATTTTTTTGGGGGGGGGAATAAAGGGGAAAAAATATTTTTTCCCCAGGCGCGGGGCTGGGGCGGGGGAAGCCCGAGAGTCCCCCGACCGCAGCCCCCAGAACGGGACCCAGAGCGATGCCGAAGCTGCGGGCAGCTTCGGCATCGCTCTGGGAGCTTGCGGGGCTGGGGGAGGGGGAGGGGGAAGCCCCCCGCCAGCCTCCAAACCAGGTCGGGAGACAGCGCGATGGCGCGCTGCGCCTCCCCGCTGTCCCCCGAGTTTGTGGGGCTGGCGACGGGGAGGAGCAGGCTTCTCCCCCCCACCAGCCTTCTAACCAAGTCGGTTGACAGCGGGATGGTGGCATTCCACCTCCCCACTGTCCCCTGAGCTTGTGGGGCTGGCGGTGGGGCTCTCCTGAAGCCTGGAGAGCGAGAGGGGTCAGTGCGCACCGACCCCTCTCGCTCTCCAGGCTTCAGCGAAAGCCTGCATTCGCCCCATAGGACGCACACACATTTCCCCTTCATTTTTGGAGGGGAAAAAGTGCATCCTATAGGGCGAAAAATATGGTAACTAAACTTTTACATTTTTAATTCTCATGAAAAGCAACGACAGGCCTGATATCGCACACTGGTGTATTGTCTAATAGATGCTAAGTCCTAAACAAGGCCCCCTTTCAGAAGCCAATATTGATACAATGGTCGTAACGCAAACAGTCCTCTTGGTTCCTGGGTTGGTTTTTACTTCTGAAGAGACAGTTGCGTCTTTATTTTGCTCATGTTGAAAGGTTTATACAGTGCTTAGTCACAATGCTCTCTAGGCCAATGGCCTATCTGGACCAGCAGCCTGTTCTTTCAGGGATCAGCCAAATGTCTGTGGGAAATCACCAAGCAGGCCATGAACCAAGGGACACTTTCCTCTTCTGTTGTTTCCAGAAACTGGCATTCAGGAGCATTACTCAGAGCTCTGTAGAGTTGTCTCTATAATCAATCCAAATAGACAATATAATCTCTCCTCTTCACACCCAGGTGGAAAACAAATCACCCATGCATCACCACTATTTAATAATAGATTTTCAGCAGAAAGCCTATGTTCCCTTACGCACATGTTGTGCCTTCTTGTGAACTGCAGAACAATGGGACATTTCTGTCAACAAGCAATTCATGGGAACACTTATTTGTTTCATTTCTGTTAAGTCGGCTGTTACATCATTTCGCTCCACCTTAGTCATTAGTACACAAGCCCTACCCCTGTATCCATGGGCAATGCTACCAATGGTTTATAATATTTATCCCCCCCCCCAAAATGCACGTTAGAGGAGGGGAAAGCAGATCAATTCAACCTGTATCTATCCATCTGTCTGCCACCTCTAGATTTTTGGTGACTCCCTAGTTTGCCGCTGTAGCTGGGCCCAGCCACATTTTTTAGTGTGCTCTAAACATCTCCTAGCCCCAAGCCAAATTTTTGGATGGCAGCAGTTGATTTATGTGGGATATGCCGCTCCTTATCAAAAGACCACAGTTAATGTGGTTACAACATAGTTATTGCAGCACGATATAATGAATGTAATAGCACACGAGAGATTAATAGGCTGCATCTGCCTACTCACGTTCCAAGAAAGAGAGCGGCAGGAGCCCACGTAAACTGGTAACCCATTGAGCAAGCACGTTCTGCCCTTGTTCTAGCTATACAGGTTTTGCCACGGACTCCTTTGGAGACTCTTAATTGCTCTTCAAATATTTAACTGCCCATGTTTTGAGCTAAACTTTGAACATGGGGGGTCGGCGGGTGCAGAACAGAACAGAGGTCGACAGCGCTTCAGGGCCTGTGGGCACATCTGCAACCTGGAGAAAATGTGCTGGGTGCCACAGAAGCACAGCAATGTAAGAAGAGCCAAAGGTCCAGCCTGAGATATTTCAGCACCTGAGGCAAACCGAAAAATGGCTCTTGGTCCTCCTCAGGCCAAGGAAAAGGGGGGCAGTGAAGATCTACATCAGGAACAAAGCGACAGTGATGATCTACATCAGGAACTTTACCTGAAGGTTCACATAGGAATCAAACACCATTGAATTAGATAAATTAACAGGAACGATTCGAAACCTGTGGGATCAGAGATTCTTAGAAGACTGGAGTAAATATACGAACTACAGTGGTGCCTCGCAAGACGAAATTAATTCGTTCCGCAAGTCTCTTCGTCTTGCGAGTTTTCGTCTTGTGATGCACGGTTTTCCATAGGAATGCATTGAAAATCAATTAATGCGTTCCTATGGAAACCGCCTTCCCCCGACCTCTTCTGGCGGGCGGCATTTTAAAATCGCCCGGGACAGCGGAGGACTTCTCCGCTGTCTGGGGCGATTTAAAAGCCCCTGGGAAGGCAGGCAGGGGGGACAAAGACTTTTGCCCCCCGCCTGCCTTCAGAAGAGGTCCAGGACAGGCTTCGCGGACCTCTCCGCAAGCAGCGGGAGCGCTCCCGCTGCTTGCGGAGAGTTGCCAGCGCGCCCAGGCTTCGCGGCCCCGCCGCCCGGCTTCGGGACATCGTTCCGATGCCGGGCGGCGGGGGGGGGGGGCGTTCCCGCCTCGCCGCCCGGCATCGGGGCATCGTTCCGATGCCGGGCGGCGGCGGGAGGATTTCCCGCCCCGCCGCCCAGTATCGGGGCATCCTTCCGAAGCCCGGCGGCGGGAGGAGGTGTCCCCGCCCCGCTGCCAGGCTTCGGAGGAGGTCCGAGGACAGCGGGGAAGACGCGCTGCGCTTCCCCGCTGTCCCGGAGATTTCCCTATGGGCTGTCATCTTGTGAAGCAAGCCCATAGGGAAATTCGTCTTGCGAAGCGCCTCCAAAACGAAAAACCCTTTCGTCTAGCGGGTTTTCCGTCTTGCGAGGCGTTCGTCTTGCAAGGTACCACTGTATTTGAAAAGTAATTGTGATGAACAGATTACGCTAGTAGGGGTGCAAGAAGTTTTGTAAGGTGGATTATTTGAAATACTGCAAGAAAGACTATGAAGAGAATTATTAGTTAAGGACAATTAAATGTAATACAGAAATGAAGAAATGAAGAATAAGTGATAAAGAACAGAAAATCATCAGAGGTGTTGACGGAAGTCTAAAATATTGCATAAGATGAGAAGTTATGTTGTAAGACTGTTGGAACTGATATGTAAAAAAATTAATAAAAGTGTGTGTGTGTGTGTGTGTGTGTGTGTGTGTGTGTGTGTGTAATCAAAGACCATTGTGGAGGAAGGAGCAGGGCCAGCTCTGAATTATGCCAGGCAAGTGCAGAGCCCAGGGGACCCCAGAGGGCAGCCCCTATTTACCAAGCAGCTGCCGCAGAGGTAGCCTTGGGCTGGATCTGCTGCCCCTGTGGATCTTGCCACCTGAGGCAGCCGCCTCACCTTGCCCTCATGGGTGGGCTGGCCCTGCCTAGTCCAGCATTCTGGTCTCACCCAGGCCAGCCTGGTGCCTGTGGGAGGCTTGGCAAGGGGGACCCGAGAGCAACAGCCCCCTCTTCCCAGCAGCTGTCACCCAGAGGCATCTTGTCAATGGCTGCCTCTTTCCTCATGCCGTCCTCTGCTTGGTCAAACATTCTCAGCGCCTCAGCGGGAGAGCCAGAGTTACCAATTAACAAAAAGACAATGGGTATTTGGGCACCTCAAAAAGGCCAGCCATGTTGCCATAGAGCTTTGAGGCCTTGTCTGTACATTTACCAGAATGGACTGTGCTACTTCCAAACTCAGGTGGAGATGCCATTTTTTAAAAATGCGGGGAGAGGGTAGGAAATCGTAAAAGAAAAACTAGCAAATATAGGGAATAGGGCTGGACTCCCTCTCAGGAGCTTATAGTTACTTGATTTTATTTTCCCCACTAGCAGGGAGACTCTCAAAAGCAAATCCACCACCTGTAGCCTGAATGTTTGCCACCCTTTCTGCCACCTCAGAAATTGTGACGTCTCTGGTTCCTCAATCTTGGAAGCATTTTGGATGGGTCTCTTTGCCAGCCTTTGCCACCCTGCTATGTCTCCACTATAAGAGATCACTTTGCACAGAATAGCACATTTCTGAAGTTTTTAAAATCGTATTTATATAGGGTAACGGATGACTCTATTTCCTTAAACATAGAATCATAAAATTGTAGGGCTGGATGAAATTTAAGTACAGTATTGATATTTCAAAAGATACTGATGTTCTGGTGAAGTTGTCCACTTCAGTAATGTATAAACTGAATCCTTTCTCACTATCACTCCCCAAATTCCTTAGAAGCCCCCTCCCCCCGAAACCCCACCTTCCAGAAACCAGCATAAATTGCATCATATGCACTATAGGATCCCGGAATCTTTTCAGCTACCCTTCTATTTACGAGAAACCTCTGCCGCTGTTAGGGAGTTTCTCAATCCTTGCCATGACAAATGGACAACAGCTTAGTGACACTTATTTGGCCCAGGTCTCAAATCATAAACTGTATGCACACCAACACATTGCACATCAGCTACCAAATGACGATAAATGAAGAAAACAGCGGAATGAAGGATGCATCTGAAGAAACAGATTATCTCACACCAGTTGCGTACAGCTTTGGATCAGAAACTAGGGGCGTTCACACCACTTAGGTCTGCAAACAAGGAAGGGTGGAGACCCCAGGGGTCACCAGCTGTGGCTTCCACCCCGACCCTCTCCCTCTCATTTTAGCTTTAGATTTTGGCAATAATTATAAAATTTGAGCACTCCACCCATCATATTCATTTTTATAAAACGCCACTATGTTTAATTTGTGTTAGAGTGTCATTAAGAAGGATAAACTACTGTACAGTAATGTTTTATGTCTATTCCATTTCTTTTTTTTTAATATAAACAGTATTCTATCCTCCAATCCCACCCCACCCCTAATGGCTATAAACCGCTCCAAAGATACCAGAAAAAGAATGACTCCTTTGCAGAACACCTGGATTCCCCCCAACCTCTCTCAGTTCTTTCAAATCATGCTCAAAACAAGGGAGACATGGCCCTCAAACACCAAACCCTCGCTTTCCCTGTTAACACACCTCTTCTTCAGTTACGGCACATTGCAAAAGGAACCAGGCTAGCAGTCCGAGACTAGTAAGGTAAAGGAGATCAGGAATTTGCCAACATCAGAACTGTACAACTCTGTGCACATCTCAGGAAGAAGCAGTGGGCCCACTATAGCCACACAAAAAGGAGAAGAGGGAACGCATAGCAAAGACTAAAGGAGAAAGATATTTGCAACATTTCCTATGCGCATTTGTGTGCACAGATGCAGATTACGATTTTTTTAATTGCTGGGGGAAGTAATCCCGCTTCCACCTAAATCATAACCGAAGGTGTTGGCCTAGCGGCCTTTGCGTTTATCCATCTGATGCTTTGCCCATCTCTGTGCTGGACCTTTGCAGTCAGCAAAATAATAATAATGGGAGACTCCAGCAGTTGCATTAATGCTTATTATACCTGTGCTCTGTTCCCACTAGGATACCTTCATTGGTCCAGCAGTATGTAATTGCCATAGTCAAGGCCGGATTTAGGTTTGATGAGGCCCTAAGCTACTGAAGGTAATGGAGCCCTTTATATGTCCAACTGTCAACAACAAATACCGTATTTTTCGCTCCATAAGACACACTTTTTCCCTCCTTAAAAGTAAGGGGAAATGTGTGTGCGTCTTATGGAGCAAACGCAGGCAGGAGGCAGGCAGGAAAAGCCCCCAAGAGCCGCACACAAGCTCCGCGCGCTCTTTAAAGGGAGCGCGGCTCTTGCTGGCTTTTGCGGGAGGTGGGGGAAGGGACAGAGGGCAGCCCCTTCTCCCTCCTCAGGGAAAAGGCCCCAAGAGCCACACACACGCTCCATGCGGCTCGTGAAAGGGAGTGCTGAGCAGAGCCTGGGATGCATACAGGCTCTGCTCAGCGCTCCCTTCAAATAATATTTTTTTTCTTGCATTCCCCCTCTAAAAACTAGGTGCGTCTTATGGAGCGAAAAATACGGTAGTCTCGGTTTTTTGTGTTGAATATATGCTATATGGCAGGCATCCCCAAACTTGGCCCTCCAGATGCTTTGGGACTGCAACTCCCATCATCCCTAGCTAACAGGACCAGTGGTCAGGGATGATGGGAATTGTAGTCCCAAAACATCTGGAGGGCCGAGTTTGGGGGTGCCTGCTATATGGTAATTTATGGACCTAATAGGTATCTAAAGCCATTTGCACATGTTGCCATTCTCTGCATCAGCCGCCACACTCTCATCCCCTGCAAGCAATGCAATGTTGTGTACACAGGCTTTGAGAGTAGATCCCATTGAGCAGAGATTCTTATTTCCATGTAAATACACACAGGATTGCAGGTTCACTTAAGAGGATTTCCTCCCCTACTTTGCTTGATTATCTTTAAACCTCTTATCTCTTTCTCCAATCCACACTCTGCGTGGCCCACATTTGCTCCAGGGCAGACACCTGTCTTTCTGGCTTTCTGCTATCTCTATAAAGCACCCGAACAAAGCTGTCACTAAGTACAGAAATAAAAATGACAGATAACCCTTCTCTATAGGAAAAAAACAAACCACATAATCATGACCAATCCTCATCTGCTGCTCAAATAGATTCCCTTTTCTTCTCCTTCTAACCTTCCACATGCCTGACATATTTAGAAGTCTATACAGTACTGGAAACGGGAAAAAGAAAACAGGGAACTGTTTCTTCCTCTACAAGTTACAGCATTTTCTGAAGGAGCTCAAAAAGGCTCAGAAAGTGAAGGACATTGGTGATGGACTTGGATTCTTGTGGCTATTATTATTATTATTATTATTATTTGTTCCCTGCCCATCTGGCTGAGTTGCCCCAGCCACTCTGGGTGGCTTCCAACAGATATAAAAACATAATAAAACATCAGACCTAAAAACTATGCAGCACTCAAGTTAGTCCTGCTAATTCTCATATAATCACAGAAATGCATTGCCACTGCAACCTTGAAACTGCTGTCCCAATTCACTGATCAAGCAATTCAAAACAGATGGCATATAAAGATCTCTCAACTGAACAGTGAACAGATTAGCTTTTATGTTGATGTATGGAGCGCTTGAGACAAGGATGTGGCCAGGTGCTGTTGAACTACAGTTCCCATCTTCCTTGACTACTGGTACTGCTGGCTGGGACTGATGGGAATTGGAAGTCCAACAACTTCTGGAAGACCAGACCACAGACGGGCTCTCCCCTTCCAACTTCTGCAAACTGCAAATAGCAAATAGCAATATTCCGTCAGAAAAAAAACATTTCTCTCTCTCTCTCTCTCTCTCTCTCTGTGTGTGTGTGTGTGTGAGAGAGAGAGAGAGAGAGAGAGAACTGGGAATATCGTTTCTGAGATTATGCCTCTGTGTGCACCGCCTTACAAAATGCAAATGGGTGTATCCAAAGTTGTCCAACTCAGAACAGACGCATTGAAATTGATACGCATAACTAGCATATGCCCATTTATTCCAGTAGGTTACTCATGAATGGCACTTAGCTGAATACAACCCAAAGTATGCTTCCCCCAAGCCGCTTCTTTAGAATAATTGCTTTGTCCTATTACGCAAATTCACACGGTATTTTTGAAAACGACTACAACTCGTGCAGTTCACTAAGATATATTTAAAGCGGAGACCATCCCAATTAAATTTCAGCGCATTTTGTTGTTCAGTAACCTGTCCATTAAAAAAAAGCTGTGGTTTTCAAAACATGTCTTGGAGAAAACTCTTGGGCTTTTTCAGCAGCTTATCAGGGATTATCAGAGGAGTGGCAAATATGGCCAAAAGTAAAGGGAGGCAGTCACGTACCACAGGTATTCTGCCTTAGAACGTGCAAGAATTCTGTGGCAGAGGTGAAGGCTAATGGAGAAAGGCTTTCTCCAAAGGCATTCAAAGTTTGAACGCCCACGGCATCAAAACAATGGCAAAGGCCATCCATCTCGTCCTTCACAGGCGGAAGATTCTAGTTTCAATTCCCAGCATCTTCAGGTTGGGCCAGGAGAGACCCACTGACAAGTCAGGTAATAATGAGCCCTAAAAACAGAGTTTTTATTTACAAAATGTATACACTGCTTGGTTGTAAGAAAGCGCTTAAGTGGTTTGCAAAACTTTAAAACATTCAAACCCTCATTAAAAAAAAAGAGTTAAAAATTAAGACATTCTAATAGTAGCTTTTCGTACAAGCACGCTTAAACAAAAATGTTTTAAGCAGGTCCCACAGCAAAGAGTACAGCAAAGGGACCTGCTTGGTGTCAAGAGGCAAGGAGTTCCAAGGTGGAGGAGCTGCCACACTGAAAGACTGATTACTAACAGATGCAGAACAAGTGTTATGAAGCAACGGCTGCAACACTGCTAGTTCTGCAAAGGGAAAAGGTCAAATGAACACATTATGGGGTAAGGCAGGCCTGGAGGCAAACTGGTCTCAAGGTGTAAAGGCAGTCGTTTTCAACCCGTGTGCCGTGGCACCCTGGGGTGCCTTGAATGATGGTGCCGCAGGCAACACTGGAATCTGATGCCCTCTCCGTCTCTGCCTCCCAAAGACTTGCACAGCTGTTTATTGCAGCAGCCCTGGCTACAAGCTCCGCAGGCAAATTGTGCCTCTGTGGCTGGCCAGGGGGTGCTTCCCAGGCCCTTGTGGGGCAGTGTGAGGAGGCACCAATCTTTGGGGTGGGTGGGCAGGGATCAGAGACCAGAGGCGGCATGTGCGGCTGCCTAGAGGACTCCCAAGGAGAGGGGAGAGGAGGATGAGGAAACACTCCACAAGGAAGGGTGTTTGAAAAAGGGTGAGAGGCTTGCTGGCAAGGGGTAAAAGGTAAAGGACCCCTGGATGGTAAAAAGTCCAGTCAAAGGCAACTATGGGGGTGTGGCGCTCATCTCACTTTCAGGCTGAGGGAGCCGGCGTTTGTCCACAGACAGTTTTTCAGGTCGTGTGGCCAGCATAACTAAACCACTTCTGGTGCAACGGAACACCGTGACGGAAACCAGAGCGCACGGAAACACTGTTTCCCTTCCCACCACAGTGGTACCTGTTTATCTACTTGCACTGGTGTGCTTTCGAACTGCTCGGTTGGCAGGAGCTGGGACAGAGCAATGGGAGCTCACTCCGTCCAGGGATTCGAACCGCCAACCTTCTGACTGGCAAGCCCAAGAGGCTTGGTGGTTCAGACCACATAACTAACATAACTGGGCTCCTGAGCCCCACAGGGTGCCGCAAAAAGAATGTAGTTGGTCAAGGGAGCCGAGTCATGGACTCAAAAAGGTTGAAAACCTCTGTGTTAAGGGCGTTATAAACTAATGATAACTCCTTGAACTTCGCCCATTAGCCAATGGGCAACTAGTGTCGATTTCTACACAAAGGAGTCATACAGCTGACTGAGTCCCACTCCTGCCAGTGATCGTGTCTCTCTCAGCATTCTTCAATAACTGCAGCTTCCTTATCAAGCGCAAGGGTAGCTGCACCTAGAGTGCATTGCTGTAACCCAATCCTGAAGTCACCGCCAACGCCAGAACTTCTGCAATCCAGTTCCATTAACCGATTAAGAGCCCTGAAAGAGCAGGCAACCTGCGCAGAATAGATTCTTATCTCCTTTCCTTTCGTGTTTCTACACAGCTGTTCATTCATAAGTGCACCCTCATCTCATAACAGCTGAGCATTCTTCTTTTTTTCCTGGAGGGCCAAGCTGAGTCCCCCCCCAAAAAAAAATAATGACACCATTGACCTAGAGACATGCAGGTGTGCTCAGAGAAAATATCACGTGACTGAAGTAGTCAAGGGACGAGAAAAGACACAAGGAAGGAGGAAGGAGTTAGCTGTCTCTTGATAGGAGATAAGGGAACGGATGGATTTTTGGCATAGTTTGGAAAGATAATGGTGGATGAGAAAGAGATATGATATAAAGTGGAGGAAGAGGAGGAGGCAACAGAAGGGCTGGGGCTGAGGGACATCACAAAAGGATTGCCCCAAAGGTCACAGGACACCATCACCTGCTTGTGGCACAGACTGGCTGATAAGATGTGACCTCAGCAACAAGCCAGCAGGTCAGAGAGCAACGAGGCACAGAATGTACACAGTCCAGATCTGCTGAGCAAATGAAATATTGTCAGCTTGCCTGGCCAGCAGGAAAACTTGGAACCAGCAGCTCAGAGAGCCACGAGGCACGGAATGCCCACGGTCCAGTTTTGCCAAAGGAAGAGGCTAACGTGAGTTTGGCTGGGATGAGAACCTTCTGCAGACGTGCAGCACCAAGAGTGGCAGCTGAAAGGTTGGGTGAGAAAAGGTCCAAGGAGGAAGGCAAGCAGGACAACTGAAGGAAGCTGGTGGAATAGGAAACAATAACTATTGAGTAAGGGAACTGTTAAATAATGAGAAAGCCCAAACATAGCCCGCCCCCCTCCTTCATGCTGAGAAAAACTTTATCCATGTCAGACTCTGGAAAAGGTGGCAGTGCCACAATCCACAGGTAGTGGGTGTGCTGCCAAGACCACCCAAAATGCTTGCTGGCACTTGGAAAGATCCATGTCTGCCCAGATGCTCTTATCCCTGCCATAACCATCATCAGATGGACCTAGCCCTACATTCTGCTGTCATGTTTCCCACATTTCTGACTGCTCACAGAGGCGCTTCTTTCATAATTGAAACCAGAGGCACACTTGGCGCCTACGCTTGACAAAAGTCCGTCTTGACAGCATCCAAGAGTAACTTGCCCTCTGAGAAGGCTGCCTTTAATGTATTTATGATTCTGTATCCTAGAGGGTTGCTTAGAGGGTGTTACAGCTTGTGAAGAGCAGCAAACCCTGGCCGTTTTTTAAGGAGATCTTGAACCCGCAGCCTTCTGATGCAAAGCCTCTGTTCTGCCCCTGAGCTATCGTTGGCCGACCGGAAGGATCCGTGGCCAGACAACAGAGTTGGACAACAGAGTTGCACCAGGAAAGAATGCAAGAGGAGTCCTACTGGAGAAGACTCAAGGCCCGTCTAGGCCAGCGCTCTGTTCTTACAGTGGCCAATCAGATGCCGACGGGCAGCCCACAAGCAGAGCCTGAGGCAGGCAGGCCCAGCCATGAGGCAAGGTGAGGTGTCTGCCTTGGGCGGCAGGATCAACAGGGTCAGCAAATCCAGGCTCCGAGGAATGCATCACCTGCTGCCGCCACCAACACAATGGCAGCAACATCTGCAGCAAGCTCCTTGGAGGCCAGATCTGCCGCCTCTTTGGTATCCCCCACGCCACCCTTTACAGAGGCCTCTGGGTGAATAGAAGGTGCTGCTTGTCTCCTCCGACCCTTGTTCCTGATGCAGATCTTTAATCCCCCATTGTAGACCTTCCTTCACCCCTTCTTCCCTGACCAAAGGGGACGGGCAGCATTTTGTGGTCCGCCTCAGGTGCCAAAATGTCTTGTGCTGGCCCTGGTCTGAGGGCAGTGTCCCCCAAGGTAGTTCTGTTCGCACACTGACTTTTGGCTGTGCAACAGAACTTCCCCACCTTCTCCCCATGCACTGCCTAAATCTGTTCTGGGTCTTCCCCCGACCCTCCAGAGCAGATTTGGAGGCTGCATGGAGAGAGATAGGGGAAGTTCTGCTGTGCAAGTTCTGTTGCACAAATGGAAATCCATGCACTAGCAGAACTGTTTCATTGTATACCGCCCTGAGTACCTCCAGCACTCTTTCTGCCCTTGTGATTCCCAACAGCTGGTTTTCAGAGGAATACTGCCTCAAGAGGCCGGAGGAACAACCTAGCCATCATCACTAGAAGCCATTCATAGCCTCAGCGTCTATGAATCTGTCAATTAAAAAAATAAAAGTTTTAATTAAAGGATGTTTATAGTTAAGGGTACATAAAACATCTCTGTTTTCAATTCACAGAGTCCTTTCTACAGGTGTGAGACACAGACATTGTGAGACCTCGGGGAGATCTTCCATTCTTTTGCTTAGTATATGAACAGAGTTTTTATGTCAGCATTGTTTTTCCTTTGTCTGTTTGTTTTGTAATATAATAATAATAATAATATTTATACCCTAGCCACTCTGGGCAGCTCCCAACAGAATATTAAAAACTTGATAAAACATCAAACGCTAAAAACTTCCCTAAAGAGGGCTGCCTTCAGATATCTTCTAAAAGTCAATATACCAGTAGTTGTTTATTTCCTTGACATCTGATGGGAGGGCGTTCCACAGGGCGGGCGCCACCACCGAGAAGGCCCTCTTCCTGGTTCCCTGTAACTTTGCTTCTCACAGTGAGGGAACCAGCAGAAGATCCTTGGAGGAGGACCTCAGTGTCTGGGCTGAATGATGGGGGTGGAAACGCTTCTTCAGGTATACTGGGCAGAGGCCGTTTAGGGCTTCAAAGGTCAGCACCAATACTTTGAATTGTGTAAACCCCTCAGCAGCATACAAATTAATATGGCTAGTCTGATCCTCTTTTGAAGCCATCCAATTTGGAGGCCACTGCACTACCTCTGACAGGAGCCTCCACGACTGGGCTTTTTGGGCTCGCAGGACCCTTTAATTAGTCACGAAAGCCAACTTACTTTGGCTGCAGTACACAGAGCCGTTCAAAGGCAGCAGAAGACTGGAGGCAAAACAATGAAAGGCAGAAAATAGACTTCTAAAAAGAAATACATCACACACACCGGGTGATTCATGGCCTATAATTAGGCAGCTGCTTCCAAGAATTTCAGCAAGGCTATTTGTATTGTGGGCAAACACACCAGCAACACAAGTTTGGCAACGTAACCCCATCAAATCTTGCCTCCGCTTGTTCAAGTCAGGTGTACGAAGCTTGGCTGTGAAAAGGCGTCGCTATTACTTATGCAGTCAGCAGACTAAGAATACGCAAGCGTTGATTCAGCTCAATGCCTTTTCTGCACCAGGCAGCAGAAACCCAGCTGGAGACCCAGACCCCCAGTTCCTATAAGCTCTGAATGGGAATTCAAACCAAAGATTCCTAGGAGGAGATGAGGCTTTTGCAGTTTAAAGGAGAGTAAGGAGAAGGTTCAGGGTTGTCTGAGCTTGCTTAGAGAGAGGAAGGGCGCTGCCTGGTTTAGTCCTAGGTCTGAGCTCTGGAGCATATTTTTTTTTAAAAATGCTGTATTCCAGGAGGAGGCAGAGCATGGCTTTCAGCATCCTACTGAATTTCCAACTGACACAGGGCAAAAGGGAGAGAGACCTGCAAGGGGGAAGAACAAGATTCTGAACCCAGGTCAAAAATGCTGCCAGTGCAAAGAGCTCAGCCAGCAGCAGGGATGCCAAGGGTCAAAAGTCCTGCTTAGCAAATAAACAAACAACTTTGCAGGCCACCAATAAAGCAGTCAGAAGAGGAGGAGGAGGAGGAGGTTGCCCTTCCGAGGCTTTTGCTCCAGGTAAAAAGATCAAGGCTGCAAGTTGCTTTATTGCTTTGTTCTGCCTTGAACTGGTGCCACCTCAGCAGGAGGGTGTTCAAGGTTGCAAGAGCTTGGGGAGAGCGATCAGCATGTTCTGTACGAGGGCAGAGGAGGAGGGCAAGCGGTGGAGGCTGCACAGAAGCCACTGATGAATCCCAGGAGGCTGGATAAAAGGGAGAATTCCCAGGCAGACGCTGTTCCTGCCACATCCCAGTGCTGCAGAAGTGAGAAAAGCAAGAAGGCACCTCGATCCTCATTTCAGGCAAAGCTGTTAGAAGTTACAGGAAGAAGCCACATCGCTCTGTTCTACCTTCAGTTACAGATAGGTAGCTGTGTTGGTCTGCCATAGTCAAAACAAAACAAAATTCCTTCCAGTAGCACCTTAAAGACCAACTAAGTTAGTTCTTGGTATGAGCTTCAGATTCGTATCTGAAGAAGTGTGCATGCACACGAAAGCTCATACCAAGAACTAACTTAGTTGGTCTTTAAGGTGCTACTGGAAGGAATTTTTTTTGTTCTGTTCTACCTTGTTACTATTTGTGAGCTGTAGACGCAACCCTTCTGCTGCACAGGGACCTTTCCCAGCCCTGTTTCATAAGGGGAGGGGGCTGCCTTGCGGGACAGCTTTGATAGTCTTTTCTTCTAAGGAGCAAACCCTACACAAATCCAGAGTGGTGTCCCAAAGACGGCTGGATGGCACCTTGTACGTCTCCTTTGCGCCAACTGCTGCAGCAACGCTGAAGCCAGACTTGCTGCTCTGCTTTCCTTTGGACCACATCAACAAGGCCGAGAATGGTTTTTTTGTTACCTGAGGCAGACCTTGGGCAGCCCAGGTCCCCCATACACACTGCCCAGGCCTGTGCCCTGGGGAGGTCACTTCAGTAATAATAAATAATAACAACAACAACAACAACAACAACAACAACAACAACAACAACAACAATAATAATAATAATTTTATTTATACCCCCTCTGCCCGGCCAGAGCTGGGCTCAGGGAGGCTAACACCAATAAAATCACAGTAAAAAACATAATAGGGAGGAAAGAAAAAGAAAAAAACCAATTTAAAATACAGGTTAAAATGCAATTCAAAATGCAGCCTCATTTTAAAAGTAGCCGATAAATCAAGACCAAAAGGGGAGGGAAACATAAGGGTCAGACTGAGTCCAAACCAAAGGCCAGGTGGAAAGATGTCAAGACCCACAGGGCCCTAGTCTCTTGTGACAGAGCGTTCCACCAAGTCAGGGCCAGTACTGAAAAGGCCCTACTACTAATGAAGCAGTTTGGCTTCACCCCCGGAGGCGCACTCCATTGTCTCCATTGTCTCTCGGGATAGACAGATGTCAACAACAGGCAGGCGGATTTTATTCTGACTGTCTGTTGGTAGACAGAGCCAGAGTCAAAAATGGGTGGGCAACGTTTGCAGGGCTGTGACCTGGAAGTGAGTGGTGTTGCTGGGGGGGGGGGGGGGCGTGGCCTGCATGAGAGCTGGAGAGAGCCCCCCAGGCCAGATACAGAAGCTTGGAGGTCCACACAGGCCTCAGGCTCCTCCACCTCAGCTTTACTGCACAGATATGGAGGGAGGGGAAAGTAAAACCCTTCAGTTCCTCAGCTACCCTAGGTTTTTGGTTTGTTTTTAAAGGAATTTGGGCAACCCCAGCAGACAGCACTGAGCTAAGGGAGGTTCATAGCCTGATCCCACATCAAGGCATCTTCCAAATGCTTTATGCCACTTTTTAAGTGACGCAGAGCCCTTTTTCGGATGCAGATGTTCAAAGTGTCAACAAACAAGAGAGAGAAGTGTCACACGTCCCCCAGCCAACGTTAATCCAGGAAGGCTGCACACTGCCTGGAAACAAAAGGGGTGGGAGGCTGATTTAAAACAGAAGCTACATTAGCCGAATTACATCCTTCACTGACTTCTCCAGGAAGGATAAACCAGTCATACAACCCATGAGAAAGAAAGCACAAATTGGGGGTTGGTTGGGGGGGGGCAGGTGTTTATTGTGGGATCAGCACGGCCTCACGTGTGCAGCTTTCCTGTGGCATCTGTGCCAAGTCATCGGCATCCCATATTTTGAGTTGCCAGCCCATCTTTCCACCCCATCAAATGCCAGCCCATCTTTGTCCCCCATTAAATCCAGATTTACCTCCTTGCTTTGCATGACAGGAAGTCACGTATCTTGGATGCTAGGCCCAGGTCAGCACATCCTGGCTGAGATAATAAGTGGCTTCCTTCCTGTTATGCAAAAGAGAATGAACTAGCCCCTAAGAGAACTACCTGCTTCAGTTACTAGATTCTTTTGCGGAAGGGACTGGCTGGCAATGAGGTTGCAAAAGAGGCTCTTGCCATCCCCAGGGGGCCTGCAGCAATTTATGTGACCCTGGAAATATCACACACCTTCCTAGCTGGCCTGGCCCCCACCTCCCATAAGGAGCAGGTTGAGTATAGAGCCCCTTCCCTGCGTGTTAACTGCGTGAGCCACCCTAGGTTCTTTGGAGAAAAAAGAAGGATATAAATGAAATGAGTGAGTGAGTGAATGTTGTATATATAGCCTATGGACAGCCAACGTGGCACTTTGTGTGATGTGGGACTACAACTCCCATCAACCCTGACCATTGGTCATGCTGGCTGACGCAGATGGGAGTTGTAGTCCAATAATATCGGGGAGGCCACCAGCGTTGGTTACCCCAGTCAAGACTCATACAGCTAGTTTACTGAGCGTAGTTCAAAGAGATAAACATAAACGCAGCTGGTGGAGTCTTCCAGGGATCGTTTTCTCCACAGACAAGAGATGAAGGAATAGGACAGGCACGTCCAACAGGTAGATTGCTGGACGTCTGTGGTAGATCACTGGTAGATCACTGCCTCCCCCCAAAAAGATTAACAATTTTGGCTCCCCTAAAAAAGCTCAACAACTTTGACCTGAACCAACCAAAAGGGGATAGATCACTGCCAGTTTTTAGCTCTGTGAGTAGATCGCAGTCTCTTGGGAGCTGGCCACCCCTGGAATAGGAGAAAGAAAAGGAGACAATGATCAGCTCCCTCTCCTTCTTTGTGCTACTAGGCATCTAGCTGACTGGCTGAGAATTATGATAAGAACGGAAAAGGAAGAGGAAATTGCTGCAGTCTGTATGTTCGCCTGTGGTCAGGAATGGAAATCAGTCAAGTGGATGCAATTGTTTTTAAGTCTGTAAACTGCATGTAAGTAGTGACTTTTAATAAAACATTGTTTTTGGCATTTCCTTCACCTGGAAATGTACTTTAAGCTACATAAGTCACATAAATATTTACATAAGTGGTGATAAATAAGAGACCGTGAAGCAAACTTGTTTTTATCAGATTTCTGCAGTAATCTGAATTTGTACTAATGCATATAACAATTTAATTAAAAAGACTAAAAACAAGAAAAACCAGTTTATACGACTACAGAAACAAGTGAAACAATTGTACCAGCATTAAGGACAGGGTGTGAGGAACTATGTTATTTCTGATTCGAACCCTACCAGAAATCCTTGGTGATCCAATAAAAAAACCACCCAAAGATTTACGAGTAGATCCTAATGTACCTTCTGCCCATTCCTGCATTAGGCTGCATATGCACTATGAATTTAAAGCACCTTTTCTGCCTCCAATGTATCCTGGCAACTTTAGTTTATCCTTCCCAGAGCTATACTTCCCAGCAGATTTAAAGCACATTCCCTCCCTTTTAAAAAAAAACCCATGGGAACTGATGTTTACCTCTCAGAAAACTACAATTCCCAGCACCCTTAAACTATAGTTCCCAGGAGTCATGCTTTCAGTGTGTGGTCTGCATGCAGCTTGAAACACAATTCAGAGTCTGTGGCAGCACTGGGCACCAGCTGAAGCTCTCTCAGCTCCACAATTCCCACCCTGGGGCCTTGGCAGGAAGGAAATCCACACACACAAAGCCCTTGACCCCACCAAGCGATAGGAAGAGCAGCTGGCTGCGAAATCCTCTCCAGATCAAAGAAGAGCTCCTTTCCTGAAGAACTGGCACGCCAGAAGCAAGCAAAGCTGAACTTAAACTGGCAACAGCAGAGCCCTAAAGGGTTACTGCTGCATTTGCGGGCACATGCGCTAAACCCTGTCTGTGGTGCCTACCCCTTTACCCCAAATGATGAAACAAGAGACCAGAGTACAGTGGTACCTCAGGTTAAGTACTTAATTCGTTCCAGAGGTCCGTTCTTAACCTGAAACTGTTCTTAACCTGAAGCACCACTTTAGCTAATGGGGCCTCCTGCTGCCGCCGTGCCACCGGAGCACGATTTCTGTTCTCATCCTGAAGCAAAGTTCTTAACCCGAGGTACTATTTCTGGGTTAGTGGAGTCTGTAACCTGAAGCGTATGTAACCCAAAGTACCACTGTATGGGTTCAAATTGGCCACAACTTTATTGAGCTTCAGAAGTGGGAAACGTGGCACAGGCCTTGGCAAATAACCCTCTCAGCCCGCTTGGCTGAGGATATGCAGGCAGATGACACCCAGTGAGAGGGGAGTGTAAAGCGCAAACTTACACAGCATGCCCTTCCACCAACCTCGTCCCAGGAGTTTGACCTACATGGGCCAGGGACTCCCGGTTTTTAACCTTTAACGGGCCCTGCAAGCGCCGCCGCATTGGGAGGGAGCATGGATGCATCCCCCCCCCCGACTTGATGTTAGACTAAAGGATACCTTGCCAAGGCCGAAAACTGCCAAAGTTGTGACAAAATGCTACAGGGAAGGTGAAACCTGCCAATGCAAGGAAAATTCCTTCCCGATTCTGAATACAGCAGCCATCTTATGACCGCAGCAGCGCCCGCTGACGTGGAACGCAAAATATTAGCCTGTAAGGAAAATAATCATTAACTTGAAGACCGCTGGCCTAGGATGAAACTATGAAGGCAAGAAATTATTAATTTGAGGGAGGGTAGGTTGGTGATCCTGGAAGTAAGAACAGCAAAAGAGGCTTCAACAACGGAGTCAGCCTGTTTTCTTTTAGCCTTAGACCCACCCCTGGCCGGCCGGCCATTGTCCTCCCTGGCCGAGGGCAGGTCAAAGGCCGGCCCAAGCAGGTGAGTGGCACCTGCCCAGGTGAGCCCTGCTCGGCCGCAAACCCCGCCCACCTGTGGGAAAGGGAGGGCGGAAATTGCTTAGACTTTAGCCCAAGGAATCAGCAGGAAATGGGGCTAATGGGTGCAAGTTGGTTACAAGAAAAAACAGTTTGCATGGAGTAACCGCTAAGCATGGGGAAGAAATTAGATCCAGTTCACATTTAAACTCACACTTTCCGAAACAATATGCCAACCAAAACACACGCAGCCGTCAAAATTCGCCTTTGCAATGAGGTTCTCCAGTCGAGTAATGTGCACAAAAGGCGGGTACTAAACGGTGTGTTTTTTTTATAAAAAATGTGTATTTCAGTGAAAACAGCACACACAAACAGCACACATTAGGGGAAACGTGCTTTGCAAAAGTGTTTCTATTTGGGAGTGATTCAATGTGCACCGTATATTAGGAGGAATTCAAACCAAAGCGCCGATCCACTTTCATGAGGGGCTTGTTTCTTCATGAGGTAGAGAGCTGGATATAAGATTGGGAAAGTGAGACACAGCGAGAGAAACCAAAACCGACAGATCTGCCCGGCCCTAATAACCACATTTGACCACAAGTGCTGGCTGGGAAGCCAGTAACACCCATGGGGGAAAGGGCAGCCATGAAAAGGCGGCTATTTAGCCCTGGGCCCTAGTTTCAACATCACACGGAGTTCCCACACACCTGGTTGCATGCTATCAACATCACACGGAGTTCCCACGCACCTGGTTGAATGCAACCAGGTGCGTGGGAACTCAAATGCATATATAGAGGCTATAGTCCACAAGGGTCAGATTTAAGACAGAGTCAGTAGGCCGAATGCAGGGTCACAGCTGTTCCCCGCAGCAAGAGTGCCTCTGAGCACACACAGAGCCTGCTTTTCCCTTCCAAGGGCATCTTTTCCAGGCAACTCACAGCTCCAGCAGGGATTCCTGGATCTTTTCACAGTTAAGCAGCAGGGGAAAGATTTTTTAAAAAGGCCTAGTTCTCCTCCGAAGGGGAAAACCTTCATCTCTGCTGCTCCACTTCAAACTGCAGGTGCTGAATGTGTGTGTTAAGGCCGGGAGGGTGGTGGTGGTGCTGAGATTTAGAGTCGTCAAGTTGGAAGGGTCCACGGGGGTCATCTAGTCCAACCCCCCGCAACGCAGGACCCTTTTGCCCAAAGTGGGGCTCAAACACACCACCCTGCGATCAAGAGTCTAATCTTCTAATAACTGAGCCAAATCGGCAACAGCCCAATGCTCCTCTCCACACCATTCCCTGCACCCAGAAATTTCGTATGTCAGGGAGAAAGGATCCAGCCTCAGTGAAAACAAGGCATGGGTAAAAGTCAGCAATTGCTAGAGGGAGTCCGCACACCACCAGCTCTCAATCAGACCAAGGGTTCAGTATGAGACAGCCTCCTCCAACAACTTCATTTGAGCCAGGGTTTGCGGTAGTCCCAGAACCTGTTCTCGGGGCCACCTGACCATCTCTGAACATGTGAAGCAACAAATGCGTGTCTTCCAAACACTCCTCCTCTCTCACTTGCCAAAAGTTGCTCCATCACTACCACCATCATCATCATATACTGCCCTATACCCGCAGGTTCACAGGATAAAATCAAAATCTAAAACCACAAAAGACATCAACAAATAAAAACAACAACCCAATAACCCCTCCCCAACACATCTTAAAAGGGCATAGGAGGTCCATCAAATCAACCAAAAGCCTGGTTAAAAAGGAACGTTTTTGCCTGGCACCTAAAGGTGTTTAATGAAGGTGCCAGCATTCCACAGATGTGGAGCCACTGCAGAGAAGGCCCCGTTCTCCTGTTGCCACCCTCCGGACCTCTCGAGGAGGAGGCATACGAAGAAGGACCTCAGAAGACTATCTGAGGGTCCAGGTAGGTTCATATGGAAAGAGGCGGTCCTTGAGGTATTGTGGTCCTGAGCCATTTAAGGCTGTATAGGACAAAACCAGCACTTTAAATTGGGCCCAGAAACTAATTGGCAGCCAGTGCAGTTGGACCAGGATCGGTGTAATATGCTCACACCGTCTTGCTCCAGTGAGCAACCTGGCCGCTGAATTCTGCACCTTCTGAACAGTATTCTGAGGCAGCCCTACGTATAACGCATTGCAGTAATCTTTTAGGATGTGTAAAGTTGCCAGCTTTTCTCTCGTGGTAAAATTCCTGTGCTTTTTTTTTAATTAAAAAAAACAACCCTGCAAAACAGGCAGAAACCCAACAGGTACGGTTTTCCCTCTCACTGCAACTGGGACACTGTGAAAAAAGAAACCCCACTTCTCCTAGATTGATCCCATTGCTCCAAAGCAAGAAACTGTTCACGGAACAGAGTGGCTCCAGCAAGACAAGGCATTTTACTCCAGACTTCACAATACCATCCTGCAGTCCTTTCTCTGGCTTACCGGCTCCAACACAGTAACCAATAAAAGTGACGACCTGAAATTCAAGGAGTGCCTCTCATTTCCTCCAAGGGAATCCTCCCCAAACTAGGAATGACATTTCCCTCACCCTGCACTGCCAACCATTCCACACACAGAAAACCACACAACTGGAAGGGAGTTGCCATCCCCGAAACGTATTTTCCACTTTACCAGCTCAGTAAAATAATAATAATAATCTTGCTATGAAACCACTCTGAATGTTTGGGAGCAACGCCTGCAACCTAAAGGTGCTCTGATTGGAGTGTGGGGTGGGGTTAGAGACAGCAACCATAAAGTACCCGGGTGTCCTGGCCGTTCCAATACACCACACCTTCTTCTGCCCTTGACAGGAGAACACAGAATTATCTGTCTGCCTTTGCTGCTGTTGAACCACAATTCCCTTTCAGGATAAACCAGGCACACTGAGCTCCAGCTTCAAAGGGCTCAGTGCGCAGAACATGTGAAGAGATGGAACTGATTCGAGCGTTTTTCGTAGAGCGATTCACGTCAAGCCGCCAAGTGGTCAGTCGCAGAGCTTTCTGGGGCTGACATGCAAGGCAGCCCACAATACTTAAGTGACCACAATACTTAAAGGCTATTTCCACCCTAAGCAGCTCCAAACACACCTGAGAGGAAGGCACACATTTCCAGCAAGCTCCGCTTTGCAAAGGGACCCCTTCTTCCAGGTGTCCTTTATATCACGATTTGGGTTCAGGATGCTGCCTGGGCAGTCATACGCAATGCCGCTTTCAGTGCTCAGTTGCACCTGCAAATGTTTGGAGGCGGTCCTGTTGCTTCGCTACCAAGCAGTCTGTATCCTGAAGACACCCCATAGATTTTCGTACCACAAACGCCCAGCTATATCTCTCCCATCACTGTATGCCCTGCGGGCAGTGCCAGTGCATTGGCAAAACAACTAATCGCAGAACAACTAATAAAGCAAAACAAATCTACAACCAACGCGAGTCACATCAAGCTGTCAATGAAGCTCAGGTCATTTACCGCCTCTCAGCCTAGCCTACCTCAGAGGGTTGTTGTGGAATTTTATTTTATTTTTATTTTTTTAAGAGAGCCCTGCATTCGACCTTGAGCTCCTGGGAGGTGGGATATAAAGGCACGAGGGAGGGAGCAAAGCCACAGCTTTTGAGCTTCGGCCTGTCGGGTTTGTCGCACTTAAAGAGTCACCGAGAGCAGGGTGCCAACTCTGTAAAAAGGTCCTGACGACGTAAGCCTGGTTTGCAGCGGGCACGAAGCGCACATGCCCTCCGCAGAGTTATGCCGAGTTGGCGGAATAACAACCGGCTGACTTGGCACCTTCCGGGTGATGCGGAGATATCGATCTGCCAGGGGAGCAGTAACGTGTGGAGGCTGCAGGAGCCGGGCTAGGGATGAAGGGACCAAAACCACCCCGGCCAAAAATCCTCTTTTAAGACACCCCCGAGAAAAAGAGATAGAGAGAGAGAAAGACTCTAGTTTGGAAGGAGCAGCTAGTCAAAAAAAAAAAGCCCCGCTCCCACTAGCTAGAGCGACGGCAAATGCACTCTGCATGTGCTCAGGGGCACCCTCGTCTCCTTTTCCCCACCTGCACCCGAACTTAGTTCCAACGGGCTCCTTCCTCTCTCGCCTGCCCTTTGCAAGTTGCGCACAAAGCCTGGACGGCGGTGGGGCGTGGGGTGGTGTTGGGGAAGGCGCCCCCCACGCTTCTCCCCGGGGGTCCTCACCTGGTGCCAGAGACTCCCACACAGCCGCTTCCCGGTCCCTTTCTCTGCCTTCGGAGCCCCATCGCGGCCGCTGCCTTTGTAGCTGCTGCGCCTGGCGGCTCCCCGCCCCCGGGAAGGCGGATCCCCGCAGGTCCTAGCAGGGGTTGGATCTCGTCGGCGCCTGCCTGTGGCAGTCCGGAGACCCGGGGCTCGCTCAGGCTCACTCACTTCCACGGGTCTCCTCGGAGTAGAGCTCAGTTGGCATTGCGCTTTCGTTTAAGCGAACCAGAAAGAGCGCTCTTAACCAGGTTCAGCGGCGTGTGACCACTTGGCAAAGCTCCCCCCCCCCCACACACAGACAAATGTTGTCGTTTGGTCGTGTCCGACTCTTCGTGACCCCATGGACCAGAGCACGCCAGGCACTCCTGTCTTCCACTGCCTCCCGCAGTTTGGTCAAACTCATGCTGGTCGCTTGGAGAACACTGTCCAACCATCTCGTCCTCTGTCGCCCCCTTCTCCTTGTGCCCTCCATCTTTCCCAACATCAGGGTCTTTTCCAGGGAGTCTTCTCTTCTCCTGAGGTGGCCAAAGTATTGGAGTCTCAGCTTCAGGATCTGTCCTTCCAGTGAGCACTCAGGGCTGATTTCCTTAAGAATGGAGAGGTTTGTTCTTCTTGCAGTCCATGGGACTCTCAAGAGTCTCCTCCAGCACCATAATTCAAAAGCATCAATTCTTCTTCTTTATGGTCCAGCTCTCACTTCCGTACATCACTACTGGGTAAACCATAGCTTTAACTATACGGACCTTTTGTCGGCAAGGTGATGTCTCTGCTTTTGAAGATGCTGTCTAGGTTTTTAAGATGCTTGCCTCCCACAAATATATACGTATTTATTAGTAGTCGGGGTGTATCGGTTTATAGAGCCAACTCCCTTCGTCCTCCCCCATAGGTGCCAACTCCCTGGGACCCTGGGTGCCCGAGCAACCACAAAATTCCCCATGAAGGGGCCGGGCACCCACAAATTTCAGTGCCAGGGCCATGCACCCTGCATGGCACTCACGCCCCCGGGCACCCATGGCCGCGGCACCAAGCTGGCACTCCTGCACCCCCCATAAAATATTTGAGGGGGGAACTCCCCCAAGCATTGCCGTTCAAATGGGGGGGGGGTGCTTTGTCTTACGATCAGTTATGCAGGGCGGGGCTTGCCTGCCCCGCCCCCCAGATTAGTTTGGCTTTTATTGTATTTTATGTCGAAAGCTTTTAATAAAAAATTGATTAAGGAACCAAAACAAATCGCAGTTGCAAGAGACAGTGGCGTAGCATGGGTTGTCAGCACCCGGGGCAAGGCAAGTAATTTGCGCCCCCTAACCCATGGATTTGCGCCCCCTAACCCGTGGATTTGCGCCCCCTAACCAATGGATTTGCCCTAACCCCAGATGTTGCGCCCGGTGCGGCCAGCCCCCCCTGCACCCCCCACGCTACGCCACTGGCAAGAGAATAGGGTGGGTCCAAAAGCAATCAGCCGTGTCAAAGGCCAGGGTGATGAGATGCCAAACGCCCCTCTTTGGAGATGTCATTTCACAGTTTAGATGAGGCTGCTGGAGAAAATGCCCTCATCCAGCCACACACGCCCCTGAGCTCACCAAGAAGGCACCCTTTTGCTGTCTTAAGACCTGAGAGAGCCGGTAGGGAAGGAGGCATTCTCCCACATCACCAGATAGTTGAGGCCTAAGTCTTTTAATTTTAAAAAACAACGATCAATTTTAAAAATTGTTTTTTAAACAAATACAAATAATGTGAGCGCCTTGAATTGGGCCCAGAGATGAACTGGCAGCCAGCACAGATGTTTTAATGCATCCAAAACCCCAGCCGGTAATCTGGGCAGTGCATTTAGACCAGGTGAAGCTTCTGAACTGTCTTCAAGGACAGACCCATGCAGAAGGCATTGCGGTAATCCAGCTGGTGCGTGGGATACTGTGGCCAAACCATGTGTGTTCAAATGGGGCTGTAAGCTGGCAAACCAGATGTAGCTGGAAATAGACAGTCCTCACCACCAAGGCTGCCAGTCAGAGTTAATGTACCCAAGCTGCAGGCTTCCTCCCTCCAGGGCAGCAGAAGGTCGTCCCGAAAAGGCCGTCTTCCCATCTCCCGGACTCTATAACTAGCATGTCAACTGCCTCTCCCAATTCATTTTTAATAATAATAATAATAATAATAATAATAATAATAATAATAATAATTTATTTATATCCTGCCCTCCCCAGCCGATGCCAGGCTCAGAACAGCTAACAATAAAATATTAAATATTAAAAAAATATTTTCATTAAACAATTTCAACATAACAAATTATCAATCCAAATAACCAATTACATTATTTTCCCCCTTTCGCCCCCCCACCAAGGACTTCCCACAACTCCCCTCTCGGATTTCTTTGTGCAAATTGTTCTCTGCATGTTATAAAATTGTACATATCCTTGCCTTATCTATCATGTGTTCAACTAATAAATTTGCAGATGTTTATTCAAAACCTACCAAGGAGTCCCGATCATTTTGTTGTCTTTTTAGGTAATTGGTAAAAAGTTCCCATTCTTCCTTGAAGTCACGGTTGTCCTTGTCACGCAGCTTATATGTCCATTTAGCCAGTTCCGCATCGCTCGTCAGTTTTTCTGGCCACTGTTCTTTCGTTGGGGTTTCCTCATTCTTCCATCCTTGTGCTAACAAGACTCTTGCCGCTGTTGTAGCCTCTCCCAATTCAGATGCAACAGAGAGAGATGGAGCTGGGTGTCGGTGACCCTTCGCTCCAAATCTCCCAGCGACAGTTCCCAATGGCTTCAGAGAGAGGTTAAGCATCATGAGGGATATGATGGACCCCTGTGGAACGCCACAAGGAAGCTCCCATGGCGATGAACGAGACCTGGAGGTAGGAGCAGAACCACTGAAGTACGGTGGCCCCCAACCCCCACCTCCCAGGGCCTCTCCAGGAGGATAACTGTGGCCAAACGTACAGGAAGTCGCTGAGAAGGCGCACAGTCACACACCCCTCGCTTCTCTCTCTTGACAAATGTCATCAGCCAGGGCAACCAAGGTGGGAGCCTGATGGGAGCCTGCACTGACTTGGCGGCAAAGAACTCGGAGGTGCAGTCGCTGGTAGCAATGTCGCTTTTATGCATTCAAAACAGGTTCAAAAGCTGGTCCATCCTTGACATCACTTGGGAAGACAGGTGAACTAATATCAGTGTACTGGAAGAAGCAAAGATCACCAGTGTTGAAGCAATGATTCTTCAACATCAACTTTGTTGGACTGGTTAGGTTGTACAGATGCCTGGTTATCATCTTCCAAAGCAAGTACAGTGGTACCTCGGGTTAAGAACTTAATTCGTTCTGGAGGTACGTTCTTAACCTGAAACTGTTCTTAACCTGAAGCACCACTTTAGCTAATGGAGCCTCCCGCTGTCGCCACGCCACTGGAGCACGATTTCTATTCTCATCCTGAAGCAAAGTTCTTAACCCAAGGTACTATTTCTAGGTTTGTGGAGTTTGTAACCTGAAGCGTATGTAACCCGAGGTACCACCATACTCTATTCCAAACTTTAAAATGGAAAGCGTAATGCCGGTGGTCAACAAAAGAGGTTCAAATACTCTCAAGACAAATTTTTAAAAAATGTAGTATAAACACGGACAACTGGGAAACAGTGGCCTGAGAACACTCCAACTGGAGAACAGCCTTGACCAAAGGTGTCGTGGGCTCTGAAGAGGCTCGAACTCAGGATGAAAGGGAGAAACATGCTAAGAGGAAGGCACGCTTGGCAAACCCTCACCATGATCAACTCCCATCCAGAAACCTATGTCCCCACTGTGTGGATCCAGAATTGGCCTCCACAGTCACTTACAGACTCACTGTTAAGACTGTGTTCATGGAAACAATCTTACTCGGCTACGAGTGATCGCTAAAGAGAAAGAGCAGCTTAAATGAAGGCTTCATGTGGCTAGACGGAACGCAGCAGAAAGAGCTTGCTGAACCAGTCAGCCAATTCCTTGGTGAAAAAAGAGTGTAGGTGCTTGCAGGAGAAATTTGACCTTCTGCCCAGGATCTGTGGCAGCCAAGCGAGCACTCCGTTAACCCTGTAGAGTTAGCTTCATAAGAGCATGGAGGCAACAGAGCTGAAATTAACCATGAGGCTTTATTAAAGGGATGGGGAATCTGTGGTCCCTCCAGTTGCTGCAAGGTTACAAATCCTTTCCTGGATGGCACGACCAATGGTCGGGGGTGATGGGACTTGGAGCCCTGTTCATACTGGTTTCCCAGCCCTCATTCTGGGGAAGGGCCTAGGCTCAGTGGCAGAGCATCACTTTGCATGCAGGTGCTTCCTTCTTCTTCTTTTTAAAATAAATTTATTGTTTATTTAACATAATTGTTACAAAATATAAGCAAAATATTGCAAATACATACATACATACATACATACATACATACATGTTTCAAATAAGCACATATACATGAAAAAGGAACAAAAGAGAGAGAGAAGAAAAAAAGAAAAAATAAAGAGAAAAAAGAAGAAAAGTTGGAAGAATTTCTCCCAAGTTTATTCTACAAATATCTCAATATGAAAATAATAAATAACATTTCATTGATTGACTTCCATCACTTACACTGCACTTCCTATATACATTTTAAGCAAGACTGTATCTGTTATTCTGTATTTTCCCCACACAATCTCACACAATATTCTAATCAATAAGTTTTCTAAATCTCTCATAAATCTATTCTAAACACAACCAATACCTTACATTTAATCCTTGTCTACATAAATACTCATTTAAGCATTTCCATTGTTTCTGGATTATATTTTTTGGTTTTTGTCTTATCAAATCCGTCAACTTTGCTACTTCTAGGCGCTTCCTGCTGGTTCAATTCCAGGTGCTTCCTGGTTCAACGCCAAGCATCTCCAGAGAAGGCCAAGTGGGAAAGACCCCTGCCCAAAACCCCAGAGAGCGACAGCAAGTCAGCCCAGAGTCTGCACAGAGCTCGACAGACCAATGCTCTGACTCAGTATAAAGCAGTTTCCTGCATTCCTAGGCACCGGCTCTGAGATGACAACCATGACATTACCAAATAAAGGCAACCCATGGTGACATAATATAGTTTCATATTACTAAGGCACTGTTCTGAATGAAAGAGAAACGAACTCCCTGCGATTGAATGGCGAGGAAGATTAAAATCTACCCTGCAGGATTTTCTCATTTTCTAAATGTCACATTTGTGTCCGTTCATTCTCTGGTGCAGAGACTGCCCAGGAAGACTGTATCCTGTACACAGAATCATAGAGTCATTGGTGACTCTGAGGATCATCTAAATCCAACCCCCTGCAATGCAAGAATATACAGCTGTCCCATACAGGGATCGGACCTGCAACCCTGGCATTATCAGCAACTAACCGACTGAGCTATCCAGGCATGCATGTTCATTTGCAGGTCTTAAAGTGACCACCCTAAAAGCAGATTTCAAATACATACAGGGCAAATCAGGAAACCGCTGAAATATCACCATAAGCACTGGCTCATCCCCCCCCCCTTCCCTCCTAGGTTTGGCTCAGAGTTTCCCCTGCCCTCCTGGGAAAATTGGAAAGTCTACAGCAGGTCTGCTTCTACTTCCACATCATCCAAGGTGTTCTTAAAGGTGCAGGAGCCAACAAAAGGGTTGGCTATTCTAAGCCAAGAGCAAGATTGAAATAAAAATAAAGAGGCACTTTGCTGAGTGTGCACACAGAGAGAGACATGCAAGAGGAAAGGTGCAAAGTGCAAAACACAGCAGCCGTCTCCTTTCTCTCTTTATCCTAGCAACACTGGAGGATGTGCTCAGAGACACTTTCTCGTCTCTTTCTAGGAATATAGGCGAGCACAATCAGGCAACATTGCATGACAACTTGGCCACAATCTGTCTCTCTCTGGTAGGGTCAGATTCCACGACACAGACCCCACTTCCCAATTCCCAGCAGGAGGTGGGGCTGCTTATTTCCCCTAGACAGAAAATGTGACAACAGCAGCTAAGAGGTTAGACCTCACGTCACCCACAAACTGGCCAGCCGGACTTGGGCAAGACACAGTTCTCTAAGGCTCTGGATACATTGCAAGCTGATAATGCAACACTGTTTTCCTCAATTCGGATCAAAGCTGGTTTTGGGGGGAACAAATGCATAAAAATGCAGTATTTCATAAGGACATAGTTGTCCAGTCCTGCTGCAAAGGCTACTTGCATTGACTGGCTGCTATTTGCATCCTGCCATCCCTGATATGGAACGAGACCTTAAGCGATTGGTCCCGGGTTGTAGCTAGTGCAAATTTAGCTTCTCCTCAAATAATTTGTGCTCCCCACTTTTCCTGCCCAAATAGTCAGAAAAGGATGCATCATTGCCGCACCTCTTTTGATCCTGCTGAAATTAAAGTTAATGCAGTGCGCATCCTAGTGGCCAGCGAACATCATTACTTCCCCAAAGCCTTCACAGAGTCCCAGCCTTCGTCTCCTCCCAGCATCCCCCAAATCACTCTGAATACCACTGTCTGCCCAGAACCAAGTTTGCCCCTACCATCTTCCAGAGTTACCTACACTGAATTCCTCTCCTCAAACCAGAAAACAGAATTCCATATTTCTGCATTCCCTGTGCTTCGGATGGAAGAGATTCCTGCCAAAGCCTTGGAGCATAGCTAGTAAGAACTTGTCCCTGAAACACTGAGGATGTAAACTGAATAGAGATATAATTTCAGGAGGTGTGTGTGTGTGTGTGTGTGTGTGTGTGTGTGAGAGAGAGAGAGAGAGAGAGAGAGAGAGAGAGAGAGAGAGAGAATTCAGTATCTAATAATCCCTCAGGAATACCTAGATTCCAGGCCACTGCCTGGTTCAAGCGAATCATTAATGCTTTAATGCTTTAATTAAATAGGCCTGTGGAATTGGGATGCCCCCAGACTGTCTGTATCTTGGAGGAGGCATTCAAGCTCACACCAGAAATTTAGGATTTGCATAATTAAACTGGATTAAAGTGCTCCAATACCTCTCTTTGGGGCAAGTGGGGGGCAGCTCAGAGACCAGCTGCGGCGGCTGCTGCCCAGAGGACTCCCAAAGAGAGGGGAGAGGAGCCTAAGGGAACACTCCACAAGGAAGGGTGTTTGAAAAACAGTGCAAGGCTGCCCGCTCTGCAGGCAAGGGGTGACACAACTGGGCTCCTGAGCCCCACAGGGGTGCCGCAGAAAGAATGCAGTGGGTCAAGGGAGCTGTGGACCCCAAAAGGTTGAAAACCTCTGCTCTGAACACACACATTAAAAAAACCAGGAAGAAGTCACAGACTGAACCTAGGAATAGTGCCGTACAATGGTTTGACCTGTGTTTATGACAGCATTGTAGGTATGGCGGCGCAACCAATACTCTCAGCATACTTTGCTCTTCTACCGTTCGACCGTCCTTCAACGTTTCTCGGAGCATGACTTTGAACCTTACCACAGATCTTCCTCCGACCTTGGCTGTTCAGGCACGGTGTCAACCTGGGTTTGAATTCCAAGCGAGGCTTTAGCCCCACGAATCAGACAGCCTTATCAAGAGCACACTGAATTTCCATAGATCGACTTTGTCCATAGCCCTGCCCACCCACACAACTTTGAGATGATTAACTTGCGAATTGTGATAGGAATTTTATGGTCTTAGATATATGGTAATGTTCATAACTGCACATACATAGATGAACACAGGAAGGCCAACCTGGAACCATTTTGATTCCTAAACTGACCACATCCTTTCTCTGCAAGGTTAAACTGGAAAAGCCTCCCCATTGTCTCTTTCCTCACAAATCCTGTCTCAAGGATATGTCTGTTAGAATAAGGTGTGAGCCTGTGACCTGGCCCAGGAAATAAGTATTTTACCACTACAAAAGAATGGCCAGGCTCCCCAGGAAATCCAATCAAGTAACCTGCCAGACAGGAGATAAACAAGGACAAGAGAAAAACAACATTTAAATTTCTGTGATGTAGGTGGGATGTATCTGAGGGGTGGTCTTAGGATACACCCCTTCTGTGATGTATGCATAATGTTTCTGGGGGTGGTCTTGATCTAGAGAATGGGAATTTCAAAAGTCTTTATAAGCTCTGGCACACCATCTTTCTGGGTCCTCCTCCTCTCCTGCGTGTGAGGGGAGCACCCTGTTGCAACAGATCAATAAAGATCAAGCTTACTAGCTGCTTTGCTTCTCAATATTCTCTGGTTGGCCTCTGTTATTTTCTCCTACCAATAGGGAACCTATGTAAGGACTCTATATGGGCTCTTGGATACCCCATAAGGGAAAAGGGCATTATTTTTATTTACAACAGATGGCGACCACGAAGGGACTTTTGGTTACCCAGATTCTGGAAGCGAGGAAGGACTGGTTATCCAGCGCGCACCAGGCAGTTTGCCAGGAGGAATAACCAGTCTTCCATCGATCCCAGGGTCTGGAAATAACTGGAGGTTCAGCGGGGCTAACCAGAGGAAGCAACGCTTGATCAGTCCGGCCTTAAACAACCAGTCAAGAGATCGCAGGATCACCAGGAACAGCGCATGCGGAAGTGAGTATTAAGTAGGAAACACGGGGAGTGGGTTGGGGTCTCTAAACCACAGCAACCAAAATTCTTTAACTCTTCCTTTTCCCTTCAAATCTAAACTTACTACTTTTTTCCTCATCTAAAAATTGTCTTCTCCTCCTTTCTGTCCTCTTGATCTCAACACCAGCCCTAGCCCTTCGGAGTATGCCCAGGCACAAGGTTGTGTGTGATTTCTTCCACTTAATTCTATATGCCAACCTATTCCTTCGGAGTTTTGCCCAGAAAGGTTGTGCAATTTCTTCTGCACTGAAAACTATAATTCCCAAAACTATAACTCCCAGCGCAGCCGCACCTCTGCCATGGCGATCTTTGTTAGAGATGACCTGTGAACAGAGAACGCAAGGGCGCTGAATTCCTTTCCATCTTTCATATTCCAGAGTCTCAATCTGGCATTGCAAGTGTGCAAGCGTTCAGTAGGGACTCTGAGTTAGATTGTAAGAGGCAGGGAGGTTGCTGTGGATTGTAGAATAGAGATTAAGTGAGGTATCCCCAGGTTTTTCCCTTCGGAGTTTTGTCCAGGTATCCCCAGGTTTTTCCCCTCGGAGATTTGTCCAGGTATCCCCAGGTTTTTCCCCTCGGAGTTTTGTCCAGGTATCCCCAGGTTTTTCCCCTCGGAGTTTTGTCCAGGTATACCCAGGTTTTTCCCCTTCAGAGTTTTGTCCAGGTATCCCCAGGTTTTTCCCCTCGGAGATTTGTCCAGGTATCCCCAGGTTTTCCCCTCGGAGTTTTGTCCAGGTTGTCCAGGCCCCAGGTTTTTCCCCTCGGAGTTTTGTCCAGGTTTCCCCTTTTCCGGACCCTTCGGAGTTTTGCCCAGGTCCAAACCCCTTTTACCGTAATTAAAAATGGGTGCACCTCAATCAAAAGAAAAATAGTCCTCAGACCCCTGGCGTGAAAGAAGCCCAATTGGTGCTTACTTCCCGCTTGGACTCTGACAATTTGTGTTTAAGAAATGCTGTGTTTAAATTTTACTTAGGTAACATCCAGCAGCTGCTTATCTTAAATGTGCCATCTAAAATAAAAATGCAAGCTTGCTCCAAATTCTAAATCTAAGGAAGCCATGTTGAGCCTTATCAATCTTAAGACAAAATGGAGAATGAAGTGTGCAAATGTTTGTTATTTGAGAGAGGCTCTAAAAGAGAGTTCCTCCCAAGTGGTAAAATCGTGTATACGTGCTACTTGTGTTCTGGAAGGAGGATTACCCCACCTCCTTCCTCTAGTTTAAGTGAGGCTGGTGATTTTAAGTCTAATGGTAAATGATGTTTTCTTGTAACTTTTGAGTTTGTGAGTACACCTGTGTTCCAGTCTATTTTGGAATGTGAAGTTAACCTAATGTTTCTGCTGCAAAAGCCTAGTTGAGCCAACTGCTCTCTCAAGCTAAAATGCAGTGTATGTATTTCATTAAGCATATGCCTATGAAGGTATGGTGTTCTTTCTAAGAAAAATTGATATTAAATGTAGAGGCTTCCATGGCCAGCAAAATTCTATGAGTCCAGTCCAAATATCAGTCTCTATAAGACTTCCTGGCCCTTTTATTTTCCTCTTCCTTAGTACATGATAGGAGCATAGATGTTTCTTTTCCCAGTTGTAATTCTGTACTTAAATATGTATGTCTCTTTGATAGTACAAATCTTGCTATGAACCCTGTATTTTAGGGTTGGACTAGATGACCCCAGGTCCCTTTCAACTTTCCCAATTTGTGGCTGATGAGTTGAAATTCAGCCCAGATTTGCTCTTTGTTTTTAAAAGGTGAGGGGTGAAAGCCGTGATGTTTTTGAAGCACAACTGGTGATATCAAGCATTTGAGTGATTACAGTATTTATCATTTTGTCTATTATTTACAAAAATCAAACTTAAAAGTCTATTCAAAGTTTAAGCACATAAAAATTCATATAGTCAAATTGAGTAGCCTTGACCATACCTGTAAATAAAGGGCAGAAGATTTTGTCTGTAAATGGTGAGGCTGAAATGACTGAGAATATTAATAATAATAATAATAATAATAATAATAATAATAATAATAATGACTCTCTGGCCATTTCCCCCATATATAAGGGCGTGGCATTGTTCCGCGAATAGCCAGAGGGATATTAGCCCTTTCCTGTACATAAAGGAAGCAGTCCTTTGCTTGGGCTACAATTGCTAGCTTTGGTGAATACTTGAATTGCTGAGTTTCTCCTTTTTGTTTTAAAATCTAACCCTAATTTTAAAATCTACTCCATACCCTTCCCTTCCCTTATTCAAATGGTGATTTAGCCAAAGGATGCAACATTTTCAATAGTATAAAAGGTTTGCTGAGACATGAACTCTGCACATACACAGAGGCTAGATCAGTCAAAAAAAAAAGGAGAGAAAGAGAGAGAGGAAAGGGGGGAACTGTAGGGTGGAGAGAGGAGGTTTTGAGAGCTTGCATGCAGGGAGAAGCTTATCCAAATTTCCTTATGAAAATAACTTGGAACCATTGGGGAGATCATCCTTGATGTGTCTTTTGCTCCAGGGGCTAATTAAGACAAAGGGGTTGGGTACTGGACCATCAAGGGTCAAGAGGTTGCCAGGTTTCAGGTCTTGACATGCCGATTTCTTTTCACAGGTAAATATCAGAGCACTCCTACTGTGAGTTCCTCTCTTGAGTAGTTTGCCTCCCCAATGGGATTTAAATTTTATAACAGTTTTTTTTTTGTGTGTGTGTGTATATGCCTATGCATTTTAGGAACAGCATTTCCTGACAGACTTCTCACGTAAAATAATTTTCCATTTCAACAGGATATGTGAACCCCATTAACAAAGTGTTTGTCCCTTCTTTTCTCCCACACCACAAATGATGAGAGGATGCAAACAGTGATTTAAATACTCTATAAAAAGTAATTGCATTTGTATTTCTTTTTGTCTTCCCTTAAAGCCAAACAGTCACTTTCTTTCTGTTCAGCAAAAAAAAGTCTGAATCCCTGCTATATTAGTTTTATTTCCCTCTATCTCTTTGTGGCTTTGACACTTTTTTAGGTTACAAATAATCTGTTTTTCATTTATTAATCAGTTTTTCATTGGGTTGTTAGAATGCCAAAACAAGTTACTTCAGGTGACTTCAAGTTAAAAACAAAAAAAAACAAATTGTGTGTCTTAGCATTTATTTATTTTTGGTTCCTCATAGGTCATTGTGTGCGTGTGTGTGCGTGTGTGTGCGTGTGTGTGTGTGTTTTACTTTGGGGACATGTCCATCACATGTTGAAAGTCATTTTCATCAAGTTCTACTTATCAGATAGCACATGCTGAATTTGAACCTTTTTTCCATTGTTTTCCCATTTTTTTCAGTCCAGTGGTAATCTGTGTGGTTTTGATAATATCTTCTTATTATTTAATAATAATTCTTTTCTAAATTTGATGTCTTTGTGTCAAGTATGTTTTCATCTGACTGGTAATCTAATTTTTTGCTTTCTTTTTTATTTTTTAACCTTTGTTGTATTTTTTACAGTTCTCTTTCTATACACGTGGAGTAATTTTTTATGTAATAATATGGGGGGGAAAACAACAAAAACTAAGTGAAGGAAAGCAAACAAACTTAGCAGATAATAACAGTAATTATATGAAAATGTGATAATAATATTAAAATGAGTAAATACTTAACATGCTAAGATTTTATTATTTGCAGCTAATAACTCAAGGAGATTGGGGGGGGGGGCTTTTTGCCCCTTCTTTTTCTAACTGTCTTTTAAGTCCCTAAAACCCCCGCCCCCTTACAGGATGTCACTTCTACAGATGTGTTACTACAGACCTATGATGAAAAAGCTTCGCCACCACCTGCAGCAACAGACACCAAAGTTTTCAAAGTGCCCACAGCTATCTTCTTTCAAAGGATATAGACTGACGGGGGAGTGGGGCTGACAAAGGGGGGAGGAGTTGAATTGCAAGGACATTTTCTCACTTGAACCTTAAGACTGTGCTCCAGGATTGAGAAGATCACAATTGTCTCAAGATATGCAACTGATATCTTATTAGTTTGTTTTGTATTATGTGTTATTACGCAAGGATGTTGAAATGTGTCTGACAGTGTGTTATTTCCACAAAGTGGGGGGGATATTTTTGTGTGTAATTGTTTTTATGTGAATCTCTTCTATGACTTCTGTATCTCTTGCAGATTCAGTACTGTCTTTAAGTATATCTCCAACACATTATTTATTTTATTTTGCTAACATCTGCATATCATTTTCATAGTTTTTCCCCAGATTGCACACATTGAATCTGAAGGTTTTTCCCAATAATTGCTCTCATTTTTTTATCTCAATTGGACAACCAAATTGTGTGCTTGCTCTTCTCTGCTGAATTTTGATTTTACCAAGGAGAAGCTTCAAGATCCATAAAAGCCTAGATAACAAGAAAAGTGCATATGCCTTGATTTAGCAGGAATGATCCCTTATAGAATTAAATTGACTTATTTGGACAAGTGCCCTTCTTAAGAATGGTTTTCTTTTAACAGTTTGTTTTGATAAGTTGAGAACCATGGGCATATATAAATTATAATTGGACTCAGTTTGAATTGGGCAAGTGTATCCAGGCTGCAATTAGCTTTTTGGTCCTTTAAGTGCAAGTGAGCAACTTCCTATGAGTGCAAGACCACAGCCTATAATAAAATACCATAGAAAGGCCAAGGCCAAGGCATCTCCCTCATGAGATGTCCAAACCTGTGCCAGCTATGGTGAATGCCAGGCGACATGGTTAAATGAAAGCCCCGAGGGGATTCAACAGACAGGATGTGTTGCTGTAGCACTATGTCAGTGTGAGACCACAGAAGAGCTAGCTTGACACCTGAGAAACACACAAAAATGGCGAAGGACAAAACACCAACTGCATTTTTCAGTCATTAGTGGACCTTCCTGCTAGGTGTAAAGCATAGAACACTATTGAGTAAATGGTATCTCCCAAAGTGTTAGAATGCCACAAGTAATTTAGTAACAAAACGCAACATGTGTTATTTCTATATGATATATTTATACAAAGGCATCCATTACAACATACGATGTTATTATTTGTGGGGCAAAAATTTTTAAGAAAAATTCTAGCCCCAAAGGGGGGATAATGTGATAGGAATTTTATGGTCTTAGATATATGGTAATGTTCATAACTGCACATACATAGATGAACACAGGAAGGCCAACCTGGAACCATTTTGATTCCTAAACTGACCACATCCTTTCTCTGCAAGGTTAAACTGGAAAAGCCTCCCCATTGTCTCTTTCCTCACAAATCCTGTCTCAAGGATATGTCTGTTAGAATAAGGTGTGAGCCTGTGACCTGGCCCAGGAAATAAGTATTTTACCACTACAAAAGAATGGCCAGGCTCCCCAGGAAATCCAATCAAGTAACCTGCCAGACAGGAGATAAACAAGGACAAGAGAAAAACAACATTTAAATTTCTGTGATGTAGGTGGGATGTATCTGAGGGGTGGTCTTAGGATACACCCCTTCTGTGATGTATGCATAATGTTTCTGGGGGTGGTCTTGATCTAGAGAATGGGAATTTCAAAAGTCTTTATAAGCTCTGGCACACCATCTTTCTGGGTCCTCCTCCTCTCCTGCGTGTGAGGGGAGCACCCTGTTGCAACAGATCAATAAAGATCAAGCTTACTAGCTGCTTTGCTTCTCAATATTCTCTGGTTGGCCTCTGTTATTTTCTCCTACCAATAGGGAACCTATGTAAGGACTCTATATGGGCTCTTGGATACCCCATAAGGGAAAAGGGCATTATTTTTATTTACAACAGAATCAACAGCAACCCAGTTCTTGGGCTTTGAGAAATACCTCTTTTACCTGAGTGCTATAGGCTTGTTTGCTAAATGTTCTGTTACATAAGACTCAGCTGGCCTTGGCCTTCCTCATTCTTATGAGTCACCCACAAAAAGAAGCCACTTCTTGCCTCTGATGTAGCTGGTGCAGCTGAAAGTGAAATCCATTTTCTCCCTATAATTGCCATAATCTTACCCAGGAATATATTTTTTTTGAAGCTCAGGGATAGCTACAGATATCAGTTCATACAAACACCTTCTCTGGGTGTCATAACTGGTCACCAGTTCTTTTTATCACCCTGTCTGATCTTCACTGCTTTGACCGCAGCTGAGCCAGTGATCAGATTAAGGGCAAGATGGCAACTCCAATGGGGAGGCCAAAGGTCGTCCTGGCCACGCACAGTGGTTAGAGCACTCCTTCAGCTGGATTTCCCAGAGAGCTGAAGGTGCTTTTGAAGAGGGCTTGCCATTTCTGTTGCAAATGCACCTCCATCCCACTTCCTCTTTGGGCCAACAGGGCTTGGTATTCTTCCAAAGCCAGTCCGTTTACAGGCAAGAGCGGAACAAATTTCTGTATGTGATGGGAAGTGAAATGAGACCCGCAAGAAACAATTGTGATACGGTACACTTCACAGCTGGGCCTAAGCTTTCAGATGCAGCAGGAAGTTATTCATAAAAGGCATTAGGGTCTAACCAAACATATTCCACATCAGGATTCTACCGATGCGTGTTGGAGACAAGATAGTCCAGTTTTATCATTGGAAGGGTGGTAGTAGTAGTAATAATAATAATAATAATAATAATAATAATAATAATAATAATAATATTATTATTTGTACCCTGCCCATCTAGCTGGGTCTCCCCAGCCACTCTGGGTGGCTTCCAACAAAGATTAAAAATACATTAAAATGTCACACATTAAAAACTTCCCTGAACAGGGCTTTTATATTTTATTATTATTTATACCCCGCCCATCTGGCTGGGTTTCCCCAGCCACTCTGGGCGGCTTCCAGCAAAATATTAAAATACAATAATTGATCAAATATTAAAAGCTTCCCTAAACTGCATTCAGATGTCTTCTAAAAGTCAGACAGTTGTTTATTTCTTTGACATCTGGTGGGAGGGTACCTGTTACACATACGTCTGTCATCCAATTGCTGCCAGAGTTTTTAAAAGTGAAAATCTGGACCCAAAAGTTGTTGAATCCCGGATGTATGACAGCCCTACTTTAAACACATCTCCTAGAGAGGAAGGTGGTGGTGATCTTTTGCTTAGAGAGAAACCAAGTGCTGTTCTTCAACATGCCTGAACAGTGTGTGTATTTGCTCAAGAACGCCGATCCAAACCAGGCTCAAGCAAAGCTTTCTCTCATTGCAAAAAAAGAGAGAAATAGAGATAGATAAAGTTCTAGGGTGTGCGCCGACATTATTAACATATTCCAACTCATTCATAAACTCTAAACGAAAAGATAGTAAGGGGCCATACTGCTACAAGAAATGGTAGGTGTCAGAAATCACCTTGTCTAAGAACAGGGGGTTGAATACATTTGAAGGAGCTCTGACCCAAAAGCAAGGATGCAGGTGGCACTGTGGGTTAAACCACAGAGCCTAGGACTTGCTGATCAGAAGGTCACCGGTTCGAATCCCCGCGACGGGATGAGCTCCCGTTGCTCGGTCCCTGCTCCTGCCAACCTAGCAGTTCAAAAACACGTCAAAGGGCAAGTAGATAAATAGGTCCCGCTACGGCGGGAAGGTAAACGGCACTTCCATGCGCTGCTCTGGTTCGCCAGAAGCGGCTTAGTCATGCTGGCCACATGACCCGGAAGCTGTACGCTGGCTCCCTCGGCCAGTAAAGGGAGATGAGCGTCGCAATCCCAGAGTTGGCCACGACTGGACCTAGTGGTCAGGGGTCCCTTTACCTTTTTAAGCACAGGGGGTGGAATACATTTGAAGGAGCTCTGACCCAAAAGCAGGTCATTGCACTGACGAAACAGAATACCTCTTCACGCCAGTCATCCGAATCCAGCATTGCTTCCTTAGAGCCTCGGCATCTAGGGTGGAGCTCGGATGGCCATCTTTCCATCTAAACCCAGATCTTTAATCACACTTTGCCCACACCCAATTCATATGAGGACAAGGGCTTTGAGATGCGAGGTGATACTGCGGTGAGAAGGTGCAATTGCCAACACTGGGGAAAAGTAGTTCTGCTTTCCAAAGCCATGGGAGTTTCTCCCCAGGGAAATCTGGCAAGGAAGCAAAGGAACGCCACTAACTGTGCTCTGAAGTGGGGCCAATTTTTTGGTGCAATAGATGCCTGTGTCCCCGTCCAGTATCATTAAATATCCCCATTTTGTTGATGGGATCGGAGAGAACGTGCCTTGCCCTAGGCCACCTACCAAATTCATGACACAGCAAGTTTGGTACGGGGGAGGCTCAGTCTCTTAGCTGCCGCATGACACCAACAATCTCTGGGCAGTTGGGCAAAATTTATGGGAGCGGAGAAGAAACTTGGGGAACTGCCACCTTCCTGCTCCCAGAGTAGCTGTTCATTCCACCAACTGCCGCCACAGGAGTATCTGAAGGACCATTTTGCCCTGAGGGGAACAGAGAAGCAGTAACAGCTTTGCCTAAGAGAACATTTCCATTTTATTGTAATCCCTTCTCCGCCTCTTTAAAAAATATGCTTATTGTTGTACAGTGGTACCTCAGGTTAAGTACTTAATTCGTTCCGGAGGTCCGTACTTAACCTGAAACTGTTCTTAACCTGAAGCACCACTTTAGCTAACGGGGCCTCCTGCTGCTGCCATGCCGCCGGAGCATGATTTCTTCTGTTCTCATCCTGAAGCAAAGTTCTTAACCTGAAGCACTGTTTCTGGGTTAGCGGAGTCTGTAACCTGAAGCGTATGTAACCCGAGGTACCACTGTAAAATGTAAACTGCTTTATGGGGTCCGGCTGAAAAGCGGTATATAAATACTGCAAATATATCAATATACTTAAAGCACAAAGAGTCAGGGGCAGAAAGGGGGGGGAGGCAGGATGGAGAGTGGTCAAAAGTTGCCTTGATGGTTGCCAAATCCCTGGCTCCCAATGAAGTAGGTGCTGGTCAGCCACAGGAACTCACAGCTTAAATCTATGTGCCCTCCTGGCTTCCAATTACATCACAACATGGCACTCTCATGTAAAATGAAAAGCCCACCAGTGTTCACCACCCCAAGTTTGGTTGTTGAGGAAAACCCATGTGTGTTGAAGGGTCAGATAAAAGTGCCATTGTTGGCACTGTGTTGGCACTAATGTAGTCATTTGAAATGGCTGTTATCGAAACTGCCTGAAACGTCCTTAGGGTTGGAAATCTTCTTTGGTCATACTCTCAGGTGACACATTGAAATGGAAGTATATCCTTAGTTCTATTAATTTCATCGTGTCTGTTCTGAGAACTTACTTGGCTACCACCTTTACTTTTACACTCATTTCTGATGATCCTCTTCTTTTTGGCCAAAACGATCCAATTCCTTGAAATTAGAATTGTGCCGTTAAGCAAATCTGGACCCAAAAGTTGTTGAATCCCGGATGTATGACAGCCCTACTTTAAACACATCTCCTAGAGAGGAAGGTGGTGGTGATCTTTTGCTTAGAGAGAAACCAAGTGCTGTTCTTCAACATGCCTGAACAGTGTGTGTATTTGCTCAAGAACACCGATCCAAACCAGGCTCAAGCAAAGCTTTCTCTCATTGCAAAAAAAGAGAGAAATAGAGATAGATAAAGTACTAGGGTGTGTGCCGACATTATTAACATATTCTAACTCATTCATAAACTCTAAACGAAAAGATAATAAGGGGCCATACTGCTACAAGAAATGGTAGGTGTCAGAAATCACCTTGTCTAAGAACAGGGGGTAGAATACATTTGAAGGAGCTCTGACCCAAAAGCAAGGATGCAGGTGGCACTGTGGGTTAAACCACAGAGCCTAGGACTTGCTGATCAGAAGATCACCGGTTTGAATCCCCACGACGGGATGAGCTCCCGTTGCTCAGTCATTGCTCCTGCCAACCTAGCAGTTCGAAAACACGTCAAAGGACAAGTAGATAAATAGGTCCCGCTACGGCGGAAAGGTAAACAGCGCTTCCATGCGCTGCTCTGGTTCGCCAGAAGCAGCTTAGTCATGCTGGCCACATGACCCAGAAGCTGTACGCTGGCTCCCTCGGCCAGTAAAGCGAGATGAGTGCCGCAACCCCAAAGTCGGCTACGACTGGACCTAATGGTCAGGGGTTCCATTACCTTTTTAAGCACAGGGGGTGGAATACATTTGAAGGAGTTCTGACCCAAAAGCAGGTCATTGCACTGACGAAACTGAATACCTCTTCACGCCAGTCATCCAAATCCAGCATTGCTTCCTTAGAGCCTCGGCATCTAGGGTGGAGCTCGGATGGCCATCTTTCCATCTAAACCCAGATCTTTAATCACACTTTGCCCACACCCAATTCATATGAGGACAAGGGCTTTGAGATGCGAGGTGATACTGCGGTGAGAAGGTGCAATTGCCAACACTGGGGAAAAGTAGTTCTGCTTTCCAAAGCCATGGGAGTTTCTCCCCAGGGAAATCTGGCAAGGAAGCAAAGGAACGCCACTAACTGTGCTCTGAAGTGGGGCCAATTTTTTGGTGCAATAGATGCCTGTGTCCCCGTCCAGTATCATTAAATATCCCCATTTTGTTGATGGGATCGGAGAGAACGTGCCTTGCCCTAGGCCACCTACCAAATTCATGACACAGCAAGTTTGGTACGGGGGAGGCTCAGTCTCTTAGCTGCCGCATGACACCAACAATCTCTGGGCAGTTGGGCAAAATTTATGGGAGCGGAGAAGAAACTTGGGGAGCTGCCACCTTCCTGCTCCCAGAGTAGCTGTTCATTCCACCAACTGCCGCCACAGGAGTGTCTGAAGGACCATTTTGCCCTGAGGGGAACAGAGAAGCAGTAACAGCTTTGCCTAAGAGAACCTTTCCATTTTATTGTAATCCCTTCTCCGCCTCTTTAAAAAATATGCTTATTGTACAGTGGTACCTCAGGTTAAGTACTTAATTCGTTCCGGAGGTCCGCACTTAACCTGAAACTGTTCTTAACCTGAAGCACCACTTTAGCTAATGGGGCCTCCTGCTGCTGCCATGCCGCCGGAGCATGATTTCTGTTCTCATCCTGAAGCAAAGTTCTTAACCTGAAGCACTGTTTCTGGGTTAGCGGAGTCTGTAACCTGAAGCGTATGTAACCCGAGGTACCACTGTAAAATGTAAACTGCTTTATGGGGTCCGGCTGAAAAGCGGTATATAAATACTGCAAATATATCAATATACTTAAAGCACAAAGAGTCAGGGGCAGAAAGGGGGGGAGGCAGGATGGAGAGTGGTCAAAAGTTGCCTTGATGGTTGCCAAATCCCTGGCTCCCAATGAAGTAGGTGCTGGTCAGCCACAGGAACTCACAGCTTAAATCTATGTGCCCTCCTGGCTTCCAATTAACATCACAACATGGCACTCTCATGTAAAATGAAAAGCCCACCAGTGTCCACCACCCCAAGTTTGGTTGTTGAGGAAAACCCATGTGTGTTGAAGGGTCAGATAAAAGTGCCATTGTTGGCACTGTGTTCGCACCAATGTAGTCATTTGAAATGGCTGTTATCGAAACTGCCTGAAACGTCCTTAGGGTTGGAAATCTTCTTTGGTCATACTCTCAGGTGACACATTGAAATGGAAGTATATCCTTAGTTCTATTAATTTCATCGTGTCTGTTCTGAGAACTTACTTGGCTACCACCTTTACTTTTACACTCATTTCTGATGATCCTCTTCTTTTTGGCCAAAACGATCCAATTCCTTGAAATTAGAATTGTGCCGTTAAGCAAATATGTGCATATCAAACACTTTGATTCATGAAATTTGCAAGGTAATTGGTTATGGATGGTTAACTTGCCCGAACTACATACAAACAAGTTTTAGTTTTTCAAATGTCAGTGGTCTTAATTGCGAAGGAACAGGTTAACTGGTGTTCAAGTGGAATTGATATTTATTTGGGAAATGAACTCTGGACCCACGGCCTCTGATGGATGAGAGCAGGGCAGACTTACAAATAATGAAGCACGAGTTAGTATTCACAATATTTTCACTAGGTCCTGGGTGTGCAGAAACTGGTGGTGGCAAAGAAGTAGTAGTCAATCAACCTGTAACGCTTCCTAGCTGAACTGCATGAAGGCAATTTGAATTTGATGCAAGCAGAAATATAACTGTTTACAAACCTGGTGTGTGAGTTTGCCACCACCACCCCCCAAAAAAAAACATTTTCAATTTGAAAAGCCCTGAATTATCTTATGACATTCCTATCTCAGTCTTTCTCCAAGGACCTCAGAAAGGCATTTGTAGTCACCTTCCTCCTATCAGGTGGGCCGGCAAGTCTATGTTGAAATTAGCCTAAGGACGTGTTTCATGGCTGAGTAGGAACCTGAACCCCAACCTCCTTCCTTGCCCACAGCCCAGCAGTTTAGCCTAGGTCTTGCCAACCTAGCGCCCTCCAAGCATTTTCAATGACAACTTCTGTTCATCCCAGCCAGCACATCTTGGTTGGCAGGGGCGGCACTGACAGCTACACTAACCTCACATGCATGACTTAAGGGCAGACAGGTAAGGTTTGCGCGGCGTAAAAACTCAGGCTTGTTTGGTGTGGTGCGCGCTCAGCCCCAAGCCTAGAAATGACAACAAGAACCGTGCACCGAGGTTTTGTTTTGTTTTTGTACAATAAAAGTTTAATGACTTTTATAAAAATGTGCTATCTGGCACCAAGTAATGAATCCACAAATTATTAACATATTTACAAGTAGGAAGCCGATAAGATCAAATGAAAATATATTTATATATATATATCTATATATATAATATTTATATAGACAGACAGAGGAGTGGGGATGTACGTTTAAAGAGACCCATCCACTGGGCAGCCAGGGAAGGGAGAGGGAGAGGGAGAGAGAGAAAAAGAGAGAATGAATGAATGAATGAGACCCATCCATCAATCCATCTGTGCACATGCCCACCCTCTTTGATTACACACAAAACTCCCAGCAAGCTGCCACTGCTGCTAGAGAAGATTAAAAAAAGCTTAACCCTCCCTGGTAAAGATATATATCTTTTTGGATATCTATTATATATATATATATTTTACATATATGTACACAAGGGGGGGAATGCACATAAGAGAAAGAGGCGGATGGGTGGGTGGCTACATAGTTCCAGAACCATTCAGCTCGAAGAAGCTGGAAAATTAAGAGTCAGCTCTGAAAGATGAAAGAACCTTGTGGTATTCATTAAAGCATCTGGAACAATTTGCACAGGTTTGGTTGGGGGGAATTATTATTATTATTATATAAAAAAAGAATCTTATCTGTTCTGTCTGGCGAGTTACATAAACGAAGTTAGAAACAGGATAAAAGTTCCAGAGATCATCGAGCAGAAAATTCAGGTTTCCCCTTCTTTATAGTATTTTGGGGGGGGGGCACTGAGGAACAACCAACACTTCTGGATTTCAAGATGAAGGGAGCAAAAATTCCCACCCCCCTCTGCAAATAATTTTTTAAAAAACATATTTAAGACATGGGGAGAGGAGAACTCATGCCAAAACTAAAGGGTTTGATGATTGATTTGCCAACCCACAAAACGAGCTGGAGGAACCAACTGCAGGCAATGAGCAAATAACGGATTTCTATCCACAGCTTGGAAAAGGCACACTGGTGTATGCAAATAAATAGCAGGGGTTTCGTAAGACCAGGAACCGTTCCTGCATAAAATATATGGCAAAATCTAATAAATGGAACTTTGCTAAAGGAAGTGAAATGCTGGTGGGAAGCCTACCAAACCCTCATCCCGGGTATTCTCCCTTCCACTGGAGCCAAATGAAAGCTCTAATCCTCTGCTTGTGTATCTCAGTGGTAAAATGATTCATGTTGAAAAATCTAAAACAAGGAGAGTCACACTCCCCAAACCAGCCATTTGGGGACTGAGATGATGCAGACCTCTAAACACAGCGTTTGTGACTTGACGTCAGCAGAAAAGATTTACACCCAGTAAAACCAGAAGCTTGATTTGTCATGCCAACCTGCTGAAATACAGTCCGCTTTTCCAACCCCCCCCCCCCAGGAGTGTATTGGGCTCAAAGGCATATTTATTTGGAATTAATATCACAACTGTGAATAGAAGCAAGCTTGCTCTTACCAGAATTTCCAGTTGAAATCAGAATCCGTCAATACACTGAAAAGCACGGATAGCTAGGATGAAAAAGTTTGGCCAGTAGTTTATTACAGTTAAGAGGTGGCTGCTGGTTTAAACTTGGCTTAAACTTGTCAGAGTTTCTGAACCTTTAAGATGAGATGGATTTTAAGGGGCTGGAGCTGTTGAAACAGCAGCCTGGAGAGTGAGGGCCTTTTAAAAGCTCAAATCCAACAGGCTGCTTGTTGTTTTGTTTTTTAAAAAATGGAAATGCAGAGAAGATGCATAATGAGACTTCAGTCACATCCTTCCGACTGACTGAGGCTGGGTGAGAGCGAAGCTTACAAACAGACAAACAACACTGCAGCAACGAATGATTTAGAAAAAGCAAGGAAGATGTAGGGTTGGGGAGGGAGCTATTTCAAAATTTTAAATACAGCAGAGATTTGAGTTGGGAGAGCACACCAAAGACAGGTCAGTATTTATGGGGCTTAGACAGGGAGATGTAGAAGGGAGGGCATAAAAGGGTCTGTTTATTACTGCAGCTGTTTTCACTATTTAATTACCTAAAATACATCTGTCTTCTGTGCAGGTGAAGATCCACCTGAAGATTTTAGGCAGAACGGAAAGAGAGAATGACCGATGGTTGGCCCTGTTTCTCATTGAACATGCCTGAAACAACTTCCTTCCTCCCCACCCACCCCCTCAATAAAATCTGTAAGTAGAAAAATTGTGTAGAATTTATTTAGAAAGTCAATGGAATTATGGATGTTCAAGGATGTTCAAGACTGAGATCACCTGGGGGTGGGGAGGGAGATCAAGACAGTGGTTGCTGACAAAACAGGCAGCTGCTTGAGATGATTCAGCCCCTTTTCACTTCAAAACAATGGTTGCTAACATAGGGTTTCCACAACTTCCTGTCTCTTTGGTTTCAAAACACTATAGTAGTGAGAGGGAAAAATAATTTAAGCTTCTGACAAGAATTAAACTGCGGGAGATGCGCAACAAAATTATTTAAAAAAATAAATAATAATTATATAATCGAGTTCAGCAAACCTGCTGCAAGTATTCTGCTCCTTGTCCCACAAACAAACAAAACACCCAACTTATATTGGGCAAGTCTTAATGGAGCCTTGTACAGCAGGAGAGGAAGTCATCTGCCATCTCTTTAGATATGGAGGCATACCTTAAAACTGGCCAGGGCTTTTAGGGGAGGTGCCATGATTGCACCACAGTGAAAAAAGAAAAGGAGCAGAAAGCAGTAGCAATTTTAATCCTGCCCCCAAGAGGATACACAAAAGAGGCACAGAGTGGGAAAGGTTTTACTAAATGTAGAGCAACGTGAGAAAGGTGCCTCTTACTGGAACATAATTAGCCATCAAAATACTGGAAGAAATGGGGTGGAACTACAGACTACATCAGCCAATGAGGGTTCCAAAGTGTGTTTGCTAAACAACAATAATAAAAATGTATGGAAGGGGCCTTTTCACAGGAGACGTGGTGGGAGGAAGGTTCTTAAGCCTTCCCTGCTTCTCTCTACACTCCTGCCTCTCTTTCCACTCTTGGACACAGAGATGGGGTGCGAGATGGGGATTGGGGGAAAAACAGCTAGAAGGAAGGATTGTGGGGGAGAAGCATTAGCAAAACAGCAGGCCCTCCCACTGATGCCTCGCCTGCTGAAAATGCCCCCACTTCTAACATTAACTGTATTCAGCAAGGATGGGCTGGCAGACCATGGTTGCTGACATGATATGGGGTTATTTGGCCCTATGAAATGTCACATCGAGATGGGCACGTCTAAAACTCATCCCAAGCATTTACAGGCTTGTGAGGTCAATAAGAGACATCTCAGAAGGGCTGCATTTTATTCTGTTGGCCAATTGGGTGGAAACTGAGAAGTAAATGGATTCTCTCAATAGCTGTCTTGATATGGGGAAGATTCGGGACACAGCAGAGGGCAGCAGAAAGAAAAGAGCTACCAGCCTGCATGCTGATTCTCCCTTGAAAGCAAGCCCCTTGCCCCTCTCTACTATTAAAATATAGATGGAACCTTTTTCACGTGTCACCCGTGGTTTCCCTAGAACGTAAAGGGCATTCTGGACGGGGAAAATTGAAAGCAGCCAATTCCTCATAGCTCTGGACAGTCCACTGCAGGAAACACATGCTAGCCAGGGAGAAGATATGTTCCCAAACACCTAGCTCAACACTATTCAAAATCCAAACACTGGGACAAGCAGGATGAAGACAGAACTTTAAAATGAAACAAACAAACAAACCTGCTAAAATATTTCCAAATGCCTACTTTTAAAATCTTTCACTTTCAAAACTGACTCCCATTTAAAAGAAACAAAGAAATACACTCTTTGACCCCCTGCCAGAAAGTTATATGCTCCCCTCCCACCCCAAATAAACCCAAGAGGGAAAAGGGGGGGGGGGGAGAGAAAGAAATCCTACTTGGCATCAAAGGAAAAGGGTGGCACAGGGCAAGAAGCACGGATAAAAAAACAGGAGAAGGAAATACATTGCAACATTATTTACAGTTTTCGTTTTAGTATGAAGAGGAAAACAAAATAAAATATTTACATACTAATAAACGCATGTGTTTCTACAAGAAACAGCCAATCCATCTGGAATAGATATATACACAACTTTCTTCTCCTAAAGAAAAATTATTAGGGGTGGCTGGGATGTGGGAAAGTCTTAGCTTACGCTGTAAGTCAGCATCAGTTGAAGCCATAACTGTAACAAGGAAAGAAACTCAACTCCCCTTCATTATTACGGCTAGTCCCTGTCCCCCCCGTTTTACTACACGTTACAGAATAAAAAAAAAGAGTCAGGAAAGGGAGGTTGCAATATGAATGACACAATCTTAACTGGTTTTCAGGACCTCTATTTCTCTGGCCTCAAGAGCTTGGAAGGAGGAAGAATCAACGGGATGATAATTCTACGAGGAGAAAGACATTGAAGCAGGAAGGTTCAAGTTTTTGCCCATGGTGACAAATCTAGCTGAATGACGCGGCTGGACAATGACATGCTTCCCCCCACCCCCCAGTGCATCCTGGCCATTAGCAGAAAGATTTCAGGAGCCACCTTTAACCCCAGAACAAAGTCCCAGGGGCAGGGGTTGTTCCAGCCCTCTCTGTCAAAAAACCAGGAAACCTCCCCCCCCCCCAAACCCTTTGGAAATGTGAGGACAAATGCTCCACAATCTGAAATTTCAAGGGCCTGGGCAGCTCTTAGCTCTAGCAGATGTGCCCTCAGGGGGCATCAAGCACTGCACTGCCTCAAAAGGTTTCACAGGAGGCACTGATCCCAACCTGCCATTCTCAAAGTCAACGGCTAATCAACAGCTGTGCGCTGAACATGCATAACCTGAAATAGATGATACCTAGAAGGGAAATTCCACCCCACAGCCACCCTGCTGATTCCCTCAATATCGTAAGCCATTCTCTGAGTTTAGCAACAGAGCTGGTGGGCATTGCAGAATTAACCACACTAACATCCAGGCCGTCTTAAGCTGGAAAGGGAAGGGTATTTGACTTCTGCAAAGGGTCAGAATCTACAGGAGTTTTGTTAATTGGTGTTGGAGGCTGGAGCAAAAATGACAGCAACACCTGAAAAGAAACTATCACCAGCCTGGCTGGTGGAAGAAAAAGGAACTTCTTGCTGATTCGAACCTGAGGCGAGGGAAGTGCTTTCTCATTGGCTGGGAGCTTTAAAAGGTACATGGATGGGTCTTAAGGCGACAGAGTTTTCCCACAACTCTGTGGGGAGAAGAGCTGAGCTACGGGTGAGAGGCGAGATTAGGGCTGGGGAAACAAAATAAATACGAGCGCCAGGGTTATGTCTCAGTTCAGGGTGCCCCGGCAGTTCTCTGTGCCACACAGGCAAGGAATCTTGTTCTCCTCAATCGGGAACTTGTAGTCGTAAGTGATTTCCTCGTTGATGCTGATGGGCTGCTTGGAATAGATGACAATCTTCTTCTGGGATTCTATGGTGATGACTTTGGCATAGCAGTTGGGCTAAGAGAGGGAAAGATGAACAAAAGTGAACCGGACAGGATGTTAATACGTCAGCTCTATGCCAATGGCAGCACCACCACCTCACTAGCTCACTATACTACTCGTTTGGAAGTCAGGAGCACACACCCCCAAACACAAAAAAGGTTCCATTTGTGATTCCCAAAGTGTGTGGAATGCAATAGCATACCAGAACCACTGCATGTGAAGCTAAAGAAGTGCCAGTAACAAGGGTGAACCAAGGGAGGCCCAGGAAGCCTCTTCCCCACTCTCTGAACCAGCAGCCCAGGGCTTCTTTCTAGAATTCAGAGCTGCCCCCAGTGCCCCAGTCAGGATTTACTGACTTTTCATGGAAGCAGGCACATTAGGGGCAACTTAGTCTACCTGAAAATGAGAATAATGCAGCTAAATTAAACTGGAGTTGTTCTCTGGCTCATGTAACTCTGTAAAGTGGTAGGTTCATTGAAAACATTGCATGAATGAATGCATTTAATGATAACTTCCTTTACAATGTCCACATAGCTCACCGTGCAGCAGTGGTTGATGAAGCGGGCTAGGTTGCCACATTTGGTGGCGTCGATTATTGTGTCGTGGTCCACACGGAAAAGGTAGCTGCTCCCGATGCCCTCCTGCGCATACCGCTTCTCGCGCATGTCAGCCACCACCTGAGAAGGAGGAGGAGTGAGTCAGGGCACTCAAGAGCGGACCATGTGACAAGAAGCAAGGCTGCTCTGTCCGTCAAAATGCCTGTCAAAGTTGGCCATAGAGAGAGAGGACCAAGCTTGCCTGCTGGGCCAAAAAGGTTCCCCCACCTCTGATCCAGGAGGTGGAATGTGCCAGCATCTGGTGCTGGGTAACAGAGAAAGAACTGCAGAGTCTTGAGACACCTTAAACTAAGCTTAATAAAAAAATGGTGTAATGCACTTTTGCAGGCTAGTGCCCACTTCATCAGGTACATGAGGTGAGGACCTGTCCATAAAAGCTTGTGCCATAATAAAGTTAGTCTTAACGGTGCCATCAAGACTCCTTTTTGCTGCAGCCCTCTGAAAACAGTTAAGGAACTTTCCCAGTGCCAAAGTGCAAATTGACAGCTGTCAGTGCAGTGCTTCTCAGAAGCGTGGCTATCATTTGGGAAGGAAATTCCTTGGGTGTCGCTGCAAAAAAGGTTGGAACAATCTGAACTGTCACTCAGGAAGCAAACAGGTCCTCCCAAGGCAGTAATGAAAAGGCAGCCCTGCTCTGTGCAGTCTCCAGAGCACCCTCTGGTGTCAATTGGTTGCATATGCATGCATACATTTCATGGCCTCTGATGAAGAAATGGAGTTCAGTAAAGAACCTCACAGAGCCCAAGCTTACTTCTTTTGGTACTTTTCCACACTACTTCCCCACTGCACTAGCCCACTGGTCACAGTCCCCTACCCACAAGCCTTTGTTGTTGTTGTTGTTTTAAAAAAAACAGATAATACAAGAAAATACAGGGGAAACGAGAGGTTTAGGGAAGGGGTCATCTTTCAAAAACCAAAGTAGTGGTGAAATCCTGGACAAAGCTCTCCTAAGGCAATACAATCAGAGGTACAAAAAAACATGTAGAGAAATATCTGCAGCCACCCTTTGGCATCACCACCAACTTTGGCATCACCACCTTTAAATACCAGCCATACAAAGCCAGAATGCTTCTGTGAGGGATGGGAGCAATCCAGCCACATTATGATGCTTAGCTTTCAGAAACGATTGTTTTTAAACACAAGATAAAACAGTATGACCAAGGCTGTGGACCAAGGCTGGTGCTCTCATGTTATAAAGACAGGCTCGCACAAGACATCAAGGCAGCAGAAACAAGAATTCCTTCCTAGACCTCGTCTCCTCCACTACTGCTCACCTGCCGGATATTTTGACCCACGTACTCAATGACCATCTCATCAGCAGCGATTGGCTCCATGGCAAAGAGGCCCCATTCATGAATTCGACTCCGACCAAAGCGTAGCTTCTTCTTGCGGAACTAAAGGGAAGAGGAGGACGGTGAGGAGAGGAATGATGGGTATGGGAGAAGCAGCGGGATACTCATGTGCTGTCTGGGACAGATAGGAGCCGAGGGCTAGGCTGAGTGTGCATGTTTGTGCAAAACTCACAGCATACAATCTGGATTCCAGACATTTCTTTGTTAAAAAAAACCTCCAAGATTATTTAGTCCTCAGCTTTCTAGAAAAACGTTGCCTGATGATTGCTGCTCAATGCACACATGCTTCACCACCGACAAAGAGTCACTTAAAACCACACTACAGTGGTACCTCGGGTTAAGTACTTAATTCGTTCCGGAGGTCCGTTCTTAACCTGAAACTGTTCTTAACCTGAAGCACCACTTTAGCTAATGGGGCCTCCTGCTGCTGCTGCCACACCGCCGGAGCACGATTTCTTAACCTGAAGCATATGTAACCTGAGGTACCACTGTATAAGTGGATAGATTGCCATGGCTCAAAATATATGGTTTCTATACTCCAATTAACCCATCATTTCCCCTCACACTCCTAACACACTCATAGCCCCCCACAATGCGATTTCCAATAGCGGAGAGCCAAATTCTGCAAAGACTCAGCTACAGCAGATAAGATCTTGTGCCAACTGCATTATCTGGAGTCCCTCAAACAATTAAATCTGAGCTTACAGATACTTTTCAATTGCTTTCGGTGAACCGCAGACAAAATCTTTGTCCAAAAGCTTCCTTGCTTCCTAAAGTGCAATGTGATTTAATGTAACACGGGGATCAAGATTGGCTCTGTGAGGAAAGCCACCCCCTACTGAGAAGCCCTCCATGCCCAATTCTGGGAAGCCTCAGCATCTGAAATGCATGCCAGGCCAAGTCCATTGCCCTCTGCCTTCCAAAGGATATACTAGGATCACACTCCTAATCCCCCCAGCCAAGGGCGCATCTCCTGCTTGCTCCACTCTTTCAACTTGCTTAACAAGACATCTTGGGTACCTTCAGCTGGTTTAGTTTCAGAAGGTCGCTATCCAAGATGGCGGAGGAGCCAATGGCACTGAGCAGGCGCCTTTGCTCAGATCGCCGTTCGGACAGGATGCGGTTGGTGCCCTGAAGGAGGAGGAGGGGAGAACTGGTTGAAAATGAATGAAAGCAAAATCCTTCTGCTCACAGCAGAAGGGGAACACACCACCGAGGATCATTGCAGAGTCACACATATGGAAAGGGACACCCTTTAAAAGCGGCTCACTATCCCAGCTGCACATTTACCCAGTTTCAGTGAGGGTGGTCAGCATGCTTAGGAAGCAGTAAGAATGGTACTGTAACTTCCCACTACAGTGGTGCCCCGCAAGACGAACGCCTCGCAAGACGGAAAACCCGCTAGACGAAAGGGTTTTCCGTTTTGGAGGCGCTTCGCAAAACGAATTTCCCTATGGGCTTCCTTCGCAAGACGAAAGCCCATAGGGAAATCTCCGGGACAGCGGGGAAGCGCAGCGCGTCTTCCCCACTGTCCTCGGACCTCCTCCGAAGGCTGGCGGCGAGGCGGAGAGACCTCCTCCCGCCGCCAGCCTTCGTTTCTCCGCTATCCCAGACGGCTTTTGAAGGCAGGCGGGGGGGAGCAAAGACTTTCGCCCCCCGCCGGCCTTCAGAAGAGGTCCTGGACCTCTTCTGAAGGCCGGCGGGGGGGGGGGCAAAAGTCTTTGCTCCCCCCTGCCTGCCTTCCCGGGGGCTTTTAAATCGCCCCGGGACAGCGGAGAAGTCCTCCGCTGTCCCAGTGTTTTTTAAAATGCTGGCGGGCAGCAGCAGAGGCTTCGCTGCCGCCCGCCAGCATTTTGCTGTCCCGGGGTTTTTTAAAATGCTGGGGGTGGGAAGAAAAGCCCTTGTCCCCCCCCCCCAGCCTTCAGAAGAGGTCGGGGGACAGACTGTCCCCGGACCTGGTCTGAAGGCGGTTTCCACAGGAAAGCATTGATTGATTTTCAATGCATTCCTATGGGAAACCGTGCTTCGCAAGATGAAAAACTCGCAAGAAGAAAAAACTTGCCGAACGAATTAATTTCGTCTTGCGAGGCACCACTGTACTATCAAACAAGATACTTTCAAAATGAGAAGACTCCCCCGCCTTTTCGCATTTTATGTTGTCAGTATTCAAAAGTGCTCACGGGAGCTAGACAGATCAATGGTCTGACTCAATAGAAAGCAGCACCCCGTGTTCTTATACATGCACAAGCACCTCCTTTAGATTCTTAGTCAGCCCCTGCTTCTCTTGATTACTGTGGGACCCTTCAAACTGCACAGGCAACAAATCTCTTCCTATTCCACTCCCAGTTCTCTCAGACCCAGTGAGAGAAGAGGACTGGCCGGGGGGCGGGGGTCATTAGGCTGACCTGCCTGCAAACTTTTGGTTGCTCCCAAGTCAGTTTGGACCTGCACACAAAACTGCCGATATATAAGGTACATGCTTATTGCGGACTGATGCTTATGTGGAACTAAAGGAGGCATTTTTTGCCACAATAAAAAGCCTCTTAAAGTACTGCACAAAATTTGGCTCGAAGATGAGAGCATCATCTGTGTTATTTACAGGGTACCGTATTTTTCGCACCATAGGACGCACCGGACTATAGGGCGCACCTAGTTTTTAGGGGGGGAAATAAAGAAAAAACCGCACAGGGAGCATAAAGAGGGGTCTAACCTGCACGTCAGCAGCATCAAGCTGCTGCACGGTGGCCGGGCAGACGTCGAGGTACTTGTCCTTCTCTTTCTTGCTGATATGGTAATAGCCCTCGCTGCGGGCACAGCCTGTCTGGTGCTCCCGCAGGTCTGATGACTTCCGCTTCCGCTTGGGGTTCGCAATGTTTGTGAGTGGAGGCGGGGAGAGTTAAGGAGAAAAAGAAAAGCATGGAGCATGGAAATGGGACACAGGCCTCTTTCTGCATCTTGTGTTTGGGCCAAGCAAGCAACTTCCCCTCTTCAGAAGCCTTGGTGAAAAGGTTGCCATACATGCATCTCTTCCATTAGCAGAATTAAACCACATGCCTCCTGGAAGAAATGACCGGGGGGGGGGGGCAAGGAAGAGGCATGGAGTTGAATTCAGGAAATTACTGGGTGAGTGTAATGACTTCCATTCATGCAATGGACCTTCTCTCCCTCTCCATCTGCTCCTGAGGGTATAGGGCAGTGTTTCCCAACCGGTGTTCCGCGGCACACTAGTGCCGTGGGAGGGAGGCGGGCGAGTCGGGCGGCGAGAGGCGGGGCGGCGGCGGCGAGGATCCGCGTCGAGCCGGGGGCGGCTCCGCGGTGGTGGTGCCGAGGTTTCTCTCTCCATTCTCCCCTCACACACACACACAGGAAATAACACAGGATCAGCTGACAGGACCCGGCCAATGGGGCGGCGGCGGGGCAGCACGCGCAAAAGGGAGGAGCGCGAGACAGTGGACGAGGAGGAGGCCGGCATGTCCGGGCAGCAGCAGCAACAACAGCAGCAGCAACTCCCGGCGACGGCTCCTCAAGCCCCAGGCAACCCTACTCCCTCACCGGCCTCGGCCGCCCTCCTGCTCCACCCGCCGCCGCCTCCCCCGCCGCCGCCGGCCACCTCGGCCCTGCCGCCCCCTCCTCCGCCCGCTATCGCCGCCACCACAACAGCCGCCGCCGCCTCAGCTGGGCCCATGCCTGCCGGGAGCGGCAGCAGCAGCAGCAGCGCCCCGGCGCCCTTCCCTCCCGGCGTGACGCTGCGTGCTGACGTCACGGGGTGCCTCAAGATTTTTTTCATCAAACAAGTGTGCCTTTGCCCAAAAAAGGTTGGGAAACACTGGTATAGGGACCCCCCCCCCCCCGAGCATATTTGGGGGATGGAAGGGGAGGAGAGGGAAGGGAAATTCCACTGCACAAGTGGAAATCCTTCCCCTCGCACAATGACTTCTTTGGATGCAACCAACTAAAGCTTCCCAATTTCTTATCTTGTTATAACAACAACTGCCCCCAAACCCACAAAAGTAACCATAGTGTAAAACAGACTCTCATGCCGTTCCCTCTTTTGTGGCTTTGCATTTCTAAAGATTACAGGTTTTGCTTTTAACCCCCCCCCCCCGAAAAACTGAACTTCACTTTCACCACTCACCTTTCTGAATCTTTAGCATGGAACACAATAATGGTGATGATGGCACAACCTGCCAACTATTGCAGAACTGGGAAATGTTCGCAAGACAACTGCTAAATGCTAGGAATTTCAGCAGCTGCAACCTAACTAACCCTGCTGCCCCCAATGCCTCTGCTGGCCTTGTTAAACAAGGGGCAACAACTGCAGAGCTAACAAAGTCTATCAACATGCTATCCTTAATATTTTATGAACTCTTCATATTCTACAAACAAAAACCCAACAGTGATGATGGAAAGCCCCAAGGTATACCCAACACTATAAACTGGTTGAGCAGTCAATTCCTCTTCCCAGGGAATTTCAGCACTATAGGGGAGGGCAGCTACAGATCTTAAAACAGAATTCTCGGTAGCAGCAGGCCTCACCAAACTACAATTCCCAGATATCAGTGGAGGAAGCCCTGCTAGTCAAAATGGTATAACCCCAAGATGCATTCGCAGCAAAGATACCCGGCCCCCAACCCTCCAGAATCGCCTGCCATTTGCTCCAGGAAGGATATTGGTGTGGTGGACCCAGTGGGTATCGTTCAGCCAGTCCGTGCTGTTGTCCTCGTGCAGCAGGCGCTCGTACGTCAGCCGCAGGTACTTCATGTCCTCCAGGTCTAGCCCTGAGTTCCAGATGTCATACAAGATTGTCATCTGCTCAAACTCACTGCGTGTCTCAAAGGCCAGGGGCAGCGGAGGTGGCTGAGCAGGGGCATGCTTGTGCGAGTGGGAGCGCAGGGAGCGCCTGCGGATCTCCCCTTCGTCGCTGCTGTCAGCGCTCTCCTCCTCCTCTTCCTCCTCCTCCTCACTCTCTGAAAGGAACAGGTCCTCAGGCCCAAAGTGCAAGTTCCCCAGGTCCTTTAGGGCCTCTTCCTTGAGCCACTGGGGCTGCTTCTTGGCCTGGGGTGGTTGTTGTTGCTGCTGCTGCTGCTGTGGAACAGCTGCCTTGGGCTTCTCGGCTGGCGGAGGCGGGGGCAGCGAAACCAGGTCATCCACGTCAGGCTCAGCTTTGACCTCACTGGCATCAGCCACAACCTCCTCAGGCGCCTCCAGGACCTCGCCAATGTGCTCGCTGTACAAATCCACGCGCGGCAGGTCAGCAGCGCCAGACAACACCGCCTCGTCGGCTTTGCGGGAGGCAGGTACTGCGCGGACAGCCATGGCGTAGTTATGCTCCATCAGAATGCTGCTGACTTCCGGGGGCAGTGCAGGGACCGGCGGCACGGCCTTGGGCTCCTCGGCCTCGTCGGAGGTCTCCGTCTCCTCGGAGTCTTCACTGCCTGCACCGGCCTTCTTCAGTGCCACATCCGCCAGCACGGCCAGGTTGGGTTGATTCGCCAGCTCCAGCAGCGAGGAAACGCCCATCCGCTCGCGCAGGTGCAGCCTGTCCTCCCCAGGGGGCTGGGGCACCCGTGGGAGCTCTGAGCTCCGAGAGCGAGAGCGGCTCCGGGACCGGCCAGGCGGAAGCAGCTCATCCGTCCAACACTTCACCAGGGAAGCGTGGTCAGCCGGCAGGTTGCTGATTGTTCTTTGGTTGGCTTTGGGGGGCTCCCTCTTGCGGCTGGCAGGGGCTGCTGCCTTGGCAGGGGGCGCTACAGGAGGCAGGGGAGAGGCAACTGGAGCTGGGGCTTCCAGGGTTAAGGGCACTTGGGATGGTAACATGGGTTCTACAGGCACTAAGGGGGCCTGTGCTACCTCTGTGGGGACAGGCGGCGGAGGTGGTGGGGGAAGAGGAGGCGGCGGAGGCAAAAGCGTTGAAGGAGCCGGTTCCAGTGGCTTCTCAAATGCCACCTTGATCTCGTCATCCGCACCAGGAGCTGAGAAGGAGACTGTTTTCCGGCGCTTCTTGGGTGGTGGCAGGAGTGGGATAGGTGAGGAAGGTCGCTCTTCCGGCCTGGGTCGCTCTTCTGGCGCCGTCCCAACATCCTTCTCCTCTAGATGCGGGGCCAGGGTGCCATCCTTCAGAGGAGCAGGCTTCTCTTCTGCCACATGGCCTGCATGAGGGAGATAAATTGTGCACTGGTGAGTGTGGGGTCACCAATTTTTAAGGTGAGAACAAGGAGACTGTGCAGGAAAGAAAGCCAACAAGCAAGCAGTGGTATAATTTAAATAGGGTGGAAGCAGTGGGGGAGGTTAATAATATTGGCAAGAGAGAAAACCAGTGAGTCGATGGAAAACCAAAGAGAAAATTGTAGCAGTTGTGTTGTGAGATAAGCAGGAGGTGGACTAGAGTTTTGGCTGGGGAGAGAGAGGAAGGGCCCAATTTCTGTAATATTGTAAAGGGGGAAATGACATGATTTGGTAATTGATTAAGGAGGACCAAAGGGAAAACCAAGGCTTGCTTCTGATCAACAGAGTGGATTGTGACGCTGTCAATAGATAATGAGAGAATAGATTGGGGAAAATATGAGGTGAGCCAGTCTTTGACATACTGAGCTTGAAACGATAATGAAACATCCAAGCAGACATCTCTCACAGAAGATGCATGACTGGATGGAGGCAGAAGTTCTGGGCTGGAGCGGTAGAGCTGGATGGCATCAAGATACAGGAGGAACTGAAAGCCATGGAAGTGGGACAATGTTGGGAAAACGTATATGTGGCTCACCAGTCGTTTGGTAAGATAATGAGTGCAAACATGCCAATCCACATCTTGGCCTCCCAACGCTGCTCTCCAACACTTTCCCCATCTCCCAAGCAGAGCTGGGGAGGACTCTGGGTAGAGCATCTCACCTTGGAGCAGGCCTGCTTCTGTTTTCTTCTTGTCAAGCTCAGCGTCTGCAGTTTGACGCATTCTCTCTTCCAGGTCTCTCAGTGGCTCGGTGGGGCAGCTGTCCATGGTAGATTCGTCCATTTCCTCCATGCTCTCAGCTTCCTCCTCATCAGATGAAGAGGAGGACAAGGAAGAGGAAGACGAAGAGCTGCTCTCTGAATCAGAAGTGCTGTCGCTGTCCTCATCAGACTCGTCATAGACAGAATACTTGGAGGAGCCATCGCTCTCACCTTCATCTGCACAAGGGATAAAAGGGGACAGGTAAGACCAGCAACATGGCTGTGAGCATTTCACACTCCCACGCATAGCACAGGCAGAGAGCAGAGTGTGGTCTTTGTCCAAAGTATAGTTTCTGAAATTATTTCAGCTGCCACTTTTTAAAAAAACCACACACACACAATTTCTAGTCCTCACAGGTGGTCCCATTGAAGTTACTAGATATGAGCAACAGGTCCATTTAGTTCAACAGGTCTACTCTGAGTAGGACTTAGTTTAATACCACCCCATGGCTGCAAAGATACACTTGAAAGCACATGGTCATGGTGGAGCCTACTGAAATGTCAAAGGCTGGAGAGACAGTTGAACAACATTTCTTGCAGAGGGTGGGGTTTTCAATGATCCACAAAATTCCTTGCCCCTCCCTATGACTAGCAAAAGCAGAATTATGTAAAACATTTTTTAAAGTGAATGGTGCAAATAAAAATATGGCCAGATTTGCATATTTTCCACAGGTTGCAACATTTAGCTTTGCAGAAGGAGGGATTTAAGTACAGTGGTACCCCGCAAGACGAATGCCTCGCAAGACGGAAAACCCGCAAGACGAAAGGGTTTTCTGTTTCGGAGGCGCTTCGCAAGACGAATTTCCCTATGGGCTTGCTTCGCAAGACGAAAGCCCATAGGGAAATCTCCGGGGACCTGTTTTAAATTGCTGGCGGTCGGGAGCAAAGACTTTCGCCCACAGCCGGCCTTCAGAAGAGGTCCTGGACCTCTTCTGAAGGCCGGCGGGGGGCAAAAGTCTTTGCTCCCCCCCGCCTGCCTTCCCGGGACAGCGGAGACTTCTCCGCTGCCCCGGGCGATCTTAAAATGCTGGCGGGCGGGAGCGAAGCGTTCGCTGCCGACCCCCAGCATTTTAAAATCTCCCCGGGACAGCAGAGAAGTCCCGCCCTGCTCGGGATGGCGGCGCAGAGCTGTCTGCCGTGCCGGGATCAGCGCAGCTCTGCGCGGCCATCGGGAGCCGGGGGCGAAGCCCGCCCCGCTACAGATGGCCGCGCAAAGCTGCCTGCAGTCCCGGGACTGCAGGCAGATCTGCGCCACCATCCCGAGCGGGGCGCTGAGTCCCGCCCCGCTCTGGATGCCAGCGCAGAGCTGTCTGCCGTCCCGGGACTGCAGGCAGATCTGTGCCGCCATCCCGAGCGGGGCGCTAAGTCCCGCCCCGCTCTGGATGCCGGCGCAGAGCTGTCTGCCATCCCGGGACTGCAGGCAGATGTGTGCCGCCATCCCGAGCGGGGCGCTAAGTCCCGCCCCGCTCTGGATGCCGGGGCAGAGCTGTCTGCCGTCCCGGGACTGCCATCCCGAGCGGGGCTAAGTCCCACCCCGCTCTGGATGGCGGTGCAGATCTGCCTGCCGTCCCGGGATCAGCGAAGCGTTCGCTGCTGACCCCCAGCATTTTAAAATCTCCCCGTGTCCCGGTGAGATTTTAAAATGCTGGGGGTCGGCAGCGAAGCCCTTGTTCCACCCCAGCCCCCCCCCAGCCTTCAGAAGCCCTTGTCCCCCCCCCCCCCAGCCTTCAGAAGAGGTCGGGGGACAGACTGTCCCCGGACCTGGTCTGAAGGCAGTTTCCCTAGGAACGCATTAATTGATTTTCAATGCATTCCTATGGGAAACCGTGCTTCGCAAGACGAAAAACTCGCAAGAAGAAAAAACTTGCGGAACGAATTAATTTCGTCTTGCCACTGTACTGAGTATATAAAAAACCCAGAAGCTCTGCCAAGTGCTGATGACCAGCTGGCTTTTCGGCAGAGAAGTGTCCTGAGTGCTTCAAGAACAGAGTAAAAGGAGATGCCACTTGCATTGATAGGGAAACCACATGCAGAAGGGGTATGATTCATACCAAAAGAAGCACACGGATTAGAAAAGACCCTGCTATCTTTCATCTCCACCTAAGTCAACAGCCTGTTATTAAGGACAATGTTAGTGACGGCAATTCATCATTTCTGGTAACTGGCAACTGTCAATACCTTCAGATTCCTCCTTCTTCGTGCCGCGCTCCCTAGAACCTTCACCTTCCTCCCTCCGCTCCTCCTCCTCCTCCTCCTGTGAAGACAGCAGCATAAAATGTTTCTCAGGGGGCGAAATCTTTTAACAAGCCCATTAGCAGCAGGAAAGGGTACGCATGGCAAAATGTCAGCTCAAACTCCTGAGTCAGAGTGGCTTGAAGAGGGCATGACTTCAAAAAGGAACTCAAGTCCTGCGGAATGACTTGAGGCTACAAGCGCAACTGGAAAGTGATTTCGCTTTCAGGGCTACCTTGGCTGCTTGAAGAAAAGGGAGCAGAGATCGAATGGGGGAGAAGACGCAGAAGAAAAGGGAGGGCCTGGAAACCTAGCAGCAAATGGCAGTCAAGCGGTCCAACTGTGCCAAGGGCATAACAGCATAGCTAAGTGAGTAGTAGAATGCTCATCAGGCTCTGTGCTCATTGACAGCCACGGAGGAGAGATGGCACGCCGAAGGGCTTCGCAGGGGATGGCCATTTAAGACTGGAGGAAAGGAGAAGTGCAGTCCTGGTCCGGATCCAGCAAGGCACCTGGTCAGGCACAGTGGGGGAAAGGGGAGCTCTAGGATCCAAGCTATTTAAGAATTCTACCGCAAAGACCTATTCAACTGCTTTATGCTGCGTCCTGGCCGATCGCTGGGGGAAACTGAAACTGGCTAGAGGAGCCTTTCTCAACCTTGGCTCCCCAGACATTGCGGGACTACAACTCCCATCATCCCTAGATAGTAGGATCATTGACCAGGGATGATGGGAGTTGTAGTCCGACAACACCTGGAGACCCACGGTTGAGAAGGCTGTACCAGAGGTTTCTCATAGTGGTAGGAACAGCCAAAATGCAAACTGCTTTGAGGTTCCATTTACAACCAAGTAGTGTATAAATTAAACCTAAAGAAATAAATAAGGGGCGCCTTCTTCTCACCTTCTCAGAGGATGAATCTTCAGATGCTTCCTCTCCCTCGCTATCCAGGCAGAAAAGTTTCCGCCTTTTTCCCGGCCCTTTGATCCGTTCATCATCCCTCTTGGAGCTTTTGGGTACCTGTGAGGAATCCTTATCTGCAAGGTGGAACAGGGGAGAGGGAGGGTAAGATTGAGTTAATTTAAGGATAGAAAACACTCCCTTAATTATGAAAAAAAAGTTCAACCATCACCCATAACTATCCAGGGCTGAAGGAACCGACCTTCCTCATCCTCTTCAGCAAGAGTAGATGGGTGTGGCTGCTTCACTTCGCTGTCCTCCGAGATTTCGGATGGCTCTTTCCTTTTCACCTGGAACAAGAGGATCCCTGAGATGAGAAGGGCTTAGAGAGCCATCACTCAAGCAAGTGCTCAAACCAGATTTTGTATCTTATGACCCCCATCCCACTTATAGCCTCCTGAACAAAACAAGGTTTTCAGATCCTGAAGCTGGATGGCTGCCACAGCCAACCCAAGAGGATCCATGGCCCTCACCTTGAAGGATGGGAGTCCCAGAACTCCTCGAAAGCCAGTCCCAAAGCCAAACCCTTCCAGGCCACCAGTGCCGCCACTCTTGGCCCAGTCAACCAGGGACAGCAGGGCAGGGTCTTTCAGCTTTGTCTTGTCTTTCTCCTCTTCCTTGACTGGCTGCTTGACAGTACTCTGGAAAGGCTGCAGATAATGAGAGCTGGGCATTAGCAGCAGTGATGAGAGGCTGAGGAAGAGGGTTCGGGATCCGGGATGAGGAGTAGGCAGAGCAGCAAACCCTTGGTAAGTCACATGCTCAAAAGGAGCAGAACACAGAGACTTTTGATAAGAATGATTTTAGCAGCGTCTGTCAAAGTTGATTAAACAGCACCCTTTCTATCCATGTATGCAGACAGATTGATTTCCTAAATGCAGATATATCATTAGGTTTATCTGCTCCACATTCCCTGTGTCTCTTCATACCCATTTGTCCTGTTCCTACATCCTCATCCAAATCTCTTTACTAATCCACCCTGCTGCCTCCAACACACTTCATGCCTCTGCTAAGCTTCTACTTCCCCACATGCCATCCTGCAAGCATCGCTGCCATCCTGAGGTTGCAGAAGCGAGGCTTGTACAGTGGTACCTCGGGTTACATACGCTTCAGGTTACAGACTCCACTAACCCAGAAATATTACCTCAGGTTAAGAACTTTGCTTCAGGATGAGAAGAGAAATCATGCTCCGGCAGTGCAGCGGCAGCAGCAGGAGGCCCCATTAGCTAAAGTGGTGCTTCAGGTTAAGAACAGTTTCAGGTTAAGAATGGACCTCCGGAACGAATTAAGTTCTTAACCCGAGGTACCACTGTACTTGCTTTGGAAGGTGATAATCAAGCATTCGTACAACCTAACGAGTCCAACAAAGTTGATGTTGAAGAATCATTGCTTCGACACTGGTGATCTTTGCTTAAACTTAAGCCTTTCATACCACTCGCGGCAAAGAAGGCCCCACAGCTCTCCCAAATCCCCACGACACCCCTCAACACCCTATCCCTAAGAGTTAGGAACCGTGTCTCAAACCTACACCCCTTCCAAGACTGGGGCTCTTGGTAGCCTCCCCCGCCTAATCACCTTGGCCTTCTCCTCCTTGCGCTCCCACCACTTGTCAAAGGTGTTGAAAGCCACGTTCTCCACCATCTTGCGGTTGAGGTCACGCTGCATGATGCTCTTCATCTCCTGCATGAGTGTCTCAAGGACGCTGTCCACTACGGAGGCATGGGGGTCCTTGGGAAGAGGTGGGGGTGGAGCCACTTCCTCCTGGTATCCCCATGGAGAGGCCCGGAAATCAAGGAGGCGCTGTGGGGGTGGCAGAGGGGGCTGCTCTGAGGAATGCTGCTGCGGCTGCTGCTGCTCCGAGGCCCCCACTGCTGACGGCTGCTGCATGAACAGCTGGTCTCTCTGGAAGTGGCGGTTCGCCTGGTCCAGTAGGTAGCCGTGGCCGTAGAGGGGGCGGCCGCAGAAAGAAGCCGCCTCCCGGTGGTAGGGGAAAGGGTCCTCAAACTGGCCTTTGCTCTGACGCAGCTGCTGCAGGCGGCTCAGCATCTGCGTCTGCATCTGGAAGGACATGGGCATCCCGCCCCACTGGTTGCCCAGCCGGTTCATCAGCTCCATGGAGTTGACGAAGTCGTAGATGTGGGGGGCACCCCGGCCTCCGCCCACCACTCCCGCGCGCCCTCTGAAGTCTGAGAGGCGGTGAGCATGCCGTAGGCCAACCTGGCCGTAGTTGGAGAGCGAGTGGGTCTTGCCCGCCAAATGCGGGAGGGAGACGGACATGAGAGGCTGTATTGGGTAGGCGGGGGGTGGCTCTGGTCGGTGGTGGGGGGTAAAGGAGGACACGCCCAGTTGCATGTGGCCCAGGGCTGACGGCATCACAGAAAAATGGGGTTCAGACACCCCTGCCACAGGGGTTGGGGGTTCGACCTCTGCTTCATCCTCAGAGATTTCCATGTCTTCACCTGAAGATTGTTGAGATGCCTTATTTGGGAGGAGAAGGGGAGGGAGGGAGATAGCACAGTGAGCCAATTGTCTGGCTTCTGCAGCATGCACCACCCATTTCCCTGAAAGCAATTGCTGCAAACCACCTCCCAAACCACTATCCCCCATTCCTGCAGGCCTGTCTTTCTACCTGTCTAATCCCAACAATATCATTCAATTATTCACACTACATAATAATAGTAATAATAATCTTGAAACAAATTCATGATGCCGGCAAAGTCAAATATAAAATCCCTAGCCTCAAGTTATCTCTCATTCTCCCAATTCTTAAAGGCACCAAAGATACCTAGGTAAGTTCCTAGCCCTCGTGACTGTGCATAAAATCTTAGAAAGCTGGATGCAGCATCTGTTAAGAAGGCTGATATTCAGGAGATGAGATGATACCTGTGCAAGGATTTCTGCAATCAGCACATCCCTACAGTTCATCATCAATGCCCTGTTTACTGTCCCAACAAACATTTCTAATGGTTCAAAACCCAAGATCTGCAAGAGCAGCAAACATGACTGCAGAATTTATGTGACACACATCCAAACATGTGGAGTGCCGTGTGGAGTACTGTATTTGTGTTCAAGGTTCCAGCCTGCCACCTATACCTTCTTTCAGAATGTTCCACTGCATCCCACCCCTCTCAAGTCACTCAATATTCTATGGTCAAGGAGCTGGCTCGGTCCTTCACTGAGCTCCAACCCCCCCCCTCCCAAAAAAAAGTTGCCACATTCAAAATCCTCAGAACTTACTCTATCTTGTCCATTGGCTTTGGGAGATTCTGCTCCTGCTCCCATGTCCAGCGCCGGCACCACATCTTCAAAACTGACAGGAAGGGGAGGCGGTGGAGTGCAGGGCCCATGCGGCTCCACTCCTTTGGGCCCTCCCTTCTCCTCGTCTTCCTCTTCCGTGTCCAAATTGAGGAAAGAGAACTTGGACCTTTGCTCCTTGAGCAGCATCTCGATGCGGGAGTCCAAGCTGCTGTGCTGAGTGAAAGGGACGCTCTCGTTGGTAGTTTCAGGCGCAGGGGAGCTAGACCGGGCCGGCGAGGTCTGCACAGCCGGGGAATGGGACCGGTCATCGGCCCCTGCAATGGTTGCTACTGCTGGGCTGGTGTTCTCTTTAGTTTCCTGAGCAAGAAATTCGGTAGGAGGCAAGGAGTTGGCAGCAAAAGTCTCGGCTGTGGGGAGCAGCCGATAGTCCTGGTCCACTGCAAGGGGTTCCACGGGAAGGGAGAAAGGCTCCGGAGTTGCTGTGTACGGTGGGTAGAGAACGCTGGGTGCTGGAAAGGGCTCTGCACTCTGCTGAGTGAAGCTGTGGCTGTTCTGGAATTGAGCACTATCTGGGGCTGGGGTGGCCACAGACGACGAAGAGGAGGAGGGGGTGGTGACCGTGGGGGTGCTGACGGTGGAGGAAGGAGTCGCCTCCTCCCTCTGGGAGCGCTCCCTGTGCCGGGAATGGAAACCAGAGTCCTCTCTTTGGTGGGAGCGATGAGAGGAGGAGGGGGTGGAAGAGGAGGGGGTGGAAGAAGACGGGCGCCCTTCTGAGGTGGATGAGAGGCGTTGGTACCGGCTGCTGCTGCTGATTGTAGCAGCACTGCCGCCGCCGCTGCCACCGTCAAACTGCTGATTGTAGGGAGGGTAGTGATGGTCATTGCTACGGAAGTGGGAGGAGGAGGAAGAAGAGCACGAGGAGGAGGAGGAAGAGGACGAAGAAGAATAATGCCGACGCGAGTACGAGTCTGGAAAGCTGTTCTCATGTCGGCGGGATTTGTACGATGTTGACTCTGGCTGGTAGCTTGAGTAGCCTGGAGTCCCTTGCCTTGAGGAGGAAAATTAAGAAGAGACAGTACCATGAGTGACCAGTCTTTGCTCACTCCCACTTAGCCAGCCCTGACAGGCCGGCTCAAGGATGCAATGCCACTGAGATCACTCCCCCAGGGCTTAGGGCAGATATACATATAAATCACCCACCTGCTGGAGTAAGCAGAATCTTGAGAATATGGCGTCCCTCCCCGGGGAGTGTATGGTGTCCCCTGGGACGACTGTGGCGTGTACTGGCCATACGAAGAAGGTGTATCCTGCCTACCACTGGAATAAGGAGTGTCCTGAGAGGAAGGTGTGCCATTGCCAGGCGTTGAAGGCATTGTGTTACTAGCGTATGAGGAGTCTGTTGAGTGGCGCCTTCGGGACTCTGACTGCAAAAGGGAAGGATTGAGAGCAGATTATTCACCATGCAGTCCCACCTAGACTGAAATATGGGGACCAGTCATGTAGCTAATTCCAAGCTGACTTGGATGTAGCCCCCTCCGAGGGAAAATACCAATCATTTAGCAAAGGAGCAGGACTTGAGCATTGTTTTCCTATGGGTATTGACAACCAGCAGGTGGCAGAAGCCTTGTGGGCAGGCAGTGCAGAGAGGGAAGACAGAGGAGTAGTGGTGGGAGGGGAAGAGAGTCAAAGGATGGCTATATTTTTTATGAGGAATGAGGATCATATCCTGGACACAGAAGAAAATCCTTCAATGAGGATTCCTGTGAAAAAGTGGCCCTAAACCTGGACTCACCGAGTCCGCTGGGAACTTCTCATTGAGTGTTTTGCCTCCAGTGGGGACAGTCTGGGGTGTATAGGAGCCATTCACAATCAGTTCATAATACTTCATTCGCTGCTGACCTGTGGAGAGAAAAGCCGTTTATTGGAAAGGGGAACTACTCTGAATCAGAGGTGGCAAGACTGAACCGAGAGTATGGCCGGAGGAGGACAAGCACCTTTGATGTCGAGCTGAGCATGAATGATGTTGCCCATGACCGAAGTGTTGTGCAGGTTCTTGACTGTTTCCTTGGCTCCCCTTGTGCTGGTGAAGAGCACCTTGGCCAGGCCCAGGTGCTTGCGGTTCTTCGGATTGTAGAGGATCTCAATCTCCTCAATGTCTCCATACTTTTTGCACATGTCCGCCAGGAAGGGCTCCTTGATGTTGTCATTGAGCCGGGCAAAGGTCACCTCCTTCAGAGGGATCTGACCCACATAGAACTCATCCAGCTGCAGAAGAAACAAAAGGGGAGATGGGGCGAGGGGGCTAAATCAATTGCCAAAGAGCATACCCCCCACCCCAATAATTAAGAAAAATCATCCAATGCTCTGGATAGTCAGCAAAAGCTTTAAAATGGGCTGCCAATGGAGGTTCAGAGATTGCAGAACTCCTGGGTGGACCCTTCATCAGTGCATTCAAGATTCCTGAACCTCCTATTTTATGCTTGTCAAACTCCACCCAAGACAAGATAACCTCAAACACACACCATTTCCCTGCCCCCCACTACCACCCTAGCAATTTCCCAAGAAAAAATCACCATATCTGCATGAATCCAGACAATTTGTTATAGTCAATGAACTTTAGATATTCTTAATCTGCCCAGTTTATTACGAAGGCAAATTCTGGAGCTTTTCCCCCTTTGAAGAATTTTCAACTGCTTTTTGAATCCAGCTTTTCCCTGTGGAGGTACACAATCATCATCCACTGACATTTCACAACAACATATTCAAAGAACTCAGCAATGAGTACAAGAATGAAAAGACATGCAGTTCTATTTGCCATTCCTCTTTTCCTGCACTCCCTTCCATCACATTTCTCCTCTTAAGATTGAATTCAATAACTTTTCTCTCCAAGACACAATTGCTGTCTTTTAGCCCCAAGGTCAAGGCAGATCAGGACATATATTTGTACTTCACACACTCAATTATCAGATTTCCCACAAGCTGTCTTTTCCTCAAGATGGCCAGAAATGTAAGCAAATCCCAGGTTAACTAGTTATGGTAGAATTCAGTCAATTAATTTACAGCCTGACATAAAGCTATACACTTGGCCACTCCTGAACATTTACCAGGCTTCCAGGTAAGGAAGATGTGGCAGCAATGCTGTGCTGAGGATCTGGAAGACTTGGAGAAGGATACATGATCAGGTGCGGTGTAGCTTACCTTAAACTTTGGGACAGGGAGGGAAATGTCTCTGTTCTTGGACCATATCCTGCGTCTGGGATCCCGCACATCACCCACAGGAGCGAGGCCCGAATCCTTGAGAAGAGATTTTGTTAGGCATTAACAATGCAAAAAGCCTTTACAGGACACAGAACTCCTTGGAATAAAAAAGTGCTTCTTGGTTCTGCCCAGTGTTAGAAAGTGAGATATGAAAGCTAGGAGCTAAATGGCACCTTAAACCTAGGTTATGGGCACGACAACGGAATGTCTAGGCACGCTTTTTTATAACAAGAATACAAAGTTGAAAATGAATGAACTGCAGCTAAAATCTTTTTTTTTTCTTTCAATTTTCACATGGTGTAGTCCTTCCCCTGCCCACCCCTTAATACTATTAAGAGAATCTCTTCTCCAGTCTATAGAGAGTAGCTGGAAGTGCGGAGGCAGAAAAAGGTCCTCCTTTCCTTCCACTCTGCAGTTTTAATCTGAAATCTTAGGCGCAGTACTAAGCTCAGAAACTGTTCACGCTAATGAAATTCCCTGTCGCAAAATGAACCTAGAACAATGGGAGTTTCGAACACTGGTTCTGCCCCAATACTTGACAAAAATTAAACACAATTGGAGACTAGGATGAGGGATGGGGAACTTGTGGCCCTTCAGGTGCTGCTGGAATGGAACTCCACCCAGCGTCACTAACTATGCTGGCTCAGGTGGTCAGCAGCTGGTGTTTGACAACATCTGGAGGGCCACATGTTCTCCAGCCTTGGCCTATGTTGAAGGTTTCTGGGTTCTCAGGGGAAAGGCAGCAAGACAACTGGGACAGGATGCAGATCATACACTATGATTCTCTGCAGCACTGCTTGAACACTGGAGAATCATACCCCAGTAAAGTTCTCCAAGCATTCAAGCAGCAATTAATCTGGATTAACCAGAAAAAAGTAAGAGCCCCAGATATGATATGAAACGAAAACGAATGCTTTAGCTGTAATGTTCATTAAAAGCCTGAATCCAGGTGAAAAGAAGACGTTAATACAAAACAAGCAAAGCATGGGAAGATTTAGGGGAAAGTATTTTAAAAGGTAGTAACGTACATTAGGACTTTGTGTATGTTTCCAGTTATTAAGGACTGCTGCATAGCATTTCATGGTGATTTGCCATTTGCAATGAAAAAAAAATGATAATTCTTCTCAGTTAAGGATCTACATGTGGACTTGTGGCTCTGGTATGAGCAGTCAAATTTCCTTCTAAGCTGCTCCCAGAATATAAGCAATAAACATGTCTATATCTGGGCTCAAGTGAGTGAGATACACTAGTGGCTGCTCTTGAGGAATGCTATAAAAAACTGTGTAGCGCAGATTTAGAATTTTGGGGTGAACCGAAGTCCCACCTCTGTATGGATTCATTTTATAGACTTGAACAAGTTCCTCTCATCTATCAATGAGAATAGTGATCTTCCCTCACTTTATCCTCCTGATAAAGACAAACACAGTCCGGGGGGGGGGGGGGATTCTGCAAATTAACAGTACTGTATGCACAATTAGTAGTAGAAATAGAGGTAAGTCCAGGTGTGCATATGGCCATCATACTCAGCTTCGCTTCCACCCCAACCCAAAGTAACTTATTTGGAAGTAAATTTCACCAAGTTACATTAAGCATATTTCCAATAAACCTTATTAGAAGGGGAAGGGATTCTGGGCAATTACGGGTCTGAGTGCTACAAACTGTTATTCTTTTATGGAATTTTAAGGCTGACTCCCAGTGTCATTGATGCTTATTTGAACAAACATGACCCAAATCATCAATTCATCATAGATTCAAACACAGCACCTTTTCTCTCCCCTGTCCACCTGCCCCCAGGCTCTCTATAGCTTTGAACTGTGTCTTTGTCACAGCTGCTTCTTCTGTTGCTTAGGGGAATTTTCAAACAAAGCAACAGCTACAAGGGAAGCAGACTCTCAGGCTAGAAGAAAAGTGAAACTAAGCACATCAAATGTTGCCATGCTATGCAGGAAGAAAAGGGACTGTAAACAGAGGAAGACACAGCTCCTCCTTTGCCTGCAATGATCAGAATATTTCAAGAAGGAGCTACGCTCTCAGCGTGTAGAATCTTTTGGATTTTGTGCTCATTACATTGGTGAGACAAGATGCCAGAGCTGTGACTGACATCAGGAGCCTAAGAAAGGTTAAGGAGGAGAGGGGGCTGCATGAATCAGGCGTCTGTGTTTTCACATTTGTCTCCTATATTAACGGAAGGACTAGCATAACAATATTTTATTAGAGCTTGAGGTACATGTAAACAACCATAGGCACACATCCTACAGCCCAGTTGTCTAAGCTTGAGTTCCACAGAGCTAGATGGGAATCACTGCAAGTGTATTTATGACAGCAGGCTTACTATTTTAGCACCAAACATTTAAAGCTGGAAGCCTCATGCCAGGTGTTGCTTGAGAATTTTGTAAAATTTAAAAAATCAGTGTAGTTGTGAAATCAGTGGCCAAAGTTACAGAATCCTAGAGTTGAAAGGGTCCCGAGGGTCATCTAGTCCAACCCCTGCAAAGCAGGAATATCTTAACTAGATCATACATGATAGATGACCATCCAACCTCTGCAGAGGGCAGCCTCTGCTTAAAAACCTCCCAGGAAGGAGATCGTTCACCACCTCTTGTGGGAGTCTGTTCCACTGTTGAACAGCTCTTACTGTTAGAAAGTTCCAGCTGATGTTTATTCAGAATCTGCTGTCTTGAATCCATTGGTTCGAGTCCTAGCCTCCAGAGCAGGAGAAAACAAGCTTGCTCCATCCTCCATGTGACAGCCCTTTAAACCAGAGCTTTCCCAACTTTTCACATTGGTGACACACTTTTTAGACATCCATCATTTCGCGACACGGTAATTCAGTTTACTAACAAACCAGAGGTTAAACTAACCCCTTTCCAGTCCAGGCAGAAGCGCAGGGTACATTTGCATGACACATTAACACACAGTTTGGAAAGCTCTGCTTTAGATATTTTAAGATGGCTATCATATCCCCTCTCAGTCTCCTTTCTAGGCTAAACAATCCCCACTCCCTTAACTGTTCCTCCATACCCTTAATCATCTTGATTGCCCTCTTCTGCACATGTTCCAGTTTGTCAATATCCTTCTTAAATTGTGGTGCCCAGAACTGGATGGTCTGACCAAGGCAGAATATGGCAGCTCTGAAAGGTTCAGTTTGCCATCTTGATTCAAAATGGCATCCAATGGCATTCAAACATAGATAAAAACCTATTCCTTGATGTGAGAAACCACTGTGCAAAATTTGGTTGCAATAGCTTAAGAGGCACCTCAATGCATAGCAAACAAACAGCTTTCCAAAACAGACAGCAGATTAGCAAAGGGGGCTAAAAAAAAATTTTAGTCCTTATATTCCAAATTCCAAGTACTATAGTGGTTTTGGGAGGAAATCATATTTGAAACAGGTTGTTTCAGTCTCAATCTCTGTCTCTAAAGTGGGCATAACACAGTACAGTCTACACAAGCTATGTGGGAATAAGTTCCATTGATTTCAATGGATCTTGCTTTTACAGTACACAGCAAAACAATGAAAGTTAAGCAGTAGAAATTATTCTATAACCAACAAGTAATGGACCAAACAACCAAAGGTAGCCTCAGAGGTGGGTTAACGATTAAGAAAGAAATTTTTCAAGTATGGCAGGCAACCCAAGAGACAAAGAGTATGCTCTTCAAACTGCTCCAATGCTACAAGGCCCATCCTCATTTCTAGGAGGAAATTAAAATGGAACCAAATATTGTTTAATGGCAACTCTAAAATAAGAACTACTAGGGACTTTAGAAACCAATTTTAAAATGAAACATTTTATTAATATTAAAAACAGCAGAAGTCAAATCAAATGTTAGCCAACAGACATAAGCCCAATTGTGTCTTGCTTGAACTGGGGCAGGTGTCTGTACTGAAATTCTTAATTTGCAATAACACACTATAGGATACAAAGAACTTGAGCTGGAGACCACCAAATGCTTTCTCTTCTTTAACACTATGCCAGCAATGTCTGACAGAGATCTAAATCAAATGCCTTTTTCATTTTCTATTGCTTCTGCTAATAAGGAAACTCATTCATAAAATAGCCATAAACCAACCTAAACATTTTTATTTGCACTGTTATAATCATTTTAAAGCCAGAGAATCTATAGGTGCAACCCAGGGAAAGTTAAGCCACTTAAGTTCCCATTTGTTTCAATGGGTCTTAATTGCTCAAGTCCCAATTATTCCAGTGGCACTGAAAAAGTGGGGACTGACTTGCTGTGAGATGAAACAAGAGCCTAAGGAGTTCATAAACCTAGGTATACCTGGCCTCCTCTACAGTCAAAGCACCCCTCCTCATTCCCACCCTTTGGGGAGGCTGCTACACCTTCAAAAATCCCTCAGTAGCTGCCCCATGAGCCACAGGCATATTTCCTTTTCCTGTTCACCTCTCACACCATTGTTCTCTCAGTAGCCATCAGCACACAAAACCCACCTGCCATGTTTCCTGACAGGACTCTGTATGTTCCATGTTAAAAAACAACCAATGCCAAAAATGGAAATGAACTTATTTAGAACTCCTAAAAGGCAGCTTCAATTCTTCAGAAGCCAACACCAAAATTTTAGGCATCAGCCCTGCTCAGAGATCTGCAAAGCATTCAGATTGCTGCATTCAAATATCCAGTATCTAGAGCCTCAATGCACAAAGACATAGAAATCTGTACGGAAGCTGGGGTTAGGGACCCTGTGATAACCAGGAGGAGGAGGAGGTGCACAAAACAAGTAATCTAGGGACTGTGTGGCACAGAACTGACCCATCACACAATCTGAGCAACAGTGCCTTGGATTCTGCTGTCCACCCAGAATCAACAGAACGCCAAAAAATTAAGAATGCACCCACCCCACACACAGTACACTGACAGAGCAGGAGAAGCAAAGAGTTTAAAAACTTAAGAACACAAATGAAAAAAGTGGGTACTGTACTTGGAACGTCCAATGGATATTACACAGCAGGAAATGTAGAGCCACCCTCACTTTCTCAGCACAGCTCAAACAAATCCTCCCCAACTCCATCCAAATAAGAATCTGTCCACTTACATTAGTGCTGAAATGTACTCCATCATAGCGGTAGACCTTGTGCGGGGCCCGCTTGAGCACTGGGTCAACGATGAGCTTGTAGTTTCTCCACTGGAAGTTAGGGGTTTTCTGGAAGTCACCCCCACCTTCCTGATCCATTCTGACTCATTTACCCTAGAGCAGTAGAAATGGAACCAGTGCATTAGATAATAGGATTACTAATATGAGAAAGAGTTAATAATAACAAAGGAGCCCACTCCTGGCCATTTCTGAAGTAGACACCTTTGAACCCAGAATAGTCACCACCAGCAGATGCGCCTGTATATCCCAGAACTAGAAGAGGGTTTAATATTAAACTGCCTGAACAACTGTACCTCTTCTCCATAATCCATTTACTATCACCAGGGCTATTACTGTATTGCACAAGCTCAGTGACTTGCACAAAGGTATTTGGCTGTCCATTTTACACTTCCGTACAATGGGTCTGAGCACAATTCAAAGTGTTGGTGCTGACCTTTAAAGCCATAAATGGCCTCGGTCCTGTATACCTTAAGGAGCATCTCCAACCCCATCGTCCAGCCTAGACACTGAGGTCCAGCACCAATGGCCTTCTTGCAGTTCCCTCGCTGCAAGAAGTGAGGTAACAGGGAACCAGGCAGAGGGCCTTCTCGGTAGTGGTGCCTGCCCTGTGGATCGCAACTATTTTACTTTTAAAAGACAACTGTTTAGGAAAGTTTTTAATGTTTGATGCTGTACGGTTTTTAATATTTGGTCGGAAGCCACCCAGAGTGGCTGGGGAAACGCAGCCAGATGGGCGGGGTATAAATAATAAATTGTTGTTGTTGCTGTTTATAAAACTTTTATTAAATTGGCCACTTTTGAAGAGAGATTAATTACATACATACTCAGAATTGGGTTTCCTGGATTTGATTTGCAGAGCTTTATTGCAGGGACTGTGAACCTGCTACAGTTCTGCAAGATTGCATGGAACAAAAGCTGTGGTATATAGTGCAGATTTTTTTTTAAAGCAAGCTTCTGTCCACTGTGATTATAAAGCAGCCTTGTTGAGCTGTTTTAGATAGCTGCTAAAATTATTTGTGTTTCAGCAATTTTACTTGGACATGTTAACAAGTTACATATACCTGTTTTTACATTTTGCTTTTAAATTTTGTTTTTAAATTTTAAACTTGATACAGGTAACAGTTTTAAATTATTTCATTACACTGCTTAGGGATTCTTTGATTAAGTAGTTTATAAATTCTTTTAAAGCAATAGCAAAAATACACAATTGTGAAGAAATGCTTGACAGCATGCAGGCAGTCCCTGCTCCAATCTTAGTGAGTTGTCTGAATAAGATTTTGAATGACTAAAATGAGACATATTCAGCCTTGCTCCTCCCATGCCTAAAATATGAATAGTAGAATAAATTGTGCAAAATAAGAGAAATTATGTAACTTCTGCAACTGGAGCAAATTTGTAGCGGTATAATGGCCACTGATTACAATAATCTGACAAATAATTTATAGAGGGACCAGAGTTTAGCTTTTCTTGGAGCAGAATTTTTTTTTTAAGCACAGAGCATACACAGTCCTAGTTTTAGAGTAGTTTAGAGTTGCCACACTGGTGGCAAACAGCTTTGCTAACATAGAAGCAAAATTATAATAATTACCCTGTGCAAATTATTTTCACACATATGCCTCCCTCCTTTAATAATATACTCCCTGAATGCGCAATAACTGAAATAACTGAGGTTGATGCCTGAAAAGCATCACCTTGATAAATCTCTTGGTCTGACCTCAAAGTTACTTTTGCCCCTTTTACATATTTGAAAAATGTTAATTTAATACATTATCCTGCCCTTATTCATAGTCAACTTCCTATCGAATATGAAGAATATAATTACCAGAACCACATGCCCTCTCTAAGTATAATGCACATTTGAGAAGCCCAGCAATTTTAACCTTGTAACGTGCTCATTGCATAAGAACAGAAATATAGATCTCCAAATAAGTGCAGCACAAAGGGAATGCATGAAAGTAAAAGGCAGGAATAAAATTGTACCTGTTGTGGATTATCTTGTCTGTGGTCAAGCTATTACAGCTGTGTGTTTTTTCTTCCTTCGCAATAAAGCCTGGTTGGAGTTGGTTCAGTCCATAATGTGAAACAAAACACTTGGGAAACTAGGAAGAAAGTACAAAAAGTGAATGTAAAAAAACAAGCAAATGATGGATACGAATTTGCATAATGAAACATTCTCAGGCAGTAGAATAAAAAGACTTCCTTGGAAGACAGATGGCATGTTAGAATAGGGAATGCTGGGAATCAGGACTCCCAATTCTATCCCCTGGTGACATGTATTCCTCCTTACTTAAGAGGAAAAGTTACTTATGCTCACAAATTAAAAATTAACCAAAATTATGCAACAATGCATTACCCTAAAACTAAAATAAAGCAAGATGAAGCAATCTGAATTCAGATGCCTCCAGCTATAGGAAGATTGCATACTGTAAATTAAATTCTCAAAGTGGGATTACGAAATCCACAGCCCTCCTTTTCCGCTGGGGTCTACCCTCAAAGTCCCCCCCCCCCAATTCTTCAACTTTATCAATAATCATCTTCCTCCGCATATTCGGCTCCTCCCCATCAACAGATTTCCTGATAAAAAGGCTTGCCCTAAGAATTATTTTCCCTGTCTAAGTTTTTGTCATTCTGAGATGTTCTCTGTGCCTCACAGTCTTCACCTCTAATTTCCTTTGCAGTTAAAACATTGCAAGGTTTATCTGTTGTCCCCCCATTTTGAGTAAGTGCTCATTTTAATATTCCTAACTTTCGTATTCCTCCTCTATCCTCTAAAGGCCTTACCTCTAAGCTTTACAATTTATCACGACCTTTTTCAACTCCTCTCCAAGCTATCCTGAGTTAATTGTTCCCATTTGTCAATGGGAGCGCTCTCTGTCTCTCTCCCTCTCACTACGGCCCCTAAATACATCCATCAGTTCTCCCATTCTCTCTGCCCATCTTCATCTTTCACAGAGTCATGCAGATATGGAAAATCTATTCCTCACAGAGATCTCTGCAACATCGCCCATTTCTACCATCCAGCCAATCGGTGGAGATCTCCCTTCTCCCCCTTCCCCTCTTCAAACCCTGTCAGATCATCCTTCCCTTTCAACCTCACCCTCCATGGACCGTTTCACTCTGCCTTGCTGCTAACGGAACCCCTCAAAACAATTTGATTCTCTCTCACCCCCCCAAAAAACCCATCCCTCGTCAGATGTTCTCCTGCCCCTCAAAATGCCCCTTTCCCTATAGGAATTTTCTATTCCTCTTCTATTCTGTAGCATCGGATGCCACCCAAAGGGCCCTTCTTTCCACACCACGCCTCCTCCCGTTGTTTTGGGGAGGCTCGTTTCGCTTCCTAAATGCATGCCTCCAGCGGGGGCGGGGGAGAAAACTTCAGACCCTCAGTCAGACACCCCACCCCCTGCCAATACCCCCTGGGCGCCCAGCCTGGTCAGCTGGAGGAGGGAGAGGAGGAAAGGCCTTCCTCCCAGGACCCCCTTCTCAAAAAGGCCTTTCCCCCAAAAAACACCCATAGTCCCCACACAAACTGCCCCCTCCCCAAACCCCTCTCTTCAATTACAACCCCATCTGCCCTTTTGGGGGCTCCTGCCCTCCCTTCAGGTGCCCCGGCCCCGCCCACCCAAGGCGCCCTCCTGCTCCCTCCCCCTCCCGCGCAAGGCCTTCTCCTCCCCCGCCCCCCCCACAACGCACCCGTCACTCGCGCGCGTTCTCCTCCCCCCCCCCCGCCGCCCCTCACCAGCGGAGGGGCTCGCGCGCTCCCCTCTCCGCCTCCCGCTCGCTCGCGTCACCTGCTCCTACCCGCTCCTCCTCCTCCTCCCTTCTCTCAGGGGGCGCACGCGCGGCGACGGCGGCCCCCCCTCCTTCTCCTCCCTTCGTCCGGCCTCTCGCGCTCGTTCGCGCGCTGCCTCCCTCTCCCCCCGCGCGAGCGAGCGAGCTCTCTCTTCTTCTCCCTCGCGCTCTCTCTCGGCGTCTCGTGCTGCTCCGCCGCTATTCTCGCCTCGCGACCTGTGAAGGGAGGACAAGGGGGGGAAAGAAAAGAGGGAAGGGGAAAAGGGTGACAACCCTCTGCCGCTGCCGACAGGGACCAGGGGGCGGGGCCAGAGCGCTCGGGCGAGACTCTCGGGCGAGGCTCTCGCGAGAACCGCTGCTCCTCTCCTCACCACCACCCCTCCCTCCTCTCTATGGAGACGGTTTTGCCGGCTCTCCGGCTTCGTCGTCGTCGTGTTGTTTTTTCTGGTCTGCGCTTTCGACACTGGGCTGTGAGAGGGGGAGGGAATCCACCGTTCACAGGGTCACGCGTTTCACTTCGTTTTCCAGTGCTTCCGCAGGATATTAGGTTGGTTGTTTTTTTTAATCCTTCTCCGGGTTTTGTGTGTGTGTGTGTGTTCTGCGAACGTAGGCTGGTGGCGAATCGTTCAATTCGAAATGACAACTAGACTTAAAAGATGGGGAGGGCGAAGATCTAGCCCCGATTCTTTCCTCGCACATTCGCTGCTGGACCAACCAAATAAAACGAATTACGCTTATATGGTGGGTGCTTAGTACAGGTTAGGTACCGTGGGATAGAGAAGATTGCTCCGCTGCTGAGAGTTTGGAAGGCGCCCAGACGACCAAAAAAAGTGGTACCGACGAATCTGCAGGAGCGAAATCTAAAGTCGTCGTAACGGAATGGCAAACTTAGAAATGCGCACGACGCTTTCGCGACAAAGAGCGAAATCGCTGCTATTTAACCCATTTAACAATTGTAATGAAGGTAACGGGGGTTAGCCCAGAAATTCTGAGTCTGCACTGTCATTCGGAAAAGGCCCATGTAAATAATTCGGCCCGAATCTACTGAATTGAAATCGCAGCTACACCAAAAGGTGGTATTGAGCTAACCAGAGTCGACTTCGGTACTTTCGTCCGAAAACGAAATTGTAAAGTCTCTTAGCAGAACACCGTCAGAAAAGCCAGTAAGAGAGATAACTATTCATCGCATTGATATGCGGCTATTTATTTATTTTTAAATACTGGTATGATAGAGTGTTGAATCTGCTCGGGCAAAGGAAAGAAACAGGTTTGTTTTTTATATAAAAAAACAATGTTTTCAATTCAGGTAATTTTGACACTGCAAAATATTTGTTAGAATAGGTGGTGACCATTTTTATTTTTAAGTAGTAGCAAAGGACAGTCCTGTTGCATGTCAAGGATCAAAGGTTTACAATACTCTTCTCTCCTCCGCACCAAGAAATTGCTCCTGAATTCAAAATACAAATACAGTATATGACACCTTGATTGTACATATACATGCACACACAGAGTTAATTTTCATTTAGGCTTGCTACATAATGAAGAAACATTTTGATTATGTCCCTAAATATAAGTATATTTAAAGGCTCTCAGCAATACTTAGCTCAGTTGTTTGCTTTTACTCTGCTTTATAGTGTGGTGAAAGACTGGAGAGGGGAGATTACTCTGGTTTTGGATAACTGAGCCCTTTCTACCATTTTCATATTTTGCAATATTTGAAAATTTCCAGGTGTAAATGTTGGTGAAAATTGTTATTTAAACAAAAACCTTATATTCTAAATTTTGGGATGGAAAATCCCAAATTATTCTGAGATCCACATGATTTGCCATAGTTGAAAGTCTGATGATAATATGCTGATGTCTGGCAATGTTCAGATATTTAGGTAACATCGCTCCCCCACAGTGGTTCAGCCTTACCCATCTGCTTCCTGTCAATGTATTTGAATGATTTATCTAACCATTTTGTTTTGATGGTGGGTAGAATTTTGGCTTATCATCATGTATGCAATGAGTCTGAATACCTTTAGGAAATGATGTGACATTTCTTGGCTGGGCCAACATCTGTCAAGTCAGGACCAAGCCAATGACACAGGAGATTTTGATTTTATTTAATTATGTAAACAGTGCATTTTGCATTTATAGTACAGTGGTACCCCGCAAGACGAATGCCTCGCAAGACGGAAAACCCGCAAGACGAAAGGGTTTTCTGTTTTGGAGGCGCTTCGCAAGACGAATTTCCCTATGGGCTTGCATCGCAAGACGAAAGCCCATAGGGAAATGCTGGCGGTCGGGAGCAAAGACTTTCGCCCACAGCCGGCCTTCAGAAGAGGACCTCTTCTGAAGGCCGGCGGGGGGCAAAAGTCTTTGCTCCCCCCCGCCTGCCTTCCCCCGCCTGCCCCGGCGATCTTAAAATGCTGGCGGGCGGGAGCGAAGCGTTCGCTGCAGACCCCCAGCATTTTAAAATCTCCAAGGGACAGCAGAGAAGTCTCTGTCCCGAGGAGATTTTAAAATGCTGGGGGTCGGGAGGGAAGCGCTGCCGACCCCCAGCATTTTAAAATCTCCCCGTGTCCCGGGAAGGTTTTAAAATGCTGGGGGTCGGGAGCGAAGCGCTGCCGACCCCCAGCATTTTTAAATCTCCCCGGGACACGGGGAGATTTTAAAATGCTGGGGTCGGCAGCGCTTCGCTCCCGACCCCCAGCATTTTAAAACGCTGTTCCGAAGGGGGTGGCGGGATCACCTGCCCCAGCCGCCCCACTTCGGAACGCTGTTCCGAAGCGGGGAGGGGGGGCGGGAAGACCTGCCCCAGCCGCCCCACTTCGGAACGCTGTTCCGAAGCGGGGAGGGGGGGCGAGAAGACCTGCCCCAGCCGCCCCACTTCGGAACGCTGTTCCGAAGCGGGGAGGGGGGGGGCGGGATCACCTGCCCCAGCCGCCCCACTTCGGAACGCTGTTCCGAAGCGGGGAGGGGGGGCGAGAAGACCTGCCCCAGCCGCCCCACTTCGGAACGCTGTTCCGAAGCGGGGAGGGGGGGGGCGGGATCACCTGCCCCAGCCGCCCCACTTCGGAACGCTGTTCCGAAGCGGGGAGGGGGGGCGGGAAGACCTGCCCCAGCCGCCCCACTTCGGAACGCTGTTCCGAAGCGGGGAGGGGGGGCGGGAAGACCTGCCCCAGCCGCCCCACTTCGGAACGCTGTTCCGAAGCGGGGAGGGGGGGCGGGATCACCTGCCCCAGCCGCCCCACTTCGGAACGCTGTTCGGAAGCGGGGAGGGGGGGCGGGATCACCTGCCCCAGCCGCCCCACTTCGGAACGCTGTTCCGAAGCGGGGAGGGGGGGCGAGAAGACCTGCCCCAGCCGCCCCACTTCGGAACGCTGTTCCGAAGCGGGGAGGGGGGGGCGGGATCACCTGCCCCAGCCGCCCCACTTCGGAACGCTGTTCCGAAGCGGGGAGGGGGGGCGGGAAGACCTGCCCCAGCCGCCCCACTTCGGAACGCTGTTCCGAAGCGGGGAGGGGGGGCGGGAAGACCTGCCCCAGCCGCCCCACTTCGGAATGCTGTTCCGAAGCGGGGAGGGGGGGCGGGATCACCTGCCCCAGCCGCCCCACTTCGGAACGCTGTTCGGAAGCGGGGAGGGGGGGCGGGATCACCTGCCCCAGCCGCCCCACTTCGGAACGCTGTTCCGAAGCGGGGACGGGGGGCGGGAAGACCTGCCCCAGCCGCCCCACTTCGGAACGCTGTTCCGAAGCGGGGACGGGGGGCGGGAAGACCTGCCCCAGCCGCCCCACTTCGGAACGCTGTTCCGAAGCGGGGAGGGGGGGCGGGGACACCTGCCCCAGCCGCCCCACTTCGGAACGCTGTTCCGAAGCGGGGAGGGGGGGCGGGATCACCTGCCCCAGCCGCCCCACTTCGGAACGCTGTTCCGAAGCGGGGAGGGGGGGCGGGATCACCTGCCCCAGCCGCCCCACTTCGGAACGCTGTTCCGAAGCGGGGACGGGGGGCGGGAAGACCTGCCCCAGCCGCCCCACTTCGGAACGCTGTTCCGAAGCGGGGAGGGGGGGCGGGAAGACCTGCCCCAGCCGCCCCACTTCGGAACGCTGTTCCGAAGCGGGGAGGGGGGGCGGGAAGACCTGCCCCAGCCGCCCCACTTCGGAACGCTGTTCCGAAGCGGGGCGGGGGGCGGGAACACCTTCTGAAGGCGGGCAGGGGGCGAAAGTCTTTGTCCCCCCTGCCTGCCTTCCCAGGGGCTTTTAAATCGCCCCGACAGCGGAGAAGTCCTCCGCTGTCCCGGGCGATTTTAAAATGCCGCCCGCCAGCATTTTAAGATCGCCCCGGACAGCTGTCCCAGGGTTTTTTAAAATGCTGGGGGTGGGAAGAAAAGCCCTTGTCCCCCCCCCCCAGCCTTCAGAAGAGGGCCGGGGACAGACTGTCCCCGGACCTGGTCTGAAGGCGGTTTCCCTAGGAACGCATTAATTGATTTTCAATGCATTCCTATGGGAAACCGTGCATCGCAAGACGAAAAAACCGCAAGACGAAGAGACTTGCGGAACGAATTAATTTCGTCTTGCGAGGCACCACTGTATTTCCTCCCCCCCCCCCGCCCCCACAAAAAGTGTTGGTTTTTTAAACCCATCCTAAGCCCAAAAGAACAGAGGATAGAAGCTGAAATAATAAAACAATTAGTCAGTAACTGATACAGCAGACTTAAATGTCTGCTTCAACCTCTTCTTTCTTAAAAAGCAAGCTACAAATGAACTTGACCATGCCAATTCAATTTCCAGATGTGTTTGAAACTCCCAAACTGAGAAAGAATTGTGTATTTATTTGTTTTTGCTTTTGTAAAAAAATGTTTCCAGGGTCTTAAAGCTAAAGGCAGACACCCTATTTCGGTCAAAGGATTCCTTTCCCCCTTTTGAAAGCAGTACAATATTGAGATGTGGGCAGGACGGGGTTAAAGGAGTAGTGTGTGCTACTCATTTCGTTTTCCACCAGAGGGCACCACATGTTCAGGTCTAAAAATTTAACCTCTGGCTGATCTCTACAAATACATAGGCAGGAACAAGAGGATTAGTGGCAGATTGATTTTGACCCCTGTACCTTTCCACAAAGGTGCTGTGGCTATAACTCCATTGCAGAGCACATGGTTTGCATGTGTAAAGTCCCAGAAGCTATCCCTGGCAACTCCTGATTCTTATCTGCCTCTCAGTGTGAACCAGATCAACCTGGTACTCTTCCAATGTTTTCAGACTATAATTCCTATCATCCTTGACAATTGGCCACAATGGCCGAGGCTGAGGAGAGTGATATGCCCAAAGTATCTTAAGGGCCAGGGGTTGACTGTTCCTGCTTATAGCAACTGTGAAATCCACACATGTCTGAAACCATTTTTCAATGGCAAGAGTCACTAGCCAAGGGGTAGCAAACATGGCACCCATCAGATGTAATTGGACTACAGGGGCCATGGAAGTAGTCCACATTGGAAGAACGCCAGATCAGCTACAACCCTTCTGACACTCATTTACCAGAACGTCTGTTTGCCCACACCCAAAGGTTGCAACTTCAGCAAAGGAGCGTGTTTGCAGGCTTTGTTGAATGTCCTTTTCCTCTCCCTAAAGAGTAACCACAGCAAATCCTAATGCACCCAAAGTTAAGAAGGCTGGGGAGACTGTGCCCCACCCCCCAGTTGTTCCTGGCCATTGTCAATGCTGTTTGGTGTTGATAAACAGCCTCGGCCCAATATTCCTGAAGGAGCGATTCCACCCCCATTGTTCATCCCGGACACTGAGGTCCAGCTCCGAGGGCCTTCTGGCAGTTCCCTCCCTGCGAGAAGTGAGGTTACAGGGAACCAGGCAGAGGGCCTTCTCGATAGTGGCACCCGCCCTGCGGAACAACCTCCCTTCAGATGTCAAGGAGATAAAGAACTACATAACTTTTAGAAAACACCTGAAGGCAGCCCTGTATCGGGAAGTTTTTAATGTTTGATGTTTTGTTATGTTTCAATATATGCTGTAAGCTGACCAGAGTGGCTAGGGAAACCCAGCCAGATGGGTGGGGTATAAGTAATTAATCATCATCATCACCATCATCATTATTGACCTTCAACATCTGGAGAGCAGCAGGTTCAGTACCTCAGGATAACAGGGTGAAGATTCTGGGTGTTTACTTAGGGCTGATACCCCTCTGGCTACATCACACACGTGAAAGTGTGTACTATGGAACCTGCATGGAAGCCCAAAGCTTGCCTAGTTTTCTCTTCCAAACCTTGGAGGGTACATAAATACTGTGTGTGTGTGTGTGTGTGTGTGTGTGTGTGTGTGTGTGTGTGAATCCCAGCCATCCTGTGTTCTTGCTCCCATCCAGCCTGGAACATTAATGAGACACTGTCTCAGCCCACTGCTGCTTTTGACCTTCTCTCTCCGTTTCTCAGGCCTTCTTGGCTTCTTCCCAGCTGGGACCAGGAGTATTCCCAGACAGCGTAAACATTTCACCAACCTGGGAGCACAGCCAGGGTTCGAAAGGGATTATATATATAGTTCAGCTCTTGTCCAGAAGGGAGGGGACGGGAGGGCCTTGCGAGATCAAGAGTTGTCAAAGCCCAGGGGTGGGGGGTGGGAAGAGACAAATGTTCCAAAACAAGGAACGGAATGAGGAGAGGCAAAAGAGAGCCAGCTGTGGAGGCATTTCTGCAGCTTGAAAAGGCACACCAATCCCAGGAGTGGTTTAACAATCAAGCCTTCCTTTCCAAGGGAACTCTGGGAATTCTAGTTCTGAGAAGGGAACAGGAGTCTCCTAACAACTCTCCACAGCCACAAACTACAGTTTCCATGATACTGTGGTACCTCAGTTTACGAACTTAATCCATTATGGAAGTCCGTTCTTAAACCAAAACTGTTCTTTCCCTAATGAGGCCTGCCATCGCCGGTGCCCTTCCACCATTCGGATTCCGTTCTTAGACCGAGGTAAAGTTCCCAAACCAAGACACTATTTCCGATTTTGCGGACTTTGTAAACCAAATCGTTCCTAAACCGGACTGTTCTTAAACCGAGGTACCACTGTACTTTGGGGGAAGCCATGACTGTTAAAAGTGACCTAAAGGCGCTTGACGTGTCTGGTGTGGATGTGTCCTCCAGGTTCAAATCCCCTCTCCTTGGATGATCTTGGGCCACTCATTCTCGGCCTAACCCACTTCGCAGGGTTGTTGTGAGGATAAAAGAACCATAGACACTGCCCTGAGATCCTTGGAAGAAAGAGCAGAATATAAATGCAATAATAAATGTATGCTCTTGCACGCATTTCAAGTACTTAGGTTTTCGGGAACAGTTACTTTCTAGTAGATGGGAAACCTAAGGGCAGCTCTGCTGGTTGAGGCCAGAGGTCCATCTCACTCAGAACCGTAATCACATTGCCCACGAGAAGATTGCAAGCAGAACCTGAGCTCAATAGCAACCCTCCTCATCTAGTTCACCCCCCCTGCAATGCAAGAATCTTAACACAGTCGCCCATCCAATCTGAAACCATCCTGCCTCCAGCAGCAAAACCCATCATTCGACTCTGGAAAGTACTTCCTGTTGCCTCTGCTGAATCTCCACAAATATTCACCTTTGCTAGGTTACCCTAGGTCAGGGGTCTGCAACCCGCGGCTCCGGAGTCGCATGTGGCTCTTTTACACCTTTGCCGCGGCTCCGGGGCGGATACTAGCAAGGGGAGGAGGCACATTGTGCGCCCTGACACTCCCCTTTGTGGCGGGCGCTGTACTGGCTGTGACGTCGCATGGGGGCGGTGTGTGCGTTAGTCACGCACCGTCCCGATGTCACCTTCCCACCCGCTGTCAGATCGGAGGGCAGCGGCGCGCATGCTTTAAATGTCGCAATGGTTTTGCGCCTCCCAGTTTTTTCCCCCTTCGGAAACGGGTCCAAGTGGCTCTTTTTGTCTTAAAGGTTGCAGACCCCTGCCCTATGTTCTCAGACTCTTGAGAGAGGGAGAATATCTTTTCTCCATCCATGCAACCGCGGCTTCCTCTGAGACACCATCAAGATATGCAGAGGTCCTCAAATCAGTTCCCTACATCCTGTGTTAGATCGGGTGACAGACCACCGGTGCTCAGCTGCTGGGGAGGTGTTTGGATTGGCAGAATCTCTTGCAGAAGACACAAGGCTATATACGCTCAAATGAGCCTCATGAGACCTGTGGGATACTAGACCGGCAGGGTAAATGCCAATTCCACGCTTGCAGTCTGCAGTAGTGCAAGTCCATTCTGTCAGTTCCACATTCTGCCACCTAATTCTGCTGTTTTGTACAGATCCGGAGTGATTGCTGTAGAAGAGAGTCAAAACGTTAAGAGAAAGGAGAAGTGGGCTGGAACAGCAATGGCAGGAAATGTGGGGAAAACATTAACAGATTGGGACATATTTTTTAAAAAAGAAAACCACACAGCATTACACAGCACTTTGAGCAAACAAAAGAAGAAGAAGAGAGAACTTCGGTTCAAAAAAAGAAATGGAAAGTCAGACAACCACTGGTTAGCTTAACACATACTTCAAGAAGGCAGCTGAGAGAGAGGAAACCATATAGCGGTATTTTAAAATTTTGTTGATTTCTTAAGAACAACCGGTTGAACACATGCAGTAGGTAAATATGTAGATATGCAAGTATCTGAATTGCACACAGCTCTTGATCAGATATGATTAGACCTGTTTTGAGCATAATGCTAGCATTCACTATGCCAAACGGAAAACTGGTCCGAAAACCATTTGAGCAAATACGCAATTGGACAACAAACTCTAAAAACAGAGTCCAGAACCTGCTCCAAGCAAAACTCGGCAGGGAGCATTCCTACCACGGGTGTGCTTGCACCTACCTTAAGAACAACAGTTGTTCGCTACAAGCAGTAATTTTAGTGGTACTACTCAACTTTGAGTAGCACCAACAGTGATGAACAAGTACTTTATACCTCCAACTAGTGGCTGTTTTGTAAGTGGAAATGTCACTGAGGTTGAACATTAAGTTGGTATCTCAGCTCAATGGAGCCATTGGGCCAACTTGCCAGGCAAATGCTCCCACAAGTAACAAAAATCCCTGCATATAGAAAAGTAGCTGGCCAGGCTGAAGGCTAGGCTGGGAATCCCTTTCTGTCTTAGCTTTCAACCTGCAGGGATATGTTCTTGTATATATGTTATTTTGGGGGAAAAGAATATTTACACATTTCTGCCTTCTGAAATAGTACATATATGGTGCCGAAGAGCAGCTTGAAATAAATGTTGCACACTTCCTTAGAAGAACAAAACACACACACATACATACAAACGGATAAAACTAAAAATGGCCAAATGTGGCTCACAATCTATAGTTCCCATAAAGTTAACTTGGACAACTTTTGCTTTTTTTCTCCCATAAAAAAGATTTATTTTTCATTTTAAAAATATACAGAATAAAAATTGCCAGAAATTGGTCTCCCTTGCTCCACCAATGATAGAGCGGAACAGAAATACATGGTCAAGTGCAGACTGAGACATACAGCGTGTTCTGTCCCCATGTGTGACCCCCCCTCCCCAGCCTCATGTGGCTAAATATGCAAATTAAACAATTCCTCCTTAAAGGGAAAACAATGCTTAAAAGCCAAGGCAATGTCTGTCTTGAGGCGTACAAGCTACTGAACTGGTGTGGCTCATAGTAAGCTTTTAACACTGACCATGGTTATTGGGACTCCAATTCCCATCATTTCCTGACCATTAGACATGTTGGCTGAGGTTGATGGGAGCTGGAGTCTAAGAAAGAGGGTACCGCATTGGCTAGCCAGAGTTTATACAGTCTGTCCGTCCCCCAAATAGCCTATTATTAACACTCATTATTGTGCTGAATATTGGGCATTTCTGATTAGGCAAGTCTCTCCAGACATGTAGTAATATTGGCATGTGCTTTAATCTGGTTTTTAGCTTCCTGTTAATTGCTAATTATTTTTGAATGCTTTAATAGTCGTTTTTAACCGCTGTTTGCTAATAATGTTTTATTCTTTCTTGCAAACTGCTTTGAGGTTTTATTACAGTCAAGCGGTGTATAAGCCTTGTAAAATAAATACATAAATAAAATAAACATTGTGCGGCAGGAAATGATCAGCAACATCCTGGACTGCCTTCAGTCCTTTTCTCCTTTGCTAAGTCATCAGCGACAACTTTAGCGGCTCACTAGAAATGTGAATCGGCTTTTAACTATGGATGTGTGCCCCCACCCTCGCACCCAAAAGGCATTTCATTAAGCAAATAAAACATCTGCAACGGTGAGTAGAGAACACGGAGAGGAGGAAAGGATGTTTTAAAAGGTCCTCCTTTGCCCATTCAAAACCTCTTGACTCTCCCCCACTCACAAAAGCTACTTTTCCTGTAGGTCCCTGTATCTCTCTTTAAGTCATTGCAAGGGGAGGGGAGCAGATGGCAGGAAGACTGATTTTGAGCAATGAACATCCGAGAAGGAAACAGCAGTTCCTTAGCTCAACCAGAAGCAACTTGCAGCTGCTTTACTTCCTTGTTTGTTTTTAAGAATCATATCAGGCGATGTCTCGCTTTAAATATCCCGCCTATAAAAACGAGTTGCGTCCTAATCTAGTGCAGGGTTATCAGACCTCATTGGGCCTGGGATTGTTAAGAAAATGTCATGGGTGCCAAATACACATACATACACACACACACACACACACGGAAACAGGCAAAACACTGACCTTCCCCCATACACACAACAAATAAAACAGATTTGAAAAAAGGCACCCCCACAACCAAATAGCAACAAAAAAGGCCTCCGCAAAATCCTCATTTTAAAAACTGGGAAAGGGAGGTCTTGGGCAAAGGGGGCGTATGAGGGCACCACGTTGGAGACCTAACCTCTAGCCTGGTCCAGCAAAGAGAACTCAAGGCGCATGTGGGCCAACTCAGGGGCTGCCACCAAGTTTTTCAAAACTTGCTGGGAAAAGTTGCAGAGCTGGGCCTGACACTGGGGGGGGGGGGGTCACCAAAGTCAGGTTTTAACTACCACCCCAAATTATAATAGCAGGCCTCTGAAGATCGCAGGCTAGGCTGGGTGGAGCAGGATGTCGGTGGGAACAGGAGATTGCTCAACACCTTGGCCACAAGCTCCCATCGCAAGGATTCAGATAACTTTGTGATTTAGGGCCACATAAATAATTTGCTGTGGGGGTCTCGTGATGAACAGTTCACACACAAAGCGCTGATCTGTCTGCTTGTACGCAAGGGGTGTTTTGTAGGAACAGAACGGATAAACCCCCCCCCCTAAAAAAAAGAAGCGGAAAAAAGAACACCAGCAGCTGTGGGTGGTTCAGCTTCAGATATTCCTTCAAGTCGTCCGCTTCCTCCTTGTCCAACAAAAATATACCATTTCCCTTCAAGCCCAGCAGCTGAGGATGAACTGTCCTTCTATAGAGAAAAAGAACCGGTCTTCAACACCACCCAAGGGAATGAGTCATCTTGAAAACATTCCCTTGCTCGATATCTGGAAAGACAGGGTTTCTCTAGAAACTGCTGCCTGGGACCAGGGACAGAGTGCATTTGTGTGGGGGGAGTGTGTGTGTGTCTCTTTCATGTGCGCACAAAACACAGACCCCTCTGCTAAAACTGCCCACATCCTTTCTCTGACCTCAGGAGCCGGGTGCCTCACTGCTGCCATTAGGCTGCATCCCACACCTAGCTTTCTTGCCAGCACTGGGAGGAAGGGAAGATGTTGCCGTTGCTTAGCAACCCCCACTTCCAGAGCTGGTCCAGCCCTTGGCCAGCCAGTTCAGAGGCACACAGCCTGCGGTGGTTGGATGTAAAACAACAGGACGGCAAGCAGTGGCAACTAACAGTCCGGCCAGGGCTGGAAAACAGGTGGCTGCCCCAATGTTATTGGGTTCCCAACTCTTATCAGAACTGCTAGCCAGCATGGCCAACAGTCAGAGATTGGTTCCTTGAGTTTAGAGGTCTTATAGGGAACATCAGCAACTAGTGGGCTAAAATAATTTCCCTGTTTGTGCAGTTGCATTCCCATCTAGCCAAGTTTCTGGGGCCTACATGCTAGTGGTACGTGGGGCAAAAGTGGGCAGACTGTGAATTTCTACCTTCACAAAGTCCATGCACTCACATTAAGGCCTCTCTGCCCAGGAAAGGAAGAATCGTCAGATTTCAAGGGCACATTCCAGCCAGGCAAAAACACTCGAGGAAGACGGGAAGCAGGACCAATGAGGAATGTGGCCTGGGAACAGGGGGAGTGGCCTCCTACAGAGAGCCCCCTGGGGGCCAGAAAGAGAGGTCTGGACTTGAACCCAGGGCCAGAGGTTCTCCATCCCAGCCATAGAGATATTCTTCCTGGGGTGAGGAGGAAGACAAATGGCAAGGCAGGTTGACTCGTTCAGACCCGCCTACCCATTTTTTTAAAATCCCAGCTCGTTTGAGTGACACCTTTCTCTCTCTCTGGTTTTGAGGGGGACTGCAAGAGCCACAAGAAAACAAACCGCAACCAAATAAGCAAAGCCGCCACCCTTCTCCCAGGGGGAAAGTGTCTTTACTCAAAGGCCACGTTCGGTAAACATTTCAGTGCATCCCGGAAACTCCATTGGGCAGCAGGAATTTGGGCAGGGAATTCAAGTTTGCGGCTCCTTTTCCATTTCAATAAATCCTTCTGCGTTTCATATACCCTTTTCCTTTTTATTTTTTCCGGGGGACATGAAATAATTTTGTTATAAAGGTTGCGGGCGGAAGGAACACCTTCCAAAAAAGCAGAAAATAAAAATAGAAAGAGGAGAGGTCACAGCCACTTTTGATAAAGTTCCAACTGTACCAGCGACTTCGTGGTCCCCTCAACCGAGCCGGTAATTGGGACATCTGCAAGGCAGTCCCTCCTCTCCTGGAAATAACAACCGTCCCGGGAGCCGTGGGCCAGGCCAACAAGCTTCACACCACCTGCAGCGCCGTGGCTTCTCCATCGAGCTGGTACTTGATCTGGTTGAGTTCCTCCAGCTCCTGCTGGTGCCGGTCCGTTTTGTGTCCCACTAGCGAGCGGTAGAAATGCAAAGCGAAGATGATGAAGACCACGCCCACCGGGACCATAATGATGGTGGAAGCCATGGCGGCGTTCCACCCGGAGTTGTCCGGAGAGGCCGAAGTTGGGGCCGGGGCGGTGGCGTTGCCGCCGGAAGGGGCCGGCGCGGGGATGCAGCACTTCCGAGCGGAGGCGGCGCTTCCGACGGGCAGGAACTTGACCCAGCAAATCAGCACTACCTCAGTGAGGAAGAGGAAGATCCCCAGGGCTGTGGAGAAGCCCCAGGCCAGCTCGATGTAGCGGTGCATGCGCTCGTGGGGGGACTCGTTGACCGAGTTGAGGTTGTGGATATTGCTGACAGCCTCGATGTTGGGCAGGATGCAGGTGCTGACCATGAGGGCGAAGAGGTGGACTGCCACCAGCACCGTCGTGCAGGCGCTGAACGCCACCAGCAGCTCCCGGGGGTAGTCGTAATCCTCCAGTTGCACCTCGACCATGGCCACCTGGGGGGAGAAAGGACACACAGGCACACGCAGAATTAGGATCTGATACCAAATAGGCTAGGGCCAATGCCATTCACGGGACGCGGGTGGCGCTGTGGGTTAAAGCCTCAGCGCCTAGGACTTGCCGATCGAAAGGTCGGCGGTTCGAATCCCCGCGGTGGGGTGCGCTCCCGTCGTTCGGTCCCAGCGCCTGCCAACCTAGCAGTTCGAAAGCACCTTCGGTTGCAAGTAGATAAATAGGGACCGCTTACCAGCGGGAAGGTAAACGGCGTTCCGTGTGCTGCGCTGGCTCGCCAGATGCAGCTTGTCACGCTGGCCACGTGACCCGGAAGTGTCTGCGGACAGCGCTGGCTCCCGGCCTATAGAGTGAGATGAGCGCACAACCCTAGAGTCTGTCAAGACTGGCCCGTACGGGCAGGGGTACCTTTACCTTTACCTTTAATGCCATTCACACTCAGAGCAGTGTTAGAAACTCAGATATATAAGCTAATTGCCTTAAAAAAACCCACTTCCTCTGAAGGAGCAGGTTTGCAGCTTGGGGGTTCTGGATCCTTTGCAGTCACTCGAGGCTCAGGTGGCCTCAGTGGCCCGGAGTGCCTCCCATCAGCTTTGGCAGGTGGCCCAGCTACGCCCCTATCTGGACAGGGATAGCCTAACTACCATTGTCCGTGCTCTGTTATCCTCAAGGTTTTACGCAGGCCTCTGAAGACGGTTTGGGAACCACAACTAGTGCAGAATTCAGTGGCCCGGTTGCTCACCGGAGCAAGACGGTTTGAGCATATTACACCAATCCTGGTCCAACTGCACTGGCTACCAATTAGTTTCCGGGCCCAATTCAAAGTGCTGGTTTTGACCTATAAAGCCTGAAATGGCTCAGGACCGCAATACCTCAAGGACCGCATCATTCCATATGAACCCAACCGGACCCTGAGATCACCTTCTGAAGCCCTCCTTTGTGTGCCGCCTCCTCGAGAGGTCTGGAGGGTGGCAACACGAGAACGGGCCTTCTCCGCTGTGGCTCCCCGTCTGTGGAATGCTCTTCCAAGGGAAGTTCGCCTAGCACCTTCATTGCACACCTTTAGGCACCAGGCAAAAAATGTTCCTTTTTAACCAGGCCTTTGGTTGACCTATGCCCTTTTAAAATGTGGCACTTTTGTGGGGGGTGTTACTGCGTTATTGTTGTTCTTTTGATTTTATATTTTGTGATATTTTCTGTGAACCACACTGAGACCTCCAGGTATAGGGCGGTATATAAATTCAATAAATAATAATAATTCATTGCTGTCATCACAACTGGGGCTGATAGGAGTCGGAGAGCCCCATGTTGGCTACCTCTGTGCTAAGCAGTCCGCATGTTGGCTTAGGCCCAGAAAAACCCGGCAGGTTTGCTCAGAAGTTAAGCCCTGCTGAGTTCAAAGGGACTTGGTCTTGTGTTTAGGATGGCAGCCTGAGTTTCTTTGGGATGAGGGAGCATCTAAGCTGCAGTGTCTTCGTATGAGGGGTTTTAGTTACCAAAATAAAACAGAGCACGAGTGAAGAGGAACAGGCACTCCTAAAAGCACGCAGCAAATCCAGCCACTCCTGTGTCACATTCTGAGAGGAATTTGCAAAACACCCCACCCAGAGGCTGCACCCCGCTTTCCAGTTAACCCCTGAAATAAACTCTCCGCTTTCTACCAATCTGTCTGCGGTTTCCACACACATACTGGTTGCCCAGTCCAGAAACAGCCAGAGTCATGGCAGGGACATAAAGGGTCATTTGTCAACTTGAGGCAAGAACCACAGCTAAAATATGTGCCGCTATAGTGTTTCTGTGCATGTACAAAACACTTCCAAAGAGATAGCTTAGTAATTCTCAGAACCACAGCCTCCTAATTCCAGCATTATTATCCCGATGTGAGAAGGCAGGCCAAAGACTTGTGGCCTCACAATTGGTGCCTCTAGTTTTCAACTGAACGTGGCTGTTTGGGGCAGTGACTTGATATGGGACTAATATAATATTATAATATAATATAATTAATATGTTCCCCCACAGATATCTGGGGAGCGGGTGGAGCAGCTCCTCCAATATCTCTGCAGCTCCCACATGGTGCTTTCAAAGAGAGCCAGTGTGGTGTAACAGCTGAACTAGGGACTAGGATCTGGGAGACCAGAATTCAAATCCCCACATAACTCATTGGGTAGGCATGTCGGCAGCTCTCCCTCACGGGAGCGTTGTGAGGAAACAAAGAGGTGGCTTGCAGGAGGGCCACCTACGCTGCCTTGAGCTTCTGGGAGGAAAGGCAGAAAACAACCGGAAAAGTAGGGTTCTGTACAATCTGCATTTGGTGCCGTTCCCCACAGCAACACACACACAATTCAGCGGCTGAGGCAGAGACCCATCATGGCTGCCCGTAGAAGCGGCATTCCTGCTAAACCCCAACTTGGCAGTGGGACCCTTTGCAGGGATGGTGGGGCGGAGGGGAGAGTGTCCCATATTCCCATTTGTTCACGGCTCCAGCTCTGGCTAGGATCCCAGGGGCTTGGCAGTTTCCCCAGAGAATGGGGATGGGGATTGGTTTGGGGGGCAGAGGAGAGAGAGAGAGAGGGAGGGAATGGCAGAGGAAGGAAGGATTTAACCCACAGCAAGAGAGTTTCCCACAGCCTGGGAAGCAAAGGAGGAGCAAGGGGTTTAGGGAGTCCGTTCCCCCCGACAGATGGGGGAGCCCCTCCAAACAAACGGAATCGTGGCCTTAAAAAACCTCCCCAAAGTAACCCCAAGAGGGGCTGCTGCGTCACCGCAAACTAACCCCCTCCGACCTCAAAGCCCTGAGTCAAGTTACGCTGGGAGGGAGGCGGTGGCGGCTGAGGGCTTATTTTCAGAAAGTGGGCCACATTAAACCGAGTGATGACAGCTGGCTGGCAAAGGCCCTACAAGGCAGCACGTGCCACCGACTCAGCTGGAGGTGACAGGGAATGAATGGATAGAATTGGAAAGTTGGGGGGGGAGGGATGGGGGGGACCCACAGCCAGGGTTCAAACACACACCCACACACCCATTGCAGTCTGCTACTGCAAGGCCTGGCCCTCCAATGACCAGGCTCTATTTCTCTATTTTCTTCTCAAACATCCTGGCCCCCCAAAAGCTGCAGTGACTCAAGAGCATGTGCAGAGTGTGAATTTTATTTCTACGGCGGTGGTTCTCATTCCCTCCCCCCTCTGGGCCACACATTCGGAATAAAAAGCTGCTCACACCGCCCCGATTTTTTTATTAATAAGAAAGGCATTGGAAAAGAAAAAGAAGCAACTCCTCGCAGTGCTTAGACTCAACAGAGAACACAACTACTTTATAATATGATCATAAAGTATAAAACGAGGCTGCTACGTAAGAACATGAATCACTGCCAAAATATAATTATGAACGAGCCTCTTACATATGTACTTTAAGTATGTATACAAGCTCAGTGAGAGGTGTGAGCTTGCTTTTGCCGGGTAATCTCATTTATATTAGGTTTAATATGAGACTCCCATTCTCGTTTCCTCATCAGCACAAAGAAGCCTTTCTCTTTTCTGATCTTTCATATTTGTCAGACTTGAAAATCCCTGTTCACAGCAATATGCAGTGGAGAACTGTAGAAGAATAGCCAATTGCTCTTGAAGAGGCGCGTGGGTAGTTTCTGGTTGTACAGTCGTACCCTGGAAGTCAAACTTCCAAAACGTTCGAAAACCAAATCGTGGCTTCTGATTGGCTGCAGGAAGCTCCTGTAGCCAGTCAGAAGCCACGGAAGCCCCATCAGACGTTTGGGTTCCAAAAAAAATTCGCAAACAAGAACAATCGCTTCACGGTTTGCGGCATTTGGGAGCCAAAACATCCACGTTCCAGGGAGTTCGGGATCCAAGGTACAACTGTCTATCCCCCCCGCAAAAAAATTTATTTTGATACTATACTGCACTGAAATGTTTCTTTGATTGTCCTTGAATCTTCCCCCCCCCCGCACTTGCCACCCTCTCTTTTGAGAACCACTGACTAAGGAAAGGGAGCCTCCCCACACCTACTGGAAACACATTATGACGTCTTAATAATTGAGTATTAACAACTGTGCAAACCTGAGAAAACCCTGATAGCCTCATGTTAGCTTCGGGGGCAGGACTGCTGGCTAGGTGGCAGCAGCTGTAGCCTACTCAGCCTTGCAACCTAACAAGTGCCTCTGAGCATATGCAGAGTGCCTCCCACGTGCAGAGTGAGGAAGACCGACAGGAGAGGTATGGCTAAGGGATAGCCAACATGGCAACCTCCAGATGTCATTGGGCCCTCGCCCAACTCCCATCCGCACAAAGTCGGGGGGTGATGGGAATTGTAGTCCAACACCATGGGCTACCGCTGCCCTAGGCCCAGAAGAAAGCTACGGCTGGATCTGCAGCAAATGTTGTGCATTGCTTGGAGGAGGGGAGGAAAGGAGGCGCCCTCACGCAGCTCCCTGCTCTAACCACCACACTACACTCCTGCTGCCCTTTGGCCCCCAGGATTTCCCGCTTTAAGAGTGAGCCAAATGACAAAGCTCATGGCCAGAGTTCCCCACACCCGCTCTGAGCCTCGTTGGGAGGTCCCTTTTGAGAGCGACTGGCCGAGAAACCCAGAATATCGGCTCAGTCAGGCACACAGGGTCACTGAGGGATTTTGACCAAGCGTTCAACTCTTGGCTCCTGCAGCCCAGCGAGGGCCTCCTGCCAGCAGCCGCCCTGTTCACAAGCTCTAGGAAACTCACAAGCAAAAAAGCAAAGAGCCCCCAACGCACATTTGCCTTGCCATCGTTCCTGGGAAGCCAAAGCCAAAAGTGTTTGTGCACCTCTGAGGCAAATTATGTGTGCAAGGCACACTCACCAGGGTCATACATCATCTCCCAAGCAAGACTAGGCTAGAAGCCCCCCAAATTGCTTCGAAAAATGAGAAGTGCAGGCCACAGGCACGCCTGGAAGTATGTGGGAACTGGCTGCACCTTGTCCATTGAAGGAGAACTCCTCTCTGCATGTGCCCAGAGGCACTCCGCTCCCAAACGATTTCGCCTGCTGCAGGACCGAGGCTTGAAAACAGACTTTCTAGGGTTCTGCCATGGCCCACAATTTCCAGGTGACCTTAAACCGGCGATTCAGCCCCCTATGGGAGAAAGTCCCCGTTCATAAACAAAGCAGGACAGAAGAAGCTCTGGGTGCACTCAGAGGACCTCACAGGGGTCCTTACAACAACCTTGCGAGGTAATCCAGTGACCTTCCCCGCTCTCCACCCGGCCAATCATATTACAGGGCAGGTGGTGAGAGACTGTGGCAGCTTGCCTAAGCAGAGGCGAGATTCGAACTCAAGACTTCTCCACCTCAAAGCCCAGGCATCTTAGCCACCAGCCTTCCATTTCCAATCCACCCACCCCACGCCGCCACCCCCAAACCAAATGGCGCTCGCGTCAGAGAAGAGCCTTCTTGGCGTTGCGTTTCACAAGCTCCCCCACCCCAAAAAACTGGTCCTGAAATAGGCCTTGCAGCCAGTCTCCCTTCTCAGATCCTCCCTTCCCTGACTAAGCTCCCCCTGTTGCTTTGGTTACAAGCAAATGAGATCACGCCGTGCGGAATGCAGTCTTGCCTTGGGACCTGGCTGGCCAAAGAGGCAGGGAATCTAAATGCGCCAGGCCTGCGCTGCGCTTTCTCCCTTTCAAGCCCACCCTCCTTTCAAGGGAACCTGGGGCGGTTCGGGTACGCAGGCCCCACACCCCTGCTGCTATGCTCCTGCGACAACCCTGCGAGGTGGGTTGGGCCTGGAACGACCATCTGGAGGTCAGCTTTGCGCCTAAGTGGGGATGAGAAAAGTCCAAAACTCCACAGTTTATAAAGTCCGGCACCTTAATGCAGGTAGAGAAAGCGCCTTTTAAAACGGGCCAATTTGGGGCCAGGGCAAAGGACAACGAGCCAAGGCAACCACAATAGGAAGGAACAGATGGAGGAGACATGGGAGCAGCCTTCACATCTACGCTTGCAACGGATAATGGGGAAATAAGCCCCATGGGACTCAGGATTGTATTTCCAAGTAGACACGCCTAGGATCCGGCTGTGTTAAAAATCCATGCAGCCAATTTCGCCGTGGGCATCAGTTAACTACCTCAGTTCAAGCCATCTGTGCGATATGCCCATTCATTCAGGCAAAATATGGGGGTCAAATTACAGCCATATAGCGAAGCAGTAGGACTGCAGCTCAGTGGTAGAGCATGTAAGGAGGCACTGCGTTCAATCCCTGGCTGCTCCAGATAGGACTGGGGAAAACGTCAGCCAGAATCTCTGGAGAGAAGCTGCCAGTCAGTGTAGACAGCACTGAGGCAGATGGGCCGGCATAAGGAAGCTCCCTGGAGATGCTGGAGGTTCTGCATGCAGAGCAAGAGGCTCTGCCCTTCACCCATGGCTTCTCCCCCCCCCCCCAAAGCAACAGACTTTTGTGGGGTTCTTTACACAGTGGTCATCATGCTGCCCTGCCACCTCACAGGGTTGTTGTAAAGGAGAAAGTACACACGATGTGCTCCGTATGTGCAATAGCCTTATACCTGAAGGAGCGTCTCCACCCCCATCCTTCTGCCCAGAAACGGAGTTCCAGCGCCGAGGGCCTTCTGGTGCTTCCCTCGCTGCGAGAAGCCAAGTTACAGGGAACCAGACAGAGGGCCTTTTTGGTAGTGGCACCCACCCTGTGGAACGCCCTCCCATCAGATGTCAAAGAGAACAACTATCTGACTTTTAGAAGACATCTGAAGGCAGCCCTGTTTAGGGAAGCTTTTAATGTTTGACGGACTATTGTATTTTAATATTTTGTTGGAAGCCGCCCAGAGTGGCTGGGGAAACCCAGCCAGATGGGTGGGGTATGTATGTATGTAAAGTAAAGGTAAAGGGACCCCTGACCATTAGGTCCAATCGTGGCAGACTCTGGGGTTGCGGTGCTCATCTCGCTTTACTGGCCGAGGGAGCTGGCGTACAGCTTCCGGGTCATGTGGCCAGCATGACTAAGCCACTTCTGGCAAAACAGAGCAGCCCACGGAAACGCCGTTTACCTTCCCGCCAGATCGGTACCTATTTATCTACTTGCACTTTGACGCGCTTTCGAACTGCTAGATTGGAAGGAGCAGGGACCAAGCAATGGGAGCTCACCCCGTCGCGGGGATTCGAACTGCCAACCTTCTGATCGGCAAGCCCTAGACTCTGTGGTTTAACTCACAGCGCCACCCGCGTCCCTTATGTATGTATGTATGTATGTATGTATAAATAAATATTGTTATTATTGTTATTGTTATTATTATTATTATTATTATTATTATTATTATTAACGACAACTGAAAAAGGCAAGAGATAGCGAGCTCTGCTGGGGGTGGAAGTATTTGGCGATGGTTGAAAGGACTGATGGTCACACAGGGACCCGGGCTCAACACGGAAGGACAAGGAATGAATAAGCACACACCCTCAAGCACAGATGCATATGCAAGCATTTTGTGCATTGATGTTCTAGTGATGATTTCTTTAAAAGGAGGTAGTTGGTCTCCCCCCCCCCTTTTTTTTTTTTTTTTTGCAGATGCTGCTGGGTTTTGAATTGCAAGCAGGTGCCTACAGGATATAGGGTGCGGCGTTCTTCAAAGGAAGTTTACCTAAGGTGGGAGAAGGCCAGAATCTGCTGGATGGGATGGGCGGCCCGGGATCACAGGAAGAAAAGAAAGCAGAGGAAAATCATCCGGAGCCCGGAACCGAAGGCTGGGTCCATGCAAGAACCGCTAAAGCCAACAGCATGGTTTTAAGAGTGGAAACTTCAATCAGATACAGCGCATGTGTGTGTAATCATCCCCATATCACCACCATCCTGTTTTCAGTCCTTCTATTTCTGATGTTCAGGCTGTGTGTGTGTCACTGCTTCTCCACCCACCCACAAGAGCGAGACATCAGCAGCTTTCTAAGAAAATCAGTTGGGGTGGGGACCTTGAGAGGGTGAACGCTGTGAGGGCTGACCATGCCAAGTAGATACAGAATGCTAACTGTGTGCGAGTGGCTTTGGATCAGAAGCACTTCACGCTGCAACATTTTGTTGCGAGCCCCCAACTATACAGACTGTATTTACAACTATTGAAGAATGGCGGCATCTTAAGCAAAGCACTTCCGATCCTAGGTAGAATGCCTTTCTCTCACCCTGCAAAATACCTCAAGGCAACACGTCCATGAGCATGTGCAGAGTGCCTTTCCTTTGGAAAAGGAGTTTAAGAAGGTTGTTGTTGCATTTCCCCCCCCTAAGGGACCTAAAAACACATTGCTTCTAAGTATACGCACAGTGTAATTCCCTTCTGACCAGGAGCAATTATTTTCGTAAGGCCAGCATGTCAATGAAAGGAGGATCTTTGAACTGCATGCTGTTTTTGTTTTTTAAACACAAACACTAAATACATACACACACACACACACAAACACACACACACACACAAAATATTTTGTCCAACTTTGCATCCTTCTTTCTGGTAAAACCAGAAAGTTAAACTCTATCCAAATGGTGTTGCTGTTTTGCTCACTTTCCACATGGCTGAGTCCTTTCGTACGCCCCACTTACGAAACACCCCAAAGTGGAAGTTTAAACCACATTCGAGATGCTTAATTCCAGGAGAACCCATGTGAAAGGGAGAAAAGGGGAAGCAAAACGAGAGTTTTGGGTCACCAGAAAGTAAAAAAAAAAAGTCTGTAAATGTTTGGGTTGCAAAGATCAACCAGCCAGATGGAAGCCCAGCCAGATGGGTGGGGTATAAATAATAAATTATTATTATTATTATTATTATTATTATTATTATTATTATTAAGAGTAGCCTGAACTTGCACATTTAAAAACCAGAGGCGCCAAATTACCGTACATGGGCATCTTGCTTTAGATGTCCCCCCCGCCCCCGAACAGTTGTCCATCTGTATAATTTCATTTTTATTTCCTGTCCCATTTCCCTCTCCCACCAACCTTGCCTGCCTCTTTTCTAGATGCTTTTGGCAATCAACAGGCTGAAATATTGGCCAAGGCACTCATTTGCCTGTAAGCAAATATCCCCAGGCTGCCTTCACCCAGTTGTGCATTTTTCGTATCTGGGAGTTCTGTCTGGAATTAGTAAGACATTTGTTACACACTCAGTGTGTCTCTTAAGAAGCTTCCAAGCAATCCTGTTCTCAGTTAAACATATATATATTATTCTGGTGGCAGCGGGAGGCGGGCAGGGGCAAGGTTAAAAAAAATCAAAGAAGGATGCTTTGAGAAAATGCAACGCACAGCACTCCACTCTCCAGTTCACTGAATTCACTGCGTATGCTCATTTGGAGCCAATCTGTAGGTGCTTATACGTAATAAAAACAAGAAGGGCTGTATAATGACCGTTAGGAATTGCAGAGCAGGTTTTGAACCCAGCTCTGCATCTGATTTTTGAGGCACTGGCAATGTGGACTGGCAAACGGGCTATGGGCCCAAGACAGTTTGATGTAGGGTGGCACCCACACACAGATTCAGGCACACAGCTGGTCAGGCTTGTCGTCGGAGACAGAAAAAGCCCACAAGTGGTTCTCTTCTTTCTTGGCTGCAAAATACAGTAACAAGAAACCTTCCACAGCACCCAAAAATCAGCTGCTTTACTCTGCCTAATGGTAGGGCCGGCCTGAGAATTGGAGTCGTGTCTCCTACTTGTGGGTTTCACATAGGCAATGTCTGGTTGGCCACTGTGTGAACAGGATGCTGGATTTAGAAGGGCCTCTGGCCTGATCCTGCCACAGGGTCTTCTTAGGAGAGCAGGGTTCAATTCCCCACTCAGTCCTGCAGGGCGACTCTAAGCCAAACACTCTCTCGAAGTCTAACCCACCTCACAGGGTTGTTGTGAACATAAAATGGGTTGGGAAGGAAAACCCTGCATCTTGGAAGAAAATGTGGGGTTCTAATTTTTTTAATTTTTTTAAAGTACAGTGGTACCTTGGTTTTCGAACATGATCTGTTCCGGAAGGCCATTCGAGTTCTGAAAAGTTCGTCAATGGAGATGTTTGAAAACCGAGCTACAACTGTAATGGGAATTATTTTACACGATATGCTGGGGCCAAAGGTGGCAATTCTAAGCATTCAATGAAATGCGGGGGAGCCACAATTTAGTGCTTAACTTGGATTGAGGGGTTCTCTGTGCATGCTCAGACACCCTCTCTACTTCTGACGTGTGGCAGACTCCCTGGCGTTCTGAGGTTAAGGCCTACGAGCAAAGAGAGTTGTGGAGAAGAACTGAGAGAGGGAGGTTTGAGATGGCTCCAAAATGCAAAGTCACATGACAAGGAACATAAATCTAAGTCCAGAGAGTATTTTCAAACTATGTGGGAAAGACAGATCCCTTTCCAAGATAACCCAGGATCTGAATTCCAGTCACTTTCCAGCACACACCAAATTCTTAAGCACATCAAAAGACTGCCTTATTGTGGCATAAGCTTTTGTGGACACAATCAGATACACTTAGGGCCCCTTCGAACATTAGGGGTGCATTTCAGGGCTTTGTTTTGAGTCAGTAAATGTCCCACGACTTCCTGATGAAATCCTGTATTTTCTTCTTTTTTTATTCCAAAAATGTTCTGGGGTGGATTTTTTGTACTATAGCATCAGAAATGCACCTCCAGATGGCAATAATGAAGAAGGAAGAAGCGTGGGCGTTACAGTTTAAACCCATCACTAAAGTGCCATCATTACATCCAGGGCATATTTGCGCTTGCAAAACAAAAAACCAGCCCAATATTTGGAGGTCCACAGAAACATGTGCCACAACAAAAGGTCTTGCCTTTAAAATGCCGCAAGACTCTTTGGGGTTGTTTGCAGATCTTTTTGGAAGGAGAAGAGGCCGGAGGGATTTGAGTTCTCTCTCCAAATCGACATCCATTCCCCAGCTGGTGGCTTAGTTTTTTAGCTCAGCAGCAAGTCAGCACTCCGGAATCTGTCTTCTCTTGCAAGGATCGGGCCCTGTTCCTACATGCTCACTGCAGCTGAACAGCAGCCGCACAGAAGGGCCACTAGGCTGAAAGCATCTCAAGCTTTCCACCCTATTTTGGAAAGGATAAGCGAGGATGAGAGAGAGAAAGAAGAATCTACCATAATGGGGGGACCACACCTGACTTCTCTGCTCCAACCCACCAACTCCTATGCCAGTCCTCAAGTGTCCTGCATAGAACCGCTCTGGAAAGACCTGATCCTGTTTTACAAAAAGAGTAGATTTTGGTCAAAACTCCCAGGCTCTTTTCATAACTCTGGGAAGCACCCCCTCCTTGAACCACAAGCCAGGGAGTGAGACAGGAGATCAAAGTCTGCAATAGTTAATGTACTAGGATTATCTGGGACAAGGGAAGCAATGACCAGTGGTTAGTGCAGGGAGATGTCCAGGTTCTCCTTGGAGGAGAAAACCGTAAGCAGGCTTAGCAGGGTGTGAAAAGGAAGCAGGGCCCATAAGTTCTTCAGAAAGTGAGCACAGTGCCTAGTGGTTACATCCCTGGAACAAGTGCTGTTGCTTCTGTGTTCTCTGGGCAATGTGAGGGATGCACCCAGTTAGGAAGCATTATATGGCCAGGGGATCAGCAGGTCTGGGTTATTTCTTGGCTGGGCTGGGGTGGAGTGGGGAAGTACAGTTACAACAGTTTTCCCAAACCTGGGTCTCCAGCTCTTTGGGGACTACAATTCCCATCATCCCTGACCACAGCTCCTGCTGACTAGGGATGGTGGGAGTCATAGTCCAAAAAACAGCCAAGTTTGGGGTTAGAATCACAGCAGTGTAGAGTTGGAAGGGAACCCGGAGGGTCATCTAGTCCAACCCGCGCCAAGGAATGTCAGAGTAGCCTTCGCCAACCTGGCGCCCTCCATGCGCTCTGGACTGCGGCTCCCACCAGCCCTGGACGGGACGGGCGCTGCGAGACCAAAACCTCGTGTGTGTAGGGGGAGGGCGCCCCGGGGGGCCTGGCGGGAACCCCCCCGGTCGGGCTCCATCCTTCCCAAACCGCGGGGTCTCTCCTTACCATGGCGAAGCCGGAGAGCAGCGCCGAGGTGCGGCTGGACGCCTTGAGCTTGGCCCGGCTGAGGTAGAGGCGGCGCCAGTTGAGCGCATGCAGCGAGTGCTGGTTGGCGCTCATGAGCTCCAGGTAGCTCCGACGGACGAACTCGCGGTACGTGGCCGAGACGCCCAGCGTCTCCGAGGCCTCGGGGTTCAACGGCTCCCGCTCGCCGTCCGCCCCGTCGCCGTCCGCCCCCTCGGAGCCGCCGGCCGCCTTCATCAGTCCCGGAGGAGGAGGGCAGCGGGGCCGGGCGCGGCGCGGAGGGACAAGCGGCCGCAGCAGCAGCAGCAGCAACGCCGGCCGAGGGGGCAGAAGTTGGGGGGCTGGAAGGGGCGGGCAAACTCCGAGGGGCTGCGAGGAGGGAACAGAGGGGGCGCAAATAGGGATTGGGGGGGCGGAACCCCCGGAGGAGATGGGATAAGCGGGGAGAAAGTAGCCGTCAGGTGTTTAGCCGGTCATAGGTTGGAGGGGGCGCCCGGAGAGGAAAGTGTTGTGGGGGAGGCGCCCTCCTCAAATTGGGGAGAGGGGGCAGCGGGAGCGCGGCGAGACCCGCGAAGATCCAGAGGAGGAGGCGGGGAGGAAGTGGGGTGGGTGGGAAGGAGGGCGGAAAAGAAGGGCGTCGAGGGGCGTCGGGGAGCAGAGGAGGGGAAGCCCCGTTGGCGGGAGAGCGCGCGGATCCGACGCCGCGCCGGGGCGAAGAAAGTTGCGCTTCGCTCGGGCGGCGGGGCTGGGCGAGAGAAGGCGGGCGGGAAGGAAGGAAGGAGGGAGGGAGGGAAGGAGGGCGGGGAGAGAGAGGGAGGGAGGCAGAAAGAGAAACAGAGGAGTTTGCTCTGGCCGCGGGCGGCGTTTAAAGGGGAAGTAGCGACGCGGCAAAGATCCGCTTCCTTTTCGCTATCGTGGCTCGATTTTACCCTCCCAACAGCCCTGCGAGGTAGGAGAGGCGCGGTGAGACTCCGCATTGCGAAGCGGAGCCTGGTCTGCAGGAAGCGGGACCGTCCGGGGCGGAGATGGTTACGGCGCAGGCCCTGTGCAGGATTACTCAGAAGTAAGGCCCTGAAGCTTCGTGCAACTCGCATCTCTGAAGGGGCAGGCGGGGAGTAAAAGGGATCCAGGGAACCTGCTCAAGCCGGGATCCACAGGCTCCCAAAGACCTTCCTTTTTTCTCAACATGCCTTTGGAGATCCGGCTGCGTCTGTATTGGAACTTAAAAATACCTTTTAAGATGTTTTATCACTTGTTGTTTGCTACCTTGGGCCCCTTTGGGAGGAAGGTTGCGATATGAACATAATAAACCAGGGAAAGAATGAAAGAAAAGAGCTTTCTGATTCAGAATATGAGAGTACAACCGTTGGCCGATTAATATTCTACTACAGCATTTTAAATGTGTTTGGGTGGGTTATTGTTTTGTTGTTTCTGTTTTAACTGTTCGTGCTTTTATCTTGTATTTTTTTTATCTCGTGAACTGCCCTGAGATCTTTCTGTTAATCAGTTTCATTAAGAGTTTTCAACGTGCGATACAATAAAAACCAAACTAAATAAAATTAAAGATACAGAAGAAGAAAAATAAATGAGGGAATGAGGAAAAAAAGACAGGAGAAAAAAAGAGAATAAAAAAGAGAGATAATATAATAAAGCACAAAGTTGTGTATCTCCATTATATTTTAATTTTCAAGCCACGTGCAGAGAAGTGAATCTTGCCAAGAGCTTTGCTTCTTCATCTTCACACCCTGAGAAAACCCCCTCATACCCGCCCTGAGATCTTTTGATGAAGGGCAGTATATAAATCTAACAAATAATAATAAAAGGACCTGATGTATATGAGCAGCCTGGATAGCCCAGATGGCTAGAGTGCTGAGGTTGCAGGTTTGATCCCTGGATGGGACAGCTGCCTATTCTGCATAGGGTTGCATTAGGTGAGGCATAGGCAAATTCAGCCCTCCAGATGTTTTGGGACTACAGTTCCCATCATCCCTAACCACTGGTCCTGTTAGCTAGGGATGATGGGAGTTGTAGTCCCAAAACATCTAGTGTGCCGAGTTTGCTTATGCCTGCATTAGTGGATCCTCAGGGTCCCATCCAACTATGATTCTATGGGGGCAGTGGCGTAGCGTGGGGGGTGCAGGGGGGGCCGGCCGCACCGGGCGCAACATCTGGGGTTAGGGCAAATCCACGGGTTAGGGGGCGCAAATTACTTGCCTTGCCCCGGGTGCTGACAACCCACGCTACGCCACTGTATGGGGGACGCTCCTTGGCTCCACCAGAAAAGGCACGTCAGATGAAACCAGTTCTCTGGGAGGGGAAGCATTAAACAGAGACTTGAGCAGGAGGCTGGCTTCTCAATTAGGGCAGAGGTTTGGTCAGCATACAAGACATACGTGAGGCGACACAGCAGTGCCACACCAGCAACACAGGGCATGTTTGGTTTTTATGACTGTGCCAAAAAACAATCATTATAAATAACATGACTTATATTTACATTTGAGCAGGTGAACCTGACCTGAACTGGATGGTCAAGTGTGCTTGAAGGAGTTGCTGAACATTAACTGGCCTGGAAGAACTTCATTTGTAGCTGAACCTTAAACAGGAACTGAACCAAATCTTTTCATGATTTGACTCACTTGCTGAGGAATGGCTGCCAGTCAAAATATTTGTGGGCACCAGGCTGGGAAAAACTGGCATACAGTGGTACCTCAGGTTAAGTACTTAATTTGTTCCGGAGGTCCGTACTTAACCTGAAACTGTTCTTAACCTGAAGCACCACTTTAACTAATGGGGCCTCCTGCTGCCGCCGCACCACCAGAGCACAATTTCTGTTCTCATCCTGAAGCAAAGTTCTTAAACCGAGGTAATATTTCTGGGTTAGCAGAGTCTGTAACCTGAAGTGTATGTAACCTGAGGTACCACTGTATAGGAGTTCAGCCTTAAACTTAACCGTTTTTCCATATTTTGGGGTGCCCTGTTGGCTGTGTTACAAACACTGTGTTTGTCACCCAAATGCCGATCAAAATATTTGCTCTGAAACAGGTACACCGAAACGTTAAGCTATTGCTTTTAATGTCACAGGGACAGACCATTGGTTTTTTATTATGAGCATTGTACTTTTATGGCAGTACAATGTCATATTTATACATTACCCAGATAATTTCCTACGATTAGATTAGCATTTGAGTCAATGTTTGTACGCTTGTTGTACATGTGGTTTTAAAAAACAATAATTACCCTGATGTTTATACCTCAGCACACAGAGATTGCTATTGGGATAAATTTATTATTTTCTCTGTCTGTTTGTCAACCACCCCCACTCCCAGCACTGCTGTCCCAATTAAAAATCAGAGTTGCCAACTTTTGCTTTAAAGTCGCATTGTTTGGTCTTAAAACCGAGAGATCTGACCACAGATGTGCTGTGTTGGGCCTGCTGCAAGCCGGCAAGGCTGACCTGCGGCCAGTCACAAGCCACCCTCATGCGCAGTCATTTCGGATGGGGCACAAAGTAGGTGGAAAGGCCAAGGGGGTCAGTTGGGAGATGCTACATCTCTGCCCCACAGCGAAGGGAGGGTGTGGGGCAGAAGGAGATGGCAAAATCCTGAGACAATTGAATGGACTGCATCCCATCAAGGGGAAGTTGGGCAGTGGTAATTCTGCTAGATATGGAGACCAGACCACTGGCCAGACTTTTCCTGGGGACCGCCAGATGGGCTGGCCACACACAGCGGCAGCTTCAGAATAATTTGTCCACCCATGAGGCTGCATGCACGCCATTGCATTTAAAATAACGGGAACTGTCATTTACATCTCATAGAGCTGCAATTTTCAACACCCTTACAAACAGCCAAGGAGAACTTTCTATTTTAATTTTACAAACACAGTGGCAACTTGGTTCTCAAACACTTCGGTACTCAAACAACTTGGAACACGGTTTGCAAACTTTTTTTTGGAAGCCGAACGTGTTCCGTTTTGAGTGTTACGCTGAGGTCTGTCTGGCTTTGCTATTTATTTTGCGTTTTTGTTTTTGCGGCTCTTTTTGTGTGATTGCGTGGAACCCAGTTCAGCTACTGATGGATTGTGTGACTGCAGTACATTGTTTATTGCTTTCATTTTATGGATCAATGGTATCGTTAGATAGTAAAATTCATGTTAAATTGCTGTTTTAGGGATTGTTTTATTAAGTCTGGAACGGATTAATCCATTTTGCATTACTTTCTGTGGGAAAGTGCACCTTGGTTTTGGAACGCTTTGGTTTTGGAACAGACTTCTGGAACGGATTAAGTTTGAGAACCAAGGTACCACTGTAATAAAAGGGGAGAAAAAAATGAAAGGGGAAGAAACGTGGAACAGAATGAGATCCATCGAGGGTGTAACACACAAAACCCCTTGAAGGGAAGGGATATTGAGCAGCGAGAGGATTCAAACCAGTGGAAGGAGGGAATTGATGTGGGGAAATTGGCCCTGTGTGCCACTGCCCAGTGGTGGTTGAAAGCCGGAACTGCAGAGAATTCAGTGGAGAAAAGGAATCTCTTTTCATCAATAGCCTTAGAGCAGGTCAGGTGAAGAAGGTACCTGGCTAAAAACTTCCAGGTCAGAGCAAAGAGACTTGAGGTTACCGTCAGACCATCTTCACACACTAGTCTTGTGCCCTGGAATACATCTGTGGTAGGGCTGCCCTACGTCCGGCTCAACCTCCAACAAATTTTGGGGCGTCCTGGTTTTTTACTTTTTGAAATATGGCAACCCTAGCTATGGAGACCTGAGGGGGCTAAAAAAAAAAAGCAGAACAGCATCAAGAAAGATGGAGCGAAACCCTGGTCCCGTCAGGCTCACACACAACTTACTTACTTTCTCCTTCCTATTTATCAAAAGTATCGGGGATTGGAACTGGGTCTTCTGGAGTGTTTGCAGTTCCTTCTCCTTTTGTGCCAGCCGTAACGTTCAAACCTTGTTCTCAACCATAACCAGTGCCTTCCCCCTTCAGCCGTGTAACAAACTGTTTTGGAAACGGGGGGCGGGGGGGTCTCAAACACAGCATTTGCGATAAGACGTGGGGGTGGGTAGAAGAAATTAGCTGGCCTACAAGAATAAAAAGTAATCATTTCATTAGGATTTTCCTTTTGACATTCTGATCAGCAGTTTGGGCCCTATGCTTAAATATTTTATTTATGTATGTGAGTGATTCAATGACAAAATAAAGCCTGTCTGCAAAATAAACACATGTTTTATAGGTTTGATTTTACCTATGCATCATAGGTTTATACAAGAATTTCTCGACCAGAGACTCCTGTTTCAATAAAACAAATGGTATTGCTTTATTGTGTATTTTAAAGATGGTTCTATGTTTTTATAGCGGGTTTTGATACCGGGTGGAAGCCTGTTTTCGCATTGTAAAAGTAAAGGTAAAGGTACCCCTGCCCGTACGGGCCAGTCTTGACAGACTCTAGGGTTGTGCGCCCATCTCACTCAAGAGGCCGGGGGCCAGCGCTGTCCGGAGACACTTCCGGGTCACGTGGCCAGCGTGACATCGCTGCTCTGGCAAGCCAGAGCCGCACACGGAAACGCCGTTTACCTTCCCGCTATAAAGCGGTCCCTATTTATCTACTTGCACCCGGGGGTGCTTTCGAACTGCTAGGTTGGCAGGCGCTGGGACCGAACAACGGGAGCGCACCCCGCCGCGGGGATTCGAACCGCCGACCTTTCGATCGGCAAGCCCTAGGCGCTGAGGCTTTTACCCACAGCGCCACCCGCGTCCCTCGTTTTCGCATTGAGTGGTATATAAATCAGTTGATTACATAAATAACAAGAACTGGTGTGGTCTGGCGGCTACAGCAACCTTTATCAGCCTGCTGCCCTCCAGATGTATTGGCCTGCAATTCTCAAAGGTTCTGGGCCAGTACTGGGTTCGAATGCTGAATCCAAGCTCAAATCTCTACTTAGCCATGAAGATCAGCGGGTGACCTTGGGAAATTTAAACTACCTGTGAACCCAAAGTACGCTTCCCGCCCCCTGGAAGCTGCTCACTGCATCTTTCAATGAGTCACGGTCCGAACTGTGCACCCTCCCCCTTTGAAGCTTCCCAAGGGACTGAACCAGAGCAGGATCACCCTCAGTGTAGACAGACCAGACAGAATTAGGATTCATCTACTAAGGGGAAAGAAACAATGAGGAGCATCTTGGGTGCCTTTTTGAGCCTCTCTGTGCCATACTACAAATGCAGAAAGAGAGGGGTGGTCGGATGGACTGAACCACTGTTTTTCTAATGTTCCTTGCATTAAATCAATCCCTGCAAGTAAAGAACTAGCATCTCAGAAAGGGAGTTCCTTTCCCTGCCAGTTTTTCTACTTGCAGAGAATTCTTTTTTAAAAAAATAATGAGTGCATTCAGAATTTCTACCCTCGACCCCCCCATCTCACCTTGTACAGACTTTCTACCACCTAATTTTGCTGCAGGTATAGAGACAAAGGCCTGTTGACCGTCAGGCAGGGGCACATTCAGAACAGCGATTCACACAGAAACACAACAGGTGAGCTCATCCGAAGTTCGCAGTCACACACTCTAAAATGAAATAGTTTCTGATTCAAAGCTGAAAGGTGCCGCCAGTTTCAGTCCTGGAAAATGGCGTCTCGAGGTGTCAGATATGCATCCGTCTTAATAAAGACACTGTACAATGCAAATCCCCTTTCTCTCCACTGACAACCCCCCGCCTCCAAAATAACCCCAGAACACTCGGCTATCAGACCAACGCAAAATAAAAACAAATTAAAACCTTTAAAAAAAACAAAAGGAGAGTTTATAAAAAAATATTTCCAGAAACCATAAAACAGAACCCAATGAAAATAATAATAATAATAAAAATTAATTAAAAACCCCAACATTTTTTTATTCGCAACATTTCTTTCGGAAGGAAAATAAAACCAGGGGAGGGGGAAAATAATGAAAAACAGGCTTTTTAAGACCAAAACATACTTCCTTTTTTTGATTTTTTTTTTTCAGTTTTCGTTTATATAGCAAACAGTTATTGTACAATAATAGAACCCCTGAAATTCAGATTGGAACCTGGTCTCGCGCCCGCCCCTCCCCGGCATCTGAGCAGTTCCCAAAGGGTGGGGGGTCTGGGACAGAGATGTGCAGGTCAAACATTGCGAAAGACACATTGCTCCAAAGTGGATTCTTTAAAGTTTTCGTTTTTTTCTTTCTTTCTCTCCCATCTCCCCTCCACCTCCCCTCCCTGGGGCTTATCTTTGTCTCGGTGGATACAGGTGAGGAGGAGGAGGAGGAGGAGAAAAAACGTGGCTGTGTGTGCGGTTTAAAAGTTGTAGCCAAAGATGGAGAAAATCGCCTTGGAGGGGAGGAAACGAGGAGGAGCTGGAATATAGCTTTGGTCCGCTAAACTGGGGGAAGGGGTTTTGTGTATGCAATACGCCAGTGACCGGAAAACGTTCCGTATTATACCTCTTGGGGGGCAAATCCCTTGGAACATTTTGTGGGAGGCTACATCCGTGGGGTGGGAGGAAAGGGTTTTTTGTTTCATTTTGCGGGGGGGGGGGGTTAGCAAATGCATCCCCCATATTCTTCTATCATTCCAGGAGCAAACCGTTTAGGCTTGAGAGACAGCTGCCTGTATATTAATGCTCATTTGCCTTTTAAAGTGATTGTGGGTGGGAGAAAATAAGGGTGGTTGGGGAAGGGGGAGCGGAGGGGTGGGCTTATCACCTACAGCCCCCCTCCCTGTCCAAAGGGAGCATTTTTGCCCCTCTCTGGGGTTCATCTGACTTCCCACCCCTCGCAGCCCCCCGCCCAAAGCAGCAGTCTGTAGCATAGTAACGCACCCTTAAGATGATAATTCTCGCTTTTCTCTCTCTCGCTCGCTCTCTTCACCATTTCTTTTAAAACCTGAGGTATTTTTCTTTTCTTAGTTAAAACATCCATTAAAAACAAATATTTTCTTTTCTTAAAAAAAAACAACCCAAAAAACAAAAAACCCTAAATGATATGTCTGAAAACAGCACCTCCCTCCCCCTCGTCTGGACAAGGGAATCCGAGGGGTTGGGGTGGGGGTCACCACATGGCACGGGGAGTGTGACCCCCCCCCCACTCCTTTTACATTACGTGTTTTTGCCTCTCCTCATCCTCCACAATCCATAAAGCACACAGTGAAACCCAGACCCATAAATTGCCATTTCTTAGTGTACGGGTCTCCTTTGGTCGGAGGAGGAATTGAGATGGAGGAGACAAGCAACAGATCAAAGGCTGCTGTGGTGAGAGCAGGCCTCATTTGCGCCAAGGAGGGTGAGCTCTGGAATCAAGTAGTACGCATTTATGCTGTGTCCAAAGGGGAGTTAGCGTTTTTTGAGGATGTTGGGGGGGGAGAGAGGACTGTTTGATCTTCTCCCTCCCCCCCATAAATGCACAATACTGACCTCCCTTCCTTGCCCCACACTTGCCACTGTTGTATCCTAGCCCCCCTCCCTTCCCCACAGCTCCTCACCATCTTTAATACTCTTTTTGTTTTAGGAGCTTCTAAGAGGCGACTGTGGAAGGAGGGAAATTCTTCTATGGGGAAGGGCAAATCCAGAAAAGAAGGGAGCAGGGCAAGGGGAGAAAGTAAGATACCTTGGCCCTCTTTGGCTAATCAAGTGAGAGGGAAGGATTTTAGTAATAACAAAAAACAAAAAAACACCACCACGGACAAATGAAAATTTTAAAAAAGCAACGACGAAAACCAATTTTCTTAAAACAATATAAAAGCACCCAACAGAACCTTAAAAAAAAACAAAAAGACACCAAAAACCTCGCCTCCGATTCCACAACCTATCGCTGCGTGTGTTTTTTTTCAAGTAATGCTTTAGTAATAAATGAACGTTCAAGTATATATTAACAAAAAAAACAACAACAAAAAAGAAGTAGTTATGGTTACCGATTTGACCAAAAATAAAATAAAATAAGAAAAACCACCACCCAACCCAGCCTCAAGCCATTTCTCCTCTTCCTCCCCATATGATGGCGGCACCCTCTGAGGACCCAGGCGGAGGTGGAGGGGAAGGGGGCCGAGGAAGAGAAGGGGCTCCGGGAAATCTTTGTAACGAGAAAGTTGGGTTGGGGGGCAGCAGGGAGCCCCCCCCCCAGCTGTGGGAATCCGGGTGACCTGCGATGATGCCCCCCCGCTGGCAACTGACCGCCTCTCCCTCCCAAAACCCAGCCGAGTCCCATCCCCGTTGGGAGGAAACCTAAAGAAGCAAAAATGGCTCAGTGAGCAGAGCTGGGCACCTTGGACGGCTGCAACCAGCCTCCCTTCCCGGGACGGGCCAGCGTGGCGGAAGGGAAGAAGAGCTCCCGTTAGCCGCATCAATCCCACCTCCGCCGCAGAAGGGAGCCAAGAAATGGCTGACAAAGAGGCACGTCTTCGGTCCGGAACATTCTTTTTCGTGCCTTTTTCTACAATATTCCCCCCCCCCCCGCTCCTCCTCCTCCTCCTGCCACCACGCTCTTTAGAAAAGGGGAAAAACGACCACGGGGGTGGGAAGAAAACGCAACCGAGGTGGGGAGGGGGGAAACGTGTGTGTTCAAGTTTGACAACTCCGCAGCCGGGAGGAGGGCGACCAGAATTAAGACAAGGCTACCCAAGCCCAACATGCGTGGTGCTGTGGGAAAGAAAACACAGCTCTCTGCTCTCCCCCCTCCCTTAAAAGTGGTTATTAAAGCTTATGGACCAAAGAAGGAAAGTGGGGTGGGACAAGGGTTGGAGGGGCTGGCAGAGAAGGGGGGGGCGTCAGGGCAGACAGCGGCATCTCCTCTCCCGGGAGGGGTTTTCTAAAGTAAAAATCAAGCAGAGCAAGACAGGAGGCTCAAGCCGTTCATCTTGCTTGCCCCCCAGCCCCCCCCCCCAGGGGCTGACACAGACACATATTACTGGCCGAGAAGGGGGGGGGGGGCAGATAGAAAAGAAAGATCATGACTTCCAAGTTGGAAATACTGCTGGAGTGGAATGGTAGGCGGAGGTGCCAGAATGGGATGGAAGAGGAATACACAAGGGGGGGGGGTGGCAGCAGGCAGGGCTGTTTGGATTAACAGGTATATGTGCTTGGGGGGGGTTGAGGGTGGAGAACTGGTGCATGGTTCACATGTACGGGTGCAAGCGGCCACCTTTTTATGGTGCTCCTGGTATCGACACCCCCAAAGTTGTCTGGAGGGGGAGAGAGGATGCTCCCCGTGTTAATTTCACAACGCGGCTCCTCCAGCATTACCTTCGCGGTAGGGAACGGTGTCCGGAGGGGGAGGCCTTAGGAGCTGTGCTATGCAGACTGAGGGCAGCAGAAGAGGCACTGTGCCTGCCTGCGCACATGTGAAGGGCCGTGGCACTTTCGAGGCGCTCCCTCCTTACAAGCTCCTTGCATGCGCAAGGGGTAGCGCTGAGAGACACAGGACGTTTCACATCACACGTGGCCTCGCGTTCTCCCTTGGGGCCTTCTGATGTGCGTTTCCGCACAGGGACGTACAAGGTGGATCTGAAGCATTTCTGGGAAGGATATCCCAAGCTTCTGAATCTCTGCACGGTCTACCAGTGAGCGGGGGAGGGGGGGCGGCTGGGGACGAAAGACGGGGAGGCAAGTGTTGTGGGACGGACGTTCTTCGGGGAGTCTCTCCACGCACACAGCTTATGTGCACATGTGTGTATGTCGATTGTGTGTGCGTGTGTAAACAATACAGCAGCGGAGACGGCATGTGTACGGATTGCCATGTGCGCATGTGTTATCGTTTTGGCTTGCAGGGCCAGGAACACGGAGTCCAGATTTGGGCCGCGGGAGACCGCCTGCACATTCAGTGCGTGACGACCCATAGCCTGTGCCCTCCCAGTGGATGTGGGGCGGACGGAATTTCAGTGGGTATGTAGTGAGGGGGGGCGGGAGGGATCGAAGTATCAGCTGCCTGGCTCCCCCGCCCCACCCTTTGTAAAAACCGCACTGAAAAAATGAGTGCTTGGGGAGGGAGGGATGGGGGGAAAGGCAGGCAGGCAGGCACGCACACTTTCAAAATCATAAAGGCAGCATGTGGGGGGCGGGATGGAGGAGGTTGGAGTGCACATATGTATCGGGGAGGGGGCCGGAGTGAGAAAAATAACCTGACACCATAAAATAAGCTGCCTTCCTCCTGAGCCAGCATTTCAAGGCTGTGTGTCAACCCCCCTCACCCCGAGAGAAAGAGAGCGTGGTACCGACTGCGGCACAGACAGGTTGGGGTTTGGGGGGGGCGGAGAGTACGACGCAGTGCATGATGGGAGGAGGAGGAAAACGCCTTTTCCCAGCATTGTAAAGCAACAAGGCTACCCCAGGCCCCACTTACTCCGTGGCTCTGTCCTGGAACAAGGGGGGGTGGAGCAAGCGGCGACCGACCCCCACCCTGGCAGGGGTGGGGAGTGGGGTGGGGTGGGGGGAGCACAACCCTCCACCCCTCTTCTTTAGCTGCGCACGTCGAGAGGGGTGGAGACGCCACTCCGGTTCAGTGCATGGCTTTAAGTAAAAAGGTTCTCTCAGAGTCCGCGTCCGGTTTGTCCGACTGGCGAGGCAGAGTCTCCCTTGCGCCTCCACCCCAGGGCGGGTATTAGCTGTCCTTCAGCAGCAATTTCTCCTCGGGGCAACGGAAAGGGGGCCCGGGAGGCGCCGAGCCAGGGGCCGGGGGGACGGAGGTGCTGTTGGAGACAGAGTCCTCGGCAAAGCGGGCGCAAGCCTCGGGCGTGACGTGGTGGCAGGTGCGCAGGTCGATGCGGGAGAGGCGCGGGCAGCGGCGGAAAAGGGGCAGACACTGATCCGTCAGCCGGTTGCACCCTGCAGAGTGGGGGTAGGGAAAGGGAGAACAGGCAGGTCAAAAGTCAGGAATAAAGGTTTTGCTTCAGAACCCCCCTGGTTTGGGGAAAACAGGTTCGTTCTCAAAGGAACAGGGACCGGGCCTCCGCCCTCCAACAAGGCAAGATTACTATCTCAGCATGGAGAAGCAAACCATAGGCTAAATTTGCAGCTCACTAGAATCCAGGGAAATTTGAAAGTGGGGATGCAAAAAATCAGGTCTCAGGGATGGAGTTTTTCAAGCCAAAGACCCACCAAACATGCCTGTGGTATGTAAGTTTTTGGGTTTTTTAAGGTGGCATGCATAGGAAATATCTAAGTTCACTTATTCTAAGGGTGGAAGGCACATCTTCACTACATATTTAACAGGCCTAATAATAATTTCATCAGCTAAGGAAACTATGGGAACTGATCTCTTTAATTAGATTCTCAGCATAGAATTAACATACTACAATTCCCAGGATTTGGGGGGATGGCTGGGAGCCATGACAGTTTAAGATTTGTAAAACCAGCACACACTTATAAGGCTGATCTGCCCTGCACAGTTGTCTAGCTGCTCTTTGCGTTGTCTCCTGACGAGAAACAGTCGTTCTTGTCTCTTTCCTGAGCCACACTTGGAAGTTCTGAGGCTGTGCTTGGGACTAGGTGGAGGTAACAATAAAAATTACATCTGTGTTGTTGTCGTTGTTTAAGGACAACCATTCCCTGCAACGTGACCCGGAAGTGTCTTCGGACGGCGCCGGCTCCCGGCCTCTAGAGTGAGATGAGCGCACAACCCTAGAGTCTGTCAAGACTGGCCCGTACGGGCAGGGGTACCTTTACCTATTCCCTGCAACATTCAGATCTGGCTAGGGAAAAAGAAGGGGGCAGACGACTGAGGCTTGCATAGGCAGCACAAGACCCAAAAGGGTCCAGTAGGGACGTCCTAAGTGGTGTAGACCTACGATAAGACTTGCCTAAAGAGCAGGAAAGGATTGGTACCAGAGCAACCAGGAGAGAGTCAACATGGTGTAGTGAGTGTCAGACTATGGCCTGGGTGAGACCGGGGTTCAAATCCCCACCCGCCAACAAAGCTGACCATATGACAGTCAACCAATGTGGTGTAGTGGTTAAGAGCGGTGGACTCGTAATCTGGTGAACCAGGTTCGATTCCCCACTCCTCCACATGCAGCTGCTGGGTGACCTTGGGCCAGTCACACTTCTCTGAAGTTTCTCAGCCTCGCTCACCTCACAGAGTGTTTATTGCGGGGCAGGAAGGGAAAGGAGCTTGTTAGCCGCTTTGAGCCTCCTTCGGGTAGTGATAAAGCTGGATATCAAATCCAAAAACCAAAAACCTAACCAGCCTTGCAGGGCTGTTGTGAGAATCAAAATGGGCTGGGGGAGAACCACATTTGCCACCTTGAGCTCTTTGGAGGAAAGGTGGAATAGAAATGCGACAAACCAAAATTGGTAAGAGAGAAGATTGAGGAACGGCATTCGGGGAGAGGAAGGAAATCCCCAACACTCACCGGCGAGGTTGAGCTCAGCAAGGGTCTCTCGGAGTGGGGAGTTAGCAGCAGTCAGCAGGTTAACAGACTGGTCGCCCACGTGGTTGCAGTGGCTCAGGTCCAGTTTGGCAAGCTGGGGCGTGTGCCGGATCACTAAGCGCAGCGAGGAGTCCGTGATGTCCAGCCCAGAGAGCCGCAGCTCAGAAACATTCTGGAGCCGACCCCGACTGTCGGTCTGGCCTGGCGGTCGCAGGGGGAAGGAAGCAGACGAGTTAGGTGGGGCAGCCGGGCCAGAGGGCGCAACCCCTTTCGGAGGCGGCCAGTTCAAGCTGCTGTTAAAGGGTGGCAGTTTGAGGTTTGTTCCAACAGCATTTGCAGATTTTGTATAAGAGGAAGCCCTCCGGAAGCTGCTGCACTCCAACTCCCATCGGTTCCAGCCGGCTGAGCCAATGGCAAGAATTGATGGGAGTTGTAGTCCAGTTTTGAGAGGGCGTCGCCTTGGCTGCCCCTGAAACAGAAGCACCCACCCACCCACACCCACCCACACATCCAGAAACAAGGCAATGGACTTGACGGTGTGGTATTTTTTTTAAATAAAGAAGTAAGATTCCAGGTTGATGAGCAAGGGGCCCACTTTTACGGATCACCTTAAGTACAGACAAATCCCCTTCTCTTAGCAAGTATTTCCAGAGGAAGTTAGCTATGACTGTTGTCTATACTGCATGAAACAAAAAATCCCCTGGTACCTAAAAAACTCATCAGGATGGAACATGATTGGTTGCAAGTTTTAAGCAATTGTTTGAAAGGTGCAGGTCAGTAATATACAGTTAATGATGTCTAATGTCCTGGAAGAATTTTGCAGGGAGAGCAAGGAACACAATCCATTATTTTATGCCTGTAGTTTGATGAAGGAAAGGAACAGAGTCGGCTGCGGGCCCTTCCCCAAAGGGCCTCTCCACCCCATTGCGCGCCCCGTTTTACCCGGCTTGGCATCCGGGGCAGGCAACAGCAGTTCGCGGAGGTGAGAGTCCTTGACGTCCTCGATCCAACGCAAATCCAGGAGTCGCAGGGAGGGGAAGTTGGCTGTGCTGAGCGCCGACACGGAGCACCAAGAGCAGCCTGTCAGGATGAGTTCCTTGAGGCCTGGGGGGGGGGGGAATGAGGAGATGACACTTTGTCACTGAGGTTCTCCTCCGCACCTCCAGCTGGTCCTGCCCCCACTTCCTTTGAGAAGTGACGAGTGCTGCCTCGCAGCTCAGAGTCTCCCCCCACTAAAAAAAATACCCTCGCACCCACCGTCAAGAGGGCAGGAAGCCTGGAGGGCAAAGGACTGGGGGGGTGCACTGACTTGTGCGCACCCAGAGAGCAGAGGCTAGAGCGTAGGAGACTTGCACCTATATAGGGAATTGCTCCTGGGTCGTGACCCTGGCTCCCCATCTCCTCCACCTGCTGCCCACCCAACCAAACCACCTCCTGCTTCAAGGCAGAGTGGCTCACTGAAGTGGAACACCTGTGGCTGGGTTGTTCCATGTGAGACTCTGGGGTGGGGGGGGGAGGGTTGGCTCTCCTGATTCAATGCTCCTCTCCAGAAGCAGAATTTTTTTTTTCCTGGGGCGCATGTTTGCAAAGTAAAATGCTGAAAGAGGAAGCAGGCTCGTTTCTCATTTTGAAAAAGCAAGGAAATATTTTGCCTTGTATCGCAGGTTCTTCAAGTGCTAGGAACTTAACTCTTTAAAAAATAATTATACAAAACCCAGGGATTTGACACCATGGTTCATTCCAGGGTATGGGGACTCCCCCCACCCCATCCAGTGGGTGCCTTTGCTCAAAACAAAGTCCACTTGGGTGGGCATGAAGGTGTCTAGGAGAAGATTAAGAGGGAACCCCTTTCCTGGTCATGCAGTTTTTCCATATATATATATATTTCTCCAAAACATCCCCACTCTCTTCTTTTCATCCCAATTTCATGACCACACAGGTTTTCCATGCAGAAGGATTGGTGGTTCCCCCCCACACACATGGGGAGGGACCACTCCATAAAGTGAGGTCCTGCCTCTATCGGAAGTGTCTGCCCCTGAATCAATCAGGCCCCCCTCCCAAGACATCGCCAAGGAAACCAAGGCCGAAGGCAGGAAATGCCACCTGGACAACCCTGTCGCCATGGGGACGTTTCGGATCCCGATACCAAACATGGATATCATTTTGACTGCAATAATTTTTGTAAGGTGCATTGAAAGCCTCTCTGTGCTGCAACAGGATGCAAATGCCTTAAAGAAGTAAAATAAAGTGGTACAGCCTAGGCACAGCCCCCCTTCTGGACGCCAGACATTCCCTTTAGCCAATTATCTCCCACCTTCTAACAAACGAGGCCCCAAAAACTTCTTTACTACTCACTCCTGAAAGTCATATGCCAAACCCTGACAACTCCAGTCTACTTCTGGCTGGGCTTATTTTCTCAATGACTTTGCTGATGCCCAGATAGTTAGCGACAGGGAGCCACTACTTTGTGTGTCCCCTACGTGAGAGGTCTGGAGGGTGGCAACACGAGAACGGGCCTTTTCTGTGGTAGTTCCCCATTTGTGGAATGCTCTTCCCAGGGAAGTTTGCCTTGCCTTTTAGGTGCCAGGCAAAATCTTTTCTTTATAATCAGGCCTTTGGCTGACCAAACATTCTATGGCCTTTTAAATGTGCTTGTGGGAGGGGGGTGTTATTGGTTTGTTTTTGTTTATGTATTATGTATTTCCTGTTCTCATTTTGTATGTTTTGTGTGTGTGTGTGAACTGCCCTGGGATTTAGTGATTTAGTTAGTTAGTTAGTTAGTTGGTTAGTTAGTTAGTTATACCCTGCCCATCTGGCTGGTCTCCCCAGCCACTCGGGCTGGCTCCCAGCATAATATTAAAAACACAATAAAACATCAAACATTAAAAACTTCCCTAAACAGGGCTGCCTTCAGATGTCTTCTAAAAGTCAGATAGTTGTTTTTTCCCTTGACATCTGACGGGAGGGCATTCCACAGGGTGGGTGCCACTACTGAGAAGCCCCTCTGCCTGGTTCCTTGCAATTATTTAATAAATAATAATCATGGAATCATAGAGTTGGAAGGGACCCCGAGGATCATCTTGTCCAGCTCCTTGCAATATGGGAATATGCAGCTGTCCCTTATGGGGATCGAACCTGCAACCTCAGTGTTATCAGCACCACGCTCTAACCAACTGAGCTACTTATTCAGTTAACAACAGTAACTGGAATATCTGAAGACCAGGAGCGGGGTGTAGGTCTGTAAGCCCTTTTGCTCCTTCCAGAGCCTCTGGCTGCTGGGAAACAGAAGCTGAAAGAGACGCTCCCTCTGAGCCACAACATCCAGCTGCTACATCAGGTGTTTGCAGGCTGGGGTGATTTCCACCAACCTGCCATGGCCCAGAGATCCAGCAGCAGCATTGCAACTGGGCTTTGTGCTCATATAGCCGCTTTTGGCGCTCACTAGAAACCACTGCCTAACTTTAAATCATTGTGCACCACCTTGGGACTTTTGATTAGCAAAGGGGGTGTAAGTGCTCCTCCACACACCCCACACACCCCACAAAACACCCACAATACCTTGCAACCTGTTGAGAAGCCACATTAGCTGCTTCTTGGAGATGTTGGTCCAGCTAAGGTCAAGGCTGGCCGGCTGCCGGCGGATGATGCCGCTCAGCATGGAGGGAGTGATGGATTTCCGACGGCTCAGGTCAATGTGCGTCCATAGCCGCTTGTCACAGCACCTGGGGCGAGGGGAAGAGCGGCAGAAGGGGAGAACTCAGCCCAGGAGATGGCGGGGGTGCAAAAACACATCTGTGAACGATCGTTCATTAACAGGGCTAAAAGGTTTAGAACTGGCGGGTTGATCCAGGATTGCATATATATAAATGGGTAAAGGACCCCTGGCCTGTTAAGACCAGTCAAAGGTGACTATGAGGTTGTGGCGCTCATCTCGCTTTCAGGCCGAGGGAGCCAGTGTTTGTCCGCAGACAGCTTTCCGAGTCCTGTGGCCAGCATGACTAAACTGAATCTAGCTCAACGGAACACCATGACGGAAACCAGAGTGCACGGAAATGCTGTTTACCTTTCCACTGCAATGGTACCTATTTATCTACTTGCACTGGTATGCTTTCGAAATGCTAGGTTGCCAGAAGCTGGGGCAGAGCAACGGGAGCTCACCCAATCACAGGGATTTAAACTGCCGACCTGATCGGCAAGCCCAAGAGGCTTAGTGGTTTAGACCACAGCGCCACCCGCATCCAGGATTGTACTTAATGTAGGAGGAGTCTTGCTGCATCAGGCCCAAGTCCAGCACTCTGCTCTCACAGTGGCCAACCAGGTGCCTACAAGAAGGTGGCAGGTAGGACCTGAGTGCCACAGCAACTCTTCCCAATTGGGATTCCCAGGAAACTGACATTCACACAAACACTGATGCTAACTTGGCTAGTAGCCACAGGCGACCAAAAATTCAGTGGGCTGGTGGAGGGGCAAATCTTACCCTTCCTTCCCAAGGACGTTTGGGTTTCTGCCCTGTGCGAAGGAAGAGAAGCCCCTCTCTCTCTCTCTCAGCTCTGCCATCCTGTTTGGTAGAGGGTGATTTAAGGCTACTATCCTGCCTTTGTGCATTGGCTGTGAAGAAAGGGGTTTTCCTCTTCTGCATCCAGCATGGAAACACAAGAGACCAGCCTCTTAGCTGGCTGGTAAAAACCCATTAAAGGTAAAGGTAAAGGTACCCCTGCCCGTACGGGCCAGTCTTGCCAGACTCTAGGGTTGTGCGCCCATCTCACTCAAGAGGCCGGGGGCCAGCGCTGTCCGGAGACACTTCCGGGTCACGTGGCCAGCGTGACATCGCTGCTCTGGCGAGCCAGAGCCGCACACGGAAACGCCGTTTACCTTCCCGCTAGTAAGCGGTCCCTATTTATCTACTTGCACCCGGGAGTGCTTTCGAAATGCTAGGTTGGCAGGCGCTGGGACCGAGCAACGGGAGCGCCGCGGGGATTCGAACCGCCGACCTTTCGATCGGCAAGCCCTAGGCACTGAGGTTTTTACCCACAGCGCCACCCGCGTCCCCAAAAACCCATTACAGGCTATTAAGGGCGTGGGGTGGGGTTCATTCACAAGACATGTGAAAGGTCACAGGGTCTTCATTCCTGAGCTAAAGCTTTCATTCATTTGCTTCCAAACTGTGTCTCAGAAGCAGGACAGCCACACAATTAAAAAAAATTCTTAAGTCAAGCCAATGAGTTTTTAAATGACCCGTCATATCAAGTCAATTGCCTACATCTGCATGCAACAACGAGAAGGGGGGAAAACATTTCTGGAGGGGCAAAGGCATCCTTCCATTGGTCTTTGATGGTGAACACATCTCTCACAACAAACACTGTGCAAAAACAGCCTTCCCACTCCTGCCTAGAGTGAGAGTGAATATTGCATCTGCCACTTGTTGCTTTCATAACTGCATTAAGAAAAAACTTTTTAAAAATTCTGTGTTGCTCAGTTAAATGAAAGTGTCTGTATTGGTGTGTAATCAATCGACCCAGAAGTTGCCAGGAGAGATGGGGCTCCTCAATGAGAACCATCAGAAATGGCAGACTAGCTTTCCAGAAGGAGAGCTGGACCTCCCCAATACAAACTTCCCCTCTGCTGTGTGAAATCTTTGGATATCTTTGCTAATATTTCTCTTTCTGTCTTAAACCCAAAGTCTCCAAAAGGCGTGATTCCCAAACCTGGCTGCTAGAGATCCTTTTAAATAGAGAAGCTGGGAGTTCAACAGCTGGACCTCTGCATGCCAAGGACAAGCTGCAACCCTAAGTTATGCCAACACGACTCTTGAGAAGTCAAAAGGGAGCATCACATTCTGCGCTAAGGCAATGAATATACAAATGAATGCTCCCAGCCCACCCCTTTTCCTCCACCCCCATAGCCCTGAAATGCATGGGCTGGGCATGTTTCCTGCCCATCAGAAAGTGAAACTAGCAAGGTGGAAGTTGTTGGGTTTTTTAAAAAAGGAAGTGTTTTGGTTTTTTTAAAGCCCACTTTTAGGTTCTGACAGCTACATAGCTGAAGACCCCATGTTCAGACAGAAGAGGTCTGCCACATAGAAGGAGCCGCTCCATTTGCCAGAGCACAGCAGGATGACCTACAAGACGGTGGGGATTTTCTGTAATGGCATGAAGAAAACACCTCCCTGCCCCCAATCCACATGGCAAGCCGCTGCTGGTAAATGACACCAAAGCAGGCTAAGATGGCAAGCACAGGGGGGAACATGGCAACTGTCCTTGGTGATTGAGTTTTGAACCCCTCCTGTGCAAGACTCTTCTGCCTTCCCCACCCCTGACTCCTGATTCTTACTACTTGCTTTGCCAAAAATGGATGATAATAATAATAATTGGATTGTTGACATAGATATGCGTAGAAACCTTGAAGATGAATAGGGCTTGAAAGCAGAAGGATAAGGTAATTTCTTAAACCCCTGAAGCCTTCATGATCACGTACAGAGAAACCTCAAGGGCGTATCACTGCGTTTGTTCTGATTTCTGTCTCATTGACCTTGGCCTCTTCCTTCCCACAGCTGAAACTTCCAACGATCAAGCTCATCTTTTGCTGCTTGCCTTGCTTTTACAAAGCATGCCGAGGCTGGTGGAAACTGCTCGAAAGGACCATGTCCAGCAAGGGCGCTCTGCCTATCTAGGGGGAGAGGACTTCCCAGCATTCCTTGAGACCAGCGAGATCCTGGGTCATAACTGACCTTGACCCAGTCGCTCTTGTGAGGGTGACAGTAGAGGGAGGAAGAGAAATGAAACCAGCCACACAGAGCTCCTTGGATATTAGAGCTTCTTAGGATACTGAGCAAATAAAGAGAAACAGTGAGTGTAACCCAGGAAACAAGGAGCACGCGTGTGAAGAGGCTGGCCCCTGCAACTGGGAACCTGCCTGCCATAAAGTCGCACTACTGCACTTATCTAGCTCAGTGCTGGCAACACTAACTGGCAGCAGCTGTCCAGGATTTCAAGAAAGGGACATCTCCAATATAGCGGCCCTGAGAGCTCCCCCCGGTTCATTCCGTGCCGTGCACAGCTCAGTGCAAGGAGAAATAAGCCCCCCACTCATGACACGGGCAGCTCTCGCCAAGAGAAATCCCACGCATGAGCTCAGCGGGAAATCTCCACCAGAACATTACAAGGCTCCCTGACGCAGACCAGTCTTCCCTCCAGACACAGCAGTCCCCATTAGGGCTGGGCGATATATCAATACATCATCCAAAACCGGTTTTGAAGTACGTATCGTGATATCCGTTTCATAACTTTTGAACTGGCAACATATCACAAAGCACGTTATGCGTGTATGTGTGCCATGCAAAAAATCACAATGCAGGGGAAACCGTGAAGCCAGCCAGCGAGTCTCTCGGTTTCTGCACCCCCTGTTATCTCTGCTGGCTCAACCCACAAGAATCACAAGAGCAGGCGCGGCAAAAATCACAATGCAGGAAAAACCGTGAAGTCAGCCAATACCTCTACACCCTTATTTCAGACATCGTGATATATCAGCATATCGTGATGTTTCGCTGGTGATACATCACAATGCTGAAAACCAGATTGTCGCCCAGCTCTAGTCCCCATCCTGAGATCGTCGGTGTCACCATCAGCGCTTGTGGCATTTGCACTCCTGCCTCCCCGTCATCTCCATTCACAGGTTACGCAGCTGCTGAATAGGCCCAGTCCCCCATCCTGGATCTGCCAAACAATATGGCTCCAGGCAGTTCAGGGAACGCGGAAGCAGCTGCACGAGCGCGACCTAAAACCTGCTCCCCCACCCCAGGACCTCTCTGGCACTCCCCGCGCTGCTCCTCCAGGCAAGCCCCTGGCCACCCTGGCACTCACCAGCGGCTCCATGTCCGGCACACCCTCATGCAGACGCACAGCTCCCGATAGCTGAGGTATTGGAAGACGGCCAACCAAACGTCCCGCTGCATGATATGGTCGGATCCGCTGTCCAAAGGCAGGGAGTCGGGCTCGGGGCTGTCGGGCGGCGGACGCACCACGTGCCGCTCCAGCTGCAGCAGAGGCTTGGGCGGCGAGGGCACCAGGGGCCAGTTGAGGAACTGAGTCCGTGCCACCATGCGCAGGCCCGTCTGCCCGGCGGGCCGGCCCGCCTTGCGCCCGCCCGCCTGCTGCTTGGCCCGCTCGCTGCCCCGGCTGGTCGGGCGGTGATTGTTCTCTTTCTCCTGAGAGTTCCCCCGAGCTTTCGGCTGCTTGCCGTTGCGCGCCGTCTCCGAGCTGCCGTTGCGCCGCCCGCCCTCCGACGCCTCCTCCTCTTCCTCCTCTTCCTCTTCCTCGTCGTCCTCGCTGGCGCTGAAGCCCAGGGCGGCCAGGCGCTGGGAGCGGGTGGCTGGGGAGGCGGCTCGGCTCGACACCCCCCCGCTGGAGCCGTCCGAGCCCCGAGAGTCCGTGTCGGAGTCAGAGTCCGAACTGGAGCTCGAGCTGCTGCTGTTCTTCACCCGCTCCAACATCTGGCACATCTGCTTGAAGCGCTCCAGCTTTTCCCGCTGGTGGGACTTGTCCGATTGCGTGGAGGGCTCCAGGGGGCCCGGAGGACCCTTCGGCTTCTGGGGGAAAAGGAAAGACCGGTAGTCAAGAGGGTTCGTGCCCTGGGTTGCTAGCTCGGTTTGGCTTTCATCCGGGGACCCTCCCTGTTTGCAGGACTACAACTCCCATCATCCCTGACCATGCTGGCTGGGGGCAGATGTGTCTTGGGAATCCACTCTCTGGAGGGCACCACAATCCCACCCTGCCTGGATCTTTTCATCAGGTTGTCTTGAAAAAGAAGCTGGGGTAGCTCAGTTGGTATGAGACTCTTGATCTCTGGATTAGGGGTTCAAGTCCCATGTTGGGCAAAAGATTCCTGCATTGCAGGGGGTTGGACTAAATGACCCTCATAGTCCCATATGATTCTATGATTCTAGGATCTCCCTTCCAGAGGGTGTTTACCAGGACTGGATTAAGACCTTTAGAGGCCCTAAAGCTAAGCACTTTAAAAGATTTTGGTACCCCCATATATATATATCTAATTCAAAATGGAAACCGTGTAATAAATTGTTCTTGTTTGAAATGAAATAAAACATACAGTAAGATGGAAAATGTCTTTTTTTTTTGTACACTTCCACTTTATTCCATGAAACACACAATTTAATTACTATCTTACAGCTGAATTAATGTAGATAGATTTTTGTGTCAGAATTTGTGAACTGAAAAGTGGAATTGCTGGCCCATGGTAAATCCAGCAATGGCAAATTCCTGTGGTGCCCCCCCTTCCCTTAATGTCCTAAACATGTGCTTATTTTGCTTTATGGTCAATCCAGACCTGGCGCTTACCAATGGTAGGGTTGACATACTCGTTTCAAAACAACAGATTCTTGCCAGGAGGGAAGATCCCAGCATCCTGCTACCCTAGATATATATGAAATGCAACTCTCAATGCTCAAGAGACACAGTCTGGGCTCAGGGCTCCCACGTACAGCCTGCTTGGAATTCCACAACTGAAGACAAGGTGGGATGCAAGCGGACTGAATAAAGCATTCCACCAACCATCTCCCAAGATCAACGGAGAGCAAGCCCTTTAAGTCTGGCCTCTACGTGATCCGGCTGCCTTCGTAACGTCCAGATTAGATGATGGGGAATGCACCTACAAAGGTGGGTGATTATTTAAGGTCTCGGTCTAGACAAAACTTCAGGTCCAGCTGCACCTGGACAGGAGGCTGATACCACTTTCTCCACAAATCTAACCATGGGGGTGGGCAAGGAATCTACTTTGCTGCCATAGCAGCATCTCTGACCAAGCATTTAGCAGCTTTTGACTGGATGCTGCTTTTCTGCCATGCCCTGCTTTGGAATGTTTCTGTAACGGGACTGTTTCAAACAGTTGCTTGCAGGGCACTTTGGCGAACCTTGTTGCTGGAAGACAAGACAGAAATGTGGTTGTTTTTTAATCAACAACATTGCCTGGAGACTCACCAAAGCCCAAGTTGGGGCATCTTCTGGACAAAGCGGGAAAGTTTGGAAAAACCAAAAGCCATTGATGTTAAGGGTCAGTAATTTTTTAAAGGAGCGTTTTAGTGTTTTCAATATGACATTACCTGCCTTGTGGCTTTGAGATGGACAGGTTATAAATCAAATAGTTGTAAAGGATCAAGTAACCACGTCACGTTTGTGAAAATCGAAAATGCCTGTATTCGCAGCTGTATCTCAGTGCTCTTCGCTTATGCATATTTGACATCTCGCTAGGAGGGTGCCGCTGTGGAGCTGTCAGTTCGCAGGGTACCCCCCTCCCCAAATGGTCAGGTGGTATAATATTCCCTGTCATATGATTGCAGCCCCACCTAGTGGCCAAAGGGAACACAAGCGCGGTCCTTCTGGACCAGATCAATCACACCACAGCGTTCTGTTCTCACATTGACCAACCAGATGACTCTATGAGCAGGGCAACTCTCTCATTCCTGATCCCCAACGACTGGTATTCAAAGGCATACTGCCTCCGATTCCGGAGCCTCATCCTTCATCCGTTCCACTAAACTCCTTTTAAAGCCTCCCAAGTTGGCAGCCGTTGCCGCAGTCTGTGAGATTGCTGGCGACGCACATGAAAAGGAGGATGCATCACTTGGGGCGCCCCTGAAGCCAGCTGGACCAGCAAGAATTGGGGGGGGGGGAGTGGCCACTTAGTGACAGCATCAGACTACAGTGTGAAGGTACCTGGGGAGCTCAGCATGTCCTGCTCTGGCCAGTGCCTGGATGAGAGACCAATGAAGGCAATGAATAAACTGAGAATGTGCTTAGCAGAGAATCCCAGCCCACTTTTCCTGAAGGCGTTCCCCCCCCCCTCTTTGTGGGATTGTAGCTCAGTGAGAACATATTTTGTATGAAAAAAAAGAAAAGGGTCCCTGCTCAGCCCTGAAGCTCACTGGATGACCTTGGGAACGGTGCCGTCTCTCAGCCTAATCTACGTCAAAGGGCTGCTGCGGGGATCAAAAACGGAGACGAGCCACGTATTGCTGCCGTCTGTTTCCATGGGAAAAGGTGGGATAGAATAAACAAATAAAATTCAGCCTTGAAACAGGAGAAGGCTGCTGCTGCTGCTGCCCAGCTACCTCCTATCTCCTGCCTCAGCCAGAACCAAGGACTTGTTCTTCTCCTTTCACCATATGAAACTGCTTCTGCCGGATGCCTCTCTCGGTACCAGGCATTGCAGAAACCCACTGTCTTCACATCCATGTTTTTCGGGCCTCCCAAAAGGGCCTCCCCTACGTCTGATTGGGCAAGGCTCTTCCTACGTGCCCGAAGGCTGCCAGCCACTCACAGACGCCCCAGCTAAACCCCACCTCTCACCTCTAAGTCGCTGGCGGTGATCTGATTCAAGTGGATGGAGGGGTGGGAGATGGTGCCCTTCACCTCAAAGTCCCCGCTGCCCATGCGGCTCCAGGTCTGCATGGATTGCAACTTGTTCCCATCGGGCTGCTGCTCAGTGGCCTGGAAAGGAAAGGTGCGGGCAGAGAAGAGAGAGAGAGAGAGAAAGAGACACACACAAAAGTTCAAGTGAGCTAGAGAGAGAGAGATGCGTCTTAGGGCATGCAAGCGACTTGAGAAAAACGTGCCCTGAATTGTGTGAACCTCCATTTGGAATCTGACAACAGCAGCCCCCTGGGTTTATATGAATGGGACGGGGGCCTGGGAGATGGCTCGGCATTCTGCCCAGTGAAAATGCAGCAGGCTCGGCCTCTGCCACTCTAGAGGACGGAGAAGGAAACGTCAGGGAAACCGATTGTGGCTAAATGTTAGGAGAAACTTCCTTAACAGCACAAGCTGTTTGAAAGCAGAAAGACAACTGCCCCAGGAGGTGGGGGGTGGACTCTTCTTCGCTGGGGGTGTTTTTGAGACCAGGTAGCAGATGAGCTAAAGCTGAGCAGTCAGACATCTGCTTAGCATGCAGAAAGTCCCAACTTCTCCCAGTAAGACTGGGAGATACTCCCTGCCTCGAATCCTAGAAAGCACCGCTGCCAGTTAGTGCAGATTAAGACTGAACTAGGCAGGCCAATGGTCTGAGTTGGCATGAGGCAGCTTCCTGTGTTGATCCTGTACGGAGGAGGATGGAATGGAGGTTCTGCGACCGGATGTTGTGCAAGAGCTATGCTGATGAACGGAACAGGCGCACATCTTGCTCAAATGTGCTAGAGAAATACAAGGTGCACTCACATGCTGGCAAGCAGGTCACTCCCTTTCCACTTCTCTCTGCACAGCCTCCGTGTCCTGGTTCCCCCTGCTATCCCCCCGTTATCTTATCCTGGCCTTGCTCCATGAAATCAAGCTGGGCGAGAAAATTCACAAGCACTCACCTTCTTCAAATGCTTTTCCCGCGTGCCTTTTAACTGCAAGAGAGAAGAGAAGACTGTTGGAATTCTGGGCTGCAGTGTCTCTAATTCAGAAGACCCAATAAGGATTTTGAGGGCAAAGGAAGGCCTTTGGGAATGAGGGCAAGCTGGGAGGCTGTCCCATCTCTGAGAGGGAAGGAGCTGCAGCAAGTTACTGGGTGTAAAGAAACAAAGAAAAAAGGTGCGATGGGATGTTCTGGAGGAAGGAGATAGCTCTCCCCTCTGCCCATCCCTCTTAGTGTGGTCAGTGCAGAAGACCAAAACCATAAGCTTGATCAACAACTCAGGAAGGAGGAGTAAAAATGCCCATTTGCGGGGTCCAATGTAAACCACACTTGCAAATGGATAAAGCAGAGTTGACTGTCAGCACCAATCATCAGGTCTGAGAAGCTGCCACCCGATGCCCAGTGACTGATAGGTGGGCAGCCCCATACACCTGCCCCAAAGAGTGTGCTGAGGGCAGGCCAGTTCTTGATCTGGCTCTGGAGCTGAAACACATGCCCCATTCCTGCTCTAATATGCCAGGAGGGAACTGGAACTCCTGGATCTCACTCTCAGTAGGAAGGAATAACAGAGCTCAGCCTCATGTTATGCAATCTCAGGCCTAATTTCAAAAAGCCTCTGCAAGCCATCAGTTCAGATCTCTAGGAACAGCCGTTTGTCCCTCCTCTGGCCCCCACCCCATTGGGTCAAAAGAAAGAAGGGGTGCCAGAAAGAACCTCCCGCCTCGGAGGAAGCTATGGCACAGAATCTCAGCTGCTCTGAGACAAAATGCAAAAAGGGCTATTGCCTTCGCACATTGCTCACAGCCTTCCTAGAAGCAGCTGTCTGCCACTGCGAGGAAACGGGATGCTTGGCCAAAATGGACCATTGGCTGGTGTCTTCTAGTGGGGTGATCCTAGGAGGCGAGGGGTCCTCCGCGTTTAGTGGACTCAGAGACACATTTGGAAATCTGAGGAACAGGCTCCATGATTTAAATCGCCCTTTGACACCTTGCCAATTTAAATCACCTTGATTTGAAATCAACCCATCCCCCGTCAAAGGGGGGGGGGGGAGATCCTGAAAGACATTGTAAAAAAGGGGGCAGGAAGCTAGAGGGGCTTGGTTGGCACTGAAGGAGGGTCTCAGGGGGGTGCTGTGGTGCCCAGAACCACATTGGAGACCCCAGGAGAGGAAGGGAGGACCCTGGGTCCCTGGCCAGCCACGCAACATCCGTCAGACAGAGCGGCAGCCTCTGACCTTTTTCTTGGGCCCTGTGTCTGGGGGTGGCAGCTCCTTCTCCTTCTTCCGCTTGTGGGCCCCGGCCTGAACTGGGCTTTCCTCCGTGGGTGGCGGGGGCAAAGGCGGCGCCGGCGCCAACTTCTTCTTGTTCTGAGCAGGCTCGTCCGTCAGCTTCCACCGGACGCCGTCCTCGCCGTTGTCGGAACGCCGCTTCCCCGTGCCGTCACCCGAGTCCTGCGGGCGCAAGGAGGGCAGAGGGGCAGGGGGAGTTAGCAGGCAGCCACAATTCACCTACGTGCAAGATGGAGCAAGCAGAGGGGGGCAAGCAGCCTGCCAGCCGCTTCCTGCTGCCCGAAGAGAACAGGAGGACGGTGGGACGGGCTTCGGCAAAAGCGAGAGGACTCTCAAGAGCAGCAGGATAGGGGTCACCTACACGGGGCACAGACCCGACAGCAGCAGGATGCGGCCACTCGCAAGACGGCTCAACACACGTGGGGAGTTTTATTTTAAACACGGCACGTTGTCCTTGAGTGTGGACAAACGTAAACATGTTTTCCAGATGGCAGAGAAAGAGCCAGACACTGGTTTTGCTCAGGGACTCCAAAGGAGGATAAAAAAGGAAGGCGGGAAGAATAAGGTTCTTGCATTTCTTGCAGGGAGGATAAAAATCAATGGTTTTTTCATTTTAAAAAATTTTAAAATCTGATTTTTAAAAATTTAAATCGGGTTTTTAAAATGAAGTGCTTTTGGAGGAAAAATCTTTCCAAAGATAGTTTTCTATTTAAATTAATTATAGTCATTTGTTTTAAGTTTTTCATGTGTGCTAAAACTCATTCTAAGTTTTTTTTTAATTGTTTAATCACATCAGTTAACAAACTTGTATATGTATGCTATGTTATTGCTTTAGTTAAATAAATTGTTTAAATTATTATTAAGGAAATGATTATTTTTCTCCTTCCAATAAAGTACAGCAGAAAACATTGTCCAAATATAAACAGTTAACTTATTAAACCTCACAATAATTTCATAATTATCTGTATAAGTGTTTCTAATAATATAACCAAATCAGCAATTTTTGATATAACTGTAAAAAGTACTCTGAAAAATTATTATTCCAAAAACGAAACCTCCATCTGGTTGTAAATATTAAGATTATACCAGCAAGAATGAGTCTTTCTGTAAGAAAATGATTTAAATCAAGTCTTACTGACAAGTGATTTAAATCAAATCCACCCTGATTTCTTGAAATCTTTTTGTGCTGAGGCACTCGCAGGAAAGAACTGGTGGAAGGCAGGCAGGGGAGACATCACCACTGTCACACATAGATTCTCCCCTCAAAGCATGGCAGCCTTTTCAAAACGTTGCTCCTCATGGGCAGTTTCCAAAATGGGAAATGTGCCCTTTTATATTTATCATCAGCAGAACGTCAACCACAACATTCCTTTGCCTCCTGGAGGTACACAGTTGGCTGGGACATGTAGGGAGTGTCAATTTAGAGGACCAAACTAAATTTCAGTGAGGGGTCTTAATACATTTCTGAGCGTGAGGAATTCAAATCTGCTATTTATTTTTGTGACTGGATAACATTTAGCTTGGCAAGTCTATGTTTGGTGAAGAAGCATATAAGTTGTTTCTGAGAATCAAATAATTTCAATTTTATCTTCTGAATGTGTCAGCTAATGCTAAATAAAAATAAATAAATAATAATAATAATAATAATAATAGTATTTATATACAACACTAATATATAAAACATTAATATATAATACATTTACAGTATATGATTTCTATGTCATTTACACACAATTTAGTTTTGTTTGGTAAGTAAAATAAATATTACCATATTTACGCAAATCTAACGTGCCATCGAATCTAATGCACACCTCAATTTTCAAAACCCTGGAGCCAAAAAAGTATTTGCTGGCGAATGTAAATGCGCCATCAAATCTAATGCACGCCCTAATTTTCACGACGCAATTTGAGTAAATACGGTAATTAAACCAGAATAACTTTTGAATTCCCAAGTCACGTTGCGACTTTTTAGCACCCCTCATTTTTGGAATTTGGAAGCTGAAAAAATAAAACTTGCTCCGAATTGGGACAGGGCCTTGCTGTACGTAACTTCCTCCTCAGGAGGTTTGAGTGGATCTCTCCACTTGAAGCTTCAGGCAACCTGTTAGGACCCCATTTTGGGGGAACGCCATTTTATAAATACATATCTAGATACACAAGACCCTGGTTGGGGAGGAGAGACCCGGTTGCATACAGGTGACGATTCACTGGGGAGAAATCTGAGGGCCCAGTGGTTCAGCACCCCCTTTGCCTCATGAGGTCTGGAAGCATGACTCTACCAAGGCAACAAGCAGCTCCGCTCTCTTTGAGGATGGTGGGCCAGGAGGCCTCGCAAAGAGTTTATTTCCACATGACAACAGGAAATACTGAGCAGGAGCGGATTAGCTGAGGAACGGGCATGCAGAATTTCAGGCCGCGTATTCCCTGCGCTCAGGGCCCCACAACCATCCATCACTCCCCACAGCGCTGGGTGGGAAGGGGCGAGGGAAAAGCACAGAACCAGGGAGCCTAACCTGGATGTGGAAGCAGCTAATTCGGGCAAGGAGCCCAAAGGGCAAAATCAAAGGATACACACACAAACCTGGCTCCATTACGCCCACCCTCCCCAGCACATACACACAGAGCCTCCCAAAGCAAGACTGGCCTGGCAGGGCACGGATGGCCGCCCAGCCCACACTGGGCTGGCCGTGCAAAGGTCTTCCATGTACCTGAAGGAGCATCTCCACCCCCATCGTTCTGCCCGGACGCTGAGGTCCAGCGCCGAGGGCCTTCTGGCGGTTCCCTCATTGCGAGAAGCAAAGCTACAGGGAACCAGGCAGAGGGCCTTCTCGGTAGTGGCGCCCTCCCTGTGGAACGCCCTTCCAGCAGATGTCAAATCGATAAATAACTACCTGATATTCAGAAGACATCTTAAGGCAGCCCTGTTCAGGGAAGTTTTTAATCTGTGATATTTTACTGTATCTTTGGTTTCTATGGAAGCCGCCCAGAGTGGCTGGGGAAACCCAGCCAGATGGGCGGGGTACAAATAATAAATTTATTATTATTATTATTATTATTATTATTATTATTATTATTATTATTATTCCATTGCCCCCACCGCACTGCCCAGCAGACCCATTGACGTACTTTCATCGATTTGCCTTCTCTCTTGCACTTGGGGCATTCCCAACAGTTTGGAATCTCGTTGTTGATGACCCCTTCGGCTTTCCCCATCTGCAAAAGAGAAAAAGGGGTGACAGCATCTGTTAGGCCCCAAGGTGGGGTTGTTGCTGTTGTTGTTTGCAAGGGCCAGTTTCTCTCTCTCTCTCTCTCTCTCTCTCTCTCTCTCTCTCGTTCACTCCCTCACCTTCAAGCAGCCCGGATGCACAATCTCGTTGCAAATGGTGCACTCCATGAGCGACAGGTTGAACTTCTCCTCTTCGCCCTCCACTGTGTCCTCTTTCCCGGCCTCCCCACACACCAGGCACACGGCCGTGTGAGGTAGAACTGGCTGCAACGAGAGAGGGGTGGGAAGTGAGGGGCAGGGGTGGAGGGTCGGGGGCAGGGATGGGGGTTCACTCATGTGAGGCTCCTTCCCACCCCGCAGAAACAGGTTATAACGAGGAACTGCGGGAAAAGTCAACAAATCGACAGTACATTAGATGCGTGCAGCGGCTCTCCCATGCAGCTAACCAAGATGTCTGAAGAAACATATTTCCCAATCCGGTGAGCCACTGCTCGTGGGAACGCACTGCATTTTTTCGCCGCTGAATGCAACGCCCGGCTCTAAACTTTGCATCAGAAGTATTGGTTAAAACGCGTTCTATGCGAACTGGGGTAGCTCAGTTCATAGAGCATGAGGCTCTTAGTCTCAGGGTTGCAGATTCGAGACTCACGTTGGGTAAAAGGCTCCTACTTTGCCTCAAAGGCTCCCTCGTGGTCCCTTCCAACCCGGCAATTCTATGATTCTATAATTCTTTCACAAGGAACACACACCCCACACGCATACACAGAGTGCTCGGTTCCTGAGCTTTCATAAGAGGGGCAATCACTGATGTAAGACTTTGAAACACAAGACAAGCCACTCTACAGATATTTCAGGAAAACAACAGCACTCAGCAATTGCTATGGGACCTTCTAAGAGACTGGGGGGAAATGATCGGGTGGGAGGCTCCTAGAATAACTGCGGCTTGCAGGATCTAAACAGATCAAAGATTACTTTTGCTTCAAATCAAACAAGTCTCCTGCAGCCTATAGAAAGCAGTTCCAAAACATGCGAAAAAAGAAAAGAAACCCAAATCATGTGATAAACTCCGGGCTGCACAATTCCAGGATTGGGAGACGGAGGCATCTTTGAATGCTCACATATACAAACAACATATTCCATCCCTGCAAGCAAAAGCCGGCTTGCAAGAAGAACCTGCAGCTCTTCTGCCTGACATGGCAGCTGTTTAAATGCAGAGAGTTCCTTTGCAAAGTTCCTCACTCGCTCACATGATGTGATCTGGTTTTACATGCAATGCTCAGCAGGTTCCAACATGCAGTAAAATAGCTCGAGGGACAGTGCTGACACATCAGAGAGCATGTGAGGCAAACTGAATATGTGAAAGCCCTCCCATGTAGAAATAATTAATAATAATAATAATAATAATAATAATAATACAACAAATCCTGCATGCAGAAGGTAGTAAGTCAGCATGTCAGGCAGGACACTTTCACTTTTCAAGTCTCCCTTCCTAACATACTAGCTTTCTATATGTAGGGAGGAGTGTGGTCTTGCACAGACGGAGATATATTTGTAAACATGGAGAATTCCCCCATGCCAAGCCCTCCACCTGCATCCTGAATTATTAAACCCCGGTTAGAACTGTACCCCACACTTTTTTTCTACACGTCTGACATATCTGAGAGTCACACGCAAAGTCACACGCAGAGACAGGAACATGCGGCAAGAATGAGGACTTTGAAAAGAGATGCGGCCGGCATTTTTAATGACCTGCCTCAACCCTTGAGAGAACCAGGAGCGCATGAGAGTTTATGAAGACTCCCGCAATGCAGGCTTGACGGCATTTACCTTCACAATCCTAAGGACCAGAAACTTATGCCGCATTTAAAATCACGTTCAAATTTTCTTAGCTAATTTAAAATCACAGCACATCTCAAGCAATTAACCCAGAAATCACTTGTCATGTTTCTTTCATGGGTAGGCAAGTTAGAAAATGGACATAATTGGAAACACAGTTCATATTCCACATTGGATGGTTGGCGATGAAAGGTATGGTCTTTGGCTCTTTTAGAGAAATTGACACAACAAAAGAGACATTGAGGAATCATCTAAGAGCAGTGATGACCAAACTTGGCCCTCCAGGTGTTTTGGGACTACAATTCCCATCATCCCTGACCACTGGTCCTGTTAGCTAGGGATGATGGGAGTTGTAGGTCCAAAAACACCAGGAAGGCCAAGTGTGGCCATCACTGATCTAAGAAGATACCTTTACTGAACTTTAGTGTCCTCTCCTATAAGTTAACAGAGGTGACTCTGGACTCTCATAAGGCATGGCAGTCCAGTTCATTTTGGAGCGAATAGTGAATGCTGCTTTGAATGCCGCTATTGGATAGTCAGTGCCTTACCACTTTGCCGTTGGGCATATTAGTTTTTCCGTGAAAACTTTAATGAAACCAATGGGGGGTTTTTTTTGCACCTCCGTTACCAATCTGCGCCAAACTGCCCCTCTATTTGCCACGGTGGAGTCGGAGGACCAGCAGCCCCAAACCCTGGACAGAAACCCACCCTGCAAACCACCCTCCCTCCCACTTCCCCACTCACCGCCGTGCACTGCCGCTGGAGGCAGGACTGCTTCATGCGCCCTGGCCCCCCGAACTTCTTCATGTCCTTGCAGAAGTGGCACTCCCCACACTCCGACCGCAGGCAAGCTTTGCACTTCCGGCACCGCGTCCGCCGCCGGCGAGCTCCAGCCCCCGCCCCTTTGCTGGACGACATTGGCTACGTCCCGCTTCAGCTACTCTCTGGGCTGCAAGGGGAGAGAAAGAGAGAGAGAGGTGCGCAAGTGATGAGCGAGCCACCGCTTTCCAAGGCGGGCAGGCAGGTGGGCAAGGAAAGTGGCAGCCGCCGAGGTGAATGAAGAGGAGAGAGGCAAACTGAAACGCAAAAACAAGTGAACCGAGATCCTGGCATAATCGTCAAGGGGAGGAAACTGTTAAACATGCAATGCGCTGGAAGAAGAAACTGGAGCGGTGGAAACCCTTTGCTCACAGGCCTAGCTAAGACTGCCAAGATTTCCAATGCGGCCTGCAAGGTCATGATGGATGCACCAAGGCCACCTGCCCTACATCTGATGTCATGTAAGGGCCAAGCAAAGATGTGGCTCAGATGAAAAGGAGGGTGCAGACAAAGCTGATCAGCCCTGCGCAACAGGGCAGATGCAGAGAGCAGACGTCCCCATCATCAAGGCATCATGGAATGAACAGTTCAGGTCAAGAAATATTGCACCCATTCAAAGTGAAATTGGGGAAACCCACTACATCAGGACGCCTTGGTGTCCCTCCCAGCTTTGGGAAGGGTGAAGGGACAAGGGGTCCAGCGTCAATATGCACCTGCAGTTTGGCAGATTCAGGGAACTTGGGGTCTGCAGTAGGCCCACAACTCTAAGCCTGTGAAGAACCTTAGTGCCCCACAGAGGGTGGAACAGCAAAGCAGTGCATCCCATCGCCATCTAGGCTAGGACAGGTCACGCGACAAACCCGGACGTCTTGCAGAACTTTTCAGTCAGGCCTGGTTCTTTGCTGCGAGCACTCAAGAGCCTCATTTTGCAGCTCTCATTTTGCCACAGACTGCATTGCTCAACTTCACCTACAGCAGCTCATTCCGTGCTATCGCTCTGTGTGTGTGTGTGTGTGTGTGTGTGTGTGCGCGCGCACACACACACACACACACAGGATTTTCATTCTTCTCCAAGATCAGGGAAATGCTCCGGACACGCGACAGAGAGCTCTTGACATGCTTCTTGTTATAAACAGGAAGCCTGTGTATATGGCGATGGCTTTAGATTTTGTCCGAAACAGAACTGGGAGGGGAGGAACACTTCACACCCTTTAGGAGCAAACCACTTTACTGGAGCAGGGAGAAAAATGTATATGTGATTGCAGGCCCCAACTGCCACAAAAACTAATTTTCTAAAAATGTTCTCCTGTTGAACAAACTACACATATACACAGACATAACACCCTACAGCTCTCTCAGAAACATCGCACAGCAGAGTAAGGAACCAAGAGAGATTACAATATCAGCACCAAGAATGCAGAGCAAATCAGCCTTTGCTGAATATAACCGCACAGCAAAGTTCAGAAACAGAAGTTTTAAAAAGAGAAAATAAACTCATTGGCGATTTTAGAACCTCTGCTTCCCAGCATCTGAAAAGTCTTAAATCTTCTACCATCCTGTCCAAACTTAATAAAACCCAATATTGATAGTTGCAAAACTACGACTAGGATCCAAAAACAAACAAAGCCAACAAGCCCGATCCTTCTCACACAATTAATTCTACGTGCTTAAAAGGGCTTTGGGACACCTGCATTTCCGGACCAAGCTCCCAATCCCACAGAGGAGCCACTTTTGAATCCTCTTTATCTTTCTTTCCAAAGCAGCTGGTGTTATGGGATGAGGTTTGCTGTTTCTGTCTGTTTGCACCCTGATCTATATGAAAAAATACAGAAAGGAAGCTAGGGCTCTAGTTTCTTTATTTCCTTCCCTGGGTTACTTGTTCCAAGACATGATCTTCAGGTACATGAAGCAGCAACCTTGCTAACACTAAGCAGACTGTGCAGCAACACCTTTTTATAAGCTGTCTTCAGGTCCATCGTGGGAGAAATGCAGGATATATGGGGAGTAAATTTAAGCGATAAAAGGGGTCCCCATCCAACAGAGACTCTTCTGGTTTGCCTCAGCCTCCGGAGAGTTCTCAAGGAAAACAAACTTCCCTCCCCTGTAGCAGTTATCACACAAAAATGGGTTAGGAGTCAAAATATCAGAAACCCACAACAATGTTTGGAAGGGGGAAATATCAAGGAGGGAGGGCAAAAATTGCAAGAAGAAACCTTGAGCATATTTGTGCTCCAAAACAAAAAGGTTCAGCACCAAAGCTTCCATTTTCATCCCCAATAAAAACTGAGCTGCATGGCAGCCTGAGTAAATGACGCAAAATTGAGAAGTTTCCCCCCTTTCCACATTATTTATTCTGTTTATGCTTATGACAGAGAGCAAATATTTCCCTAAGATTTTCTCTCTACCCCTCCACCCCATCACTGAAAATCCAGCACAGCTCCTTCATCCCCACTGAGCCGCAATCTTTCAAACCTAGAAACACGGTCCTGATGCTGACTGCACTGTCTAAACGTCAACTTTTGCACATGCCCAATACAATCACAGAATACGCATGGGTCTGAATGCAATTATACAGCAATAGCCAATAAAGAAGAACAAATCTAAGAACCTTTGCAGTGGGTTTTTTTGTGTTATTGAAGGAAAAGCGCCCAATTAATTATTTTTTTACAGCGGTTGGAGGGTCCATTTTTTAAAAAGGGTAACTCTTCTGAAATACTTGGAAAAATGTAGTTGTCCCCAGCTGATAAAATCTACTTAGTCTTATTCTGTCGGCAGAGGAGTAAGGGGCATCCAAGGAAATGCCTTGCTGATCGAGCTACTGCAATGGTAAGAAAGATGGACTCAGATCCTACCTCTGTCAGAGATTCATCATATATCCTTTGACGCATCACTTCGGCTCAACCACGGGCCTCTCTCTCTCTAAAATAAGGGCAACACTGAACCACCTCACAAGGAAGTTGCAAGAGTGCTGAGAAACAGAGAACCCTGTACAGGTTACAAGCCCAATATTAATGACAAAGCTGTAGCGGAATAAAAAGAAGCTGGATTCTAATAATGCGGCAGCTCAATGGGGACCTTTTAGGATAAATCAAGGGATGGACTTCACTGCTCTCACTCTTCTGCCTGCTTACACCAAAGTCACAAAAGACACTGCGATTTATAGCTGCTTTAGTTACAGGTGCCCATGGTGCTGGGATGCAGGTTCTTACCCAACTACTGTTTTATAGAAGGGGCTGAAAGAAAACAGGTGAGTTCCCCCTCCTAAAGAGACAGGGAGATCAGCAAATGGGAAGGACAGCAGAAGCACCCTAGCTATGGGCAGCACCTTTAAAAAAAAGAAAAAGAAAGAGCGCTTCTCTGTGTTGCTTGTTAACATGCGGCTGCCAAGGTTGCACTGCTTTAATGCAGTTTACGACAAGGAAGGGGGTCCTGTGGCCCTCCAGATGCTGCTGGACTACAACTCCCATCATCCCTGGCCATTGGCCATGTTGGTATCCAACAACATCTGGAAGGCCATAGGTTGCCCACCTCTGGTTTAGAATGAGGCATTTGCAGGTTTCATGTCGCTATCCTGAAAGGTGAACCTTCACGAGGAAATACTGCAGGCAGGGCATGAAAAATATTTCATGCTTCTAGAAGCCAGTATCTGGTTTAGAAAAAAAAGAGAAAAGAAGGAAACGCCAACAAGTCACTGATTGCGGGTGGAGGAGCAAGTCAAATTCCTGGGAACCAACATGGTATCTCAAAAGAAATTTCCCAGTCTGGAGGCCTGCTTGCCAAGCTGGCGGCTCAGATGTGGAATTGATACAAGGGCATAGGATATTTGAGTTCTACCTTCATAAAACAAAGGGAAGAACTACTGTGATGTACAAGGAGCTGCTTATCAATATGGATTGGAAGTGGATTTGGGGGGGGGTAGGATACAGAGAAGGGACGCGGGTGGCGCTGTGGGTAAAAGCCTCAGCGCCTAGGACTTGCCAATCGAAAGGTCGGCGGTTTGAATCCCCGCGGTGGAGTGCGCTCCCGTCGCTCGGTCCCAGCGCCTGCCAACCTAGCAGTTCGAAAGCACTCCCGGGTGCAAGTAGATAAATAGGGACCGCTTACTAGCGGGAAGTTAAAAGGCGTTCCGTGTGCTGCGCTGGCTCGCCAGATGCAGCTTTTCACGCTGGCCATGTGACCCGGAAGTGTCTGCGGACAGCGCTGGCTCCCGGCCTATAGAGTGAGACAACCCTAGAGTCTGTCAAGACTGGCCCGTACGGGCAGGGGTACCTTTACCTTTACTAGGATACAGAGAAGGAGAGAAATCGCACAGTAATAAACAGAAAATGAAAGCAAGGCTGTAGAAAGCTTTTCTATGGGTAGCACTTCCCAAAACATTATTAGTCCCACTGAAATAAAACTACATGCCTAATCTAAGAGCAACCATTTTCACAGGGCCTTTCTTGAAGCAGGGAGAGATGGAACAGGGGAAAGATGGCAAAGGATGAGGATATTGGCTAGAGGAGATGGGAAACTCAGAGAACAGATTTCATATCAGAAGCAGAAAGGGAAACCCAAAAAGGAAAGGGCTACATTTGCATCATTAGCAACTGTTGCAGATGGCAATCGTTAATATAACACCATCAACAGGTACATGGCACAGTAATGCAACCAAAAAAAAGCAGGTCCCTGACCTGAGGTGCTTGCAACTGAAGAACCAAACTCAGAGACCCCATTGTCTCCTCCACCATCACTACTTAGATCCCAAAGCCTATGAGAAAAGTTTTAAAAACCACAAAACCACAGCTGGTTCAGATATACTTCTCTGCTCTTTCTACATAATGTCCAGTTGAACTTCCCTTGCGCCATGACGTCACCACATCCCTCCATTGGCAGTGAATGATGTGACAGAGCCACTGAGTTGTTAGAGCAGAGGCAAGTTCTTCCAGGCATTACACAGAGGAGGGGGAAGGGAAGCAGAACTGGTGTTTTCTGAGCAAGTGCTGTTTTGCGAGGAACGTCCAATTTTGCCCTAAATTCTCACGGCGGGGAGAAGGAAAGGAAACAGGGGACAAATACAATCAAAGGGAGTTAACACGTATTTCGGGGAGAGGATCTGTCCCAGTTGGGGAGCAAGGTCTAAAGCATCAAACCAAAAGATTCAAGGAGGAATTAGAGAAGAGAAAGTGGTGGCACCACACTGAATGACCTCTGCCTGCAATGAACTTACTGTTTAGACAGCAGAACAATTCAGTTCCCCAAACTGGAGGGGGAGGGACAGACCTGGGCATGCCCATAACCTTTTGATGTTCTTTACTGCAAAACACCATCACTTCATCTTTTGATAGATATATATTTTGTAAATTAGGGCGGGGGGATGCTATTAGGGATGAGCTGGTAAAGGGGGAGGAACAGGTTAGGTGGCAGAAGGCCTCGGTGAACCTGAATTAAGCCACTTGATCTTGCTGCGCTCTCTCCCCCCCCCCCTTCACACATACCACAGTGCCCCCCTTGCAAAATGGTCACCAAACACATCCCACAAGCAGCACCCCCGACTTCCTAAGGCCGCCCGCCCGCCAGCCGCCCCCTCGCATGTGGGATCAGGTGGGAGGCAGGCAGGCAGTCGAGAGGGCCGTGGTGTCTATGGGAACTTGGCTGCGATACCTCATCACGCCCCAGCATGGCCTCAGAGCTGACAGGCCCGGTCCTGGCAAGGGATCCCGAACACCTCAGCCCGGCCCTGCACGGTGCCGGCTGCTGGCTCCCCTCGGCTCCTCTCCGCCATCTGCAACCTGCTTGACACATCTCCGCTCTCGCCGCCCCTTTAAAAGCCTCTAAGTCCAGGCAGCTCTCGGGGGCGAGCCTCCTCCGGCAGATCCCTCCGGATCCCGCAGCTCCTCGAGGCGGGAGAGCGGAGCCATCCCGGATCCAGGGCCCCCTGAAATCGGCAGACACGGCCCATCCCCTCCTCTCCTCCGCTTCCCTTCCCCTCCCCTCCCTCCCCCAGGGCTTAAAACATGAGAAACACAGAGAGAGAGAGAGAGGGAGGCAGGAGCGCTTTACGGCCGGCAATTCCTTCCCCTGGAAATCGGAGAGGAGAAACTTTGGTTCCACGCTTGCCCCCGCGCACACACATCCACACACACAGGCGCAGGACACGCGCGCGCGCCCCGGAGCCACTCCGCTCCTCTCCTCCGCTTCCCCCTGGTGCCCGTCAGATGCTGCTGCCCACCCAGGAGAGGAACCCCTCTTCCCAGTTAAAAAAAACGCAACCCGGCCAAAAAAAAGGATGCACCCCGGTATCCGCTCGCTCGCACGCCTGCTTTCCTTTTGGGTACAAAAAAATAAATAAATAGCGACGCCCCCGCCCCCACTCAAAACAATCCAGCCCAAGGTGACAGCACGTAAGGGTGGGAAAGAGGGAGAATGCCCAAGAAAACAAAAACAACAAAGGAGATCCCGAAAGGAATGGGGAAACTGAGGAAAGCACAATAGTGTACCTTGCATTTGAGGGGGGGCCGGGGGAGGGGGAGGCTTAGAAGCTCCAGATCCCACCTCCGACAGATACATTCATGCAACCCGCCTGGTAGCTTAACAGCACTCTCCCCCCCCCCCAATCCTCCTTCCCTGCATATGAGTTGTTGTGATGTTTTCACATGCTGTGTGCGTTCACACGACCTGCCCTGCATATACAGCTAATTTGGGGGGAAAGGGGTTATTTTGCAAAGCGACTGGGGGTCCTCCTCAAAAGCATCACGTTGGAGGTCGGAGAGGGAGAGCGAATAAATTTTGAATGGGGAGGGGGGAGGGAGAAAGTGTTGGCTTCTGGAAAAAAGGGACAAGGGTCTCTATTCCTTGAAAAGCATTCTTTCGCAAAGCCAAGAGAGATGGGGGGCGGCGGAGGGACTTACCTTTGGGAAGCGCATCCAGGCACCAAAGATTCTTCCTCATCCATCAGCAGCCTCCGAAAGAGAAAAGATGCTGTACGTCTTACAATCGCTACACACACCACACACACACACACATATATCTACACAAACACTCACATATCACAGACAGGCACCAGCCAAATGTGCCTTAGGATGGGAGGAGATTGGAGATGGGGAGCAGCCCCCCCTTTAAAATCCATGAAGGGTTTGGGAGCGGGGAGCGAAGGAGAGATGGGCTACTCACCTGCTGTGTGGCCATGGGGCGGATGGCGATTCTGATGCTGGGTTTGTTGTCATGGTGGGCAGTGGAGGGGGGGAGAGAGAAGAGATCCAGCCAGTTGTTGAAGGATTTGTGTGTGCGTGCGTCTCTCCCTCAGTCCCCCCCACAAAAATAGGGGGGTGGAGAAGAGTCTGAGGGGCGGGTCGATCTCCCCAAAGAGGCGATTACAGATTCATAGCAGCAGTTCCCCCCAGTCCTCTCACCCCCTCTCTCCTATTCTACCCTCCACGGTTTCCTTCCTTGCCCTTGGGAGAAAACAAGGGGGTGATGTGTGAGGAGGCTTCCCTTCCCCCGAACATCTAAAAAATAACAAGGAAAGCTCCCGCTGTAGCACACATCTACTCAGGGACCCCCTGCACCCCTAATTTTGGATGGAGCCTTGGGCATTGCCTATGCGCGGTGCAACCTCCAGTAACCCCCCCCTCCAACCCTCCTTGCTTCCTCCTGACTCCTCCTCCTCTTCTGCCCACCACTGAGATTTTCCTTAGTTGCCAGAACACCCACCCTCCCCTTTTCAAATGTAGGCAGACCACTCCCCTCTCTAAGCCCACTCCCCACTCCTTGGGCTTACTGGAGGTGGGAGAAGAGGAGGAGGAGGAGAAGGGGGACTTGCCCCTTGGCTTGTTACTCCAACAACATCTCCATGCACTTTGGAGAGCAGGGGGTGGGGGCTAGGTGAAAGCTGTCCCCAAATGTTATTTAAGATGATGATGATGATCAGCCTTTCCCTTTAAATCAGGGACATAGCTCTGGCCTCACTCTCACACACAGAGCCCAGATGGAAAAGGCCGAGTGCCTGCCTTGGCGATCTCTCAGCTTTCTGCCCCCCTCCGAAGCAATGAAAGGGTGGGGGTTGTTAACCTTGCAAAACCCTTGCTCCTGCAACGGGGTGGGGCCCTCTAGGCGCTCCCCACTGCCAGCCCCCCCCGCCCTGCAATCCAAGGGGGGAGTGGGAACCTGGTGCCCCCCACCCCACCCTTTTCCTCAAGGGGGCTCTGCGCTGCCCAGCTGTCCCTCCCCCCACATAAGGGAGGGCCTTTAAACCCACCCACCCCCCTCCAAAGGGGCAGGTCGGGGAGTGGGGTTCAGTCGCCCCCACAGCTCCTCGGAAGGGACAGAGCTAGGCCCCACGGTGCTGGTGGAGCCTCCTCCTCCTCCTCCCCCAGCCTCTCTCATCCTCTCCTCTTCCTCCTTCCCTTTCACATTCACTCACTCACACATACTGATACACACACCTCACTCAACGCATAACACACACACACAAAACCGTCATGGCGGTCTCGGGAAGGCCAAAAGGGAACACTCGCCGCGCGGGAGATCATGGGAGAAGTAGTTTTCTCCGCCACCTCAGACGCATCCGCCTCTATGGGCACCTGGGGGAAGTTTGGACTACAATGGGGATGGCGGCCAATGCCTCCGCGCAATGGCGAGTGGGGATTGTAGTTTTATTTCCCGCCTCTACGCCTTGGGTCCGTTGGTCGCTATAGCCCCCTAAGAGGTGTTTGGACTACAGCTAAGATGGCAGCTTGCGGCGGCTGCGTCCCCAATGCCTCATGGGAACGGTAGTTTTGCTCACTCATCGGATCAGGCCTGTGTAAGCCAAGTTCTCCGAGAGGTGTTTGGACTCCATTTAAGATGGCCGCTGAGGCGAAAGGCATCATGGGAATGTAGTTCTATCCTCCAGGCCCGTGTCTGGGTATTTCTCAGTGCCTTTATCGTTTGCCTCTAAGTCCTCAAGGAGAATGCCTGGACTACAACTAATATGGCGGAATAGGAGGGGAGGGGCATACTGCCGAACGGAATTGCGGGAGATGGTGTTATATAGCTCAAAGCTAATTGAGTTCTGTTTTTATTAAGTAATTCCCATATGCCAACATTCCACGTTAGATTTTTTTTCATCTACATAGGATTGCCACCGTTTGAGTACTTTACCTCTGAGCATGTACAGAGTTCCTCTTCTCTCAAGGGTATTCACGTGTGGTTTGTTTTTTACCCTCCTTAAAATGAAATAAACAATTAAAACAAATGTAGAAAACTTATGGGAGAACTCCTGCAATTAAAATGACCTTGTTACCAAAGGCAAATATTTTATTCCAGTTTTCAGCTATAGAACTGCAAGCACAACAGATCGTGAGATGACAGATGATTTCACTTATGTTTCTTTGGAATAATAAAAGACCAAAAATAGAAGCTGTTGCACTTCACTTATGAAAGGAAAGAGGAAGAATATCAGTGGTATAGCTAGTTATATCAATCAAATAACCAACTGGTTGAAAGAAACAAATTTATAAATATTGCAATTTAAAGAAACTTTAATAAAAGCACCAATCCATACCACATTTGACATTTGGTTTCAAAGTACAGTACTCAAAACAATACTTTATAATCAGCAATTAGTTGTGAATGTGGGACAAGTATGGAATCTGCCTAAGCCCACGGATCTTGCCACATAAAATTGATATTATATGACCCACAAGGTGATTCAGGTTTACGATTTCAAATGTATAAAGAACATGATTTTGCCCACTATGGAATTATTCTAGTTGGTAGCAGAAAGCCAACATATAGGGGAGGTCAAAAGCAAATTTAGTGATTTTAATCTGTTTGGGACTTGAATCATTTCAGATCAGTTCATATGAGACTGATAATCAGTGAAGTGGAGAAAGAACCTTCGATAAATTTATCTCACACAGCAAGAAGCATCTCTCCCAAAAGTGTAGCTTCTTAGATACGGCATGATATCTGCATGATACCTCTGGGTCCCTTCCAAACCTCTGATCCGGTGTATGTGAAGTTAGAATCTATGAGGTGAAAGCAGCCAGATCTGTTCCTTTGATAAGGTAATGGCCTTGGCTGTCCAGTTAAGTACAGCACTGTCATTTACATGTCCCAAGAAGCTGCCATGGAGACAAAGAGGTGAGCTTGTTCCCACCTCCCCTTGCTAGATGATGTTCTCCATCTAGAGAGATTTCTTGGCTGATACTGAAAACCCAATGACATGTCTTGCTCTGTGCTGCGCCCAAAGCTGGACTTTGGAGCTTCCATGAAAACCTAATGGAGAAGCAAGATCTGTTTGAGTATTAACGCTGTGAGCGCTTTCATCCTTTGCTCAGGTTGTATATATGTGTAAATAAAACCATATATCCTAAAGACACCACAGTCTCCATGGACTTCACTCAAAGGAAAGCAAACCCTGTGTAAGTGCAGGAACCCCTGAAGTCCCTCGCTGCTCAGAGATAAGGGTGCGGGCAACAATATTTATATGTAAGGAAGTTGAAGTATTGCCCAATATTTGTACTGATTTATTAAAACATTTGCATTCTGCCTTTCTGCCCTGAACAAGGGCCCCCAAGGCGGATTACAACCATAATATCTCGATACATTTAAAAACAGAGCGTTGGGAGTCAGAATAACATAGCTAAAATTGTTGTCGCATTAAATGACGAACGGCTTTATCGTAAATCTCCAGGCGTTTTTCACACATGCAATACAAACAGCTAAAAATTGCTTTGAAAACAATGAAAACAGCAACTAACCATGTTTTCCGCCTTGCGCATTGGAGGAAAGGTGAGAAGAAAATGTAAGAAGAGAGTCGGGCAGAAAGAAAGAAAGAACTCAAGATGGGTTTTTAAAACAATACAAACAAACACCCGAGGCAGGGACCTAAAAATGTTTATTTATTTTTGAAAGCCACAGCTAGAGAGTGAGATTAAAACATGTCCCCCTTGCATCTTCACCACCGCACTTGCACATTCATGATTTGGTAGGCAGGTGCCTCCTCTTAATTTTGGAGAGCCTCCTCATTTTGACATTTCTCGGTGATTTTTGAAGTATCAGATACTAATGACAGAAAGGCACACTACAGTCGAGTGTTCCCGGGTGACGCATACCATTAAATGACAAGGATGGCCCCACATGCTGCCATGCTGAGACCCCAAGCAGAGCTCGCCTCAAGAGAGGCCCTGCTTCTCGGCTACTATCATCAGTACCCCACTCCCTGCCCCAAGGTGACCATCAAGCCCGGGGTCAGAATGCAGAGTCATCATTCTGCGGTAGAGCAGCTGAAGTCCCGGGTTCAATCCCTGGAATCCCTAGGTAGGGCTGGGAGAGAACTCTGCCGGACACCTCAGAGAGCTGATGCCAGTCAGTGTAGGGAACAGTGAGTAAGATGGACCCATGGTCTGGTCGCTTCCTGTGGTCCTCTGCAATTTGGGGCTGTGTGCAGAAATCGCACCCAGCAGTGCATTTCTGAAATGGCGGCAGCTGAAGATCTTCCTTCTCCTGCCATGAAGGCTAGGCAACCTGTAGTCCTCCAGGTTTGACCGCAGTGCTCATCATTCCTCCTGACCACTGGCTGTGCTGGCAGGAGTTGGGGTCCCATGTTCCTCAGGCTGTTGGCCCCCCTGCTGACGCCCGTCCAAAGATCTCAGATCATCCCCAGAGGACTGGTCTCGCTGACTTCCCACAATGTCTCTGACATAGCTGTTAAGTTGTGGGTGGACATAGCAGACGACACAGAGATTTCTCCAAGTGGTTCTTTATAAGTAAGCTGCAACTGAACTGAACAGCAAACAGCTCAGCCGGCCTGCTTTTATAGGCAGCCGGCTGTCAACATTGTAACAACAACCCAGGGTTTCCCGCCTAAATTAACTGACGTGGACCTGAGTGAAAACTATACTGTATACACAATACCCCTGGTGGCCAGGGTGAGAACTTCAATACATAACACCCCTCCCCACCGAGATAAGGCATTACAGTGATACCTCTGGATATGAACAGGATCTGTTCTGGAGCCCCGTTCGCATCCAGAAGCAAACGTAACTAGCGACGGCACGGCTGCGCATGCACGTGTCGCTTTTCGCCGCTTCTGCGCATGCGCAAGCAGCAAAACCCGGAAGTAACACACTCCGTTACTTCCGGGTTGCCGCGGAGCACAACTCAAATGCGCTCAACCCGAAGCGCATTCAACCCAAGGTATGACTGTAGTTACAACCATAGTGGTTCCATTACATACAGCAATACCCTTATTGGTTTCAGTAGGGCACATAAGCATATTAGTTGACCCTATTCACCATACAGCTTTACATGTGCAGTTTGTCCGGTGAGCATAGTCTTTTAAATAAGCTGGGCGCTTGGAAACCCTGACGGACCGCCGAGGGCCAGTACCAGAGTGGTCTGAAGCATTGTGGGAAATTTAAATGGTGGCTTGCCCCTGACACTCATTAGAACATCATTGCTGCAACCAAGACTTTCTGTCTCAAAAGGCCACAGAAGGAGAATGCCAGAGGGCCCTCGGCCTTCTTGTGGGCTCCCTTCTCCATCTGCGAGCCCTTGGGATGACAGACCCTCCAAGTGTCCCTATCTTCCAGGGACAGTCCTGGATTTACAGAAGCTGTCCAGGTTTCTGATTTGATCCCAGAATGTCCCTCTTTCCCTTAGGATGTCCCAATTTTCATTGGGGAAGTGTTGGGAGGTATGGAGTTGACTCGGGTCAGCAAACTTTTTCAGCAGAGGGCCGGTCCACTGTCCCTCACACTTTGTGGGGGGCCGGACTATATTTTTTTTTGGGGGGGGATGAACGAATTCCTATGCCCCACAAATAACCCAGAGATGCATTTTAAATAAAAGCACACATTCTACTCATGCAAAAACACACTGATACCCAGACTGTCCGTGGGCCATGGAGTTATGTAACCCCCGAGCCAAGGAAATAACTATACAACATTTAGACAACATCTGAAGGCTAACATAGGGAAGTTTTTTTTTTAAAGTTTAATGTTTTATTATTATTTTTTTATACTGGTTGGAAGCCGCTCAGAGTGGCTGGGACAACCCAGTCAGATGGGCAGGATATAAATAATAATAATAAAGTTATCACTATCATTATTATGGACTAGGACAGGGGTCTGCAACCCGCGGCTCCGGAGCCGCATGTGGCTCTTTTACACCTTTGCCGCGGCTCCGGGGCAGATACTAGCGAGGGGAGGAGGCGCATTGTGCGCCCCGACACTCCCCACTGTGGCGGGCGCTGTACTGGCTGTGACGTTGCATGGGGGCGGTGCGTGCGTTAGTCACGCACCGTCCCGACGTCACCTTCCCGCCCGCTGTCAGATCGCGGCTCAGGATATACCGTATTTTTCGCTCTATAACACGCACCCGACCATAACACGCACGTAGTTTTTAGAGGAGGAAAATCCGTAGGCATGCCACCCGTAGGCATTTCCTCCATAACACGCACAGACATTTCCCCTTACTTTCTAGGAGGAAAAAAGTGAGTGTTATGGTGCAAAAAATATATTTGTTTAAAATGTCCCAATGGTTTTGCGGCTCCCAGTTTTTTCCCCCTTTGGAAACGGGTCCAAGTGGCTCTTTTTGTCTTAAAGGTTGCAGGCCCCTGGACTAGGACGTCCCTATTTTCATCAGAGAAGTGTTGGAGGGTATGGGATAAGTGCCATCAGATCAGAGGCAATATCCCACACAGATACCCCTCTGGACTCATGCAGCCCCTACCTGAATGAGGATATCATAATGGATGGGCGAAACCTTTAAAATGCTAGCAGCGTAATAATCCTGTAAATAAAGAACATTGGAATTTAGGGACATAAGACGAGCCTGCTGGATCAAGGCCACCTAGTCCATCCTGTTCCTACAGTGGCCGCCCAGAGGCTTGTGGCAAACCAACAAGGCAGGACCCAAGCTGGACAGGAGCTTTCTCCCTCCTGTGATTTCCAGGAACTGGTATTCAGAAGCCTCCTTGTCTCCAGCTGTGGAGGCATAGCAACCATAGCTAGGCTGATTAATTAAATTTAAAACCAGAGGGACCCGGGTTCAAATCACCACCAGTAGGCCATGCAGCAGCTCCCTTGGTGCGCTGAGCTTTGCCTCTTCACTCTCTCTCAGCCTGACCTTCCCCACAGAGCTCTCCTGAGGCTAAAAGGCCTTGATGATCTGATCTCCATGGAAAAAAATCTGGGGTGCGGAGGCAGGGAGATTAAACTGCTCAGTAATAATCCTTGCAGCCTTTCCCCCCATTGGTGGATTCCTATTAAATGGCCTTGAGCAGCAGCAACACACTTCCAACAACCTTGTGGTGGGAGCAGGTGGGGAGGAAGCATATTTCTGAGAAACATCTGGCGATGAAAAACAAGGTTATAACTTAAAACATTTAGAAGAAATGCTTATCCGTTTAAAGTTTTACCTTTATACATTTTTGTTTGTTTGTTTAAAGATAGGAGGGATACGCCACTTTATAGATTTATAAGAAATCTGGACTGTTATAATTTTTTATTTTATAGAAGTCCAGTGAAAACTTGCAAACACATATCCACGCTCTCAACCATCCCCACTTTGTTCTCAAACATGGAGGGGCTGTAAATATCCAGCAGGTGGCACCACTGAACCAAATGACTAAAGGCAGAATGTTATTAAAAAATTAAGCTGGGATGGATTTTTGCAACTGTTGCTGTTCTTCATTGCCTGTTCATTTCTTCTTGCTGCCTCCTCTTCCTCTGGCGTTGCCCCAAGCTGAATTGCAAGCCTCTCGGGGCAGAGACCTGCCCTCTTGCACACTCTATAAGGTGCCAAGCACAGCGAGGGCGCCATGTCAATAAAAGTCAAATGACCATCTTTGGACTGAGACTGTACAGCTTTTGCAGACATCAAGCCAAGCGCATTTTAGATTCTGTCAAGGTCAGATGTGGTAAAACTTCAGGGCTGAAGGATATCTTTTTTGTTGGAGTACCAAGGTCTCATCAGAAAGTGAGGCGCCAGACAGTGCCTGAGTGTGTTTTGTTTTGGCAGAATCAGCTACAAATTGGTGACAGCTCATGGGGCAGAGTCCATTCTCTACTAGAACCTGGGAGCCTATATGCTGGAATTACCTGACTATATAAATATGAATTTGCATTCGAGTTATGACAAACAAGTGGTCCTAACAGCCTAATTTGAGGTGGGGAGCAGGAACCTTTTGTGGGAAGGGGAGGGGAAGATAAAAAACAATAAAATACATAATTAAAAACAAGACTAATAACTCCCACAAAAAGTCCCTGCTCCCCACCTCAAACCACCCTGAGATTTATGGATGGAGGGTGGTATACTAATTTAAATCAGTGTGTGTGTGTGTGTGAGAGAGAGAGGAGAGAGAGAGAGAGATTATTTATTTTATTTCATGTGTTACCTTTACATCCTCAAAAGGTCCGGAGGGTGGCAACATGAGAACGGGCCTTCTCTGCAGTGGCCCCCCATCTGTGGAATGCTCTCCCCAGGGAAGTTTGCCTAGTGCCTTCATTATACGCCTTTAGGTGTTCCTTTTTTACCAGGCCTTTTGTTGACCTGATCAACATCCCCATACCCTTTTAAAATATGACATTTTGGGGGGGGGGGTTATCAGGTGATTGCTTTTATTTTTATTTTACATACTGTGATATTTTTATGTGAACGACCCTGAGACTTTCAGGTACAGGGCAGTATATAAATGAATTTAAATAAATAAATAATCCTACTTTCCCCCCAAGGAACTCAGGGTAGTGTACATAATTCTCTCCCGAATTTAATCCCCACAACAACCCTGTGAGGAAGGCTAGGCTGAAAGGCAATAACCGATCCAAGATCATCCAGTGAGCTTCATGGCCAAGTGGGGATTTGAACCCTGGTCTCCCAGGTCCTAGACACGGATGGCGCTGTGGAGGGACGTGGGTGGCGCTGTGGGTTAAACCACAGAGCCTAGGACTTGCTGGTCAGAAGGTCGGTGGTTCGAATCCCCGTGATGGGGTGAGCTCCCGTTGCTCGGTCCCTGCTCCTGCCCACCTAGCAGTTCGAAAGCATGTCAAATTGCAAGTAGATAAATAGGTACCGCTCCGGCGGGAAGGTAAACGGCGTTTCCGTGCGCTGCTCTGGTTCGCCAGAAGCGGCTTAGTCATGCTGGCCACATGACCCGGAAACTGTACGCCGGCTCCCTTGGCCAATAAAGCGAGATGAGTGCCACAACCCCAGAGTTGGCCACAACTGGACCTAATGGTCAGGGGTCCCTTTACCTTTACCTAGGTTTAGTTAAAATCCAGGGGACGTGTTCGTCTTAAGGACTTAAACGCCAATGCTTCCAATGGGAACGAGGTGTCATCAACTCAGCTTGCAGTGCAGTTAGTTGCCCCACAAAGCCACACAGCACTCTGGTGGTGCTATGTTAGAATCGTAGAATCATAGAATTGTAGGGCTGGAAGGGACCCTGAGGGTCATCTAGTCCAACCCCCTGCAATGCAGGAATCTCAACTGAAGCATCCATGACAGATAGCCATCCAACCTCTGCTTAAAAACCGCCCAGGAAGGAGAGTCCACAACCTTCTTGATAGTTGCGCCCTCCCTGTGGAACACCCTCTCTTCAGTTGTCAAGAACGACATAACTTTTAGAAACAAAATAAAAAATAAAAAAATCCCTTCCAGTAGCATCTTAGAGACCAACTAAATTTGTTATTGGTATGAGATTTCATGTGCATGCACACTTCTTCAGATTTTTATTTTATTTAATTTATTTTGTTTCGACTACGGCAGACCAACACGGCTACCTACCTGTAACTGTAACTTTTAGAAGACATCTGAAGGCAAGTTTTAAATGGAAGTTTTAAATGCTGGATATGTTACAATGTTTTATATACTGTATGCTGTAAGCCATCCAGAATAGCTGGGGAAACCCAGCCAGATGGGCGGGGTACAAGTATAATTATTTATTATTATTATTATTATTATTATTATTATTATTAACCTCCAGGGGCAGGCCGTTCCACTCTCGAACAGCTCATTAATATGCAGAATAAATCTTCTTTTTTTTACTTTACAAGGTTTTTATTGTACTTCACCAGATCTTAACATATTACATTATTTGTAAGAACGGATTCCACATATCATTGAATTTGTCCATGGCAAAAATCTGCGTTTGTATGCACCTTGTTCATATGTTGCGAGTTTATACTGTAGAAGTCTTCAATCCAATCGTAGAAGGGAGAAGCATAAACCTTAATAAAGTTAATACGAAGAAGAAATCGGCAGGGTTCTCATGCAAAGCGGAGAACGTGGGGAACACCCATCCCAGAATAGCGCGTGCATGCGAGACTTTTGAAAGAAAGCTGAAGGCTCGCAATGCTGCCGGCGTCATGTGCAGCATCGGAGGCAGAAGAGTTTGGGGCGGGGAAGCCGCCTGCGCGAGGAGTTAAAGGCACCGAGCTGCGATTTCCTCCGCATCCTAGAGAGAAGCGGGAGCGCAGCGAACCTGGAGAGCTGGACGGACGGTACATGGCGGCGGCAACTTCCTGCAGGCAACCCAGACGCACACGCGCGCCTGGCTGTGCGCCTCTCCTGCTACCGGCTTAGGGGGTGGAGAAAGGGGCTGGGCCCCCGAGGTCGCGCCCCCCTTCCACTCCCCGCCCCCCCAGCGCACAGCCCCATCCTCCCGGGAGAAAGCGCGCAGGGGATCGGCGCCCGCCGTGCGCCCCGGAGGAGGAGGAGGAGCGCGCTGGGTGAGTGCGCTTCCCTGGGCGCGGAGAGGTGCGGGTGGCCAGCGGACGGGAGCAGGAAGGAGCAGGATCCTGGCCACGGGAGGGAAGAGGCGGCTGGGGAATAAACTCCACCCGGGTTTGGGGGGAGGCGAGGGGTGTGGAGAAGATCATCAGCCGCTTATGCCCGCGGAGTCCGGCAGAGCGCAGCCTGGCACGACCACCCCGCACTGTCCCCAAGAGGGGCATCAGGGCTGGCGCAACCTGCTGTCGCGGAGACAATGGCCATCGGAGGTTGGTGCCAATGGGGAAGGAAGGGAGCTCCTGCTCCTTCTCTGGCTGGTTCCCCGTCACCGCCTTTCCATATATATCCAGGTATCCCTTCATTCTCACCCAATCCTGTCCGCCTCCTGATTTCTGAAAGTCTCTGCCAGTTATCCATGGCGAATCTTTCCATGAAATTGGCACGCTGGGTTGGGGTGGGTAAAACGTCGGTTGCGCCCCCCTCCACGCACACAAGACTCAGTTTGGCACACCCCTGGGAACCTCGACGGTGCTCCTCTGGAGGCTTCCCCCCGCCTCGGCATATAAAACTGGCTAGGCTCCCCTCCCTCCCCTTAGCTACGGCCCTGCCCCAAACACCCTGTTCTTAGTGGGCTTATTTCACTACTGTATTCCCTTGCAGTTTTGTCTTGCCTTTCCCTCAAGATGCTCAGGGTGGCACAAGAAGCCCGTTCCCCTGCATGAACAAGCACATGCATGCACACACACACATTATAATCATAACAACAACCCTGTGAGGTAGATTAGGCTGAAGGATTGTGGCTGGCCCCAGGCCACGCAGTGAGCTTTCTAGCCAAGCAGGAATTTGATCCCAGATCTCCTAAGCTTCAAGTCTTATCTTTTTCCTCTTTCTCCTTCCCCGCTTTTCTGTCAGTTCCCCTCTTTCTCTTCCCAGTCTGCTTTTTCTGTCTTTGATCCTTCTGTCATGGATGCTTTCGCGGTGATTCCCGCGTTGCAGCGGGGTTAGTCTAGATGACTCTCAGGGTCCCTCCCAACTCTTCAATTCTATGGTTCTATGAAGTGAACATTTCTATTTACATACCGTATTTATTATCTTTGGATCGTGTTTGCATACAATTTAGAACAGTGGGGAATGACAGGGACTTGTCATTCAGGAGAACCGCTTTTTATAATTGACTTTGCAAGTTTTATTTTGGATGCACGTTTTTAATAAAATGTGTTATCATCTTGAACCACATGGGTGAGGGAGGGAAGTGTTGGATTCAGTGAGCATCAACGGAAAGTATGTGAATATACGGAGCTGTCTTCTATCAAAGCAGACAATTGGTTGATCTAGCGAACTATCGTCTCTGCTGATTGGAGGCTGTACTCCAGGGTTTCAGCCAGAGAGAAGTCTTCCCCATCACCACCTAAGACACCTGTACTAGGTGATTATTTTCCAACTGAAGATGCCCAGAACTGAACCTGGGATCTCTACATGCAATGCAACTCCTTCGCTCCCTCCCCCCCTACACACACACTTTTCTTTGTCTTTTAATAAATAGTGTTATTTGTGTTGTATAGACCAGGAATCTGGATCTGTATACCTCAGTTCTGCGACTTTTCTTTTTGGCTATTCAGAGAAAGTAGAATAAAGAGTGTGGGGGTTAGGGAGGAGCTTAATCTCAGGTCGTGGGTTTGAGCTCCACGTTGGGCAAAATGATTCCTGCATTGCACAGGGTTGAGCTAGATGGCCTTTGTGGGCTCTTCCAGCTCTTAAAATTCTATGATTCTACGAGAATGAGATGGCGGAATGAATTCAACGGACCACTTCCTGGTGCAACCGGGGGAACTGCATTTTGTGACCTGCATTTTTCCTCACAACAACCCTGTGATGTAGGTTAGAGAGAGCAGGGCGAGGAATGCCCCAAAAGTTACCTAATGGGCTTTATGGCTGAGTGGAGATTTCAACCTAGATTTCCCCGGGAATGAGTACTTTGTAACATTCTGTTTCATATCAAAATATACAGTGGTACTTCGTGTTATGTACTTAATCCGTTCCGGAGGTCCGCTCGTAACCGGAAACTGTTCGTAACATGAGGCGTGCTTTCACTAATGGCGCCTCCTGCTGCTGCCGTGCCGCCAGAGCGCGACTTCCGCTAGCATCCCGGGACAAAGTTTGCAACAAGGGGCATCTACTTCCGGGATAGTGGAGCGTGTAACCCAAAGCATTCGTAAGGGGGATGGTACGTAACACGAGGTACCACTGCACAGTGGTACCTCGGGTTACATACGCTTCAGGTTACAGACACTTCAGGTTACAGACTCCGCTAACCCAGAAATAGTACCTCAGGTTAAGAACTTTGCTTCAGGATGAGAACAGAAATCGTGCTGTGGCGGCAGCAGGCGGCCCCATTAGCTAAAGTGGTGCTTCAGGTTAAGAACAGTTTCAGGTTAAGAACGGACCTCTGGAACGAATTAAGTACTTAACCCGAGGTACCATTGTATGTTAAAAAGAAGAGTGGAATAACTTTCTTCTTCTTCTTCTTCTTCTTCTTCTTCTTCTTCTTCTTCTTCTTCTTCTTCTTCTTCTTTTTACAGACTCCAAGACCATAGGAGTCATAGAATTGTAGAGTTGGACCCTACTTTTTGCCTAAAGTAGAAAGCAAACCAGGGAAAGCAAACTGTGCTCTCCTTGCATCCCCACAAATTGGCTTGGTGTTTTTTTTGGTGGGGGGAGAGCGTTCCCCCCCCAAACACCAGGTGTGGGGAGGAGAGGGGAAATTGGAAATGCTTGCCATAGTGCTTCACTGAATTCCTTTCTAAAAATCACTTTTGCTTACTAAAAAGAAGAAGAGACCTACCCTCTTAGGTTGGGATAACTATCTGCCCCAAGGATTTCCAGACCTACAGTGGCCCACAGGCATCATCCAGTTGGTCCGCCATGTCTGTGGAGAACCCAGTGGGAGCAGCGGCTATGAAATGGCGGGGCCGGCCCATGAAATATTCATACTGCTTTTTAATTGTATTTTTAGTGCTCCTTTCATTTCTCTATATTGCATCTTATTATTTATTCTTGCCGTTCGCCTTGCATTCTGCGCAATCCAAATTGAAATACAGTCAGATGCAATATATGAGAAATGAAAGAGGCAATAAAAACACAATTAAATCTTCCACAGCCTCCAGTGCAATGCATTACAATTGCTGTGACGGGCAGGAAAATCATTAAGACCCTCAGCAATTTCAAAGCGGCCCGTGGGGAAAATGTTTTTTGGGGGACCACTGATCTATCCATTCTCTGCCTCCTGTTTCAATTTGAGATGCTTGGAAGAGACCCGACGGGACTGCAGTGTTCAGATTTCACTGTCTGCTGCTGTTGTTTTCTCCCACCCTGTCGTGGGCAGGATTCCCCATCGTTAAACCCAACATGATCTCCTGGATGGAGCAAAGGGACGAGCCGCGAGTCCTGAACCAGGACCTGGAGCGACGGCCGGAGGAAAGGGAAAGCGCAAGGGATGCTCACACAGGTGAGAGAAGTGGCAAAACTGTCACAGAACAGGGGAGCAAGACTAGAAGGGGCCAGAAGCCTCTGGGAAGGTTCTGCGGGGATCATGGTGTCGTGGTGTCACTTGGATGTACAGTGGTACCTCGCAAGACGAATGCCTCGCAAGACAAAAAACTCGCAAGACGAAAGGGTTTTTGGTTTTTTGAGTTGCTTCGCAAGACGATTTTCCCTATGGGCTTGCTTCGCAAGACGGAAACGTCTTGCAAGTTTGTTTCCTTTTTCTTAACACCGTTAATACAGTTGCGACTTGACTTCGAGGAGCAACTCATAGAACGCGGTTGTTGGCTGTTTGCAGTATGGTAGCGCAGCGGAAAGCTTGCTGGGGAGACCATGCATTAAAAAAAAAAGGACTCAAAAATAACTTAAACAAGGTTTTAATAAGAAAAACAAAAACTCCTTTTACACCAAATACATTAACAACCAAACCAGACCCGACCACCAACCCATCCCCCAGGGCAATGGGAGAGCTAGGTGCTGCTCCTTATATACTACACCCAATTGCTGACACAGCTCAATCAATACAACTCAGCAGCACCTGCTGTATTTCACAGCTGTAAAGCTGGGTCTCGTTAGTTTGCTCTGACCCTTGCTCTGGCCCCTTAAAGACATACACATCGGGTGGAACAATGATGAACCTTTACATTTAAAGAAACCATTCAACAGTGGTGTGGTAGCCTTTTTTGAGGTTTTTGAAGACTTTGGTGATTTTTGAAGCTTTTCCAAAACTTTTCCGAAACCGTGCTTCGCAAAACGAAAAAAATCACAAGACGAAAAAACTCGCTAAATGAATTAATTTCGTCTTGCGAGGCACCACTGTACCGTATTTTTCACTCCATAAGACGCACCTGACCATAAGATGCACCTAGTTTTCAGAGGCGAAAAGGGGGAAAGCCCCTTTTTTTGAGGATCAGCTCAAAGTTGTTGAGCTTACTTTGCAAAGGGGGAAAATCCTGTTTTTATGGGGTTCAACTCACAGTTCTGCAGCTTCTTTAGGAAAGGAAAGGGAGCCGTTTCTACAGTTTCCAGACAGAATCAGCCAGTCACATGTCGCTGGGGAAACAAACAGCCTCCGTCTGCAGAACATTCAACTATGGAGACCTGGGCAAGGGGCCGGGGCCGGAAAGGGAGCCAGCGATCGACCACACATTCGCTCCATAAGACGCACAGACATTTCCCCTTACTTTTTAGGAGGAAAAAAGTGTGTCTTATGGAGCGAAAAATACAGTAAGTGGTTCAAATTTGGGAAGAGCAGCAGGGTGCTCGGCTTTTGCCTTAACTTAGCATCCCGAAGCCTTGTGAGTTCAGATGCCCAGGCAGGTGAGGAATCAGGGTAGCAGCTCAGTGGTTGAAGCGCCTACTCTGTGTGCACATAGTCCCAGGTTCATTTGCTAGGTAGGGCAGAGACAGATACCCAGCTTGAATTCCTGGAGAGCTGCTGCCAATCATTGTACTGAGCTAGGTAGACCCAACGGTAAGACACAGGGCAAGGCAGCTCCCTATATTCCTGGACTGGCACATATCTTCCAACACAGTGATGCCCAAATCCACACCTATCAGCCAATCACCCATTCCCACCACCCTTCTGAGTAATACCCCTCCCCATCCTCTCACTATATATAAGGGTCTGGTGACTTCTGTTTCAGTGTATCTGAAGAAGTGCATGCACACAAAAGCTCATACCAAGAACTAACTTAGTTGGTCTCTAAGGTGCTACTGGAAGGAATGTTTTTTTTTTTATTTTTTTATTATTTTTTACTACGGCAGGCAGACCAACACGGCTACCTACCTGTAGCCCAAATCCAGGACATTGTCTTTCGGGTCTTCACTCCTCCACGTGTCACATGACCCATGTGAGATTGTGTCCGCACAAAAGTGCTTTTTTCCAGACACACCGCCCAAAACGTGTGCTTTCGGGGCATCGTGCTCGAAAAAAGCGCAGCCTGAAATTGCATGAAAACGCGGTGGCCATTGGATGGAAGAATGAGGAAATCCCGACAAAAGAACAGTGGCAAGAGAAACTGATGAATTATGCAGAACTGGCTAAATTGACACACAAATTGCGAGACAAGGACAACTGTGACTTCAGGGAGGAATGGGAACTTTATACAAATTACTTAAAAGCATAACAAAATGAATTGGACTCCTTGGCAGGTTTTGAATAAACATACACCAATTTATTGATTGATAACATGGTAGATAGATAATGTAAGGATTTGTATAATTTTATAACATGCAGAGAATAATATGTGTTGAGAAATCAGAGAGAGGAGCTGAGGGAAGTCTCTGGGGGAGGGGTTGAGGTGTGGGTGGGAAAAAGGGGGGGGGAAATAATGAATATGATATGTTTTGATAAGTTGTTATGTTGAAGTTGTTAATAAAAATATTTTAAAAAGAAAACGCGGTGGCCACTTTGGCCGCTGTCCTCTTGCGAGAAAAAGCAGGAAAGTCCTGTTTTTTTCCAGGGCAGTTGATGGGTATGCTAGCAAGGTAGGGGGGCCATTTTCAATTACGGTGCTCCTCACGCCCCCCAGGCCTAGCATCATCTCTCTGTTTCTGTTTCTATTGCCTGTGGCAATATAAAATGGATTTAAAAAATAAGTAAATAAATGCAGAAACCGCAAATAAGAAGAAGTTTAAAAATCACAACTCTTTTGTTCTCTTTTCTCAACTCCCTCTCTCTCTCTCTCTCTCTCTCTCTCTCTCTCTCTCTCTCGCCAGATGAGGGAACAACCAGTGAGAATGAGGACTGGGAAGAGGAAGAAACCCCGGTTGCGCCGGAGGACCCCGACTCCGAGGATCCCCCTGTGGTTTCCGCCCCGGTCCTGGGCTGGGAGGAGGCCTGTGAAGTCCTGCAGGGGGGCGGCAACAGCAGCAGCGGGGAGGGGGGCGGCAGCACCAAGGCGAGAGGGGCCAAATCCGGCCGAGGGAGGCGCCCCTGGGGTAGCCGCCCCTGTCGCCGCAGCTACCGCCGCGTGGCGGCCCCTCCCACCCGCTTCTTTGACTGCACGGACTGCGGGAAGAGCTTCACCCTGAGCTCTCACCTGATCCGCCACCAGCGGGTGCACACGGGGGAGAGGCCCTTCGGGTGCCGGTCGTGCGCCAAGAGCTTCTCTCAGCGTTCGGACTTGGTGCGCCACGAGCGCACGCACACGGGCGTCAAGCTCTACCGCTGCACGCAGTGCGACAAATCCTTCTCCGAGAGCTCCCACCTCATCCGCCACCAGATCATCCACTCGGGCGAGAAGCCCTTCAAGTGCAACGTCTGCGGCAAGCGCTACGGCGACAGCTCCTACCTCACCGTCCACCAGAGGGCGCACACGGGGGCCCGCCCCTACCGCTGCGCCCGCTGTGGCAAGAGCTTTGGCCGCTCCTCCACGCTCATCCGCCACCAGCGCGTGCACGGCGACCCGGCGCCCGCCCCAGGAGACAAACCGCGACCCCGTGGAATCTGGACGGCCTTCGCTCGCCTGCCCAGCCCCAGCCCGAGCGACGGGGACTCGGAACAAACCCTGTCTCCTCAGAGGTCGCCAACATTACCTGGGCCTTCCCTCACTCCTTCAATGCTGCCCCTGCCACCTTCCCCTCGGATCGACCCGCGCTCCATGAGGATTATGGGGTGGCAGTGGGGCGTTGAATAAAGGGTGGGCGTCTGGTCCGTATGAGACACAATGATACTGGTGGCAACCAGTTTCTGGAAAGCGAGATGATTAATGCATGCGGCCACAGGATGTGATGGCCAAGAGGACATCGGTCCTTGGGAGGAAAGAACGGGTGATGGGGGACTGGTTGCTCGGTCGCCATGGTGACCGAAGATTTTACCACAGAGCGTTTATTGACCACCAGGTAAAGAGTTTGGCCGTGGGCTCTTTGCTGAGGGCAATTCGTTGTTGGGGGAGAAATGGGTTAGGGGAGTGGGGTTCCCAACACTAATACTTTGCTTACCAAACCCGATCCCATTCCTGGAAGGGTATTCTAGGGCGATGCATCTGTTACCAGGGCAACGGAGCTGGGTAGTTTGGTAACCATGGGCGATCAGTTGCTACAGAAAGGTGAATTGGATGGTGATTCAGGAAGATACAATTCAGGTTCTCAAACAAGCAAGAAGGAAAGCAGAATTAGTTCTCAATGAAGTTGATTATTTTGTTGACTTATTCTTATAAAGAAAGGCTGAGATCATGGGGAATCCTGGGTTGTTATCCAGATAATTTAAGACAGCGGAGATCTTAGTAAATCACTGGTTGTCAGAAGGGAATGGTAAAGATTGGCTGTGCCCTCGTTATAAGCGGCCAGTTTCCATGGTAGCCAAAGAATGGTGGTTGGGTCGATGATGAGTGGAATCGGAGGCCAAGAGATTTGACTGAGGAAGGGCAGCCCACAAACATGGCAGCTGGCGGAGGGAGAAGGCCCAACAGTTTCAGGGTTGGGTTAGCAAAAACATCAGTGTTTCTTTATCGGGTAAGCTGTGTGAGATAAGGAGCTTCTCAAGGGAAGGGAAATCCAATTTGAAAGAGGTGCAGATGAGTTTTGCAGAGTCCCATTGATCGCAGTTGGTTGCTAGGAAGTGAGGAAATGGGCAGCTTGGGTGATTTCAGAACTTTGGTTGCTAAGGAGCTAGGGACCAGCCACTCGGTTGCTAGGTCTTGTGGCTTGAAAGGGAGGAGATTGGCAGATTGGTTGCTAGGAGATGGGAGGTAGCACAGGTGTGAGGAGATGGGTTGCCATCTTAGTCGTGTCCTCTGTGGTTGTTGTTTTCCCCCCATTTAGGCATCCCAAAAACCAAAACTCGTTAAGGTGTCCTCAAGCCGCTTTTCATTCAGCCCGACATTTATTTTCTGGTCAGCAGGTGGACTGGCCAGACCTTCAAGCCTTGGTTCTCTGTTCCACCTCCAACTTCCTGCTGGGGCTCTTGGGAAAGGAGGAGGTTTGGAAGGCAAAACGGACACTCCGACCAGGAGACAAGGCGGCCATCTTGTGGGAGGAGATAGTTGAAATGTATACATTGGGGCTGGAACCCAGGCTGGCAGTTAAGTCAACTTTTCTTCACTGGTAAATGTTCTTCCTGTTTCAGAGAAAGGTGTCGGGGTTTTTTAGGAATTTCTCAGTACTGTAAGATGACAAATGTATTTATTGGTCTTTGCCCTCCCTGCTCCCCCATACTTGTGTCCTAGAATTGTCTAATTTAGACTCTAAGCCTGCTACAAGCAGGGGCCTTTTATTAAACAAATGATTATGATACGATGGTGATGTCTACAAAAAGCTCATGAGGGGGCTCTGTGGTGCAGTGGGAAGTATTTATTGTCAGATAATAATAATTACAATAACAATAATAACGGCGATGCTTTAAGAACATCATTGTGAGGGGACAAACCTGTGGCTTCAGATAGTGTTGGACTCCAGCTGCCATCAGCCCCAGCCAGCATGGCTAGTGGAGGGCCATAGGTACCACACCAGTGGCCTAAATGTTGGGCTTCAGCTGCCATCATCCTTGACCGTCTAGCAAATTTAGCTGTTGTCTCCCAAGTTTCATACCACAAATAAAATAGTTGAAGCAGCATGATCCCTTTTCAATTATTTGTCCACACATTCTGAGCCACTGTTGAGCCAGGTTCCCATTTTGCAGCTTGCTTAACCTGAGGGTTAGTATCCAGCCCTCATGACAGTCTTTAAGATTGGGGGGGGGGGCAACAACGACTTGTGGTCATCCAGACATCACTGGACTCCCAACTCCCATCATTCCTGACCATTAGCTGGGACCACACATTCTCCATCCCTCACGCAAGAGGTTTAGCAGAAAGCAAAACAATGAGGTACAAGAGCAGAATAGGAGAGAACAAATAAAACGGCATTGACTTGCATTCTGTCATTAATTGTAGGCCGTGGCCTAATTTAACACTGGAGTGGCAGAAGTATAGGAGAAAGGGGAGCTCTTAGTTGTCCGTGGGAATGAGCATTTCAGAACAGACTTTGTCTGAATCCGAGCTAGGAATGTGTCCCTCAATATCACCAAGTGAGGGGCAACCAAACCGGCATGTTGCAGAATGGACACAAGGTGGCAACACTGAGCCATCAAGAATGCATAAGGAGGGTTTGCTGCCAAAATCACAATCTATGAAAGTTCCACCCCTTCTGAAAACTGTAAATACAGTGGTACCTCTGGTTAAGTACTTAATTCGTTCCGGAGGTCCGTTCTTAACCTGAAACTGTTCTTAACCTGAAGCACCACTTTAGCTAATGGGGCCTCCCGCTGCCGCCGCACGATTTCTGTTCTCATTCTGAGGTAAAGTTCTTAACCCGAGGTACTATTTCTGGGTTAGTGGAGTCTGTAACCTGAAGCGTCTGTAACCCGAGGTACTACTGTAGTATGGTTAAAGAGGAAACTTTAACTTCATCTACTTAAAGATGAAACTTCAGTGGATATTATATATTCTGCCACCCCAATCTCCACAGCAGTGCTGAGATTCCGAGGGTTCCTGTCCCTGACACCAGTGTTTCCTTTGGAAATGAGGCACAGCGGTTTATTTAGGATATATGGCAGGGGTCAGCAACCTAAGGCCAATGGGCCACAAGCGACCCCAAACTGAGCCGCCTGCTCAGCAAGTCCCTGCACACTGCTAAACCGGCACAGTGCAGCGTGGCGACTTGCTTCCATAGCACCGGAAATCAGCTGGAGTGAACCGGCCCAGGCGAGGTAAACCTTGCTGACTCCTGATATATGGCTTATTTACACACACACACACACACACACACACACACACACACACACACTTCTTTTTCTTTGGCGTTCACTCGTAGCCAAGTAATATTGTCTTCCATAAACACGGTTTTAACAATGAGTCTGTAGGTGACTGTGGAGGCCAATTCTGGATCCACACGTCCTTCCACAGTGGGGACATTGGTTTCTGGGCGGGAGTTGATCATGGTGTGGATTTGCCAAGTGTGCCTTCCTCTTAGCATGTTTCTTCTGTCCTGAGTTCGAGCGTCTTCAAAGCCCATGACACCTTTGGTGAAGGCTGTTCTCCAACTGGAGCGCTCGCAGGCCAGTGTTTCCCAGTTGTCAGTGTTTATACTACTTTTTTGAGATTTGCCTTGAGACAGTCTTTAAACCTCTTTTGTTGACCATTACTGTCAGGGGTTCAGGAGCAGAGGCGAGGGCAAGGGAGGAAACAGAGAGCGAGGGGGAGGAGTCCGAAGAAAGGATGAGTGATGACGACGACCCGAGATCTCCGAGTCTTTCCAGTGAATCGGAAGATTCACAGAAAGGAGCGCCAGTGGCCAGAGCAAAGGGGGGGCCTAGGGGGACACCCCAGGAGGAAGGGACCAGCGGGGGTTCAGAGGGCAGCAGTTGGAAATCGGGGCCAGCGTCCCCACCAGAGCGCAGTGGAGAGGAAGGACGTCAGGGATCGAGCCCTGGCAGCTCGCAGCAGGGAGGAGGGCATGAGTCAGGAGTGACCACACCCCCATCGGGGAGCGAAGAAACGGTCAAGCGGAAAGTGAAAGGCTGGGCGCGCGCGCCAAGTTCAAATGCACAGGAAGGCGGCGCAGTAAGCAGCCCGGAAAGGGAACCGGGTCCTAAAGCCCGACGCAAGGAGACAGGAGGGTCCGGGGGGTCAGCGTCAGAGGAGTCCCGGAGGGAGGAGACCACGGGGGGCAGAGGGACCCAGAGAAGGACGGTCAGGCGGAAAAGGTGGAGTAAGGCGAGGATATTAAGTTGGTGTACGAGGGGCGGAGATTCAGACGGAGCTTCGCCGGTCTAGCCATAAGACGTAGAGTTGCACGCAGCAGCTTGGAAATGGAAACTGTAACTCAATAAAGACTTTTATAAAGCGAACGCTGGCTAGCGTGATCCTCTGTGAGCTGGGATCGTGGAGCAGCTCTGACAATTACGCTTTCCATTTTTAAGTTCAGAATAAAGTAATTGCTTTGGAAGACGGTCATCAGGCATCCGCGCAACACATAGCTGTCAACTTTCAGATTTGAAAATAAGCGATCAGCAGCCTCACCTGTCCCAGAGACAGTCTACAGGATATCTAACAATCCGGGATAGCAGCGGGAAACGGCGCTGGAATAAGGGAATTTCCCACAAAAAAAGGGAAGGTTGACAGCTATGGCACGAAGTTGATGTTGAAGAATCATTGCTTCAACACGAGATATTAGTTCACCTGTCTTCCCAAGTGATGTGTAAAATTTTTCGGAGACACCGTTGATGGAATCTTTCGAGGAGATTCTCTCTCTCTCTCTCTCTCTCTCTCTCTCTCTCTCACACACACACACACACACACACACAACCCTATATCTATAATCTGAACCTGCAATGGAGTGGGTTGGAGCATTGCCATCCCAAAAGGGCCTTGCTTTTCCCATAGCCACAGCCGAAGATTAAAACAGAAATCAAACATGCTTTGAAACGTGGCTCCGGCCCTCCCTCCAGCTTGCTGATTTTTATGGAACATCATTGCAAAAGCTCTATCCTAAAACTCTCCTTTTGTCTTTCTAACTAACTGACCATTGGGGGGGGGGGTGCCACCCATTCGCCCTGTGGCACAGAGCTTTGTCCCAGCTAATGGCTCCTATTTAGTAGGCCATCACCAGGCTGGCTCCTGACTTGTATTTTAACATGCTAAATTAAATGTCTGGCACCCAGGAATTAGAAGGGGGGTCCAGGCACCCCATAAACTTCAGCTGGTGTAGAATTCAGTGGCCAAGTTGCTCACCAGGGCAAGACGGTCTGAGCATATTACACTGATCCTAGTCCAACTGCACTGGCTGCCAATCGGTTTCCAGGCCCAGTTCAAAGGGCTGCTTTTGACTTACAAAGCCCTAAATGGCTCAGGACTTGTTGTTGTTGCTTAGTCATTTAGTCATGTCCGACTCTTCGTGACCCCATGGACCAGAGCACGCCAGGCACTCCTGTCTTCCACTGCCTCCCGCAGTTTGGTCAAACTCATGCTGGCAGCTTCAAGAACACTGTCCAACCAATTTGTCAGGACTACAATACCTCAACCACCTCTCCACATATAAACTGTCTAGGATTCCACATACATCCTTTGAGGCCCTTCCTCATGTCTCCTTCACGTGAGGTCCAGAGGGTGGCAACACAAGAACAGGGCCTTCTCTGTAGTGGCTCCCGATCCATGGAATGCTCTCCCTAGAGAGATTCATCTGGCACCTTCATTATACAACTTTAAGGGCCATGCAAAAGAATGTTCCTCTTTAACCAGGCCTTGGGCTGATTAATATTCTACGGTCTTTTAAATGGGGGCGGGGCATTTTGTTTTGTTTTTCTATTTATTTGTGCTTTTGTCTTGTATTTTTTTAATTTTGTGAACTGCCCTGAGATCTTCGGGTGAAAGGCAGTATATAAATTTAATAAATAATAATAATAATAATTGTGATCATAGCAATACAGAGCTATTGGTGCAACTACCCTGGGAACAGTGTGTGCACCGTTCTGACCACTGAACTTCAAAAAGGATATTGTAGAGAACCTCAAAAAGGTAATTTCCTGCTGAAATCCTGTAACTTATTATACTTCAAATGTTCCCTGGTTTTTGTTTGCGTGTGTGTTTACCATGTTGGATGTGCTAAAGCAGAGCGAACGAGCGCAACAATTTAATAGCATTGGGGAGGCATCGCAGAACAACTCATAAAGTGAAATAGTGTGTACATGAGCCAGTAAAAATGTTCCACTAATGCACTCTTATTGCATCAATGATAAGTTACAGAGTAGACGTGGCGGGGAACCCACCAGACTACAGGAGTCCAAAGAGTACCGTATTTTTTGCTCTATAAGACTCACTTTTTCCCTCCTAAAAAGTAAGGGGAAATGTGTGTGCATCTTATGGAGCGAATGCAGGCTGCACAGCTATCCCAGAAGCCAGAACAGCAAGAGGGATTGCTGCTTTCACTGCACAGTGATCCCTCTTGCTGTTCTGGCTTCTGAGATTCAGAATATTTTGTTTCTTGTTTTCCTCCTACAAAAACTTGGTGCGTCTTATAGAGCGAAAAATACGGTGTGTTGCCTTAGGCCACCTGGTGTCAGGGCATTCAAACAGAGGAAACCTGGCTCAGCACACATGCTTTCAACCGCTACATGAGTTCCGGCTCAAATGAAGCCCTGGGAAGAGAGCAGCTTTGCTTATGAATACAATTAATTCAATTTATTTATCACTTCCGGCAATCAAGGAAGACTTGAAGTGACTTTTAAAAAAAAAGAGAGAATATGCAAAACGTACCACACATAGCAAACATTATCCATTGAAGCAATACTTTACACTCAGGGTGCTTCCGGACAAGCTATTCATTTAGTATTTATCCTGATTTGTTTGCAGGTAGATTAGACACGAGCATCCACTTTCGTTTGTTTGCAGGAAGGTGTGATCTTGCGTCAAAGGAAGTGTCCCACTCTTTCCCGTGGGTTTCCCCACCATTTTCTTGCAAAGAGTCCAGTCTCCTAAAGAAGCAGATTCGTTGTACAAGACCTCTCAAGCCCCTTTCTTAAGTTTGCCACCTGAATATGATGGTATGTGACTGAATCCCGTCCAGAAATAGTGATGGCCTAGAGGTGCCTTAAAAGTATTTTGCATTTTATACAATATATACAATATATACAATGTTGTATTTTATACAGTAATCAGGATTGTAACTCCTAGATTGGAACAAAATTATTGCCCAAAGACTTGGGAGAATTTTTAAAGAACAGTCTTTGCCTGGCGCTGAAAAGTTGTCAGTGCTGGCGCCAGGCGATCATCCCTAGGGAGAGAGCTTTCCACTACAGTATTGCATAAAAGGTTTTGATGTCGGTTTTACACTGAAATGAAATTCAACAAAACCCCAAAACGAAAACCAGACTGTGAAACAGCAAAAACCTTCTATTGCATTTAACTGGACTCCCTTTCAAGTAAACTCGACTGACCCCTCATTTCACGATGCCATAAGTGAATCTGAAGAATTGGGTTGATGTAATGACAAACCCAGACAGCATCTTCAAAAGCAGAGACATCACCTTGCCGACAAAGATCTGTATAGTTAAATCCATGGTTTTCCCAGTAGTGATGTATGGAAGTGAGAGCTGGACCATAAAGAAGGCTGATCGCCGAAGAATTGATGCTTTTGAATTATGGTGCTGGAGGAAACTCTTGAGAGTCCCATGGACTGCCAGAAGATCAAACCTATCCATTCTTAAGGAAATCAGCCCTGAGTGCTCACTGGAAGGACAGATCGTGAAGCTGAGGCTCCAGTACTTTGGCCACCTCATGAGAAGAGAAGACTCCCTGGAAAAGACCCTGATGTTGGGAAAGATTGAGGGCACAAGGAGAAAGGGACGACAGAGGACGAGATGGTTGGACAGTGTTCTCGAAGCTACCAACATGAGTTTGACCAAACTGCGGGAGGTAGTGGAAGACAGGAGTGCCTGGCCTGGCCTGCTCTGGTCCATGGGGTCATGAAGAGTCGGACATGACTAAACAACAACAACAAAAATCAGAGTGACCACCCCTCTCCCAGCTCTTGCCTGAGAGTCAAAATCATCCCCATCCTTGAGCAACCCATCCTTTCACTGTCTGCCTGCAACTCACAGGCATTTAACCTGCATGGTCACAGCTTTTTTTTTAACTGGCCAGCTGAAACCACGCATATCGAAAGCACGCAAGACGGGGAGCTTAAAAGCTCTTGCCACACTGGGTTTTCCCGTCCAGGAAGCTCTCGCACAGGCTAGGGAGGCTCTCGTGAAATTTCATTCAAGATCCCATGAGAACCTCCAGAGACTGAGAGAGTGCATCCCAGAGCCTAGCAAGCAAGGAGGGGAGATAAATCGTGTCCTCCCTTAAAGAGGGCACGTGTTGCGGTGAGACCTGGCAACCAAACCCTGTGTTGTGGGTGGGTACGATTGGATAGCCACAACACCCAACTGGTAGGTCCCTTGATGCAGGGTTTAATCAGGCCAATGGGACGCAGGCTAAACGGATCAAGGGACCTATATATATCTATGCACGTGACCCAGAGCTTCCTCTTTCGGTGCATGCATCGGAACACCCGCCCACCTCTCCCTATATTTAGGGCTTGTGCGCTTGACCTTGCTATGCCGTCGTGTGTCGTCAGTCGTTGGGACAGGGGCAGGGCAGGAATTTCCCCCACTTGGCTGATTGGCTGGTGCCATTTGGGCTTTGCCTGCCTCGTAGCAAATCGTCACAACTTGTAAGGTTGCGGATAGGCTCTGGTTCAGGTGATACGGATGAGAGCACGCTCTCGCCACCCCTATGTGAGGGGTATTCCGTTAAAGGAATCCAGGGACTCGATGGTTTGGTCAACCCCTGAGAGGGGGCTGTGCCCGTGCCAGAGTCCAAGGGGGCATTTGGGTGGCGGAGATAGCCTGTTCCCGGCTTTCCGCTTATCCAGGTGTTCACCCTAGGCTGACCTATGCTGGTGCCCTGGGTCGGCGCTACCTGCAACGGTGCAGGGAGCTAGTCGAACCAGAGCCTATGCAACCACTCACTTGCCGTAATCAATAAAGTTTGGCCTAAATTCTGCCAAAAAAACAAACCAAAATTTGAGTCTTGTCTGAATTTATTTAAGAGGGAGGTTTAAAGGTCTGAACACACAAAAATGCCTCTGCTTTGCATGGCAGGCAAGGCGTGTAACTTTGGAAAGGGAGGGCTTTGTGAGGGCTTTTCTGAGGTTGCTCTGACTGCATGCAATGTCAGCTTTGCACATAAGCCCCAGAACGTAACCCCAGAAAGTTGCGAGTTATCTGTATTTATACCAGGCCTGGCTCATCCAGAGGTTTTGTTACAGCAGCTGATATGGCATGCCTTTGCGCCATCCTGCACCTGAGGAGGGCTCCTAGGCCAAGCCTCACACAGCGCCTTGATGTCTTCTGACAACTCGGATTCAGACCAGGCCCCCATCTACACTATGCACGCCTTCCCCCCGAAAGAACCCTGGGAATTATAGTTTGCTAACACTGCTGAGAGTTGTTAGGAATCCCCTATTCCCCTCATAGATCTACAATTCCCACAGCAGTTGAATAGTCAGTCTCTCTTCTCTTGGAACTGTAGGACTGTGAGGGGAGATATCTCAGTTTAACCTGCCTTTCTGATGAGCTGTATTTATGTTTCCTTATACAAGGCCATCCCCCCCCCACTCCAAAATATGTCATGATTCATTCTGGTAAAAGGAAGGACCTATTTTTAGTAGATATGCAACATTCCAGCTAAGGAGCAAGGACATTTTAGTGGCTTGTTTATCTATAAAATAGTTGAGATTATTTCCTCCTTTAAAACAATACAGAATTACTTGGAAAGCCTGCGGCTCCTGGTTATGTTATTAATCAAAACTGTTTTAATATGAGAGATGTGTGTTTTAGGAAGTGGGTTTGGGGGTTTTGCCAGCTTGATTTTCTGCTCGGCACACAGTCAGGATCCTGCACACAACTGCCCCCCCCCCCACCAGCAAAAACTGTTACCAGAAAAATTGCTATAATCGCCTGTACCACCATAACTGCCACCAGCTTTCCACGGACGTGTTAAAAATCCTGGTTCTGGGCTGTACCGCTTGAGACTGTACATGGGGTGTTTGAAATGCTTCATCTTACAAAAAAATTATCTTTGCATACCTTCCCCCCTGAAATCTAATTGTCTGTGTGTATGATGTTTTCCCCTTCAAAATGGAAGAGCGTTCCAACGCATGTAACCCCCACCTGCCGCCTTAAGGGGTACAGCCAAGCCACAAGGAATTGATACCTCAGTGAGAACTAGGCCCTTAGCAACACCAAACTGACCATCCCCATCAACGCCCTGATCCCCAGCCTTTTTGGACCCTGGGGAACTCTTGGAAATCTAAGGAACTATCATGAGCCCCACAAAATACCCATTTTACAGGAGAAAAGCTGGCAGAGGAAGACAGAAACCAAATCCACATGTTAAAAAATTGTTCCAGGAAAAGATTCTTAAAAAAATAATAAAAATATTTTAACAGTTTGTATTTCATGCTGCAAAATGTAAGTTCTCCTTAATACAGTAATCATTTCTCTGCCAGTCACTTGATGGCATCTGTCATGTTCCTTTTGATTTAATAATAACAATAATAATTTATTTATACTCCGCCTATCTGGCTGGGTTTCCTCAGCCACTCTGGGCGGCTCCCAAACAAATATTAAAAACACTATACAGCATTAAACATTAAAAGCTTCCCTAAACAGGGCTGCCTTCAGATGCCTTTTAAAAGTAAGATAGTTGCTTATTGCCTTGACATCTGATGGGAGGGCGTTCCACAGGGCGGGTGCCACTACCGAGAAGGCCCTCTGCCTGATTTGAGGCTGGCATGGTGAAGGCCAGCTGTGGCTTTTCTGCAACAACAACAAAAACCAAAACTCCAAATGAAGTTTTCCCCCTCTTGCTATCCCAGCTAACTGCTAGTTTGAGCGTTGCATGGCTGCCCACATCTAGGCATCCCTGAGTTTGACCAGTTATTTGTTGAGGCACTTAACCAGAGTTTGTGTTTCCTTTGGAACGAGGCATGGCGGAGACTGTGGCATCTTTATGAGATATGGTTTATGTTATGTACTGAAGTTCTCACCCTGGCCACCAGGGGTATTGTGTATATAGTTTTCACTCAGGTCCATGTCAGTTAATTTAGGCGGGAAACCCTGGGTGGTTGTTGTTACAATGTTGACAGCCGGCTGCCTATAAAAGCAGGACGGCTTTTGCTGTTCAGTTCAGTTGCAGCTTACTTATAAAGAACTACTTGGAGAAATCTCTGTGTTGTCTGCTATGTCCACCCACTATTTAATAGTTTATTTACACACACATACAACCTGAGCCTACGATGGAGGGGGTTCAAAGCATGGCTCCCTTCATGGCCGCAGCCTTGGCTGCAAGCAGAAATGAGGCATGTCTCTGTCTCACAGGCTTCAGCCTTCTTCCTCCCCCAGCTTCTAGATTACACACCTCAATTATCCACTTTGGCCTTTGTCTTTCTAACTACCAGTGAGTTGAGGGAGGAGTGGGGATGACCCATTTGTCCCCTGGCTCTGAACCACTTCCTTTCTTACCTTCATGGGCCATTACCTCACCAGAAAGCTAGCCTGGGTATTCCAGGAATTTGCTTAGAAGTTAACACTTGCCAGATCCAAGAATTAGAAGGGGCATAAAGTCAGCACCTCCCCCCCAAACGAAGAACGGTATAAACAAACAAACAAACAAACGAGAAATATAAATTTATTTATTTGGTTTTTCAGATTAAAATTTTACAGTCACATATCGAACATACAGCATAAAAACAAGATTCCAAAGAACTTCCCTCCTCCCCTTTGTGGGCCTTATTGTTAATCATTTCCTCCTGCATCTTTTATGACAATCCAAATCTTTTCCGTCTCCATTGTGTCCAAAATTCACCATTAAGCTAAAGTGCTATTCCAATCCTACTAACAATTTTAACTGTTTACAATGAAAATAAGGGCATCCCAACAATTATCTGATGAAAATAAAAGGTTATCTGATGAAAATAGGGGTGTCCTATTCCATACCCTCCAACAATTTGCTGGTGATAATAGGGACCTCCTAACATGTCCTCCAACATTTCCCTGATGAAAACAGGGACATCCTAAGGAAGAGCGGGATGTTCCGAGATCAAATCTGAAACCGGGATGGCTTCTGTAAATCTGGGGCTGTCCCGGGAAAATAGGGACACTTGGACAAGCAGGAGCGTGGACAAGCCCTGAGCCAGGCTTCAAACCCAAGTCCAGTTCCACGTTTCAACCACTACACCGGAAAGCCCTGCCATGTGTCTCTGCAATGCCTCTGAGTCTTTGAGGAATGCCTTTGCACTTTTATTTATTTATTCCACAACATTTATATGCTTTTAATTGTAAAAGGAAACCTCAGTTCAGCAGGGATTTGAACTCAGGTCTCCGAGTTTTCCCTGGAATCCAGCCCTCAAACTACACCGTTGTGGCCAGGCAGGGGATTTTTAAGGTAGAAATCTGCTCCCTTTCATCAAAGAGCAGAACAAAGAGAGAGAGAGAAAACCCAGGAATCCTGACTCCCCCAAACCCAGCCAAAATAATTCCAGTGCCAGATTCGAATGGAAGCAGCAGCAACGAAAGTCAAAACAACCATGCTTGCTGTTCATTTATTTTTAAAAGCGTTTTGCCGGGGAGAGGCAGGAGGAGAGGCAACATGAGCTGGAGCTTTTTTAAGTGGCCTCAGACAATGTCGCCCGGGGCTAAGTCCACCTGCCTTCCTAGCCGGGATGAGTCACTTTCACTGTCCCAGCTTTCGCTTCCGATGCTCAGACACGCTGGGGAATCTCCGGAAGAGGGGCGAAGGCGGATTTCACCTCCTGACGTCAAGGTCCAGTCCAGATGAAGGGATAGGCCCAGACTTGCAGTGGAAGAAGTTGGCATGCCCAGGCATCCGACTTCATTTCCTTAGCGAGAGAGAGAGAGAGCGAGAGAGAGAGAGCGAGAGAGAGAGAAATCAGTCACTGGGAAGGAGAGTGTGTTTCACTGTCTAGGGCACCTAATAATTAACTCTTGGAAAGGTTGCTAGTGAGTGAACCAAGGCGAATTTTAGGCCCACCCCATAACACACACCCGAGGCCCCACGCATCAGAAACCGGAGCCCGAAACTACTTTGCAGGAACAAAACGATCAAGCGTATTCTGCTCACCCAGTAATGCTTGCAAGAACAAGAAAAAGGAAAAAGAAAGGAAGTCTTCTCGTTTAGTGCCTCTTCAACAATATTATGGATGCAGCTGGATTTATAAGGTTGTTATGTTTTGATTTGCAGCTGGAGGGGGACTGACCACGGTTGCCTTGTCATCAACAAGAGCAGTACCGGATTTACGAATAAGCTAAACAAGCTATAGCTTAGGGCCCCACTCTCTTGGGGGCCCCCAAAAAATTTAAAGGAGAAAAAAACTGGATGTACATTTCCAAAATATAAGATAAAAAAACAAATAAAATTAAACCTATATACAGTAACAGTGTTTTGTGTTGTGTAGGCTCCTATGATGTAAGTAATGGGCCCCGCCTGTTAGCCTGCTCCCTAAAATTGTATTTCAGTTCAACAATTACTTTGATAAAATACATATTTTGTTATGTGCAAATGGCTTTAGATACCTATTAGGTCCATAAATTGCCAGATAGCATATATTCAACACAAAAAACAGCAACAATTTGTTGTTGACAAAGGACAGCTGGACATATAAAGGGCCCCATTACCTTCAGTAGCTTAGGGCCTCATCAAACCTAAATCCGGCCCTGAACAAGAGAGTTGCTTCGACTTTCTTATACTGTATATATATAAAAAAATAATCTACGCCTCAGGACCACAATATAAGCTTGAACTTTGAAATCAGGTGGGGATGGGAGCTCAAGAAAGTGGCTGGGGGCTGATGGGAGTTGTTGTTCAAAACAGCTGGACTGGAGGCACCATGCTGGCAAAGTCTGAGCTCCATTATCCTGGCTCTAAGCATGTTTTAGGGAAGGGGCAGCGGGAAAGCAGATGAAGACTGAGTAGACCGTGCAGATCTAGGCTGGGTGGGCGGCCCAAGTAGAAGATACTGGAGCCTCTCCTCCACCCTCCATTGTCCCCCCAAGCGAAGTATCTTTTCTGGACTTCCCTTGTGGCTGCTCCTGCTGGCGGGAGTGGCCAAAGGTGGTCGCAGAAGATGAGGCTTCTGGGCCTCTGACAAAAGGAGGAACAGGCAGAGATCTAACTGGTAAGGCCTCCCCCTGTTGTGTGCGATGGGGAGCCACACCTGTTGATGCTCTGCCTGTCAAGCAGCCAGGGTGGCTTGCCAGGGTGGGTGAGAAGAAGGGCAGTCCAGCTGCCAAGTCTTTCTTCATGCCACCTCTAAATCCTCTTTTTCTGACCTGCGTCATGCGGCAAGCTGCACCTGCTGGACCCCCCTCTCCTGCACACCTGCTAAAATGTAAGAAGAGCCCCCAGGGCCCATCGTCCCGTTCTCCCAGTGGCCAGTCAGGCGCCTGTGGGGAGCCCACAAACAGGGCCTGAACGCGCAGCCGCTCTTCCCACGCAACTGGCATGAATGGGTGGCATGCCTGACTAAGCAGGCGTGAGATCTCCCCTACTTGGCACCTCAGTTTCCCTTCCCTCCGAACGCTTGGCCCACCAGACTCCGAACGCACCCCACCCGTCTCTGAGCTGGAAGGGGACCCAGTAGGCCTGGCTCCTTGCCCGGCGCTTTGCCCGCTGCTCCTCTTTCTTTCTCGAGCGTCTCCGGTTTCTTCGCAAACAGTAACCCGATGCCAGGACGTGCCAGGAGGCCTGTAGCAGGCAGGTGGCACAGCACCGAGGCCTTCACTTTGTTTGTCCAACTCGATCAGAGCTCCCCGTTCCCCGCTTCTGGAGCCCCACAGATTCTCCCCCAATGAAAGCTTTACTCCTGAGTAGGAAAAAGCTTCACAACCTCTTTCCTCACCCCACCCTGCATTCGCCTAGTTCGGTAATGTACATAATGTACACAATCACACACATAAGCAACCCGACTCTTCCTGGTATTTGGAGGGGGGGAATGTCTGGCTCTTGGCACCATCCGTGCCCATAAAACTCTGTGACAGAATGTGGAGCATAATGCCAGTGTATTCGGGGCTGGGCGGGAAGAACGGATTTAGGGTAGCATGAATAGAAGGTCCTTCCTCTCTCTCTTCTACCGCCCCCAGAGCAGAGTTCCAGTGCCTTTACCAGTCGCTTGGCGGGCAGGAATCAAACAAGGCGAGTGTTTTGCCCCCTGCCTGGAAAAACAGCCTCGGGGGTTGGGGAAGCTTTGCCTGTTGGGTTTCTGCCTGCTAAACATGCTGCCAGGAAAGACCTCGCAACTCTGAGCAACCAGAGAAAGTTGGTCAGGCTTGATTTGTTTGGAATCACAAGGTCATGGCAAGGATCCGCTTTAGGGACAGGAATGTGTGCAGCTGAGAGAGGAATGTGCTGCGTCAAGAAAGGAAGAATCTGAGCCAGGCCCCAGACAGTGGGACGAGCAGGGCTTGGCTCTCTGCCCCTTCCACACCCTTCCGATTTGGCCGCCTCAGCCCCGGGGGATCCTCCCTTCATCTCCGACTGCGGCTGGGAGACTGATGAGCAACATGTCCCACAGCTGCCCGGCAAGGCCCTGCTCTTTCCCTTATCCCCTAACTGCCCCCCAAAATTGGGCAGGCCTGTTGGCGGTCGTGGGCTAGGAAGACAAGCAGGTTGAACGATGCAACCCTCCCAGACAGGCCCAGTTCTTGGTTGGACTAGATGACCCCCTACCAAAGAGAGGGGACTGTCAGAGGCAGCTGCTGTTGCCCCTCCTCAGCAGTGGGGTGGTGGTCTGGGGTTGCCCATCCCACGCCACCTGGGCCTTGGCAGCTGCCCAAATCGCCCAGCCCCATCTGCCAGAGCAGAGCCTCACTACAGCCCTGTGCAATTCAGAAAGGAAAATGCCCTCCTGGCTTTTCTTTTCATTTCTCCCTCCTTCTCTTCCCAAGTGTGCAGGAAATTGGAGAGATTTCACAATCTGCCCCTCCCCTCCCTCCCTCCCTCCCTCCCTCCTCCCCCCCAGCCTAGTGTCTTAGGAGCAGGAAGCAGAAATGATGCTTCCCCCCCCCCCTTCCTCTTTCTGTAGGAGGTGTTTGCCCACAGAGGGGAGGGGAGGAAGGCTGGGGAATTTCAGAAGATGGGGACAACACCTTGGCTGCATATAAAGAGCTGTCTCAGTGGGGCTCATCAACCAGCAGCAGCAGCAGGAGCAGCCTCAGGGCAGAGGGAACCCACAACTAGTGGGCATCAGAGAAAGGCAGAGAGAGGTCAGGACCAGACATTCAAGCATCCTCCACTTGGGGGCGGCAGAGGCGATTTCAGAGAGCAGCGGGATACCCACATCCTCCACTTGGGGGCGACAGAAGCCATTTCCTGGAAGGAGCGATACCTTTGCCAACCATTAGGGGGTGACATAGAGAACTTGGCATTTCCGCTGGGATTCAAAACTGTGAGGAAACCATGACTCTTTCTCTGGGTAAGTGAAACCTTCCTTTTCTCCAAGGTGGTCTAATACATGCATGTGTGCGCTTGGATTTTTAAGGTTGTTTTTTTTTTTTAGAGGTGGGGAAAAAATATTGAGGATTCCACTTGTTACGTTATGGCTCTAGTAATCGCATCACTTTTGTTGTTGTTAATGTTGTGGATGCAAGCTAGCACTGTTTTCTCTTTATTTCATTTTATCCTTCTGGGTTGTTCTCCCCTGCACACCCTGAAAACAACCCTGTGAAGTAGGTTAGTCTGAGAAACGGTGACTAACTAAGTCACCAGGTGAGCTTCATGTCTGAAATGGATTTGGTCGTCCAAAGCGTGTTATGTCTGCATTGAGACATTTGTGTGTGTGTCTTTATTCGATTCATTCATGCCAAATCATGCTAAGACATGATTTTTTTTTTAAATTTTATTTATGATTTTCAGGTTTATACATTTCAATAATTTTACAGCCATTTTAACATTTTTTGCATATCCAAACTGACTTAATTAGTTCGTTTATTCATCTACTTTAAATATATACTCTTATGAAGCTGCAGGTTATTACAATAATCCTGCCAATGTTCTTATCTGTTTCCAATTTGTCTGTATATATTCAGCAAACCATTTCCATTCTTTTATTAAAAAAAAGTTTGTTATCTTGGTTTTTTATTTTTCCGGTAAGTTTTGGCATTCCAGCGTATTCCATAAATTTTTGTATCCATTCTTATTTGGCTGGGACGTCTTCCTCTTCTTTCCATCTTTCGGCATGGACATGAAATTGATTCTGTAATTGGCCCTTCCCTTCCCCATGGCAACACAAATTAAATATTAAATGAAATATAAGTGCTACCCTTTGCTTCCATTCTTACTTATCACAGGACATTTACATCCCACCCTTTCCTTCAAGAAGCTTAAGGTGGCATATAAATAGTTTGCGCCCCTGTCTCTTTTACATTGTATCATCACAACAATCTTGTGAGGTAGGTCAGGCTGAGAGAGTGATTTGAACCCTGGTCTCCCAGGTCGTAGTCCAACACTCTAACCCTGCAGCGCTCTCTGTCTGCCAGGGCTGGCCGACCCAAGAGGCGGGCTGAGGAAATGGCAGGATCAACAGAGGCAGCATCCTCCAAGGAGAGTGTTGCCCGTCGTTGTGGCAGCCAAGGCTGCTTGCGGTGCGCTCCTTGCAGGCTGCATCTACTGCCTCCCGCCACTGGCTCAATGTGCAGGCGCACCAGCACTATGGCGGCCAACCCAGAGCATCACCAATGGCAGAACACCTGCGCCATGACAAGGAGAGTGATGGGGAAACCGGGAGTGTAAACAACGCGCTTCCTACAACTCTCCTCGATGTGGTGCAGGCATCTTGCCATTGGCGACACTCTACCCCTGCTCTAATAACCCTTACAACCACCACTGGCTCTATCCTTCTCGAGTGCCCTAAAACCCATGCGTCGCTTCCTAATGGCAGGACTGTGTTCCTTCTTTGGGTGACTGCGCAGTGTAAACAGAGGCTGCCTTGTGGGCCCTTAAAAGCCTCAAACTGGCCCTGTCTTGACTCCTGAGGTTAGGAGAACATCGACCTGATGGAGATCTTCAGGCAGATGGGAATGGCCGTCTCAAGGATGCTGCCACATTTTGGGAGGGAGGTTGAACTTTGAGCGAACTTATCTCAAGACTGAGGCAACGGGAGAGACAGGAAGCGAAAGGGAAGTGGCAGCGACGGTGGTGTGGAGCCACATTCAGAGAGGTGGGCCCAATTTTAAAAACCCAACCCTGAGCCAATCCTGCACTGAATATTCATTTTGTTCCTTTTCAGCCAGAAGTCTCCTCGTCATTTGTGCAGGCCTGGTCCACATCGTCTCCCCTGACCGGGATTCACCTCTCAACACCATCATTGGCCAGACCTTCAACCTGGCCCGCCTCATGAAAGCCAACAGCACCGTCCTTCTGAACACCTATGTAAGAGCTTTGCCTTTTTTCTGGAAGAGCGGCTTCTGCGTATGCTTCGCAAAGGTTGTTTCCCTTTCCAGCTATTTCCCAATAATCCCTCTAGTTCCTCAGAAGCCGGTTACCTTGTGGGCATTCCTCAGAAGACAGCTTTCTCATGATTCCCCACTTTCCTCTGAAATCCGGTGTGTTGGGTGAGAATTTCCTGAGGGTTTTTTGTTTGTTTGTTTAATGTTACACCTTCAATTCAAGTGCTTTGCATGAGCAGAACATGCCACCCAGAATGTAACCCAGAATCCTCTGGATTACCCATAGCAAGGGGGTCCTTAATGGACAAGCAGCAAGCAGCAAGTTGAAAGTCTAAACATATATATATTTGCAAGTATGTTTTTAAAATACCTGCTCTGTTCCAGACCTATATTCTGCAAAAGAAAGAAGAAATAAAGTGAGGGCAGGATTATGCAAAGTAGGCAAATGAAGCAAATACATATGCATTTCCTTATTTCTGCCAGTCCTGGCATGACAGAGAGGGCAAACTATGCATGGCAGTGGCGCTGTTGACATCTGAGAATCCTGCTCAGAGCCACCGTCCCTCGCAATGCTTTTTTTTTTTTTTTTTTTTTTTTTTTTTTTTTTTTTAAATATTTTATTAAGGATTTTCTTGTTTTACAGAAGTGTAGTGCCTCATATATATTTTTCCCCATGTAACATTTTTACAAATCCGTTTCATTTGTTGAGGCATTAGGGGGAGAAGAAAATAAAAATAAAAATAAAAAAAGGAGAGAAAAGAGAAAGGGGGTGGAGAGAGGGAAGATGGATAAGGGTGGGATTGGGTGGCGGTGTTTCTATTATGTTTAATGTATGTAGAGTTTGGTGTCAGCGTGCTTGTGTTGTTCACTTGTGTTCCTTTGGTGGTGAGAGAGGTTGGGGTTGGCCTAGGGTGTGATTGTTTGCTTGTGATTGGCTGTGGTGATCTTTGTTTTCGTGTGTGAGTGAGGTGGGTGGGTGTTTTGGATCAGGTTAGCCATATTGATTTGTATGCTGTTGGTGGATTATTGTCATTGTCCTGTTGGGCTGTGTGTGTGATAAAGGGGAGCCATACCGGGGTGAAGGCATCTTCTTCTGTTTGTCCCCGTGTCAGTTTCAGTTTATTAGTTAATTTTTCTAGTAGGGCTGTTTCCCATACTATTTGATACCATTGGTCCATGCTTACTCCTGACAGGTCTCTCCAGTGTCTGGTTATGGTGTTTCTGGCTGCTGAGAGCAGGTGGGTTATGAGTTCTTTGTGGTGTAAATGGGCATTGTTGTCTTGGAAGATGTTTAGTAGGGCCAATTCTGGGGTGGTGTCTATTACTTGCTTAGTTATTTTACAAATTTCTTGTATGGCTGTTGTCCAGAATAGTTGGATTTTGGGACACTCCCACCACATGTGGAAGTATGTGCCTGTGGAGGTGCACCCTCTCCAGCATTTTGGTGAGGTTCCTGGGTGTATTAGCGCTAGTTTCCTTGGTGTTAGGTACCACCTGTAGGTGAGTTTCAGTGTGAGTTCTTTTCTTTTCGTTGATATGGATTTAAAGGGGGGTTTAGACCACATTCTGGTCCATTGAGTGGGGTTTATCTCATAGCCTATGTCATTCTCCCATTGATTTTTGATTGCGTCTAGGGGATTTGCGAGATTTTGGAGTAGTATTTTGTATATTGCGGATACCATCCCTTTACCGTTTCCCTTTGTTGTTAGGAGGAGGTTTTCGAAGGTTGTCAGGGGCCTAGTTGCTGCTGATTTTACTGTTGGGTTGTTTAAGAGGGCATGTAGTTGGTGTTGTGTTAACCAGGGCATTTGGGTGTCTTCTAGTTTGTCTTGTATTTCTTGTGTTGACAAGGGTTTGTTATTTTTATAAAAGTCTATTAGGCGATACAAGCCTTTGGTTCGCCAGGTTTTTATCTGGAGGTTTTGTGCTGCATGGTGGAATAATGGGTGGTATGCCAGGGGGATTAGTGGGGATGGGGTTGGGGATAGTTTGCCTATTTGTGTTTTCCATGCTTTGAGCATGGTCTGTGTGTACCTGTTAAGTGTTGTGGGAATTTTCTTTAGTTTGTTTGGGAGGAGTGGGTATGTTGTGGTGCAGGTGTTTTCAATTGTGTCCCTCTCTAGGTGTACCCATTGTTTTGTCTCATCTTCTAGTATATATGGGATTATATGGCGTATTTGGTTGGCGTTGTAATATGCTTCTATGTTGGGGATTCCCCATCCTCCTTCTGAGGTGGGGAGGTGCAGGTATTTGGGGCTTATTCTTGGTTTTTTATGTGAGAAGATGAAAGAGTGTAGTTTTCTCTGCCAACTGTGAAGTTGGGTTGAGGGGATCCAGATTGGGAGGGTTTGGAATAGGTAGGTTAGTTTTGGGAGTGTGATCATTTTGATCATGGCTATTTTGTCTGAGAGAGTGAAATTCATGTTATTCCATCTCTTTAGGTCTTTGTTAATTTGTCGCCACAGGGGCTTGTAGTTGTGGAGGTATAATTTATTGAGGTTTCTGGTTATTTGTACCCCTAGGTATCTGAACTTGGTGTGGCAAAGTTTTATTTTGGTGACCTTCGTGAGTTCTTTTTGGGTGTGAGGAGGGGTGTTGAAGCACATAGCTTCTGACTTTGTGAAATTTACCTGTAGGCCCGACACCATTGCAAATGCGTTGAGTTCTCTGATTAGGGAGGTTGCTGTGCTTATGGGGTCTGGTGTTGTGACCATTAGGTCATCTGCAAAGAGCCCTAATTTATAGGTCCTGCCTTTTATTTCCACTCCCTTGATGTCTGCGGCTGCTCGGATGCGGATTGCTAGGGGTTCCAGAGCCAGGATAAATAAGAAGGGAGACAGTGGGCATCCTTGTTTCGTGCCTCTTTGGATAGCTATAGTGTTAGAATCCATATTGTTAGTTCTGCATTTTGCTGAGGCTTGGGAGTATATTTGTTTGAGGATTTGTAGGAAGTTGGGGCCAAATTTCATGTTAGTTAGTACTGCTAATATGTATTTCCACTCCAAGCAATCAAAGGCTTTGAGTATGTCTAGGGACATAATTGTCAATGGGAGTTTGGTTGCCTTGCTGTGTTCGATCAGGTTCAGTAGTTTCCTGATGGGGTCTGTTATATTGCGGCCAGGGACAAAGCCAGTCTGGTCTGGGGCTATTAACTTGTGTAGGAAGATTTTTAGGCGGTTGGCCAAGATTGATGTGAATATCTTGTAGTCTTGGTTTATTAATGAGATTGGGCGGTATGATTCTACTTTGAGGCTGTCTTTTAGTGGTTTTGGGATGGAGACTATTTTGGAGTGGGTCCAGGTTTTGGGGATGGGGCCTCCTTTTATGATGTCGTTGAATAGGCGGGTCATGTAGGGCATCAAGGGTTCTTTGAATTTCTTATAGAATTCTGCTGTGAAGCCGTCTGGGCCTGGGGCTTTGTGTGGTTTCAAGTTTTTGAGGACCGCATCTATTTCCTCTGGGGTGATAGGGCTATCCATGAATTCCTGTTCCTCATCAGTTAGGGTAGGCATGGTCAGTCCTGCTAGAAATTTTTTGATTTCCCTCTCTGGTGGGTTATGGGAGGTGTATAGGTTGGAGTAAAATTCTGCAAATTCTGAAATTATTTCTTTGGGGGAGAATGTTATGTTGCCGTCTTTTTTGGTGATGCAGTGTATTCTTGTTTTGAGTGCTTTTTTCCTACATCTATTTGCTAGTAATCTGGAGTTTTTCCCTCCATATTCATAGAAACGTTGTTTAGAGTATAGAATGTTGATCATTGTTTTGTTGATTTCTAAGGAGTCTAGTTCTCTCCTTTTCTGTTCTATGAGTTTGAGGAGTTTTTTAGATCCTGTTTGTTTGTAGCGTGATGAGAGGGCTGTGATGTCTTGTTCTATTTTGCTAATTTTTGAGGAGGTTTGTTTTTTAAGGAATGTTTTCTCTTTTATGCAAGCTCCTCTGGTGACCGCTTTCATTGCGTCCCATAGGAGGGGGGTTGTTGTATTGTTTACATCGTTTTCTTTGAAGTAGTTTTGGAGGGTTTTTGTGAGACTCTCTCTAATTTGTTTGTTTGTAGTTAGGATGGGACTGAAGGACCAGGATGGGGTGGTTTGTGTTCCTTCTCCTATTTTAACAGTGACTTCTACTGGGGCGTGATCTGTGATTTTAATGTTACCTATGTTTGTTGATTCTACTGAGGGAATCAGACCCTGTGTGAGTAGAATGCTGTCCAGTCTGGATACTGTATCATGGCGTCCCGATTGGAATGTATGGCTGATGTCTCCCGGGTTTTGCTCACCCCAAATGTCATAGAGACCCCTGTTTTTTAGCATTTTTAGTAACTTGTAAGAGTTCCTGGTTGTTGGGGGTTTCCTTCGGAGGAAGGTTGCCCATGGGGTTGTGGGGTGGATATCTTTCAGGGATATACCTTTCATATTTAGATTGAGGTCCCCTCCTAGGATTGCTTCCCCTTCAGAGAAGGAGAGGAATTTGTTTAGTGTTTTCTGGAAGAATTCTAGTTGTTTCGTGTTTGGGGCATATATGGAGCCGATTGTCAGTTTGATTTTGCCATCTAGTGTCCCTTTAGCGAAAATGAATCTGCCTTTTTTGTCCTTGAGGACTGTTGTGGCAGTGAAGTTCAGGTCCCTACTGAGTATTATGGCTACACCACGGGCTTTCCCTGAGCCTCGTGCGACCCACTGTTGACTAAAGCGGGGGTCGCTCAGGAGTTTGCTGCCTTTGGGTGGATTGTGTATTTCTTGTAGGAAGGTGATGTGTGGTTTCATGGTGTTTATGTATGAGGTGATGCGTTTTCTTTTGATGGGGTTTCCCAGCCCCCTCACGTTTAATGTAATTGCTTTTAGGTTAGCCATTTTGTTTATCTATTATGTGGGGCGATTCCCTGCCAACCCGTTCGGGTTGTCTTGTGTCTCTCTCTTCGTGTTGTTTAAAGAACCAGTGGGGTTGCGCTGACCTAGGGTGTGGTGGGTGGGGGGCTAGTAGGATTAGAGTGAGATTTGGGTTAAAGAGTAGGGGGTAAGTTGTAGGGAGTTTCCTATATGTAGTCATATAGGTGTTTGTTTGGGGTATTTTGGGCCATCTGGCATTTAGCCAGTTGGTCCTAGGTCTCAGCTGGTGTGGAAGGCCGTGTTCAAGGACAGGCCGTCCCCCCTGTTGTCTGCGATAGGGGGTGATCAGCGAGACAGTGTGAAGTGACTTTGTAACGTCGCTGTCAGGTATAAGGTTTGTAAGCAGTGTTGCCAGTATTATGAGCAACATTGTTGGTGTGTTGGGGTGGGGATGTGGGTGCTGGTACGCTCTGGTGCCACCATAGTGCTGGTTGGGTATCAGATTTTAGCCTGATTGTGGGTTGTGTTATTAAGGTTGGAGTTGTTTTTCCTTAGTATGGAGTATGAGGATGTTGAAGGTGTGGGTGATGGGGAATGTGGTTGAGGTCGTCTGGACTGGTGTTGGGGTGGGGATTTCTGTGGGGGTGCGGGGCTGGGGGGGGTGTTGATGGTGTTAACTAAATCTATGTTTTGGGGGGGGGAGGGGAAAAAAGGGGGGGGGAATCACCAGTCCTTCAGTTTGTGGTTTTTTCCTGGTTGCTTCTTTCAGCCGGGGTTGTTGTTGTTGTAGGGTTGTCCATCTGCGATGAGTTGGTTTGGTTGATCTTGGTCTGGTTTCTTGTGTCGTATGGCCGGCGGGACGGTTCTGAGCATGATGCTTGCCTGTATTGGTTTGCGTTGTTGCGCCGCTTCTGTTGTATCTTTTTCTTCTGTACCATTGTCCAGTTGTTTGCTGTTGTTTCCTCGTGGTTGGGGCTGTCGCTTGGTGGGTTTGTCGGTTTCCATTCCGGCGGGAGGTCGAGTTCAAGGTTCTTTAGTAGTTGCAGGGCCTCAGGTATGTTGGTAGCCATGTGTTGTGTTGTGTTCGTTGTTACAATGAGGCGGAAGGGGAAGCCCCATCGGTATTTGATCCCTGCTTGTTGGAGACGCTGGGTGCATGGGCGCAGGCTTTTCCTCCGGTTTAGGGTATCCTGAGATAGGTCCTGTAAGGCCAGAATGGGGGTTTCTCCATATCGAAGGTTGCTTGAGTTTCTGAGTTGGTGCCATATTTCTTCCTTCTTTCGGTAGCGTGTGAAACATACAATGATGTCTCTCGGGGGGGCGCTGGGTTTTGGCATAGGTTTTAGGGCTCTGTGAGCCCTCTCCAAGTCCTCTGCCTCAAGTTTCAGGCTTGGGATTGTGTTTTTCAGCCAGCGTATAATTAGGTCTGCTGGGCTTTTCTCCTCTGTTTTTTCAGGAAAGTTGCGGAAGCGGATGTTACAACGTCTATTGCGGTCTTCAAGGTCGGCTTGCTTAATTTTCATCTCGTTGTGTTCTGCTTCCATTTGGTTTACCAGTTCGTCCAGTTTCTTGTTCACACGTGCGTTCTCCTCCCGGTATTGTTCTATTATTCTTTCTTGCATTTGGTTCTTGTTCTCTAGAGCTTCCACTTTGGAGGTTAGATTGTTGATTAGTACCTGCATGGGAGCCATTGTGGCCTTCAGTGCTTCTTCTAATCGTGCTTCCATTTCCCTCAGATCTCGTTTCGTTATTGGGTGGTCATCATCTTGAAGGGGAGCTACCATCTTAGCATTGTTTGCCATCTCCCTGGTTGGTGTCATCTCGGTCTCCCTGATGGTTTTGGTTTGAGGTTGGCTTGGCGTCCTCTTGGGGTTGGGCGTGTGGTGGTTAGGAGTTGTGGCAGTGGTGATTCCTGGGTATTGTTGGGTTGCTGAGCTGATCAGGCTTTGTTGGCTGGTGGCTTTTACAGAGCGTTTCGATTAGGTGGTCATTTGTGTCACTTCTAGCCTGTGTTTTAAGAACTTCTCTAGGGCTTCTGTAGATGCCTCAGCGGTGCCGCCGAGGCGGGGGGGGGCAGGTAAGTAGAGATGGGTATACTAACGGACAGACAGTTCATATAAAGGGAAGGGGGTTAGCAGGTAGAGATGCAAGAGATTAGAGGGTATATGTTTAATTTTCCTCCATTTTTAATTACTTTCCCACAAGCAAAAAATAACAACAATAACCAGGGGGAAATATTATTCTTAAGAAAAACAAATCAAACAAAACCATGCAGTTATTTTTTGTTCTCCAAATGGGTATATGGAGGAAATTTTTGTTTTAAAAGAGAGTGGTGGTCGTAGCTGGGGGCGAAAGATTCCCCCCTCAGGAGCAGGCGAACAAGAGCTTTAAAAAGAGAAAGAAAAGAAGAATAATTGTATGGCTCTGCTCTGTCTTTTAAAAAATAATAATAATATGTCCCCCCAACCACCGCCACCACTCTCCGTCTGCAGAAAAGCAACCAAAAATGTACGGGTAAAAGATAAAAATGAGAATTAAAGGTAAAAAAAAAAGGGGGGGTGTCTTTAAATAAAGCTTTTTATTTTTATTTTTTTTTAAATGAGTAAAGTATAGGTAAAAGAGGGTAGGTAAAAGAGAGTGGAAAGTCTGGGGCGGAGTGGCAGTCCCAGGAAATGGCCTGTGATGGTTCAGGGCTGTTTTCTGGGTACTGCCATTTTAAATCTTAAGAGGGGGGTTTGAGGTGGAAATAAAATGAGGTTTAAATTGAGGATGTGTGTGTGGAAAAGTGTGTCTTTAAATAGTGAGTAGAAAAGATAGAAATAAAAGTAAAGATTCAAATAAAGGGTGGCTGCAGCAGCAGTGGCCCCTCTTTTAAAAAGAAAAGTGGTAAAAGTAGGTATATGGGGGGGGAGGGATAAGAAAGATGTATATATATATTTTCTTTAAAGGGAGGGAGGGAGGGGGAGGAAAGGGTTAAAAAAGGGGGTGTTAAAAAAAGGGGGGGGGGAGGTTGTTTTTTCTTTTCTGTGGTCTCCTTTGTTATGCAGCTTCTCTGTGTTCTCCTTGCCGCTGGAGCTCCCGGTAGGGCTCAGCCACGTGCGTTTTTGTTTTTTTTTTCCTTCCTCCCCGAAGCCTATTTTGCCTTCATCGTGCTCACCTACCTCTCCTCTGCTTTCCCGTCGGCAGAGATGGGGGCAGCAACGGTAAATTTGGGGCTCCTTTTTCTTTCTTTCTTCTTCTTCCTCTCTCTCCCTTTCTTTCTCCCTCTTTGCGTTAGTTCCACTGTCCTCCGGGTTTTGGAGCTCCTCTCGGCTGTTGGGGGGGGGGGTCGGGTGCCTTTCCGGCTCAATCAAGGTCGTGGGGGGGTGTTTTGGCTCCTTTGATAGATGCCCGGGCACCCCCAATTCCTCTCCGTTGGCAGTGCTGGCAGCAGCAGTTCTGGGGGGTCCGGGAATCGGTCACCAGAGCCTTTTACTCTGGCTGGCTTCAGCAGCTCTTTTCTTCTGCTGCTGCCGCCATGCTGCCTCGCCGGAAGTCCCCCCTCGCAATGCTTTTAAGATTTTGCCTGCATCTTTTCCAACCTTTCCTTGCGACGTTAAGGACTAGAAGCGTCCTTTCTCATAAAAATGAAAGGTTGAGATTCTGTGCCCAGGACCTGTTCCTGAATTTGGTTGCAGAACTACACAACACATCGGATATATGATCAGCGTTCTTTGGTATGAAGGACACAAGGCTCCTTTTTTAAGTCAGGGGATATGTTTGTAGCGTCAGTGAAGTTATAGGAGGCTCTTTGGGTAAAAAATTCTGATGTATCCTTGGGATGTTTTCATAGGTGAGGCTCAAATCTCCATTATTGTCACCGAAGCTAAAGACTTAAGAAATGACCAAGCCAAGGTTTATCTAGTCCAGCTTTCTCCTTCCAACAGCACCCGGCCATATACCTATGGAAAATTCACAAGCAGCTCCTAAAGGTCACAGCCCCATCTGACTTCATTGCTTGTATATGCAGTATCTGTGTATTAAGGTGGCCGGTTACACATAACCAACACAGAGAGTATGCATAACCAAAAGAAAAACCAGAGGGTACAGATTTGCACAAAAATGGATATGTCAATTTATAAGTGTGCATGCACCTTCAGAAAGAATTGCTATAATTTAAATCGAAGTATATGACGTCTCACTGTCACATTACAAGCTGGACTGAAGCAAAGCTTAGCTGGTTAGAGCGTGGGGCTGATAATGCCAAGGTTGCAGGTTCGATCCCTGTATGGGACAGCTGCATATTCCTGCATTGCAAGGGGTTGGATTAGATGATCCCCAAGGTCCCTTCCAACTCTACAATTCTATAATTCTGTGAAAGGGTTTTAAACCTCACATGTGTAATCACTGAGGGATAGGGCTTGTGGACCAAACTTGGCCCATGAAACCGTTCCCCCCCAAGCCGCACCCACTTGCTCCGCACCAGGTGTCAGGAGCTGTACAGGTAGAAAAATGGCTGCCGGTGCACAACCAAGAGCCTTGAAGTGCTAGTGACTTTGGGGCTTCAAAGCGCCCAGTCACCTGCTATCATTGAGATATCAGGTGCCTTCCACTTGCTGAATTTGGCCCATGAGGCTGGGATCTCCTAAGGATCTGGCTCCCCACCTCTGGTATAAATGCTCTGTGCTGGAAAGAGGGCAGGTGGTCTACTCCTTTCCCTCAAGGCAAGGCCACCAAGCTCCATGCCTCCCACCAGATCAAGCTTCGGCCCTGCAGGACTCAGAAATGCTGCAGACTGGGCTCCAGTCCTGGCAACGTAACCAAACAGGCTGTGCCCACCTCAGGCTACGGGCTAAAGGCACCCGCAGCCAAAGCAGCACCGAGCCCTTTGCCTTCTGGCGGATCCAGAGCAAACCTGTATCACCAGCAGGAAACAGCACGGAAAGGTTGCCCGCGGCGGCTCCATTGTTCTCGCAACGCTTGTTCCTTGACTTTGCAACATGATCGAGGGAGAGAGGAGTCACTGGTCGCCCCCCCCCCCGCCAAAGCTGCAATCGAGAGCGCAAATCTCCCACTCTCCGGTGGCCGCTCCTTCGCCTTTATTCTGATCCCTGCACGCAGTGGCTGAGTGCCCAAAAATTTGCTGTGCCCTGCTTCCCGCAACCTGCCTGGGCACCAGATGCCAGATGTAGGGAGGTCATTGCAGCCTGGGCTCTGGCGCGCAGCCAAGCTGCCAACGGCATCCTCGTAAAAAGGGGGGGGGGACTCAGGTGGAACTACGGCCGGCTGATCTGGGGAACAACGAAAGGCCTGTTTTTGTTGGCCTTCCCTGCAAGGAATTCCAAAGGGATGAAGGAGCCTGGTACTGGTGGGTGCCACCCCCGGGATTTCTGAGAAGTGACGAGGGCGCATTTCGCAGCAGGCACTCTCAAGTCCACATGCACGTCTGTGGCTCAGAATATTTAACCCCTTTGAAAATTGTCTACCTTATAGGTAGTGGAAACAAAGGAAGTTGGCTTAAAATGAGCCGGGTCATCGGTCCATCTAGCTCAGAAGCGCTTCAGAATCTGAAGCAGGGGATTTTCTCAGTCCCAGACTTTCCTGGAGATGTTGGGGATTGAGCCCGGAATTGTTCGCATGCAAAACACATGCCCCGCCACTGAGCCGTAGGCCTTTCCCTGAACTGCCGGTGGTTTCCCTGGAATACATTTCCCACGTCTGTTTTCCTGTCCCATGCCTTTGGCAGAGTCTCGGCAGGTTTTCCTGGCATGTAGGTGCCAGGGGCCAGCAGCCCCATAAAAACGGAGTGTGTGTCGGGAGACAACGCAATCTTTATTGACGGTTATTTCTCCAGCGCATTCCTGCGCCAGCTTTCTTCTGCTTGGAGGTTACGGGTGATTGAGTGGCGTACAAATCCTGTTAAATTGAAAAACACAACCTCTCTATTTCTCTCTGTTCCCAGCTGAGTCACCAAGGCAGCCCGTTTAGCGACTCCGGCTTCGACGCCCGGAGGCTGCGCTACGAAGGGGTGCCAACGGCCGCCATCCCGTTCCTGGAATGGCGGACTCTCAGCCACGTCAAGCGTGTGGAGAAGAATTATGAGGCCTACACAGCCTTCGTGGAGTTCCTGCAGCTGGTGCGGGACGACCAGTTTGAGCTCAACCCCACCAAAGTGGAACTTCTGGATATGCTGAAGGTGACTCGCTTGCGCATCCAAGGCCTTCTCAGCAACTTGACGGCCATCATGTCTGCCTTGGGAGCGCCGCCCGCCGCCGTCACGGACCCTCTCATGCTGGAGTCTGTGGAAGCCGACACTTTCGAAAAGAAAGTCCGGGGCTACGTGGTGTGCCATACGTACAAAGAGTGGATTGACAGGACGGTGAAAGACTTCTCTCTCCTCGCGGAGAAATTCCCAGCCTAAGGATCGCTCAAGGAGTAACTCCCAGGTTAAAGGGTTCCTCTGTCCTCCTTGCCGCAGATTTCTTAGGGAAGCAGGCGTAGGGAGAAGACAGACGCAACACCCACAGGCTGGTGGAGAAAGTCTGGAAGTGCCCTTGTTGCGTCCAGTCCGAACATTATCTATTTATCTCCAGAGCTGAGCTCTGGAAAAAGCAACGACTCACTCGTCAGGTTTTCAGTAGAAGCCTGTGGTTGTGTGTGGTGCTGATTGGGCGCCTCCCCTGGCTGTGCATGGTGCTCATTGGCTGCTGCTCCCCTGTGATGTCACTGAGGGCCTCTCCAGATCATGCACTAAAAAAACCCTTTTCCATTTTAAATAATAATAATAAGGCAACAAATGATAAATGCATAAGAATGTTTATGCAGCATTTTAAAAGGTGTGTTTAAAAAGACAGACAAGCTACCTGGAAGTGTCAGTGAGGAGGAAGGACAAGGCTGTTGGTTGAACATAATTGGCTGGCAGACTTGCCTGTCACTTCAGTTCTAAGGCCTTGGTCACCCCAAGTTCTTTAAGTCTGTCTTCACCCTATGAGGTCAACTTGTGCGCTTGTGCTGAGCGAGACCTCTTGCATTTACGCTTCCAGGTTTTGCACTTTGTCCTCCTGTTGGGGGTGGTCTATTGTTTTCAGTGGCAAACAGGCATACACTTAAACTGAGATTAATACAATTTCAATTCTGGCTGCATATCACAACTACTGTTACAGTGTGGGGTGTGGTATGGTGTGAGAGAGAGAACTAGATCTGTCTACTGATCGGTCCATCCATCCCAGCCTTTTCCAATTTACTGCTGTTCAGGTGTTTTGGACTGCAATTCCCATCAGCTCTAGGCAGCTTGGCAGTCCTTGCAGGGGTTGATGGGAGTTGTAGTCCAAAACATTTGGAGTAGGCCACATTGGCAATTCTGATCTATATACAAGCACATGTGTGCGCACACACATGCATATTTATGAAATGATTGTTATTTATGTCCCAGCGAAGTTTGCATGGGTTATTTATGTACTATTTAACGAGGGGCAATGGGATCTAATTTATTCTATTTTGAGAGGGAGAGAGAGAAATTCCACAGAGGGGGTGGCCATTTAGAAAAGGATGGAAAATTACAAAATAGACTGTAAAACGAGGACACTAATAATGTATGTCAATACTCTGGTGCTTGCAAACCCAACACATGGCTGTCTGGGACATGTCAGTGTTTCATATCCATACTTGACACTTTCCAGTGTATGTAATTTACATATTCATCAGCACTTCCTCAAGGAGGCGGGGGCATCACACATAGACATTTGTCACCTGACAGGACCGGCCCAAAACATTTCATTGCCTGAAGCGACAACCGTTGGATCTTATGTCAACAGTGTCAACAGAACAGCGTTCTCCCTTGCATCTTAGGGCAGAAGGCTAGTTTGTGGGATGTGAGGCAGGCTGCAGGGCACATGCCGTTCTGTCCCCACAACACCTTGTTGCTGCTCCATGCCCTCCAGCATTTACTACCTGAGGCGGTTGTCTCACACTACCTGATGGTCCCTTGAGCACTCAGTGGTTATGGATGATGGGAGATGTGGTCCAAAATATCTAGAGGACACCAGGCTGGGGGTGATGGCCAATTCCCTTGATGAATTTGTGAACTTTGCAGTGCCTTTCAGGCAATGTGAGGAGATAATGGGAGTTCTATCTGAGGTAGCTGTTCACACGTGCACATTACTGCTTGGTTTGATGTCATCCTGGTTAACCACATCTGAAGAGCCCATCAGACCTGGTGGTAGTGAGGAAAAGAGTTATGGGACTGCTGTTATTTGCTCTGTGCCTTAGATATTTGTAACAGCAGTGAGGTATAGCCATTTCTGGGGTGGTTGGGTATGTAGGGAGTAAACTCCTGAGGATATGCAGCCATCTTGGGTAAAACCAAGTGGCTTTAAAATAAAGTCTTTTCTATTCTTCATAATTTTTCTCACCTCTCAATGATATAAATTGGTTTTTTTAAAAAATGATTTTATTTTGTATATTTTTAAATACTTAAAAAAAAGAATGTTGAAAATAGTATATTTTTGGTACCTCAACGATCATCCATTTTCCTTGCAGGATTTCTTTGGGTGTATCCTTGCCTTTTGTACATACATGGGACTTTATTTTGTCTAATAAAATCCATGGCATTGGAGGACCCCGGGGTTTCTCTCTCTTTTTGTCTGTGAAGGTGTGGGTGTTTGGGCAACGGTAGTCTATTTTGGAGGGACGCGGGTGGCGCTGTGGGTAAAAGCCTCAGCGCCTAGGGCTTGCCGATCGAAAGGTCAGCGGTTCGAATCCCCACGGCGGGGTGCGCTCCCGTCGTTCGGTCCCAGCGCCTGCCAACCTAGCAGTTCGAAAGCACCCCTGGGTGCAAGTAGATAAATAGGGACCGCTTACCAGCGGGAAGGTAAACGGCGTTTCCGTGTGCGGCTCTGGCTTTGCCAGAGTAGCTTCGTCACGCTGGCCATGTGACCCGGAAGTGTCTTTGGACAGCACTGGCCCCCGGCCTATAGAGTGAGATGGGCGCACAACCCTAGAGTCTGTCAAGACTGGCCCGTATGGGCAGGGGTACCTTTACCTTTACTAGTCTATTTTGGCAGAACTAGGTTGAAGAAGAGCTCAAATTAACATCCAAAATCAAGAGTAAAAATGGTAACCCCCCTCCCTGATGTATTTGCCCTGTGATCCTTGTACACTGCCTGACTGAGAGACTTTCCAAAGACAAAATGTGAGCTGTACTATGCTTCTTGCAAAAGACTGGTGCAGGTATGCAATCCCTAACAAAAGGAGCCTCTAGTCAATTGCTAGTTTGCTGGCGGGATTCAACCACATACCAGAAATTTAGGTTTCATTAACTAAAGTATGTCACCGTAGCGTGACAAACTTACTTTAAAAAACCACAAACTTTTTGCAGTTAGGAAAGTGATGAGGAAATGCACTGAAAAGTGAGGAGCATACAAATGGTTAACAAGAAAACGTCTTAGCAAATCAGCACGAAGGTTTTCACTGTTGTATAACATCCTTGCAGACAAATCAGAATGAGCGCTCAGTAACGCCTGGGGATATTCTAACTTCTGTCTAAGCTTTGCGTAAACAAAGCAAATGGAACGGCTCAGTGAACAGGTCATTTGGAGAAGCCCCAAAATTGTGTTTGAGGAAACAGGAGACTTGCTTTCCAGACTTGCAAAATCCCTGTGCAGGTGTTACCAACACGGGAGCAAGAAGCGGAGCTGGGCCACGTAACCCTGCACCTAAATATCTAGCCCTTCCGTCTGGTTCCTGTCTTGACGTCTGCACGGAGGGAGGGACAGTCGCAGCGTCTGAGTTAGGCCAAAACGGTAATAAACAATAGCTTAATGTGGAGCTGGGGAATCTGCGGCCCTCAGACATTGCCAGACTACAACTCCCATGCTGCCTGGGGCTAATTGGGTGGGAACACTTCCGCCAGAAAACTATATACCGTATTGTTCGCTCACAAGACGCAACATCCTCAGATGTGGGTCCTGGGTGTGAAAATACGGCATGAAATGTCCACAGTTAGTGGCGTAACCCTGGAGTTCCAAGCCGTCATGCTGCACATATCTTTTGCAGGATAGATGTGTCCGTTGTCCTGCGTCACTTCTGAGGAAACGAAAGTGACAGAACCGGGCGCTTCCTGCCTTTGAAGCAGCTCCCTGGCACTAAAGGAGGAGGAGGAGAAAGTGTGACCTTTGTTTGCTGCCTCTTGAAGGCGTGTGGGGAAGCATGTCAGCCTCTGAGTCCAAGGTTATCTGCTCAGAGACCTGAGTGTCACTCTCCCTCAAAAAACGATTCACACCCTTTCCAACAAATTACAGAGAAAAGAAAGCAATGGACGGGAGCCAGGAATTCTGGGTGTTGTCGCTGGGAATGTGCAGAGATTGAAACTGGCTGTTGTGTAGGCTCTCTAAGCCCACGGTGGTGTTCAGTTTCTTCCTTTGTCTCCCCTGCTTTCTTTATAATTTCTAATTCCATCCTTCCTTTACCCCCCTACCCACCAAATGCTACCCCCATCAAGACACGGCCACGGCTGCCCCCTGTTGGATGAGCGTGGGTGCATTTTATCCCTGTTTGCTTCAACCCCAAAGGAAGAAAAGAGAGGCCGAAAGAAAGACCCCACTCCCACAGACAAGCCTCCTGCTATGCTTTGAATGATGGACCGAAATTCAACAGGTGCAGCTCCCCCCTGCCTCTTCATGCTGGGGGATTTAAAAAAAGGAAGCCAGTTGTATTATTGGCACCTTTCATCCAACCGCCAGAGAAAAGATGGCAACCGCTTGTTTTTGTGAGAGGGAAGGGCTCTATAGGTTAAAGAAGGCTTCTGAGCATGGATGTGTACCCCCGGGTCCAGATCCATGTTTGAGGAGTCGTGAGACAGGAAGCTCTCTAGGCATCCTTTGAATGTCTCATAATTCCTCAGAGCAGGGTGTGCCAACCTCTTTTGGGCCAGTGGGTACATGTGGAATTTTTGAGAAAGTGGTGTGGGCGCCAGTCACAAAATGGCTGCCATGGGAGTACAGTGGTGCCTCGGGTTAAGAACTTAATTTGTTCTGGAGGTCCGTTCTTAACCTGAAACTGTTCTTAACCTGAGGTACCACTTTAGTTAATGAGGCCTCCCTGCCGCCGCCGCATGATTTCTGTTCTCATCCTGAAGCAAAGTTCTTAACTCAAGGTACTATTTCTGGGTTAGAAGAGTCTGTAACCTGAAGTGTCTGTAACCTGAAGTGTCTGTAACCCGAGGTACCACTGTGTGGCATAATGGCTGACATTTTAAAAAAAACAACACAGAAAAAGAGGCAGGCCCTCAAAATGGTGTGGGGATTCCCCCTCCCCAAGACATTTTCCAGGCACTACAAGAGGTGGTTGCAGCCATGGGCACCACGTTGGTGACCGGTGCCTCACTTGGTGCTAATCCAGCCTGACCCAGCCCACGAGGCCTACTGAATGGAGCAAAATGGATGACAGTCGTGGAGCTGTTTGGCTCTCTGGAAGCTGCTTGTAAGAATTGCTGTGACAGGAAGGATAAGTCGGCATGAGACTTTGGCTCCTGGAGAGATAAGGGAAACACTGTGCTTGATAAGAGGCCATGAGGAATAGTGTCAGGAATCACAATAGCAGGAGAAACCGCAATATGTTTGCTTCTGTTTTGAGAAGCGGCAGATACGATGATGAAACATGTTTATATGCCCGGTATGACTAACAGCATGCTGTGAGGATGTCATTATTTATCCTGGGAAATTCTGATCATGCACAGAGGGTGAAGAAGCCGTAGCTATCTTGTGGGTGGGATGCAATTGCAAACTGGCAAATTTAGGTTGCACAGTTAAAGCGGATGTGGTGCACGTGTAACAAACCAACTTCCAAAACATACACACACTCCATACCTTTTGTGGCAAGTAAAGTGAGGGGGAAATACACAGGAAAGTGTGGGAAAAACAACGGCTTGATGCAACATTGTATAGCCTTCCTTGCAAACAAAACAGAATGAAATAATAAATAGCAGCTGTCACCTACCCACATAATTTGTGCAGACAAATCAGGGTGACCCTTGTCCTCTCTCAGATCATTATAAAGAATGATACATCTAGACTTTTATCAACTTTCCCCCGTTTTGACTCAAAGGGTGTACAATCTTCATCCCTGTATAGAAAAATAGTTGTACATGCATGAGTACTTTTCACTTGTAATGTTTGATGCGTGCAGTATCTGTGTACGTGATAATTGAGCTGTGCAAATAAAAAAGTGTACAGTCTTTCACCAAGCACTTGAACAGGTGCACACTTGCACCTGTTTCCAGTGTAATGTGTGAACATTCTCAGCTTCAATGGACTCCCTGCTATTCCCCCATCTGCTTTCCCCCTTTTCTTTATTTATTTGGCCACAATCCCACCATACATTTGAAGTGCTATGATACTGTCATGAACTGGCAGGATGACAGGGAGGAGGAAGAGGATCCCGGCAAGGGGTGTAGCCGGGGATGGGACACCCTGGAGCAAGCCGGGGATGGGGAAGGAGAGGTTGGTGTAGGAAGTACTCACAGGGTGATGGAGGATGACAAGGGGATGGGAGTCAGTGCACAGGAACCAGAGCAGCAGGGTTCATCACCAGAGCCAGAGGGCCCCTGTCTCTACAAACATGGCGGGCGTGAAATAATAATAAAAATAAAAATACAAACATGGCAGGCTCTGAGGCGTAGGGAGAAGTGGGCAGGGTGCTCCAGGAAGCTGAGGCAGGCAAGGACCCACAGCCCAGCTCCCTAGCTGGCCAGGTGAGGCTCTGGGAGGAAGTGTGTGAGTCCTCAGCTGGAGTAGGCTTGGACAGGTGAGGTTTGGACTTCACTTGTGTGGCTTGACCTTCAGACTTCGAACTTTGGACTTGGCCTGCTAACTTGCTGCCAGGTAGGCCAGGGCTTCAGGACAGGACTTTAAACACTTGATGGCTTCCTGCAAAGACTCCTGGAAACTGCAGTTTGTCAAGGATGCTGAAAGTCGTTGGGGGTCTCCTATTCACCTCATGGAGCAATTCCCAGAGTGTCCTGTGAATTCATTGTTAAATCCCTCTAGGAACCATAGCTTTGGGGGGGGGGGGAAGGTTCATCTAGGTAGGGTTGCCATATGTCCTCTTTTTCCAGGGCATGTCCTCTTTTTCACGGGTAGAGTCATCATAGTGATCCATAGTTAAAAGTAGAAGTCGGCAGATGTGTCCTCTATTCTGCTCTTCAAAATATGGCAACCCTATTAGCTTTGTGAGTCCTTCCTATTTAAATCCCTGCTATTCTTTTATCCTTCTCTCTGATTTTTTTTTTTTTGAGAGGTGATAACTCTCACTCAGATTTTTCCTCACTTGCTCATGGATTCAGAACCCATAATCCATGGTGTTTATCACAGAATAGAATTGTAGAATTGAAGGGACCCTGGGGGTCATCTAGTCGAACCCCCTGCAATGCAGGAATCTTTTGCCCAATGTGGACCTTGAACCCACAACCCTGCGTTTAAGAGTCCCGTGCTCTGCCAGCTGAGCTGTGTTGGGCTTCCTCTCCCTCTGACACCCTAGAAGGCCTTGGTCCCTTTGCCTCCATTGACCTCCGCCTGAACTGGCTGCCTTTTGGTCTCTAGCGCACATGAGCTTTCCCTCCCCATCCGCTTCTGCTCTCTGTGGTTTTCCTGTCCAGATAATGCAGATCTTCTTTTCTCCTTTCAAGTCAGTTTTTACTGAATCCAGGAATTTCTGAAGCCAGCAGGGGTTGACAAATCCTAGCTGTCTTCAGTGACCAACCAAATATCTGTGGTTACCGGAACCCTCCTTTCCCCAATGGGGCTCCACACATTTGAAATGGAAGTGCAAAGCTAGGGCAAGTTCTCTCCAGCTCTAGCTTGTAGCTGGGTAGTTCTGTTCCTTAAGGTCAGTGGTTTTTTCCCCAAAAGGCAAAATGGGGAACCCTGACATCAACGTTTCACAAAACAAGGTGTATGTGTTGCCCTGAGCAGTCCAAACATCTTCCGAAATCCCGAGGGGCTCCCTCGGAGGCTGCCCCCCCCCCACCAACGTGAAGAACCTTTTTGGAGATTTGTCATGGAGCTAAGGACACAGAGAACTCCTTATCTGGGCTGGCCTCCAACAATCGGGTTTATGCAGGAAGTGGCGGGGCTGGTGGGTGATCGGAATTCAATGCGGTGCTTTATAGCTGAAGGCATATTTCATTTACTGGTTCCACTGGGTCGTTGGACGTAGCCCAGGATCTTTGAATGACGCAAAAGGGATATTCTAAAGCAAACAAACACATTCTTTGCCAGAGCTGTGTATAAATTCCATAAGACAAAACCGGGGAGAAAAATGTTGCATCCATCCTATAAAGTTGGCGTGGTTCACTCTGGCATAATTTATTCTTCCGGTCGTGGGGGTTGTTATTATTATTATTTTTAAGGCATGTGAAGAAGTGTTCTGTCAGGTCAGCCTACTTGAGCTTCTAGCTTAGAATTGCCCTCTGCTATGCAGACTGGCAGTAGTGGGTTTTCAGGGAGATGTGTTTTACACGGGGTTGGCACCAGATTTTGAGGGAGCCCATGGCAGCATCCCAGGCCTTACTTGGACCAGAAACCTATAATATCAGAAAAATTCATATATCTGTAGACCAGGGTCTTACATTTTGGATAACGTAAAATGGCAGCCAGCCACTGTGGATGGGAGCTGAGCTACAACACCCACTGCCAAAGAGCACCCCCCCAGGGGCCAGGCCAGGAGGGCACAGCTGGGTCAGGCTAACTTGGGGCCCTTCCAAGAACCTGGGGCCTTTAGCCAATGTCCTACTTGGCTGGCTGCTGGCACTGGGCCTGCTTTTACAGCCCCTGCCATAACCTGATGCCTTAACTGAAGATGCTGCGGAAAGAATTGGGACCCGCACTCAAAAGCATATGCTCTTCAACTGAGCTATGGTCCTTCTTCAAAAGTTCCAGCCTGGCAGTGCTGGGACCTGTATCTCCTGTTCTCCTGCTTGTCTCTCTGTCCCTGTCCACTGGGATGAAGCTTGCAGGCTGCTCAAACCACAGCAATCTGCCCTCCTGAACTTCCTCGCCTGAATTCCACCAAGTCCTGCCCAGCCACTTTCAGTCCAGCTATGCAACTTATAACCTAGTATGTACATACCAACAGTGCCCGGTTTCTTGAAAATCATTATCCTGGGGTGTTGTGGGTTTTTTTTGCCTAGGGGTGGGCGGGCAGAGTTCAATATTTTGTTAGTGTGAGCTACTAAACTCCTGGTCCCTCGGGATTTTAGCTGCCCCTACCTCACCATCAGTGTTTCCAGAGTGGGAAGTGGTTGCACAATCTCCCCAGTGTCCAAAAAATGCTTGTGTATGAAATGCTGTGTGTATGCTGCTCGTGCAGCAGATGGTGAGGCATGTTTTGCGTGCTTCTGGTATATCGGAGATAAGGAACCTATCATCCTTGCCCCATCCCGAGAGCTGTAATTTACCCATTAACAGAACTATGAGTCCCAGCACCCTTAAAATGCAATTCCCATGATTTTGTGTGTGTGGTGGTGGAGAATGGGCTTTAAATGTATGGTGTGTATGCAGGTGTAGTCCAGTAACTGGAGGACAACAGGATTCCCAGCCCCGTCTTGGCTTTTATATTGGTTTAGGACAAGCCCGTTCGGCAGGCACCATAAATCCCTCTTCATAATGTGTGCGGGGCGTGGGGTCAGTTATTGAGCCAGAAGTTGTTTATATGCAAGTTTCTGGTTTTATCTACACACACATAGAGAGACACTGCTGAAATGAGTTCTGTTCCCTGCCAAATACTGTATTTGCTCAGAACTGCATGTCTCCACGCACAGAGACAGCTGTTCCCTGCCAGTTTTCTACACAGGCAGCACACACTTCTGCAGTTTTGGAAACTGTTTTCACTGTATTTTGGCACTTGTTTATATAGACCCTGAAGTTGACAGTGGGCCCAAAGCTCTGTAACACAGCCGCGTCGTAGTGAAATACCGCTCACTTCACTTCCACTTAAACGGTGGAAGAAGTTGATGAAAAATGCTGAAGTGTTCTGGCTACCAGTTTGGTACATCACCGCCTAAGTAGGAATCATTAAGTCAGTACAGTATTTAGGAAGAAGTGTCTGTGTGCGTGTTTATGGGGCGGGGTCAGCTTCTAGGCCAGGGTGGTCTGTCCCATGGGCCGCATTGCCTGCTTTGGCAGCCGAGTCCACAAAAAATACTGCAACAAAAATTGCAGACGGAAGCCTGCAAGCTGGGGGTCGCTCCTCTTCTGAGCTGCTGCTGCTGCCGCTGTCAGGGCTGCTTCGCCTGCCTCATGACTGTTTGCTTGCTGCCTTTTTTAGTCAGCGCCTCGGTTGCCTGCCTCAGTGGCAGCAACAGTGCCTATCACGATGGAACATGGAGGGATTTTCCACATGAAGTTAATTGCCGCACCTGCTGGATGCACTTTTCAGCAGAGATAACCGCCGTGCGTGCAGTTCTTCTCTTGCCCTTGATCCCCTCTGCGGATGGGACTCACTTGCCAGGCTGGAGTTATCATGCTTTATCTGAAAGGCTTCAGAGGCACTAGACTCTCTGGAAGCCCCATGCTCTGGACTTGACAGCCTCGGCCCCTCGACCTCGACGCACAGGGCTATTTATTAGGCAGTAAGGGAAAGGCACCCTTGGCAGGCCCAAGAAGGCCTCTGACAGAAACAAACCTCTTTTGGGCCTAGGGGCACATTTGAAAGTCACACACCCACAGATTTTGCAACAGAGCACCTGCCCACCCACCCCCCAAGCCTATCCTGTTAACTCTAATAAAATGCTTCTTTCAAGCCTAATTTCAGTATCGCAAGAGGACGGTGTTGGCCACAGGGGAGGCATCTGTGGGCATGCATGCAGCCACAAGCCCTTCCTTGGCTACCCCTTCCATATACCGCTTGAATGCTTGCTTCCATAGGTTTGGGAAATAAAAGCAAGCTGACAGAAGTTTATTACGTGAGCTCCATTCCCCACCGTGGCAGAGAAAAGTCACAACGACTGCGTTTCTTTCTAAAAATAGTTTAATTTAACAATATTCACATAATTAGGCTGCAGCTATATAAATATATCCACATATATAATTAATATAAAAATAACACATACAGTAGAAACTAAAGTCTCTAGGGCAGGGACAAAAGCCCTGGAGAGAACAGCTTTCTCAAAACCAGAGTTTGCACAGAAGGAGGCCTCTTCCTCCCCATAACTGGAGAAAAGGGTGGGGTCAGAAGGGCTATTAAGGGTTAACAAGATACCATGAAATAGGTAATGGTTTCTCCCTCAAGATAATTCTTTGAGAGATCTAACTCGGCACTGAGGAACCAGTTGGAAAAAAATAACCATTATTACATTTATAGCCTCCAAGGAGCTCAAGGTGGCCTACAGGGCTCTGCCCCTCCTCATTTCATCCTCACAATAACCCTGTAAGGTAGGTTAGGGCCCGAGTAAGGGATTTGAACTACACACAGCCCCTTTCAATGTGTCTCACCGTCCAGTAGAAAGGTGTTTAGATTGAAAGGGAATAATGCCACAAACAGCCTTGCTCATAAAGACTCCATCTTAATCACCTTTCCCCACCTCCGCTCTGCACCTTTAACACCTGTGACAGGAATAACTGTGGTAGGTTCATGCTTCCCTCGTTAGCCATCTACAGGGCCTACAGGCTTTCTTTACCTGTTGAATTTCTAAAGGCGCCACACAGAGGATAAGAAAAGGCACATAGGCTATATTGGCTTTCCACTGCCTTTGAGCATCATGTTTCTTAGTGTTCAGTGTTACAGGGAGGCGAAAAATTTGGAACCAGATACCCTGCTCCCCTCGAGAACCTCTTCCAAATGGAGAGGCCAAAGTATCTCTCACAAAATGGCTGCTGTGGGGTGGAAGCGCCATCTCTCTTGTCTCACAATGAACAAAGGCATTCAGGCCCCCCCAAAAGGCGGGAGAGCCAATGCTGCTCCTCTGCAAACATTTTCTCATTTCATATTCTGGACTTTTTTTTTTTTTTTAAGACAAGAAGGACAAGAATGAGAATATGAAGGAGATAGGCAAGATGGAGGCAGTTCAGCGTTGCTTTGCTGGGGCAGCTACATGAGAAAAGCATTCCTCACAAGGGAAGGGTGTTTCATTCCTTCAGCCTTCCCGTGGGCAGAGAGAAAAAATTTACTACTCTCCTAACTTCCCCTCACCAACACAAATACAGAAGCCAACTGGGATGGTACATACGACACCACACAATTTCCCCTCAGAGCAAGGGGACAGGGTATCTGTCAGCCAGGAGGGACAGATCCTTTATGCAACGGAGGACCCAATCCTGGTAGAGATGGCAAATGCGGTAGCCAGAAAATTTCATGAAAAAGGAGCTGCCAAGTCCTGGCGGCTCAGCCGGCGTCGCTGGAGCAGGTACGAGGCCCATGGAGGCCATGATGGATGCAAGGTGGTTCGACAGACCAAGGCACTGCAGGCGCGACAACGTGAGCTGGTGGTGCAGGTCACTGGCATTGGAGTTCATCTCCTCCTGTTGGCTTTTGACGGCAGACAGGAACACTGGCAAATTGGAGAAGGCCGTGACGTTCTGCTGCAGGCGTTCGGCGTCGCTAAGGTCCAGCCAGGCGCTGGGGGGAAGGGATGGCGACGGCAGGCCTGGGAAGGGCTCGACGGGAGGGTTGAAACCGGCATTTGTGAAGGGTTCGCCCTGAATAGACGTCTGAGAAATGAAAAGACACGCAAGACGGTCAGAGCTCTTAAGCTTTGACGTTCGGGTTTCTGGATTCTGTACCCCACCCTTTCTCTAAGGTACTGGCAGATGAGACAATCGCATTTTGTCTTCACAAACACCCTTTTGTAACGTTGTTGTTTGGCTGAGATATTCCGAGGCTAGGCCAAGGTCACTCGCCGAGCTACAGGGAAATGGCAAACCAGGAGATGATCTAAGGGAGGTGGGGATGGGGGAAGAGGAGACAATTCAAACGCAACGTGCCTCTGATCACGGGCCAAGTTACTGCAGCTTGGCTGTCCGCACCTGCGTCAGCCCCCGTCCTGTGCTCAGAGTTAAGGCAAACCAGTATCATTTTACACACAAGGCTAGTCAGATCGGAGGAGAGCCAGTGCGGCCTCCTGTTTAGAGCGTCAGACTAGGACCTGGGAGATCAGGTTTCAAATCCTCGCTGGGATTCAGGAAAAAGGCTGGCTGTCTTTCCATGCATAGCTGGCTTTATTGTAGCCACATTTTTGCACCAAGGGATCTCAAAGTGACTTACACAAGCCCATGGGGTGACCTGGGGCCAGCCACTGCCCTTTAGCCTAACCTACCTCTCACAGGGTTGGTGAAAAAGGTGAGATATAAAAGCAATCAATCAATATTGAAGTAAAAGGACATGGCTGTCTTCGGCTCATTAATTTCAATGCTTAGCTGAACACACAAACACACACACCTTCCTGGCCTCCAAGAATATGTTCATTTCTCTCAGGTTCTGAGGACTCACATAGTCTGCTAGCAGCTGTTTTGCGCCTTCCTGCATGTTGATGGCCAGGTTGTATGCATTTTTGATCCCGAGTGCGATTTCTTGCTGGGAGTGAGATGGTGGCGATGACGAAAGGTGGCTTGGCAAGTCCACTGCAGAAGAAGAAGCAAGCAGAAAGTTAAGATGCTGCGTTGGGCAAGCCCACAGCCCACAGTAAACCTCAAGGGGGGCCTCTGCAGATGCTTGTGAGGGGAGAGGGCTGGAAAAGACGAAAGAGGCAGACTGGTTTCCCCCAGAGTGTAACCCCCAACAGACATGCAACGAGCAGTGTGCACCCAAGGGACCTTTGGGGTTTTCTAGAAAGTAGCAATGACACCTCTCACACATTATTTCTTACCTGTACATATACACACCCCAATTTTCCTCCAAGGACCCCCCCTCCCTTTATGCTACCTGTGAGGTAGGTTAGGCTAAGAGACAGCAACTGGCCCAAAGTCACCCAGAGAGCTTCATGTCTGAGGGGGCACCTCCAGGTCTTGGAGTCCAACACTCTAAATAATGGCTCCCTATTCTATACTAACATGCGAAATCACTTTGGGAGAGGGCAGATAGGGTTGTGTGTGTGTTTTCAGAGTCACAACTCCCCACCACTGGAAATGCCTGAAGTTGGCTGGGATCCAAAAAACAACTCCCCATATTGTAACTCCACCCCCCACCCCCCCTCGCCCAGCAGGATAACTCAATTGTTGGGGAAGGCAGGAGTCGAATGGGACTGAAAACAGTCTTAAATGTAATATTTATGGGCCACCTTGGTTAGGAAGCTCTCAAGGCAGCTTTCAAAACCACAGAACAAAACCCAACAAAATCATAAATATATGGCTTTTGTGTTCGCCTCCAAAAGATCAGAAAGAGAATGTTTTTTAAAACTCGAGTATGCCAAACATATTTATATGTGCAAAAAAGTGCAAAACTTCTAGAACATGCACGTCAGATATGAAGAAGGTGTGTTTGTGTTTAATTGCAATATCCCCCCTTTAAAACATTGCTATTGATTTGTGGGGGGCCAGGTTCCCCCATAATTCCTGGATTTAGTAAAAGTAAGAATTAATCAAGGTGCGATTAAACTTTGCCAAACACAGAAACCCCTGGATTTAGTTATGCAGAGCTAGCTGGATGGGCCATTAAAGGTAAAGGTAAAGGTACCCCTGCCCGTATGGGCCAGTCTTGACAGACTCTAGGGTTCTGCGCCCATCTCACTTAAGAGGCCGGGGGCCAGCGCTGTCCGGAGACACTTCCGGGTCACGTGGCCAGCGTGACAAAGCTGCATCTGGCGAGCCAGCGCAGCACACGGAAACGCCGTTTACCTTCCCGCCAGAGCGGTCCCTATTTATCTACTTGCACCCGGGGGTGCTTTCGAACTGCTAGGTTGGCAGGCGCTGGGACCGAGCAGCGGGAGCACACCCCGCCGTGGGGATTCGAACCGCTGACCTTCGGGTCCCTGGATGGGCCATTAGCAGGAGACAAAAGCCAGTAATGACCCATCAAGAAAACTCATCAAGGAAGGCAAGATTGCAGGCAAAGGGGAGTGGGGCCCCTTCTTGTTGGGTGCTTGTGGGCAGAGGCAAAAGCCAGGTTTAGGGTTTCAACTTTGAATGATGGAGGTCCTTCAAGTGGTTGGCAGCAAGAAGAAGGAGGAGGAGGGGCTGGGAATGACAGGCTGGAACTAAGAGACTTCTTGCTGTCATTTGACTCCAATGCTGCCCTTAAGGGGGAAGCCAGACCCTCACAGGATGTGAATACTCTGTAATCCCTCCATGTAGGTACAGGTTGAATATATGTGTAATAAATCCATATATCATAAAGACATCACAGTCTCTGCCATGCCCAATTTCCGAAAGAAACATGAGCAAGCGTCTGGAACCCTGGGAATCTCACACTGCTGGAAAATGGTGTGTGTGTGTGTCACGTTCTTCTACTTTGGTGATCACTCATAGCCGAGTAAGATTGTCTTCCATGAATACAGTTTTAACAGTGAGTCCTTAAGTGACCGTGGAGGCCAATTCTGGAACCACACGTAACAGTATACAGTATTGAAGAGTGAAGAGCTTTCCCATTAAACTGCATTTCACTTAGGGACACCAGCCGTCTTCACAGCTGATGGAATGAATGGACCTGCAGTTTTGTATTTTGGAGTCTGTACCTAAGGGCGAAACCTTTTAGCTGACCTACTTTGCAAGGGTAGGTTAAGGACAGGTGATATGCAAAGGGATTTTTAAGTACTGTATACACACACATACACAAAGAGACTGAAACAAAAATAGCACTCCCATATCAGATTTCTGACCCAGGTTCCCAGAGGCAAAGTCCACATCACTTTCCCCTGAGTGGGAAAACCACAGCATCTGTATCAACATATCTACACACATCACAGACAGCTCAAGGGCTTCCTGTCTGTCCTTATCAGGCACACTCCACCCTTCTCACTGAGACAATTTGTATGCACAGATTATTAACAGCACATCAGAAGCATTCTAATCCTTCTAAGAATTTCCTCAATTAAACGAGATTTTCTTCAACCAAGCAATTTGGTCTCCCCACCCTCTCATGCAGCAATCACAGACATCTTGGGTAAGGGCAGAGTAGCTCTGTGGGTAGAGCGTCTGCTTTGCATACAGAAGGTCAAAGGTTCAATCTGGTATCTCCAGGTAGGGCTTGCAAAAGCTCCTGTCTGAAACCTGGGGGAAGGACAGGTGCCAGTCAGAGTAGACAGAGTAGATGAAGGAAGCAGTGTCCTGTGTTTCTATCTTGGAAGAAGCTGAGAGGTGGGAAGGGCAACCCAGGAGTTATGTGTGGGAAGGAACTGCAGGGAACCCCACAGAGAGGCTCCCTGGAAATAGAGGAGGGTGTGATGGTTTATGCAAGGCGACCAATTTCTAGAAGACATTTCAGAGTCCACAGGAGAGTGATAGCTTTTATTTCCAGACATTTTAAAATGCATTTTAATTCCTGGCATTGTGGGGCTGGTCCCAAAAGAGTGTGCAAGCTTTAGAGTTCCCCAGAGCTCTTCATCAGGCTAGGTGCTAAGCCATGTGGGGGCAGAGGAGGAGAGAGAATCTGACTTGGCGTCGAAGCCATAAAGTCTGAGCGTAGGAAGAGGCAGCAGACTTAATTAGTTATGAGGCTCTTTCTGGGTGCTAGTTTCAGGTTACACATAGGGATGAAGAAATGGTAGGATGGGCGATTCCCCCAGTTTTGAAAAGGGGGGAAAATACATCAAGCAATTATTACCCAGGTCTACCTGCTGCCTTAAGCAAAGCAGCAACTTCCCAAGGTCTTGGGTTTCCAAGTTAGAAAAAGGAAACTAAGATGTCTAAAAGGCTGAAGCGTTTTCTCTATGAGGGCAGGATGGAGAGTTTGGGGGCCCGGGGCTCGTGTGGTGTAGTGGTTAGAGCTTTGGACTATGACCTGGCAGACCAGGGTTCCAATCCCCATTCTGTGTGATCTTGGGCCAAGTCACTTGCTCTCGCCCTAAGCTACCTCACAGGGTTGTTTTGAGGATGAAATAGGCAGGATGAGAACTATGTATGTCCCTTTGAACTCCTAGGAGGATTCAAGAAACAGATGAAATGATAAAATAAAATAGCTTGGATGAGGAGAGTTGCAGAGGCTTAAGCTTTTTAAATAAGCCTCTGCTATGTCTCTCTTTCTCCCATGAACTAAATGGAACAACTTGTGTTCAGGGATAATAATAATCAGATGCTAGGATTGTGCAAAAGAACAGGGAGGGCAAATTCTTTCCTGCTGCGCTTGGGGGCTTCCTGAGGATATTTGGTTGGCTGCTATTGCTAAATAGAATACTAGACAATACAGTGGTACCTCAGGTTAAGTACTTAATTCGTTCCAGAGGTCCATTCTTAACCTGAAACTGTTCTTAACCTGAAGCACCACTTTAGCTTATGGGGCCTCCTGCTGCCGCCGGATCATGATTTCTGTTCTCATCCTGAAGCAAGGTTCTTAACCCGAGGTACTATTTCTGGGTTAACGGAGTCTGTAACCTGAAGCGTATGTAAGCCGAGGTACCACTGTATGGCATTGGGGGCTGTGCACATACCTAACATTTAAAGCACATTATTTGCACCAAAGAATCCTGGGAACTGTAGTCCACCCTCACAGAGCTACCATTCCCAGCACCCTTAACAAACTACCATTCTAGGGAATCTTTTGTCAGGTGTTTGACATGTAGCATGGCCTGTATGCAGTCTTGGAAGTCAAGAGAGAGCTTTGCCATTCGCAGCTGCGATCCTTCAAGGGGGAATGCCAAGAGTAGCACCCAGCCATCTTAAGTGCAAAGCACACACTGGCACTCCATGGCCAGGCATAGAAGTCCCCCAAGATGAAGAGAAATTTCCTTCTGAGTGAATGTTTAACTTTGGCCTCAGGTACTGCAGCGGGAGATATGTGCAAAGATTTATCTCTCATTCATTGCTCTCCAGGAAGGCAGGGAAGGAGAAAAGGAAATTGCTCGGGTTTTACAATTCTGGCTCAGACAGGAAAGATTAGAAAGGGAAAGTGGAGAGTGGAATCAGCTTAACCCTTTACCACCTGGTATGGAAAGAGGTGAGCAAATGGGCCGCCTGTCCCAACCACCCAGCAGCCTGCCCTCCGCTACCAACTTTTGACAGCTGACATTAGAGAGACATCTGAAGTACAGTGTTACTTAACCATGTTTTATGAGCTTCTTCCCCATAATGAACACCCAAGAACATGTCTGCACAACTTGGGAAATTTGGTCAACTGAATGCAGCCGCTCAGCTGTCGGCCTAAACCTGGCAGAGGGGGAAACAAGCCTTTAAAATAGTGTTTGCGTTAACACTACCCTTTTTGTGGTATAACTACGTAACCACCAGGTTGCTAGTCCACATGACCAAGTGAAATCATGTTAGGATCCAGCCTAAGTCCCCACTCTCTAGTGCCACCGCAGAACCTTCCCCCCTCCCCTTTTCAGGGCTTATGTTAGGGGGCTCAGCTGGCTGGGTCCTGCTCCACTGAGTTGAGTGGGGTTAGCATCCAGTGGGATTCTGGCTGGGGTAAACCCTGGAAAGGGGGTCTTCCAAGTGTGTGGCATGGGCAGGACCCAAAAAGAGGACAGGCCAGATCCTAAACCCAGCCAGCTCAGCGTTTTGACTTGTGAACCTGGCATAAATTAAGCCAGCAGTAGCCCCGTTCCAGAATAGAGTTTGGATTTGGCGTCCTTTACCCTGAGTTAATTTTCCACCAGCTTCTTCTGTAGAGCATTTTCCCTGCTAAAGGGAAAATCTGAACCAAAGACTTGTCTTATTCATAGCATCCAGATGCTCTAGACTCATTCATGCAGATGCCAAGATGTTTGAACTTGTGTACACTGCGCAAGTTCAAACAAAAGTTGGCCCTGATGATTCTCTCCGATAAAAACTTCCTTTCTCTTACCAGCCTGAGTCAGTTGAAGCCAAGGCAGAACTACCATTCGATTATTAATTTTATTACACAAAAAGTCACAGAATTCTTAACTACATTAGATTAACTGTTTTTCAGGCAGGTTTCTTCCGCATTTAAAACCTGTGAGACAGGTAGTAGTTCATTTTCTCTTGCAAATGGGCTCACGGGAGAGATTTACCAGTTGAATCCCTGCCCGTTAAACAGCTGTTAAAAGGCACAGAAGACCTGCCTTTGAAAACAAGGGAAAAGCCTGCTTCACAAGAGGATAGCTGAAGTTAGGTTAGAATAATAATAAAGCTCCAGGCAATTAAAAAATAATAATCAGGAGGGGACAGTCAATTTTTCCTACCCACTCCTGCGCCTAGGAGCTCCTGCAGAATTGCTTCCCTCATCCCAACTGGGGATTCCCCATTTCCTTTTTGCCAGTGCTTTTTTTCTGGGGGGGGACCCAGGGGTACTCATATCCCTAAACATTTTGCAAATCTTTGTACTTTTGTCCATTTACTGTCTTTATTTTTCCCAACCTGAACTATAAAATGGTTATTTTCTTGAGTCAAAATGAGAGTACCCCTAAACATTTTTTAAGAAAAAAAGAGCTCCTTTTTTTGCCAACTTATCAGGGCATATAGACAAACAACACCAGCCTGATCGGCAGATAAAAGCTTGAAAAAGAATATGGCAATGATCCTTCCATAACGTCTCCAAACGAAGCTGCCTTGAAGGGGGCCAGCTCTCTGCATCTCTCCCCCCATCGCTGCCTGCGAACTCTGACTTCTATTTGCAAACTTTGCAAACTTCCAGAGCAAGAACTCGATCGAGCCATTCTCCTTTTTGCTGGGGGTGGGAGAAGGGATTTACAGGGCGACATCCACCGACTTGCGGCAAGATTTACCTCTACACCCCCCCCCCGACACCCTTTCCCAAGTTTTCTGGCAATTTCCCCCTACCTGAAAGCACCTCCATTCTTGCAGCAGCGCCTTTGGAGCCTCGGATCACCTCCACTTGTTGCACCTTCGTCGCGGCGCGCTTCTTATAGGACTCGGGTTTCCTCCCCCCACCCCCCCGCGCCGCCTCCGTCGTCCTATCCCGGGATCGCAGGCGACTCGCGGATTCCAGGAGGCTGAGATCACACATGCCTCCGTTCCCGGAACAAGGAATCTAATCTCCTCTCCCTTTTCTCCCCCCGCACCTCCACGAAACTTGGCGCTGACCAGCCGCTCGTCCACAGGGGTAACTGGGCGCGGGCAGATCAAGGGGCAGGCGAGAGGGCACGGCCCGCGGGCCGCATGCCTCTCTCCGCCCCCTTCTCCTTGGGGTACCGATGAATGGCCGTCCACTTGCCCCAGGGCCAAAAGTCAGCTCGTGGGACTTAAAGGGGCCGCGGTTACATTTTTTAATTTTTTGGGGCTAAGGTGGGAAGATCAGAGAGAGGAAGCTGTAGACCCTATGATTTAATTCAACTCCATCCAAATATTTCTGTCTTCAAGGATTTTCCAGAGCCAATCCAAACATCAAAAGCAGCCAAGTTTAAAATCCGGTGCATTAAATGATTACAAAACAGCGGGTCAGTAAAGAGAGAGAGAGAAAGACAGCAACCTAGGAAAAGCTGAATTATGAAGAGTTCGGAGGAACTGGAAAGCATGGATTCATTTTATTTAGGAAAGATCCATTCAGGGGTGGAATTCAGCCCCCCTCCCGGGGATTTTAAAGTGTGGGTCAATTTTACATCGTTATTATAATATTGAAGGTCTCAGAATTAAGTGCTATTTTAAAAAAACAAACAAATTTGTTTAAAAGTAGCAGAAAACAATTTTGGGACCTATGCAATTTCTTCTTCTGGGCCATCCCATCCCCGAGTATCCAGAGTGCTTCTTCTGACACCTGTCAAAGCTGATCCAATAATAAAAATAGATTTATTTTTTTAAAAAAGTTTTTTTTTTTAAATATAACAGAAAAATAAACTCAAATGTGGCTGAAACCTTTAGCAGTTTCAATGAATTGCCTTAAGCTGTGCAGCCTGAGCCTATTTACTTAAAAGTGAGACCCACAATGTTCCAGGGAACTGACTTCCAAATAGAGTTGAAATGGACAGCTTTTGATCACTGCATATTTTATCCTTCGGTATCTCCAAAGAGCAGCTGGATATGCGACTGTAATTGCTTGATCTATGAATTAGTTAAAATGTAAATGATTAGTTAAATAATTATTCATTATCAAAACTGGTTTGGGAGTATTATGCATTGGAAGGACTACAAAAAGTACTCAGGCCAAACCTCGACATGCTTCACTCACCAGTTCCCGAAAGGTCAGTCCTGCCCAATTAAGAAGAATGCTGTGTAATTTAAGTAAGAATTCTTTTTACATTACTTTCTATGTGTAATTTAAGTAAGATAGCTCAGACACACTGTTACAACCCAGTTTGGCGGTAGTTGTGGAACCGGATAGCGAACTTTCAACAACAGCCTTGCTGTGCGTGCCAAAGCTGATCAGGACAGAGACTGTACAGCAGGGGATATTTTATTTGCAGAAAAAAGGGAACGCAAGGATACCGGGATAAACAACCACACCAAAAAGAAAAGAAAAGAAAGTTCAAAGTTTTACAGTGGTACCTTGGTTCTCAAATGCTTTGGTTCTCAAACTCCAAAAACCCGGAAGTATTCCAGTTTTCGAACATTTTTCAGAGGCCGAAGATCCAATGTGGCTGTCAGCTATTGTTTCCGGGGCACTGGCACCAATCAGAAGCTGTGCCTTGGTTTTTGAACATTTTGGAAGTAAAATGGACTTCCGGAACTGATGTAAGTTTGGCGCTCTTGTTTTTGCTATTTAATTTGTGTTTGTTTTTAGGCATTTTCGATTAATTTGTTTTTGTGACTGTCTGGAACCCAGTTCAGCTACTGATTGATTGATTGTGTGATAGTGGAAATGGATAAAAGCCCCCCCATCCAAACAATGACTATCATCAGTGCAGGTAAGAAATTAAATTTTTTTCCCCATCTACAATACTGTCTTATTTATTTTATAGTACAGTACATTGATTATTGCTTTCATTTTATGGATCAATGGTCCCATTAGATAGTAAAATTCATGTTTAATTGCTGTTTTAGGGGTTTTTAAAAGTCTGGAACAGATTAATTCTTTTTACATTACTTTCTATGGGAAAACGTGCCTTGGTTTCGGAATGCTTTGGTTTTGGAACAGACTTCCAGAACAGATTAAGTTTGAGAACCAAGGTACCACTGTATTTGCTAATCAAATGTTACCGCAAAGGATGTTTTCCCCCTTGTGAAGAGAAACCCTGGAAATGGGGAATAGAAGTTAGGCTGAAAAAATTATCCTATCTACCCTTGAGTCAGGACTGTCCCTGGACAATAGGGACACTTGGAGAGTCTGTAATTAAGGGGATGGGCAACTCCTCTTTGACGAAAGGTTAAAACATTTGGGACTTATTAGGTTAGAGGAAAGGTTGAGGTGTAAACAATTAGGCATCGTGGTGAGAAAGTGGATCGTAGCCCACTGACAATGTTCTGTTTCCAATGTCCTGTGCCATTGCTAGGAATCACAAATGGGGAGAAGTCCTGCTTTCAGGCTTGCCATGGGTTGCCTACTGTAAGAAGAGGGTGCCATTGGCCTGGTCCAACAGGCTCTTATGCTCTTAAATGGCATGGCTGATCCACACTGTTCTAATAAGTTTTTATATCTATTCGATACCTCATAAATTGATTTTCTTATTGTGTGCTTCAGGAACCCTCTGTGAACTTTGACTTTGTCATACCATAAATATGTGTGCCATCCATATTTATTATCATGTCCTTCTAAACCTAGTAAGTCTGTATTCTCCAACAATATCCAATCCCTCAGCCAGCAAAGGCAGGACGCCTCATAATATAATTTCAAGTCTGGTAGGGAGAATCCACCTCTTTCTTTTACAACTGTGAGAAGTTTATATTTACCGGTAATTATTGGTTTCCCCCCGCCAGATAAATCTTGATAATGCTTTTTGCCAATCCTTAAAGTGTCCCACCCCACTGATCACTGGGTTTGTTTGAAATAAAAACAACATCTTAGGTGGCATATATATCTTTACAGCAGATAGTCTTCCCCAAAACGATCATTTCATCCTTCACCTCATGGCTGATCCACTCTGGCCCTGCACATTAGTTTCCCTGAGGCACCTAGGCTGACCACTGTCGGGGAGAAAATGCCAGGCCAGCAGGATTCCTTGGCGTATCACAGCATGATCATTCTTGCATGGTTTCATCAAAACTGTCAGTTGTTTGAGCGAGAGCTCTGTGTCACCAGGAAGTTTGCACCCATACTGACACTCACAATACACACTACGATAAAAAAAGTTTATAAACCTAGACACGTACATCAAGGTAGTTAATGATAATGCACACAGTCATAAAATAGTAAAAGATTATAAAATTAAAATCAATACGGAGTTTACTTTTACGGTAAGTCAGGTCAAGGGCGGGGCGGGGGGGAACCCAAAAGCCTAGATGGCTTATCGTAAAATAATACCGGAAGATCTGTTTAGAAAGGAAGGTTTTCTTTTTTTCCTTTTTTTTTAAAGCCGATTCTCACGGTCACCATTCTGAAAATCTCATGTTGGGGTGTTGGACACATGGGCACAGTTACCACACATATGATGTAAGGAATGAAATACGATGCCCACCCAGACCCTACGACCCACATCCTTTCAGGGGGCGGGATGAGGGAGCAAGAATGGATAGGTGCGGGTTTTTGCAGGAACAAATGAACATAATTTGTTTAAGATGCATATGTGGTGTCGGCAAATGTAAGCTTTTGGGTTACACAGAACTCTTTGCCACAAAGATTTTTCTTTTTAAACGGAGTGTGCTATACATGCTTAAAGAGTTGACTATTCTGTCCTTGTTCAACAGGTGCAGAGTGACTTTAGCCTTGTGCTTGCTAGTCTTTCTTGTTTGTCTCGTTAGAACCCCCCCACCTACAAACGAACCTTGGGATCTATAGTTTCTTAAGGGTGCTGAGAGTTGGAAAGAACCGTGAGGGTCCTCTAGTCCAACCCCCTGCAATGCAGGAATCTTTTGTCCATTGCGGGGCTCAAACCCACAAACCTTCTTCACAGAGCTTCAGTTTCCAGCAATTCCCTGAACAAACTACAGTTCCCAGGAAATTTGTTACAATTTGAAAATTGACGGGGCAATTTCCCCAGCATAATGTTATAGATCAGGGCAGGGAGAGCAACCTTTTCCACTCCGAGGGCCTCAATCCCCTCTGGGAAAACCTCCTGAGGGCCACATCCACAGCACTGGATGCAAGTGTTCCCTTTGTATGGGTAGGCCAGTTTCTTTTAAAAAAATTTTTTTAATTCAAGATTATAACAAGACATATTTTCCAAAAAACATATCATCCTTGTCCCCCCCCCCCCATTTTTTCTCCCTCCCACACATAACCCATCCACCCCACCCCACCCCGGCTTCCCTCAGTTCCAGTCCTTGGTTTCTCTAAGAATGCTGTTTCCTGCATGTTACAAAGTTGTATAGATCCTCAAACTATTTAGCTGATTATTATCAATAAAAAGTTTGTGAATGTTTATTCAAAACCTGCCAAGGAGTCCAGTTCGCTTTGTTGCGTCTTCAGATACTTTGTAAAGGGTTCCCATTCATCCTTAAAGTCACAGCTATCCTCTTCCCGTAGCTTATATGTCAGTTTTGCCAGTTCTGCATAGTCCATCAATTTTTCTTGCCATGATTCTTTAGCTGGGGTTTCTTCAGTCTTCCATCCTTGTGCTACCAAAACTCTCGTGGCCGTTGCCGCATACATGAAGATGTTTTTCAACTTTTTTGGCAGGTCTTTCCCTAAAATCCCCAACAAAAAGGGCAGGGCAGTTTCTACACACACACTCCTTCTTCCCAGGTGAGCAGGAGGCATCATCATCTGAATGCAAGGACACATTCCAGCTAGGCAAAAACACACGGGATTCGAATCCAGGCTACGGAGGAAGATGTGGCCTTGGGAGAGATCTGCGGGACAGACAGAGAAGCTTGAGGGGTTTCTTTTGTCCCTTGGGCCTCACCCCATCCATGACACGGATGGATTTGGGGAGTAGAGAAGCCTAGCTGCAGAGCGAGGGTAACTGAGCCTTGTCTTCGGCTCTGGGAGGCCAAGAATAATGCTGGGTTGCAACATTATGTGCTCAAGTTGTGAACGATAATCCATCTTGTTGGGCTACTTTCTTTAAGGAAGCAGGCTGGCTGGCTGGGGTTTCGCCTGTCGTTTTCCCAAGAAAATGACAATGTTTTCTGAACTCAAGGAGACAAGGGGGTCGCAGTGGGAAAGGCGCAGAAACACGATCCTCATGTTCCCTTCCACAGTCCCTTTGCACAGAATGTGCATTTACAGTGGTACCTCGGGTTAAGTACTTAATTTGTTCCGGAGGTCCGTTCTTAACCTGAAACTGTTCTTAACCTGAAGCACCACTTTAGCTAATGGAGCCTCCTGCTGCTGCCGTGCCGCCGGAGCACAATTTCTGTTTTCATCCTGAAGCAAAGTACTTAACCCGAGGTACTATTTCTGGGTTAGCGGAGTCTGTAAGCTGAAGCGTATGTAACCTGAAGCGTATGTAACCTGAGGAACCACTGTATTCTCGTTGATTGCACTTTTAAAAACCATCTCCCTCTTCTTCCCAAGAGCTTGAGGGTAGCGTACCTTTTCACAACCACCTCCATGGTGGTGAAGAGGGGGCCTTGTTGGTAGTGGCACCCCTCCTGTCCCCAGGGAGGATTTCGGCAGCTTTTTACAAAGCAAATCCTATACAGTGGTACCTCGCAAGACGAATGCCTCGCAAGACGAAAGAGTTTTTCGTTTTTTGAGTTGCTTCGCAAGACGAATTTCCCTATGGCCTTGCTTCACAAGATGAAAATGTCTTGCAAGTTTGTTTCCTTTTTCTTAAAACCGTTAATACATGCATTCCTATGAGAAACCGTGCTTCGCAAGACGAAAAATTCGCAAGAGAAAAAAACTTGCAGAACGAATTAATTTCGTCTTGCGAGGCACCACTGTACATGACTGCACAGAAGTAAGCCCCATAGGATCACAGCCCAATTCTTCCAAGGTTTTTACAGCTTTTTGGTTTTTTTTTTTAAATTCCTGGATTGTGGGTTTTTTTACAAAATAACTTTGTGAACTGCCCAGGTTGGTGGGCGGTACAAAAGTGCAATCCATCATTTGGATTTAGAACTTTTTAGGGCTTCTAAGCCAGTCATAGTTTTTACTAGCTGTTCCTTATTTTTATATATATGTATTCAGTATGATTTATCGGTTGTTTCTTGCTGTTTCACTGGTTTTCATTGTTTGATTTATATTGGTTTTTATCCTAAGAGGATAACAAGAGGTTAAGCTGCCCTGAGAGTGCCTGTGTGCTGAAGGTTTGCAGGACACACCCTTAATATTAAGTACATCATAGAATCATAATATTGTAGAGTTGGAAGAGACCCAAGGGTCATGTAGTCCAGCCCCTGCAATGCAGGAATCTCAACTAGATCATACATGACAGATGTTCAAAAACCTCCAAGGAAGGAGCACCCACAACCTCTCAAATGAGTCTGTTCGACTCTCGAACAGCTCTTACTGTCAGAAAGTTCTTCCTTTCTTGTAACTTGAAGCCATTGGTTTGAGTCCTACCCTCCGGAGCAGGAGAAAACAAACTTGTTCCATCTTCCATGTGATAGCTGTCTAGATATTTGAAGACTTCTATCAGATCTCCTCTGTCACTTCTTTTCCAGACAAAACATACCCTGCTCCTCTCAACAGTTTGTCAACATCCCTCTTCCATGGTGCTGTCCGAAATTGGACACAGTATTCCAGTTGTGGCATGGAGGCTGCCCCTCATATGTAGACTGAGTACAACAAAAGGCTTGGCTGCCCATTTCCTCCTGAGGTGAGGGGAAGTGGCATAGCTGATAAGCCTGGCAGGACAGTTTACTCTATGGCATTAACCCCTTCATGCATTAATTAGACTCAAGAATGCTGGTTATAGGATGCTAGTTACCCTACAAATAAGAGACTGCCCTGCCTGGGGCAGCACACATGCTCTGCGTCCAGAGGCGGGGCCAGCCACCCGTGGGGTGGGGTGAGCCGGGGCAGGACGCTCTGCGGGGCCGCCGAGGAGTTTTGCTGCCTCCTCCCACTGAGGTGCCCTACAGCTGAGGGGGAGGTGGTGGGCAGACCATTTGGGGCAGCACGGAGCTTGTGGGTGCCCAAGCCACCGTATCACTCCCAGCTGAGATGCGTGGCTCAGGCGCATTACAGGCTCCACAGTGAGTGCCACCTGCCATTTTGTCACCCCCCTCAGTGGTGACACCTGGGGCGGTCCTCACCCACCGCACCCCCTTCCTCCGCTCCTGAGTCTGCCCTCAGGCAGCCCCCACTGACCTACCTATTTTGTGTGTGTGTGTTTTTAAAAAAAACTTACAATCAGTTGAAAGGGTGACACAGCGTGTCAGCTTCCACCTCCTTAGTCTCAGTGTTGCTCTTGCACAACTCAATGTGGAGGAAGAGAGGGAGGAAACTGCAATTAGGTGACTCCGCCTCTCATTGGCTCTGGCTCCACCTACTGTTGGCCTCCCGGCTTTCTGCCCCACCAGTCCCAACCACCACTGCCTGCCCTATAACCCACCCCCCAACCTAGCCTGCTGCCTTCAGATGACCCTGCCCCATTGATTCCAAAGCGAGAGCTGGCTGCAGGTGCAGTTGTCTTTTGTACATCTTGTCTGTCATCTTAGGCAGCAGAGAGTGGCTTGGGGCCATGCTATACAATCTATACAGTGCTTTTTTTTTCTGGGGGTACGCATACCCCTAAACATTTTGTGAATCTAAGTTTGGCCTCCTTGAGAGGCAGTATTTCAATATGAGTAGGAAAATGAGAGTACCCCTAAACATTTTTTTTTAGAAAAAGCACTACACACACACACACACACACACACACACACCTTTTCCAATTGCTCAAGGAACCACAGAATATGTTTAAAATGAAACCTCCGCGAATAAAATAAAAACAGCTGCCATGAAATCCAAACCCAGGGAACTCTGGGGACTGTAGCCATGGGGTGGGGGGATGGCGGCCTGTTCACAACTCTAAGCACCCTGGACAAACGATGGATTTCTTTGAGCAAAGCCACGAGGGTCTAAAGTGGCATGGCGCTGCTTTAAATGCACAGTGTAGACATGGGGGGGGGGCTTAGTGAAAGAATGCAGGTCCTATTGAAAGAGGGGGCCTCTTTAAGAGCATTAAATCCTCCTCAGCCTAAAATTATCTAAGTGTACCACTGGGCCCCGAAGCACGTGGGCCTCTCCCCCTTGGCCTTGCAAAGACCGGGCTGAGGTAATGGCGACCCCAAAAAACGCCTCTGACTCACTGCAAGGATCTGAGCGCCGTGTGGGAACATGGCTGAGCTTCTCAAGTCCAATCCCCAGAAAGCAGCTTTCGGAGATTAACTGGTTCTGTCTCATAGGCTTTGAAAAACGTGGGGGGGGGTGGCGGCATGGGAAAAGAAAATAGACAGTGGAGAAAAACACATGCTAATTGTAAAAAAAATAATTGTGAAAACAGCTGCTCTTTTTTGACAGTTGCTTGCCGCTTTCTTCCCTCCCTGCCCCACCCCACTGAGGAGGAAGATCTCCTGAGCATGTGCAGAGTGTTAGATTCCTCTCACGGCTGAATGACTGCTGCCAGCCCACCCTTCTGTCATAGGTTTTGGTTCGCCACACAATTTCCGGCACAGGCTTTGTAGTTCTAATAGGCATGCGCCAGGCAGGCATGCAACAGGTGCAGCTCCTCTTGAAGATGCAATATCTGTTCTGCATTTAGCAATCTACCTGCCTTTGTGATTTGTATGCACATTTATTCAGAAATAAGTGACAATGAATTCAGTTGGGGCGTACCACTGAAAAAATGTGCCCAGGAGCGGAAGCTAGCAGTGCAATCCTAAGCGTACCTACTCAGAAGTAAGTCTCATTAAATTCAGTAGGACTTACTCCAAAGTAAATGTGTAGCGCTACACACGCTTAACCTCGTTTAGTTTAACAAGATGTACTTCTGAGTAACACACAGGACTGAATTTCAGCCTGTCTGAAACCTTTTCTTTCTGCGCTACATCTTTTCTCTCTTTCCGTATCCCCTGTTCATTTTGCTTCACATCCAGCTTGAAGAAGAATAATTCTGGAGAAGGTGGTGGTGTGCACATTGCCAGCTTAATATGCAGCTAGGTTGTTCTTTTTCTCAATTCGGATCAAATCTGGTTTGGGGAAAACGTGCCAAAATGCAGCATTTCATAAGAAAGGACAGGATAGATACAGATTGCAGCTAAGTCGTGCTGATGCTGCTTCCCAAGGCAGTGCTAAATGGATGTAGAATAAATTGGAGTCTGTACACAGCCCTTGAAAGCTTGTCTTGTTGCATTTTAGCTGGTCCTAGTAAAAGGTGTTACCTTCCTGCGGTCCCACCTGATGTTTAAAACTTGCAGCTCTGATATAAATGATCAACCGAGCATCCCTTCTGAGCTCAAAGGAGAAGTGTGCACAATTAATCGCTTGCTGTGTTTTTGCCTATCCTTAATCTGTCTTTCCACCTGCAGGCTGCTCCATCATCTGCCTCTCTGCATTTATCAAAAAGGATGCAATCCTCTATTTCAGACTGTCAATTTCTTCTTCGTCTCAAGCTCTCCTAGTCACCAGAGGGCGCTCCCTGTGCTGCAAATCTCTATGAAAAAAGAAAAACAACCCAAAGAATTTATATTATTTTCTTCCGATGGTGAGCCGCCTTTTTTCCGTTTTCTTTTTTCTCCCCCCCCCCCCCACAAACGGAGGACAGGAAAAAGAAGACAAAGAGGAGGAAGTAGAGATTAACGGCAGACTAACCCGAAAGGGAGAATTGTGAGTAGATGAGGGCTCAGATTAAAACCAAAAACCTAAAACCAAGAAACCGAAAGAGGAGAGAAACAGCAAAATATTGACGCAAACTGACAGAGGAGGAAGACTGACTGATGGAGAGGCAGGCTATGGCTGGATATCCGGATGGCAGAGTGATGCACAGGGAATATTTCTAGTTCCGTGCTCGGATAGTCAGCAAAAGGAGTCAGAGAGGGGCAGAGGAACAGGGAAAGAAAGGAAGGAAAAAAGAAAGAGAAAGGAAGAAAGAAATGGGATAAGGAGAGCAGAAGAACATAAGCAAAACAAAGCAATCCCAGCCGTAACGCTCTCTGTTTCTCCTCTGCATCTGCCTCCACACTCTGCTCAACTCTCCAAAGTTGCTCCCCGGTGATGTCTGGACGGGCGGTTCGAGCTGAGACACGCAGTCGGGCAAAAGATGACATCAAGAAAGTGATGGCAGCCATCGAGCATGTCCGCAGATGGTGAGGCCGGTGGGCGTAGGGGCCGGAGGAACTTTTGGAGGGACCTGGCATCTCTGAATGCACCCGTTTTTAGAAGGGTTGTGAGCTGGTTGCCGCGGTGCAGGTGGCGAGGGGTCGATTTGGGCTTTGGGGTGCATGTGGCACAACACCTGGCACAACAACAGGCTTGGCAGCTGTGTTTTGGGCTGCAGGGAGGGGCTAAAGCTCAGTGCTAGAGCAGAAGGCCCCAGTTTCAAACCTTGGTGTTCCTACCTGAGGCTGGGAATGTCCCTTGTCTGAAACCTGTGTGAGCTGCTGCCAGTTCGTGTAGGCCATATTGGACTAGTTGCACCAATGATCTGACCTGCTGTAGCTGCCTGTGCTCCTGTGTATTCCAGCCCAAAGTTTCACACTGGGAAGCACACAATCCGTTTCATGCACTTTTGCGAATGTTTGCCAAATGCATTTTGGAATGGGGGTTGTCGAGTTCCCTCACTGTGAGAAGCCAAGTTATAGGGAACCAGGCAGAGGGCCTTCTTGGTAGTGGCGCCCACCCTGTGGAAAGTCCCACCATCAGATGTCAAGGAAATAAACAACTACCTGACTTTTAGAAGACATCTGAAGGCAGCCCTGTTTAGGGAAGTTTTTATGTACAGTGGTACCTCGGGTTAAGTACTTAATTCATTCCGGAGGTCCATTCTTAACCTGAAACTGTTCTTAACTTGAGACACCACTTTAGCTAATGGGGCCTCCTGCTGCTGCTGCGCCTCCGGAGCACGATTTCTGTTCTCATCCTGAAGCAAAGTTCTTAACCTGAAGCACTATTCCTGGGTTAGCGGAGTCTGTAACCTGAAGCGTATGTAACCTGAGGTACCACTGTATTTTTAAGGTATTTTTAATCTTTGTTGGAAGCCACCCAGAGTGGCTGGGGAAACCCAGCCAGATGGACGGGGTACAAATATATTATTATTATTATTCCATCCATTGATATTGGTGGTGTGGGGTGATTTGCCAGCCAAGAAATTACCACATTTGCTTCCTTTCCAGGGAGGGCTTTTGAAAAGCACTGCTTCCTTCCCATTATTTCTTCCTCACAGCCACAACATTAGGTGGGATGAGGCAGAGTTAGCCAACCTGATGCCCTCCAGATGTTGCTGGCCTGCAGTTCCCTTCATCTGTGACTATTGGCCATACTGGCTGGGGCTGATGGGAGTTGTAGTCCACAACACCTGGTACACACCACCTTGGCTATCCTTGGCCTAAGGCTACATAGCGAGGTCATAGCAGAGGTGGAATTGGAACTGAAGGCTTCCTGATTCACAGCTCTGTCCGTTAGCTGATACATTACGCCAGCTCAGGAATGCGTGACGGGGCCTTCTCGGTGGTGGCTCCGAGGGCTGCACAGTGGTACCTCTGGTTATTAACTTAATTTGTTCTGGAGGTCCGTTCTTAAGCTGATACCGTTCTTATCCTGAGGCGCGCTTTCACTAATGGGGCCTCCTGGTGTGAGTACACCTCCAGTGCGCGATTTCCGTTCGCATCCTGGGGCAAGGTTCGCAACCAGGAGCAGCTACTTCCAGGGTAGCGGAGCTTGTAACCTGAAGCGTTCGTAACCAGAGGTACCACTGTACAGTAAAATATCCACCTTGCTGTTTGTCTTTTGATGAGCAACTAAAATGTTTTTCTTTATGAAAACATTTGGCCCACTTTAGTTGCTGGAGGTGGTCCAGTTTCCATCAGACTCATTTTTTTCTTTTATGGCTGTTTTTAGGGTGTGTTTTTTTTTAAAAAAAATGTTTTTGCTTTTATATATTTGCCATTATGAGCCACCGAAGGTTCTTTAGTGGAATGGCAGGATATTAAATGTTTCCTTATAAAAATGCATGTGTAATATAATATTTAGGCCCCCCTTCCCATCAATTGGTTCTCTGTAAATGACTGCACACCAGGAGGTTGTAATGAGTGGGTGCCGCTGGGAATTTCCCTGAGGTAAAATAGGTTGTGGGGTTCACATGGGAAGCTGCAACTTGCATAATTAACAATATTAATTAATTAATAACATTCACACCATTTGCTGTTCTCTGCTTCCTAGGGAAAAGCGGTGGGTGACGGTTGGGGACACATCTCTTCGGATCTACAAGTGGGTACCTATTGTGGACCCCCGAGATGAGGTAAGGGGAAGAGTTTCATCTCTATATTTATTTAGCTCAGTTTATATAACACTTATTTTTAAAAAAAGATGTTTACATAGGAAAGTATAAAATTTTCATTTAAAACTGTAATAAAAACAGTAGACATAATAAAAGGGGTTTAAAGATAGATAAAATCAACAGTACATAATGAAATTACATGTCTTTTAAAAAAATGTATTTCAACTTTTTTATACTTTTCACTGATTTTACAATCATTTTGACATTTCCAAACTTGACTTCCTCCCCCCCCTTTCTGCGGTTCCTCAAATTTATTTTTAATATCTTCTGCATATCCTAATTAACTAAATTTGCTCATTTGTTCATCTTCTTTAAATATATGCTCTTACAAAACTGCAGGTTATTACAGTAATCCTGCCAATGTTCCTATCTGTTTACAACTTATCTGTAAATATTGAATAAACCATTTTCATTCTTTTATTAAGAAGTTTGCTATCTTGATTTCTTATTCTTCCGGTTTCGCCATTTCTGCATACTCCATAAGTTTTTGTATCATTCTTCCTTTGCTGGGATTTCTTCTTCTTTCCATTTTTGGGAAAGAAGTGGGTAGGCCTTCCTAAGCAAAGAAGTGTTTAACTGGTGTTGAAAACAGTACAACGAAGGCACTGTTGGGGTCCGCTAATCGGGCCCAGGCTGCCTTGGTCACTGAAAATCCAATAAATGCCATAGACAGAGGAGATTCCCATAAACATGCCTTTATTCAGCTGAGTAAAACAGAGCGGGTGAGCCACACTCAGCAGTGTGATGGTGAAGCCGCCCCAAATAGACTTTGTTCACACTTTTTACAGGCATCCCTTCTCCCTTTCCCCCTTTCGAGGTTCCTTGCGCTGATCGAAACAGGACACCCTGCCTGGAGACCTTGAAGGGGAGAGTTGCCTGGCAGAGGGAGGTTTTCCTGAAAATCGCCTAGCAACCTTATCTGGTCTTCACATATTTGTGGCTCACCCTCCTAAATTCTAAAGCAGGCATAGGCAAACTCGGCCCTCCTGATGTTTTTTGGGACTACAACTCCCATGATCCCTAGTTAACAGGACCAGTGGTCATGCAACAACAGCAGCAAGGATACTTCTCGCGAAGCACTGGAAAACTCAAGATCTACCCACACTGGAAGAATGGCAGATGCAACTGATGGACTATATGCAACTGGCCGAGATGACCGGCAGAATCCGAGATCTGGGAGAGGAGACGGTAGAAGAAGATTGGAAAAAATTTAAGACTTACTTGCAAAAACATTGTAAACTGTATGAATGCTAAGCAGGATGCTTGATTATAAACAATTTGGCACCATTAAAATAGATGATGCGAAGTAGGAAGATAAGTTAAAATGTAAGAAAAAACAACTTTTATTCTGGATAAACATTTGATGAAATTTAATTGATAATTAGACAGTAAAGATGGAAGTAAGGTGATAATTTGCTGGACTAAATTTTTTCTTAACGTGGAAGGTAGGGGCGGGAGATGTGAGGAGGTCACAAGAAGATAAGAAAGTATGCTATGTTTCGTTATAATTTTGTTCGTTTATTATATTGTAACCTAAAAACTTTAATAAAATATTTAATAAAAAAAAAACAGGACCAGTGGTCAGGGATGATGGGAATTGTAGTCCCAAAACATCTGGAGGGCCTATGCCTGTTCTAAAGCAGGCAGTTTTTTTTACAGAAGCAAAATGGCATCAGGCTAGCCAAAAAACAGGACAAAAACGGGCCTCTGTGGCTTTTCCTGAGACCCCACAGCGCCTGACTAATATCAATAGGCAGGGACTTCCAGAGAAGAGGCCCTGCCATGCTAAAACGTCGATTTCTCTCAAGCTCCGTTTCCTATCCTCTTCAAGGCTTCCCTTTCCTTCCTCGACAGGAGAAAAGGCGGCTGGCAGGCAACAGCGAGCAGCAGCGGACCAAAGAGCGAAGAGCCCGCATGCCCAGCCCTCGGAGGAACCCAGCCCTACTCATGCTGGACCTCAATGGTACATTGTGGAAGGTGGGGGGGGGGGCAGGAGAGGGGAAGGACAAACACTTGTCAGGCCGGGGAGAAAGGATACTTACAAGGCCACATGGCTGCCCAGGCCACTTCCACCACACTGGTTCTCCAAAGGTTTTCCACAAAGGTGATCTGAAATTTAACTTTGGGAAGAAATTCTGTTTGATGCTTCTGGAAATTAAGGATATCCAGGGCAATGTTTACTTCAGTGTTGTCTATGTCAGCCGTTTTGTGACTGGTGCTCTCTCAAAAATTCCCCCGGCGCTCTCTCAAAAATTCAAAATGTGCCCCCCTGGTCCATAAAGGTTGGCGACACCTGCTCTTGGCTACTGTTTAGAATGAGGCATTTTGAAAGAGGGGGACGTACCCAGTTTTAGAAGCAAAGGGGGGCTTGCAGCAGAGGTGGAGTCTAGGTTCCTACCCCCAACACCTGTGGCTCGCCTCCCCTTCTTCTGTGATCTCTTTCCAGAGGCGCCACTCTGCCAGCCCGAGCGGTGGCATCTGAAAAGGGCTCTGCAAAGTTAAAGGAAAATATTTCATATCTTCTCCTTAATTCGGGAAGACACTTCGCTTTATTGCTTAGTGGGCCTCTCCTTACATCTCGTGTGTGACAAATTACTGATGTTCTGTAGGTGGAAGGACTTCCTTCCTGTCATGCTTTTTATCATGTGTTCATTTTTTTAAAAAAAGTATTACTTTTATTCATTAAATTTGTATACCTCCCTTCACCAGAAGATCTCAGGGTGATTCACAGCATAAAAACGCAGAATAAAACCACAAAGCACATAACAAGAACAAACCAATACTGTATTTTTCGTCCCATAGGACGCTCCGTCCCATAGGACGCACCTAGTTTTTTGGGGGGGAAATAAAGGGGGGGAAAATTCCCTTTATTTCCACCCCAAAAGCTGGTCGGGCAAACCGAACCAGGTCGAGGAACAGCGGGATGGCGGCGCTGCGCCTCCCTGCTGTCCCCCGAGCTTGTGGGGCTGGCCGATGTCTGCCCAGCACGAGGGGCGCTCTGCTTCAGGGCGCCCTGCCCGCCGGGCGGCAGGCTGCTATCCGCAGCCTAGACAGCCCTGCGGGACCTCCCGCAGGGCTGCCTAGGCTGCGGATGTCTTCCTGAAGCCTGGAGAGCGAGAGGGGTCGTTGCGCACCGACCCCTCTCGCTCTCCAAGCTTCAGTGAAAGCCTGCATTCGCCCCATAGGATGCACCCAGATTTCCCCTTCATTTTTGGAGGGGAAAAAGTGTGTCCTATAGGGCAAAAAATACGGTAACTCCTCCTCCCACATTTAAAAGGACAGAGATGGTTAACCAGCCAAAGGCTGAAGAAGAAATTTTCCCTCTGGTGGATAAAGATGTACAGTGGTACCTCGGGTTACAAACACCTCGGGTTACAAACACTTCGGGTTACAGACTCTGCTAACTCAGAAATAGTACCTCGGGTTAAGAACTTTACCTCAGGATGAGAACAGAAATCGTGCGGCAGCGGTGGGAGGCCCCATTAGCTAAAGTGGTATCTCAGGTTAAGAATGGACCTCCAGAACGAATTAAGTTTGTAACCCGAGGTACCACTGTATAATGAAGGCACCAGCCGAGCCTCCCTGAATCGAGCCGGTGATGGTATTGGGGTGGCTATTCACAATTCCTCTTTCGATAATCTTTGCACCTGCAAAAGTTTTGGGGTGGTCATACTGCTTTGTTTGCTATCGGTGTAGGTCCCATAACTTCCTACTGAAATCCTTTCCCTTTTTCTGCCACAAATGTTCCAGGTTTTGTCCGGCTTTTGTTGGGCTGAAGTGCAGGAGTGCCTCTCCAGAAAGCAATAGTGTGAGAACATTGGGGAAGCAAAGCAGAACCAATTACAAAGTGGAATGATGGGTGGACAGTGCTAATCATACACTGTTCGTCATCCCCGCCCCTCATCATTTTTAATTTGTATACCGTCTTTCTATCTTACAATACTCCAGGCGGTTTACAAACTGAAGAAACAAAAAATGTACATCTTATAACAATCTAACGCAATACAAAAACGTAATAATAAAACAAAACTTTAAAACAAGCAACCTACATCAAAAAAGTAACATTCAACAATCATTAGAATAGTATAAAGTAATAATATCAACATATAAAAGTTAAACAGAAATCCACTCAACAGTTACAATAAATAATTTCTTAACTATAATAAATAAAACAACGGCAAGCCACAGTACATAAAATAATACAATACAAATTGAGAAGCAGAGACTAGAGGATGGGGCAAGGCAGGAGGCCTTGCCTGACAAAGTCTCTCCCCTCACTCTCCTCTCCCCTGTTACTAGTGACATATTGCAGAAGACACCCCTAAAAACCACCAACCAGTCTGGAGTGGCCCTATGTGGTTGGAGGGAGGAGCAGTTCTGTCACTTAAGCACATGGAAATGCTGACATTATGCCTAGAATCAGTGCTATTTTTCAAGGAAAAGAGGTGCCGGAACTCACCATGAATGCCTCCCTCATTCTCTTATAATGGCAATGGTGCCCACCTGAAAGGTGCCAGAACGGAGTTCCAGTAAGTTCCAGCTGGGGGGAAAGCCCTGCCTCAAAATGGCACCAGGCACCCTGTGGATTCATGCATGGGGATGGGGAAATCAAAGAGGCATTTGGATCCTCCCCCCCAACCACCAAGCTGCCCACCAACAGCAGCCACAGGCAATTCCTAATGCCCCGCTTTTCGCTTTCCGCAGACGAGAACAGCAATCAGAGTTCCATTTCGGAGACCTCCTTGCTGAAAGGCGGGGACACCAGCCCCAGCTCCACCCTTGACCGCAGCCAGACTGTAACTCCCACCCCATTAGGGGAGCTCAAGGCGGAGGACTCTCAGCCTCCTTTGTTGGGGCAGGAAGGAGGTAAGTGATGTTGTTGGCTATTTGCAGTTTAGTAGCGCTGCAGAGAGCTTGCTGGGGAGACCATGCATACAAGGAACTCAAAAATAAGTTTAACAAAGGTTTTAATAACAAAAACAAAAACTCCTTTTACACTAAAGATAACAACAACAGACACGACCCAACCACCAACCCATCCCCCAGGGTAATGAGAGAGATAGGTGCTGCTCCTTATATACTATACCCAATTACTGACACAGCTTGATTAATACAACTCAGCAGCACCTGCTATGTTTCACAGCTGTAAGACTGGGTCTCGTTATTTGCCCTGGCCCTTAAAGACATACACAACTTGTGAAGCAATAATGAACCTTCACATTTTAAAGTGACCATTCAACAGATGTAACTGTCACCCTGAAGGACCAGGTGTGTAGCCTGGGAGTCATTTTGGACTCACAGCTGTCCATGGAGGCACAGGTTAGTTCTGTGTCCAGGGCAGCTGTTTACCAGCTCCATCTGGTACGCAGGCTGAGACCCTACCTACCCACAGACTGTCTCGCCAGAGTGGTGCATGCTCTAGTTATCTCCCACTTGGACTACTCCAATGCACTCTACGTGGGGCTACATTTGAAGGTGACCCGGAAACTACAACTAATCCAGAATTCGGCAACTAGACTGGTGACTGGGGGTGGCCACCAAGACCACATAACACCGGTCATGAAAGACCTACATTGGCTCCCAGTATGTTTCCGAGCACAATTCAAAGTGTTGGTGCTGACCTTTAAAGCCCTAAATGGCCTTGGCCCAGTATACCTGAAGAAGCATCTCCACCCCCATCGTTCTGCCTGGACACAGGTCCAGCACTGAGGGCCTTCTGACAGTTCCCTCACTGCAAGAAGCCAAGTTACAGGGAACCAGGCAGAGGGCCTTCTCCGTAGTGACACCCGCCCTGTGGAACGCCCTCCCACCAGATGTCAAAGAGAAGAACAACTACCAGACTTTTAGAAGACATCTGAAGGCAGCCCTGTTTAGGGAAGCTTTTAATGTTTAACAGACCACTGTATTTTCTTTTCTTTTCTTTTTTAGACCAGTGTTTCCCAACCGGTGTTCCGCGGCACACTAGTGTGCCGCGGAACGTTGCCTTGTGTTCCGTGGGAGGGAGGCGGGCGAGTCGGGCGGCAAGAGGCGGGGCGGCGGCGGCGAGCACACACGGGGCGGCGAGCGAGCTCCCTCCCACATCCCATCGCCGCTCGCTTCGGCCAGCCTACTGGAGGAAGGCGCGAAAACCTCGCGCATGCGCAGGCCTTCCGCCTGCGACAGCCCAGTAGGCCGGCCGAAGCGAGCGGCGATGGGATGTGGGAGGGAGCTCGCTCGCCGCCCCACGTGTGCTCGCCGCCCGACTCGCCCGCCTCCCTCCCACGGCACACCAGCCTACCTCCGTGGGAGGGAGGCGGGCGAGTCGGGCGGCGAGAGGCGGGGCGGCGGCAGTGAGGAGAGGCCGCCCAGCGCGGGGCTCTCGCCGTCTGCCTGCCTGGCTGCCTGCGAGCTCGGCGGGCAGCGCTTCCGCCCGCAGCGCCCGCCTCGCGGCTCTCATTCCCTGCCCCTGCCAAAGCTCACCCAGCCAAGCCGCGCTCTCCTTCCTGCCTCGCTTTGCTGCCTCCTCCCCCCCCACCCCCAAAGCTTGGAGGTTCCCCGGCAGGAAGGAGGGAACTTAATCCTCTCCAAGGGCTGCGGAAAACAGACATGCAAATGGGGGCTTGCCAGCTCTTCAAGCGCCGCCGGCTTTCTTCGGGAATTACCGCCCGCCGAGCCCGGTAACGCTGACAGGCCGAGCCGCGGGGCTTGGCAGCGCAGCCGGCAGAGTGTGGGAAAGGGCGGCCGCCACGCGCCGGGCAAGGCGAGACTCGACGGGGAGGACACCGGCAGCAGCGCCCCGCCCCCAGAAACCCGCTCCGGGCAGGTAATTCACAGAGAGTGGACAGAAGGAAGCCTTAAAGGGCTTCAGCCTCCCAGAGTGGCGGGGAATAATAATAATAATAATAATGATAATAATAAAATTGACAGGGGGTGTTTTTCTAGGTGAGGGGGTGGGGACTGTAATAACAAAAAAATCAGCTCTATATCAACCGCTGTTTTGCAATGAGAAATTGCAAATAAGGAAGATCAAAAGGAGAATGTTTTTTTTGGGGGGGACTCTCTTCCTCTTCCTCCTCCTCCTCTCGTTCTTGCTCCTCTTCCTGGCAAAAGGGCTGCTAAGACCCCTTCTCTCTTGGGTGCCGGTGGGTGCTGTGACGTTGACGCTGCTGTGGCAAGTGCCTTTACTTAGCAGAGTGCATTCCCCTTTACACAGGAGGGGAGGGAAAAAAATTGAAACTTACACTTTCGTGCGTCCCTCCCGGTGCGACGCTGCGCGCTGACGTCACGGGGCTGTAATGGTGGTGTGCCTCGAGATTTTTTTCATCAAACAAGTGTGCCTTTGCCCAAAAAAGGTTGGGAAACACTGTTTTAGACCACTGTATTTTAATACTTTTTTGGAAGCCGCCCACAGTGGCTGGGGAAACCCAGCCAGATGGGTGGGGTATAAATAATAAATTCTATTCTATTCTAGGACGCTGAGGTTTTAAATCCTTTTGCTTTACACTCCACACTTGTTTAATCTCTCCATTTCTCTCCTGGGTGGCAGAGTCCGGAGTGTTGCTTCTGGAGGGGACAGATGAACCTCCCATGCTTACCAAAGAAGAGCCGGATTCCAAGACGTCAGAGACCCAGGTGAGGGTGCTGATCCTTGGAAGGGATGGAGCTCAGTGGTAGAGGCCCTGCTTTGCATGCCAAAGCTCCCAGGTTCAATGGTGACATTTCCAAGTAGACAATATTTGGCTAGATAGACCCAATGACCTGACTCAGTCAGCTTCTTGCATCTCCCTGAAAAGTGCCAACGGACAGTGCTGCAGCATGTTCCATCTAGAGCTTAGTGGGACCAGCCGACCAGCTCCACAAAGTTTCTCCTTTGTGGCTGAAGCCGTACAATAGACCTGTTTTAGTGTGGTGGCCTTTTAGGGTGAGGCTTGGAGGTTAGTCAAGGCAGAATGTTTCCTGGAGAGGGGTTGTTACTTGGTAACGCCCTATTTAATTTATTTTATTTATTAAATTTATATACCGCTGTTATAAGAAAAACTGCTCCCTTTCCCTTATGGGGTATTCCAGAGCCCCTATAGAGTCCTTAAGTGGATTCCCCATCAGTAGGAGAAAACAGAGGCCAACCAGAGTATATTGAGAAGCAAAGCCTGATCTTTATTCAAGTAACCTTTGCAACAGGGTCCCCACTCATTACATGCAGGAGGGGGGAGAACCCTGAACAATGGTGCGCAAGCCCTTATATAGACTTTTGAAATTGCCCGCCCTATAGTCCAAGACATCATACATCACAGAAGGAGGCGGTCTACAGCAGAAATCATGTCTGCCAGGATACCTGATAATGGTTACTAATTGCATTACCTGTGCAGCCTGGCCATTCTTTTGTGATGGTTAATGCTTTAGTTCCTGAATCCAGGTCACAGGTCCTGAATAGGTCACCCTATTCATACATAAATACACCGTTAAGACAGGATTTGCAAGCAAAAAGACAATGGCCTCCCTTACTGCAGAGGAATATTTGAGGTCACTGGGAGAGTCAGTTTGGCTCTCCCATACTATTTCAGACACATGGTTCATATATTTAGATAGGTGTGCATGAATATTTATTCTATATTTATGAATATTTATTCTATATTTATGAATATTTATTCTATATTTGAGACCTTAAAATTCTTATAACACCACCCTCCATCGAAAGATCTCAGGGCAGTTCACAGAATAAAATACAAGGTAAAACACAAGTAAATAATAAAACCAAAAACAACAAAACAATTACCGCCACCGCCCCCTGCTTCCCACAGACACATTTAAAAGGCTGTGAGATATTTAAGCAGAACTCTCAAAAGCTAATCTTGCTCCTCTAACATTTACATTCATGTGCGCTTTACGCCAGGTATGGGGAACTTTTTTTCAGATTGAGGGCCGCATTTGTTCCTGGGCAGTCTTCCGGGGGCCCCATGGGAGTGGTGGGCAGGGCTAGAGGCAGAAGTGGGTGTTCCCCCTTTGCTATAGCATGGACATGATCCTTTCCCTTCTCTTCCCGGCACAGGACGCAGCAAGCCCCGCGAAGCCCGCGAAAGAGCCCTTCGAAGTACCAACGCCTGAGGCAGAACAGCCACCCGAGGCTCCGCCATTGAAGCGCATGCGCAGTGAGGCACAAGATTCGGAGTCAGGCCAGCCCTCAGATGCTTAACCTCTGGCCTGCTTTTGCTCTCCCCCATCTCTTTTGACAGGGGAGGGGGAGGAGACTTGCTGGGAGATATATATTAACATATTATGCTAAAATATGGTGGCCAGCCCACCTTTATGCCACCTTGCCCACCTGGGCACTGTCACCATTTCACTACGCTTGCTGCCCCCTGGTGCAGCCGCTGGGCAAACAGAAGACTGTTGTTGGTGAATAAACATGGCGGCCATCCTTGGATACCCTCAGAAGCCATGTTTGTTTACATTCAACAGCCCCTCCCCCCCCCCCCACAGTGTGCATGCATGATTCACAGTATTAAAAGGAAATGTGCTGGTGGGGAGCAAAGCTCAAGCAAAGGCGGGTGGGGAGATTATGGTGACAAGAGGGGAACTGGGAAGGTTTCCTGAAAGGCCCGGTGGACCCAATGCATCATATAGAGATCTCTGGCACTGTGAGAGAGGAAGGGAGGCATAAGCACACTAGCCCAAAGAAAAAGGAACAAAGGCTTGATTTAGGAAAAATAAATAAATCAGGAAAGCCACAAATTCCCAGGTCGTTTTTTTCTACCCCAGGTTAGAGAGCTTGAGGGCATCTGTGGGTTTAAAAGCCAAGCTGCATGGACCACCAAACCCACCCAAAATCCAAATTTTACAACTGGGAAGAAACATCTGGCAAATACAGCCAAATAAGGATCTTTGCTTACTTCCGTATAATTGTATTGTTTTCATTTTTTTCGAAGGAGAGGATTGTGGAGGTGTTTCTGAGCTCTTCTTCAGAATTGCAAATTGCATCATCTCTCACATAGTTTTCTAGGCACACAGGATACTGTGGAGCCCAGATTAAGGGAAGGATAGGCCATTAATTGCTGCAATAAGTCCTGGAGGCCAAAGCTATGTAGATGTTATGCACTCTGCCTTGAAAGCTCCTTTGCCTAATCCCAGATATGCAGGGGCTGCATTTGGGGAAAGGAAAAGGAACTCTATATGCTTAGAAAAAACTCTCTGCATTGTTGTTCCTTAATGTTTGTAGAGCTCAATTCCTTAGAACTGAAACAATCTGGGGGCAGAGACCTCATCACTTCTGACTCTCAATAACTCATGGCAAGGGAGATGGAGGAGCTTGGCTTCTATACCTGCCTCTAGAAGAAGGCAGGTTCATCTCCAGAGGTGAGAAGAGGGAGCTGGATGTGTCTGAGCCCATACTTCTTGGACTGAATAGAGCCCAGCCTTTGCTAGAAGGGCATTGAGTATTGTAGGTTGAAAGGTGGGCATTGGAAGCCCCTCCCCCCCGATCCGGATGCAAAATTGGAAGGAATCAGGAGGCAAAAAAGGTTCCAAACTAGTGGAATAGTAGAGAATCAATCAACATTTTGGGTTTGGTGGTGTATATACACTTTTTCTTTTCGTTATAGAGTTTGCTATTCAACAGCAAGCTGTGTCTGTACAGGAGCTTCCACATTTCCATACCTTACCCCAAAAGTTGTTAGCTTTCTCTTTGGTTGCCTGGGCTTGCTACTCCTTTCTGTTCTTCCTCCTCTCCCCACTCCTACCCCGCTTCCCAACCACTCTGTTAAGATGGAGATATGGTGCCTTAAGAGCACTGTGTCTCCTTAACACCATCATATAATAGTTCCTGGATAACTGTGGCACTGCAGCTGATAATCAGGAGGGACGTTTTAACGCCAGAGGATGCTGATTTTGACAGGCTCCCACAAATTGGATGTGTTCAGTCCTTCAGTCCCACTCCTTGCTAGTTTTGCTCTTTGATAAAACGCCCTTCTTGTGACTTCTTCATGTAACGAGAGGACTGAGGGGTGCTGATTGTTTGAACAACGAAACCAAATGCCTCTCCGGGTTTTATGGGGCAGCATTGCTCATGGATATAACTGTGTACATAAATCACACAAGTGGATGCTTCAGATCCACCCCCTCTGCTAGCTGGCTCCCCCCCCCCCCCCGGGGCAGGATGCCAATCAATCATGGCTGCTGGCATCACCCCCTACCCACCTGGGCTGTGGGCAATCTCCCCAAATTATTGGCCGTTTGTGCTGTTGTCATGCTTTAGCCCTCTGAGCACGCCTCTTTTCTGCAAACCAACAACCTGCTTGCTCCCAGTTTAGCTTTTCAAGTTCAAATCTGCACCTCACGTTCCTGCAAGACGCAGCTTTCAAGTGATCTCAGTAACCAGGAACTCTGAATTCAAGGTCAGCCCAAATTGACTCCGAGCAGGAGCCGAAAAGAACAGGACTCAAACCCTTATGCCTACCATTAGGCAAGGTGATAATCCCCACACCCCTCAGCTGTCAAATTTCGGGATAGCATTAAAGAACAGTAAAATAAAGTTGTTGGGTTTTTTTGAAAGATAAAAAAGGGACTACAGGAACATATGGAAATGCATACCCTGTTGTTGGTCTCCCGCCTTCTTCCTCTTGTGGTTGGCCAAGGCTCAATGGGAAATACCTTTTCTGGATTAATTCAATGCGCTTCAAACGTGACAATTGCACAAATCCTGCATGTAGTCTGCTGCATGTAACAGACCCATGTGCATGTACTTTCTCACATGCAGCCGGCTCCAGTAAGTTACTCCAGTTGTGGGTTTGCCTTGAAAAAGACATTAGGGTTATACTGTGGGGCCATCATGTCTCACGTGGTATTTGCACAATGTCAAGCATGGAAAGGATTTCCATGTGGGAGCTTTTAAATGTTCAACATAGGCCCTTAAGGCACTCATTCAGCGAAGCCCTTAGTAGCAGCGGGAGTGTGCTATTGTTTATTTCAGCAATAATGTGTTAATGTTTCTTTTCTTACCTATTGTTTTATAAGCAATTTTACATTGTAATTCTCTTGGTCTATAAAGGAGATTCCTCATCCCGAGCCCGTGTGTGTCTGTTCATGCGTGAGAGAAGGTATACTTTGATATAACTCGGAATCATTACTATTAATGGTATATATTGAATTGATATCCTGCCCTTCCTCACCGGTTGAAAGCATTCTCCCATCCAAGGATCTGGAATTGAATTATTCAGTCACCAAATGCCTGGGTAAACAGGGATGTTTTCAAATTCCTCCTGAAAGTTAATAATGATAGAGACGGTCACAGTTCACCAAGCATCCTGATCGCTTTGTACATGCCTTGGGTGCATTTAATCAGGGCTGCTTCATAAATGACTTTTCTTTTCATAGAGCTATCCTTTGCTTTGGGGAGAGGAGAGAGAGAGGACACAGCTTTAATGGTAGGAAGAAGTTCAGTACCCACCAGACATCTGAGCACGTAAGATTTCCAGCACCTGGAAAGAACTGTAGTTTGTCACGGGTGCTGGGAATTGTAGTTCTGTGGTGAGGAAGCTAGAACTCCCAGGATTCTTCGGGGGAACCCATGTGCTTTAATGTATGGTGTGGAACCGTTGTGAGGAGGGGGGTAGCGCATGCTTTTGCAAGCAGAGGACTCCAGGTTTGCTCGTCAACATCTCGAAGTGGTGCTGGAGAAAACGCTGCCCAAAGTGCTGCTGCCAGTCGATGTAGACCAAAACTGGGTAAGCTCGCTCTTTTCAGCATTTTCCCTTGTGGAAGCTGTGTGTGTGTGTGTGTGTGTGTGTGTGTGTGTGTGTGTGTGTGGTGCTGGTGGTGGGCAGGGCCAGAGTAGGTAGAGCGACAGATGTGACTCTCCCCTTTGTACCCTAGGCTGCATTCCAGCCGCACAACAGCCAGCGGTTTCTACAGAGCCACACACTTTCCTCCCCATACACCATCCAGACACGCAAGAGGTGTTACTGGACTTCAAGGACGCAATCTAGCAAGTCAAAAGCACTCCGGTAGAATGTGGAAAGTGAATGGCGAGGGGTGTTACCCCAGGAAGACTTCCAAGGGCCGAACAGAGAGGCCTACTTTGGCCCCTAGGACTGGAGTCCTGTCCCCACCCCCCATATGTACACAACATTGAGCTTCCAGCATTGCAGGGGGTTGGTCTAGATCAGGGGTCTGCAACCCGCGGCTCCAGAGCCGCATGTGGCTCTTTTACACCTTTGCTGCGGCTCCGGGGCAGATACTAGTGAGGGGAGGAGGCGCATTGTGCGCCCCGACACTCCCCACTGTGGCGGGCGCTGTACTGGCTGTGACGTCGCATGGGGGCGGTGCGTGCGTTAGTCACGCACCGTCCCGACGTCACCTTCCCGCCCGCTGTCAGATCGCGGCTCCGGAGATATATTTGTTTTAAATGTCGCAATGGTTTTGCGGCTCCCAGGTTTTTTTTCCTTTGGAAACGGGTCCAAGTGGCTCTTTTTGTCTTAAAGGTTGCAGACCCCTGGTCTAGATGGCCCTTGGGGGTCCCTTCCAACTCTACAATTCTACGAGTTAGATGAACCAATGTGGTCTGACTCAGTTGTGCCATGTGAGAATAAGGCTGCAATTTTAACAGTGTACTCTGATGGTAATCCCATTAGAATTATACCCTTGTGGCTCGGGAACTAACAGCAGGACAACAAAAGTGGATTTTGTGAGCTCTTTTAATCACCCGGAAGGATAAATACCCACCATCTATTGCACAGGTCATATTACCAACAAAGGTCCGTATAGTTAAAGCCATGGTTTTCCCAGTAGTGATGTATGGAAGTGAGAGCTGGACCATAAAGAAGGCTGATCGCCGAAGAATTGATGCTTTTGAATTATGGTGCTGGAGGAGACTCTTGAGAGTCCCATGGACTGCAAGAAGATCAAACGCATCCATTCTTAAGGAAATCAGACCTGAGTGCTCACTGGAAGGACAGATCGTGAAGTTGAGGCTCCAATACTTTGGCCACCTCATGAGAAGAGAAGACTCCCTGGAAAAGACCCTGATGTTGGGAAAGATGGAGGGCACTAGGAGAAGGGGACTACAGAGGATGAGATGGTTGGATAGTGTTCTCGAAGCTACAAACATGAGCCTGACCAAACTGCGGGAGGCAGTGGAAGACAGGAGTGCCTGGCGTGCTCTGGTCCATGGGGTCACGAAGAGTCGGACACGACTAAACGACTAAACAACAACATTGCACAGTAGTCCACTGCCCTTGATACATTTGAATGCATTTCCTATAAATGCCAACTTTGTTTGTATCTCTTAACAGAACATCCAGATGCACTGTGCCTACTTATATATTTAAACCGAGATGGGCTGTATTAATGGCTATTGCACTAATAATGGGAGCTGCTGTTTCTTTCTTTTTGTTAGTTATACAATATTAATTTAAAAAGAAGTTGTTCCAGTGAAATTGTGGGGCTTACTCCCCAGTGGATGTTAGGATTGCAGCCTTTAAGTCATTAAAACTGCATACACTGCCATACAAATAAGCCATTGTACTGAAGAGAGAAAGAGCATACTTTGTTTTCATTTCATTTGTTTCCCCACGTGGCAGCAAAGCATCATCTTGGAAAAGGCCTTCCTTTACTGAGAGAGGAGAGTGTGTCTCTTGCAACATGGCATCAGCCACGTTGTTTTGCGAGTCACTTTCTTTCTCATCCAACCCACCCCCCAATAAAATTGTTCCACTCCTGAAGTTCAACTTTTCAACTGATTCTCCCCCTCCCCCTTAGTTCAATCGATTGTTGCAACTGATCGTTGGCAAGTAATCTCTCTCTCTGGCTGCAAAGTGGTCTGCCCCCTTAACTTGGGAGAAAGCCCTCTCGAACGCAATAGACCCTCCTTCCGAGTAAACACCCCTAGCCTGAGGTACACAGTTGCAACCTCTGCAGGGCTCAGGGTTGCAATGCAATGCAATGGGGGTGGGTGGATCTTTGCAGGCAAACCAGCCCCCTCATCAGATCAGGCCGGGCAAGGAATAGTTAACCCTACGCACTCTCTTCCTACTGACCCCCCCCCCGCCCCAATATCGCGCCCGTCTCCTTGTGAAGAGACGGAAGGGGAGGGCAGGCAGCGCCTCGTCGGGAGGGGCTCGCGGCAGCGCGTGCTGTTCGCTCATTTCCTGAGAGTTGGGGGTCCGCGATCGGTGCTCGGAGGGGGAGAGAGAAGGGTGGGCTTGCTCTTGCCGGCGAGAGACACCCCCCCATCCTCCCCACGGAAGAGTCTCGAGCTCTCAGCTGCGGAGGAGGCGCCGTGATCATCATTTGGAACAGGTAAAAAAGACGGGGGAAACGCGCAGCAGCAGGAGTGAATGGGGGGCGGGGGGCTGGGTAGGTGGGGGGGGGGACGACGACACCAGGGCTCTGCTCTCCCTCTCCGTGCATAGGGATTTCCGACTGGGGAGACGAAAGGTGCGGGGGGTGGCAGTTTGCTTTTTGTACATGCTTCCCCCACCCCGCGCGCAGCGTGGGAGGAGAACCCAGGAGTCCGGGTCCTCGCCTCCCTCTCTCCCTCCCTGCAACGCCCCCCTTGCCCCACTCCGGGCACGGCGTGGGAGGAGAACCCAGGAGTCCGGATCCTCGCCTCCCTCCCTGCAACGCCCCCCTTGCATCAAGCAGTTTCCCAGCCTCGTGGAGACGGAGGGGAGGTACAGGCGTCGCTGCCTTTTAACCCAAACAGCAGCCCCGCCCCCTTGCTTCCCTCCCACAGCTGGGGAGGGCGGAGGGAACCCAGGCGTCCTGGCATCTCCCTCCCTCGGCTTTAACCTATCCATCCCTCCTTCAAGAGAGAAAGCTTAGGAGTCCTGCTCCCGACTGGGGTTGGGAGGCAATCCGGCGACCCTCCCCATTTTGGAGCCCGGCCATTTCACCTTTCACTTTCCTTTCTGACTTCCGAGCCGCTGCAACAGCCTCCCAATAAGGGGGAGAATTACTCACTTGCCGACCGCGATGACACTGGGAGAGGATCCCGGCTGAAATCCTGGAGCTGCCCGTCATTGTAGACAATATTGCGCTTGATGGTCTGCCTGAGTAGAAGGCAGTTTCCTGCGTTCCTTTGGGGTGTGTGTGTGTGTGTGTGTGTGTGTGTGTGTGTAAATTTGTTTATTTGGTTTTCAGATCAAAGTTTTACAATCACATGTCCAACATAAAAACAAGATTCCAAAGAATCTCCTGGACTTTCCTCCTCCCCTTTGTGGATCTTATTGTTAACAATTTCCTCCTGTATCTTTTATGATAATCCAAATCTTTTACATCTCCATTACGTCCAAAAATCACAATTAAACTACAAGTGTTATTCCAATCCTACTTACGGTTTTAACTGTTTGCAATGGTTTTTAGGATAAATTATAAATTTCCCCCATTCCTTATTAAAATTTTGGTCTTCCGGATTTCTGACTCTTTGGGTCACTTTAGCCATTTTGGCATAATCCATCAACTTGATCTGCCATTCTTCTCTGGTAGGGACTTTATCTTCTTTCCATCTCTGGGCCAGTAACATCCGCACATCTGTGGTCGCATACATAGTCTTTTCTGCTCCCTTGGGATTTCGGCACCTAAGATTCCTAAAAGGCTCCAGGTTTTTTAGAAAAAGTTATTTTAAACATTTTTTTCCAACTCATTATATATCATTTCCCAAAATTCTTTTACTACCTTACATTTCCACCACATATGATAAAAAGTGCCTTCTTTTTCCTTACATTTCCAACATACTTTTGACCCTGTTTTACACATTTTTGCTAAATCTTTTTGCTAATTTACTGGGAGTTAAATACCAACAGTTTCCTGTGTTCCCAATCAGATGGTGAATAGTAGCCCCTGCTCCTCTTTTAACAGCAAATGGAATTGGAGCTATTAGCAGGTCTCATAATACTTTTCTCACATAGTGACCCAAAACGACTTACATTAAAAACAAATTAAGAGCAATCTAAAAACCCAACTATACAGCAGGACTAACAAATCCAATGTCACTCAAAGAAGCTACAATGCCTCTGGTGCACTTGGGGCTTTCAATTTTGAGCCGAAATTTGGCTCTGCCTCTCGCCGTCCGTTCTAAGTCATTGTTGCGACGCCCTTTCAGCTCTGCAGCCAGTGCGGGCGAACCAGTCATGGTTCCCTAAATCTGCCTCTGGCAAGGCCACCCTTCAAATTAAGGGCCAATACCCAGGGGACTGAGAGAGGTCTTTTCCTGGCACCTTAAGATAAAGAGGGCACCAGGCATGCCTGTTGTCATGCTGCCATCCTCTGAATCTCCCATGGAGGGGGCACAGAAAGGGTCCAGGCTGGTTCCTTTGGGGGGGGGAGACTGTCCTTGAGGCATTGGGGTCCTGAGCTGTATAAGGCTTTATGATATGAAACTACTGGTACCATTATGTCATTATACGGATATATGGTGTAGCCTCCTGCGGGAAGGAACACTGTCATCTCACCTGAAAAAGGATAGAAGTTCAGAAATGCCAAAATTGTCAAGGGGATAGAGCGGCTTCCCTGTGACGAAAGATTTTGGCATTTGGGGCTTTTAAGTTTAGAGAAAAGGCGAGTAAAATGAGACATTGTAGAGGTGTATACAATTATGCACACTGCAGAGTAAGAGGATAGAGCAGGGGTGCCCAAACTCTTTTCAAAGAGGGCCAGATTCGATGAAGTGAACATGCGTGAGGACCGACCTAAGTTGTTGAGCATTTTTAAGGATTTTACCCCAGGACATATATTGCCATGGGGGCCAGATTGAATCGACCAGTGGGCTGGATTAGGCCCCCGAAACAGACTTTGGACATGCCTGGGATAGAGAAAAGCTTTTTCTCCCTCATGACACTAGAACTTTGAGGTATCCAAGGAAATATCAAATGTTGGAAGTATTGAGATACTTGTTCACATATCACATAGTTAAAACTATGGAACTTGTTCTCATAAGAGGCAGTGTTGGCCCCCAACTTGGATGGCTTTAAAAGAGGATTAGACAAATTCACAAGTCTATCAATAGCTACTAGCCACAATGGCTGTGTTCAACCTCCATGGTCAGCAGCAGGAATCCTTCTGAATACAGTTGTACCTTGGTTCTCAAATTTAATCCATTCTGGGAGTCTGTTCGACTCCCGAAATGGTTTGAAAACCAAGGCGCGGCTGCAGCCAATCATAAGCCGCATTGGACATTTGGCTTCCAAAAAAAATCACAAACCGGAACACTTACTTCCAGGTTTGCAACATTTGGGAGCTGATTTGTTCAACAACTAAGGCATTCAACTACCAAGGTACCCCTGTACCAGGAAACTGCAGGAGAAGGTTCAAGTGCTGCTAGTGGGCTTTCTCTGGGCATCTGGTTGGCCACTGTGAAGACAGGACGCTAGCTAGGTGGGCCTCTGGCCTGTACCTGCAGGATCCTAAGTTCTAAGTTAGAAAATGCTCTTCTTGTGGCTTAGGGGCAGGGCATCTTTGCATGCAGAAGGTCTTGGGTTCAATCCCCACCATCTCCAGGTAGGACTAGGAGGGAACAAACCTGAACTCCAGGAGCGTCAACAGTGTAGACTTGACTGAGCTAGGTGAACAAATCGTCTGTGGAAGGCAGTTTCCTATGTTCCTATGAGAAGTTTTGCGGTTCCTACAGATCAGAATTTTGGGGAAAGGCTTGAGAGCTGCAGGCAGCCAAGAAGGCAGACCTTCTTCTGTTCTTCTGCAAACAGTTTCCTGACTTTGACAGTTGATGACATAGCCCAGGTTCCAGGTTCTTTGCTTCTGCAGACGGAGCAGGCTGCTCGGTGATACAGATCTCCTCTTCCTAATCTGCCCCTTGCATTTGGTGTGTGCCCCTGTGCCTTCCCTGTTTCGTTTGATTGGGCAAATGTTCTAGGACCCTCCAAGCTTAAGTCCCAAACTGGTTGCGTTGATGCTGGAACTCGCCACGGGACAGGATTCCATCCCATATCAGTTGCCGCGTAAATAGTGCACCTGTGTAAATTCCTCTGATTTCCTGCCATTTTGGAGCTGGAGTGACCACGGAAAGCCCTTTACACATCATTATGAACTGGAAGCTTTTATTTTTATGCTGTGATTCCTACATTGCAGGGGGTTGGCCTTAGGGTACCTTCCAACTATACGATTCCATGATTCTATGAATAAAAACTACATCCATACCGAGGGCTTTCTCGGTAGTGGCGCCCGCCCTGTGGAACGGCTTCCCACCAGATGTCAAGGAAATAAACAACTATCTGACTTTTAGAAGACATCTGAAGGCAGCCCTGTTTAGGGAAGTTTTTAATGTTTGATGGTTTACTGTGCTTTTAATATTCTGTTGGGAGCCGCCCAGAGTGGCTGGGGAAACCCAGCCAGATGGGCGGGGTATAAATAATAAATCACCATATTTTTCCGTGTATAAGACGCCCCCATGTATAAGACGCCCCCATGTATAAGACGCCCCCTATTTTTTGAGCCCAAAATTAAATAATTGCAACATTCCATGTATAAGACAACCCCCAGTTTTAAACTTAAAAAAAATTGGGGGGAAATATAGTCTGATACACGAAAAATACATCATCATCATTATTTTGCAGTGGAAGTCAGACTGGGAAACCAATTTAGTTTTCGACCAGAAGTGCCAACAAATGCAATGATATTGTGTGCTTCTAGTCTCTATTTCTGTAGTGGCAGGTGACTTTTCTGTTTGAGTCCTCTTGTCTTCTGTCTAAGGGTGAAATGTTTAAGTACCCCCCCCCCATACCTATGTTTTTTAACCATACAGCATTTACTTTTTCCACCTCTCAGCTGCCTGGCTTCCTTCAAACTCGCCACTGTCAGGAGATGGCTGTTCATACACCAAATATAAATTGAGGCTCCAGAACGTGGGATAACCTTCTGGAAGCCGGCTGAACTATGACCACCAAGGAAGGTGACTCATCAGCTACTTGGGTTCTCCGCTTCCCTTCCCCATTAGAACCAGGGGTCCAAATCAGTGTCGAAATGGAGGAGACCTCGCCTCCCATTGGGACCATCAAGGAGATCCTCAAGCGCTCTCGCTCCCGCAAGGACCGGATGGATCCGCATGAAGCTATTGTGAAGCCTCAGTGTTGGGAAGTCCGGCAACAGGTGATTCTCCCCACTCCAGAAGAGGAGGCACCTAAGGCAGATGCACCTAAGGTGATGCTGGAGGATAAAATTGAGACTTGTGTGGTCGCTTTTGAAAACACCTCTGACCCCAAAGAAGAGAGAGGGACCAAAACGGAAGTGATGGTCGGCCCGGATTGCGTGATTACTATCGAAGAGGAGGAGGTTGACCCTGAAAAGCAAGAGTCACAAGAACCTGAGTTTGTGTCAGATGATGATGACATGGAGGCCTGTGTGGTGTCTTCTGGAAAAGGTTCTCAAGAGGAAGAGGAGACCCAGCCTAAGATCATAGATGGAGGGAGCGTTGAGGATTTCGTTGAGTCTCTTGAACACACAGGTCTCCCTAGAGTAGAAAAGGCCACCCAGACCGAACCGACACGGAGGGACAGTGCTGAGAGCTGCGAGGCCTCTATCCAGAAGGCAGCCAACTCCAAAGAGGAAGAGTTAATGGAATCTGAGGTGGCATCTAAGGAGGGTGGCAAGGCCAGTCAGGCTTCTATAGAGAAACCAGACGATCCTAAAGGAGGAGGAGAAGGAGAAGAAACACAAGAGGCTTGCAACAGCCCAGAACGTCAGGGGGCCATCTTGGGAGAAGGTGGCATCGCCATGGAGACTGCCCGCCAGGGTTTCCGGTGGTTTCGCTACCAGGAAGCTGAGGACCCGCGGAAAGCTTACGGGCAGCTGTGGGAACTTTGCCGCCTTTGGCTGAAGCCGGAGAGCCGCAGCAAGGAGCAGATTCTGGAGCTGCTGGTCCTGGAGCAATTCCTGGCCATTTTGCCTCAGGAAATTCAGAGCTGGGTGTGGCAGCAGCACCCAGAGACGTGTGCGCAGGCCGTGGACCTGGTGGAAAACTTCCTGACAGGCCTTTCTCTGCTTCAGAGGCATGGGGAAAAGGTGAGATACCCCATATAGGGATCGCATGTGGGTTAGCCATGAGGCATGGGGTGGTTTTTTTGGGGGGGAGGGGGGTTTACAACAGGCATTTTCAAAGCTGTGATCCACTTTTCATGCACGACAAATATACAGTGGTGCCTCGCAAGACGAAATTAATTCGTTCCGCGAGTTTTTTCGTCTTGCGATTTTTTCGTCTTGCGAAGCACGGTGTCGGAAAAGTTTTGGAAAAGCTTCAAAGATCACCAAAGTCTTCAAAAACCTCAAAAAAGGCTACCACACCGCGTGCTATGAGTTGCTCCTCGAAGTCAAGTCGCAACTGTATTAACGGTTTTAAGAAAAAGGAAACAAACTTGCAAGACGTTTCCGTCTTGCGAAGCAAGCCCATAGGGAAAATCGTCTTGCGAAGCAACTCAAAAAACCCTTTCGTCTTGCGAGTTTTCCGTCTTGCGAGGCATTCGTCTTGCAAGGTACCACTGTAAATGGCCAATAAATGCAGCCTAGGGTTGTGTATTCAGATTCACCTCTGCTTCTCCCTCCACACGATATTAATCATGTGGGGAAAGGTATGCCTGGAGGAGGTCAGATCCCAAGTCATTTCAGGGGAGCCATGAGTACCAAAAACGGGAAAAATCAAGTGATTAAATTCACAAGTGATTAAACTCACGAATATATTTAGGGTTAGTGCAGGGGAGAGACAAAGTGATAATGCCTTTATGGAAAAAAGGAGTTGGTTTATTTCCTATTGGAATGCAGTTTCGCAAACATAAGTTGAATAATTTTGGGGGACATTTTCTTCGTATTTATACTGCTTCTCTGGTTAAAAGTATATATTTATAGTAGTATTTTTTCCTGCTGCGTGCATATGCTTTTAAAAATATATATATTGCATTGTTTCAGGCACTGGTGACCTTTGAAGAGGTGGGTGTGTATTTTTTTGAGGAAGAATGGAGATTCCTGGATGAAACTCAGAGGCAGACCTACCGGGAGGTCATGCTAGAGAATTATGAGAATGTCCGGTCACTGGGTGAGAATTGAATGTCTGTAGAGTCGTTGGTGAAGGATCTCTGAATCAGCTTGGCTGCTCCATTGTTTACATTCATGGTGGGGAGGTGTTGCCAAGCCTTAGTCCTATCAAAAATGACGAAGTTGTAGCCTTCGGAGGGGCTGCTAGCTCGACTTGACTGCTAAATGTAGCGGTGCTCTCCTTTGGATTACAGTTGATTTATTAACTGCATTCTAAACCACCATCTCAGAGCCATTTACAGATGGGTCATCTGTTGAGTAGAAACAGAGTTATAAATCTTTCATCCTTAGCTGCTCTCTGCATAGATTAACATACTTTACTTCGTGGCTTCCTGCTCTGGAACACCATCCAAACGTTCAGGATACAATCAAAAAGAAAAATGCAAATACAAAATTTTAACAACTTTTAATGATATTAAATGTGATTGGCTCGATTTGAAGGACCCTGCAGTGACATTTAGGCGTCCCAAGGTTATCACAAGTTAACGATTCCGCACTGTGTTTCGTTATCATGGACTGGAATATTTTGTTAATGAATAAAGGTTTACGGATGTAGAGGGAAAAGGGCAAGGAAGGGTTAAGTTGCGTGTGTTTGTCCTGCACCAGCAACTGGTGAAGTGAGAGTGACTCAGCAAGCGTGTTAGAGTGACTCAGCAGAATCTAAAGTGTAAGTACACTTGTGTTTGAAGCAAGGTTGCCCTTGGCCCCTGCCCGTTTCTTTTCATTATTATTATTAAAAAATCTGTTCTTCTTTAAAATATGTTTTATTTTGTTTCTCTTCTCCACTTTGCAGGATTTCCAACTCGCAAACCAGATCTGATCTCCAAGATGGAAAGTAGCAAGAACCCGGTTCCATGTTTCCAAGATCTCCAGGAGTCAAAAAAAGGAGTCCCACCAAGAGACGCTGGTGAGAAAACAACTGCCCTTGATGTTACTGGTTTTTATTCTGCATTCAGATTTGAAAGCTTTCGCTTCTGTTTATTTGGACACAGCTTATAGTGTTGTCCAAACTCAGTAAACCATGGTTAATCTTAACCATGGTTTGTTAGAAACAAGCTAAGCTTAAGTCATGCGTTATAACTCTGGTTTCTTTCAACAAAACACAGTTGTATTCAGAAGGTGGTGGACTCTCCTTCATTAGAGGCTAGACTGGTTATCAGGGAGGTTGTAGCAGAGGCCAGATGGCCAACTTATCAGGGAGGTTGTAGTAGTGGCTCTCCTGCATCTGCAGGAGGTTGGGCTAGATGACATTTGAGGCCCCTCTCAACTCTAAGATTCTATGAAGCGACTCCTCTCAAGTCCTAAACATGGATAGAAAGAAAGAAAGAAAGAAAGAAAGAAAGAAAGAAAGAAAGAAAGAAAGAAAGATACAACTGCTTGAGAACCCGTTTGTCAGGAAGACGTACGACTTGCCTTCATAATGGGTCCCATAAGGGGTGCACATCACAACACTGCAGTACAGACTTTGGCCATTGTGGTGTAGTGGTTAAGAGCGGTAGACTCGTAATCTGGGGAACCGGGTTCGCGTCTCCGCTCCTCCACATGCAGCTGCTGGGTGACCTTGGTCTAGTCACACTTCGCTGAAGTCTCTCAGCCCCACTCACCTCACAGAGTGTTTGTTGTGGGGGAGGAAGGGAAAGGAGAATGTTAGCCACTTTGAGACTCCTTCGGGTAGTGATAAAGCGGGATATCAAATCCAAATTCTTCTTCTTCTTCTTCTTCTTCTTCTTCTTCTTCTTCTTCTTCTTCTTCTTCTTCTTCTTCGGCTCCCCTGAGGTTTGAGAGCTGGCCAGGAACCCACATGGCCAGTGTGCTGGCTTATGCCCTGGGGCAGGGACATTTAAATTCAATTACTCTTTAGGATCATTGGTGGTGTTGAAATCTGCTGGGGCGTAAGGAGCATTTTCCTTCTCTTTCCCGTGGGGGAAAGAAGGCACACTCTCTTTGAACTTAGCTTTGTACTTAGTTTTTCACACATGGCGCCTCCAGTTTGGCTTTATTTTTGTTAAGTAAATCATGACACGGTGTCATGTGTCTCGTGTTGTTGTAATGACCTAATTTTAAGACCTGCTACGGAACAGGTGATTTGTTATAATGTCCTGATAAGTAAAACCACAGAATTCAAAGAGGGTTTACTTCCTTTTTCCTATGACTGCATAATCCTTCCCCATCCTTCTCTTTCTTCCCTTTTCCAGAAGATGCTGAGCTCTCGAGCAAGTCTGACTGTGAGGAGCTGTTGACCTGGAAGGAAGAGAAAGCAGCGGACAGCCCTCTGGTTGTGCCGAGAACCAGAAGCGGTCTCAGAAGCGGTCTCAGAAGCGCGGACAGGGCTGTCAAAAGCAGCCCTCCCAGCACGGACAGCAGCAGGCCCCGCTGGCATCAGATGGAGCCACGATTCACGTGCCCCGACTGCGGCAAGACGTTCCCTTGGCAGTCCGCTTTGGCTCGGCACCAGCTCTCGCACGCTAGGGACAAGCCGTACCGGTGCTCGGCCTGCCCCAAGAGCTTCGCCCAGCGCTCGAACCTGGCCCGGCACCGCTGCCTCCACCCCGGGGACTCCTCCTGCAAGTGCCCCGAGTGCGGGAAGCGCTTCTGTGACCGCCACAAGCTGGCCCGCCACCTGAAGACCCACTCGGGCAAGCGGCCGTACCACTGCGACGTGTGCGGGCGCAGCTTCTGCCTCAGCTCCAACCTGCAGCAGCACCGCTGTGTGCACACGGGCGAGCGCCCCCACAGCTGCCCCGAGTGCGGGAGAGGCTTCAGCCGACGCTCCAACCTCACCCAACACCTCCGGGTGCACCAGCTGCAGTGGCGGCAGCGAGGAGGGCCCGGCGGGGAACTCCGCGCGGGAGACGCTGAGCTCGGACCGGGCTCGGACCTTTGCCAGGAGGAATGGGAATACGAGTGGATCGCAGACGGGCAGGGTGGTGAGCAGGCAGATGACGCGCTCCCTGCTGGAAATAGTCAGGGCAACCCAGGCTTGGAGCTCCAGCAGGAGGACAAGGAGATCCTAGAGCTCCGTGTTGGGGATTCTGAGCATGGGTGGGACGCGGAGCTCCACAGCGGCAAAATTATGGAGCACCGGCCTGGGATCCCTGGGCACCAGCGGAGCTTGGAGCTGTGTGCTGGAAACCCTGAGAGCGAGGAAATAGTAGAGCTGCGCGTAGGGGATGGTGAGGAGCACAGATGGATTGAGGAGGAGGAAGATGCCGATTGTCTGCTTGTCAGCGACGGAGGGCCCCTCTGCTCTGACAGCCGGGAGAGCTATCCCTGTCTGGAGCCCGCCAACCAAACCTCGCTGGAAGGCAGCAAGGTCCCCCAGTGCAATGACTGCGGGCGGACGTTCACCAGCAACTCCAGCCTTTCCCGCCACCAGCGGATCCATGCCACGCAGCACCACCACCCGCTGCCCAGCCTGCTGGCCCTGCACCAGCTCGCGCACGCCTTGGGGCAGCGCCATGCCTGCCCTGACTGCCCCAAGAGCTTCAGCCACCGATCCAAGCTGCTGCGCCACCAGAGCGTGCACACGGGCCAGCGCTCTTTCCAGTGCGGCGAGTGTGGGAAAAGCTACAAGGACCGTTCGACGCTCTGCCGGCACCAGCGCTTCCACAGCAAGCCGGAGGCCTTGGGCCTGGCTCCCGTGTGGGATGCCTCTCCTTACTCGCGTGACCCCGTGGTGATGATTTTATGAGCGGGAACACCATGCAAATTCCACTGTGGGAAGCGACCGCTTTCTTATGGGACCCTAGATTTTGATGATCCGCATTTGCATTAGCTGGTTGAGCAGTTTGTTCTGACCATGATCTTGAGGGCGGTGACTGCTGGAAAATTCCAGCTTGGAGTTATTTGGAGAAAGGGTTGGGAAAAGAAGGGGTGCACGCCGTTGCGGATGGGCGGCTGTGAGCCCAGAGATCCAAATAGCCCCCGCTTGCAAATATTCAGGGTTGTAGCTTACTCTTAAAGATTTGTTCAAGCCTACATCCAGAAAGGGGACTTGGGATTTCAAGGGGAGCCATATGGGGGGCGCTTACAGTCTTTAGGTTTCTGCTCGGTGTCATAGGGCACCTCAAACAATGAGTGTTATAAACAGATAAAAGCTTAGAACAACTCCCATCACCTCTGACCACTGGTCCTGTTAGCTAGGGATGATGGGAGTTGTAGTCTCAAAACATCTGGAGGGCCGAGTTTGCCTATGCCTGAGCTAGAGGGTTCATCTCCAGGGCCACAACCATGGTCCCCATCCTAAGGACCAATGACATGGCAAGCCTGTTTCTGGACTGTACCATATCGGCCTGCAAGATGCTTGTGTGTGTTTAAATCTTTCAGTATTTGGTGGAGGCAAATCTCTTGCACACAGAAAGCCAGCAGGGCGGAGGGCTGGGGGCGGGGAGCATTGTTTTAGAACCTTTCTCCCTGACATGCCGGGGAATTGTGTTATTTTACTCCCTACAGGGAGCTGTGTAACCCTTCCAGCAGTCTGAAGTGGCACAGCCCAGAAACAGAACTCCCAAACTTAAGAGTTCTAAGGGTTCAGGATCATCGCAGTGCCTCTTTTATTGGAGGTTCAACCAGTCACTTCCTGGCTGTAATTTTTCACCCTCCAGCTTACCTCCAAGGCTCTCTCCTCAGTTCTCAAGCATGGTCCGTTGCAGTGACTTGGTTGAGAGATGGCTAATGGCAGCACCTTGTACATGTTAAGTTTTTTTATCTGCTGTGAACTCTCCGCCGTGGTTTTCCATTGGGCAGGGAAGGTGGCAATACCTACTGCATCATGGGGAGAGTTTTGCGCTGCTTGATTGATTGTACATTTGGAAAATAAAATATATTTTCCTTTTTTTGTTTCCATAGTTTTCCTGGCTTAATCCATTGAACTATTTTTATTTTTATTTGTTTGATCTGTAACACATACAACCCCCTTCCACCTGGTGCCCAAAGCGATGAAAGTGTTACTCTTCCATTTCTGGCAGCACAGAGTTCCAATCATAACCTTTAGGGCAATTGTCTGGCTTATGGGATTTGCTTTGTTTTTGACTGGTCCTGCACGCCACATCTCCTGGAGCCAGGTGTGAAGCAGTGGCTCATTTGGGCAAATATCTGTGAAGAATTAAGGACCAGGGTGCCTCTGAGCATGCGCTATAAGCCCAGGAATTGCTGAACCATTCGTGGAACCAAGCACACAAGTTCGTTTCTGGTTTCCCCCCAAAGTGTTCCTTTTTAACAACCCAGTTTGCTTCGAATAATAATAATAATAATAATAATAATAATAGAGGGAGGCTTTTTTGTTTTTGCTTTTTAAAAGACAATTGGGAGACAGAATCCCTTTGCCAATGTACTGCAAGTTTCCCAGAGTTGTATGAATGGTTGAGGGTCTACGTATTATCTACCTGCTCTAGACCACATACTGGCAATTATGTTTCCCGAAGGTTTATAGAAATCAATGTTACTAGCAGTCGTAGGACCTGGAGGCTGATCTAGCAGATATGGACTAGGGGCCGCTGCTCCTAAATCTGACAGGTAAACCTTTCTTAACAGGCGAAGTAGACAAAACTTGAAAGTTGAAAAAGGTGTTAAGTTTGTTAGAAGTTAAAAATCCCAAAAAGTTTTTAAAAAGCTAAAACCTTCCTTGGAAACATCCAAAATATTTAAAAACATGGGTAAGCTTTAGAGTCCAACAGAACTCTTCTTCATCAGGCTGGATTCTTGCTGCTGGCAAACAGAATAAGTAGGAAGGTGGGACGGGGGTCTCTTCCAGAGCCTTGAAAGGGGAATGCATCCCAAATAAGGATGTACTCTGTGAGGAAATTGCTGATCTACTTTCTGCCCACCTCCTCCAGCTCCATACAGTGGTGCCTCGCAAGACGAAATTAATTCGTTCTGCGAGTTTTTTCGTCTTGCGAATTTTTCGTCTTGCGAAGCACAATTTCGGAAAAGTTTTGGAAAAGCTTCAAAAATCACCAAGTCTTCAAAAACCTCAAAAAAGGCTACCACACCGCGTGCTATGAGTTGCTCCTCAAAGTCAAGTCGCAACTGTATTAACGGTTTTAAGAAAAAGGAAACAAACTTGCAAGACGTTTCCCCATAGGGAAATTCGTCTTGCGAAGCAACTCAAAAAACCAAAAATCCTTTCGTCTTGCGAGTTTTTCGTCTTGAGAGGCATTCGTCTTGTGAGGTATCACTGTATTTAAGGACATTTCTCTCTGCACCCTGGCAAATAGGCTTTTTGTTAAAAGTTAATGTGTTTGCGGCAGTTGGGTTGGCCCTGGCCCATGAAATCCCCTTTCCGCTCCATTATTCGGATAGCATGCAAATCCAAAACTTCCAAACCTTCCACCAGGGTGTGCCTGGTGTTTATTGTTTAATCAAGTGTGTCCTTATCCTTGCAGGTAACTGATTACCAGTAACAGAGGAAGCTCTATAGCAGAGCTGCACACTTTAGAAATCCACGTTCTCTCCTGAGTCTATTTGGTCTGAAACGCATAGGGCTGGCAGTGTTTGTACAGGCCCCTTTGTGCTTTTAGCAGCAGCCTTGTGCGCAGAAATGTAGCAAAGGAAGCTTTTCTGGCAAGCTGTGCAATGCAGTAGAGCCAGGTTTTGTTTTTTTCAAAGGGGAGGGGAGTCCACATTGCTTTCGTGAAAGTGTTATGTGCAGAGAGGGTGGGTTGCTAAACAGCTGTGTTCCCGCACCCACACCCCTTTGAGCGATAAGCGCAAATCTTCGGCGTTTGGGAGCAAAGTTCAGCATTGGATTTCTGACAGGCGCAGGCAGTGGCTGGGTCTAGATCAAGCCAGAAGCCCCACAACTTGACAGCAGAGAGTGACAGCTTGGACCACTGGATTGCTGTCTCCTAACTCCAGCAGAGACATCTGGGTGTTTGGCAGGTGGGCAGGCAGAAAGACGGCCAAACAGCAGACTTTGGGGTCCTCTTCCCAGCTATAATATTGTGGGCAGGGAGGAGGGCTGGGACCTGAGTTTCTTGAAGTTCCTAGGAGTGACCTGCCTTCGCCATGGCTTCCTCCACACACTTTGAGGACCTTGTTACGGATTTCTCCTGCCCCGTATGCCTGGAGTGGTTCTGGGAGCCGGTTGCCCTCCCTTGTGGCCACCTCTACTGCCAGGCCTGTATCGAGGCAGTGTGGGGAGTACCTGGCAGCAAGCCCACCTGTCCTCAGTGCCGGGAGCAGTTTCCAGAGAGGAGGTACACGCTGTGCAAGCTCCTGGGGACCTTGATTCACCGAATCGGCGGGATGAGAGCTGGGGAGGCCGAGGAGGGTCGACGCACCGAGCCCAGAGAATCTGCTCCGCGCCAGAATGGCACTCTGACCTCTGTCCAGGAGACTACAAAGCTGTACAAGGTGCGGGGGGAAGAGTCCAGGCAGAGCCCCCTGTGTCCTGTTCCCAGGTTGCTAGTAATAGTGATGAATGGGGTGCGTGAGAGCACAATGGGTGGGAATGGGGAGTCTGGAGAAAGGCTGGCAGCTTTTCTATGGCTGGCTGGCTGAATTAGCATTTTTAAGGGATCTCAAAGTGACTTATGCAAGCTCGCTGGGTGACCTTGGGCCAGTCAAGGGCTTTCAGCCTAACCTACCTCACAGGGTTGTTGTAGATAGTGGGGGGAGCCATGTATTGCTACCTTGAGCTCCTTGCAGGAAAAGCTGGGATGTAAATGCTATCATCATCATCATCATCATCATCATCATCATCATCATCATCATCAAATAATGAAGACATTCCCATGCATTCCCATGCATTTAACAGTACTCCAGCTACTGGTTTGTTAACCATTCCCTGCTCTCTTGAATGGAGAAATGTTTGAGTGTTTTATAGCAAGCGCTGAGTTTCCTTTGGATAAGGCAGCACTGGAAACCTCTATTGCCTCCCCCACCCCCAATTTGCACCTTTATTGGAATTATATTGAAATGTTTGATTGCTTGTGCATTTGCCATATAAATTTAGCAAATAAATAAGACAGAAAACAGATGAGCAACACCTGTCCCAATTGGCAGCAAACTAGGAAGAACTACACAAATAATATCATTATTCCATGCAAGGAATCTAGTTACAGCTTGACTTCTCTATTGCCTTTGTAAGAGATGTTAGTGTTATGTATTAAGATATTTAACAGTTTGCTTACAAACATACAAGCAGAGCAGAGTGGAATCAAGCCCACCACCAGGTTAGTAGGCAATCCACTTGCTATACAATGGTACCTCGGGTTAAGAACTTAATTCGTTCTGGAGGTCCGTTCTTAACCTGAAACTGTTCTTAACCTGAAGCACTACTTTAGCTAATGGGGCCTCCTGCGGCCGCCGCACGATTTCTGTTCTCATCCTGAAGCAAAGTTCTTAACCCAAGGTAATATGTCTGGGTTAGCGGAGTCTGTAACCTGGAGCGTCTGTAACCCGAGGTACCACTGTATCTGCATTAGATATCCTTCAAAGGGTGACTTTTTATTCAGCTAGTGAATAGTTCTTCCTGCCTGTCTGCCTAAATTAAAATGGCAAAATACCCTCCCAGTTGTCTCTATTGTTCCCCAAAGTGATACATGTTGGATTCCAAAAGCAGGAGCCATCAAGGGACACCCAGCCCTTTTGTGAAGACCTTAATTGCTCATTGGAGTTTATATCACACAGAACCATTGGAATAGGTCCATGCGATTGGAGACAGTCAAGTTCATGGCAAGCAGGTGACATTTTTTCCTGGTGTGGACAATTTCTGAATGGTCAGGTTACTGTTAAATGTGCATTTACTTTGTGCTCTGTGTGTGTGTGTGTGTGTGTGTGTGAGTGTGTGTGAGAGAGAGAGAGAGAGAGAGAGAGCGCGCGCGCTTGCTCTCTCCGGCTATTTTTTATTTCCACTTGCCATCTTGAATAGGAGGAGCTGTCTCTGGCTAGTTTGCGGATGGAATCTAACCTGACCAAACTTGTCCTGCTTACAAGGGAGGAAGAAGAGAAGCTCCAGAACCATCAGGTGAAGAAGACTGGGGTGGTGAGGAGACATTTAATGAGGGCAATAAGCTTATATATCTTGGAGGGAAATGTGCTTAAATCTCTCTCTGGTTGCTAGGCAGTTTTGCTGAGTCTGGATGACCACATCTCCACCGAGTACAAGCATCTCCATTGCTTCCTCTACGCTCACGAGAAAGCGTGCAAGGCAAGGCTGGAGGAGGAAGGGGCACAGGTTCTTCGGGAGATGGAGGAGAGACTGAGAGCGCTGAGGGAGTCTTGCCAGCTGGGCCAGGAGCTGCTGTTGGAAGCCGGGGGTCACCTGCAGCTACAAGACTCTGCAAGCTTCCTAGCGGTAAGGAGAAAACAGGCTTCCATGGAGATTCTATGGCTGGAGCTGTTGTAAGAAAAACTACTCCTTTTCCCTTATGGGGTATTCCGGAGCCCCTATAGAGTCCTTAAGTGGGTTCCGCATCAGTAGGAGAAAACAGAGGCCAACCAGAGTATACTGAGAAGCAAAGCAGCTAGTAAGCCTGATCTTTATTAAACTCTTGCAACAGGGTCCTCACCACAGGCAGGAGGGAGGAGAACCTTAAACAATGGTGCGCAAGCCATTATATAGACTTTTGAAATTGCCATCCTGTAGCCCAAGACATCATACATCACAGAAGGAGGCGGTCTACAACAGAAATCCTGTCTGCCGGGATACCTGATAATGGTCACTGATTTCATTACCCGGGCAGTCTGCTCATTCTTTTGTGGTCGTTAATGCTTTAGTTCCTGAATCCAGGTCACAGGCTCACCCCATTCATACACAAATGCACCCTTAAGACAGGATTTGCAAGCAAAAAGACAATGGCCTCCCTTACTGCTTTCCCCATTTGCCTCCCTTCCTGCAGAGGAATATTTGAGGCCATTGGGAGAGTCACAATGGCTTCAGGATTGCTCTCCCATACTATTTCAGACACGTGGTTCATATATTTAGATATGTGTGCATTTATGAATACTTGTCCTATATTTGAGACCTTAAAATTCTTATAACAATGCCCTCCATTGAAAAATCTCAGGGCAGTTCACAGAATAACTGTGCTGGTTCTTGGGGGTGATGCTGAAGTTGGTGGGGATTCTGTTTTGATGACGTTTGGCCTCACTGATGACCTTGCGGGTGATACTGTGACTGTGAGATGGATGAGGAAGGGCGTTTAAGCAGGTAGTTTTGTTGCTACTTGCGTAAAATAGCAAAACCAGGAACTCCTGGCTTTAGTAGGTCGAAATTATTAAAATTTCAAATCTCCTTGGTATTGTTCTAAACATGTGTTTCCCCTTTGTCCCCCTCCCATGCACAGGGAATACATTCTCTCCTGAACAGGTGAGTGAACCAAAAAGAAAAGAGTAATTTCTTATTCATAAAGAAACACCCCTATTTTTATTTTAGTTATTAACACCTACTTGTATGTGTGTGATTGTTTTCCCTCCCACCTGGCTAAGGCTGAAGCAGCAACAAGCCACACCAACGCTTCCTCTTATGCGCCCCATGCTGCAGACCCTTGGGCAGTTCAAGGGGCCTCTACAGTGTGCCGCTTGGAGGGAAATGAAATCTGCACTTGGCATAGGTAAAGGTGATGTTTGGGAGAACTCAAAAAACGTCCTTGTTGCCTTTTCTGAGTGCACCGCATGAACAAATCTTGACTCAGACTGATTGTATTCCTTCTCCACTGGGATGACTACTTCTTCTTCTCCTTCTCCTTCTCCTTCTCCTTCTCCTTCTCCTTCTCCTTCTCCTTCTCCTTCTCCTTCTTCTTCTTCTTCTTCTTCTTCTTCTTCTTCTTCTTCTTCTTCTATCACTCGTAGCCAAGTAAGATGGTCTTCCATGAACACAGTCTTAACAGTGAGTCCGTAAGTGACTGTGGAGGCCAATTCTGGATCCGCACGTCCTTCCACAATGGGGACATAGGTTTCTGGATGGGAGTTGATCATGGTGAGGGTTTTTCCAAGCGTGCCTTCCTCTTAGCATGTTTCTCCCTTTCATGCTGAGTTCAAGCATCTTCAGAGCCCATGACGTCTTCGGTAAAGGCTGCTCTCTAATTGGAGCACTTGCAGGCCAGTGTTTCCCAGTTGTCGGTATTTATACTACATTTTTTTTAGATTTGCCTTGAGAGTATTTGAACCTCTTTTGTTGACCACCATAATTGCGCTTTCCATTTTTAAGTTCGGAATAGAGTAGTTGCTTTGGAAGACGATCGTCAGGCATCCGTACAACATGACCAGTCCAATGAAGTTGATGTTGAAGAATCATTGCTTCAACACTGGTGATATACAGTACAGTGGTACCTTGGGTTACAGACACTTCAGGTTACAGATGCTTCAGGTTACAGACTCTGCTAACCAAGAAATAGTACCTCAGGTTAAGAACTTTGCTTCAGGATGAGAACAGAAATCACGCTGTGGCGGCGCGGCAGCAGCAGGAAGCCCCATTAGCTAAAGTGGTGCTTCAGGTTAAGAACAGTTTCAGGTTAAGAACGGACCTCCGGAACGAATTAAGTACTTAACCCAAGGTACCACTGTATTTACTTCTTTCAGTACACTGGCATTAGGTCACCTAGAGTAGGGCAGACTCTCCCAGCAGTGGATTGCTAGCCAGTTCCTAGTGTGGGACACATGGCGGCTGCTGCTGGTTCCTGACAATAGTGAAAACAGGAAGCTCCTTTTTACCATGGGTCAATCTAGCTCAGTATTGTGCAATGTCTACACCAGGGGAGGGGAACCTGTGGCCCACCTGACATTGCCAAACTACAGCTCTCGCCGTCCCTGTGCCTTGGTCATGCTCACTGGGGCTGGGGAGTTGTAGTTCAGCAACATTTGGAAGGAGCCCCAGGTTTCTTACCCCAGGTCTACACTGACGGGCTGCGTCTTTCCAGGGGTCCAGGCAGGGATTTTTCTTTCCCTTTGGGGATGCCAGGAATTGAATGTGGTACAGTCATACCTCATGTTACGTTTGCTTCAGGTTGCGCGTTTTCAGGTTGCGTCCTGCGGCGCATGCACAGATGCACAAAATGACATCGTGCATGCGCAGAAGCAGCGAGTAATGACATGTGCAGATGCGGGTTGCGTTCTTTTCAGGCTGCGAACGGGCCTCTGGAATGGATCCCGTTCCCCAACCAGAGGTATCACTGTATTTATTTATTTTTTGTACACCAAACCTCTGTCCCACCGCTGACCGCTTCCCAAAGGATTCTTGCAAAGGTGCTGGACTAGGTAGGCTTTTTGATCTTGCAAGGCACTCATCTTGTGTTCTAAGCAAGAGATTGACACAGATTAGTTCTTCTTAACAGTTAAGAGATCTTGAGTACCTATGTATTTACTGTTCAACCCACCTGTAGCAGCTGGCCTCTGTGGTCTCGCTCAGCTTGGCTGGGGATTCTGTGGGTCATGCAGAAGGCGAGAGGGAATGACTAAGAGTGCTCCGCAGTGAGTCAGGGAGCAGTGAAAGGACACCCAGGTGTTGATGCTGAGAAAACAGATAATGAAGGAATCTGCATTCAACAGGATCTTTCTGATTAGGTGATGACCTGACCTAGGCAGAGCTATGTATACCAAGCCACTTAAAAGATCAGGCCAGGAGCTAATAAGACTCAGGGATGACCTAACAGAACGGTAGAGGAAAAAGATGAGTCAGGTACAGATCATGAGTAATGGATTTATGATTTATGTTAAGGCCAGGGGCAGAACACCCACCTGCCACCATCCCCTGTCTGGCTCCGTCTAGCAGATTCGGAATGAAATGTCTCAACAACAGATGTTTGACCCCCAAGTGCTTGGGAAAATCCATCAAAATCTTCAGTCACTTGAAAACTAGGAAGTGGAATAAAAAATTAACACCAGCGAGTTATCGAGTACTTTTTGCAAATTTACAAAGAAAAAAACAAGCTTTCTTGGATTTGCTGAAAACCCTTTCAGCACTTCCTTCTCGAATGCCTCCTCTTTTTCAGTGATTATTTCCACTTTTAGTTGAATATTTTTGTGTATTTACTTGATTGAGGAGGGCAGTTCCCCCTGGTTATGCTCACGGGGAATGTGTGTTGACCTCTTAACTCACTGAATCCAGCGATTCTGGGTGTGCCGTTTGTATTAGTGCTGGCTCACGAAATGTCTAGTATTTAGAGCAAGGCTGGGGAACCACCATGTGTTGCCTAACTATGACTCTTGTCATCTCAGACTATTAAGTTTATACCTTCTTTATACATTAAGCCAGGCATCCCCAACCTTCGGCCCTCCAGATGTTTTGGACTACAATTCCCATCATCCCTGACCACTGGTCCTGTTAGCTAGGGATCATGGGAGTTGTAGGCCAAAACATCTGGAGGGCCGCAGGTTGGGGGTGCCTGCATTAAGCTATAGTCCCAGAGGATCCTTGTTGTCCCTGGATAAGTTTTACTTCAGAGTACATCTACATAGCACTGACCACTATTCATGTTGGCTGGTGCTGAGGGAGCCAACAGCACTTGGGAGGTCACAGGTTCCCTAACTGTGATTCAGATGGTAGGAACCATTCCCAAGACTCGAAAGACCCTTCCCTACAGATCATATGGGGGGGCTAAGATTGGCAGAAGGGGCCCTCTGGGTTGTCCCACCGCCCTCAGAAACTCAGTGGGGTGGTGGCCAAGGAACTGGCATTCTCTGGTGTAGCTCCTAAATTGTGGAAGTCCCTCCTCACAGTTGTGGCTGGCCCCTTCATTACACAACTTTCGGAGAATGGTGAAGCTGCACCCCGTATATTATTAGCCCCACCTCCCCATTCCTGTGGTTTTAAGTTATTTCAAACTGTTTTTACTATTGTATTTTAACTGTTGTAACCTACCCTGGGAACTTAGGGTGAAAAGTGGGTAATAAATTATAGGAATAATAATCATCATCAGCTGCGAGCTTGTATAAGTCTTCAATCGTAGAAGGGAGCCGCATTTTTATTTTTCCAGTTCATCAGTATCAGTCTTGCCACGGACAAATTCAGCGATATTTGGAATTCATTCTTACAAATACTGTACAAATACTTCCTGCAGCCAATCAGAATGCGCGATTCGGTTTTCAAACGTTTTGGAAGTCGAATGGAATTCCGGAACTGATTCCGTTCGACTTCCAAGGTATGACTGTATACAGTTTTGGGTTTTCCCCCTCCCTCTTTTATTTTCCTTTCTACACGGGTTCTGTTTCTATTTTTCTTTCTTCTTCTCTTTTATTTATGTCTCATCATGTTTAGTGCACATATAATTATATACTTTTTGAACTTTCAATAAAGATGTTTATAAAATAAATATTATAATCCTCCTCCTCCTCAGGCTGCTATGAAATGCAAGGACAACTTGATTTTAAAATTTGCTCTCTTCCTTTCCCCCCCGCCCCCCCCATCATTTTGCAGACTTTCCCCGGATAACCCTGGACCCTGAAACAGCACACCCGTGTCTTGTCCTATCAGATGACTACACTTGTGTTCGGGACGGAAACCTGCGCCAGGAAGTCCCAGAAACACCCATGAGGTTCAACTACTGTGTAGCCGTATTGGGTTGCCAGAGTTTCTCCTCAGGGAAGCACTATTGGGAAGTGGAAGTTGGCGACAAGCTCTCTTGGACCTTAGGCCTGGTTAGCGTTTCTATCAACCGCAAAGGGAAAATCGCTGCCTCCCCTGGTAGTGGATACTGGGTAATCCGGCTGCGAAATGGCGTGGAGCTAATGGCCAAGGACGACCCGCCTCAAAGGCTGTGCCCCACATCCTTCCCCAAGAGAGTTGGGGTTTATCTGGACTATAACGGGGGCCTGGTGTCTTTTTGTGATGCTTCTACTATGGCCCACCTTTACACTTTTGCGAGTTCTAGGTTCAAAGGGAGGTTGTGCCCCTATTTTTGCCCTGGGCTGTACAATTCAGGGAAGAATGCAACCTCATTAAAAATATGCCACCTTCCACTATGGTAGAGGGGAAAGAACATCTCCTGTTCTGTTTTTCTTTTCTCAATTCACACCTGCTTCTGCAAGGACAATGCCCTGGACATATCGCAAGCAGAAGGTTCTTTAAACTCCCATCGTACAAATAATATTTTTGTATTTATTTTAAAGGGAAAACTCCCCCCAAGGCAATTAAAATGCACATGGTGCAACAATAAAATAATTCAAAGCCCAAACACCAAAATAAACCCCAAAACACCCAGCCCACGACATGCCACAGCTATAACAAGACCATAAGCAACTCAAGAAAAAGCAGACAAGAACAGATGGATCTACAAGGCATTCCTAGAGAATCTCCTTCAGTGAAAATAGTAGTGTTTCTTATTTATTCATCCACAGAAAAGGGTAAGCCCCTGGAGATTGCTGCTATGTTTAAAGAGCTACACGAGAAAACCCAATATAGGTAAAGACTGCACTAAAATAGAGGTTTATCCCCCAACTATCAATGCAGTTGGTAGTGGGGACAGTCACAAAGTCCATTTGAAAGAGGCACAAGGACAAAGTTTGGAGTGGGATCACGGAGGAGAAGGTGCCACCTCTAAGGAGCAACGTGATTTTAAAACGGTACTTCTCAGACTTCATGAACTTGGGATTTGAACCCCCCTCCCCAACCCTCTTAGCAAGGAAGCACATAGGTGCCTCAGCAAAGGCAGTATTGATGCGTGCGTGGCACCTGCTCTTTGTGTAGGAATGTGTGGGTTGAGGCAATAACCCAACACACTGGCATTAGGAAAGGACCAGAACAGGCATGCTTGGCTCTGGGTGTGTATCGTTCCAGGCAATTTGCCTTCCAGTGGCCTCTTCTAGGAAACCTACCCAGTTGTTGGGGTTCTTGGGCCCCAGAAGCTGCTGAGGGATTCCATGAACTGCTCCTGGCCTTAGACTTTAAGCTGTAGTGTATTCTAAGTGCTTAATAAATAAACTTTTGCTTTATGTAAAAGTGTCTTAGGACTGAAATCCTGTTTTGAGGCATGTGGGTGGTGAAGTGTGTTATGATGGTTGGTCTGGGGATCAGATAGGGCATAGTCACTTGTGTTTTGCAAATGGCTCCCCAACTGCACTTCCCTTTTTGTGCAAGATGACTACAAATTTCCCAGGGTAGATCCAGTGATATTTTTTCCTGGGGGGACACAGGGGGACGCATACCCCTAAACATTTTGTGAATCTTTGTACTTTTGTCCATTAACTGTATTTATTTTCTCCAAATTGAACCAAAAAATTGTGATTTTCTTGAGTCAAAATAAGAGTACCCCTAAACTTTTTTTAAAGAAAAAAAGAGGACTGGGTAGATCCACCTGTAACATCTCTTGCCGCAGCATCCTTTGGATGAGAGAGCACTGGAGACTTATGATGCCACAGTAGTTTTGCTTTAATATATGAGCCAAGCATATTGGAAGAAAGGCACCTTCAGCAAATGCTGGTCTCCAGAGTGAACCTAGGGCAGCTGGAGGAAGGCTGCCATCTCGGTTCCAGCAATAAAACACCACCAACTCTCTGTCTCTCCTTCTGTCCCTTCTACCTGCTGTCTTTCACATACATGTCTGCCAAGAAAGTGAATTGCTCAGTATGCAGTCTGAGCTCCCTTCCAGATGTTGTTTTTTATTGAGCGATCGTCATGATTTGTGCTCAATATGTTGCTGGTTATGCATGATCACGCTTTTAATACCATTTGCGCCTGCAAGTTTTGAGCCAGTCCTACTGCTTAGTTTAAAATATTATTTTTCTTCATACCACAAATGTTTTGTGTGTGTCCTGCTATAACGCAAGAATGTCCCTCCAGGTGGCAATAATGTGGTCACATGGAGGAAGCATTGCAGAACAGCTAATAACATGGAATGATTTAGAGGTGGTGAAGTATAAATTCACCACTAATGCGCTGTGATTGCAGTTGTGACTTATGCCCCATCTGCACAATACGTTTAAAGCGGTATCATACCGCTTTAAACAGTCCTAGCTTAAGAATCCTGGAAACTGCTGCTGTCTTTATCTTTTGAATGTCTATAGAGCTGGATGTGCTTATGTAGTGGCAATGGGCAGAAAGGCGCTCTCGTCTTCGTTACTGCTCACTTTTTACACACTCCCAATACTGAGCTCTGGACTGAATCACAACAATTGTTTGGTTTTTTTTTAATTGCAAGACTCCTGCACTATTAAAAACTCATGAAAGAAAGGCAGAGATTTGGATAGCTTGGGTTTCTTTAATCAACTTATTTTCTGAATGTCTACCCAGCAAGCGTTCAGCACAGATGCTGTCTCAGGGCGCTAAGCAACAAGATTAAAAACTTGCAAACTAACCTCCCCATCACCTGTTGAATCCTTGCATGAAATGCATCTGCTAAATGCATCGCACCTCTGTCAGGAAGAAACAAACGAGACAGGCAGACAAACAAACAAACAAACAAACAAACAAACTGTGGGCTGAATCCTGGTGCAAATGTAGCCCCCTTCTGGAGGAATGGTCAGTCACCGTTTTAAATCCGAAATGCAATCTGGGGCAGGAAGAGTTAAAGGAATCATAGAGGAACTGATTTTTGTTGCTGCCAGATTTCTCCCCAGCGAGGAATTTGGGGGAAGGTAATAAGAGATGGACTTCTTCCTGTTTCGAGCTCAATTTCGCCCCCTCCCCTTCCCACCTAGGGACACATAAGAGGTTTGGGGGCTCAGAGGGAAGATTCCTCATGCAACAAAGGAGAGCGGATTGCAGCCACACTCGGGGGGCGCGTTGGGTGAGTCAGAGGCGCAAAAATAATTGCAGGGGGGAAAGGCAGAGGGCAAAAGTTTCGCATAAGGGGAGGGGGACCGAATGCTTTGAAGAAATCAGAGATCTGGTTCATTTCCTCTTAGAGTTTTCTCTCTTTTTTTGTAATTACAATGGATTTCTGATTTCATCGTTCCTTTTCAATCCCGTCCTTCCTCATCTAATGTTTAAGGAGAGTATCAACCCTGCACGTTTTCTACAGAAAACACCTGCATTTCCCACAGGGAAAACATAATATGTGGACGTAATGACTGTATGAACATGTATCTTTATATAAACACCTGCTGGAAGAGACTCTGGCCCCTATCATCTTCCCCAAATAGGCGCACATGGGCAATTAAAGGTTTTGTGGGCACTTGTACATTTTGTTTTCACCGCAGGAAAGGGCTTCTCCCATTCTGGATTCTGCATGCTGCATGTTGCATTCTGTCTCTCAATATTCCTTTTGCCACATGTTGTCATAGGTTCAATTTAAGGTGATCAAAGAGTGGGTTTCTTTTATTTTTTTAAAAAATTAAAATTCCCCTGCCCTACCCCCAGTCTGTGAATGGCATGAATTCTCCAGATAATTTCAAATTCATGTTAGCAATTGCAGGATACAGAGGTTGAGCATCTGTAGTTATTGTGGTGCAATTACCATGTGCTTCTAAGATGTGAAGATTCTGTGTGCATGGAGAACAATCTCTTTTCCATTAACCCTGTTTTCCATCTTCACTATGAGATTGCCTTTCTATATATGGTAGGAATATGCCATGCAGATCCATTACCCTGTATAGCTGTGAGTGACAGATGCAGTGAGATTAGGCAGGGAGGACGTTGCAATCTGGTAGAAGCAAGAGAAGCTGTTTTTGGTGAATTGTAACGTTTGCAGTTACAGCATCCAAGGACCGGGTGAGGTTGATAACACTTCTGCTTCCCTGGCACTTTCTGCAATCTGCCACTGTAGTCGGAGATGTCAGCAGCCTAGTGAGGGAGTCCTGGCCTATGAGGAACTATTCTCTGATTCCTTCACCATCCATTTCCAGGTCAGGAGATTCAACAAATTCAGCAGCAGAGTAGCACTAGAAACATTGGAGAGCCAGGGGACACTTATATGTAGTATACATAGTTCTTAGACATCGTTTGAAGATGTATTTCCAACAAAGAAGTACTAAAATAAGAAATCGGCTTTATAAGAAATGCTAAAAATAATAGAATCATAGAATTGGAAGGAACCCTGAGGGTCATCTAGTCCAACCCCCTGCAATGCGGTAATCTTTTACCCAACATGGGGCTCAAACCCACAACCCTGAGATTCGCAGTCTCATGCTCTACCAACTGAACTATCCTAGCTTCTTTTTAAAATAACGTGAGTGATTGAAGTAATTTATTTCTATTCATACCACATTTCTGTCTCCTTTTTTCAGTCTGCAGTGGTGGGATGTTTGGGTCCCCTCCCCCACACCATGGGAAGTGAGCTCTAGACAACTGGAGACCATAAACTGTGCTTCTGACCCAGATCTGTGACCAACTGCAAAGGTCTATTAAGTGCATCTTTAATATTTCAGAGGTGGGGAACCTGTGGTGGCTCTCTGGAGTCTAGGGCTGATGTCAGTTGTGGTCCAGCAACACCTGGAATGTCACAGGTTCCCCCATCCCTGATGTATATCTTTATCTGAAAGAGCAAGTTTTCCTCTGGGGCAGTTTTTGCACACTAACCAAGGCAAGAATGTGAGCTTAGTTTCTTGATTCCTTTCATTCTCGTTGCCTGCAGACCATGTGTGAGGGATATGCTGCTCCTTTAATGAAAGAAGAAAATGGCCACCCCGATTCCAGATTCCAGGAGATGTTCAGGGGTACCTTGTGCCTGTCTTTCAGTGAGGAGCATCAATGCGATGAGGAACGTCACCCTAGAGTTGTGACTGCACACCATTCCCAGCAACGTGGGCGTTTCAGTCAATATGTACGGGAGATGCTATGAGGGCAGATGCTGTGTTGAAAGCAAACAGCTTATTGATGGTTTGGAAGGTGGTGGGGATACCAGATACCAAGCTGGGTTACAAAATGTACCCAAACAAGACGTCCGTAGCAGATGTCGTGATGGCTTGGACGCTGAAGGAGAACAGAGATCCCACCCAGAGTTGGACATTGACGAGATCAAGAAAATAATCAAGTTGCACTCAAACACAGAGTGTAAGCAAACTTGTGGCAGCAACTGGAATGATCCTCCGCAAGCCAATGGGGATTTAGATGGGGCGAATGATCTGCATGTCTATCTAGATGAGGAGGGTGCCCAAGATTTGTCTTCTGACGTGGACGGTGACATTAACCAAGACACGGGTGGAAGCCCTAGTCAAGCTTTCCACACGGATGTGGAAGGAACCCGAAGTGTCTCTCCAGAGGTGGAGGCAGAAGCAGATGGAGATTCCATTGGGGACTTTGTTTCTGATACGGACGATGGAGAGGACCGTGTTCTCTGCTTGGATGCCAGCGATGGTGGCAGAGACTTCGACATTAGCACCGGTCAACGGGACGTCAACCGCGAATCGTCCCTCATGGCCACCCTGCCCGTTTCCCCTTCTGTGCCTGACAAACCATACAGGTGCCCCGAATGTGGGAAATGCTTTGGCACCAGCTCCATCTTGGGCCAGCACCGCCGCATCCACAGCGGAGAGAAGCCCTACAAGTGTGGCGCCTGCGGCAAATGCTTCACCCGGGGCTCGACCTTCCTCCAGCACCAGCGGACGCACACGGGCGAGAAGCCGTACAAATGCCCCGATTGCGGCAGGTGCTTCGGCCGGAGCTCCAACCTCATTCAGCACCAGCGGGTCCACACGGGGGAGAGGCCCTACAACTGCGGCACCTGCGGGAAGTCCTTTTCCCTCAGCTCCACCCTCATCCAGCACCAGATCATCCACACGGGAGAGAAACCGTACAAATGCCCCGATTGCGGCAAGTGCTTCAACCGCAACTCCAACTTGCTGAACCACCGGCGGGTGCACACTGGGGAGCGCCCTTTCGCCTGCCGCGCCTGCGGCAAGACGTTTTCCGAGAGCTCCTCCCTCACCCAGCACCAGCGGACCCACACCGGGGAGCGCCCTTTCCGGTGCAAGGAATGCGGCAAGTCCTTTTCGCTCAGCTCCACTCTGATCCAACACCATGTCACCCACACTGGGGAGAAGCCTTATGAGTGCATGGACTGCGGCAAGTCCTTTGGCCTCAGCTCCACCCTGCTGCGTCACCAGAGGGTCCACACCGGAGAAAAGCCCTTCGAGTGTGAGGACTGCGGGAAGACCTTCGGCGTCAGTTCGCACTTCTTGCAGCACCGCCGAGTCCACACGGGCGAACGCCCCTTCCAGTGCCCGGATTGCGGGCGCGCCTTCAGCCAGAGGGCGCATTTGGCACTGCATCAAAAGACCCACCAAAACGGGACGACCCCGCAGCTTTGCCACCAAACCCTCTACATCTGCAGCGACTGCGGGAAGAGCTTCCGGCAGAGCTCGCACTTGGCGCAACACCAGAGAGTCCACACCGGTGAGAGGCCGTACCGATGCGAGGACTGTGGGCACGGCTTCTCCCAGAGTTCCAAGCTGCTGGAGCACCAGCGGGTGCACACTGGCGAGAGGCCGTACGCTTGCAAGGATTGCGGGCGCCATTTTGGGCACAGCTCGGCGCTGTCGCAACACCAGCGCATCCACACCGGTGAGAGGCCGTACCAATGCCCACGCTGCGAGAAGGCTTTCTGCCAGAGCTCGGCTCTTGTGCAGCACCAGCGTATCCACACCGGGGAACTGCCGTACGCGTGCCAGGAATGCGGGAAGCGCTTCCGATACCTCCTGCAGTACACGCGGCACCAAAAGGCGCATTTCAGGGGAGGGGCCTCAACTGCTGGTCTTGCGGGAGAAGCAGCTACATTAGCAATGAAGAACAAGCTGGTACCTTCAGCAGGGGATGAGACTTGAATGGCGAAGGATTCTTCCACAGCGGAACATAGAGTGTGACTAATTTGGCACGAGGCTGAGGGGAATAGCAGAGGCTTATAAGGCGGAGGGAATTCTGAGGAAATGGTGGCAGGCAAAAATGGTACTTGGGTGGGGAGCGAATCCTGTAGCATCATAATGCTGCTTTGGAGAATGGTGTGGCAGAGGGAGTGGGGCAGCTGTTTCCTAAGTTGGGTGGCCATTTTGAATCACAGAAGGTGTGAATATGGAAATTAGGGTCAGCAGAAAGCAGGCCCATGTAGTAGAGCAAACTTTTTCAGCAGGGGGCCGGTCCACTGTCCCTCAGACCTTGTGAGGGGTCAGACTATAATTGAAAAAAGAAAAAGAATGAATTCCTATGCCCCACAAATAACCCAGAGATGCATTTTAAATAAAAGGGCACATTCTACTCATGTAAAAACACGCTGATTCCCGGACCGAAAGAGGGCCGGATCCGGCCCCCAGGCCTTAGTTTGCCTACCCATGTAGTAGAGGAAAAGGAAAATCCTGTGTGAGAGACATTTTAAATGGGTGGAAAGTTGAAGACAAAAATATCATAACCTCTTGTATGTTTGTCTTCAGGGAACATCTTTCTCCCTCAGAAATGCTCCCTAATATTAACATGGGCGTACAAGAGGCAGAAGAGGAAATGTTCCTCTTTGGAGGCACTCTTCCCTCCAATAATCCTGTCAATTTTACTGTCACTGATTTATTCATGGCCCTTCTAGAGCACATGACATCTCCAATTAATTCCTCTTCCAAGATATAAAACCTCTGATTTATTTATTTTTAATCAACTTAGGAGGAAATCGCTGAGGAAAATGGAAAACTGCTGCAGTAGTTCGTGGCATTCAGAGCTAAATGTGAAATGTACATGTAAAAATCCATAGGTCCCGCTATCCAAATACTCATTCGAAAATTCACTTATCCAAAAATGAGGAATTTCTACCCAAACTCGTCATACACACTGCAGATTCACATAGCCAAACAGCCAGACCTGTGTGTAGAACAAAGTTGCCTTAAACGAGCCTTACTTTTTTGTGTTTTGCTGGTCCGTGGTTGTTTTGCCAGAAACCATGGTGGCAGGGGAGTAAAAAAGAGGGAGAAATCAGACAAATATTTGCCTTTTGTAGGATTTCAGAGGGTTTTCCTGTTTTTTTGTTCTTTTGTAATTTTGAACTCTTAAGTTCCATGGTTGGGAACACAATAGAAATTTCCCCATAGGAATCAATGGAAATTGTTGACTCGTTATGCAAATACTCACCGAACGAATGATTTCCTGAGAATGCATTATATTCGGATAGTGGGACCTGTGTACATCTTTAGAATGATTAATACATTATGTCTAATTCAGTTGACACACATATAATACTATTTTATACAGTTAGGAGAGAAGCAAGAGTACATTTTAAATAGTTCTAGTATTGTTGATTAATTTCCCTACGTTGAGTTCTACCAATGTAGAACCCAGAATAAACCCACTGAAATTAATGGACATAATCATGCCCATTAATTTATTTGGGTCTACTCTGGGAATAACTAATAATTGGATACAACCCAACGGTTCCTGTCAAATTAAATTTAGTTGTTAAAGACAGCTTGATCCTGGGGAGATTTTGGTGGGCTTATTGATTTCATTTGGGCTTGGTCAGTTAATTTCTGTATAGCAGTGGCTCCCTGTTGGTGGGCTGCAGACCCCAGGGGGTCCACAAAACCCACCCAAGGGGTCCGTGGCACCATTCACGTAACAAAAAAGACCATGGAAATATAATTTTTTTCAAAAGTAGGAGGTCCGTGGCTTTCCTTTTGAAAAACAGGGGGTCTGCGATACTTAGCTAATTGTGAATCACTGCCATATCAGGCTGCATGGTTGATCTTAGCCGTGTTCTCTTCTGAATAAATATGTACGCTATTCAGCTGCATGTCTCTCTGGAACTGAATGGAGCTTACCTCACATTCAAACCACACACTTAAAATGCTCTGATGCCACTTTAAGCAGCCATGGCTTCCCCCAAAGAATGCTGGGAGCTGTAGTTCGTTAAGTGTCCTGAAAGCTGCTAGGTTGCCTCCCGTTCCCCTCCTTTAGCAATCAAACCCTCTTCAAGGGATCTCTGGAAATTGTAGCTCTGTGAAGGGAATAGGGCACCTGTAACAACTTTGGGCACCTGTAACAAACAGCAGCTCCCAGAATTCTTTGGGGGAGCCCACAACTGTTTAAAGCAGTATTACAGTGCTTGAAATGTGTTGTGTGAATGCAGTCTGAGTGGACATGTATAGGATTGGCCTGCACATTCAATGGGACACATGAGCTACGTCACCCTTAATCCATAGCATTGCTTTTAGTAGAATTTCCACTCCAATCCTCTAAATGTCATTCAGAAGTAAATCCCATTGAGTTCAGTATCCTATACTCACAGATAGGTGGGGAAGCCTAGTAACTGGATTTGTACTGGGAACTCAGTACAGTACATATATTTTAAGGACATACTGGTAATCACTCCAGTGATTTCTTTTGTTTGAAATGCCGGTTTAAATGATATGTTGTTTTTTTAGTTATAATTGGTGCTTGGAAGAGTTTCAACTGCTGATCTTCAGCTTTCCAAAGGTAATTACATTTAATTGCTGCCTTCTAAACATTCTTTCACCCTTCACTTTTAGGAGGGAAAAATCCCAAGCACTAGTCTCTGAATTTTTCTTTTTAGTTATTTTAGTCTCTGCCAAATAGTTGCGTTCTGGCAAGCAAATCTTCCACATGCCCTGCACCTGTTAACACTACCCCTGTGCCCACCTCCTCTTGCCAAAGAGATAAACATAATTGTTTCTGGTTGAGAAGAGGGGCCTTTATTCTTCACTCTTCCCTTGAGGTGAGGACAAACAGTTGTGAGGAAGCATTGTTCTTTGCTTCCAGCTTTGTCCGGAGGATATACACCAGGAGGAAAGGGAACGTCTGAGAGAATAGGCTCTTAAGAGAAAGGCTGGCATTCTTGATTCCTTCCCCAAGTCTGAGAAAGGCAGTGAATCCTATTAGTTAGAGTGGGGGGGGGCACGTTTGGAAATCTAAGAAACTGTTGCGGGTTCCACAAAATGCCCATTTCACAGAAGAAAAGTCGGCAATCCTCATAATGACGCCCCCTCCAGACAAAAGGTAGAACACCTGCACACACCTGTAAACAAATAGAACACAAAAGCAGGTGACGGTATGCAAAGACCCAACAACTTCCAACAAACCAAATCCCAAGAAAAAATAAAACCATTGAGAACTGGGAGCAGCAGGGAGCTGGGAGCAGCAAGGGTGTTGTTTGAGAGTGTTGTGGTGCCCACAGGCACCATGTTGGGAACTGCAGAGTTAGCCTGATTCTCCTGTGTTTTGTCACTGGTTCCAGAACAGGGAATCGAGAGCCAACTGGGTTGGAGAGGGCAGTGCTGTGAGCTTGTCAATGCCTCACTTTCTCTCAGAGAGGTAGAAATTAGCTTTTCAGTATTCTGGGTAAGGTAGGTGGGCAGCCCTTTCTAGAGGAAAAAACCTCTCTTGTGAACAGCAGGAGAGCTAGAGCGGCTGAAACACGCCTTCACAGATTCTTGAGCAATCAAGCTGTTTTCAAGATGTTGATGCGAAAACCCTGAGAAGGAACAGAATGGACGTCTGCTTCCTGTTCCCCAGGGATGAGAGACATCCCTCGATTAAGAATGTAGCATAACTGAGTTATCTCATTCACCGGTTTGTGCCTCTTTCACTTGCTTGTAATAAAGACGTATGGGCACACCTCAGTGTACATCTCTTTTTTACTGAACTTCAGGATTGTAGTCTCTGCACTGTTTGAGTCTTGGGGCTCTCCTATTCCATAAACTTTGGGTCTGTTCTCTACTGTTTCTCTGGAGTTATCCGCCCTCTCTCAGACAGGTATTTCCATGAATTCGTAATGGGTAGCCCTCCAGATTTTGTGGACTACAGCTCCCATCATTCCTGACCGTTAACCATGCAGCTTGTGGCTGATGGGAGTTGGAGTTGATCTGGAGGGCACCAAGTTGGCTACCCTTATATGAACATGCAGAAAGGGATTTCTTCGCAGGGGCCAATACGTCTTTCCATGCTTCGTTGTTCTTAATTATATGCAATTAGATTTTCATAATCAGCCAAGATGTATGCATGCACACCCTTCAGCTAGGATGCAGCTACAAAAGCAATACTGATGAAGGGACTGATGAAGTCTGATGAAGGGACGTCCTAAGGAAAAGCCGGACATTCCAGGATCAAATCAGAAACTTCTGTGAATCCTGGACTGTCCCCACATACCTAAAAGCCCACCTTCTTGGTGGTTCTGCCACCCTCAGAAGCTCTGGCTGGTGGGCCTGGAGAGGGCCTTCTCTGTGGTAGCCCCTAAGTTGTGGAACTCCCTCCCCACAGAGGTGCAGCCATCTGGCAACTTCTTTATACAGTTCGGGGTGAATGCTGAAGATACATCTCTTTACCCTGGCCTTTGATACATGAGGTGTACATTTTCAGGTCCCACCCTATGTTTTGTGGTTGTATTTTTAAATAATAAATCTTTAAAGGTAAAGGGACCCCTGACCATTAGGTCCAGTCGTGGCCGACTCTGGGGTTGTGGCGCTCATCTCGCTTTATTGGCCGAGGGAGCTGGCGTACAGCTTCCGGGTCATGTGGCCAGCATGACTAAGCTGCTTCTATCGAACCAGAGCAGCGCACGGAAATGCCGTTTATCTTCCCGCCGGAGCAGTACCTATTTATCTATTTGCACTTTGACGTGCTTTCAAACTGCTAGAGCAGGGACCGAGCAACGGGAGCTCACCCCGTCACAGGGATTCGAACTGCTGACCTTCTGATTGGCAAGTCCTAGGCTCTGTGGTTTAACCCACAGTGCTGTTAATGTTGTGTTTTAACCTCCCGAGGGACCTGAGGATGAAGGGTGGGTAAGAAATTAAAATTATAATTAATAGCAGTAGCCATAACAATCACAGTAAACTAAACAGATGTAACAAGAATAAAACGGTCAAATTAAAATATGATTAGAACACACAGACCAACAATAGCAGATTAGCGCCAATATCATCACCCAACTCCAGGAGGTTAATCATAATCATCTTAAGAAATTTATTACTTATACCCCGCCCATCTGGGTTGCCCCAGCCACTCTGGGCAGGCTTCCAACAGAATATAAAAACACAATGAAACACCAGACATTAAAAGCTTCCCAAATCTTGGGGGCAACTGCAATAAAGACCCTGCTTTGCGCACATGACGTCTTCATTTTGCACATGGAACAGGGCGAAGGGATGTTCAAAGAAAATCTGTGGATTTTGTCTTTTGGTCTGGGAAATCCCGGCTGTCATCGCTTTCCTTAAATCAACCTGCCTGACTACAGTGAGCAAGCAAGGCTGCCTACCGGCTAATTAAACAATTAAATGCACTCAAGGAGCGCTTGTGTTGGTCTGATTGCTTGATTAAAAAATAATTTCTTCATTAGCCTGGGGAAACACCATGCTAATTCCAAGAAGAACCACAAACTGCTTCCACACCCTTAGGAGACTCTCTCTCTCTCTCTCTCTCTCTCTTTGGTGGTGGACAGCTTTCAACCTCTTGCCCTTTCCCACAATACGGCTACCACCTCCCACCCTCCCAAATTCCCCACGGCAGCCAGAAATCCAACAGGAGCAGCTTTCTCCAGCCAGATGGGAAAGAAGGACCACAAATTAAATATCTCGCCCGAGGAGGTATTAAAGCTTTGTAAACGAGCCCTTTGCATCTGTAAAAAGAAGAGAGAAATATGCACAACTCACAGACAACACATAGAATAAGAGAACCAGAAGAGCATACGTTCAAAGAAGATTGGATAACGTTTATTGAATATATGGGAAATAATTGTGTATAGGTGAAAACGCTGGCAGCATTAAGATAAATTCAGCAGTGTAAATCAGTTTTGATGGATGCAATAATGGAATATTGAATGGTATAGTTTTTGTAAAATACGCAGGGATTTATGATATGTAAAATGAACCACGGAAAGAGAAGGGAAGTCGTTGATGTCTTAAGGAAAATGAATATATTGAATTGTAAATAAGAAAGCTTATTAAAATTTATATACAAAAAAGAGGAAGGGGGTTGGGGCATCTTGGCTCCCGGCGCTTATCGCTCTGGTCTGGACCGCTTTGCAGAAGAGCGCCGAGCTGATCCTAGTTCCCCAAATCCACTGCGCTCCTTGGAAATCGAATGCGCCCACGAGGGCGCAATGCGCCTTCCCGGAGCTGCAGCCAAGCGATTCCTCCCAGAGCCTGCTCCGTCCCAGAAAGCAAGCCAGGAGCCCCGGCCCCGGCCAGCTGCCTCTTTAAATTGAAATGGTTAACCACCATAGAGAATGCCTTCTCTTTCTCCCTTCCATTCCCTGCCTGCAAGCGGCGGAAGAGGGGGACCGTGCAGAGGAGGGAACTTCCTCTGACTCGCTCCCTCCCAGTCACCCTGAGCCCTGGTGGCTGGTGAGCGGAGACAGGGTTACTGCGGTGCACAGGGAGCTGGGGGCGGGGGGCTCCCCTGGCCTTATGGGGAGGGGGGGTCCCCGTGGGGGGCAAGATCTCCCCAGAGCTGCAGACCTCTGAGGCAGCGGCAGCTGCGATGGTGAGTTTTAGGGTGTCTTGCAAGAGCTGAGAAATGGGTGCATTTCTATTTTTTAATTTTTAATTTTGCAAACAAAAGAGACGGGTGTTGGCGTTGGCGGTTGTGTGGACAGGCCAAATGCAGGGATTTTGCTTTTGTTTTGTTTTTTGCAAAGGATCAAAACATAAGTCATTATTTAGTGGGCTGGCACCGGGAGATCGGCAGCGTTGTACTTCAGATCACTTCGATCTCCTTGTCGTAGCCTGGGGAGGGGAGTTAGCGACGCGATCGGAGCCCTTGGGTTCCAGCGCGGTTTACTCCAAAGTACGCGTGCATAGGATTGCAGCCTGAGAGAGGGATTTTCGTATTTGCTCGGCAAGGCACATTTAAGCAGATGAAGAAGCGTTCCTGATCTGCGTTGTTGATTCTAACCATGAGAACAAGGGGAAGTGCCATTTATTCTGTGTTAAGCTTTGTGAAATACAGCGGGTATTTCAGGAGCGTTTGTGTGTGCGTGTGTCTTCTGAAGCAGTTGTGGACAGAGAACCATATTGTGGGGTGCTAACACCTGGGTAAGTGGGTGGGTGTCTCATGCCAAAAGAAGGGACACAACCTTTTTTGCTCCTTAGCTGTGAATCATCATCTATTAACCCCCTAACTCTGTATAGACCACTGATCCTTCTTGTACAATTCTTCTGTTGCTTTCCCCAAATAATAATAATAATAATGATAGTTATATTTATTTATACCCTGTCATTTCTTCTGGCAGGGACTCTGCATGGGCTACAGATAAAATAAGAACAGCTAAAAACATACGGAAAAAATCATGAAAAACAATTAAACATCAGTATAATTAAAACTCTTTCTCTCTTAGATATATTAAAAGCATACAGCACGGCCCCGGCCCCCTTATTAAAAGCAGTTGGTTCCCAAACACTTGTTGGAGCAAGAAAGCCTTCACCTGCTGGCAGAAGGACAAGGAGGAAGCCAGTCTAACTTCTCTAGGAAGAGAGTTCCAAAGTCTGGGAGCTGCCACCGAGAAGGCCCTGCTGCCTGTGAGCCTGACGGAACCGAGAGATGGGTCTTCCCTGAAGATCTCAGAACTCGGGCAGGTTTGTGTGGACAGTAGTTTTCATTAACAAGTTTTGCATTAATGTAAGATCAGCAGTAAAAGTCAGTGACCAGTGCATTTCAGAGTACATACAGGGATAGCCCAGGTGGTCAGCCAGAATTAGTTCAGCAATGTCCAAAGGTCACAGGTTCCTTGTTTTTTTTAATTAAAAAAAAGAAAGAAAGGGAGCTCTGGACATTTGCGAAGCCCATCGCACAACTCTTTAGCTGAGGTAAACCTGTGCAGCACAATCCTAAACTTTGTTTACGCAGAAGGAAGTGCCACCATGTCCTGAGTAAGGGGTGAGATCTGCCAAGACGAGCGGTTAAGATGCAGCTGATCTCTGGCTCAGCCAGCTGCCCACTGCTCAATGGCAAAGTGAGTGTTCTGCATGCAGGCGTGGTCCCAGGCTCAATGGCTGGCCTTGCCAGTTGCAAGAGATCTTGTGTGTGGGGATGGGGAATCTAGCAGGGCTGGGCAAGACCTTGGCTTGGGGCCCTGCAGAACTGCCTGGGCCAGAATAAACCATGCGCCCCACTTGTGCTAATGAACTAAGAGTCTGACTCAAAAAGAATTGCATCTCTGTGAGGGGGAATGGGGGTCCCCTATCAATTCTCAGCACCCTTAACAAATGACAGTTCCCAGGATTCAGGGTGTGGGCGTGTGGACTGTTTAAAGTGGTATAAAGGTAAAGGGACCCCTGACCATTAGGTCCAATCGTGACCGACTCTGGGGTTGTGGCGCTCATCTCGCTTTATTGGCCGAGGGAGCCGGTGTACAGCTTCCAGGTTATGTGGCCAGCATGACTAAGCCGCTTCTGGAGAACCAGAGCAGCGCACAGAAACGTCGTTTACCTTCCCGCCGGAGCGGTACCTATTTATCTCCTTGCACTTTGACGTGCTTTCTAACTGCTAGGTTGGCAGGAGCAGGAACCGCACAACGGGAGCTCACCCTGTCACGGGGATTCGAACCGCTGACCTTCTGATCGGCAAGTCCTAGGCTCTGTGGTTTGACCCACAGTGGTATAGCAGTGCTTTAAATGTACTGTGCGGATGTGGCCTTCACCTTCAGTGCTAAAGTGTCTGTTTGTACGCACTTCATACTTGCAACCCGTTTGGAATCTGCCCACTTCCCTGAGTTAAATTGATTATTGTTATTTTCTCTTTTCCCCACTTCCCCACCTTTGCGAATTGTGGCAAGTCCCCATCATGAGGGCAGCGTAAATTAAGAGCACATGGCGCTAAGGAACCAGGGAGTGAGGACTTTGTATCTGGACTTGGCCCTCTCTCAAGTGGGCGTTTGTTGCCAGTTCCCAGCTGCCAAGGCTGAGTTTCCTAGTAGCCTCTAGAGACAAAGGCAGAAACAGGACCTGTCCCTCGCACGTGTGTCTTTACTAAGGTGCTAGAGCTGTTTGGGTCCTTGGTGGCTTCCCTGTTTTGCACAGACCCTCTGCTGCGCTGGGTCCCTTCACTTGTGATAAGGGCTTGAAACTGGGGCAACAAATCTCAAAGAAATTGTCCCAAGTAAAACCAGCAATGTCTGCTTGGCTGTGGCGTTGTTCCTGGGTTAGACTGATGGGGCAAAGAATCACATGAGTGTTAGGTTAGCTGTCCAAGTTTGCTTTAAATTCTGGATAGATATCTATATTTATAAATATAAAAACAAGCTTTTTGCATTCTGCTGTGCTATAGTGGAACCAACTGGAGGTGTGAATGCTATATTGTGTGCATTGCTGTTTTGTATATTTTTGAACCACCCTGAGCAAGCCATTGCCACAGCTGCCACTCCCCCGCTTTTTGGTTAGCAACTGGAGAGCCAGGAATCTCTTGGACCTAGGAATGTTCAGTCCATGGTGCCCCCTCTCTATGGGCTGGGCTGGCAGAGAACAGGATGCTGGGTAGTGGGTGTCACCTATGGAGCTAATGTTCCCCAGTCTCTTTCTTTTTTGGGCGATGCATGTAGCTTTTTGTTTTTAAAGACGTGCCCGTAGATGCTAAAATCATGCCACTAGCTATGCTGGCAACATGTTACCTGCAGGATCAGTCTTCAGAGAATTTCAGGTGGGAGTGTGCAATTACGTCCTGTTTATGGGGAGAGTGCAATTACGTTGTGTTTTTGGGGAGAGTGCAACTACGTCCTGCTTATGGGGAGAGTGCAATTACGTCCTGCTTATGAGGAGAGTGCAATTACGTCCTGCTTATGGGGAGAGTGCAATTACGTCCTGCTTATGGGGAGAGTGCAACTACGTCCTGCTTATGGGGAGAGTGCAACTACGTCCTGCTTATGGGGAGAGTGCAATTATGTCCTGCTTATGGGGAGAGTGCAATTATGTCCTGCTTATGGGGAGAGTGCAACTACGTCCTGCTTATGGGGAGAGTGCAATTATGTCCTGCTTATGGGGAGAGTGCAATTATGTCCTGCTTATGGGGAGAGTGCAATTATGTCCTGCTTATGGGGAGAGTGCAATTACGTCCTGCTTATGGGGAGAGTGCAAATACGTCCTGCTTATGGGGAGAGTGCAAATACGTCCTGCTTATGGGCATAGCTCATCATGGCTACCAGTCCTTAATTCTTGGTGAATTTGTCTAATCCCCTTTAAAAGCCATCTCAAGTTGGCCATCAATGCTTCCTGCAGGAGCGAGTTCCAAACACACTTGTTGGCTTGCAGCTCTCTGTGATCGGGGGATGATTGGCACCAAGGAGCGAGCTGCCTTTCACTGGTATTGATCTCCTATTACGTAGAGGAACCGCAGGATTCCCCAGCACACGGCCTGAATGCGACTGATATGGCTTAGTGCTGTTGACCCTGATAGAAAGGAGATTTCTCAACATCTTGGGTAAGGCGCATGGACTTAGCCTGTTGTTTTTCACTTTTGGGTCTGCAGGTCCCCTAGAAGATGCTCCTGCCGCAGCATCCCACATGGATGGAACAAAGGAGGCAAGCGATCTTGACGGACCTGGAACTTTGGAGGACGGGGAGACCCTGAGAATCACCCAGGCAGGTGAGAACGATGAAAGTGGAATGGCTTGTCTTGAAAAGAGGGGATATAAGGTCCATACCACCATCCCTCTCATGCCATTCATCTGGGATTGGAGGGCTCCAGACCCACCTCTCTCTCCCATCCATATCCATTGCAGCACATATTTCCCCCTCTCCTTCCAAAGGTTTAGATTTCCCCAGCCACACCCCCCCTTCACTTCCCAGGTTGTTTCTTGAATTCTAGGATTTCACTCTTGTGAAATCTCCCATTCCTCAAAAGTCAACAAATTGTGACTTCCTGCAACTCCCACTTCCATCAGGCTCTCTAACCTCACTTATAGATCAAGGGTGGGGAGTCTGTAGCCCTCCAGATTTTGTTGGACTCCAAATGCCATCAGCCCCGGCCAGCAGGGCCAATGGTCAGGGATGGCGGGGGTTGTAGAATCTGCGTTCTGCGTTCATTTAAGAGCAACAGCATTTAGATACCGCTCATAATTCAAGAACGTTTCAAGTCCTTTACAACCAAAAGATATATTAATTAAAGGCAATGTATTAAATGGCGACGAATGACTTGATGAATTAAACAGCAACATCCATCATTAACTCAAGTGCATGAAGCACTGACGGGATCCAAAAGACCAGCCGGTTGGTGTGTTTGTGTGTGTCTAGGAAGCTGCATGGGGGCAGCCAGTCTGTGTGGGAGGTATTAATTCCTGATTTAATAACTTGCCTGGTCTGGGGAGGAAAATACCCTTCCTAGCTTCCAAATGGGTGATTAGTTAAATGCTCGAGCTGATGCAGAACCAAGTCCACGGGGTCTCCCCAAAACAGAACGGTACTGGGGAACAAGCTCAGTTCCAGGGTGGCTAGAAATGGGATAGATGGGCTTGTAGGGACGCGGGTGGCGCTGTGGTCTAAACCATTGAGCTACTTAGGCTTACCGATCGGAAGGTCGGTGGTTCAAATCCCCACGACAGAGTGAGCTCCCGTTGCTCTGTCCCAACTCCTGCCAACCTAGCAGTTCGAAAGCCACACCAGCGCAAGTAGATAAATAGGTACTGCTGCAGCGGGAAGGTAAATGGCATTTCCATGCGCTCTGGTTTCCATCTCGGAAACCGTTGCGCCAGAAGGGATTTAGTCCTGCTGGCCACATGACCTGGAAAGCTGTCTGTGGACAAACGCAAGCTCCCTCGGCCTGAAAGCGAGATGAGCGCCGCAACCCTGTAGTTGCCTTTGACTGGACTTACCTGTCCAGGGGTCCTTCACCTTTACCTTTTTTACCTTTACCTTTAGATGGGCCTGTACTCTGAGACTGTTTTGTATGTTGAAGGGAATCCTGTGTGGGTGGCGTCCCAAACCTTTGCACAGCTGAGCTCTGGCAGATTAAAGTTTCTGCCTGTTTCAGGTTTTTTGAGACCTCCCCGTTTCTGATTCCTTCTTCCTTCTTTGCCTCTTTGCCAGGTGATGCTGAGAAGATGGAGCCCTTGAAGGAGGTGGAGGAGGAGGAGGAGGAAGAGGAAGAAGAAGAGGGCATTTTATGTATGGAGCCCGGACGCCGCGTCGGGGATGATGATTCGCCAGCCGCGGCCCCTCCGCAACGCGGGAAGGGGGAGCGCCCGTACCCCTGCGGCGAGTGCGGGAAAGCATTCAGCCAGTGGTCGAAGCTGGTGCGCCACCGGCGCATCCATACGGGCGAGCGCCCCAACACGTGTGCCGACTGCGGCAAGTCCTTCACCCAGAGCTCCCACCTGGTGCAGCACCGGCGGACACACACGGGTGAGAAGCCCTACGTCTGCGGAGACTGCGGCAAGGCCTTTTCCTGGAGCTCCAACCTGGCCCAGCACCAGCGGACCCACACTGGGGAGAAGCCCTACGTGTGCCGGGAGTGCGGCAAGGCCTTCTCTCAGAGCACCAACCTCATCAAACACCAGCGCAGCCACACGGGGGAGAAGCCCTATCGCTGCCCGGAGTGCCCGAAAAGCTTCTACCGCTCCTCTGACCTCATCCAACACCAGATCACGCACACGGGCGAACGCCCCTTCAAGTGCGACGAGTGTGGCAAGGGCTTCACCCAGAGTGCCAACCTGGTCAAGCACCGCAAGATCCACGCCGGGGAGAAGCCCTTCCGCTGCAACGACTGCGGCAAGACTTTCATCCAGAGCTCGGAGCTCATCCAACACCAGCGGACGCACTCGGGCGAGAAGCCTTACCAGTGCCAGGAGTGCGGCAAGCGCTTCGGCCACGGCGCCACCCTGGTCAAGCACCAGCGCCTGCACATGGGGGTGGAGCCATACCGCTGCGCTGACTGCGGCAAGACCTTTGGGCTCAGCTCGGCGCTGGAGCGGCACCGGCGCTGCCACAGCGAGAGCCGCCCCTACGCCTGCGGGGAGTGCGGGCAGAGCTTCTCGCTGGCCTCCAACCTCACGCTGCATTCGCGCATCCACCGGGGGGAGAAGCCCTACCGCTGCGCCGACTGCGGCAAGTGCTTTGGCATGAGCTCCACCCTCATCCGCCACCAGCGCATCCACACGGGCGAGAAGCCCTACGCCTGCCCTGACTGTGGCAAGGCCTTCGTCCGCAGCTCTCACCTCACGCAGCACCGGCGGACGCACACGGGCGAGCGGCCCTACCACTGCGAGGAGTGTGGGCGGCGCTTCTCCCAGAGCTCCAACCTCATCACCCACCAGCGCATCCACATGGAGGAGCGGCCCCACGTCTGCCACGGCTGTGGGCGGCGCTTTGCCCAGGAAGAGGAGCTGCAGTGCCATCAGCAGCAGCAGGACGGGAAATGCAGCAGCAAAGGAGGTGCCAGAGAGCCAGAGGGCCTGGAGGAAACCTGTGGGGAAAGCCATGCACCGGCATCGCACCCAGAGAGCGGCGCCACTTGCGCCATGTGCGGGCCAGAGTGCAAAGATGCAGCCGGACTCATGCAGCACCAGAAAGGCCACGTCCCCCTCGTCTGCAACATATGCGGGGAGAGCTTCCAAGATGGTGCCAAGTTAGCGCAGCACCAGGAAAGCCACACTTCTTACATCTGTACCGAATGTGGGAGGAGCTTTGGGGACTCCGGTGCCTTAGCCTGCCATCAGGAGAACCATGAATCTTGGATATGTGGCGTCTGCGGGCAGAACTGCAAGGACCGCTTGGCCCTGGTGCAGCACCAAGAAGCACACTCGCTGCACATCTGCGGGGCGTGCGGAGAGAGCTTTGTCGACAGCCAGGCACTCGAGGAGCACGAGGAGAGCGGGAGGTGCAAGGAGGACTCTGAGCTCCTGTTTGGCCCAGGATCCCCGAAGACGCCGGTGCGTGGGGATTCCAGGGAGAGCTTTGCTGTCGGGATGGCTCTCGTGCCGTGTAAGGAGGGGGAAGCGTCGTGGGGCTGTCTGGGGCGTGGGGAAGGCTGCAAGGATAGTTCGGCCTTGGAGTACCACCAGCAGAGCCACCGGCGGAGGCCTCACGCCTGCTCCAAGTGTGGACAGCCCTTTGCCGATGGCGCAGCCCTCTCCCGCCATCAAATGACCCACATGGAAGCGGATTTGTACAAATGTCCCCAGTGCGAGCAGAGCTTTGAGGGCCTTTTGGCCCTCACTCGGCACCGGGGGGAACACGTCTGCGAGAAGTGTCTGGGGTGTGGCCAGGCCTTTGAGGACCGTGAAGGCCTCTTGCTCCACCAGAAGAGCTTGGGGGACGAAATGCACGGACGTCTTGAATCCAGAGAACCTCCTCGGGCCGACTCAGATCTTGTAACTCAACTGAGCGATCCCATGGACGAGCCTGCTGACACAGGTTTTACCACAGCCCAGAAAATATTCTCTGGTGACCAGCCCTCCAACGAAAAAGTGGTGTCCAGCCGCCATGAGAGCGTCCCACTGGACGAACAGCCCTTTAGCGACCCCTTGAGGCCTACTTTGCACCAGAGAATCCACCCGAAAGCTCAGACTCTGGACGGTGTCACACTTGAGAGCATCCCTGAAGAAGAGGCGGCGTCTTCGGGTGGGCTGGGCCTCCAGGACAGCTCAGCTCTCGCCTCACAAACCCCACCCGAAGAAGAGCCTGGTCTGGGCCCCCTGGGTGACAGCTCCCTTAAAGACAGCTTAGTTGCTGCTCCGCTGCAGAAGAGAGCTTCTTCCGCCGACAGACCTCCTCCGGTCTCCACCGAAATGGCTGCCCTCATCCGCCGCCCGAGCACCAAGCCCTACAAGTGCCACGACTGCGAGCAGAGCTTTGCGGACGCCGGCGGCTTGTCGTGCCACCAGGCCGGCCACACGAAGGGGCGGCTGCTGAAGTGTCCCGAGTGCGGGAAGGGCTTCCCGGAGAGGCTGGCTCTGATCCGGCACCAGATGGAACACACGGTGCAGAAAGGCAGGGCCGTGCGGCAGCTGCCACCGCCGAGAAACAATCGCGGCAAGGAGAGGGACCCCGGGAGCCCCCTGGAATTCGGGGAGAGCTTCACTGAGATCTCGGCTGTCCTTTTGCAGAGGGAAAACCACGTCTCTGAAAGGGGCACATCGCTGCGGCCGAAGGATCGTGGTGGGGAGGGGAAGCAGAGTTTAGGCGACCCTTTGCAGACCGCGGAGCCCTACTTCCACCTTGATTTGGGGAAAGCCTCGGGTGCCGGGGGAGTGCTGGGCCAGCGCCATGGGCAGCAGGAGAAGGGCAGATACTTTGGGCACTCTGAGCCTGGGAAGATCTCCCGCAACAGCTCGATATTGCTGCAGCACCTCCAGAGCCACACGGCAGAGCAGCCCTGAAGTGCTGGGGGATTGTCTTGGTGGGATTTGGTCAGTACCAGACAGGTGTGACCTGCGATGCTCTGTCTTCTGTCACGCTCCCCACCCCCTGTTCGATGGTCAAAGCTGAGAGTGGGGTGTACATAGGGGTAAACTGGGGCAACTCGGTCTGCCCAGGGTTGGAGACATGCCCTCAATGGAGAGAAGATACTACAGACATTATTATTATTATTAGGGTGGGGGGGGTCTGTGCAGATGCGCAGAATCGAAATGGGAGGTGCTGCAGCAAACAATGCAAGTTGGGGAAACCCTCGAGGTTCTTTACCAGCAAAACACACAGTGGCTCTTCCTTTTCAGGTATTTCCCCCCCCCCCTTCGTTCCTCCCTGGTTTTCCCTCTGAATCAGATGAGCTCAAGTCTCTTTGAAGGGTAGCTAAGCTTGTGGTCCTCCAGATGTTGCTGGACTACAGCTCCCATCATTTCTGACCGCTGGCCATGCCTGCTGGAGCTGATGGGAATTGAAGTCCTAGCAACACCTTGATAGCTTCAGCTTAGCCCCCACCCGCTTTAAAACATGGAATTAGCCAGGAGCTGACAGCAGGTGGCCTTGTACAAAAAGTGGAACGGTTTCTCTCTCTGTGTGTGTTTCTGTATCTGGTGGGAGGGGTAGTTTCCAAAGTCCATCTTTCTCCCCTTGCAATTTTTTTTTTGGTATTTCCTATAAGAGCCATTCCAATGCAGACAGATTTTGTGAAATAAAGTGAGATAGGAGGTTTTTGTTTTTTTTAATCACCTGAAAATACAACATACTGGAATGGCTCATTGGGGTACGTTCTGTATCTCCTGCTGCTTGCCACATGTGGTTGCTTCTCTGTTCTGACCACACTTAGCAGGATGCTGAGGGTGGTTTTAGGTCTTTGAATGTGAGTTTGCTTCCTCCTTCCATGACACGCTTGCTTCCCAGTTCATGGCATCAAGTAAACCAGGATATTTCATTGGCAGCCTGTCTCCTCCCGCCCACCGGCTTTTCTCCAGCCTCACATTTCCACTGTTCCATCCTGTCTGCTTTCAGGTGAAAACACTGATGATCAGAAATGGGTTCCTGTGTACATGTGTGAATAGATAGGATCTACTTGGCACATCTTAAGTGAGGCAGGTTCTCCATATTTCTGCGTCCTCGGTGTATTTCTGACTTCTACTGGTTGTATTTCTTTTTCTGTGGGTAGAGGGGGTTCCTAGTTAGATTTAAAAACATAAAAATACCCCCCCCCATCCCTGTACATTTTAGGTTTGCTTAGTCATTCAGTGCCAACGTCTACCTCACCAATCCACGTTGAGGTCTTTGCTCATAGAAAGTGCTGTAGGGCTGATAAAGTAATAATCCTCAAAGACAAACACAATCTGTGGAACTCCCTGACACAGGAAATATATGGCAGCAGACTCTTAACTTGCCCCATCTAGACAAAAACACATTTTCTGAATCTCTGAATGCTGTTCATAGCTATGAATCCTTTTTTTACCTGTTTGCAATCCTATAATAATTAATAGTAATAATAATAATAATTTATTATTTATACCCCGCCCATCTGTCTGGGTTTCTAGACTTCCTTTACACAGGAGCAGGGCCCATTTAATTCAGTGGGGCTCACTTCTGAGTAGGAATGTGCTGTTAGGTTTTTCCCAAGCAAACAAACAAACAGATCTCCCTTATCCTGGCACAGCTTTGATTTTAAACTTCTTTCCTGGTGCTGGCATCTACCTCACCTATTCAAGTGAGCTGAGGCATGATCCTTAACAAAGCAGAAAAAGTGGCTGCAGCGTCAGGTGGAACTCCTGGCCACATGATACCCATAGTAAGATGGAGAGCTCAGTAGCATGGGCAGCGAGACCAGCCATGACATGGGTAGATTCCAGCACAGAGTACAAGACCCACCTTGGAAAATGTAGAGCAAGGGTGGGGAAGCTTTGGTTATCCAGATGTTGTTGGGACTACGATTCCCATGGACTATTGGCCATTCATACTGCGGCTGATGGGAGACGTAGTTCAGCAATATCTGGAGCACCAGAGGTTCCCCACCGCTGCTACATAGAACTAGCCAGTTTACACATTCATTGAGACTGAAGCTCCTCTGAACCACCCACAGCAATAGTTCACAGTGTTGTCCTCATCCTTCAACCCACAATGTACTTCAGCTGAACCTACGCAGGCTCCTGGCCTGTTCACTCTACGGTTAAATGGGGCTACTCTAGATAAGCAGGGGTGCAATCCTGATGCATCCTTTGCTGCATCGTTCTTGCTATTTTCTGAACTTCCAATGAAGATGGGTGCCATTTGAACCGTTGTTTGTACGTGTGGGTTGCTTCTTGTTGTAGCACTGCGGAGATCTCCTGCAATGGGCCTGCCATGTGGCTGCACCATGGACCTGCACAATTGTACAGGCAGGCTTAGTAGCTGCCGAAGGTGGACCGGTTCAAAAGGCATCTCTGAAGCAGCATGCAAACCTTGGTTTCTCGTGCAGAGCCCAGATGCAGAACAGAAGACTGCGTGTCCCAGAATCCTTTGTGCCCTGCGCAGGCTGGTCAAATGAACCTTTGGCTGCCCCTGGTTTGGATGAGAGACCACCGGAAGCTTTCTGCATCTCCTGAGCGGGATATAATTGAGTGTTAATTCAATCAATACTTTTCCTTGTGTTTCCCTCCACCCTTTCCTTCGGCCTCATCATCTTCCTTTCCTCCTCAGCCTTATTTGCTGGGGTTGTCCTCTTTTGTTTCCAGCAGCGCAATCCTAGGCCTGTCTACTCAGAAGTAAGCCCTGCTTTGTTCAGTGGGGGGTTTACTCCTAAGTAAGTGTGTCCTGGATTGTAGCCTTAAGCACTCATCTTTTGTAACTCAGGGCGAACATCTCATCTCCCCCGTCCCCCACCCAAAATGTCTCCTGTAGCATCCAAATGATAACTCTATAGGAATCTCTCCATATATTTATGTCTGCGACTGTTAGTTTTGAAGGGGTTGTGGTAGCAAAGATTCCTTACCTCTTCCCTGTTCCAAGGGTGGTCCCCCCCCCCCTTGATGGATTCAATTCTGTGGTTTGTCACTGAATTTTCTCTGTAATTCTAGGAATGTATCAACCCTGAGACTAATACAAACTCAAGATTGGTTTATTCAGATGGTTTTTGTGTTGGCGTCATTATTACTTCCTCCGGTTTTGCATATAAAAGTGAAGGGGGCGCAGATTAAAAACAAACATACCAGGGCTGCTGTTTTTGTTGTTGATTAACTGATATACTGGGGCTGCCGTTTTTAGCTGATTAATTGACATAAAGCTATTTTGAAAGGCAAAAGAGCTGCCCTCTGTTCTGATTTTAAAATAACAGCATAGTCAGCAGCCACGCCACCTTTCTGTGATCACACACACCAGTCATGCATATTTCGCATAAACGGAAAAATGCCAATGTGCATGTGTACAGCTCTTCCATGCAAGGGCAAATCCTGGCCTAATCCTGATTCTACACATACAGGGACCCTTCTTACGTGTGCCAAACATGTGGCAGGGGGTTGCACTGTTAAGAGTGTTTGACTAGGACCTGGGAGAGCAGGGTTCAGATTCCCCATTTCAGTCCTGTAGCTCGCTGGGTGACCTTGGTTCAGTCGCCATCTCTTAGCCTAACCTACCTCACAGGGTTGTTGTGAGGGTGGAATCAGGAGGAGGACCATGTACACCACCTTGAGATCATAGGAAGAAAAAAGTGGCATATAAATGCCATAATTAAAAATTAATAGTTGCCGGGTTACAAGTGGTGGGGAATTGGCTCACAAGGTTCTGCAGCACCCATGTCTTCTTTAATCACAAGGGGGCCCCCATGAAAGATGGAACGCCTCTTCCAAGATGAAACCTTCTGCAATGAATGTGCATCTCTTTATTAAAAGAGAAAAAAAGCTATTTTTCCTCTCCCATGCAAATAGATGTATGCTGGTTTACAGCCCAGGCCTATGCATGTTTACTCAGAAGCAAGAGTTACTATGTTCAGTGAGGCATATTCCTAGGTCTGCTTTCAAAGGTTTGTAACTATAACCAATTAATCTGCTCACAGGCCAGTTCCATGCATTCCAAAATCTTTACTAGGCCCAACAAAAATGTGAAATTGTGCACAAGCTTTTCAGTTCCACAGAACTGTTCATCAGGCTGGAACAGGGGAGGGAACAGAGAGCTGGACCAAACCTGATATCCTATGGTGTTCAAAGTTCAAATTATGGCAGCAAAGAAAGATCCTTTGCAACCCCAACTTTACCCCTCCCCCCTTTTATTGTATTGCCATACAACCTCTAAATGTCAATGCAAATATCATACAATGCAACACACAGAATCATAGAATTGCAGAGTTGGAAGGGACCCTGAGGGTCATTTAGTCCAATATCCTGTAACGCAGGAATCTCAACTAATTAATACATAGAAAATCATAGAATTGCAGAGTTGGAACTGAAGTATATGTGAGTTCAAGCTGCTCCTTCGCTTGGCAGGCACGTGCAATATGGCTGGTCTTCCCACATGCCTGGCACTGGGCATTGCGGAAATGGCATGATGGCTGTTCATGTGGGCCCCCGCAACTGGCGCAAGGCACCCCTGGACCTCTCTGTTGGCCAAAATGCTTGGACGAGCCAGTGCGCAGCCTCGGGGCCTCCTCGCCTTCCTCGCTGTCAAGAATCTTCGAGTGCACAGCCTCGGCCTTCTGGGCCATGGGTGGGCTGTGTGCTTGGCGAACCCCTCTCCCCATCTTGTTGGCTGTCTCCGCCATGAGGCGGAGCAACATGGAAGGTCAGGTCCTTCATGGCTAAAAGGCGCCGCTGTAGCTCCTTGTCCCTCAGGCCACACACAAGACGGTCATGGAGCATTACGTGCAGATCACTGAAGTTGTAGTGGTAGGTGGCCTGCCGCAACAAAGGCCCCTATGGATTCACCCGGGGCCTGGTCCCGTCTGTAGAAGGCATGCCGGCAGGCGATCTCCGACAGCTGAGGAGCAAAGTGTGTCCTCAGCTTCTCCATTATTGCGTCAAATGGAGTCTTGGTCAGCTGGGCTGGGGCTAATAGACCCTGGGTGATCTCGAACGTGGCAGGTCCACACATACTGAGCAGTGTGGCCTGCTGCAGTTCAGCGTCGGTCACTTGATGGGCTGGGAGGAAAAACTCGATTCATGTGGCGTAGGAGTCCCATTTCCTTGGGACTGCCCCATTTTGATGTGGCTCTGGGTGGCCATGAGGTCTGCTCTGTGTGCGCGGCCTTGCGGCTGCGGTCGGCCAGTGATTCCTGGTGGATGAGGCGACAAGTCTTTGGCGGTGATTCAGCTGAGGTGACAGATCCCCGGCAGTTCACCCAAGGCGGTGATTCAGCTTAAAGGCTTTATGGAGATCTCAGGAACAGACTGGGGAAAACAGGGAATAATAATAATAATAATAATAATAATAATAATAATAATAATGTTTAGTCGTTTAGTCGTGTCTGACTCTTCGTGACCCCATGGACCAGAGCACACCAGCCCTCCTGTCTTCCACTGCCTCCCGCAGTTTGGTCAAACTCATGCTGGTAGCCTGGCCTGCATTGTGATGTGGACTCAAGCTCAGAGCAGGAGGTGCCCAGGGATGTCCTGTGTTTTCTCCATACAAACCTGTTACAATCTAGGTTCCGCAATACAAAGCTGTGAAGGCATGAAGCCACAGGAAACCTAGGATACCTGGTGCTCTGCAAGGGACCATGCAGCGACTTCCAGCCTACTGATTCCCCAGCAAGGGATTCCGGGAATTGTAATTTTGTGAGAAGTCTGCCGCCAAACCATTGGTCAGTGCTGTCTATTCTGATGGGCTGTAAGTCTTCAAGGTTGCAGCGCTGCTGCATAAAGGAAGCAAGCAGCTACGGTGGTTTTTTTTATATAAAAAATAAAAGGTTTCAGAAATCTTCATTATTTCAGTCTCATCTTTTGCAATGGCTAAAAAGGACTTCCTGCTGCATAGGAAAATTAAAATTAAAAAATGCAATTAATTGGAACCCATTCTTACAAATACTGTAATAGGTTAAGATCTGGTGAAGTACAACAACAACTTATAGTTTGGGGTCCCCCCCTTCCCTCCTTATTTTCCCTTCTACACTGGTGCTGTTTCTCTTTTTCTTTTTCTCTCTTTTATTTACATCTCACCATGTTTAGTGCCCATATAATTATGTACTTTTTGAACATTCAATAATAAATTTATTTTTAATAAATGTAACGAATGATAAAATAGCTTGTTTCTTTAAGGGGGAAGGTTAAGAAGGAAACTACAACTCCCAGAATGCTCTTTTTATCATTTCGTTTCCCAGGCTCCCTTGCAAAGGAAACGGACTCCAAAGAAGAAGCTGGCTATTTCCATCTCGGTTTGTGTGCTGATGGTTTTGGATCTCTTACTTTGAAAAAATAAAAATAAAAAACCACTTCTCCGCCACTTTCCCTTTTCTTTTTCGCTGCATTTATTCCGAAAGATTGGATGGATTTGAAACCGAGTTGGGTAAGTGCTATCGTGGGAATTCGTGAACGGCGAAGATTTTAGCGAAAGGTTAAATTTGTTTTTTTTTCCATTAAAAAAAATAACGGGTCTGTGTTGTTTATATGAATCACAATCCCGTTATGGTTAATGAGTCGTTTATTTTATCCATACGACCTTAATTGCAAATAAAATAAGGCATGGGTAGCAAAATACCTCGGGGAGGAGTTAAATCGTTCTGGAAGCTCGCCTCCAAAATGGTATTCACCATATTTGGGGAGGTTTTCCAAATGTTGAATTTCGGATTGGTTTAATGCAAAAAATAATAATAATGCCAGAATTACTTTGGGTCTGTGGTTTAGGGAGTCCGTTGTGTATGAGTGTTTTGCTGTTTCGTTATAGATGGTCTCTTGTGTGCTATGGATTTCCATTTTTGGGTGACAAGGCTTTTGACGTGTGCATTCCATCTATTGAGTACACTTCCTTTTTTTGCATTCCTTTTTTTAAAAAAATAAACTTTATTAAACAATAAGATATCTTAAAACACACACAAAACGAGCACACAGTACAAACATGCTAATGCTATGGAAGGATGCAAGCTAGGCAGCCCCAAGGAGGATAGCTGCATTCATCTGTACAAGCTAACTTGAGAACAAAGGGAGGTGTTGGGCCACATCCCCAACATACCTTTCAAGGCCAGATATACCAATTTAAGTAGTCATGGCTTTCCCCCAAAGACTCCTGGGAGCTGTAGTTTGGTAAGGTGCTGAAAGTTGATAGGAGGCCCCTGTTCCCCTCCCAAAGCTGCAATTTCCAGAGCTCCAGCGGAGACGGATTGATTGTTAAACTGCCCTGGGTGGGAATTGTAGCTCAGCCGCGGGTATAGGTATCTCCAGATAACGCTCAGCTTCGCTAACTATCTACAGCTCCCAGAATGTCAATTCAGTAGTTGCTGTTGGGATTGGAGAAAGGGAGGTAGCCATTGCTAAACTGAATGGGCTTGTTTAGACATAGGATACCTCTGAATAATAATAATGATGATAATGATGATGATAATGATAATAATAATAATTCATTTATACCCTGCCCATCTGGCTGGGTTTCCCTAGCCACTCTGGGCAGCTCCCAACAGAATAAAAAAAAACACAATAAAACATCAAACATTAAAAACTTCCCTAAACAGGGCTGCCTTCAGATGTCTTCTAAAAATCAGATAGTTGTTTATTTCCTTGACATCTGATGGGAGGGCATTCCACAGGATGGGCGCCACTACTGAGAAGGCCCTCTGCCTGGTTCCCTGTAACCTCACCTCTGAATATGAGTTGCCGGGAGGCAAATGGTGGTGTGTTTGTGTGTTTGTGCGTTTGCATGTGTCATTGCCCATGTCTTGCTTCTGGGCTTCCCAGTAAGATCTTGTCCAGTGTGGGGAACTGGGTACAAGACTACGCGGGTGCTTTGTTTGATCCTGCAAGGTCCTTTGCAAGGTCTTTGTGTGTGAGATTGAGAGAGTTCTTGCCTATTAGCAGGATAATGTGAGGAGCTGTGCATGTTGGAAGTCTGTGAGGAAACAGCGCCACTGATTCTTCTCCCCCCCCCGCCCCGCAAGTCCTGACTTTGATTGCTATTGCTTATTGAAGTCACAACAACAACAACAACAACAACAACAACAACAACGACAACAACTCAGAACAGGGGAAATATCAGCAGGTTTGGAGAAACACCCCCCCCAAGCTTGTAAAAGTACATTAAAAAGAAGCCTAAGGTGTGGGAAATAGCTCAGTGTGCTAAATGGCCACAGAATGGCGGCTGAGATTCCAGCTCTATGATTCAATAAGAGAAGGGAGAAGAACAAGTGAGGGGAAACAGAATGGAGCATAGCAAATGATGGCTTGGCTGGCTTGACTCACACACTGGAAAAGTGTTTTCCTAAACTGCAACATTTTGTTGTGGCTCCCACTGGTAATGTTATATTTTGCCCTGTTTCCCCCAAGCAAAGACAGCTGTGCAGGACTTAACAGTGCAATCCTATACTTGGAAGTGAACCTTACTGATTTTATAGTTAGTCTTACTCTCAGTTAGGTGAGTATAGCAGTTTTAATTTCCTTTGCACAAGAGAAGAGAGTACTGGAGGTTTACGGTGTCTCACCTTTTGGGTGTCTGTTTTGCTTAAGGTTATGCAAACAGTGCATTTTGCAAGCAGGTTCATTAAAACAAGTACCACAGCCTCTGATCTCAGGTTCTCGAATAAAGAAAGTTTTCCTTCACCTTCAGTCAACACACAGTTCTTTCTCTGCCCACACTCAAACTGCAAAAAAACCCCTTTTCCTGCCTGCCCCTCCGAATGCTGGTGGGTGCTGCATTCCAAAGGCTGGCACCACTGAGGATAATAGATCCAGGCCGTTTGTCAAGTGCTTGATCACCCATCAATCTCACTGCACAGAACCACAGTAATAGGTATATTTGTACTCAAAGTTAGCTAAGCTTGTTGCAGAAAGGAGAGCCCTGCTAGATCAGAGCAATGGTCCATCAAATCGGTTATCCTGTTTTTGGTGATGGTCAAATATTCCCAGAAAACCAACAAGCTGAGCGTGAGGGCAGCAAACCTCAGCCTCTGATCTGGAAGCCCTTCCCCAAATTCCTGATGAGCGAGGACTCTGTACTTACCCTGTTGTGAGGGAATTACATAGTGCAACTGCTTAGGAAGACTTTAATGTATTTTAGTACAGTGGTACCTCGGGTTACGAACTTAATTCGTTCTGGAGGTCCGTTCTTAACCTGAAACTATTCTTAACCTGAGGTACAGTGGTGCTTCGCAAGACGAAAAGAATCCGTTTCGCGATTCTCTTCGTCTAGCGGTTTTTTCGTCTTGCGAAGCAACCCTATTAGCGGCTAAGCGGATTAGCGCTATTAGCGGTTTAGCGGCTTAGCGGCTATTAAAGGCTATTAAAGGCTTAGCGGCTTAGCTGCTAAAAGGCTATTAGCGGCTTACCGGCTTAGAAAAAGGGGGGGGGGAGCGAAAAAAAATATGCAAGACTTGCAAGACGTTTTCGTCTTGCGAAGCAAGCCCATAGGGGAAATCGTATTGCGAAGCAACTCAAAAATGGAAAACCCTTTCGTCTAGCGGGTTTTCCGTCTTGCGAGGCATTCGTCTTGTGGGGCACCACTGTACCACTTTAGCTAATGGGGCCTCCCGCTGCCGCCGTGCCGCCGCCGTGCGATTTCTGTTCTCATCCTGAAACAAAGTTCTTAACCCGAGGTTTCTGGGGTAGTGGAGTCTGTAACCTGAAGCGTATGTAACCTGAGGTACCACTGTATTGCTAAGCTGTGCTCATCTCTCTCTTTCTCTCTCTCTCTCCTCCCCCCCCCACAGCCTCTCTCCAGGACGAATTGGGATTGTAACTGAGGATGAGGAGAACCATCCCCAGCAAGAAATGGATCGCCGTCAGCAGAGGTTTCAGGGAATACGCTCTCTGTCCACAGAGGAAGCTTGCTTTTCGAGAGTGTCCTCCAAGGAGGAGCTCCGGGAGAGGAACAGCCAAGCCAAGTGGGAGAACCTGCCGTGGCTGGAAGGCAGCTTGGACGATTGTGGAGACCGTGATCAGGAGGAAGCCTCTGAGAGCAGCTCCGTGGTCTTTGTGGAGGAGCAAGGAGATGTTGGGCGCGTGTCTGACTTAGAGGATGCCGAGGAGCCCTCTGCCCAGGTGGAGGAAGTCATAGGGGAGATTGGGGAAGACACAGAGGTGTTTGTTTATCCAAAGGGGTCTCTGCCGGGCGATGAGTTTGCTGCAGAAGAATCTGAGCAAATAGCTTACCACAGAGAAAGTCGCGAAGAAGCCCAACTGCTCCTGTGTCCAGAGGCAGCTCTGGGAAGGGAGGATTCTGAGGAGGAAACTGGGACCGTTGGTTATGAGGGTGCATCCTCTCTTGGGGTTGACTCTGAGATGACCCTTGAAGCTGAGGGATCCAATGGGGAGGAGTCCGAAGAGATCCCTTGCTGGGGAGCAGCTCACCTGGGGGGAGTGGACCTTGCGGGGCAATCGGAGGCCGTCGTTTACCAGGAGGGTTCTCTGGCCAGGGAGGGATCCAGTGGCGAGGAGCAGGAAGAAATCCACTCTCAGCAGGGCTCTCTTTCTGGGAACGGCTCCGACGAGGAGGCGTTCAGCGGCTGGGCTGTCCCGGTGCAGGCGCTGGTAGCCGAGCAGCGGCCTTCCAAGCCTCGCCACATCTGCAGCGAGTGCGGCCGCAGCTTGGCCAGCCACTCTGCCCTCGTCCGCCACTGCCTTATCCACACCGGAGAGCTCCCGTACGCTTGCACAGAGTGCGGGCGGCGCTTCCGGCAGTCCTCGGCCCTCGTCCGCCACCTCCGGGCCCACCGGGGCGAGCGCCCGTACGTCTGCGGCGAGTGCGGCAAGGCCTTCGGAGTCCGCTCGGCCCTCGTCCGCCACCAGCGGGCCCTGCACACGAGCGAGAGGCCCTACGTGTGCGGAGAGTGCGGCAAGGCCTACGCCGACCTCTCCGTCCTGACCAAGCACCAGCTGATCCACGTCAACGGGCGGCCATTTTCCTGCCCCGACTGCGGCCAGGCGTTCGGGCACCGCACCACCTTGAACCAGCACCGGCGCATCCACACCGAGGAGCGGCCGTACCGCTGCGCTGAGTGCGGACAGACCTTCCGGCAGAACTCGGCCCTGGCCAACCACCGCCAGGTCCACTCGGGGCAGCGCCCCTTCTCCTGCCAGTACTGCGGCAAAGCCTTTGCCGGCCGACCCACCCTCGTCCAGCATCTCCGGACGCACACGGGGGAGAAGCCGTACAGCTGCCCCGACTGTGGCCGTCAGTTCAGCACCAGCTCCAACCTCCTGCAGCACCGCAGGAACCACCTGGGCGAGCGCCCTTTCGCCTGCTCTCTGTGCGGCCGGCGCTTTGCCCGCCGGCCTGACCTGGCCCGCCACTACGTCACCCACGCCGAAGGCAGCGTGCGGCCCCACCGCTGCGGGGAGTGCGGGAAGCGCTTTGTGGACCTGGCCGACTTGGAGCAGCACGGGGCCACGCACCGCGGCGAGCGGCCCTACGTCTGCAGCTTCTGCGGCAAGTCCTTCGCCGAGGCCGCCACGCTGGCCCGGCACCGCCGATCGCACCTCCCCACAGCTCAGCAGGCCTACAAGTGCGAGGTGTGCGGGCAAACCTTTGGGCAGAGCTCCGACCTGCTGGCCCACGGGCGGGTGCACAGCGGCGAGCGACCCTACGCCTGCGGGGACTGCGGCAAGGCCTTCGGGCGCAGCTCCAACCTGTCGCGCCACCGGCGGGTGCACACCCACGAGCGCCCCTACGTCTGCGGCGACTGCGGGAAGAGCTACACCCAAAGCACGCACCTCATGGAGCACCAGAGGCTGCACACGGGCGAGAGGCCCTACGAGTGCGTGGACTGCGGGCGCTGCTTCGGCAAGAAGGGACACTTGGACTCTCACCGGCGGGTGCATCGCCTGTTGCCTGGGTCTCCCAGAGGGGCTGATGGGGTGCAAGCCGATTCGGGGAGCCCGGAGTGCGTTTGAAGGAATCCTGCAGGGGTGGAAAATTGTGGGTTGTGGGTGGGACAAGGAGTCAGAGCAAGGCTAATATCTGAGAATGGCTTTTATTCATTAGATTTCTATACCGCCTTTCATCTGAAGGTCATAGTTCAGTCGGTAGAGCATTAGACTCTTAATCCCAGGGTTTTGGGTTCGAGCCTCTTGTTTCCTGCATTTCCGGGGTTTGGATTCAATGACCCCCAGGGTTTCCTTTCTTGATTCTATGATCACAGGGCGGTTTGCAATATAAAAACACAAGAATATGTACCATAAAAAACAAACGAAGACAATAACCCCCTCACCGTTATTAGCCCCGCCTGAATCTCCCCGCAGTGATCTCCTAAGGATAAAGAGCACGTGCAGAATTCCTGGAGGGGGTCCCCAAAGTGTGTGGCTGCATCACCACAACCAGCTCCCGTGTGTTCCTGGCCAGAGGCAGGCAGCTGTGAACCCTCTGTACCTTTTGGGTTAGTGTTTTCGTGGGGTGGGGAAGAGTGCTTTTCAATTGCCTGATGTTAAGCGTATGCTCGGTAGAGGGCGTGTTGGTCATAAAAGGTTGGGTAAAGGCTAGAACAGGGGTCAGCAAACTTTTTCAGCAGGGGGCCGGTCCACTGTCCCTCAGACCTTGTGGGGGGCTGGACTATATATATTTTTTTGGGGGGGGAATGAACGAATTCCTATGCCCCACAAATAACCAGAGATGCATTTTAAATAAAAGGACACATTCTACTCATGTAAAAACAGGCTGATTCCCGAACCGTTCGCGGGCCAGATTTAGAAGGAGATTGGGCCAGATCTGGCCCCCGGGCCTTAGTTTGCCTACCCTTGGGCTAGAACAACTTTTCCCCAACCTGGCACCTTTTAGGCGTTTTGGACTACAATTCCAGTCATCCTCTACTGTTGCCCCTGCTGGCTGTTGCTGATGGGAATTGCAGTCCCAAAACATCTGGAGGGTGCCAGGGCACTTTGGGTAAAGCTGAGCTACAATGCAGGGGTTAAGGGGTGTATCCTGTCCGACTCAGAGAAGGCCCAGTGAGGTTAATGGACACTACTAACTTAAGAGTCAGTAATTTCAGTGGGTCTTCACCGTGTAGGACCAGCCTTGGATACAACCCTAAATACCCAGCACACAAGATCTTGCCCATATCCTCCTTCCAGATTTGGGATTTGCACACAGAAGTCTTGGGCTTGTGGGCCCTAACTGCTATTGGATTCCACTACAAGGCAACCCTGCTGGGTTCAGCTCCTCTCTCCTTCCTTTCTGACTTCTTCAGCCCCATTTTGCCCTTTCAAACTGTAGAGAGAAACCAAAATTTCTGTCTTCCGTCACTGCCTTTTGAGATGTTTTAAGTATTCTCCTTCCTTCGTGTCAGAATGCCAGGGACCCCCTTAGAGATCGGAATCCAAGGAGGTGAACTCTGGAAAAAGGAAGTTTAGAATTGGACTGTGTGTAATGTCCTCAAGAACCCCTTCTCTACCTCGCACCCCTCGAGCTGATAACGCTTTTGCTTTGGTTCTGCAGATAACATCAAATAATCTCCTTGTTTATGTATTCAGTAAGAGGTTGAGAATGTCTGTGCAAACCCGTGTGAGTGTTATTTCTTGTTTGAAGAAAGCAGCTAAAAATATATTTGGAAAACACGAATCCTGTGTTTGGCTGTGCAATTGTGTCTTGAGCCTTTAGGGCAGAGGTTTTCAACCTTTTTGAGTCCACGGCTCCCTTGACCCACTGCATTCTTTCTGCGGCACCCTGTGGGGCTCAGGAGCCCAGTTATGTCACCCTTTGCCTGCAGAGCTGGCAGCCTCGCGTCCCTTTTCAAACACCCTTCCTTGTGGAGTGTTCCCTCAGCCTCCTCTCTCCTCCCCTCTCCTTGGGAGTCCTCTGGGCAGCTGCAGCTGCCGCCCCTGGTCTCTGAGCTGCCTCCCTTGCCCCAAGGAGAGGTGCCTCCTCACACTGCCCCACAGCGAGGCAACCCCTGGCCAACCCCAGAGGTACCATTTGCCTGGGGAGCTTGTAGCCAGGGCTGCTGCATCAAACAGCCGCACAAGCCTTTGGTAGGCAGAGACATGAGAGGGCATCAGGAGGGAGGAAAGGAAAGAGGGATAGAGGCCAGTGTTGCTTGTGGCACCCCGATCATCATTCAAGGCACCCCAGGGTGCCGCGGCACACTGGTTGAAAACCACTGCTTTAGGGAATTAAGCAGCAACAACAAAAGCTGTTCCAAAGCTTCAGTGGGGCAAGAACGGTAGATTTTCTTGACTGTGGTTAGTAAATAAATTCTAGGCTTCCTGTGAGCTCAAAGCTTCCATCCGAGGAGGATGACGTTGCTTCCATTTTTCCAGTCGGCATTTGTTGGGAGTGGCTAATTCTACTGAGTTGGGTCATTCAGTCACTCCCACTGCAGAGGCTCAGTCAGTAATGCAGGCCTTCTCCAGATTATTGCATTTAAAGCAGCAAACTGCTCTAAAGTCCTGGCTTTCCCCCAAAGTGTCCTGGGAACTGTCATTTAAGAGTGCTGTAGGTTGGTAGAGTGTAGGGACGCGGGTGGCGCTGTGGGTAAAAGCCTCAGCGCCTAGGGCTTGCCGATCGAAAGGTCGGCGGTTCGAATCCCCGCAGCGGGGTGCGCTCCCGTTGTTCGGTCCCAGCGCCTGCGAACCTAGCAGTTCGAAAGCACCCCCGGGTGCAAGTAGATAAATAGGGACCGCTTACTAGCGGGAAGGTAAACGGCGTTCCGTGTGCGGCTCTGGCTCGCCAGAGCAGCGATGTCACACTGGCCACGTGACCTGGAAGTGTCTCCGGACAGCGCTGGCCCCCGGCGTCTTGAGTGAGATGGGCGCAGAACCCTAGTCTGTCAAGACTGTCAACCTTTACCTTAGGTTGGTAGAAGACTTCCTGTTGCCCTCGCAGAGCTATAATTCGCAGAGCGATTTCACAGTCCATCCCTCATCCCAGGGGAGGTGACATCTTGTGTCACCTGAAAGACTAGTAAGATTCATAGATAGGCTTTCATGGGTTCAAGGCCACTTCATCCTATGCCTGAAGGGAAATCTTAAATTGGTAGATACTGTAAGAAAGAAAATTGTAAGGTGGGAGTTGAAAATGCAGTCAGTGATAATCAGTTTATATGCATGATTAAAAAAACCCCACACCTATAACCTTGAGATGATTTGTTGAGATTATTATAGTCACACCTGGCAGTGAGGCAGGGAACCATTAGGAAGAAACAGCCACGGATAGCACAGCTATTCTGTCATTGGAACCAGGCAGAGGGCCTTTTCGGTAGTGGTGCCTGCTCTGTGGAACGCCCTCCCACCAGATGTCAAAGAAATAAACAACTATCTGACTTGTGGACATCTGAAGGCAGCCCTGTTTAGGGAAGCTTTTAACATTTGATAAATTATTGTATTTTAATATTCTGTTGGGAGCCACCCAGAGTGGCTGGGGAAACCCAGTGAGATGGGCGGGGTATAAATAAATTATTATTATTATTATTAAACACATAGGCAGTTCAGTTGGGGAAGCAGGATGGCAGGATTTGGTGCCTCGCAGACCACCGGGGCTTTCCCTGCCCTGCTTCCCCGAGTGCCTCTGCATAGTCCCTGGGAAAGCTGCCAACACCTGCCGGACAGGCAGAAGTCCAACCGGTGAAGTTTCCCCCCACTACTGCACCGCCAAACATTGGAACTCCGCCTATGGACTTAGGAGCGGCTTTTCTTCCCCACGCAGAAAACAAAGGTCCTCGTGTCGCTCCCAAAATCCGCAGCAAATAGAGCGACGCCTTTTCTGACGGCTGCCAATGCATCTGCTTCCAGGTGCAAGGAGAGCTTTGGCTCCGCCCCCGCCATTGTGGTTCTCCCCCCCCCCCAATCTCTCACCTCTCAGTGGTTCCCTCTCTCTCTGCCTCTCTGCGATTGGCTCATTGGAGCGAGAGAGGCGGGATTTTCCTTTTTTCTTTTTTTTTGGACGAGCCGCCGCTTAGATCTTCGCCGGCTGAGGCCACGCCCTCCCGCGTTCTGATTGGCCGAGGCGGGTTCGGAGCGGTGACATCCGGGCACTCTGGGGGAGGCGAGGTAAGAAGGAGGGGTCGGCAGCCAGGGCGAGGGAGTGGCGGACCGGAGAGGGAACCGCCCAAGTCTGCCGGAGGGCTGCTGCGCCTCCCCTTGCATTCTGGCAGGTGAGCGAGCACCTTTCATTGCCCCCCTCCCTTCTTCCCGCCCTCCCCTCCATTAAGAAGCACGGCGAAGGGGTACAGGGTTCAGCCTTTCCCAGTGCAAGATCCCTTCCTGCCTTTGCAATGCTTCTTTCTCCCCATGAGAAGTAGAAATAATAAAATTACTACTACTATTATTCTCCTCCTCCTCCTTTCCTCCGCCCGGTACGCCTCCTCTTTCCCCTTTCCGCCCCCCGAGGACCAAAAGCCTCGAAATTAAGATCTCCCCTTCTCTCCGCCCTCCCCTCCACCCACTGCATGGCGGAAGGCAGCCCCTCCTTTTCTATTCCATAATATTCCCTATTCTTCCTTAGTGACATCTCCAACCCCAACTCTCCCCACCGCCCGCTTCTGATGGATCCTTATCGCAGCTGGTTTGTAGGGAGATAGGGAGGGGGTAGCCCTTTTCTCTTCTATCCCATAATAGCCTCCATTCCCATTTACTTTTTGGTGGGGGTGGTTGTGATGGGCTAAGATGCTCTCTTTGGCATCTTTCCCTTTCCCTCATTCGCAGCATTCCACCACATGTCAGGTGGGGGCATAATGTCTTTGTTCTGACCATCCCATAATGTCTCCCTTCCTCGCTTATCTCAGACCCGGCTGGCATTTCCCCCCAGCCCCCCCAATCGTTTTTCTCTGTCCCATGAAATTAAAAAGAATGGCAGCTGCCATTGTTTGTTTGCCTTCCATTCACCATTCCCTGCTGTCTGTCCTTCCCACCTGCCTCCCCCTCAATATCCTGGGTGACGATGGGGAACCTCCACAGACCTGTGTGTTGATCGCCTTTTGCTTTGTGCAAGCAGCTAAGGATTATTATTCTGTGGGATAGTGTGTGTCTAATGTGGGGCTCCAGGTTTTATGAAATAAGGAATAAATCAGTGTTTCCCAACCTTGTGCCTCCAGCTGTTTTTGGACTACAATTCCCATCATCCCTTGCCACTGGTCTTGCTAGTCAGGGATGATGGGAGTTGTAGTTCAAAAACAGCTGGAGGCACAAGGTTGGGAAACACTGGAATAAATCCCATTCAGGGATAAGGTATTTGTTACTTTCATCCTCTAATCCCATTTATTTTGCTCTTGATTTGCAAATCACTGTACTGTTGGCCTATCTTAATATATTTTGCCTAGGTGACAGCTATAGCAATTAAAGTCAGCTACGCGGGGGTGGGGAAATAAACCACACTGAGTAACTGATATCTCTAAGTAACCTTGGCACATGCCAATATATTTGAAATCTAGTTGTTCTTTCTGTTCATCAAGGACCTTGAGTTGGGGAACTATAAAACAGTTAAATGCTGATTAAAACGTTTGGAACACATAACGTGAACAGCATATTTTAAAAAACAATGCCTCTCAGTATCACTAACACACTCTGTCTAGGACTGCTTTTTAGGCTGGTCTGGAAGCTGTAACTGATATAAAACGCAGCCACTTCGCTACTTACCGGGAAATATTATTACTGTACATATTATATCATGCTTAAAGGAGTTATACTGGCTGCCCCCAAGCTACTGGGTCATGTTTGATATTTTGGTATGGACCTAGAAAGCCCTAAATATCTTGGGACCAGGATACCTTTCTCCCTGTTTTCCTACACCAGGAGTGAGGAACTGGGTTAATCCCCGCACAACCTTGATGAGTGAGTGGAGGTACCCCCTGCCAAACTTCAAAGGGGTTGTGCTAATATCCGATTGTTGTGTCCTTACCTGCTGCACACCTGAAATTACTTACAATGTCAAGTGTGTGATAGGAGGGTGTGGGTGGGGGTGGGAATGGCCTTGGGACCAAATTGTGACCCATTCCAGGCCTAATTAGGCTTGTGGGCTGGAGCTTCCCCACCTCTGCCGCACATGATCATTATGATCAACTGACTAGTCCCTCCTGGTTGCATCACTGCCTATGGAAGTGCAGTAAACAGTCATAGCAGAAGGACTTTTCCTGTGGTGATTCCTGCACTGTGGGACTACCATTCCCTTGACAAACGCACACATTAGTCATCTTCAGGTGTCTTTTTAAAAACACAGATCTGTTTCTGTCTATCAAATTTACTTATCAAAGTGATATCATGCCCATCTTCCTGAAGGACCCCAGGACTGCCAATGTCTGCTTTAAATGTTTTTAATGTCTGTGGACTTTGCTGGTACTGTACCATTTTAACTGTGCCCTAGTCTTACAATTTCACACACACACACACGAACACCCCGCTGCCCCGTATTCTAATGTTTTTATACCCATTTGGACATTGCTGGCCTCCAGAATTAATGAGGCAGGCCGTATAGCAGTATTTTTTAATAAACGAATGTTACTAAGTAAACAAATAATGCTCACTGTAAAAGCAATACTTTCACTGTGTGTCAAAAGCTGTGCAATGAAGGAGCTGAATGAGATTCTTCCTGGAAACTGTGTGCCAACACCTCAAAGCTGCCCAGAGTGGCTGGGGCAACCCAGTCAAATGGGTGGGGCACAAATAATACAATTATTGTTATTATTATTGTTATTATTATTATTTTAACTGTCTGCTGTATCTCATGCGGTGGAGAAGGGGGATGGTAGATGGTGCCCCTTGCTAAGAAGGGCGGTGCTCCTTCCTTAAACACGTTTGGCCTTTTCTGACAGGAGCCCACAGACCATGGCGGAGCCACCGATCGAAGATGATGGCGAGGAAGCGGCTCGGGCCCAAGCCAAGCCGGAGCCGGCTCACCAGGCCACGGTGGCAGCCAAGAACCTGGCCATCTTGAAGGCGCGCTCCTTCGACGTCACCTTTGAGGTGGGGGATGAATATGAGGTCATTGAGACGATTGGCACCGGCGCTTACGGCGTAGTGAGCTCGGCACGCCGCAAGGACACAGGTAAGGGAGGGAGGAAAGCGCCAGCGCTGGATGGAAGCTGAGAGGATGCCGTTGTTTGGTCTCTAACTGTGCGCAGAGGTGGGGGCCCTGCAAATGGATGGATGCAAATAAGTCTCTCCACAGGGGCTATGTTGTTCCTCCACTGTTGGAGGCGGTCTGCCTCTGAATACCAGTTAATGGGAATCACAAGTGGAAAGAATGCTCTTGTGCTCTGGTTCTCTAGACACCTGGTTGTCCACTGTCTGACTGGGGTAAGCCTTTGGCCTTGTCCTGATTGGCTGCTCTGCGCTGTGATGCCCCAGGGATTTCTTTTCTCTCTGGCTCGACTCATTGGAGCCTGGCTGGGAATAAAAACAGAGTTTGGGGGTGGTGGTGACGCACCCATTGTTGTTAAAAACTGAACTGTAACTGTACCCTTTGGGATCATACGCCACACATCGCTTTCCTCTTGGTATGTTATCAACTCGGTAAATTGCATAGCTGTATCCTATCGTGTGGTGTCAGACTAGGACCTGGGAGAGAGCAGGGTTCAGCCATGAAGGTCCCTGGGTGAGCTTGGGCCAGTCTCTGCCTCTCAGCCTGACCTACCTTACAGGGCTGTTGTGGGGATTAAATTATTAAATGAGGATTAAAGGAGGGGGAGAACCATGTACACCACCTTGAGCTACTTTTGCAAGGGAATGTGGGATAGAAATGCAAAAAATAAATATTTCTTCATTTACAATTGTAACAGCTTACCATGTTTAAACGAACTTTTATTTATTTTTTCTGTAAACTGTTATTAGAAATGAATTTTTAAAAATTAAAAAATCAAAGGTTGCCCCCCACAAAAGAGAGCAGTTCTCAATTCTTCACATGCCATATGTGAACGAGACAATCACATGTCAAAGTAAACTGGGCTGCCCCTTCACATCTAATTTGGCTCAGGGTGTGAAGCAGATGGGGCTGGTTTTAAACCTTAGTGGGAGACATCAGGTGCATTGAGCCTAGCCTAGCTTTCCTTACAGGGTTGTTGCGAGGGGGAGAAATACCATAGTGCACTCCAGGGGAAGGAGGGAAAGAGCAGGTGAGTGACGCGTCCGGATGCATGAGACGTATCCCTTTCTGATTTAACACTTTGAACCTGTTTCCCCTGCTCTTCCCTTGCCAGGCCAGCAGGTGGCGATCAAGAAAATCCCCAATGCTTTTGATGTGGTGATGAACGCCAAGCGCACTTTGCGTGAACTGAAGATCCTCAAACATTTCAAGCATGACAACATCATCGCCATCAAGGACATCCTTAAGCCCTCTGTGCCTTATGCGGAATTCAAATCTGTGTAAGTGCTATTCTTTCTCAGTTTCCTCCCAGTATCCTCATTACTATGTACTAGGCTGGAATGGCAAAATTAACTGCCAAATCAAGAGGGCATAATGATGAAGTGTTTAAGGAAGAATGGAGACCACTGATCTATCCAATTATCACCATAATAATAATAATAATAATAATAATAATAATAATAAATTTAATAATAATAATAATAAAATAAATAAATTATTATTTAAAAATTTTATTTATACGCTGCCCTCCCCAGCCAGAGCTGGGCTCAGGGCAGCTAACACCAGTAAAATTACAATAAAATCATAATAGGAAAAAAGAAGTCGCTTGCAGGATTTGAAATATAAGCAGTAGATAATTGAAAGATTTAATGGTAGCGGTATTTAGACAATACAAATAGATGTGCTACAAAACAGCTAATAAAAAGGAATAAAAAACAAACATCGGGAAAGAAGGCGGGAAGTCAAGAAGAAACTTTGTATGCTTAAAAAAATGTATATGTTGATAAACGCTTTGAAATGTTTTTGGAGACAATAAAAAAGATATGAAAAGGAATTCTGGATATAATGGAAGAGGTAAAGGATTTGGATTATCATAAAAGATGCGGGAGGAAAGGATTAATAATAGGACCACAAGGGGTGTACGTAAGTCCAGGAGATTCTTTGGAATCTTATGATTTACGTTTGATATATCTCTGTAAAATTTTAATTTGAAAAACCAAATACATAAATTTTATATTTAAAAAAATGATATGAAAAGAGAGAGCGTGTGTGTGAGAGAGAGACAGAGTCTGGCCAAAAGGCCCCCAGTGAATATTGTGGTGGAACAATATTCAGGTTCTCTCCTTGACGGACCACGCCTGCTCTTCCCTTGGCCAGGTACGTTGTGCTGGACCTGATGGAGAGCGACCTGCACCAGATCATCCACTCCTCTCAGCCCCTCACCTTGGAGCATGTGCGCTACTTCCTCTACCAGCTCCTCCGGGGCCTCAAGTACATCCACTCGGCCAACGTCATCCACCGGGACCTGAAGCCCAGCAACCTCCTGATCAACGAGAACTGCGAGCTCAAGATCGGCGACTTCGGCATGGCCCGCGGCCTCTGCACCAAGCCCGACGAGTACAAGTACTTCATGACCGAGTACGTGGCCACGCGCTGGTACCGGGCCCCGGAGCTGATGCTCTCCCTCCACGAGTACACCGAAGCCATCGACATGTGGTCGGTCGGGTGCATCTTCGCCGAGATGCTGGGGCGGAAGCAGCTGTTCCCAGGGAAGAACTACATCCACCAGCTGCAGCTGATCATCACGGTCCTGGGGACCCCTCCGGCCAAAGTGGTCCACTCTATCGGGGCCGACCGCGTGCGCGCCTACGTCCAGAGCCTGCCGTCGCGCCAGCCGGTGCCTTGGGAGAGCCTCTACCAGAACGCCGACCGCAAGGCCTTGGCCTTGCTCTCCAAGATGCTGCGCTTTGACCCCCGCGAGCGGATCTCCGTGGTGGAGGCGCTGAACTACCCCTTCCTGGCCAAGTACCACGACCCGGACGACGAGCCCGACTGCGTCCCGGCTTTTGACTTCGACTTTGACAAGCGGGTGCTCACAAAGGAGCAGATCAAGGAGGCCATTGTGGCCGAGATCAACGACTTCCACGAGCGCCGGGAAGGCATTCGGCGGCAGATCAGCTTCAAGCCGGCCCTGAAGCAGGCGGTCATCGGTGGAGGCGGCCAGGCATTGCTCCTCTGCTGCCGCGACGTCGACATGCCCAGTGCCGGCTCGCCTCGGGCTGGAGACGGAGACTATGCCATGGCGTCTCCCGGGCCCTACTTGCTGACGGAGACGATTGACCTCACCTCTCCGCTGGTGCCGTCGGCCGTCGTGCAGCCGGAGGTGAAGGCTGAAGAGGGCGCTCCAGCTGCCATTCCGCCTAAGCGGGAAGGCGCTATCTCGGACGACACCAAGGCTGCCCTCCGGGCGGCCATTTTGTCATCGACTCTCCGGCACAAGGCCAGAGGTAAGGGTTTGGAGCAAAGGAAGCTGATGTCTATCGAGCCATGCCATTGGTCCATCTAGGTCAAGATTAGCTCCGCTGATTGGCAGCGGCTCTGCAGGGTTTCTGACGGGACATTTGCAGCCCTACCTGGAGATGCTGGGAATTGAACCTGGGACGCTCTGCATGCAAGGCTTACCTCGGTGCTACGGCCATTTCCCAAGGGTTTCAAGGAAGCAGTTTGGTGCAAGGTAGCAGTGAGAGAGGATAATAATGATAATAACTTATTATTTATACCTGCCTGGTTTCTCCAGTCACTCTGGGTGGCTCCCAGCAGATTAAAAACAGAATAAAACATCAAACGTTAAAAACTTCCCAATACAGGGCTGCCTTCAGATGTCTTCTAAAAGTCAGGTAGTTGTTTATTTCCTTGACATCTGATGGGAGGGCGTTCCACAGGGCGGTTGCCAATAACGAGAAGGCCCTCTGCCTGGTTTCCTGTAACCTTGCTTCTCAGAGTGGACCTCAGTGTCCGGGCTGAACGATGGGGGTGGAGATGCTCCTTCAGGTATACTGGGCTGAGGCCATTTAAGGCTTTAAAGGTCAGCAGCAACACTTTGAATTGTGCTTGGAAACGTACTGGGAGCCAATGTAGGTCTTTCAGGACTAGTGTTATGTGGTCTTGGCAGCCACTCCCAGTCACCAGTCTAGCTGCCGCATTCTGGATTAGTTGTAGTTTCTGGGTCACCTACAAAGGTAGCCCTCAATGGAGTGGAGGATTTTGCCACTCTAGTTGGGGCTGATGGAACTTGTAGTCCAACCACACCCGGAAGACTACACAGTCCCCATCCCTGATCTCGTCTGTCATCCACCCTGTTTCCACCAGGCCTAGCCAGATGTTTTTGGGGAAACCCCAAGATGAAAACCAGATCTTCACATTTGTGGGGGAAATGTTCCCCTATGAGAGCGGAGTCTTCCCAATTGTTCTGGGAGGCAGAGAAAGGGAGAGGCTGGTGGGCAGCAGGGCCCTCTAAGCCACTTTCCCCCTGCTTAACACTCTCCAGATGTTGTGGACTGCAGCTCCTGTTATGAAGGGAAGGGTAGGCTAGGTGAACTGTGGGATATTTCCAAAGATGTGCCCTGTATGAAGTGATTCCTGCAGAGCTGGACTATTGGTGGAATTCACAAATTTAGTCATTTTCCACAAGCATAAGCTTCCTAGCATGGAAAGTTATGGTGTGGTGCTGATAATGCCAAGGTTGTGGGTTCAATTCCCATTCTTCATATTCTTGCATTGCAGGGGGTTGGACTAGATGACCCTCAGGATCCCTTCCAAATCTGGAATTCTATGATACGTAGGTGAAACTGAATCGCTGACCATAGACGTAGCGGCTGCATAATACAACGGTAAAGGCTGGGTGTTTATCCACTTCCCCATAATCTCTCCCTTTCTTCCGCAGATACGCCCTCTACGGTGCCCGAGACGCCTGATATCCGCAGACCGGTCACGGCAAAGGAGCGCCAGCGCGAGCGCGAGGAGAAGCGTAAGCGGCGCCAGGAGCGAGCCAAGGAGCGTGAGAAGCAGAAGAAGGAGAAGGAGCGGGAGCGGAAGGGGATGTTGACCGAGAACGACCGGAACCTTCTGGAAAGGTGGACCAAGATGGTGGACCGTAACCAGAACAAGCCGCTCCAGAACGGGTCTGCCGTCCCGCTTCAGGCAAACGCGGCTGCCCACATCCTGCCTCAGGCCCCTCCTGCCAACCCCTTGCCGCCTCAGCCGCCCCCTGCCAGCCACGTCCCCACGACCCCTTCCGGCGGCGCGCCTGCCGACTTCCTCGCCTTCCCGGACAAGAGGGTGCCTGGCTTGTGTGGGCCCAAGCTGACTCTCGTGCCTGTGGGGGCAGAGCTGGCCCCCGTCCAGGGCTCCAGCGCCAACGTGGTCCACTTCTTCCCAGCGCAGCCGGCCCCCTTCTTGGTCACTGCCCCGGCGTGTCCAAAAGCCGCCCCCCCAAAACCGGAGTGCCTCCTCGGCGTCAAATACACCTCTGGGCAGATCTTCCAGGGCCCTTACGGCATGGCGGCCCTCAACGCCTGGAGTGGCGTCTCCCAGGCACCTGAAAACTGGGCCGTGGCCGGGCAGCTGCCGGTGACTCAGCCGGAGGTGGCGCCCCCTAGCGGTACTCTTCCGGAACAAGCTGTGAGCTACGGACCCAGGGCCGGCGCGGAGCAGCCCCTGTTTCTGGCAGAAGTGGGGGGCAAGCCTGAGCTGCCGCCGCAGGGTTTGGTTGGGGACGAAGCCGGGGGACCCGCCCAGCCCCACATGCCCCCGGGGCTGCCGTCAGAGCCTCCGGATATCAACGTCGTGACGCAGCAGTTGTCTAAATCCCAGGTGATGCCTTTCTTCTGTATGCTGAAGGGGAAGCTCTTGATAGTTGCTCTCTAGAGAAATGGGGGGGGGTACCCTTTTCGTTTTTGGTGCTTGGAGAAACTGGGGGTCACTTGCAAAGGAGGTTGTGGTCACCTGACTTTTTTCCAGGCAGCCCCTCAAGAGCTCATTTGATCCATGCCAGTCTCCCTCTTGCTGCTTCACTAACTAAATTCACTCTCTCTCTTGTTTATTACTTTTTTATTATTAAATTTTCTGTGTTACAATTTAGAACATTCATTTAAACACCCTTAAAATACCAATGACTTCCCTTCTTCTCTCTCCATGGTTCATTTTGCATAGCATTTTGCGTACTTTATATTTTATATAAACTAAACCTTTCAGAATTCCATTATTGCTTCCATCAAAACTTATTAACACTGTTGAATTTATCTTAATGCTGCCAACATTTTGCACTAACTAAATTCTCTGTATCCTAGATCCATAGAACACTGGTATTGACTAAATTAATAGTGTTTAGTATTAATAGTATTTAATCGCCTTAGCCAACTTTCCCTGTTTGATTTCAGTGGATCTTAAGCACAACTAAATTATCTGAATTTGGACCCTGGTTTGTATGTTTGTTTTTATGCATTCTGTGTTTTTTATATTGTAGTTTTATGTTGCGAACTGCCCTGAGATTTATAGATGTAGGGCCGTATACACATGTGATAAAAATAAAATAAAAATATTGTTGGCTCTATGTAGCCTGGCAGAGGGGACTGTGGATGGTATTCAGCTAAAGTTTACTCAGAGCAGACCCATTTGAAATTAGTGGACTTAACTTAGTCATGCTAGTCTTTAATTTCAGTGGATGTACTCTGCGTAAAACCTAAAATTGACTACTACTGTGCATGTTGTCCACTGATCTCTGCTGGTTCCTGATGACGATCTGCGATAAGCTGATCTCTGCACAAGGAATGAATCCACTGTTTTCTTGATTCCAGGTGGAAGACCTCTTGCCCCCTGTTTTCTCTGGCACCCCAAAAGGCAGTGGAGCTGGCTATGGGGTTGGATTTGACCTGGAAGAATTTCTGAACCAATCTTTTGACATGGTTGGGGAGAACAGAGAGAGGTAAGAGTTGCTTGCCTGGGCTTGTAAGTGGAACAGAGTTATGGGCCATTTGCTCACAGATGTTCACTAGCATGCCCATGACCTACCTATTCCCTCAAAATTGTGGAGCTGTGGGGGTGTGGCCACAGATTGTTCGGCTACCATTGGCTTACCTGCTCTGACATCACTGAGGGCCAGGCAACTGAGAGCTAAAGCGAAGGGACCTTTAGCTTTGGAATTCTAAGATGGATAACTCTGTGGTTTAAATTAAAGCTTAGAAGTCTTGTCACTTTGTGAGCTCTGGAATGACACATTATTAGTCATTTCAGACTTTTTTCCTAGCTATAGACAGTGCGTATTGCTTACACATTCCAGTACTCCAGACTTCCTCTGCATATAATAATAATAATAATAATAATAATAATAATAATAATAATTTTTATTTATACCCCGCCCCCCCAGCCAAGGCCTGCTCTCAACATCCCCTTCTCTGACCAAAATCAGTGCAACTTGCCTCATTTGGATTCGTAGGGTAGTAACCTGAAATATATGGATTTTGCCCAGTATCCTGCCCCTGTGTTCTTTCCTTACCAGCAGTTAACAAAGTGCAACTTCTCTAGGAATAAAAGAAGTGCTTTTGCTCTCCTGCTGATGGGATTCCCCTCCTGCAAAAGCTAGTACAGGCCCCGGGATCTGCCCTGTATCTTCAGCTGTGAAGACAAATTCGTTCTGCTTCTCTGCAGTCTCCTCCTCCCCTCTCAGCCCCAGCCAGTATGGCCCAGTGATCAGAGATGATGGGAGCTTTAGTCCAGTGTTTCCCAACCTTTTTTGGGCAAAGGCACACTTGTTTCATGAAAAAAATCTCGAGGCACACCACCATTACAGCCCCGTGACGTCAGCGCGCAGCGTCACGCCGGGAGGGACATGAATTGCTAGCAAATTACATAATCACCTCCTTGAGGGCTGGCTCATCTTCTCCGAAGGCAGAACCCCATTAATTAACAGCACAGACTCACACCATAGCCAAGACGAGGGGGGGAAACCTCAGTCATGCACAGTCATGCACGTGTGGGGGCTAAATGAGGACGAAGACCGGGCAGAGAGCAGGGTTCAAATCACCCCACCTGGCCAGGACAATCCCTGGGTGCTCCCTTGGGCCACTCGCCTGACCCACCTCGCAGGGCTGTTGTTGCGAGGATAACACGGGGAGAACCACGCGCGCCCCCGGGAGCTCCTTGGAGGAGAAAGCGGGCGATGAATGCAATGCACGAAATATATGAGAGGCGACCAGGTTTTGCAGGTGAGGGGCCCCCGCCAGCCTCCGCTTCCAACACCCGGCGCAACGACGCCGAAGTTTCCCCCCGGGCTCGGCTCGGGGAGCAGCGCTGCTCCCCCCCGGCTCCCCTTCGCCCTCCCGGCTCTCTCTGCCGCCCACTGGGGGCCCCCTCACCTGCCAAGTCCGGAGCGCCGGTGGAAGTTGCATGCATGCATGCAGGGCGCCGCGTTGCCATTACATTGCACTGCACTCCATGCAACGCCTGCACGCATGCATTGCCTTGCACGCCCGCCAAGGGGTCTCCCCGCGGTCCGATGCGTCCCCTCCGGCGCGGATGCAGCATTGCAAAAATAAAAAACCCCCAACGCAGCCCTACCTGGGGGGCAGCCTCCGCCGCTCCGCCTCCGCGGGGATCCCCGGGCTCCATCCTGCCGCCCGATCTCCGGGGGGCGCAGGCAGGCTGCGCGGGGTCTGCGCGGAAGAGCCCCTGCCCGCCCGGCCTCCGCCGCTGCGCTCATTCCATGGCCGGGAGAAGAGCGCTTCAAACAAAACGCCCGGCCCGCCAGGCCACGCTGGGAAACGTAGTTCACGCACCCCGCGCGGGCGCGGAGCCCAAGGGCGAGGGGACTACGGATCCCGGCAGCCCCCGCGCCGGGGACGGAGGGGGAGAGGCCGGGTGCAGGGATGGAGGGACGGGTGGGTGGGCGAGCGAGTGAGTGGCAGCCGCCAAGCCTTGGCCGAGAGCCAGGAAGGGCCTCCCCGGAGGAGGAGGAGGAGGAGGGAGGCGCAGAGTGGGAGGGAGGGAGGGAACCCCAGGGGTCATCTAGTGACGGCGCCCCAATCGAAAATTTGACTTAAAAAAAAAATCTTTCAATTTTTTAATTTTTCCCGCGGCACACCAGGCAACATCTCTAGTGTGCCGCGGAACAGTGGTTGGGAAACACTGCTTTAGTCAAATGACACCTGCAGGCCTGCAAATTCCCTTTCCCTCCTATAGAGGGTGCTCCAACGCATATAGAAATTCCAAACTTTTAAAGAGGCAATCAAAGGAAAAGGGATGGTGCCCTGACTATTCAGGTGCTCTAAACTGGTGGTCTGAAGCTTTTTACTCCATGGACCACCTGAAAATTGCTGAGGGTCTTGGTGGACCTCTTTAACAATTTTCCTGCCGGTTGTAGCAATTGCAATGCACTGTGCTAGTTAGTGTATGATTTTTTAAAATTGTATATTTACATGCAGATCAAAGTTTGGGAAGCCCTGATCTTAATTTAGCCTCTGGATGTTTTTGGACTACAGATCCCATCGTCCTTTACCAGTGGTCAGGGGCGATGGGAGTTGTAGTCCGGCAACATTTTTTTTTGCAGGCGCAAGGTTAAAGAACGTTGTCCTGGAACAGGATCTCCCAGACATGGGTCTCCAGCTGTTTTTGGACTCCCTGACCACTGGTTTTTCCAGTTAGGGATGGAGACCCAGGTTTGAGAAACCCTGTCCTACGGCATCTCCCAAGCGCCAAAAAGGGCTGTGCTCCAGGCACCCCAAAGAGGGCGCTACACTGCACAGGGCTACACTCTTTTGTATCCCCTCCTTCCTGCATGAAGAGCCAGACTTTTTCTTTCACCCACAGCATTATGCAAAATGGTACACTTTTGGTCAGCTGCCTTGTCTTGTCCTTCGCCCATTGTCTTGTCCTTCACTTGTTCTCCTCTTTCCTCCTCCTGCCTTAGTCAAGGTGACTCTGCCCCGCTCTCGGCCTCCCTCCTCGCCGACTGGCTGGAAGTCCATCGGATGAACCCCGCCGACATGGAATCCCTCCAGCAGGAACTGCAGCTGGGCTCTCCCATGATCCTCTCTGACATTCCAGACCTGCAGGACGCCTGAAAAAGTTGCCTCTCCCTTCCGCTGTCTTCCTCCTGTTTCGTTTCGGCTGGGTGCGATAAAGTCTGACCCCGCTTGGGTCTTCTTCACGGCCTTCTTGGCGACTCTGGCTGGGAACGTCACCGCAGTGCCTGCCTTTTTCCTTCCTTCCTTCCTTCCTTCCTTTTTTTTCAAAGCACCAGCTGGGTTGAGCTGGTGTTTGGACTTTCTGCAAAAAAGGTCTGAGGGAGGCCCTGTCCCTCCTGTGCTGCGGGTGTGTTGCAGGATGCAGGAATAAAAGCTGTTCAGGTAACAACCTCAGCCAACAACACTAAAAGGTGGATCCATTACCTGTTGTCCATTACCTGCTGAGGGAATGCCTTCCTGACCCCTCACTGTGTTTTCCTTTTGCCTCATGGCCTGAGAACCGGACACCTCTCTCCTCACACTGTTTGAGGGGTGAGCATCCGTGTAAACGCGTTTTCTTTTTCCCAAGTTTACTGACGACGGGAGAGAAACACGAGTGCCAAATGCACAGCCATAGCACGCTTTGCCTTTTATAAAAAGTGTGTTGAAAGCGTTGGATCATATGAGAGGATTGCCCTGTTGCGGGGAAAGGGGTGGTGGGGGGGGGTGGGAATAAGAAGGTAAGATGGGCCCTATTGGATCAGCCCAGCATCCTGTTCTCACAGCGGCCAACCAGACGCCTACAGGAAGTCCTCAAGAACGACACAAGCGCGACAGCGATTCTCAGCATTCGAGGGCCTGTTGCCTCTCGCAGCAGAGGAATAAGCTAGCTAGCCCATGGGGTTGGCAGTCACTGACAGCCTTACCTTCCACGAATTATTGCCTCATCCTCTTTGAAAGCCTTCTAAGTTGGTGGCAGCCACCTTACAGAAGGAGCTGCCTTAATATTGAAGTAGACCAAGGGGGCTTGTCTAGTTTGGTGCTGTGCATTCTAACCTTGGGATACATCTCCCAAGTCTTCTGCAGGGTTCCTTGTAACTGGAAATGGCAGGGATTGAACCCTGAACTGCCCTCAGCAGACATGCAAAAATTATGGGCCCTTCCGATGCTGCTGGACTACAACTCCCATCGTCTCTGGCCTTTGGCTGACGGGGAGTTGCAATTCCCTGCCATTCCTCCCCTTTGGGACCTCTTTCCTGGCTCTGTCTAAAACGCCTGCCTTCCTGCAAGCGTGACCCATCAGGTGAAGGTGTGTCTTGGGAGCCAGTGTTGTGTAGTGGTTAAGAGCTGTGGACTCGTAATCTGGGGAACCGGGTTCGCGTCTCCGCTCCCCCACATGCAGCTGCTGGGTGACCTTGGGCTAGTCACACTTCTCTGAAGTCTCTCAGCCCCAATCACCTCACAGAGTGCTTGTTGTGGGGGAGGAGGGGAAAGGAGAATCTTAGCTGCTTTGAGACTCCTTCAGGTAGTGATAAAGCGGGATATCAAATCCAAACTCCTCCTCCTTCTGCGGCTGCCACGTGGAAGATGGCTCAGGACAACCCCCCATGGTGCCTGGCTATTGAGCATCGGTCCCTTTAGCCCAGTATTGTCCACACTGACTGGCAGCGGCTGTCCAGGGTTTCAAGTAGAGTGGTGGTCCCTAGCTGGATTTGAAATCAGAACTGAACCTGGGACCTTCTGCATGCACAACTGAGCTAATGGGAGTTCCTGCACTCTCCGCTAACTTGCCTGGCCGGCTGCTCTTGACCTGTGTGCGAGTCTCATATGAAGATGGTTTCAGGTGGCTTCCATTTGGCTGCAACAGGCAGGCCTAGTCACCAAGAAGGCCTCTGAAGCTGCCATCTTGCCAGCCCACCAGCCGTTTCTTCCCATGAGACCGTGGCGCCAAATTCGCTATGGAGGAGCCAGACTTTCCCCTTCCTCAGGAGCCGCTCTGCCGTGTTGAGAGTCCCCAGTCCCGGAGGATGCAGTGTGGCCGAGAACGTAGGGTGGTGATGGTCCTGTTTTCACCAAGACGAGGGTGCCCCAGATTTCCAGGAGTGCCTTAGCCAGCCGTCTTCCCTTGTGTGCAGCAGGCCTTGAGGCCTCGTTTACGTAAGCTGAGCTCTAGAAGACGTTACTTGTTTTCAACACGCCTGTCTAGATGAGAATTCTACATTTGGGGTGGCGGTGGCAGAGATCTCTCTTCTGCCCCCCACCCAATGGAACCGTGAACATTGCATAGCAAAGGTGACCTTCCCTCTTGGTTCATTGTGGCCCACTAGGAAAACTCTGCAGCCCAGGACTGCATTGGAACATTAAACTGGGGCCTTGTTTACTTGAACTGAGATTATTTTGGGTTCAGCTATTCCTGTGGCATCAAGAGTAACCAATGATGTCCTCTCTCTCTCTCTCTCTCTCTCTCTCTTTCTTTCTCCCTCCTAGTCTGTCAAGGGTAACCTCGCCCCCAGTTGCATTTTCCTACAAAGGGGGGGGGGAGGGTTGGGATTTTGGCCAGATTGCAGGGTTGATTTTCGGATGCTTTCTGTGCTAGGTTAGCTGGGTGGAGATAGAAAACGCACTTCTGAAGATTCAGAGGTCAGAGTTCAAATGGATTCTTGTGTGTGTCTGTTGTGTGTACATTGTCTTTAGTCCGAGTCTTGAGTGCTGCTGGCTGTGTGCGGTGGATTTTCTCCAAAGCGATGGTGCCATCTCGTGAAGATTTTTGTCATTAAACTTTCTATTAAAATTGTGATTTATAAAAAGCCAGAGTGGTGCAGTGTTCGTATTGTGTCTTTCCTTGTTGCCTGTAGGATTACTAGCGTGTAAGAAGGGCCCTGTTGGATGAGGCCAGTGGCCGATCTCGTTCACTTTCTTCGAAACATAGAGTTGCAAGGGACCCTGAGGAGCATCTAGTCCAACCCCCACAATATGCAGCTGCCCCATGCAGGGCTCAAACCTGCAACCTTGTCCTTATCGGCACCATGCTCTAAGTCCAGGCATGTCCAGAGTCTGTTTCAGTGGCGTAATCCTGAGTGGCACTGACTGGCAGCTCCAGGATTTCAGCCGGGATCCTCTCCCAGTGTCATCGCAGTCGGCGAGTGAGGAAATCAGGCATGTCCAAAGTCCATTTTGGGGGCCTAATCCGGCCTAAAGCCTGCCGGTCGGTTTAATCTGGCCCCTGTGGCAGTTTATTTCCTGGGGTAAAAGCCTAAAAAAGCCTCAACAACTCCAACCCTAAAAAAAGGTCAGCAACTTCAATCCTAAAAGAAGGTTAGCAACTTTGGTCAGATACAAATCAATATGGCTAACCTGATCCAAAACACCCACCCACCCCACTCACACACACAGCCAATCACAAACAAACAACCACACCCTAGGCCAGGGGTCTGCAACCTTTAAGACAAAAAGAGCCACTTGGACCCGTTTCCGAAGAAAAAAAACCTGGGAGCCGCAAAACCATTGCAACATTTAAAACAAATATAACACTGCATATATTGTTTCTTACCTTAATGCTATATATACAGGATCGTAACGCACGCACCGCCCCCATGCAACGTCACAGATAGTACAGCGCCCGCCACAGTGGGGAGTGTCGGGGCGCACAATGCGCCTCCTCCCCTCGCTAGTATCCACCCCGGAGCTGCGGCAAAGGTGTAAAAGAGCCACATGCGGCTCCGGAGCCGCGGGTTGCAGACCCCTGCCCTAGGCCAATCTCTCTCACAACCAAAGGAACGCAAGTGAATAGCACAGAACCTGCATAAGCGACGCTGACACATAATCCCACATATATTAAGTAAAATAGAAACATCGCCACCCGACCCCACCCCCATCTCCCCCCCCCTTTCCCCCTTCTTCCTAATGTCTCAACAAAGGAAACTGATCTGTAAAAAATGTTACTTGGAGAAAAAAGAGAGAGACATTGCACATACTTTTGTAAACTAAGAAAATCTTTGATAAAAATACATTTAAAAAAACCAACAACTTTGGTCGGCCCCCATGGCCCTTTACTTCATCAAATCTGGCCCTCTTTGGAAAAAGTTTGGACACCATGACCAATGGTGCTATCCAGCTGATGCCTGTTCTCACAGGGGCCAGCCAGATGGTTGTGGGAAGCCCCAAAACAGGACCCGAGCGCAACACCAGCTCTCCCCTGTTCTGATTCCCAGCAACTGGTTTTCAGAGGCATCCTGCCCCCCCCCCCATGTGGGCTTGCATGTTTTGCACCATAATTCCCCCTGTTGCCTAAACTGAGCATTTAGGCTCGTATTCAATGCAGCTCTACGTAAGCATCCCATCTACGCAAGGATTCCTGCTTGCACAATTTTTCTGTACCCAGATCTGCTCAGCGGGGGGTTGAAGAAATCCCCACGCTAGATTTAGGGGACTTGCGAGGGAAGGGAGTGGTGGAAAAATCCTATTATAGGATCCTAGAGCTGGAAGGGGGGACCCAAAGGTTCATCTAATCCACAAGCAGAAATCCATGCACTGACTAAATTCTTGGCTCCTTAGTAAACATTCCCAATCAAGCCCAGGGATGTGGAACCTGTGACCTTCCAGCTGTTACTGGACTCCAGCTCCCATGAGCATCAGCCAACATAGCCTGTGATCAGGAATGATGGGAATTGTAGTCCATCAGTATCTGGAGGGCCACGACCACCCCCCTCTGTTCTAGCCTATAGTCTCTGTGACAAGACAACATGGCTATTGAAGTCTTCCCTGGTGCTCCTTTTACAGGCACGGACTGCCTTCAGCCTGGCATGGCAACGATCGACCTATATTTTGATTCAGACGCCAGCACTGGCTGTGGTTGGTTACTGCAGTGTAGGAACCTAGCAACAGGGGAGGATCAAAACAGTTCACATCAATCTACCAGCTGCGTAGATTATAGGTGGGTGGAAATTTTTGCATATCAGCAGGGAGATGCCTCACCAGCCCAGGTGGAGCTGGTAAAAATCTCACCTGAGCTCAATGAGGCCTAAATGTGACAGCTGCTGTTTTACTGAAACTGGAGACCTGTGTGGACAAGCCCCTTTGGGAGGGATGCATATGGCGGAAATGGTGCAAAGTTTATAGGCCTGAAGTCAGACTTTTAAAATGTTCCTATTCTGCAAACGGGGATGACGAAAGCGCAGAGCGGCTGGTGGCTTATGCCAGGTCTTCTCACCTGAGCACCATTGGGATTGACATCTTTAAACTCTTGTGCTTTCCCCCCACCAATACAGCAAAATTCTGCCTTCTCAGAAACCCAGGCATAAGCCCTCAGTTGTGCAGCCCTAAATGCCAAAAAGATCGCAAGTGAAAATGGCATGTTTGAAATGCAATCGGATTCTGAAATGGGAGTCCTGAAATATCTTAAAAGACCGGTCCCTTCCTTACCCTCCCAGGTGTTAAGATCAGCAGAGGGATGGGATTGGACCAGGAGAGGACATTTTCTGTGGAATTCCTTCCCCACAAAGGTGTATCTGGCTTTCCCCCTACACATCTTTTGGCCAGTGCTGAAGAGGCATTTCTTTGGCATCTGAGATGTGTGTTTTCAAGACCCACCCAATTCCTGTGATGGCAATCTCTTTCAGCTGTGCTTAATTTTTAATTCCAAATTGTAACCTGCTGTGGCACTTTCTGGTGAAGGTTAGTCAATAAGTGTGATGTCAATACTTTGATTAACACGGCAGGAAATGGATCTAGGAAGCCTTCGGTTAACTTCTTGCCAAATTCCGAGGAATCCATCAGTTCAGATTCGCGTTCAAACTCTGTGCCAGGAGGCAGGGTAGACAGAAAGATAAAACAGGCAGGAAAAACCTGCTTTGTCTAGTGTGTGGCTCATCTTAACACGCCAGCAATATGCTGCTTGTATGAGTGCTCATTCCATCTCAGGTGCTGTGAAAAGGAGGTAATTCTTCACAGCGGAAAGAGATCTGGAGTGTGGAAGACAAGAAGCAGAGGAACCTGTAAACCTGTTCTTCCCAAATATAAAGCAAAAACAGCTTTGGTGCAGGACGTTGTTTTTGAGGCTCAGGATTTTTCTCCATGCCACCACCCTTTTGGCTCTGATACTGGTTTTCTTGACCACCTTCAAGTCTTGGTCCTTCCTTGAAATGCATCTAGTCTGTTGTGGGGCACTGCCGCTTTGATGCTCTGCAGTTGGGGCAGGCCCTAACATTAGGTAGAGAGACGGCGGCTGCCTCAGGTGGCAGATATTGAGGGGTAGAGACTGGACATAGCTCAAGATGAGCCCCACATGGCTGGTCCTTGAGGATATATGAGGCACTGCCCCCCCCCAACTCAACAGGGAGGAGTGTGGGGTGAAAAGTGGGTGGCTCCACCTCTCATTGGCTTTGGCTGCACCTACAGTTGGCATCCCTGCATTCCAGCCTACCAGCCCCAATGGGCACCAGCCATCGCTGTGGGCACTCTCACCTTTTCTTGAGAAACAAATGGGAAAAAATGTACTGGGATTTATTTGGGGGGGGGGCGGGGGGCGGAGAGGAACAATGATAAATCCATGTTCTTAGTAGCTTAATGTAACTTCAAGTGATTTATTTAGCCAGGACTTTCTTATTACTCTACTGGTGCGGGAAAATATATTTATTTGCAATAATGAGAACCAGATTGCTTGGTTCTGCCAGAACCCCTGTGAAAATTATAGTTAACACTCATGACCCAGCCATCAACAGAGATTAAATCCTTTGCTGGTATTTTGGGTCTTGCCTTCCTGTTCCCACCAGGCTTTTGCTGTCCAGATCCTTTCAAGAGAAACTAGTGGGTTCATCCGAAAAGCAATATGAAGTCTCCACCCCACAAGAATCTCAACTAGATCATACATGACAGGTGTTCAAAAACCTCCAAGGAAGAAAAGTCCACCACGTCTCATAGGAGTCTGTTCTACTGTCAAACAGCTCTTACCAACAGAAAGTTCTTCCTGAAGTTTATTCAGTGTGGTGTAGTGGTTAAGTGCGGTGGACTCATAATCTGGTGAACCGGGTTCGCATCCCCGCTCCTCCACATGCAGCTACTGGGTGACCTTGGGCCAGTCACACTTCGCTGAAGTTTCTCAGCCTCACTCACCTCACAGACTGTTTGTTGTGGGGGAGGAAGGGAAAGAAGATTGTTAACCGCTTTGAGACTCCTTAGGGTAGTGATAAGGCGGGATATCAAATCCAAATTCTTCTTCTTCTTCTTGCAACTTGAAGCCATTGGTTCGAGTCCTAGCCTCCAGAGCAGGAGAAAGCAAGCTTGCTCCATCTTCCATGTGACAGTTCTTGAGATATTTGAAGATGGCTATTGTATCTCCTCTCAACTCTCCTTTTTTCCCAGGCTAAACAGGCCCAGCTCCCTCAACCTTTCCTCATACTAAGGCTAGGCTTCCAGACCCTTGATCGTCTTGGTCGCCCTCCTCTGCACACGTTCCAGCTTGTCCACATGAGTGGGTTGATTTGTCCTTCAAGGGCTCCACCTTGCAGATGATAATGTTATGTTTTTCCAAGGAGCACACGAGCAGTTACCCAACTGCAGTCTGGGGAGTGCCAGATATTGCACAACTGAAGTGAGGAATATGGGGCAGGAGGTGGTGAAGTGGAGTCATTTGGCGACTCTTCCATCTGCTGTAACACACTGGACTTCTCTTTCTGCTGTCCTGGGTCATGGGGGGAGAGAATGGGTTGAGTCAGCACCGCACAGAGATAGAGAGTCCTTTGCTCCACTTCCTGTGGGGCTGAATGACTAATGTTTGTCTTTAGATGAATGGAACCTTTCAAAATCTGTAATGCCAGAGAGGATTAGCAATATACCCTCAGCCATAAAAGAGATGTGAAGCGTGCGGCATTCATAACAGAGTCCTCCCACTCTGGGGTGAGGCATGATGAGTCATTTGAAAATTTAAAGCCAGAGTATCTTTTTTTCCCTTGCCTAGAATTAGGGTTGACCCCATTATCTCCACTGCTCTGTTCTTTCCAGATAATTAAAAAATGGGTGTTTTTTTAACACTAATTCTGGATCTCTAGGGTATGGAGAGCATATAGCTAAACATTCAGTCAGGCCTAGAATTGCTGCGAAGTTGGTATCTAAAACTAGCATTCCAGACTTCAATCTCACAGACTCCAAAGATGACCATACTTTGTCCCGAAACTTCTGTGACAAAGAGCTTGAACAAAGAGGAATGTTGTCCAAATATGCTTTTATTCCTCCTCCAAATAATTTTTATGGGTTTTTGTGTAAATACAAGAACAACATATAGCCACAGTAACTTGTCCGGTGGTACATTAAGTTTAATATGCAGTAGACAAGCAAGGTGTTTATTTATGCATTATCAATTCAAGTATCCTCTCCGCAGAGATTCCTGTGTCGTCGGTGGAATAAAAGCATCTTCTGTCTCGTTTATAAAGGAAAAGAATGGAAGCCAAGTCTTGCCAAAAGAGTCTATTCTTGAAGTGCCTTTAAATTACCCTTCTGTGGCAAGTAAGGCATCTTGATAGAGCCATAGTCCAAATATTATTTACCCAGATTTCAATGGGGATTTCTGTAGGTTGTTTTTTTAATAAAAAAATTATTTATACTTTTCAAGTTTATACATTTCACTAATTTTATACACTCCATTAATTTTACAATCATTTTGACATTTCAAAACTTGATTTCCTTCCCCCTCTTTCTGTGGTTCCTTGAATTTATTTGTTTATTATCTTCTGCATATCCAAATTAACCTATTTTGCTCATTTATTCGTCTTCTTTATATACACTTATAAAACTGCAGGTTGTTTCCAGTATTGGGCTATTGTTAATCGGGCTGCTGATAATAATAAAAATACTAAATCTCTGATACAAATTCAAGTTGGGAAATTTACTTAGTACATTATAAGGGAATGTGTGCATCACCCCTGACCACTGGTCCTGCTAGCTAGGGATGGGAGTTTGTAGTCCAAAAACACCTGGAGACCCAACCTGCCCTGGTGCTAGAGGCACAGACGGAATACCTTTCTGTTTTCTCTCCAACCCACCAGACTCCCTATTTCGTTCCCCACTGTCTCCTCTTCCTCATATGACCCTGCCTCTTCCCAGATGATGGTGGTGGTGGTGATGATGATGATGATGATGATGATGATGATAATAATAATAATAATAATAATAATAATAATAATAATAATAATAATAAATACTTTATTATTTATACCCCGCCCACTCTCGGAAGCTCCCAACAGAATATTAAACAGAATAAAACATCAAACATTAAAAACTTCCCAATACAGAAGAATGAGGAAATCCCAACGAAAGAACAATGGCAAGATAAATTGATGAGCTATGCAGTTGGCTAAATTGACATACCCACTGTGGGATAAGGACCACTGTGACTTTAAGGAAGAATGGGAACTTTTAACAAGTTATTTAAAGAGACAGCAAAATGAATTAGACTCCTTGGCAGGTTTTGAATAAACATACACAAATTTATTGGTTGATAACATGATAGATAGATAAGGCAAGGATAAGTATAATTTTATAACATGCAGGGAATAATATGTGCAGAGAAATCAGAGAGAGGAGCTGAGGGAAGTCCCTGGTTGGGGGGGGGGGGAGGGAGGGATGGAAGGGGGGGAGGGGAAAAATGTATGTGATTATATGGTTTGTTGTTATGTTGAAATTGCTTAATAAAAATATTTTTTTAAAAAAGCTTCCCAATACAGGACTGCCCTCAGGTGTCTTCTAAAAGTCAGACAGTTGTTTATTTCCTTGACATCTGACGGGAGGGCGTTCCACAGGGAGGGCATTCCACAGGGAGGGCGCCACTACCAAAAAGGCCCTCTGCCTGGTTCCCTGTAGCTTTAGTTCTCGCAGGGAGGGAACCGCCAGAAGGCCCTCGGCGCTGGATCTCAGTGTCTGGGCTGGACGATGGGGGTGGAGACGCTCCTTCAGGTATACAGAGAGCCGAAAGCAGCATGTTCACTGCCCTGCTCTCAGAGGGTACCAACAAGTTTGAGGTTGTTCAGCAAGAGAGCTCAGTTTATAGAGCATGAGACTCTTAATCTTAGGTTCATGGGTTCGAGCCCCACGCTGGGCAAAAAGATTCTGGCGTTACAGGGGGTTGGAATAGATGCCCTCGTGGTCCCTTCCAGCTCAATGATTCTAGTCTCCTCTCTCAGGACTTCCGGAGGCTTTCTCTCTCACTTGGAACCGGTTTGATGCCCTCCGGCCTCCAGATGTTTCCTGGGGCGGGGCGGGCGGGGAATCCCTCGCTTGGCGCGGCTGTGATGCATCTGGATGTTGGCACCGAAGGGGCGGGCGCAAGGAAGGAGTGGCGGGGCGGCTCCTTGACCCAAAGGAGAGAGATTTTAAAGACGGGGGTCGAAGAATCGACAGAGGCGGCAAATCAGGACGTCGGACGGAGTGGAAGACCTTTAAACCGTTTTAAGAATCGCCCAGAAAGCTGTACTGATTCACGTACCTTCTGTGAAAGAGAGAGGCGAGAGTAGACGACGGGGTGGAAGCGAGGAGAATCAGGGGAAATCCGACGAAGGAACCGAGTGGAACAGAAAAAAGACGAGAGAGAAAGAGAAAGGGAAGGAAGGAAGGAAGGAAGGAAGGAAGGAAGGAAGGAAGGAAGGAAGTAGAAAAAAATTAATTTCTAGCCTTTTTTTTTTCTTAAGGAATAACAGTGCTGCGCATACAGTAAAGAGCAAATAGATAAAAAGGGGAGAATTGAAAAATAGAAAAGTCAGAAGAAAAGGAGGAGGAGGGTGGCGGCGGCGTCCTGCACACAGTAGAAGAAAATAACTTTAAAACAGGAAAGCAAGGAGAGAGAAAGATAAATACATTTTCCAGGGCTGTGTAGGAAAGGCCTGAGATCCCCATGGCGGCCCCGACGGGAGTGGAGCACTTTGCCGAGGACCTGGTCTGCTCCATCTGCCTGGAGCTCTTCCGGGACCCCGTGATGCTGGAATGCGGGCACAACTATTGCCAGCCTTGCATCGCCCGCTACTGGGCAGAGGTGCCCGGCGGAGGCGGCGGAGGCGGCAGCAGCAGCAGTAGCAGCAGCAGCAGCGACGGGGAGGACGTGCCTCTGCCCACGTGCCCGGAGTGCCGCCGGGAGATCCCGGGGGGGAAATTCACGGCCAACCGCGTCCTGGGCCAGCTGGCGCGGAAGACCCTGGAGACTCTGTCCGCCCGGGCGAGCGACGAAGACGCCGAGCCCGACGGGCTGCTGGACGACGAAGTGCAGGGAGAGCTGCGCTTCTGCGCCGACGACGGCTGCCTGGTGAGGGCGCTGCAGCCGGATCACTGGGGGCACCAGTGCATCCCTTTGGACGCGGCTGTGGAGCGCTACAAGGTCGGTAGGCGGCGCTGAAGCATCCTATAGTGCTAGATCGTAGAATCCTAGAGTTGGGTTCCCAGGGTCATCTAGTCCAACCCCCTGCAATGCAGGAATCTCAGATAAAGCATCCAGGGCGGATCAGACTTCCCCCATCCTAGTGCCCTCCAGCTGCCTCTGAATACTCAAATGTGGAAGCACTGTGGACTGGGTTCAGTTACTGAGCCTGAAAACTACCCCCTAGCTTCCAAACCCCTAAGGTAAAGGTAAAGGGACCCCTGACCATTAGGTCCAGTCATGGCCGACTCTGGGGTTGCGGCGCTCATCTCGCTTTATTGGCCGAGGGAGCCAGCGTACAGCTTCCGGGTCATGTGGCCAGCATGACTAAGCCGCTTCTGGCGAACCAGAGCAGGACCCGGAAACGCCGTTTACCTGCCCGCCAGAGCGGTACCTATTTATCTACTTGCACTTTGATGTGCTTTCAAACTGCTAGGTGGGCAGGAGCAGGGTCCGAGCAACGGGAGCTCACCCCGTTGCGGGGATTCGAACCTCTGACCTTCTGATCGGCAAGTCCTAGGTTCTGTGGTTTAACCCACAGTGCCACCCGCATCCCCTCCAAACCCCTAGCCTAGGCTTTTATTTAACTGTGGGTCTTTGGGAGATCTTGGGGTTTAAAGGGGGGGGGGGATGGGCTGGATCTGACACTCCTCTGCTTTTAGGCAATGATGCCTATTACTTAACTGGCTTCCAAAAAATGGCAAGACAGCAGGGCTGAACTGGGTGGCTGTGGTGCTTCTGTTTATTCCACTGAGCGGGACCTGGGATTTCTGCCCCAAACTTCTACCCTGTTGCACAACCACCTTTTGTTGCTGCCTGCAGTAGCCTGTTGTGCCACTAGGGGGTGCCATGCCACTTCGCTACTTGTACTGCTTAGGCCCGTCCAGTTTTCGGCGTCAGTCAATGCAACCAGAATTATGCTTCGCCAGATGTTATAGCTTAATTTTTGCAGCTCAACAAAGCACATTCTCCAGATGTTACATAGCTGGCCCCTGCTTGTAGAAACAGTGAGTTTAAAAGAAAGAAAGAAGAATAAGCTTCACGAAGCTTTTAAGCAATGAGTTCCTTACCTTTTAGTCTGATGTGTTGCAATCTCCGTGGGGCTGTTCCGTATGATTAATCTGAATGTGCAATTTATTCTGTGATACCTATGATACCTGTGGGTCTCAGAGTGGAAGAATGGCTCACACATCACCTGACCATTACTCATTTTTGAGAGAAAAAAAGGATGCCTGTTACTTGAGCCTTGAGCTCAGTTTCGCAACTCTAGGCAAACAGTCTTTCCTAGATGTGATTCAGAGTTGCACATGATCATCTCAAAGCTGCTTTAGCTGTATGTTTCCAAACATCTCCCCTAGCTGCGATGCCCTAGAGCCAGCTGCGTTTCACCCAGTGGATCCCTTTAGTTTCAGGTCTGCAGGGCCTCTCAGGTACCTTGCCACTCTTTGGACTGCTTCCCTGACTTTCTTCTTCTTCTTCTTCTTCTTCTTCTTCTTCTTCTTCTTCTTCTTCTTCTTCTTGTTTTTATTGTTAAAATGATTCAGCATTAATACACACATATTGTGAGTATACAAACATACATTTCATACAATTCTTAAAAATGTTCAAACATACCTACACTCAATCCCACAGATCACTCAATCCCACTCCTCACCCCACCTTTGTGTTAGACTTCCAATCTACTCAATTGCAATTTCTTTCCACTTCTATTACTTTCTTTCACACACCTTTAACCTAATTTCATGCTTCTTTTTCTATTACACATTGTTATCCATCTTATTTGGTATTCCAGTATTTAAAACGGAACTTGCTTATTCTAATAGGAGTTCTGATTTTTCAATATGGTTTTGCAAGTATCCTTTAAACACCTTCCAGTCCCTGTCTATCTTCTCTTTTGAGATCCTTCCAATTTCTCCCATTGTTTTGGATATATTGTAGTACTCCCTGACTTTCTTTGTTGGTGAGCTGGTTTGCATTAACTGGCACCTCTGCGGTGTGCATTGCCTTCTTGCTCAAGCTGTTGCAAGCGTTGATCACTTGTAGAGCTATGAAAATCAGGCGAGACATCGCTACGTGCTGGGCAGTTGTAACTCAGGTTGATGGCTTCGTTAAACATGCAGTTTAATAAATAAATACAGGCTTCACTCAAAAAATGGCAGCGTCTGGTGAAAAGGAACATGCCAAATTTGGAAAGGGATGTGGGAAAAGAAAGGATTGCAGGGCATTTATTTTGAAGAGGGTGTCGTTCATGTTGCTGGAACCACTTCTAATTTGGTGTTGCTGTACGTCCGGAATCTCGCGGACAAAGACTTCGTCAGCAGCATCCAGGTGGAAATCGCTGAATTGTCTGGGAAAATCAGGACGTATGGCAGCCCTTGTCAGCCGTGTAGATTTTGATGAATTGCATTAAAATTAAAGCTCAAAATATTGGCCAAAAGCAAAACAAACAAAGACCTCTTTCACTTTTTGAAATATCGCCAGGTAGAAAGTCATGCCCTATTAATAGCAACAAACTGGGTGTGTCTCTTTGAGAGGCGGAGCCCAGCATAAAGTTTATGTCTCCTCTAATGGCTGGTAAAGTTGTTGCTCTAATGTTGCTTTTTGGTTTTCCAGAAACTTTCCCTCAATTCCAAGCAAGCAAAAAATAAAACAAAAGCCCCTAACCAGGCCATTATTATTATTATTATTATTGATCGCCGTGGCTAGTGGCAACCCCACACGAGCAGCAGTTGCCAATGTATTCTCATTACCCTTTTGTGTTCATTCTTTGCCATGTCTGCTTCCATGCAGGAGGTCCTAACAGCTGCTCAGGCGGTGCTGGAATCCAGAGCCCAAGCGGCGAAATCGCTGCAAGAGCAGAGTGCCCAGAAATTTCCGGAAATCTCTGTGAGTCCAAGCCTCTTTGATGCTTCCGCCCTTGTTTCATGGAGCCAAGCTGCATGTTACTTTCAGCACACACACTTTTGCTTTTTAATGTGCATTTAATGCTTGGTTTGAAGTGTAAGAAAACAGCAGAATCTAATAAGAAACATGTCCGAGAGGATGACATTCGATAAGTCGGAACCTTAAAGTGCAATCACATGCAATTTGGGAAATAAACAGGTCACTAGTTTTGTTGAATTGGAATATAATTGTTGAGTAACAATTTTCTATATGGAAAAAAAGAATAAAATATTCTTCTGAAGGAGCATCTCCACCCCCATCATTCAGCCCGGACGCTGAGGTCCAGCTCCGAAGGCCTTCTGGTGGTTCCCTCACTGCAAGAAGCGAAGTTACAGGGAATCAGGCAGAGGGCCTTCTTGGTAGTGGCACCCACCCTGTGGAATGCCCTCCCATCAGATGTCAAGGAAATAAACGACTATCTGACTTTTAGAAGACACCTGAAGGCAGCCCTGTATTGGGAAGTTTTTAATAACTGATGTTTTATTGTGTTTTTGAAATTCTGTTGGGAGCCGCCCAGAGTGGCTGGGGAGGCCTGGCCAGATGAGTGTGGGGAATTAATAATAATAATAATAATAATAATAATAATAATAATAATAATTTATTATTTATACCCCGCCCATCTGGCTGAGTTTCCCCAGCCACTCTAGGCGGCTTCCAATCGAGTGTTAAAAACAATACAGCATTAAATATTAAAAACTTCCCTAAACAGGGCTGCCTTCAGATGTCTTTTAAAGATAGCTGCTTATTTCCTTCACATCTGAAGGGAGGGCGTTCCACAGGGTGGGCGCCACTACTGAGAAGGCCCTCTTTATGGTTCCCTGTAACCTCACTTCTTGCAATGAGGGAACTGCCAGAAGGCCCTCGGCACTGGATCTCAGTATAAGTAATAAATAATAATAATTAATAATCATCATCATCATCATCATTAAAAAATGCATGTAATGTTGCTGCTACGTCTAAATGAAGGAAAAAACAGCCAGTTCGGTCTGGGAGGGTAACACTGGGCTGTTGGCTTCCTTCCACAAACAGTCCCTTTTCTCTAAGCACACTGGGGCTGCCAGATCAGAGCTGGTGTCCATCACTCACACATCCCCATCATTGCTGTTCCTTCTCAAGGCCCAGCGCCTCCGCCTGGAGCAGCACCTCTCGGCCCAGTTCACCGAGCTCCACCAGTGGCTCCAGGAGAAGGAGGCAGCGATGAGGAGGGAGATCCGGCGCGAGGAAGAGCTCCTCCTCAGCGAGCTGGAAAGGAACCAGCGCAACGGGCAGGAGCAAGTCCGCGTGGCTAAGGAACAAGTGGCCAAGATCCAGGCACGGCTGGAGGAGCAGCTGGACCCGGAAGCTTTCCTTAAGGTCAGTGCGTCTCTGAACAAATCTATGGGGAGGGCATCATTTCTGGATTGTAGGCAGGTATGGTCTCCCAGAAGGGATGCAGGTGGCGCTGTGGGTTAAACCACAGAGCCTAGGACTTGCCGATCAGAAGGTCGGCGGTTCGAATCCCCGCGACGGGGTGAGCTCCCGTTGCTCGGTCCCTGCTCCTGCCAACCTAGCAGTTCGAAAGCACGTCAAAGTGCAAGTAGATAAATAGGTACCGCTCCGGCAGGAAGGTAAATGGCGTTTCTGTGCGCTGCTGTGGTTCGCCATGCTGGCCACATGACCTGGAAGCTGTACGCCGGCTCCCTCGGCCAATAAAGCAAGATGAGCGCAGCAACCCCAGAGTCGGCCACGACTGGACCTAACGGTCAGGGGTCCCTTTACCTTTTTATGGTCTCCCAGAGGTACTCGAGATGCTGCACAAATCATGTAAACGAAATATGCTTGTGTCTCTTTGCTTATTATGATCAAGCAGAAGGTGTGACAAATCTGTACCTGTGTAGAAAGGGGTCGTAGGGGGACTGCCACCTGCAAAGGACGCGGATTAAGAGGTGGAAAGTGGAGCCCATGAAATCTGCCCATCAGGTGCGCCGAGTTCCACCCACCAAACACTGGCACGTGTGTTTGATGTCACACGCGTGCATGATGTCATATGTTGCTGCCGAAGCAGAAGGGCCTGATGGAGCCCCCTGTCACCGCGGAAGGGCCCGACTGAGTGCCCCGCCACAGCACCTTCTGGGTAGTGGCGCCCGCCCTGTGGAAAGCACTCCCATCAGATGTCAAGGGATTAAACAACTATTTGACTTTTAGAAGACATCTGAAGGCAGCCCTGTTTAGGGAACCTTTTAATGTTTGAAGTTTTTTAATGTATTGCTTTTTTGTTATTATTATTAATATTCTATTGGGAGCTGCCCAGAGTGGCTGGGGAAACCCAGCCAGATGGGCAGGGTATAAATAAATAAATAAATAATTATTATTATTAGTTGCCCAGCCAGGCACTCACAGTAAAAATTTTGTGTGTGCCTCAGCACCCATAATTGCCCAGAGATGGTGACTATGCTGCCAGTGATGCGAAATTTGGAAGAACTGCAAACCCTTTTAGAGAGGGTGGGATTAATTATTATTAGTTATTAAATTTATACACCTCTGTGACCGTCATGGGGGGCCCAGCCCATGGTCCTGTCGAGAGGTATGGCCCGTGGGATGGTGTCATGAGGCAGGGCCTGCTTGGTGGTGGCTGTCCCGCTCATGGAACTCCCAGCCCGGGGGAAAGTTGGCTGTCCTCGTCGTTAACAACTGTTAAGCGTCACTTGAAGATGCATTTAGTCATTCATTCAAACCTTTGGTACATAGACGCAGTGAGGAGTCCATTAGCTTAAGTATTACCGTATTTACGGTGCCACTTTTGAGTTTTGATATAGGTTTTAGCTACTATTTTAGCTATGGGTGTTATCGCGATTGTCATTTGTGATGGCTGCATGACACTCGGGGCTTCTGTGGGAGAAAGGTAGGAAACCCATAAGGGTGATGAAAAATAATTTAAGATGTCCTGTTTCAAGCAGCTTCTGTGGTATCCACAACACTATATTCTAAATGGTCAGAACATCTCTAAGATCTCCCTTTTCTTTTTTGCAGGACATCAAAGCCTTCACAGAAAAGTGAGTAGACCGTATGACTGAACCTCCTGCTTTTGTTCTTAACCCTCTCAGCAAACATGCATTTACTTGACTTCATCTGGGGATGCAACTGGAGCTGTGCCAGCAATATTGTTAGAGGGTGGGCCAGGGTCTTTTGTGGCTCCTGGATCTTCTGCCTCTCCCCATCACTTTTAAAAACGATTTAAAAAAAACCTCTGCTTCTCGCTTTCTCTGTCTGCTGTTTGTTTTCTACTCATGATCTGTGATCCACAACTAGAGCTCATTCCCTGCTAGATCAGGAATATAACACCAGTGCCTTTTGCATTGATTAATCCGCACTAGCAACTACTCCCGTGTTTGAATAATGTAGTATGACTCTTATTTAGGAGCTAAATGAGCATTAGTGCAAAGAGCAACACTTTCAGATATGGCCACTGGGTGGAGATAAAGAGCAGCTTGTGACACTCATAATCATGGATTCTACTTTATACGATCTTTTTCCTGTTCTTGCAGATATTGTCCTAGTGATGACAAAGGATCCGCACTGCCTGTGGTCGCCCGTGAGTTCAGCCTGGGCCAGTTTAAGGGCCCTGTTCAGTACATGGTGTGGAAGGAGATGCTGCCAGCTCTGAGACCTTGTAAGTATTGGAGCGATGAGGCTTTATTGCCACAACAGCTTGGGATAAACTGTTTCTGTGATGCTGTGGCAAAATCTGCCACTTGAGGCCAGAGCTGCTCTGCTTTAATAATAATAATAATAATAATAATAATAATAATAATAATAATATATTTATTTATACCCCACCCATCTGGCTGGGTTTCCCCAGCCACTCTGGGCGGCTCCCAACCAAATATTAAAAACACAATACAGCATTCAACATTAAAAACTCCCTTAAACAGGGCTGCCTTCAGATGTCTTTTAGAAGTAAGTTGCTTATTGCCTTGACATCTATTGGGAGGGTATTCCACAGGGCACCCCTACCGAGAAGGCCCTCTGCCTGGTTCCCTGTAACCTCCTTCTTGCAGTGAGGGAACTGCCAGAAGGCCCTCGGCGCTGGACCTCAGTGTCTTAGTTCAAATGTTGTTTCATGCTGAGGAGCCAGTGTGGCATAGTAACTAGAGCAGCCCCTCCCCAAGCTGGTGCCCCTAGACTTTTTTGACTACAAGTCCCATCAACCCCTGGTAGAATGGTCAAAGGTCAGGGATGATGGGAGATGTAGATCAACACTGTCCGGAGAGCACCAGCTGGGAAAGGTTGGGTTTGGTATAGGATTGGGACCAGGGATGCCCAGCTTCAAATTTATATTTGGCCCCGAAACACACTAAGCAGACTTCAGCCAGGCTCTGTTTCTGAGCATAACCTACCTCACAAGGTTGTGAGGACAAACAACAACAACAATTTATTATTTATACCCCGCCCATCTGGTTTCCCCAGCCACTCTTGGAGGCTCCCAACAAAAGATTAAAATACAATAATTCACCAAATATTAAAAACTTCCCTAAACAGGGCTACCTTCAGGTGTCTTCTAAAAGTCAGATAGTTGTTTATTTCATTAACATCTGATGGGAGGGCATTCCACAGGGCGGGTGCCACCACCGAGAAGGCCCTCTGCCTGGTTCCCTGTAACTTCGGTTCTCTCAGTGAGGGAACCGCCAGAAGGCACTCAGTGCAGGACCTCTGTGTCCAGGCTGAATGATGGGGTTGGAGATGCTCCTTCAGGTATACTGGGCCGAGGCCGTTTAGGGCTTTAAAGATCACCACCAACACTCTGAATTGTGCTTGGAAATGTGCTGGGAACCAATGTAGGTCTTTCAAGACCGGTGTTATGTGGTCTTGGCGGCCACTCCCAGTCACCAGTCTGGCTGCCACATTCTGGATTAGTTGTAGTTTCTGGGTCACCTTCAAAGGTAGCCCCACGTAGAGTGCATTGCAGTAGTCTAAGCAGGAGATAACTAGAGCATGCACCACTCTGGCGAGACAGTCTGTGGGTAGGTAGGGTGTCAGCCTGTATTCTAGATAGAGCTGGTAGACAGCTGCCCCGGACACAGAATCAACCTGTGCCTCCATGGACAGCTGTGAGTCCAAAATGACTTCCAGGCTGCACACCTGGTCCTTCAGTGGGCTTCAGTTACCCCGTTCAGGACCAGGGAGTCCTCCACAGCCACCCACCCCCTGTCCCCCAGGAACAGTACTTCTGTCTTGTAAGGATTCAACCTCAATCTGTTAGCCGCCATCTATCCAAAAGTGTGTGTGTGTGGAATCTTGCATCTCTTTTGACCAATGCCCCATCTGAAGCAAACTGGGAAAGCTGAGCTGGGAGCATGAGACCCTTAATTTCAGGATCGTGGGTTTGAGCCCCAAAAGATTCCTGCATTGCAGGGGGCTGGACTAGATGATCCTTGGGGTCCCTTCCAATTTCACAGTTTTATGATTCTATGAAGTGCCATGCCTGCCCTTGTACTGAGTGCCAGCTGACGAAAGATCTCCAGTTAACACAACTGGGTTGCAACTCGTGAAACCTGAGTTCTTTGTGTGGTTTAGGGTGGACATTAGAGAAGAGCAAGGCTTTATCTGAGGAGATAAAGAAATAAAGAACTACACAACTTTTAGAAGAAATCTGAAGGCAGCCCTTTAAACCTTTTTAAAAAGTTTGACATTTTTAAATGTTTTTATATGTGCCAGAAGCCACCCGGAGTGTCTGGGGCAACTCAGCCTGATGGGCAGCATATTATTATTATTATTATTATTATTATTATTATTATTGCCTTTAACCCAGGCTTCCTCAACCTCGGCCCTCCAGATGTTTTTGGCCTACAACTCCCATGATCCCTAGATAGCGGGTCCAGTGGTCAGGGAATTGTAGTCTCAAAACATCTGGAGGGCCGAGGTTGAGGAAGCCTGCTTTAACCACTATGTGGCAGGCAGAAATTTAACAGGTTATGCCTTATAAAGGCTGGGACTATAATTACAGGAAAGTTTCTCCTGTTGACATTGTAGCTAGATCTACACATATTAAAAAACACGCTGTGAAAACGCTCTGCGAGAAACCATTGTAAGGCTCACAATTGAGAATATCACTGAGTTGCGATTTTAGCTCTACAGTCCCATCCGGTGTCACAGTGTTATAACACATTTATAACATTTTGACTGATGTAGCTGAGTCCTCTGTCTGTCTTGTTGTGTGTGGCCCCTGATTTATCACTGGGCCCTCTACCCTACTTGCCAAAGACAATACGAATTTGTATGTGAAGCAAAGGGTACGCAGATACATGTCCTGCGAGAAGGGTGGCGGGCCTGATGCACATGCCGTGTGCTGGGCCCAGAAACTCCTTTTGGCACCTCTGAGGTAAAAAATGGACAGTCTGTTTAGTGTAGATCTCTCCTGCATCCAACATTTCTGAATGTAATGTAAGGTGTCGGTAACCATTACGTCGGTCGTATCCCAACAGCTCCCTGTCAAATCACCTTGGATCCTGCCACCAACCACCCCAACCTTGTGCTTTCCAAGGACCTTGATAGCGTTCGTCTGGAAGACAACCCTGAGGACGAGGTCCCTGATGGGCCCGAGAGGTTCAGCAAGTGCGTGTGTGTGCTGGGCTCTCAGGGATTTACCTCAGGACGCCATTACTGGGAAGTAGAGGTGAGGAATAAAACCAGCTGGGACATTGGGGTGGCCAAGGAGTCCGTCAACAGGAAGGAAGCCAAAGTGAAAGTCAAGCCCAGCAATGGATTCTGGGCCATCTGGCTGAGGAACGGTAGTGAATACAAGGCCCTTGAGTCTCCCCCCAAGCTGCTGTCCCTCAAGGACAAGCCCCAGAAAGTCGGGGTCTACCTGGACTATGAAGCAGGGCAGGTCTCCTTCTATGATGCTGACACCATGCTCCACATCTACACCTTTTCGGACATCTTCTCCGAGCGCCTCTACCCCATGTTCAGCCCTGGAGTCAACAAGGACGGGCTCAATGGCGAAGCCCTCCACCTCCTGTCCCCGCGGACATAGCAAAGGCTGTACCTGGAAGTCCCATCAAGCCCCACCAGAATGCTGTTTCATTTGCAAACGGTCTTAATTTATGCTGAGTTGCTGGATTAGAGTGGACTTGGACCAGGTGGTGCCTGGCTAGGAAACTACTGGCGCCCCATGCAAAGTTGCTCTGAGCTTCCCAAGGAAAGAATGAGCACAATTCAAAGTGTTGGTGCTGACCTTTAAAGCCCTAAACAGCCTCGATCCAGTATACCTGAAGGAGCGTCTCCACCCCCATCATCCAGCCTGGACACTGAGGCCCAGCTCCGAGGGCCTTCTGGCGGTTCCCTAACTCGAGAAGCAAAGTTACAGGGAACCAAGCAGAGGGCCTTCTCGGTAGTGGCGCCCGCCCAGTGGAATGCCCTCCCATCAGATGTCAAGGAAATAAGCAACTATCTGACTTTTAAAAGACATCTGAAGGCAGCCCTGTTTAGGGAAGTTTTTAATGTTTGATGTTTTATTGCTCTATTATTATTATTATTATTATTATTATTATTATTATCCTGTTGGGAGCCACCCAGAGTGGCTGGGGAAACCCAGCCAGATGGGCAGCATATGAATAATAAATGAATAATAAATTATTATTATTATTATAAAGGTATAGTAGGAACTTGCATTGTTCTGTGGTGTATCAGAACCTGGGGCACTGCCTTGAAGGAAATATTGGCACAGATAAGGATAGTGATATAGGACGAGGGAGGGAGGGCAGAAAAGAGACCTGAAAGTAAAAGATGAAGTTCTGGACAAGGTAAAACAACAGCTGACCTACGCACATGTTTTAGAAGCCACACATCTGCAATTTTGACTGAAGAGGTAGAGCAGCCAGAAGCTAAACGTTTCGGTTCTGAAATGGGAATCACGGACTGTCAGATTTAGAGACACCAACTGATCCTCCTACTTTAGCAAAGAGGGGGAAACCTCTAAATCAGGCTTCCTCAACCTTGGCCCTCCAGATGTTTTTGGCCTACAACTCCCGTGATCCCTAGCTAGCAGGACCAGTGGTCAGGGATGAAGGGAACTGTAGTCTCAAAACATCTAGAGAGCCGAGGTTGAGGAAGCCTGTTCTAAATGTACATGCAGGACACATTAAAGTCATGTGACCTCAGCCTGGAGAGGGCAGCACCAGCATCCCGTAGCTTCAGCGAACGATACCTTTCTGAACATCTCCAAAACTGCCATCTTGACAACAGCATCATTTCATTTTTTATTTGAGCAGCAGAGGCAGGAAGAAGTTGAAACGTTTTGCCATTGGAATAAAATGTTTCCTGTTAATTGCAGTGAGCCCTGTGTGTGTGTGTGCAAAAGCAGATACCTGCAAAGCCAGGATTAGTCTCCTTAGCTCACTCTCTGCCAAAGATATCAGCAACTCTGGAGCAGCATTGGCTAACTTGCGGCCCATCCAGGTGTTTGAACTACAGCTCCCATAATCCCCGACCGTTGGCTTGTGCTGGCTGAGGCTGATGGGAGATGGAGTTCAAGAACTTCCGGAGGTACAGAGGCGACCCTCCTTTCTGGGCTGCTCAGATTCCTTTCTCTTCTTGTAAACAGGACGAAGCGAAATGGTGTCCTCAGACAATTGCCAACAGCACAGCTTTGTCTGACAAGCATCTAAGGGAGCTAGAGGGACAGATCCCTGCAGAAACTGCACCCAAAGAGACTTGTTATACCTGGATGCTTCTGGGAAAGGGGGAGTGTGGGTCTACTGATGACGCCTCAGGGGAGGAAGATGTGATGGTAGAAAGTTATCAGTCGGATCAGCCTGGAGGCTTCTCCTCAGATGATGAGTTGGGTCATGTTTTCAGAGGTGAGTGCAGGTTGTCTGTGTGTCTGAACAGGGAGGCTGTTGTTTAAGTTTTGACATCAGTGCACCTTTCTAAAGGCTTTTGTGGCTCAGTTCTTCCTTGATCTGTTCTATTTACATCTGCTCTTGGGAGGCATCAGTTTGGGTGTTGCTTGCTTGGATGCTTGGAAGACGTAAGAGCCGTTTTACTCCTTCCAGATTTCTGGAACAATTATGATGCATTCTGAAACAACACACATATAGCGCCCACTATAGTGCGATAGTCATTCACACAGAATTTTACAGGAAACCAACTGTAAAATGCACTGTATCTGAGTGCAATAACGTTCAGCTTAAAAATCTTGCTTGAGGCAACCTGCTGCTGGGCGGATGTTGCTGGACTTCAGTTCTCAGTACTCCCAGCTAGCATGGCCAGCCATCAGGGATGATGGAATTTGTAATCCAAGAACATCTGGAGAGCAACAGGCCCAAATGGCTTCCTTCAGCAGAACTTGCATTCTATAGTTCATTTGGAGATTAGTGTTTTCCCACAAATTGGTTTGGCATTGCAGCCAGCCTTGGCAAATGCTCCACTGAGTCACCCGCTAAGGCTGTAAAGTATGCATTGATTGATCAGTCAAAACTTGATTTCAGAACTTCATTTTGAGTTTTAAAAATTGCCTCGGGGTAATTCCAGTGTAGCAAGATGTGATAGTTCAAATATTAGGCAAGTTAACAGAAGCTGGGTTTATCCACAGCTGTTAGTCTTGGTTGCAAAACATGATCTCCACGTTTAGATGCAGTCTACTTCTGGAGAAGATCAGGTACTGGGGACAAACAATGCAGCTGAGCTCCTGTCTTCGTGTCCTCCCCGTGAGCTTTCCAGAAGTATCAACCAGCTCATTTTTGTAAACAGAAAAACAGATTAGCTCTGCTTTCCCCATCCTGAAAACTCCGACTGTCGCATAGGATGATCAGAGGTCTTCCACAGGTCAGTTTTTATGGGAAAGAAACATGTTAGATGCCTTTTCTTTCCAGATTAGATGCCTGGTTAGTGAACAGTTTTGTTTCCCAAGGTGCAGGTATCAGGCTTTCTTTTGAGCAGTGGCAAAATGTGTTCCTTGCATGGGGAAGATCCGCAGCATATTCAATTCATGGGATCCTTCAAAGTCCCCTCTGTTGTGCATTCATGTTTATTTGTGCTCATTGGGGTACTGCCGTGGTTATATGTGATGCTGCTCTCAATACTATTTGCTCCCACAAAAGTTTTGAAGAGGACATGCTGCTTTGTTCCCAAATTTTGCTCACCCTGTAACTTCCTGCTGAAATCTTGTGTGTGTATATTTTCTTCACCTTAGCTCCACACCACAACCCCATACATCTGACGCTAAAAGGGGGGACTTCCAAGTCAGAGTGTGTGTGTCAGATAAGTCAAAATTAAGTCCCGAAACCTCTGCCAGGGCTAATCCACTTTTCCTCTGCTTTTCCTCTGCTCTTTCCAGGCATGGCCCACACTTTAAAGCACAGCGTCCAAGCACCCTTTCCCTGCCACTCTGGTGCTTTCCCCGCAAGAACACACTCTTTAAAATTCAATCAGCGCAAACAGCAACCCGCAGATAACCTGAATTGATGTTTGCTCTCATTGAGTGTGGAAGAGCAGATTTTTTTTTGTGGGAAAAGCTCTGGAGCAAAAAAACCACACTTGGACACAGAACTTTGCTGGACAGAGAGGCAAAGGCAAGTGTGGGTAAGCCCTGTGCTAAGCAATGGGAAGAGAACTGTAGATCATTTGTGACTGGCTAGCTTTCCCCATCTATGTCTCCGATCTTCTGCAGCTGAGTCATTCTCTGTTGCGGTCCATGTCCAATCATTCTTCCCTGGTGAGCGAGTTCATCTTTGTCAGTTTCTCTGGGCTGCCGCAGCTGCGAATGCTCCTTTTTGCGCTGGTCCTTTCCATGTACACTGTGTCGCTCGCAGGGAATTCCATCATCACCACCGTGATCAAGTTAAACCCGGCCCTCCACACGCCCATGTACTTCTTCTTGACGAACCTGTCTCTGTTGGAAATATGCTACACCACAGCCATTGTGCCCAAGATGCTGGCTAACCTGTTGGCGGAGAATGGGAGGATCTCTCTCTGGGGCTGCGCTACCCAGATGTACTTTTTCACCCTCTTTGGCATCACGGAATGCTGTCTCCTTGCTGCCATGGCTTATGACCGCTATGTGGCCATTTGCAACCCATTGCGGTACAGTGTTGTCATGAACCGAGGCGTCTGTGCCCAGCTTTCAGTGGCCTCATGGTCGGTGGGAGTGATGGTTGGACTGGGTCAAACGAACTATGTCTTTAGCCTGACCTACTGCGGGCCCAACAGGATCAACCACTTCTTCTGTGACATCCCTCCTCTCCTGACGCTAGCATGTGGCGATACTTCAATGAACGTTGTTGCAGTCTATATGGTGGCTGTACTTTTCATCACGGCCCCTTTCCTTCTGATCCTCACGTCCTATGTATACATCATCACCTCTATTTTGAGGATGCCCTCAGCTGAGGGCAGGCGCAAGGCCTTCTCCACTTGCTCGTCCCATCTCATCGTTGTCTCCCTGTTCTACGGTTCAGGCATCATTACGTACCTTAGGCCCAAATCCAGCTACTCGGCGTCGAGCGACAAGCTGCTGGCCTTGTTCTACACAGTTGTGACCTCCATGTTGAACCCCATAATCTACAGTTTGAGGAACAAGGAGGTCAAAGCGGCCTTGATGAAAACCATGGGTAGGAAACTATGTTGTGTGGAATGTAAAAAGTGATCGTTGCTGGGATGGTACCTCAGGGCACCACCCATATAATAAACTTGAATAAAACTTTTCTGACAGAAAACCTGTTTTCATCTAAATTCTTACCACACTTGCTGAGGACATGTGCCTCTAAATAGCCCCAAGCTGCTTCCCTGTGTTCAGGAAACATAAATACTGCAAGGAATTTAGCTCAAATGCCGGGTTAAGGCAGGGCAATCCAGATGCTGTGGGATTATGAATCCTATAAATCCTAACCTTCAGCTACACTGGCTGAGGTTGATCTGAGTTGGAAGTCTTACAACATCTGGAGAGCTACAGGTTCCCACCCCTATGCTAGGGGAACTGCCTCCCACAGAGATTCTGGCTCTGTGTTACTAGATGACAAATTATGGTTGGTTTGGTAGAGACGACCCAACCAGCACCCTAACCAGAATACCAAAAGGAGGTAAGTGTAAGTAATGCTCTGATCATTTAATCTGCACCACAGAATGCCCCTATTAGGTACTTTGGGGAACAATGGAGATGGATCATGGTTTTTCAGATACAGTAATCGAGGTTCATTGGGAGAAACATGACAAAGTAGACAAATTATTAACTATAATTCTTGCCAAGCACAGAGGGGCAGAAGAGGGGTCATGGTGCACTTGTGTATTGCATACCTCCAACATCTTGCTGATCAAAATCAGGACCCTCATTTTCTGGTTCTGAGCTCTCGCAGGAAGGAGCTGATTCACATGAGAGCACGAGACCAAAACACAAGCATCCTTTGCTTGGACATGGACTGGGAAAGTGAGGACCTGTTGCCTAGAAAGTGCGAGACAAAAGGTAAATGTGGATAAGCCCTAAGTAGAGGAGCTGGAGATGCCTTCTTCTTTCTTTCTTTGGCAATCACTCATAGCCGAGTAAGATTGTCTTCCATAAACACAGTTTTAACAGTGAGTCAGTAAGTGACTGTGGAGGCCAATTCTGGATCCACACGTCCTTCCACAGTGGGGACATAGGTTTCTGGATGGGAGTTGATCATGGTGAGGGTTTGCCAAGTGTGCCTTCCTCTTAGCACGTTTCTCCCTTTCGTCCTGAGTTCAAGCATCTTCAAAGTCCATGGCACCTTTGGTAAAGGCTGTTCTATAATTGGAGCGCTCACAATGTTTTCCAATTGTTGGTGTTTATACTGCTTTTTTTTAGATTTGCCTTGAGACAGTCTTTAAACCTCTTTTGTTGACCACCAGCATTACGCTTTCCATTTTTAAGTTTGTAATAGAGTAGTTGCTTTGGAAGACGATCATCAGGCATCCACACAACATGACCAGTCCAATGAAGTTGGTGTTGAAGAATCATTGCTTCAACACTGGTGATCTTTGCTTCTTCCAGTACACTGGCATTAGTTTGCCTATCTTCCCAAGTGATATGTAAATTTTTTTGTAGACATTCATTACCCTTAGCAATGACCTTCCATAACTGTTTTCATAACTGCTTCGACATAATCTCCTAACAGTTTTATAACTGTTCTGGGGCTCATTCAGAAGTTGACTGAGCTGCATCTGTAGACACTTGTTTGTAAGGACTCAAAATACATAGACTGGGCTTGGTTTCAGGCTCCCTAGGTGCGGCCTTTTAAGCTTGTGAGGGAAGTAGCTGAACTGTGGGGAGTGTAAGATGCACTCTTTACAGGAGGGATGCTGGCCAAACTACTTTATTTAGAACAAACTCAAACACACATGCAGGGGTGCACCTAGGAGTTAGTCCGGTCAGGGCCAGGGGGAGCACAAAAACTGTGACGCTCCACTCTGGCTCGGAGTGGCTAGGAGCCTGCCTGCATGCTCAGAAAATGGACCGATGGAGGAGGAGGAGGAGAAGCAGCCCAGACCGTGATTACCATGGAGAAAGTCACTGGTGGGGCATGAAAGGAAATGAAAAGAAATCTTTTTGAGTTTCTTGTCCCTGTTCTATTCCAGCTTCAGAGGCCCCAATACAGGTCCTTGTGAAGGGTGCAAGGGAGCCTAGGTACGCCTCTGCACACAAGACACGATAAAAGCCCACAAAAAAATCTCTCTTCAATAACCTGAAGGACTAGTCTCTACAGCTCCTGACCTTTTTTTTTGGGGGGGGGGGGAACGTGGACCAGAACTGCTTCACACTTTGGTGAACTTGAAGACATAAAACACAGACTGCATTCCCTTAACAGTACAGGGAGCAGCTTCTGGAATGAATAATTTTCCCAGGGCTGCAGCTTATTGTGCTGGGAAATCAAGCACACCTTTTTGTCTCATCATTGGTCATTGGAGACATAAAGAGATGTTTGCTGGCACTGAGGCAGAGCTCTGGCTCCTCATGCTGGGACTTAAAGTGAAAGGCTGGGCTGCTGGAGGAACAGACTCTTCCTTGATCTCAAGGCAGATGAGAGGCATTCTTAAGCGAGACCTTTGGAGGAATGAATATGCGCCAGTCATTGCAAGTGTGTATTAGCTATTGGCTTAATGGGGCTGTTATGATGAAGGTCAAGGATGCAGGAAGCAGGGAACACTTGCCTTTTGCTCCACTCTTTCCAGGCACAGGTCAGTGCTTAAAAGCTGCGGAGGGTTTTTTTTTGCTTCAGAGTTTCCTTGTGGAAACCTACTCTTCAGTGCTCAATCGGAGCAAACATCAATTTGGGTTCTCCACAGATTGCTGTCTGCTCCTACTGAGCTTTAGAGAGTCGCCTTTCACAGGCAAAGCTCTGGAGTAAAAAAAAAAAAGATGTTTGGACATGGAACTTTAAAGTGGGAACCGTGACTGGAAAGAGCGGAGGAATGGTGAGTGTAGATAAGCCCTTAGCGAGTGCAGAGAGAAGGAGCAAGGCTCCTCAATGGCAAGGTTATATGGTAAGGGAGTGGTACATGGAATGTTCTGGAAAGGATGTTCAGGTGAATAGAAAGATGCCTTAGATGAGAATTCTCACAGAAAAATTCAAAAATCCTGTTTAGAACAAAGGCTTTATTAGGCCAAACAAAATGTTATGGAATGGAAAGCAAATCTTTGAGTTCTCCAGAATGCTTCAGCTGGCTAGGTAGTAAACACTCTTGCAGATAAGGAATTGGTTAAGTAAAAGAAAGCAAAGGATTAAACGGACACTTCTCCTACTGGAGAGTTTCAGAAAGTGGAGTCCCCCAAGGTTCGGTATTGGGACCTGTGCTTTTAATCTTGTTCCTAAGTGATGAGGTGTCAGGTGTGAGAATTGAGGTAGCCAAGTTTGTTAATGATACTAATTGTTCAGTGCCATTAAAACAAAAAGCGATTGCAAAGAGCTCTGAAGGACATACTCAAACCGAATGAAATAAGATGGGAAATACAATTAAATGTAAACAAGTGATGCATGTTGGTGCAAAAAAGAAAAAAGAAAAAGAATAAATCTTAACCTCACATATTTACACATGGGGTCACAACTTCCAGTGGCTGACCAGGAAAGAGACCTTGGGGTTGTAAATTGATGGCTCAGTAAAGATGTCTACCCAGTGTCCAAACCCCATTGAAGTAAATGTGAATACAGTGGTACCTTGGGTTAAGTACTTAATTCGTTCTGGAGGTCTGTTCTTAACCTGAAACTGTTCTTAACCTGAAGCACCACTTTAGCTAATGGGGCCTCCCGCTGCTGCTGTGCCGCCAGAGCACAATTTTTGTTCTCATCCTGAAGCAAAGTTCTTAACCCAAGGTAATATTTCTGGGTTAGCGGAGTCTGTAACCTGAAGCGTATGTAACCTGAGGTACTACTGTATTGGATCGTTTGCCCCAGTGTGCATCACTTCACATTCCCTTACATTGAATTGTATTTTCCCATTTAATTTCTCACAATCCCGATTTGGAGAGATCCTCTTGGGGCTCATCTCAATCCCTACTATGTCTGCAGCATTCAACATGTTTCATGTGTCTCTTATGCTTCCAAACTCTTCCAGGAAAGCTCCTTTCTGAATGGTGAAATAGGGAATGGCACCCTAGTGACAGAATTTATCCTAACCGGACTTTCTGATCTCCCAGCTGTCCGCTTCTCCCTCTTTGCTGCCTTTTTGCTCATCTACCTGGTCACCCTGCTGGGGAACGGTACCATTCTTCTTGCCATAGCAGCTGACTCCCACCTGCACAACCCCATGTATTTCTTCCTCACTAATCTTTCCCTGCTGGACATCTGCTGCCCCACAGCTACGGTGCCCAAGATGCTGGAGAGCCTCTTGTCAGCGAGCAATACCATTTCCTTTGTTGGCTGTGTGCTGCAACTCTACTTCCTGATAGCCCTGGCAGGGACAGAGGTCTTCCTCTTGGCTGTCATGGCCTATGACCGCTATGTGGCCATATGCAACCCTCTGCGATACACGGCCATCATGAGCAAGAAGCTGTGTCTTCAGATGGCTGCTGGTACATGGGTCACAGGGTTCCTCAACTCGCTTCTGCACACAGTGTTGACTTTCACTTTACCTTTCTGCAGATCCAATAGAGTCAATCAATATTACTGTGATATCCCTCCAGTCTTGGCCTTATCATGTGCTTCCACCTATGCGGCTGAGATGGTTGTCTTCATTGTTGGTGGGATTTTGGGTGTGGGGGCTTTTCTGGTGACGCTGGTCTCCTACATCCACATCATCTCCACCATCCTTAGGATACGTTCTGCTGAGGGGAAACGCAAGGCCTTCTCCACTTGTGCCTCTCATCTTATGGTAGTGGGCCTCTTCTATGGCACAATCCTCTTCACTTACTTAAGGCCTTCTTCCAGCCACCATCCAGACCAGGACAGGATGGTGAGCATGTTGTATGGGGTAATTACGCCCATGTTGAACCCCTTGATCTACAGTCTCAGAAATAAGGAGGTGAAAGGGGCTTTGAAGAGGGTAATAGTTCATAAATGCTTAAAGAGCAAATGTGTGGCTTAGTTATTTGTATTTCTCAGTTAAGTTGGAATGAGCGCATAAGTAATTCTGAGCCAAGGAAAAGTAGTACAGTATATCCAATTTTTGAAAGAGAAAACAAAGGTAACCCTTTGCCTCAGTTTCCTGAATGGATTTAATAAGGAAATTTCAAGGTTTGAAAAACATTTACTTGAAAATAATGTGAAGTTACTTTCAAAAATGTATAAGCTGTTGCTAGAATGGTATACTAAAGATGAAGAAGTTAAATCGGTAATGATACAATGGGCAAAAGATATTGGGCATAATATACAATTTTCATCTTGGGAAAAGTTATGGAGGGAAGATTTAAAATTTACAGCATGCTGTATGTTGAAGGAAAACTATATGGAAATGATGTATCGTTGGTATCTAACACCTACTAAACTAACAAAAATGTATAGAAATGCTTCAAATATCCGTTGGAAATATAAGGAGGAAGAAGGCACCTTCTTCCATATGTGGTGAATGTGCAAAATAACGAAAGCATTCTGAGAAATGATATACAATGAATTGAAAAAAAATGTTTAAAATAACTTTTGTGTGGAAAAAACAGAAGCTTTTTTTACTAGGAATTTTAGGTGCAGAAATACCAAAAGAACAGAAAAGATTATTCATGTATGCAATGACAGCAACGTGGATACTTTTGGCCCAGAGATGAAAAGAAGTTAAAGTTGATAAAGATGATGGACTACACCGAAATGGCGAAAATGACTGAAAAAATTAGAAACCAAGAAAACAGAAACTTTAACAAGTATGGGAAACATTTATTAGTTACCTTTGAGAACACTGTAAACAACTAAAAACTTTGGCAGGTTTCTAACAACACTTGTAATCTAACAAGAACTATGGTAAAAATGGAATGAGGTTGAAAAAGATTGACAATGGAATCCATGGAGGGGGGGGGGGAGGGAAGTGCAAGGATTCAGGAAATCCTATATGTTTATGATTCTGCTTACTATTTGAATATAAATGTAAGTTGTAAAACTGAATAAAAACATAATAAAATAAAATACCCAATAACTTCATTTCTTCTCTTTCCATGGTTCATTTTACATATCTTACATCCCTGCAGATTTTACATAAACCATTCAAATCAATTTTCCACTATTACATCCATCAAGATTTATTTACTCTGCTGAATTTATCTTAACACTGCCAGCATTTTCAGCTGTACACACTTATTTTCCATATACTCAATAAACATGTTCCAGTCTTCTTTAAACGTATGTTCTTCTTGCTCTCTTATTCTTTATGTAGATTCCAAACACTTCCCCCCCTTTGCCTTGCTGCTTTCCCCAGGTAAATCCATGAAAACCTGAATATGACTTCCCTTCCACCCTTTTCCTGGTTCCTTTGGTTTTCTACTACTCCGTGTAATCCACATCTTTTTAACCATCCAATTTGTTATCTATTAAAAACTCTTATCTATTTCAACTCTGCTGGATGTACTTGAGACCTGCTAAGCTATGTATTTGTTTAAACTGGTTCTATAAGAATTGGTTCTATAAGAAACAGCAAAAAAGGTACAGGTAAAGGAACCCTGGACAGTTAAGTCCAGTCAAAGGCATCCATGCAGTTGCGGCACTCATCTCGCTTTCAGGCCGAGGGAGCTGGCGTTTGTCCACAGACAGCTTTCCGGGTCATGTGGCCAGCATAACTAAACCGCTTCTGGTGCAACAGAACACTGTGACGGAAACCAGAGCACATGGAAACGCTGTTTACCTTCTCACCACAGCAGTACCTATTTATCTACTTGCACTGGTGTGCTTTCGAACTGCTAGGTTGGCAGGAGCTGGGACAGAGCAATGGGAGCTCACCCCGTTGTGGGGATTCAGACCACCGCTGACCTTCTGATCGGCAAGCCCAAGAGGCTCAGTGGTTTAGACCACAGCACCACTCGCGTCCCTATAAGAAACAGTATAGACACTTGTTCGGAGGGACTCAGAATACATAGACTGGGCTTATTGTAAGACTCCCCGGATGTGGGTCTTTAAGGGAAGAGGGAAGTAGCTGAACTGTGGGGGGACGATTGATCAGGTTGGCCCCGCTGATAAGGGCAGAATGCCTGGACCAGAACCACTTCAAACTTGGGTAAATTGGAACACATGAAACATAGATTGCATTATCTTAATATTCCAGGGAGCAGCTTCTTGAATGAATATTATCCACAGGGCTGCAGTTTATTGTGCTGGGAAATCAAGGACACATTTTTTTTCTTATCGTTGGTCATTGGAGACATAAAGAGATGTTTGCTGGTGCTGAGGCAGAGCTCTGGCGCCTGCGATTCCCTTGTGCTCCTCATGCTGGGACTTAAAGGGAAAGGCTGGGCTGCTGGAGGAACAGACTCTTCCTTGATCTCAAGCCGGATGAGAGGCATTCTTAAGTGTGAATATGCGCCAGTCATTGCAAGTGTGTATTAGCTATTAGTTTAATGGGGGGGTATTGTTATGATTAAGGTCAAGGATGAAGGAAGCTGGGAACACGTAATGTTTATAAGGGTTAATTACACTCATCTTTTGCTCCACTCTTTCCAGGTACAGGTCCCCACTTAAAAGCTCCATGTCCTCTATTTTTTGCCTCAAAGTTTCCCCCACAAAAATATGCTCTTTAGCACTCAGTCGGAGCAAACATCAGTTCGGGTTCTCCACAGATTGCTGTTTGCTCCTACTGAGCTTTAGAGAGTGGCTTTTCACAGGCGCTGCTCTGGAACAACAACAACACGGTGCTTGGACATGGAGATTTAGAATGCAGACTGTGATCGGAAAGAGCCGAGGAAAGGTAAGCATAGATAAGCCCTTAGCTAGTACAGATAGAAGAAGCAAGGCTCCTCAATAGAAATGATCTATGGAATGGGAGTGATATATGGAATGTTCTGGAAAGGATGTTCAGGTGACTAGAAAGATGGCTTAGATGAGAGTTCTTACAGGAAAATTCAAAAACCCACATTCGAGTAAAGACTGTATTAGGCCCAACAAAATTTTAGGAAATGGTAAGCAAATGTTTGAGTTCTCCAGAAGGCTTCAGCTGGCTAGGTGGCAAACACTCTTGCGGATTAGGAATTGGCTATGTTAGAAAGAAGCAGAGGAATAAAGGGACACTTCTCCAACTGGAGAGATTTAGAAAGAGTCCCCCCAAGGTATTGGGACCTGTGCTGTTAATCTTGTTCCTAAGTGATGAGGAGTCAGGTGGCCAGATTTGTTGATGATACAAAATTGTTCAGGGCCATTAAAACAAAAGGAGATTTCAAAGAGCCCCAAAAGGCCTTCAACATGCTTTATGTTTCTCTTATGCTTTCAAACTCTTCCAGGAAATCTCCTTTCTGAATGGAGAAATTGGGAACGACACGCTAGTGACAGAATTCATCCTAATGGGAATTTCTAATCTCCCTGCGGTTCGCTTCTCCCTGTTTGCTGCCATTTTGCTCATCTACCTGATTACACTGGTAGGAAATGGCACAATTCTTCTTGCCATAGGAATTAGCTCTCACTTGCACACCCCCATGTATTTCTTCCTCAGCCACCTTTCCTTGCTGGACATCTGCTTCCCGACAGCTACAGTGCCCAAGATGCTGGAGAACTTCTTGTTAGAGATCAATACCATTTCCTTTGCTGGCTGTGTGCTACAACTCTACTTCCTGGTGGCACTGGTAGGGACAGAGGTCTACCTCTTGTCTGCCATGGCCTATGACCGCTATGTGGCCATATGCAACCCTCTACGATACACAGTTATCATGAGTAAGAAGCTTTGTCTTCAGCTGGCAGCGGTTACCTGGGTCACAGGGTTCCTCAACTCCCTTCTGCACACAGTAATGACGTTCACTCTACCTTTCTGCAGATCCAATAAAGTCAATCAATACTACTGTGACATCGCACCAGTGCAGGCATTATCGTGCGCTTCTACTTACACAGCTGAAATGTTGGTCCTTATTGTTGGTGGGTTTTTGGGTGTGGGGGCTTTCTTTGTGACGCTGGTCTCTTACATCTACATCATCTCCACCATCCTTAGGATCCGTTCTGCTGAGGGGAAACGCAAGGCCTTCTCCACTTGTGCCTCCCATGTAATTGTCGTGCTCCTCTTCTATGGTACCATGATTTTCACTTACATTAGGCCTCTCAACAGCCGCCATCCAGACCGGGACAGGATGGTGAGCATGCTGTCTGGGGTGATTACCTCCATGTTGAATCCCTTGATCTACAGCCTTAGGAATAAGGAAGTAAAGGTGACCTTGAAGAGGGTGATAGTTCATATGTGCTTAAAGAGGGAATGTGTGTCTTAGTTATTTGTATTTCTCTGTTAGATTAAAATAGACACATAAGTAAATCTGAGCCAAGGAAGTGTAGTCTACATATTTTTTGAAAGGGAAAACAAAGGTAACATTTTGTCTCAGTTTTGTGGGAGTTTATTGAATACATAAAATAAGAATACGTAAAAGAGAAAATGTAAAACTCTCTCCAGACATTTGGGATAAGTAACTTCGAATTGGTTGAACATTTTGCTTGATGTAATATGGAGACTTTTATTCTTGGTTCTCCTTGTGCCTCTGGTCGCTTCAGTTATAGGTTTATTTTTCCACATATCTTACGAGTCAAAGGATGTGGCGCGCCACACTGGTAGGGTAGGAGAGGATGCCAAGTGTGGCAGGAAGATCCAAGGACGGTCAATATTATAGTTTCGGGATAGTTCATGGTCTTATGTAGCTGCATTGTTTAATACTTTCTGGATTTCCCATGAGCATATTATGAAGTAGTTGTGTTCTATGTTATAAATCAAGCACAGCTAGTTGTTCCTTTTCCCTTTCCAGTGTATTTCTTATCAATGAACAATTCAGTGTGGTGTGAAGTAATTTTTATTCTGAAAGTGTGGCCCAGAGAAAAAAATTATGAGAACCAGTTTGCTAGAGTTTACATGACAGAGAAGACCCACCAGGAGGTCATAGAGCCAGGCTGAAGAAGACATGATGGAAAAGGATACTGCCAAGATGGTGTATTGTTCAAGTGAGGGCTCCTGTGTGGACTGGAATCCTGATTTTAAGATTGGAGAAATGAGAATCGAAGATAAACTGACACTGACTGATTCACCTATCCCTACATTAGGGAAAAGGGGTTGCAGCATGGCCCACTCCCTGTTTTGACAATTCTTTATTTGCAGGAATGTGCTTGTTTGTTTGTACTGAGTATTAGAGATTTGTAGATTGGATTAACAGCAAGGGTTATGGCAAGAAACCTTGTGAAACTTTGAGAACCTATTATTTCAGCTCTGTGTTTGTTCCAATTGAAAATGTAGATCTGAGGCAAAGACAGGCTACATTGCCGGGGATCGTGTAGGATCAAGGGGCTGCACGCGACCCCGCAAAAAGCGCCCCCCATTTGAGGTGGGGAGCGGTCATTCTGGGATTTACTATTTTTGATGGCAAGTGGGAGAAAAGATTGCTACATATATGATTCTTGCCATGTCAGATGGGAGACTAAACATCTCTCTTCTCCCTCTCTTCCCCTCCATATGGGGGAGATTGTTTTCTGTACAGGAGCTTTCCTTTCAAGTGCTGAAATTTGATGTGGTAGAGTCCACACACAGAGTAACCACTTCTGTGAGCAGAAAGTACTAGGGATGATGAGGAGAGTGTTCTCGCTTGGCCCCATGTGTGCTGTTTGGATGTTCTAGGGACATTAAAGCCATGGACTTTGGACGAAACCATAATTATTTTTATACATCTTCTGAGGACCTTTTTGGAGGGAGCTCTGTGTTGGTAGATGAGATGGAGACTACACCATTATTGTGAACAATGACCTGTGGGACTCATGAGGCAGGTGAAAACACTTGCATGGTCCCATTTTGGGACGAGAGAAATGTGTATGTCCGTCGCTATATTTTAACATCAATACCTACAAGGAGCATGATCTCCCTGTGGTTTAATAACCTCTATGGGCTTTGTCTTGGAGGTCACCAAGTACCGTCAATTATAGACATTTTAATGGTAAGCCTTCCAAAATGTAGGCCCAGCTCCACATGTGTGATTCCTCATGAGTACATCTCATGGTACATCTCATCTACCAACCACATGTGTGATTCCTCATGAGGAACGGCTAAGGGAGCTGGGCATGTTTAGCCTGGAGAAGAGGAGGTTAAGGGGTGATATGATAGCCATGTTCAAATATATAAAAGGATGTCACATAGAGGAGGGAGAAAGGTTGTTTTCTGCTGCTCCAGAGAAGCGGACATGGAGCAATGGATCCAAACTACAAGAAAGAAGATTCCACCTAAACATTAGGAAGAACTTCCTGACAGTAAGAGCTGTTTGACAGTGGAATTTGCTGCCAAGGAGTGTGGTGGAGTCTCCGTCTTTGGAGGTCTTTAAGCAGAGGCTTGACAACCATATGTCAGGAGTGCTCTGATGGTGTTTCCTGCTTGGCAGGGGGTTGGACTCGAAGGCCCTTGTGGTCTCTTCCAACTCTATGATTCTATGATTCTTAGTGCTTGGACCCACTGATGACTTACGTTGCGATACAATAAAGTTGTTTCCGAGCATATGCAAAGTATCTCCTCCCATTGCTTGGTTAATCCTGCCATCCCCACATAACTGAATAAGCCACTGACTTCAGGTGTCACCATAATTGCTTTTGGTATTCTTATTCATACAGCACTACCCATGTTGGGTGTTCATCTGAGGTGCCCCCCTGATATCAGAGGAATTGCAGGTGATTCCATCATCTTCATTACACTTAACGATGCTCTGTGGGACTCATTTGGGAGGGGAAAACACTTGCATGGTCATATTTGGAAGGAGAGGAATAAAACTTCATTTTTATATCAATATCTGCAGGGAGCATGATGTCCCTCTAGTTTTCTTAACATAATGCAATCTTAACATAATGTTAACATACTGTTGTCAGTTGGGGGAGGGTACCATTTTTGAAGGAGCCAGACAAGTTTCTTGGTGAGTTAATGGGCCCTGAGGCTCCAATACTTTGGCCACCTCATGAGAAGAGAAGACTCCCTGGAAAAGACCCTGATGTTGGGAAAGATGGAGGGCACAAGGAGAAGGGGACGACAGAGGACGAGATGGTTGGACAGTGTTCTCGAAGCTACCAACATGAGTTTGACCAAACTGCGGGAGGCAGTGGAAGACAGAAGTGCCTGGCGTGCTCTGGTCCATGGGGTCACGAAGAGTCGGACACGACTAAACAAACAAATTTTTTTTGTGTGTGTGCCTAGTCTTGTACATACCTTGAGGTGGAGTAAAAATGAAGTAAATAAATAGGTAAATATAAATAAATAGGTAATCTCATTTCCCCCCACAGCTGAAATGTTAGAGCAATGACAAACTTATATAGATTCCACTATCAATTATCTCTTTGGGCTTTTCTTCTAACATGTAAAGAGATGTGTTGTGTAATCCAGTATCACTGTCAATAAACTCTTGTCACACCATTGTGGTTTTTTTTTTAATAGTTGTGTTTCTTACTTCTATGAACATGAACTTCTCTTCAAGTTTCCACTCTTCATTAGCCACTTTTCAGCACCTAGGGGGAGAATCCACTCACTTCATTTTCATACCCAAGAAATGCAAGTTTCACACAAGTCTTTCAATGCAAATTACCAGAGTTTTCAAATATCACCTCCCCACTCAGGTATATTGCATGTACACTCGACACACTGAAAAACAAGTATTTGCAAGATTACAAATGATCCACAGAGAGTAGATTGGGAGGAGGAAACTTCACAAAGCAGTGTGCTGCTGCCAAACAATATGCCAATCTGAAACTAGCAAGATGCTCTTAGCTCCCTTTCCCTGCTGGTGTCACTCAGAACTGATTCCCTCCATACGATGATTTCTAAAACTCCTGTGGAAAACACATGTTGGTAGCAGGGATAATTAATAAAGCATTCAATATCTACTAACTCTGCCAACACTTTTTTATGTAGACAGGCCTACGTAACTGTTTAATGCAGTTGCTATAATGAGCATTATTTATGGCTTTTATGGTGTTTTAGATTTTATCGTATACACTGTTGTACACAGCCATGTTCCGTTGTACTAACTGACAATATATAAATGCTTTCCTAAATAAACGAAACAAACAATCCCCTAGTATTTCAGACCTAATTTGGGCCTAGTTGCAACTGAAGTTTTAAATCCACATCACTGGAATTTATCATTTTTTTTTATCGCAGGAGAGAGAGAGAGAGAGAGAGAGAGAGAGAGAGAGAGAGAGAGAGAAAGTAAGTCCTACAGGGATGATTCCTGCCATTTCAGATGGAAGACAAAACATTTGTTCTCTCTTGCATCTAGTTTTCTATATGGAGGAAATTGTCTCTTGTAGAGGAGAGTTCCTTCTAGAGTTGAAATCTGACATGGTGGAGGCCCCACACAGGGCAACCATGTCATTGAGCAGGAAGCACTAGGGATGGTGCATAGCGTCTCCCAAATTGGCCTTATGTGTGCTAATCCCTGTGAGAGTCCTGGGGACTTCAAATCCATTCAGTTCGGATGACATCATAATTACTCTTGGTGGCATTATTTTTACATCACGATGGATGCAGAGCATTTATCTGAGGACCTTTCTGGTAGGAGCTCTGTGGTAGCAGATGAGATGGAGACTGCACCATAGATGTTAACAATGCTCTTTGGGACTCATTAAGGAGTAGGAAAGAATTGCATGGTCCCGTTTTCGGAGGAGAGAAGTGCATATGGCCATAGTTCAATTTTAATATCAATATTTGCAGGCACCATGATCTCCCTGTGGTTTTAGGATCACTATGGGGCTTGGGCTTCATCCTGAAGGTCACTGAGTACCATCAATTATAGACATTTTTATGGACAGTCTTCCTTGGTTTGAGTCTTCATGCTTGCTCTTAGTGCCTGGACTCAGCCATGACTTATGCTGGGATGTGAGAAAGAAGATGGCTTTGAGCATATGCAAAGTGCCTACCCCCATTGAATGAATGAATTTATTATTTCGGTCACAGACCAGTTCCAGCTCACATACAAAATCCCCCATTGAATACTACCCCATTGAATACTGCTGCCACCCCCACATGACTAAGGGATTCTAGGCAGGAGGTTCAGAAACTGAGCTCTCTACTCAGGCCCTGCTTATTTTCTGTTACATGGAATTTGTTCTTTCACCATTGAAAGCTAAGGTCACTTAAGCATAGTCACAGCTCCTGCCTGGCTGCTATTCTCCTGACTTTTGTGTAAAACCTAGAGAAGATCTGTTCCATCCTCTGGTGAAATGGAGCACATAAAACATGGGCTGGACTTCCTTAACATTCTAGGGAGTCATGTATTCAAAAAATCATAATAATGGAAATGTAGAGTTGGACAATAATTCACAGGACTGGAGCTTATTATGCTGGAAAATCACCCATTACTTTTTGTTTTGACATTGGTCATGGTAGGCAAAGAGATGCTTCCTGGCACTGCTGGTGTGCTCTGAGGCCTGCTATTCCCTTGAGCTCCTTATGTCGAGACTTAAAGGAGAAGGCTGAGCTGCCGGAGGAACACACAATCCTTCCTTGATCTCAAGGCAGATGAGAGACATTCTTAAGAGCGACTGTTTGGTGAAATGGAAATGCACCAATCACTGACCGTGAGTATTAGAAGATACAAGCTTAATGGGGCCATCTTTGTGGCTTAAAGTCTTAAGTAAGACAGGAAAAGATATGTTTGGTAATTTTATAAGTTTGACGAAATGAGACTCATATATCAAGGCAGGTGTACATGGAACAGGAGCAGTACACAGAATGTTCTAGAAGGGATGCTGAGATGAATAAAAATATGGTTTAGATGAGATGAAAATCCGTATAAGGGCAATACTATGATCAGGCCAACCAAAATGTCATGAAATGATGTGGAGGCTTTTGAGTTCTTCAGAGCTTTTCATCAGGTAATAACAACAGCAGGCTCATGGTGGAACAATAAAGTCTTCATGTGGTGACAGGCACAAGGGAGAATGTGAGAAAATCCAGCCGTAAATAATGAGCCAGCAATTGACCAGGAGGAAGAGGATCTAGCAGCGAGTACAGTGTTACCTCAGGTTACAGATGCTTCAGGTTACAGACTCCGCTAACCAGGAAATAGTACCTCGGGTTAAGAACTTTGCTTCAGGATGAGAACAGAAATCGTGTGGCGGCGGCGAGGCAGCAGTGGGAGGCCCCATTAGCTAAAGTGGTCTTCAGGTTAAGAACAGTTTCAGGTTAAGAATGGACCTCTGGACCAAATTAAGTACTTAACCGGAGGTACGACTGTATATAAAACTATCAGTCTCCATGTTCCCTGCAGTTAGTTAACAACTCCCTGTCAAGCCCTGTGGCTACAGTACACTAGTTCCAGCTTCCACACGGGTTGCTGGCCATTGACAATATCACCACTTACATGTAATGCACAAAGAGGTTCTTACAAGTCTCAGTAATTTAAAGACCTAAAAATGACTTTGTCAGATGATCTGATCTAAAAACCAGCTAATTAAGCATTGTGTTTCTCACACTGGCCAAACATTGGTCTCTGAGAAATTCAGGTACAGGGCATGAATGTGATCATTAGGAACTAATCTTTGCTTCTCAGAGTGATAAGGCGTCTAAGCAGGGACCTCAAATTCTTGCTTAGTATGACTCAAGGCTATATGCCTAACACCTTGAAAAGCAAAGAATGCCTTAACTTGTGTATGCCTCTAGCCTCCAACATGTTTACTATGTCACATTTTTGCTTTCAAACTCTTGCAGGCAAGCTCTTTGCACAGGGGAGAAATGGAGAACATCACCGTGGTGACAGAATTCATCTTAATGGGCCTTTCTGATCTCCCAGCTGTCCGCTTCTCCCTCTTTGCTACCTTTTTGCTCATCTACCTGGTCACCTTGTTGGGGAATGGCACCATTCTTCTTGCCATAGGAGCTGACTCCCACTTGCACAACCCCATGTATTTCTTCCTCACTAATCTTTCCCTCCTGGACATCTGCTGCCCTACAGCTACGGTGCCTAAGATGCTGGAGAACCTCTTGTCAGAGAAAAATACCATTTCCTTTGTTGGCTGTGTGCTGCAGCTCTACTTCCTGGTAGCTTTGGCAGGGACAGAGGTCTTTCTCTTAGCTGCCATGGCTTATGACCGCTATGTGGCCATATGCAACCCTCTGCGATACACGGTTATCATGAGTAAGAAGCTTTGTCTTCAGATGGCTGCTGGTACATGGGTCACAGGGTTCCTCAACTCCTTGCTGCACACAGTCATGACTTTCACTCTACCTTATTGTAAATCTAATAGAGTTAATCAATACTACTGTGACATCCCTCCAGTCTTGGCCTTATCATGTGCTTCCACCTATGCAGCTGAGATGGTTGTCCTCATTGTTGGTGGGATTTTTGGTGTGGGGGCTTTTCTGGTGACATTGGTCTCCTACATCTACATCATCTCCACCATCCTTCGGATCCGTTCTTCTGAGGGGAAGCGCAAGGCCTTCTCCACTTGTGCCTCTCATCTTATGGTGGTGTGCCTCTTCTATGGGACGACCATCTTCACTTACATAAGGCCTTCCTCCAGCCACCATCCAGATCAAGACAGGCTGGTGAGCATGTTGTATGGGGTAATTACGCCCATGTTGAACCCCTTGATCTACAGCCTCAGGAACAAGGAAGTGAAAGGGGCTTTGAAGAGGGTCATTATTAATAAACGCCAATAAATTTGGAAGGGGGGGGAATATATGGCTAAGATACAATTATCCTATCCTATATCATTATCTACCAAAATAACCCAATCTCTGAAAAAGAAGAACATAATTTAATATGTTTTAAATTACGATTGATCAGCTGACAATGACCTGCTTTGAAGTTTATCACCTGACATGAGTTTGCTTCATCTTCTACGTGTCAGCCCTTTAGATATTTGAAGATAGCTATCCTCTCCGTCCCCTATGTTTAGCCTGGAAAAGAGAAGACTGAGGAGACATGATAGCTATATTTAATTATCTAAAGGGCTGTCACATGGAAGATGGAGGAAGCTTGCTTCCTTCTTCTCCAGATGGTAGGACCCAAACGATTGGATTCAAATTACAAGATAGGACTGTCAAACTAATTGTCAAGAAGATGTTCCTGATGATAAGAGATATCAGGGTTGCCAATGTGGTGCCCTCCACATGGTTTTGGACTACAACTCCTATCAGTCCCATTCAGCCAGGCCAGTAGTAGAGGATGATGGGAGTTGGAGTCTAAAACAACTGGAGGGTTTGGCAGCAAGTTGTCTATCCCTGCACTGTGCAAATATTTTAATTAATATAACCTACAGACAGGAGTGCCTGGCGTGCTCTGGTCCATGGGGTCACGAAAAGTCAGACACAACTAAACAACAACAGGGTGACCATTTGCCATGGGTGCTTTGAGATTCCCGAATTACAGGAGAGGTTGTTGAACTAGATGACCCTCAGGCTACCGTCCAACTCTGCTATATCAAAACATGATATCACAGGTTGAGTTTCAAATGAGGTCCAGGAAAATCCACTTTCAAAGTCCCCACTCAGCCAATCACACAATTCAACTTACCTCACAGGATTATTGTGGGGGTAAAGTGTGTCTGTGTGGTTTTGTGTATATTGCCTTGAGATGGAAGGGTGCCATAAAAATGAAGTAAATAAATCATAGAAACATGGAATCACATATGTAATCTTAATTCTTCACACTGAAATGTGGAATGACAAACATAAATAGATGCCACTATTAATTATCTGTTTGGACTTTTGATCTAACATGTTGAGATGTGTTGTGTAATCCAGTTTCACTGTCAATAAAATCTGCCACACCACTGTTTTTTTTTATAGTTGTGTTTCTTACTTTTGATCTGTGAACATGAACGTCTCTTCAACTTTCCCCTCTTCATTTATCACTTTTCAACTTCTAGGGGGGAAGACCCACTCCATTTCCAACCCCAGGAAATGCAAGCTGGCCACAAGTTTTCTGATATAAATTACTAGAGTTTTTAATCACTTCCCCACTCCAGTGTATAGAATCATGGAATTATAGAGTTGGAAGGGACCCTGAGGGTCATCTAGTCCAACCCCCTGCAGTGCAGAAATCTCTGCTAAAGCATCCATGACAGATGGCCATCCAACCTCTGCTTGAAAACCTCCAAGGAAGGAGAGTTCACAACCTTCTGTGGGCGACTGCTCCATGGTTGAACTCTCTTACTATTTCCATTCCACTCACAGAAAAAGTGTGACCTGCTCTGGCACTGTAGCATTCGCAAGATTACAAATGACCCACAGTGAGTAGATAAGGAGGATACTTTACTTAGCAGTGTCGCTACCAAACTATACGCAAAACTGAAACAAATCAGGCCTTCTTAGCTCCCGTTCCCTGCTGGTGTCGCTCAAAACTGACCCCCCCCTCCCAACAATTTTAAAAACACTTTAAACACCGCTCACATTACAAGTATCTTGGAATGGAAGTCACCTTGGAGGTTGGGGACCTCTTGTTTCAAGAGGAGAAGAATGGGGTCTGAGGAAAGTTATCCAAAAATGCATCCAGCCCAAGTCCTGCCCTGCTTTCCTGTGCTCCTCCCACTGGTTTGAACAACAACAACACAGTGGAAAGATGTAGGTCCTGATCTTGAATGCCACCCCAAAACATGCATTTTTGGGTTCCGTGCCCAGAAAAAGCACTTTTTTGGGTGGGTGGACCCTGGTGTGGAATTGCACAAGATTATGCGGGTGGTGCTGTGGACTTGCTGATCAGAAAGTCGGTGGTTCGAATCCCCACGACGGGGTGAGCTCCTGTTGCTCAGTCCCTGCTCCTGCCAACCTAGCAGTTCAAAAGCACGTTAAAGTGCAAGTAGATAAATAGGTACCGCTCTGGTGGGAAGGTAAACGGTGTTTCCGTGTGCTGCTCTGGTTCGCCAGAAGCGGCTTAGTGATGCTGGCCACATGACCCGGAAGCTGTACACCGGCTCCCTCGGCCAATAAAGCGAGATGAGCGCCACAACACCAGAGTCGGTCACGACTGGACCTAATGGTCAGGGGCTCCTTTACCTTTATGGCAACCAAAATGGCCACTGTGGTCTTGTGATAACTAACAGGAAGATGGTGTCTGGGAAGATGGTATCCCAGATTTTGTCTTCAAGGTGTTGGAGGGTATGCATGAGGTATGAGCAAAGCCCACCAAAAAGGACCTAGTCCCTTAAACTACTGAGCTTTGTGTAAACACTGGACTAGAACAGTTCCTTACTCTGGTGAACTGGTGTACATAAAACTTTGGCCTGATTTCCTTAACATCTAGGGAGTGATATCTTGAATGACAATTATTCACAGCCCTGTAGTTTATTGTCCTGGGAAATCAGCCATCACTCTTGGTCTTGACATTGGCCATAGGGGGCAAGCAGAGATGTTTCCTGGCATTGCTTATGTGCTCTGAGGCCTGCTGTTCCCTTGAGCTCCTGTTGAGGTTGAAAGGAGAAGTTTGAGCTGCCAGAGGAACAGACAATCCTTCCTTGATCTCAAGGCAGATGAGAGGCATTCTGAAGAGTGACTGTTTGGAGAAATGGTAACGCACCAGTCATTGACAGTGAGTATTATTACAGTAGATACTAGCTTAATGGGGCTATCGTTGTGACAAAGATCAAGGCTTAGGGAAGACGGAAAGAGTGATGTTTCTAAATGTAGAAGTTCAAAGAAATGAGACTCATAAACTGAAGCAAGTGTACAAAGAATGAGAGTGGTAAACTGAATGTTCTAGAAGCAGTACTCTTTTCTGTGGGTAGTCAAGGGTACACAGTACTGGGACCTTCCTTCCCTCTCCTAATGTGTGGTACTTACTGTAACAACTTCATAGTGAGTACTGGCACATTTATTCCTAAAAAAAGGAGCGCTATCTAGAAGGGATGCTCAGATGAACAGAAAAATAGTTTAGATGAGAGTGGTATAAATACATTTGTAAATCCATACGAGGGCAATATTTTATCAAGTCACCCACAATGTAATGAGTTCTTCAGAACTTTTCATCAGGCTAGATAGAACACAGGCAGGGAAGGGGAGGATGAATAAATCAGGCTGAGGGTGAAGCCACAAAGTCTTCATCTCATGAGAGGCACCAGATAGAATGAGGGATGACATTCACATGAACTGACAGATGTGGACAGAATTTTCTGAGACAATAATACTGCATACAGATTGGACCTCCTGCTATGAAAAGAAGGCACAAATTTGCTCAGCTAGGGCTTTTGTCCCCACTCACTTTTCTTGATCACCCCCTTGCCATTCCCCTTGCTTCCCCTTCCCACCCCATGGAAATCTGCTTACCATGATAGGTGGTGTGGCATTGTGGCAGGGTCCATGAGACCCCAGTTAGTTAACAACCCCCCCATGAAGCCCCGTAGCTACAGTACACTTGTTCCAGCTTCCACACAGGGTGCTGGCCATTGAAATCATCACCACTTACATGTAATGCACAAAGAAGCTCTGGCGAGTCTCAGTAATTTAAGGACCTAAAAATGACTTTGTCAGATGATCTGATCTAAGAACCATCTATATATTATATTTTATGCTGATTTTACAATTAAGTGTTTTAAATTTGTTGTTAGCTGCCCTGAGCCCGGTTTTTGAACCAGGAAGGGCGGGGTATAAATAAAAATTTATTATTATTATTATTATTATTATTATTATTAAGCATTGTGTTTCTCACATAGGCCAAACATTGGTCTCTAGGAAATTCAGGTACAGGGCATGAATGTGATCGCTAGGAACTAATCTTTGTTTCTCAGAGTGATAAAGTGTCTGAGCAGGGACCTCAAATTCCTGCTTAGTATGACTCAAGGCTATATGCCTAAACACCTTGAAAAGCAAAGAAGGCCTTAACTTGTGTATGCCTCTAGCCTCCAACATGTTTACTTTCTCACACTTTTGCTTTCAAACTCTTCCAGGAAAGCTCCTTGCACAGGGGAGAAATGGAGAACATCACCGTGGTGACAGAATTCATCTTAATGGGCCTTTCTGATCTCCCAGCTGTCCGCTTCTCCCTCTTTGCTGCCTTTTTGCTCATCTACCTGGTCACCTTGTTGGGCAATGGCACCATACTTCTTGCCATAGAAGCTGACTCCCACCTGCACAACCCCATGTATTTCTTCCTCACTAATCTTTCCCTCCTGGACATCTGCTGCCCCACAGTTACAGTACCCAAGATGCTGGAGAACCTCTTGTCAGAGAGAAATACCATTTCCTTTGCTGGCTGTGTGCTGCAAGTCTACTTCCTGATAGCCTTGGCAGGGACAGAGGTCTTCCTCTTGTCTGCCATGGCTTATGACCGCTATGTGGCCATATGCAACCCTCTGCGATACATGGTCATCATGAGCAAGAAGCTTTGTCTTCAGATGGCTGCTGGTACATGGGTCACAGGGTTCCTCCACTCCTTGCTGCACACGGTAATGACTTTCACTCTACCTTTCTGTACATCCAATAGAGTCAATCAATACTACTGTGACATCCCTCCAGTCTTGGCCTTATCATGTGCTTCCACCTATGTGGCTGAGATGGTAGTCTTCATTGTTGGTGGGATTTTGGGTGTGGGGGCTTTTATGGTGACGCTGGTCTCCTACATCCACATCATCTCCACCATCCTTAGGATCCGTTCTTCCGATGGGAAACACAAGGCCTTCTCCACTTGTGCCTCCCATCTAATTGTGGTGTGCCTCTTCTATGGGACAATCCTCTTCACTTACTTAAGGCCTTCCTCCAGCCACCATCCAGACCAGGACAGGATGGTGAGCATGTTGTATGGGGTGATTACCCCCATGTTGAACCCCTTGATCTACAGTCTCAGAAATAAGGAGGTGAAAGGGGCTTTGAAGAGGGTCATTGTTCATAAACGCCTCTAAAGCTGGAAGCGGGGTGTGTGTGTGTGGAGTGGGTGGTGGTGGTGGTGGAAGATGTGGCTAAGATACAATGACCCTATCCTACACCATTTTCTACTAAAGTAACCCAAACTCTGAAAAAGAACAGAAATTGATGATCTATTTTAAATTACAATCAATCAGCACTGACCACGAGCCCCTTTGTCACCTGACATTATAATGACCCCTACACCATTGGGTAGTTCTCCATCCAGTCTTTGGGCTGAAAACATTCCCCCATACTTGAATTATGTGATTCAAAGAAATTGCACTGCTAGATTCCCTTTTACCATGCAGGCTTTGTCTCTCCACCCCCCAGCAACACTGAATGGAGTCTTAACTGACTTATGTCCCGAGCACTCCAAATGGTGTCTAAGATATGTGTCCTAGACCAGAGGTCAGGTAAATGGCGACTTTTGTTAGGACCTATTCTATGGCTCTGGAACGCTTTCCCCAGGGAAGCCAACCTTGATGCCTTTTGACTCCCTTTTTATTCTGCCAGCCATTTTAGATCTCTTTTAATTTTTTATTTGGTGGTCATTCCCCCCCTGCTCTGTTCCTGTTCCTTATTTTACATTGCTTAATTTTCTTTTGGCTACCCTTGGAGGCTGCTACATGAGGAGCAGGGTATGAATCTCTAGAATCATGTACAAGTAATTAGAGAACTTTATTTCATTTGCTCATATTCCTCTTGTACCAATCTTGAGGTCATTTGACTGATTCTCAGCTTAGCTGGGCTCCACTGGCATTAAGTCTCCAATCCCAGCTCAGCCAAAAATATGCTGATGCAGTCAGCTCATCCTGGCTCAGCAGAAGCTGGCTGAGCTGAGGCCGGTGTAGTCCCCCAAATGGAGAGTTCTTGGGGCATGGCAGAGGTGGGACCTGAGAGCGAGGGGCTTAGGCTGGATCCTAAGCTTCTTCAGCTCAGTCATGTGATCTGGCAGCCCAAACACCATATTAAAGCCTTGCTTGCCAGGGTTAGACAGAGCAGCAGCAGCTGTCCCATTGCTGAATGGGGTTTGTATCTGCTGTAAAATTACACTTGTTGTACTTACACCAGCTTGCTTTGTGCCAATTTCTTGTGCATCAGATCTGTATAGTGAATAATGTTACACTGAATTACATTAATACACTTGGTAAAAAGGTAAAAGGTAAAGGACCCCTGGACAGTTAAATCCAGTCAAAGGTGACTATGGGGTTGTGGCGCTCATCTCGCTTTCAGGCTGAGGGAGCCGGCGTTTGTTTGCAGACAGCTTTCCGGGTCATGTGGCCAGCATGACTAAACCGCTTCTGGTGCAATGGAACACCATAACGGAAACCAGAGTGCACGGAAAAACCATTTACCTTCCTGCCACAGCAGTACCTATTTATCTACTTATACTAGCGTGCTTTCAAACTGCTAGGTTGGCAGGAGCTGGGACAGAGCAACAGGAGCTCACCCCATTGTGGGGATTTGAACTGCCGACCTTCTGATCGGCAAGCCCAAGAGGCTCAGTGCTTTAGACCACAGCATCACCCACGTCCTATTAATACACTATATGGGGTCCAGTGCATGGTGTAAACCCAGTTTTTTTTTAAAAAATGATATTTATTACTTTTCCTACAATTTAAACACAACACACACACACAAAAAGAACAGAACAGAACAATACAATACAATACAATACAATACAAAAACACTACATAACACTGACACATTAAACTAACATAACCAAACAAAAACAGTTTAAAACACATCAAACAATTTCAGTATCCTATCTTTCATTCACTTATTTCCACGACCTCCTCACACCTCCCTTTTTGTATTCCACTTCTATTAGTTGTTTCAGCAATTCCTTTCCATCTTCCTCTGTTTTCTATCCTATAATTATCTTAACACATTCTAACCTTATTTTTCCTTTAATATTCTATTAATCTATTTATACTTAATTCCTTATAACATTTCTACTAAAGCCATATCACTTCATTCCAACATTCTTCTAGCATTCATTAATTTTACAATGTTTCTGTAAATAGTCTTTAAACTTTTTCCAGTCTTCTTCCACCAACTCTTCTCCCTGGTCTCGGATTCTGCCAGTCATTTCCGCCAGTTCCATATAGTCCATCAACTTCATCTGCCTTTCTTCCCTGGTGGGTAGATCTTGTGTCTTCCAATACTTCGCGATGAGTATTCTTGCTGCTGTTGTTGCATACATAAAAAAAGTTCTATCCTTCTTTAGCACCAATTGGCTGACCATGCCCAGGAGGAAGGCCTCTGGTTTCTTCAGGAAGGTATATTTAAATACCTTTTTCATTTCATTATAAATCATCTCCCAGAATGTCTTAATCCTTGGGCATGTCCACCAAAGGTGAAAGAATGTACCTTCAGTCTCATTACATTTCCAACATTTATTGTCGGACAGATGGTAAATTTTTTCAAGCTTGACTGGTGTCATGTACCACCTATAAATCATTTTCATTAAATTTTCTCTTAGGGCATTACATGTCGTGAATTTCATACCTGTGGTCCATAACTATTCCCAGTCAGCCATCATTATGTTATTCAGTTTTTAATTTTGACCCCCACTCCACATAGAGACAGAGACTTTTCTCCTGTATTTCTGCACTTGAAGTGAAGTATGCAACTCAATAAATGAATGTTCTCTCTCTTTTAAGCCCAAGTACTTTCAATTTGCATGTTTATCTTGAACTAAGCTATGCGAGTCCTTATTTGGTGAACATTTGGACCAATGAATATTTCTTTTTTTAAATGTTAGGGTTTTTTTACTGACACCCTGCTGAGTGTCATATTTATTTTACGTTTTTTAAAAAAATCAATTAAAATTATTGATTAAAAAGATGCACAAACGGCGGGTTGTGTGCTTTACTATTAAGCGCAAGCCCATTATTCATTAAAAGGATTTTTTCCACTTCCGGACTTCAATATATTTAAGGTTCTTGTACAAGATGATTCATCTGCTGTTGTGAATCCTCAACACTGGATAGCTGGAAGTGTTCCACTTCTGAAACACAGAAGTTGCAATTTTAGTTGACTTGAACACTCAGCTTCCACAAGTGTTCATCATTATATTATTTATCCCTTTGGAAGAGATAAAAGGGGTGGGTGGGTATTTGAAGAGACAATAGATGAGAAAAAAAGTTACATCTGTTGTGTTTAGAAGTCCTTTACTTTAGCAGCTCATCTTCACATCCTGTGTCTACTGGTTCCATGGAAACAATAATAAAGATAATTAATAATGCTGGCCTGGCTGGTACATATTGTCTTTGGCTTGATAGGGCTTACATGAGCAGTTTTCTTTACTTTCTTTGTTAAAAGAATTCATATATACTGCCTTTCAGTTCGGAAAGAAATACCAAGGCGATTCACCAACAAAACAACAACAGCAACAAAACCAACACAATAAAATAACATTCAAGTGTGAGTCACAACAAGCAGGAACAGCAGGAATCGGTATAAGGAAACTGCCCAGGTAAACAGGTACAAATTCAAATGCTATCAGAAGCAATCCACAGCTGCAGCCTGCCTGAGGTCCTTGGGGGCATCATTCCACAAGGTAGAGGCCACCACAGGTTTAAAGCATGGTGGAGAACTTGTGCTCAATGTACCAAATGTGGTTCTTGGGACTCTCCCCAGTACACAGCCCTCACAGGCCCTGTGACACTCTCTCCTTGGGTGCTTTTGCCTGGCTGAAATGTGTCCTTGAACTGTGAAAATGGCTCTTCTTGCCTGGACGAAGAGAAGCATTTGCATGGGGTAGTGTTGAACCTTCTTTGTGTCTGAAATGCAGTCTGTGGCACAAAGGTGCTCAGCTCCTCTATTGCTCCACCTGCTTTTGCTTCTGGCCCCACCCATCATTGGCACACGGCCCCTAGAATGCTGCCCAAAAGTGAATTTGGCTGTTGGGCTGAAGAAGTTTTTCCAACCTTGGTTTTAGAATCTCTGTATGTGACATATCCTTGTACTGTGGTACCTCGGGTTACATACGGTTCAGGTTACAGACTCCGCTAACCCAGAAATAGTACCTCGGGTTAAGAACTTTGCTTCAGGATGAGAACAGAAATTGTGCGGCACAGCAGCAGTGGGAGGCCCCATTAGCTAAAGTGGTGTCTCAGGTTAAGAACAGTTTAAGGTTAAGAACAGACCTCTGGAACGAATTAAGTACGTAACCAGAGGTACCACTGTACAGTTTAATGTTGTCTGGAAGGCACAAGTTCCAAATCTCTACTCTAAGATGACTATTACCACCAGTCCAGGGTCTGGGGTATATCTTCTCATGTGTACAATGCAGACACCTTTTCCCCAGCATTTGAACCCTGAATTACCAATGTTTTGTTCAACTTCCCATACTGCTGAAGTAACTTGAGAAGTACCACAATCACCCTAACAGCCTTCCCCGATTTGGTACCTTCCACATGTTTTGGACTCCAACTCCCATCAAGCCTATCCAGCATGGCCAGTGGTTAGGGATGATGGTAACTGTAGTTTTATATTGTGAATCACCCTGAGATCTATGGGCATAGGGCGGTAGACAAATAATAATAATAATAATAATAATAATAATAATAATAATAATAATAATAATAATATAATAGTTCAAATCATCAGGAGGACTCCAGATTGGCAAAGATGTCCTAATTCATGCCAAGATTATGAAACACAAGTTTCTTGAAGGCCCCTTTACTTCTTTGTTCCGGAGGCTGTATATGATAGGATTAAACATTGGCGTGACAACGGTGTACATGACAGATATTGCCTTATGGAAGCCTGGGGACTGATTTTTTTGTAGGTATCACATACATGATCATGATGGTCCCATAATATAAGCTCACCACTAAGAGGTGGGAAGCACATGTTGAAAAGGCCTTTTGTCTCCCTGTGGAGGAGGCAATTCTCAAAATGGCTGACAGGATGTAAACATACGAGACGATGATGAACCCAAAGGGCCCTATAGTCACAATGGAGCAGGAGATAAGGACAGTCATCTCTGCCAGGATGCTTTTTCTGCAGGAGAGTTTGGTTAACTGATCCACATCACAAATAAAATGGTCGATTTCATTGGGACCACAAAAAAGCATTGTGGACACTGTCCCAACGGCTAGGGAAGACACCGAGAAGCCAGTTAACCAGGAAGCAATTGCTAGCTAGAGGCAGACCTTGAAGTTCATGATTGTCCTGTAGCTAAGCGGTTTGCATATGGCTAAGTAGCGATCAAATGCCATGATTGCGAGGAGTAAGCATTTGTTGCAAGTCAAACCGCTGTATAGTAAGATCTGTGTGAGGCATCCATGGAGAAACAGAATTTTGAGATGCAGGTGAATTAAACTCCAGCCTGATAATGTTTTGCCAAAAGCTGGCCCTTCCAAAGGAATATGATATCTTTTAAACAAGGGGTCAGGGGGGAAATTTTCAGCCAAAGGGCTGCATTCCACTGTGGGCAACCTTCCAGGGGCCAGATGCAAGTGATAGGCAGGTCAAGAGATGAAAGTGATCTGCGTAATGGATATGAATCTTATCTTTGTACTGTCAGTGGCATTCCAGTCACACAAGACACAAAGGTTTCTTCTATACACATGCACACCACACTTCAGCCAGCATTATCATTACACTTCAAGGTCACATTCTGGCCAGGGAAAAGTGCTTGAGAGGGTTCAAACATGGGAACCTGAGCCAAGTGGCCTGGGGAGGGATGTATGGCCTGGGGAAAGCACTGAAGGCCATATGGAGGTGCCTGAGATCCCTCACTCCTCTCTTCAAGACAAATACAAGGGTTGTATCTAGTGCTGGTCCAACTCAAAGTAGAGCCATTGTAGTCAGTGGACATGAAAAACTTTGGTTCCTTCATTTCAATGGGTCTCCTCTGAGTAGGACTTAGGTGGCCACAGTCCTAAGTAGCCAGACGTCTTAAGCTACAGTTCTGTAAATGAGTAATTTAAGAAGCACTTTATTCAAAGCATTCTGCACCTCCCTGTTTCTCAGGCTATATATAAGGGGATTGAGCAATGGGGTCAGGACTATGTAGAAGAGAGAAAAGACCTTGTTCCAATCTCGCATTGCATCCGTTCTTGGTAGCAGGTAGACAATAATGATCGTGCCATAGAAGATGGACACTACCATGAGGTGAGAGGAGCAGGTAGAGAAGGCCTTTTGCTTTCCAACAGTGGACGGGATTCTCAGAATGGCTCGTATGATAGAACTGTAGGAAGCCAGAGTTAAAACAAAGGGTGGCAGGGAACAAAGGCCTGCCAGAAGAGTAGTTACCAGCTCCATCATGTGGGTGTCGCTGCAAGACAGCTTCAACAATGGGCTGTAGTCACAAAAGAAATGGTCAATTGTGTTGGGACCGCAGAAGGTTAATTGCTGGATTAAGCATATTGTTAGGTTAATAACCAGCAAACTGCTTACCCAAGCCCCTGCCACTAGCTGAACGCAAGTTTTGCCATCCATAACAATCACATAGAGCAACGGCTTGCATATTGCCACATACCTATCATAAGACATGGCAGCCAAGAGATAACACTCTGCAACAACCAGGAAACCAAAAATATAAAACTGTGTCATGCAGCCTGCCACAGAAATGACTTTGCCCTGGTAGAAGATGAGGCCAGCTAGCATCTTGGGCATAATGTTGGAACTGTAGCAGATCTCTAAGCAAGACAGATTTCCCAAGAAGAAGTACATGGGTGTGTGAAGGTTGTGGTCCGATACCACCAGTACAACGAGGAGGATGTTGCCCACCATGGTCACAATGTAGATCACTAGGAAGATGAAGAAGAAGAGGAGATCCAGACGACCCAAATTCCCAAATCCCAGCAAGAGAAATTCAGTAATGATTGTATGGTTTCCGAAGTCTGTTGGATTCATGGTGGTAGCTTGAACCTAGGAAGATCATGTGAACATATGAACGTAATCTAGACCAGGGGCAAAGAACCTGTAACTCTGAATACTCCTGAACTACAACTCTTATCAGCCCTGACAATTGGCCAAGTTGTTTGAGGCTGATGGGAGTTGGAGTCCAACAGCACCTAAAAGGTGGTGGACTCCCCAGCACAGCCTTAAACTATCAGTCCATCTAGCCCGGTATTATTGACTCTGACAGTGGACTTCTAAGGTCTCAGGTACATGCCTTTCCAACTATCTTACCAGCAATCATTTGTAACTGGTGATACCAGTTATTGAACCCATAGCCTTCTGTATGCAATGCATGGATTCTACAAGGATTCTGCACACAAAAATGGTGGTCCTTGTCTATCAAATACACGACACCTTTAAGAGAATGAGTGTGGGGCTGGAGAGGAGAGAATGAATGAAGCTTTCTCTTGCAAGCCTTCAGCTATACATAGGACTGTGTACCTTTCTCAACCTGTGGGTCCCCAGCTGTTGTTGGATTACAACTCCTATCACCCCTAGCTAGCAAGGCCAGAGCTTAGGGATGATGGGAATTGTAGTCCAACAACATCTGGGGACCCGCAGCTTGAGAACTGCTGGTGTACATGGTTCAACACTTGCATTGCATAGGCTCTGACTGCATATCAAAGGAATGAGTAAGTGGGTTAACATAAATAGAACTATTCAAGGTCGGTGTCCTAGAGTGGGGACTGGCAACAAAATGTGCTCATGTTCAGAATCATTCCATTGGCCAACCCACCTGGTTTTCCATCCCCCACCCCTGGTCCAGCAATACTCCATGGTCACAGAGCATGCACAGTCTTAATTGGACTATTTGCAATGGTCCCTACTTGGGTTTTTTCCTAAAAAAATAAATTGTAGCTTTAGAAAAACCTTGAGGCTCCCCCGAGCCTCCTGATACCTCCCTCTTATGTGCAGATGGTATAATTTTGGCTACATAAGGGAAGTGCTCAGCAAAATGAGAGCGCTATTTGTATATATGATGAATTTTAGCATTGTTTCTGCTTTGTTTGTTTTTGTAAATAAGGAGGAAGTAGCTAGTCCTCAAGGTGCATACCTGGTAAGCTACTGAAAGGGGGCTGAGCTTCGGGGGTCAGGGTTTCGTATGAACATATGAGGCTACCTGTTACAGAATCAAACTGTTAGTCCATCTAGTATTGTCCACAGGCTCTCTGAGAACTCAGGCAAACTCCACAACATCTGCTACCTGACATCAGGTTCCAAGCAGGCAGGGGCACTTGAGAAGAGTATGAAGACCAGGGACATTCCTCTAGGTGAGATAGAGAGGCCTCCTGGAGAGCTACATTCATCCCCTAGGCCTGAGGTTCTCCTCCCCTGCTCCATACCTAACTGAGACACTCAACCCTCCCCATAACTAGCAGTAGTTAAATAACCTACCCATAAATTATCAAGCAGCCACAAATGCATTTGATTAACAGAGGATGCAGAATTCAACCTTACTTGCTGTGGGAGAATGCCCAGCCCTGATCACAAGACTGGAGGCAAAAGAACCCTTAACTTGGAAGACAGGAACACCCAAAAGTCAGATCACACAATGCGGTCTGCTCTATGCCACAGTTTGTTCCATTTCATCAGGATCCTCTTTCACCCTTGACCCTTCATTCATCACATATGCCCTTCCTTTCAAGGAAAGTCTACAGCTGTGTCCTTCCCAGTCCTGGATCCCAACTAATTCTGCATTCTCTTCTCAAGCCACACAAACACCGTTCTCACAGCATTCTGAGTCACACATATGGAGCCAGTGTGGTGTAGTGATGGGCTAGGACCTGAGAGCCCAGGGTTCAAATCCTCATTCAGCTGTTACACTCACTGGTGACCTTAGGCCAGTCGCCATCTCTCGATCTAACCTACCACACAGAATTGTTGACAGGATAATATGGAGAGAGGAAGAATCATGAACACCACCTTGAGCTCCTTGGAGAACAGGTGGGATATATATTCTCTCTCTCTCTCTCTCTCTCTCTCTCTCTCTCTCTCTCTCACACACACACACACACACACACACACACACACACACACAGTGCTTGTTCAACAACTGTCACTTCTGAAAGGAGGATCTTAATATGGTTGATGATTGGATCTTGGAGTGTAGGGGGAGAAACTCACCCACATCAGAGTTGTTTTCCCATGTCTTTGCCTGATGTGCTTGACTTCAGCTCATATCTCAAGATCTTAACCATTACACAAGAAAATGAAAAGCATGTGTGGGGGGTTGGAGGTTCTTAGTTGTCTTTTCCTGCTGAGATGTACTTTGTGGAGAAGAACTGAAGATGAATCGCATCAGAAGTCAAAAAGAAACAAATGCCTTAGATAGATGCAGATGGGATGAGAGGCACAGGCGGTGACGAAACAAGGCTGTGCATTTTTCAAAGCCCACCTGATGATTCACTCACAATCAGTAAATATCCATTCCTGCCTGCTTTTGTCACTGGGTTCCTGTGACATTATCTCCTTATGGAGCCATTAGCTATATCTTCCTTCAACGACTTCCTTTCTTGTGCAGTTCTGTCCCTAATTTCCAGATCCTTCACCAGCCTGATCTTTTTGTCTGCTACTATATTCTCCAGGGTGCAATTTTCATCCTTCTGGTCTTAGAAGTATGGCTCTCGCTTACTGCCAAAGGACTTCTCCAAGCTTCGCCAATCTTCTTTAGGCTTCATTCTCCTTAATAGTCTCAGGAAAGGGAAACTATTTGTATTTCTTCCCCTCAAGCAATTCCTCCTTCTGACTCATTATTTCCCTCACTTTCCACAGGGGATACGGAAGCACACTTTAAGGGCATTTCTAGAACACAAGGAGACAAGAACTTCTTTTCGCACAAGGACTATTTGCTTGGCAAGTACCCTCCCTTCTTGTGAAATGAAGACACCAGACACATTATTTAAGGTTAATGGGCGTAAAAGGCCACAACTTTATTGATTACAGGAATTGAAAGGTATTGGCGCCCGAGGATTCCCTTGCTCTTGCGGGGGCTGAGAACCAGCCCCCGCGTGCGTGGGGAGGGGGTGGGCCCGCAACCCCACCTCCTCTCTAGCTCGGAAGTGGCTTTCCCCTTGTGGGAAACCTTCCCATGACAGCAGTGGCAAGAGGTGAAAAATAGGCAGAGCAACTGATGGGACTTTGAACTTTCTACAGTATGCTGCATTCCAGCAATGCAATCATCAAAGGTTTAGAATACAAACACATCCATGCACGCAAACAACAGAGATCACCACTGTTCAATAACAAACCTGAGTCTGGAAAAAGCATTCAAAGAGGATGCAGAGTAGGGCCAACCAAAAGTGTGGCCTGGAGGAAAGTCATGGGGATAGTCCAAAGCACAACTAAGGGTACAACAATATGCCAGAGATCTGGGAGACCATGTTGCTTGAGCTCCGAACTTCAATGTCTAAAATCCCTGAGATCACGTTAATGGTAGCCAAATTCTGTGCGATTGCCATAAAACTTAGGGAACAAGCTGTGCTATCATAATGATTAAGGCCTTAAATGATAATTTTAGGTTATATGTTGGTGACTAAGTTTTAATTTATATATTTTTAAACTGCTGCTATATCTGTATTGTCCCTGTTATACCTAACTGCAAATTCAAATGTATCTCTCGTGTTTTATGACTTCCTTGATATTGTATGTGGGCTGGAACTGGTCTGTGACCAAAATAATAAAAATTTGTGTTGCCTGAGCAAAGTTCTGTTGAAATAAGAAGCCAGTTATATGTCTTCCTGCCTTGGGGGATCCAGTGGCCTGGAAATAAGGAGTGAGTCTAGGACCTCAGGGTGCATCACTGAGAAGCTGTTACCTGCAGCTCAGTGGCTCACCACATGAGGCAGTATCCACAGATCCCAACAGCTCCTAACCCAGTATTAAGGCATTTCTTCCCATTGCAGTGGCCTGGCTCCTAGAAGATGAAAAGTTAAATACATAACTGGTCACCATTTGCAGCAAAACACCAGGACACAGATATTATGTTAATGTTATTGGGCAAATTTTGGCCACAACATTATTGATTCAGACTGTGAGCAGTATTCACTTAGGCATTGAATGGACCCGACTATATGACTCCTGCCCATTGCGCAGGGAGTCCACCGGAAGGGGGAGCCCTGTCAATGCAGACCAACTCAAGCTCCCGCCGGCTGGGCGATGACGTGGCCAGGATCCCCCGGGCAACGTGGGACTTTGTCCCCCCGTCCCGGAGGAGAGGGGGTGGCCACACAACTCCTCCCCACAGTAAAGTGGAGCGGACTTCCCAGCTGCAGTGCAGAGCCTTCCTGAACTGAGGAATCAACCAATGCCAACGGCATACCCTCTTTGAGTTCGATTTTCCCTAACATGTAGTTATGCTCTTATGCATCATAGGGAATAAATAATACAGGTAAGCCCCAATTTGCATGGGGGCTGTGTTCCTAGCCCCCCGTGCATTGGGAGAGTGTGCATAAGCCCTATTCCACACACACACCGTTCCACCCCTTGTCCTGCTCCCATTCTTCCAAGTCCAAAACGACCTGCATGTTGGTGGTTACATGTCAATTGAACGCATGCAAAATGGTCACTGCTGTAAAGCAGAGTGGTGTAATGGCTAGAGTGTCAGACTAACACCTGGGAGACCAGGGTTCAAATCCCCACTCAGCAATGAAGCTCACTGTGTGACTTTGGGCACTATCTCTAACTTAACCCCACAGATTTGTTGTGAGGATGAAATGGGGAAATGGAAGAAACATGGGACTCAGCTACACTGGCAAAGAAACATCACTTTGTATGCGTTGTTTATGCATTCCAACACTGTGACACCGGATGGCGTTGTGGAGTCCTGTTTTTGCTAACCTGATTTCTCATACAAAGTTTGCAACATGTTTAACTGAAATGCTTCCTTGATGTGTCCAGCCATGCATACCACCGGGATACGAAAGGATGGATATAAATGTAATTAACAAAAACCAACCAGCAAGGAAGTATCGCCCACCCACTCCTAAATCCAAGAGAAACTCGTAGGACTGGTGTCAGAGGCCAGCATCACTGGGCTTCTTCTGAGACCCACACTCCAGAGGGAAGAGGCACTGCTAACCCTTGTTGCTCACTGTCACTTCCTGGTCACCATCACTCTACAAGCAGTGACACTAGTGAAGCAATAGGGCAGCAACCTCCACTTGCCTTATGCTGCTTCTGGGTGGTTGTGTGGCTGGAGGTGAGAGGAGGCAAGTGAGTAGGCAATGAGGATATCAGTGAGTGAGAGAGGGATCCATCCAGAGCGTCTTCTCCCAGGACTCCCCAAAGCCTGGAGTCATCGCTGGCAACCGCGGGGAGGTGGAGGAAAGGGAACAAAGAGGCATTGCAACTCACCCACCCAGCCAGCATTATTATGTAGCCACCCTCCATGCTGAACCTCAAACACATGACAAAGATCTCCTTATTCCAGCAGGTGTTTTAAGGAAATGTTCAGGCACCTGTTCAGTTTTATTGGTTTATTCTGTGTGATTTATTTTATGTACACTCCTTACAGATGCTAATGATTAGGTAGTATATAAATGCCTTAAATGTTATTGCTATTCTTATCATCTCAATTTCTTACCTGTCCTTCACTATAAAGTCCCTGGGCAGGTTATAACAATGTAAAAATACAGTATCAATGGATTCCTGCTGAAGTGCAACAGATAAATGGAACTGGTTTGATACAGCTAGATTATTATCTAAGGAAGACCTTCCTTCCTTGCTATTGATTTCTTGAAAGCAGCTTTTATCTCTTTGTTCCTCAGGCTGTAAATAATTGGGTTGAATGATGGTGTCACTACTGTGTAGAGGAGAGAGAGGATCCTGTCGCTGTCTAGGGAATAGACTGATTTGGGTCGAACGTAGGTGAAAGTGACAGTTCCGTAGAAAAGAGAAACGACAATGAGATGTGAGGAGCAGGTGGAGAAGGCTTTGTGTCTGTTCTTGGCTGAAGGCATCTTTAGGATGGTGGCGATGATGAGCATGTACGACAACAGGATGAGCAAGAATGGTACCAGGATAAAGAACACAGTTACCGTAGCAACTGCCACTTCATTCTTGAAGGTGTCGGTGGTAGCCAGTCTCAAAACGGGCAGAATATCACAGAAAAAATGGCTGATTCTGTTAGGGCCGCAATAGGGAAGAGTAAATATAGAAATGGACTGGCCCAAAGCCACCAAACTACCAATGGCCCATGAAACAGCAGCCAGCAGAGCACATTCTTTAGGGCTCATAATGCAGGAGTATTGCAGGGGTTTACAGATGGCAACGTAGCGGTCGAATGCCATGACAGAAAGAAGGCAACACTCAGTAATACCAAAGAGAATAAAGAAATACATTTGAATCCCGCAGCCTACAAAGGATATGGTCTGATTCTCTGACAGTAAATGTTCAAGCGTCTTTGGGATGATGGATGTGGTGTAGCCGATTTCCAAAAAGGACAAGTTCCGGAGGAAGAAGTACATTGGTGTGTGAAGTGTTGGCTCGGCAACCGTGATGATCAATATCAGGCTGTTCCCAATCAATGCCACCAAGTAGAATATTAGTACCAGCAAAAAAAGGAGAGCTTGCATGCTCTGGAAATCTGAGAAGCCCAAAAATACAATCTCAGTCAAACAGGACTGGTTGCCTCTTCTCATGTCATCATTCAGAGGGGTTCCTGGAGACATAACAAGAGCTGCAGATAAAGAGACGAGGGTTAGAATTACGGGCAACCCCTGATTTGTGTGGGATTGTGTTCGTGGCCCCCGTGTGCATTGGCGGAATGCACATAAGCCCACCCACCCTGCTACACCCTGTTCTGCCCCCCAGTTCCACCCCATTCTGCCCTCTTCTGGGTACAAAATGTTGGAGGTCACGAGTCAAGTGAATGCTTGCAAAATGGGCACCAGCCTGTAATTCAAGTTGCCTTAGGTATGTCAAATAGAAGATTTACACCCTGATTTTTCTGTTTTTACTCAGAGGTAAGTCTTGCTGAGTTCAATGGAACCAATCCCTTGGAAAAGTATGCAAGGGGTAACAGTTTTAGTATTTGTGAACAATGCATTTTGTGTGACTTTGCAGTCTTTCAACTAACCTAAGATCAACTCTTGTCGACATAAGAAGAGTCCTGCTGGATCTGACCAAAGGCCCCTCTCATCCAGTATCCGGTTCCCACAGTGACCAGCCAATGGGAAGCCTACAAGTAGGATACGAGCACGACAGAGCTCTCCCCACTTGTGATTCGCAGCAACTGGTATTTAGAGCCACACCACCCATAAGGCCAGTGTGGAGAGCCTTATCCTCCATGAATTTGTCTGAGACCCTTTGAAAGCCACCCAAGTTACCACACCTTGTGGTAGCGATTTCCATAGCTTAGCAATGCGCTGTGTGAATAAGTATTCCCTTTTGTCCGGATCTCAGGCTTATTTGTCAGAATTGCTCCTTTCAAATTTAAATGTGGTTTCTCTTGAATTCTAGGCACCTTTAAATTAATTTGAACTATACTGATCTATCAGTGCTTGGTTCAGATAGTGAGGAAGACTCCAATGAACTTCAGGTTCACCCCTTTAGTAAGTCTGGGATCACCTAATAAATAATTGATTGAGTAAGGATCCCAGCTGGGGAGTTTTGAGGTCATGTGCTAAAATATTTCGTAAACCTAAAGCGTTTTTCCCCCTGCACCATCTTCTTGACACAACAATGGAAACTTCCACTAATGTACAGTCATCTTGGGCCAGTAATGTGCAACCATTTCCATAAACAAATTCTGCAATAGCTACCTACGACATAACAAAAAGCCCCCCACAATACGTTGATCAATTTTCTACTTAAAAACCACTTAAACGCTATCTCCTTCCTTTTATGAGCGGAGGAACCAGCCAGCCAGCTGACCAAACAACCACACCCTTAGTTAACCTATGGTAGATAGACCTTACATTTCTGTTAGCTTTCTGATAATTTTCAGGTAGATGACAAATGTCCACTGAATAAAAACTGGAACTTCTGCACCATTCATTGGAAAGTCCAAGCACTGAAGAGTCTTTTGCTGCAATGCCGCTTCAGTCAGTACTATATCTGGAGAAGATATTTCTTCAGATACGGTACTTTGTCGGTTGCTGACATCATGGTACTAAGCATGGTTACAAAAGGGGATTTTAAATTCCCATTAGGTCCACGGAACCAGAATTCTAAAGGGACCTTACAAAGCCACGAGGCAAAGGCATTGTTAATTGCAGTAGGATTTGGTAAACAAATGGCAGGGGGAAGGTTGGGGAAGGAATCCATTGAGTATTTGGTTTCTGAGCAGACATCCTGCCAGTGTGATGATGAACCATACAAAACTGATGGGCAGAGTTCCATTTCCCCCCCATGCTTGGCGCTACAGAAAGTCAATCTTTTGTGTTTGGATTCTGTCAGGTCTCCTTTTCACTGCCATGTCTTCAATATTATCTGCTGCTCCCATCACTTAAATTCCAAGGTGTTTAATTAATTCATGACACAGATCTTTTATTTGGTGTTTCAGGGAAATATTGCAAATGTAATATATGTAAACTAAACAATATAAGTGACATTATAAAAATAACACAATTTAAAACTTTAAAACACTCAGTAACCTTAAGATATCCAGCAATCAGTCCAGTGCACTTATACTGTATCATTGGAATTCGTGAGATTGGTGAGTGTGAGAGATGGGGGCCATATCAGTGGTGGCCCCAAATTGTGGAACTCTCATTCAATTAATATTGGGTTGACACCTTCAGTTATGGCATTTGATAAAGTCTTGAAAATGTCTCTCTCCATAATTTTCTGTCCTTAAAAGAGTTTAGGTCAGATGTGGGGAACCTCAGGCCCAGGGACCCTCTCTGGGCCACCCTCCTCCAGCCCTCCCTGATTATGGTCCTACTTCATACCACAACTGTTTTTGCTTGGCTGAAATGTCTCCTTGAACTCTGACAAAATTTATATGAAAAGGCAAAACTTCTGGGGAAAGGGGCACAACTTATTCTGAAAAGGGGATGGAACCACTTGTCTTTTAGTTTGACATAAAGTAAGTCCTTTATTCTTCTCATATTGGCCACAAGTGGTACAATATTTGTGTAATATGTTCGAACAGCCTGGCCCCAAATCATTATTTGGGCTCCTGTACTATCTCAAACATCTTTAAAGACTTACGATAAAAACTCACTTAAAGTTTAACTCAGCTTCACCGTCTGATCATTTTAAATAACAGCATCATTCTAAAACAAAACATTTACCCTCAGTAGCATGGGGAGTTGAGGATGCTGCCTCAGAGTCTTCTGAGAGGGATTGCACTAGTGATTCTCTTCTCCAAGTTGATTTCTGATCTAAAATTGAACACTGGGCTATAGGGACAAAGCTCCAAAGTGATCAATTGAGCACTGTCCTTGTGGAATCAATGGAGAGTTTTAATTAACCCCTAGAGAAATTAAATTGAAGATGCAAATAACTTTCTTGTAATTCCAATGCGAGTCTAATGGGTCCTTCTAGGAACTCTTAGCATGCTTTGAAAAATGCAGTTTCTCGAGAGTTCTGGTTGCACAAGGATGGAAGACTGACGAAACCCCAACTAAAGAATCATGGCAAGAAAAATTGATGGACTATGCAGAACTGGCAAAACTGACATATAAGCTACGGGACAAGGGTAACTGTGACTTTAAGGATGAATGGGAACCTTTCACAAAGTATCTGAAGACGCAACAAAGCGAATTGGACTCCTTGGCAGGTTTTGAATAAACATCTACATTTTAATTTTTTTTACTGATAATAATCAGCTAAACAGTTTGAGGATCTATAGAACTTTGTAACATGAAGAAAATAGCAATATTAGAGAAACCAAAGACTGGAACTGAGGGAAGTCAGGAGGTGGGGTGGGGGGGTGGGTCCTGGGGGGGAGGGGGGAGGGAGGAAAAATGGGGGGGGGAATAAGGATATGTTTTTGGATAATATGTCTTGTTATAACTTTGAATAATTAAAAAAGAAAACAAAAGAAAACAAAGAACCTATATCAAGGAAGTCGGAAGTTGATGGAACATTTTTGTGGATTTGTAATGTATTGTTCTATTGTTTTTTTGTCTGTAAGGAAGGTATTGTGCTTCTTTTGTTTTGTTTTTTCAAGCTTTTGTTGTATGTGTAAGTGTTGATTTTAAACCAATAAAGATTAAAAATTTGTTTTAAAAAAAATGTCGTTTCCAGCAAGAATTCCCACATGGAAATGACAAAGGAGGAGAATGAATGTCACTGATTTAAACTAGACAAGGGAAGAATTGGACATATTCTGTGTAGGGCAGGGGAATAGTTTTCAGATCCAAAGTCACATTCCTTCCCAAGCAACCTTCCAGGGCCTACATGCCAGTTGTGGGTAAAAGTGGGTGTAAATTTTACCTTTGGACAGCGCGCTGGTTACGATGAATACTCTTACATGCCTTTCTATCATCCATCCAGGGAAGCAAGGAGCTTTATCAAAATAGAAAGACACATTCCAGCCAGGCAAGCACACCCAATGAGGGCAAAAAATAGGGCTGGTGAGTGATGTGGTCTGGGATAGAGGATGTAGCTGCAGAGGAGGTATAGCTTGGGAAAACTCTAAGATAGAGAAGACTGGGGGATCCTATTTGGACCCTACAGCTGAGGTTTATGTGTGTAGGTGAGGGTGTGGTGTGGTGGCACAAAGTTTGCATTTCATTCATTGTGCAAGTTGTAGTGTGGTTGCTTCATTTAGAAAATCTATTAAGTTAACGAATGTAAGCGAATCATCATCATCATCATCGGCTGTGTCCAATGCTAGTCAGAGTAGACCTACTGAAATTAAGGGAAATAGACAACTTAGGTTCATTAATTCATGCCAAATATGAAGGTTGAACTGTGACTCTTCCAGGGCAGCTCTCCATGGTGCTGAACTTCAGTTTTTGACTTCAGTCCACTGCAGGTTGAAGTTTGTGTTGACCAATCAAATTCCCACCAATAATGTGTGTGTTGTGTGAGTGCACGCGCAAAAAACAGGGGCCTGCAGAAACCTATGTAGAAAGTAGTGCATATACATATATGTAGAAAGTAGTGCATATACATTTATATGTATATATATAAATATGTATGTAGCCAACTGCTGCCTCTCTATATATATTTTAAGGCTTTTATATGCTATTTTCTCTTTTATGGTTTTATTTGCATAATGCCTAATAAAGGTTTGATAAGTAAGTAAGTAAGTAGTGCATGACGCAATTAGTAACCCAGATCCAGAGCCAGTGTTTATGACACGCCAATGGGATCTAGTGTTCTGGTTAAAATTCTTGAAGTGGTGCTAATGACATGTATTCTGTTCTTTGTTGATGTGATGTGTGCTGCATTTGCACATTAAAGCACTATCTAAATGAGAAAAATAGCAGATGTAGTGAAAGAAAGGTGCTTGCATAAAAGGGGTTATAAAAGGGCAAGGGGTGATATGGGGAGAGTCATTAGTGTGGTTTTCCTGTTTCTTTCTCATCCACCCAGCTTCAACAATCCTCTGGCCACCTTTATCTCTCTGTCAAGGTCTCTCTCTCCACCATATACTTTTATCTTCTGGAGTTCTACAACTGCCACATCACCATGCATCGCTGTTTATTTATGTTTTTAATGAATCACGTAAATATATGCATTTAATAAGGATGGTCACTGGAGGCAGCAAAGGTGCCTCTGGGTGCTCCATGGTGAGAGCAGGGAGCTCTAAGGGAAGAGTGTGTGTAATTTTGCCTCACCATGTAGTGTGAGCTTAAGTTGGGGAGATGACAGCAGGTTTGACTGCTACTGCTCCCTTTAAACATACAACAGCAACAGCAACAGCAACAGCAACAACTTTTTGTTTCTTATACCCCACCCATCTGACTGGGTTGCCCCAGCCACTCTGGGCAGCTTCCAACAAAAACACAGGAAACCACTCAACAACAACAAGAACACCAAACATTAAAAGCTACACTCTTGCATATCTGGTTGGTAGGGACTGTTATCTTTCTTGTATTACTACATTTTGGAACTACTAGTACTTATTATGGTCCACATATATTAGTTGTTTTCATTTATGCTATTGTTTTAAGAGATTGTTTTATCCAAGTGTTTTGCACTTCTATAAAACGTGGAATAATAATATTTTTTTGTATTTTTCGATGATGCTTTTATGATCATGCAAATCATCCAGAGGTTTCTTTGAAATATAGAACGGTATATAAAGTTATCTGCCTGCCTACCTAATTAACTGAATACATACATAACAGTAAATGAGCCAGCTCTGTGTTGAGCTGTGTTGAAGGTTACTTAGTAAGCAGGGATGTAGGGAAATCGCACCCTGCCTACTAAGTAAATTGCACAGCCATGTTCTAATAAACATTGAAGCTTAGTTTACGGATACAAATTTACAGGGAGCTGCTCTCTATTGTAACCAGTTGGGCCTTTCCCTAGGCATCAGTCACATTGGCCAAATGGATCTCCCTCAGGAATACACTGCTGTGTCTGCGTTTTATATCACTTGGTTATGTAGTATGACCAATCATAGTATTATTTATACTGCACACTTAGGGATATTCCTACAGCAACCCCCCAACTCTAGTTTTGATACTTTCCCAATTAGTATCGGGAAGGGCTGTGGCTCATACAAAAGATCTCAGGTCCAACTTTACAATTCTATGATTCCATCTATTTAGATATTACGTTTTTTTAACTACAAGCTGCTTCAGGCAATGTACATGGCTCTCACAACCTTATCCAATGTGATAGGTTTAGATGAGAGAAAACACTCAGAAGCTGAGTGAGACTTTAAAGCCAAGTCTCTCTCACTCAAAGTCCAGCACTCAAACCACTACCCAACACTAACTCTCAGCAGGGTTCTACTTGTGAGCTTCTTCAGTGCTTCTTTAACTTCTTTATTTCTCAAGGAATATATGACAGGGTTGAGCACAGGAGTCACCACTGAATAAAGGATAGCAATAACCTTGTCTTCTTCTTGGGATGCAGTTGAGGTAGGCCTGATGTATGTGTAGATGATGGTGGAAAAGTAGAAGCTGACAACAAGGAGGTGGGAAGAGCAAGTGGAGAAGGCTTTCTTCTTCCCTTCAGTAGATTGAATTCTAAAGATGGTATTCAGAATCAACAAATACGATGTTAGCGTCAGCAAACAGCTACCCATGGAGAAGACCGCATCAGCTACATAAGCCATGGCTTCATTGAGGCTGATGTCTGAGCAAGACAACATCAGCAAAGGAGGCAAGTTACAGAAGAAGTGGTTGATGATGTTGGAGTCACAGAAGGAAAGGCGAAGCACAAGCCCCGTGTGAACGGCAGAATTGATCATCCCCGCCACCCACACTCCAGCCACCACCCCGATGTACACTTCCCTCCTCATGATGACTGTGTACTGCAAAGGATGGCAGATGGCGATGAAGCGATCAAAGGCCATAAAGGAAAGCAGCAATATCTCTGTTCCCAGAGCCCACAAGAAAAAGTAGACCTGGGCTATGCAGCCGGAAAATGAGATGGTCTTCCTGGAGGCCAAAGTAGTCTGGAGCATCTTGGGAATTGTCACCGAGATACAAAACATGTTTGCTATGGACAAATGGATGAGCAGGAAATACATGGGGGTGTGGAGTTTGCGGCAAGTGCTTAAAGTGAAGATGAAGAGGAAGTTGGCTGACAAAGCAGTTGCATAGATTAAAGTGAATCCCCAAAATATGATTTTCTGATGTTCAGGGGAGCTGGATAAGCCGAGCAAAATAAAATCTTGAACTGCTGACTGGTTCTTCAGTTCCATGTGTCTGATAGTGCTGACTTGTCCAGATGAATAAATTTATTGGGACTTAACCTCAGGTCAAATTCATGAAGACAAATTCATAGAGGATGAACCATGATCTGGAACCCCCATGTTCAGAAACAGAACATTTTTCAGTATATTCACACATCTTCAGTGGGATCAGTAGGAAATAAGAACACAAAATTACATGGCTGTCAACTGTTGCAAGGCAGTCAAAAACTGCTGACAAAGACAAATAGAAGCATTTGAGGTGTGAATTTAGCAGTCTCTTGCAGCCTCCAGCCACTCCACTCCACAGCCCTTACCCTGTTAGGCTGTAAGTCAGGGATGGGGAACCTGTGGCTCTCCAGGTATTGCTGGACTACAGCTCCCATCATTGCTGATCATTGGCTACACTGGCTGGGAATGACGGGAGATGAAGTCCAATAGCACATGGAGGGCCACATATTTCCTTCCCATTCCTGCCAAAAGTTCTGTGGAAACCTACACTCCAGACATGTCTCATAGTAAGCTGGTGAGGTGGGTGTCACAAAAATAACAGTCTAGGACAGGGTTTCCCAAACTTGGATTTCCAGCTGTTTTTGGACTACAGTTCCCATTATCCCTGATTAGCTAGTGATGGTGGGAGTTGTAATCCATAAACAGCTGGAGACCCAAGTTTGGGAAACCCTGGTTTAGGACTACTATTGACCCACGGCCAAGGCTATCAACTTATTTTATAGCATGTCAACAGTATCTGGTCTTCGACACCTACTTCCTCTTACTTATGTGTAAAAACACATGCCAGTTTGAATTGCATATGCTGATCATTTAGACAAAGCATTTCCCCTTATAATAAAGAAAACATCTGCACCAGAATCTTCTGCTCTAAGTTTAAAATTAGCTCACCTGGAAGCAGCAGCAGGACCCAAATGCTCCACATACCTGAAGATGTGAGGCAAAATGAAACTTGTCTCATTGATGATGATCCCCACCCCTTTCTGCTAAGCCAGAGCAGAATGGAAGAATCAAATGGAGACACTAACAGCAAACATAAATAGTGAGTGAATGGTTCAAGTGCAGTGTTGGTGCCATAGGGACAAAACCCTCAGAGGCAGTCAAATTAGGAAGAGTCTAAGGATGTAAGGCTGCCATTGTGGAGAATTAGGATCATTGCTTCTGATTGCCTGGGAACCTCTGGGCCCAAGGAGGATGGTGTGGGCTATATATATATATATTTAGTATCAGATGTATATCCAACGTTTCCTCTGAGGAGCGCAAATGTGGTTATTTACCTTCTCCATTTTATCCTCACAACAACCCTGTAAGGTAGGTTTTGCTGCAAGATAGTGACCCCAGGTCACCCAGTGAGCTTCATGGCTGCGTGGGGATTTGAACCCTGACCATAGTAAGGGCACAGAGAATCCAAGCACATTGTCCAACTGGAAATTCCACATGGTAGGTATGTAGTTCTAAAGAGTATAACCCTCTGAGAACTTCAGCTTTTTCTGTACAGTCATATTTATACAATCCACTGCTTTCTCCCAAGTATAGGACATTGTTAAAAAATGTGTTTTAAAGAAGCATTATCCTTATTACATCTCAAACAAAATGCTGTTTTAGTTAATACAAATCAAACATTATTTGTTGAATAGGTTATCATTTAAGGTGCACTGACACCCCTGTAATAGAAGTTAAAAACTCTGTCCAGTTGTTTAGGCAATACAGGAGCCACCTTTATTTCATTTATATATTCATATCTGCATATCAAATTGATTTATTTTGCGTGCGTTTGTATGTATGTATATTTGTATACACACACACACACACACACACACAGAGAGAGAGAGAGGGTTTCTAAAAAAAGTGTCTCAGAAGCTGAAAATGCAGCTGGCCAAAGCAAAGTTGCTAACAAATGTTGAAGCTGTAGATGTTACTATTTGGTTACATCCAATAGCTGATATTTATCTCATAACACACAGAATGCTAAAAATTCATCTTCATCATCTATCGATTGATCCAAAGTCAATATACCCGCTTCCATCTAATTTTTGCATATCACCATCTTTTCCTCATTTTTTTAAAGTTGGGTTTCTCATAGGAAAAGGGGTCAAATCTATTTTCATTAGGCTTTGCATTCTATATCTTTCTAACTGATGTTATTGTTTCCAGAGATTATTATTAACAAAATGGTCTCAACATAAAGTGTGGTGATTAGTGTGTTGTACTACGAGCTAGGAAAACTGGGTTCAAATTCCCATTCAACTATGGCTCAGATACCATCTCTCAGTCTATCCTACCATGAACTCATTGGATGGAAGACAAGAAGGGAAATAAAAAGAAATTCAACATCTCCTTGCCAGAACATAAGCTCCCTGGCTAACGGCATCTCTTTCAACCTCTCAACTATGGTCATCCTTCTTCCTTACTAATCTCTCTTTACTGTTCATCTCAGGTCTAAGTATAATGATGTAGATTTTGGGGAGGAAGATGCAACCCAGTAAGCCAGCAGTAGAGGCCAAGATGGAGAAGATCTCCACAGCCACCATGTATTTCCCTTTGGTGCTCAGATAAGTGGGGACAAAGGACAGCCAAACACTGCAGAAGACCAGCATGCTGAAGGTAATCAACTTGGCTTCATTGAAAGTATCAGGCAACTTCCTGGCAAAGAAAGCCACAGAGAAGCTCACAATGGCCAAAAGACCCATGTAGCCGAGAATAAAGTGGAACATGACGTCGGAGCCTTCATTGCACTGCACTATGATCTGCCCATCCTGGGAGTGCAGGTCAAACTCTGGGAATGGGGGAGAGGATGCCAGCCACCCAAGACAGATGCCAGCTTGAATGAGAGAACAGAAGGCGATAAGGGATCCTGCCAGCCTCTTCCCAAGCCATTTCCTCAGGCTGTTCCCAGGCTTGGTCACCATGAATGCCAGAACCACAGTGAGGGTTTTGGCTAACACACAAGCAACAGCAATGGAGAAGACGATGCCAAAGACGGTTTGCCTCAAGACACAGGTCACCTTTGTAGGCCTGCCAATGAATAAGAAGGAGCAGAGAAAGCAGAGAAGCAGAGAAGAGAGCAAGGTGCAGGTGATGTCCCAGTTGTTGGCTTTGACAATGGGAGTGTTCCAGTGCAGACCGAAGGTCCCCATCACAACAACTGTGACCAGAGAAAGCAGGAGAGCCAAGGAGGCCAGCATTGCCCCCAAGGGCTCCTCATAGGATAGGTAGCTTATTTTTTTCGGAATACATTGGTCCTGAAAGGCATTTGGGTAGTGATCATCTGGGCATTTCTCACATTGATCTGCATCTGAAAATGAGAAGCATGCTTTTAGCATTTCTGGAAGCGATACTTATTAATATTATTGATACCGTCTGTTATGCGGTACACAAAACATATTACTGAACTGATGAACCAAAGTCTACTTTCGCAACTAAGTGATGGTTCCTCCATGAGCACCTCAGCTGTACTAATCAATCCATTCATATTTATTTGTCAGGCTTTGTGTATACTGATTGATTTCAGTCTTTCCCCCTTAAACATGTCTATCTCTGCATCCAGCCCCATGTCTTTGCATTTCAAAGCTTCTGGCCCAAGTGTTTCTTTTTTGCACTTTCCATAATTGAATTTGGGAGTGGATGAAACAGCTAGGTAGCCTGTCATTTGCTCACTGGGAAAATCTATATTTGACAAGAAAGAACTGTGCCTAAGGACTGAAACTGTACGGATACAATAGAGAAAATTGTTCACAAGTTGTTAATCACAGAAGATGAAAATTGATTGGCTGCAGGTTCAATGTTGACAAAAAGGGAATCTATGGGGTGCAATCCTAATTATTTCTTCCCAGATGTATGTCATCTTGATTTCAATGGTAGTTACTCCCATGTGAACGTTATTTCACACAATATACTCTTGAATGGCTATCCAAAGGGGAGGAGAGAGGAAAGGACAATATGTATCAGTAACATATAAACACATGTGCTTGGGATCTATGACAGAAAATAAGCAGACATAATAAGACTAAGAAATCAATGTCGAAGTTGGATAGGAAGAATTCCAGTTGACTTGGGTTCCTTCACTTACCCTTCTGGACTGAAATCCTCCCTTTAGGGCACTGAACACAATCATAGCAACAGATTTGCTTTCCCTGCTGGGGAAACATACTCTGTCCAGGGTGGCAGCTCTCAACACAGGTGGAAATGGGCAGCATCTAATGGGAATGACAAGCAAGGGATTTTGAATGGAATAAATCTTATTGTCGTCTATGTCCGCTTTGCAGCTGAAAGGTCACAGGACTGAAATTAGAGGATGGCTGTCAAGCACATGCTCCCTGGGCAAGCACCAGGCCCCCTGATAAAGATACTTTGTGCTGTCACTTAACCATTTGGCCAGCCCAGCACATGTCTGAATGGCAAAGAGAAGCTTGTGCCAACCTTCTCCCTCTTGATTGATTGATTCCTCATAACCCAATGCTGATTCCCTCCTGGAGGGAGACGAGAGCTGGAATAAGGAGCCGGCAGCAGATGCTGCTTCTCCTTCTTACCAAATGTACTTGAACTTTCAGATTAAACTATACAATGCAGGTAGGTGTTACTTACATTGCTAATACATCTTAGGTATATTTTTATCTCAGATAAATACTGTTACAGACTGACAGCAGCACAAGAGAACATTCCTGCTGCTCTAACTGTTTAGACTGCTCATAACTGCCATAGCTGTAGAAATTGACATAACTATTCCCTCTTAAAATGTACAGGGTTTTTTGTGGGCGGCTATTGGGTTTTTTATTTTCATTATGCATTATGTATGTATTCATTATGTATTTTGTGGTTTTATACGTTGATCTTATTCTGGGAACCGTCCTGAGACCTCTGGGTATAGGGCGGTATATAAATTCAATCCATCCATCAACTACCTCAGGCCTATGACAGCACAGCATTCAATAGCCTTCTGAGCATTAGCCCTTTCCTTAGCATTGATACTTTCATTCCCCAAATAGGGTCTTACTATCACATGTGGCGGACCTGCATAATTATAAGTGAATTTTGGAATAACATATATGACGAATTCAAGAAATTATTTAAACTTACAATCAAAAAAAGGCCGGAGATTTTCCTATTAGGAATATTGCCAATGGAAATCAAGCAAAACACAAGACCACTGTTTATGTACGCAATCATGGCTGCAAGAATACTTGTAGCCAGAAGTTGGAAATGTGAAACAACACCAACAGTAACAGATTGGCAAACACTCATGACTGATGTAATGGTTCTAGGGGTTGCTCGTGCGTAAGCAGGTGCCTATCTCCCTGGCTGGGTGCAAACACCTGGCTGGGCTGCCAAAGTGAACCTCTTCTGTCCGGGCAGCCACTCACCCGTGGCTGACTCAATCGCTGGCAGAATCCGTGAGTGGGCGTTTCTTAAACTTCTTCCAGCAAAGAAGTTCTTTGATGCCTAGTCGCCGCCTACCCTCTCTGCGCGAAAGCCTTCTGCGCAGGGAGGGCGTGGGCACCGGAGGACCCCTACTCTCCCCGCTGGTCCCAGGCAAGGAGTCATGGGACCGCCTCGCCACTTCCCCCACCTGCCCCCCTTCTCCACTGGTGCTACGCTGATTCTCTTCCCCAGAAGATGGGCTGCTCCTACCGATCCCTGGACGCTCTCTGGAATCCCTCTGGCTTTTGCGCTCCCCCTCCAGTACTGATGGCAGTTCCCCGACAACCGAGTATTTCCAATTAGCAAAGCTGACTGGAAAAATCAGAACAAAAAAAAAATTCCTTCCAGTAGCACCTTAAAGACCAACTAAGTTAGTTCTTGGTATGAGCTTTCGTGTGCATGCACACTTCTTCAGATACACTGAAACAGAAGTTGCCAGATCCTTCTATATAGTGAGAGGGTGGGGAGGGGTATTACTCAGAAGGGTGGTGGGAATGGGTGATTGGCAGATAGCTGTGATGAGCCTGTTGACGACTCTTAACGACTGCAATAGGTCTTACAGGAAAAAGCAAGGGGTGAGAAGGTGAAAAATGGCTTTGTCATGTATAATGAGATAAGAATCCAATGTCTTTGTTCAGACCAGGTTTCTCCATGGTTTTAAGTTTGGTAATGAGTTGCAATTCAGCAGCTTCTCTTTCCAGTCTATTTCTGAAATTCCTTTGTAGTAAAACAGCTACTTTGAGATTTTGTATAGAATGTCCTGGGAGATTGAAGTGTTCTCCTACTGGTTTCTCTGTCTTGTGATTCTTGATGTCAGATTTATGTCCGTTTATTCTTTGGCGTAAGGTTTGGCCTGTTGTCCAATATAGAGAGCTGAAGGACACTGTTGGCATTTGATGGCATACACAATGTTAGACGATGAGCAATTAAATAGTCCCGAGATGGTATGTGTGATGTTGTTGGGGCCAGTAATGGTGTTGTCCGGGTGTATGTGGCAGCAAAGTTGGCATCTGGGTTTATTGCAGGCTCTGGTGCCAGTGTCCGTATTAAGTCTGGTTGTAGTATTATTGTGGGTTAGGAGTTGTTTAAGATTGGGTGGCTGTCTGTAGGCAATGAAAGGTCTTCCTCCCAGAGCTTGAGAAAGAGAACTGTCATTGTCCAGGAGAGGTTGTAGATCTCTGATGATGCGTTGTACTGTTTTAACTTGGGAGCTGTATGTGATGACTAGAGGTGTTCTGTTATTTTCTTTTTTGGGTCTGTCTTGCAGCAAGTTCTCTCTGGGTATCAGTCTGGCTCTGTTGATCTGTTGTCTAACTTCATCTGCTGGGTATTTTAGTTCTAAAAAGGTTTGCTGTAGATCTCTTAGGTGAGAGTCTCTGTCTGTAGAATTGGAACAGATACGGCTGTAACGTAGTGCCTGGCTATATACAATGGACTGTTTGGTATGTTTGGGATGGTAGCTAGAGGCATGTAGATATGTCTGTCGGTCAGTTGGTTTACGGTATAAGGTGGTGTCTATGCGCCCATCCTGTATTTTTATAGTAGTGTCCAAAAAATGTATTTCTTGCATAGATTGATTCATTGTTAGGTTGATTGTGGGGTGAAAATCATTAAATTTCTGGTGGAAGGTGTCCAGGGTCTGTTGACCATGTGTCCAGATGATAAAAATATCGTCAATGTATCGCAGGTACAAGAGAGGTTTGAGTGGGTAGGAGTTTAGGAAACGTTGTTCTAAATCTGCCGTGAAGATGTTGAGACTCTCACCTAAGAGATCTACAGCAAACCTTTTTAGAACTAAAATACCCAGCAGATGAAGTTAGACAACAGATCAACAGAGCCAGACTGATACCCAGAGAGAACTTGCTGCAAGACAGACCCAAAAAAGAAAATAACAGAACACCTCTAGTCATCACATACAGCTCCCAAGTTAAAACAGTACAACACATCATCAGAGATCTACAACCTCTCCTGGACAATGACAGTTCTCTTTCTCAAGCTCTGGGAGGAAGACCTTTCATTGCCTACAGACAGCCACCCAATAATAATAATAATAATAATAATTTATTATTTATACCCCGCCCATCTGGCTGGGTTTCCCCAGCCACTCTGGGCGGCTTCCAACTGAATATTAAAAACAGTACAGCATCAAACATTAAAAACTTCCCTAAAGAGGGCTGCCTTCAGATGACTTTTAAAAGTAAAATAGTTGTTTATTGCTTTGACATCTGCTGGGAGGGCGTTCCACAGGGCAGGAGCCACTACCGAGAAGGCCCTCTGCCTGGTTCCCTGTAACCTTACTTCTCGCAATGAGGGAACCGCCAGAAGGCCCTCGGCGCTGGACCTCTGTGCCCAGGTTGAACGATGGGGGTGGAGACGCTCCTTCAGGTATACTGGACCGAGGCCGTTTAGGGCTTTAAAGGTCAGCACCAACACTTTGAATTGTGCTCGGAAACGTACTGGGAGCCAATGCAGATCTCTCAGAACTGGTGTTATGTGGTCCCAGCGGCCACTCCCAGTCACCAGTCTAGCGGCCGCATTCTGGATTAATTGCAGTTTCCGGGTCACCTTCAAAGGTAGCCCCACGTAGAGCGCGTTGCAGTAGTCCAAGCGGGAGATAACTAGAGCATGCACCACTCTGGCAAGACAGTCTGCGGGCAGGTAGGGTCTTAGCCTGCGTACCAGGTGGAGCTGGTAAACAGCTGCCCTGGACACAGAATTAACCTGTGCCTCCATGGACAGCTGTGAGTCCAAAATGACTCCCAGGCTGCGCACCTGGTCCTTCAGGGGCACAGTTACCCCATTCAGGACCAGGGAATCCCCCACACCTGCCCGCCCCCTGTCCCCCAAAAACAGTACTTCTGTCTTGTCAGGATTCAGCCTCAATCTGTTAGCCGCCATCCATCCTCCAACAGCCTCCAGGCACTCACACAGGACCTTCACCGCCTTCACTGGTTCTGATTTAAAGGAGAGGTAGAGCTGGGTGTCATCTGCATACTGATGAACACCCAGCCCAAACCCCCTGATGATCTCTCCCAGCGGCTTCATATAGATATTAAAAAGCATGGGGGAGAGGACGGAACCCTGAGGCACCTCACAAGTGAGAGCCCAGGGGTCTGAACACTCATCCCCCACCACCACTTTCTGGACACGGCCCAGGAGAAAGGAGCGGAACCACCGTATAACAGTGCCCCCAGCTCCCAGCCCCTCTAGATGGTCCAGAAGGATGTTATGGTCGATGGTGTCAAAAGCCGCTGAGAGATCCAGCAGAACTAGGAAACAGCTCTCACCTTTGTCCCTAGCCCGCCGGAGATCATCAACCAGCGCGACCAAGGCAGTTTCAGTCCCATGGTGAGGCCTGAATCCCGATTGGAAGGGATCCAAATGGTCCGCATCCTCCAGGCGTGCTTGGAGTTGTCTGGCAACCACCCGCTCAATCACCTTGCCCAAGAATGGTAAATTTGAGACTGGGCGATAGTTGGCCAAATTGGCTGGGTCTAAAGATGTTTTTTTAAGAAGCGGTTTAATGACCGCCTCTTTCAGCGGGTCTGGGAAGGCTCCCTCATAGAGGGAAGCATTCACCACCCCGCAGAGCCCATCGCCCAGCCCTTCCCGGCTCGCTTTTATCAGCCAGGATGGGCAAGGATCCAGGAGACAGGTGGTCGGTTTCACTTGTCCAAGCAGCCTGTCCACATCCTCGGAGGTAACAGATTGGAATTGATCCCATGTAACAGGACCAGACAGAACTCTAGCACTCTCCCACCCTGGCCCTGCTCCCACGGTGGAGTCTACCTCCTTCTGAATCTGAGCGACTTTATCTGCAAAAAACTTTGCAAAAGCATTGCAGGAGATCTTGGGGTCCCTACCAGGCCCCGGTGGTGCAGGTGGTTCCGATAGATTGCGAACTACCTGAAAAAGTCTCCTGCTGCTGTTTTCTGCAGATGCAATGGAGGCGGTGAAGATCTTAAACAACTCCTAACCCACAATAATACTACAACCAGACTTAATACGGACACTGGCACCAGAGCCTGCAATAAACCCAGATGCCAACTTTGCTGCCACATACACCCGGACAACACCATTACTGGCCCCAACAACATCACACATACCATCTCGGGACTATTTAATTGCTCATTGTCTAACATTGTGTATGCCATCAAATGCCAACAGTGTCCTTCAGCTCTCTATATTGGACAAACAGGCCAAACCTTACGCCAAAGAATAAACGGACATAAATCTGACATCAAGAATCACAAGACAGAGAAACCAGTAGGAGAACACTTCAATCTCCCAGGACATTCTATACAAGATCTCAAAGTAGCTGTTTTACTACAAAGGAATTTCAGAAATAGACTGGAAAGAGAAGCTGCTGAATTGCAACTCATTACCAAACTTAAAACCATGGAGAAACCTGGTCTGAACAAAGACATTGGATTCTTATCTCATTATACATGACAAAGCCATTTTTCACCTTCTCACCCCTTGCTTTTTCCTGTAAGACCTATTGCAGTAGTTAAGAGTCGTCAACAGGCTCATCACAGCTATCTGCCAATCACCCATTCCCACCACCCTTCTGAGTAATACCCCTCCCCACCCTCTCACTATATAGAAGGATCTGGCAACTTCTGTTTCAGTGTATCTGAAGAAGTGTGCATGCACACGAAAGCTCATACCAAGAACTAACTTAGTTGGTCTTTAAGGTGCTACTGGAAGGATTTTGTTTTGTTTTGACTATGGCAGACCAACACGGCTACCTATCTGTAACTGGAAAAATCAGGGGAGCCTTAAATCAAAAAGTATACGGAGAATGGAAAATATTTAAGGAATATATAAGACTATATTGTAAAAATGATACCATCATAGCAGAACTGAATGATATTTGTGTACAATAAATAATGGAATAAACATCTTAGAGGAATATATGGAAAAAGATATAAAACAAACTGTGCGACAAAACCAAGACACTAGAAAAAGTATAATGAGTACGATTGGAAGTCTTTTACAGAAAACTTTAGTGGAAAAGACATGATGTTGTATAAATATTTGGTTCTTTTAATTGTCCTTTTTTCTTTTCTTGTTGCTTTTAAACCCCTTTTCGCCCTTTTTGAGGTGACTAATCCCTTTTTTCTCCTTTTTTCTCCTTTTTTCTTTTTTGTGCTTAATTTTGTTATACTTACCTTTATTGTATGATTGTATTTTAAATTAATAAAGATTTATTCAAAAAACCAAAAACAAGAATTATGGCCAAGCCTGCATGGAGTTTGGCCTCACCATCAGCCTGATGGAGACCAACATCCTGGGACAGGATATCACTGGCACTCCATCCATCAACATTAGTGACACCACACTTCAGGTGGTGGATGATTTTCTTTCTACTTGGGCTCTGCCTGGCAGAGATTGTTGCCAACAACACATTTTGGAGGACAACAGTCCCTTTTCAAGAGCTTTAAACACTTGCAGATTCCTTACTCAGAAATACCTTGTTCTGAACACTGAGCTCCAAATTAGCTTCAAACTAGCTTTGGATCAACAAATTTGAACAAAAGAAACAAAAACAGTATTTTATCAGTGAGTACCAGAGCTTCGCTCCTCACAATTCTCCTTTGTAGCCATCACTGTTTTCCTGGATCTCTTGATCTTCTCATAAAAGATGATGATGATGATGATGATGATGATGATGATGATGGAAGAGGATAAAAAAATAAAAAATGGTCACACGCACCTGCTTGAACTTGGGATTCCATGCGATGGCACTTCCATCCACTGTGAACTCTTTTCCTGGGGGGGCCTGAGGGTCCACCCTCCCCACTCGGACTCTCTGGAAGGACTCATTGGGATATGTGACCAAGTTGAGGAGATCATAGCCACCTGCCTGCTGCCCCTTCTCATCCAAAGAGATTTCTTCCCCAGCACTGTTGTTGAAGTGGATGTTCTTCAGAAAGGAGTGGAGCTAGATTGCAAGAGGAAAAAAGACACAGACCTTGTAGGCTAATACACACTCTCTCTCTCTCCCATTTGGCAGGTGGACCTTTGGATTCTTACTACATTTTATCATATATACTTCATAAAAATTCCCCCATTAACATGTGAAACTGCCATGTGCTGAGTGCAATCATTGGTCTCTGTAGCCCAGAACTGTCTACTCTAAATTGCCACAGTGCTATATGGCATACATTAGAGGTTTCAACCCAGTTCTTATAACAGAGGACACTTCTGGTCCTTGTGCAGCTCCAAGTAGGAGAATCCTGGGATAGATTAATTTAACAAGCTTTGAATGTGCAGCATGCAAAGCATTTGGTCTTTCGCTGAGATCAAGTCCCTCCCAATGATAGAGCTCACCAGGGAAAATCCCCAAGGCCCATCCTCCATGCCAGGGCTCAGAGGTGCAACATATGAATCAGTAATAATAACTCTTGTGCTTCTAACATTGAGGAGAGTAGTTGACAGTACCTGCCAGGGCTGAACTTTCTGCTGTCTCCATTTCTCACCCAGTACTTTCAGTTTGGTTCTTGAGGAATACATGCTATGGAGAGCATGTGCTATTGCATGGACGGCATTGTAGATGGTGTAGCTCTGGCTGGACATTTCCATTTCAAACACGGGTCCAGTGAGTTTCTCCAGCTTCTCCCTCCCAGTGCAGGGTCCCTGAGTTGTGTCAATTAGATTGTGAACTGGGAATGAACAGAGAAATGCACTGGCCCAGAACTGCTGGATGAAATAAAGATTTGGCTGCCATGGATTTATGGTCTGTAGAAAGTCCTGAAACCCAGGAACTGGATTTGAATGGAGTGTAAATGACAAAGTGCCATTGAAGGATATGGAAGGAAAATTGCCTCCAACCAGCACTGCAGTGAAATCCCATTGAGCTGTTGTAATCCAGACCCTCTCCACTGGGTACATAGACAAAATCTCAAAGGAGACTAAAATCAGTCTCAAACCCTCTAGAGACTGACTGTCTCCATAGACAAGAATCACATTCATTTGCTGCCGTGTGAGAACATACATGATTGGTCTCAATTTTTCTTGAAGTAGCTCATAAGGTAAAAATACTGTCACTAGTGGGATCACCAGTGTCCAAGAAATGCAAAGATTATTTTGGAAAAGCCTTGGTCTGAGAGTACGAAGGAAGGTTTCTCCACTGTCATCATCTGAAACAAGGAGGCCAATCCAGTTCCACCCAAACTTCCTGAGTAGCCAGACAATGCCACCATACTGAGCTTCTTCATTGGGGACCATTTGGAAGAAGGAAGGGAAGCGCCTTTGGTCACTCAGCCCTGGATCCAAGGAGCCATAGCTGAGCTAAAGGAAAAGGCAATCTTTTTCTAGGAATCCGAAAACCATCCATTTGTTCCTAGAAAGAATACTTCTGTATTGTTGTAGTTATCCACCTGGTCTTACTTTTCTAAGTATATAGCCCTGGTGTCATTAGTTTTCAGGCCAGGAGAAGTTTCTAAGCAGGAAGCTGGATGCTCCTATGATAACATGATTTGTGGAATGGCCAGGTTTGGAAGAACCAGAGCTTGGATTATTAGTATTATGGGTTTATCCCCCCCCCCAAATCCCAATGCTTGGAGGCTTTAACATAATCATGTACCCATACCAAGTCTAATGTAGGAAACAAGTGTAGAAAACATACCGTATTAGGATTGAAAGCTAACATGGATGCTCTTTTGGGGTTTTCTGTCTATGTCTGCCCTTGTGGTTTTATCTATGTATCTACACACATACCTGTGGAATCTTGTAGGTGTTTAATATATTGGCCATCTCAATGGAGTTTTGGGAGGTGAGCCCTCCAACGACGGCAATTAATCTATCTTCCCCATTACAGTGGTAATTGGGGGGATTTCGTTGTCCCATGAAAAGAAGAGCAAGAGTGTTCCAACAAGTTAGCAAAGGATTAAAAGCATTCTCATAAAATGTTGATCCCAGTGTGATGTTGGAGAAGAATTTGGCATGCTTGTTGATCTCTTGCATGGCAAAGATGAAGGCAAGAACATGCTGGAAGTTTTTTGGGATCATTCTGCAATGAGACGAAGAATGACTGCAACACTGGCGGAAGAGAAACAACTGTGTTTCAGTTTTGATTTGAGAATCCACGTACCTTGAATGTTGCAACCCATAGGAAGGGAACATTATATTCAAACTAATGAAACTAGAGCAGTCTCCTTATATATTTTGATTAGATTTATGTAAATGGTGAATTCAAAGGGATTCATTGTCGTGCTGTTGATGAATTTGTGGGTTTGGATATGGGAAACCCAGAAATAAAAAGCTGTTAAGTTCTTCTGTTAACCCCTTTTGCCTCTCTCTTAAACACAATGTCCATGCCTACCTCTTGTTCTGCTGCTTTGTCCACCACACCTCCCTTCCATTTCCGAACCATGAAGTATTCATGGGAATGTGTTCTTAATTCAACCTGTAGAACAACCATTGAGTATACCAGTGTGCTCCAAAACACAAGGGCTTTTTACCCTTGTGTAAAAAGCCTCCCCCCAAAAAGCCTCCCCCCCCAAAGCATTGCGATTCAAATGGTGTGCATGCACTGTGTCATGTGATCCGTTATGTCCAAATATTTGAGAGGAAGCATCCCCTTGGCTTTCATAAAAGTGGCTCTCACAGAAATATGATTTAAGCTGCATTCCGGTTGCAGCCACTTATAAGTCAGTGGTGATTACTTCAGAGTAGATATGCATAGGTTTGCCCTTTTTGATTAGAAGCCAATGCATGCTGGGGGGTGGGGGTGGAGTGAGGCGTACTTGGCATAGGGATGGGTTGCAAAATCTATGGGTTTCAAGCAGCTTGAAAACCTGAACTAGGTTGTGGATGGAGCCCATATGGGCAAAAAGCAGGGGCTATCCAGGAAACAAACTTAAGCTCTTT